>NC_142365.1:16332500-18732500 GCF_059441175.1 Urocampus carinirostris
GAGAAGAGATGGAGAAAGACAGAATGAATGAGAGAGAGTGGGAAATAAAAGGGAGAAAGAGAAAATAAGAAATTAAGAAAGAAAAAGAAAAAGGGGAGAGAAAGAGAGAAAAAAGATAGAAAGGGGAGAGAAAGAGAAAGGATGGAGAGGGACAGAATCAATAAGAGAGAGTGGGAAAAAAAAGGGAAAAAGAGAAAAGAAGAAGGAAAGAAAGACACAGAGGGAGAGAAAGAGAGACAGAGAGAGAGAAATGATAGATGGGGAGAGAAGGAGACCAAAAAGATAGAAAGGGGAGAGAAAATAAGATAGAGAAAAAGAGAAAGACAGAATTAAAGAGAGTTGGAAATAATGGGGAGAGAGAGAAAAGAAAAAAGTGAGAAAGAGAAGACAGGGAGAAAAGATGGAAAGGGAGAGAAATAAGATAGAAAGGGAGAGAAAGAAAGGGGGAAAGAAAAAAGAGAGACAGAACGAGAGAGAACGGGAAATAAAAGGAGAAAGAAAAAAAGAAAGTGAGAAAGAAAGTGAAGACCAAGAGAGAAAGGTAGAGAAAGAGACAAAAAAGATAGAAAGGGAGAGAAAGAAAAAGAGAAAGAAAAGGGAAAGACAGAGTGAAAAAGAGAGTGGGAAATAAAAGGAGAAAGAGAAAAGAAGAAAGTGAGAAAGAGAGAGGAAGAGAGAAAGACAAAGACAAAAAGAAAGAGAAAAATAAATCGAAGAAAAGAAATAAGTAGGAAGTAGGGTTAATTAGACTCCGTCAACCACAAAAACAAATCATTTTACTCGGAAATCACAATGACCCAGCACTGGTGGGGTATTTTCAGAACAGGTCCAGGGGGGCACCCGGTTAAAGAGCCCAGCACTACACAAAACAGCGATACCTAGCAGGTCAAATATTACACACTGTCCCTTTAAGTGATAACATTGAACCACTTTCAACCTAAAAACTGCCCTCTTAAAAGACCCTTTTCTCCCAGTTCTGAAAATTCTCTTCAGCCATTCTGAAAAATGAGTAGCGATATTCGGCTCTTCACCGGTCCGTGGTACAGAAAAGGTTGGGGAGTTCCTCAATTGTATTTACATTCGGACTTACAAACACTTTGTGTCATTTTCCTGCACGAGACTTTGTAAAAAAACTCCAAAAACGTTTCTAATGCCGCTCACAAATTCAATCAGAAAAAGACAAAACGTCCCTTGCTACATTTCCACGTACGAAACGGCCGCTGCTACAAATTTCAAGCGTCGAGTTTCACAAAAATCACACAAATTATAAAAAAAGACATTCCCTTCACATTCAAAGCGAGATAAACAATCGGACGTTTTCGTAGTGGCTTGACATTGTCGTAAACGGACTCCTGGATTGACCCTGAATTGTAACTATGTGAAAAAGAGCGGCAGTATTTTTTCCCGGACATTCTCAAAAGAATCCATCAAATGCTTCGTTTTCAGGAACATTCTTTGCTAACCCTGTCCACCAATCCTAGTAAAAAACACCTTGTAGTTCCGCGTCGTGTCCACCGAAAGTGCCGGTAGACATAAATCCTCCGTTTTCTACTACTTTTCGAACATAAAGTTAAAAGCACAACAGGGAAATTCGATATATCGTGTGGTTAAATGCTCTCACAAAGGGGTGAGGGATACTTTTAAAGGTATTTCAGTGCTAGGAAATACTACGAATCTTACATAGTTTACTACGCCGATTTATAGCCAATTACGAAATACAAATATCGAAAAAACAAAATCAAACAATTTTATTGGTAATGATGACTGTTCTTCGGTTATTTATAGTGCCATCTGCTGGACACTCGCAGTAAAAGCGGGTTCAGTGTGCGATTTTCAGAACATTGTCTAAAAAAACGCATTCCACTAAAAATGGTACTACGACTTTTTTTTCACAAATCAGAAAATCAAATATTTATCCAATCTGGAATATGATTTACGATGTTTAGCAGCTATTCTGTTTTATGTTTTTTTATTATTTGAATACCGGTATCAGGATTAATGTTTGTGTTTTATTTTGAAGAAATTTTGGTTGAAAACTGAAATATTTTTGTATTAAAAATGTACTGGCTACGAGATAGACGTTTATGAACCAAAAATTTTGTATCATGTTTTGGGATTTTTGTTAAAAAGGAAAAAACTATACTGTATTAAACAAAAATACTGGTTACTGGATAGATGTTTATGAACAGTATATATATATATATATATATATATATATATATATATATATTGAAGGATTCTTGCAAAAAAAGAAAAAAAGTCTATTAAAAATATACTAATAACTGAATACATGTTTTTTTTTAAACAGTATTTGTTTAAAATCTCTGGATTTTTGCTCAAAATGAAAAAACATTTACATTGAAAATATACTGATAACTGAATAAATGTTCATAAGCAGTATTTGTTTTTAATTTTTAAAATTAAAAAAATGAAAAACACATTTGTATTAAAAAGTATACTGATGACTGAATACATGTTTATGAACAGTATTTGTATTTTCAAATTTTAGGATTCTTGCTAAAAAACATATATTGAATATATATATATATATATATATATATATATATATATATATATATATATATATACACATATTGAAAAGATTTACCCAGTAACTGCTCAGATGTTTAATAAGAATATTGTTTCTTTTATATTTCAGATTTTTTGCTAAAAAATGCAAACAAATTTATATTTCAAATGTACCAGTAACTGGATATTTTATTATAATATTTCAGGATTTCTGCTGAAAAGGAAAACGAATTTATATGAAAAAAAATACCGGTGGATAGATGTTTATGAACAATTTTATATATATTGAAGGATTCTTAGAGAAAAAAAGGAAAATGTATATATAAAAATGTACTGAATAATGTCTATACACAGTATTTGTTTTAAAGTTCAGGATATTTGCTAAAATTAAACAAATTAATATTGAAAATATACCGGTTACTGGATAAAAGTTTATGAACAAATTATATATATATATATATATATATATATATATATATACTTATGAACAATATTTCAGGATTCTTGCTGAAAATGACAAAAACAAACAAACATACTTTCCTGCTTATAAAGCACATCTAAAAAAATTTACCAGAAATATGAAATTGAGGCTTATAATCCAGTGCGCCTTATAGTCATAGTTGAGAATATGCATTTAATAAATTGAGTTATAAAATCATAGATGCTAAAGCACTTTTCAAATTTCAAGAACGGCATGAAAATCTGTTTTTCTTTTCCAGACACTTTGCCTCTATTTCGCTTAGATCTTTAGTAGACATTACCGTATTTCCTATACTACAGGGTGCACCCAAAAAAATTGCAAGAAATTCCAAGGTGCGCCTTACAATCCTGCGTGTTTTCTAGTCAAGAAAATACGGTAAAGGAATCCCCCACCCCTTACTCCTTCCTCTTCATAACTTTTCCGTCCTATTCTTCTTCTTCTTGAGATTATTTATGTACAAGATTTTGTTTTCATGCAACGATTAAAAAAAACCGGAATTGAAAAACAGACGGAAAATTCCCGGTAGACGAGACGACCCTGTTGGTTTTGTATTGCATCGTTTTCAGTAGACAGAGTACAAAATGAAATTGGATTTTTAACATCTGAAAGGAAAAATCCCTGAATGATTACATTAGAAAGACATGCGAAAATGGTATTATTTCAACAAATACCTCTTAGATAAAGTACAAACATAATTTTTTTTACTTTTCAGAATCGTTTTGAATTATCATTGCAAAAAAATTAAACCCAAATACCGTGTCGTTAAAAAAAAAGATTTTTAGGGGGAAAAAAAATTCAGTGACTTGCAAAAGTGTTGACCCCCCATCTGTCCCGCCCAAGAAGTTTTCGACATATCGCAGACATCAAAGATGTAGATTAAAAACTGAAAATACTTCCTAAGATTTAGCAACACGTGAGACACAATCGTGAAAATAAATCAAATTCATTTACATTTTATATATAAATGTGGAAAATAGGCGTTGCAAAAATGTTGGCCCCCTTTGAGTTAACACGTTTTGCAACCTTTTTTGAGTATTATGCACGTCTTGAAACAGAAATATTTGCCCATTCTTCCTTACAGAATCGCTCAAGTTAACTCAAAGTTTGATGATGATCTTTTGTGCACAGCATTTATCAAGTTTTTCTCCTCTATCGGATTGTGGTCTGGACTCTAGCTTGTTAGTTTGAAACCATTCCAATCATTCCATTGTAGGTTTTGCTTTATGTTGAGTGTCATTGTTTGGTTGGAAGGTGAACGTGCGTCCCATTCTCAGATCTTCTGCAGACGCCAGCATAATTTCTGACCGAATCGCCCTGTATTTGGCTCCATCCTGCCATAAACTCTAATCTACACAGTCCCTGCTGAAGAAAAGCAACCCCGGAGGATGATATTACCACCACCATGTTTGACAGTGAGGATGGTGTTTTTAGGGTGATGCCCAGTGTTACGTAACTCTTTGCATTCAGCCCAAAATGTTTATTTTTGGTCTCATCTGACGAGAACACGTGCTATTTGTGGCTTCTTGCTAACACCAAACTGGCCTTTTTATGGGATTCTTTTCAAAAGGGTATTCTTCTTGCCACTCCTCTATGAAGGGAAGATTTATGTACGACTAATAGTTGTCTATATCCCTGGTCTTCCAATGTGATCATGGACCTCTTGGTTGCTTTTTTGACAAGTTTTCTTTTTGTTTTGGCAGAAGGTTTGGAGGAACGGTCAGGTCTCTGTAGGTTTGCAGTGGTTCTATGCACTCTCCGTTTTGATATTATTGCTCACACAGTAGTCCAGGAGACGTGTAAATTTTGCAAAATCTTCTTATATCATATTACTGCTTTGAACTTTTTGTGTTCTTCGGTCTTCATAATGCTTTCTCTTCTCCAGTGTCTCCTTTCACACACTTCTGAATCCATCACAGAGCAGGTGCATTGAAATTCAGACGTTGGATTTTTCAGAAGTCATGAGGGAACTTGAGAAAGCAGTGTTAATATTTTTGCAACGCCCACTTTTCAGTTTTATTGTTGTAAATATAATATAAAACGTTGAAATAATTTGGTTCTACTTCACAATTAAGTCTCACATGTTGTTGATTCGGAGAAAATATTTGCCGTATTTTCAGCTTTGAGTTTTAAGCCTGAAATGTGGCTATAGGACAATACTTTCGCTAGCTACTGTAAGCTAACAAATCCTCATCATGAATAAAAAGACATTTTCAATCCCTTCTAAAATTCATCCGTAATCTTAAGCAGCAAAATGGAAACCAGTGGAGAACCGTTCATGGACTCATTGACTGCCATTGAGGTGAATAATCGTCAAAGACGTCTATAGCTATCAATGGCAGCCAATTATATTACATTTCTATCAATACTGTCAAAGGCAATATACTGTACATACATGATGAAGGAGTTGATATCTCTTTAAATAATGTTGACATTGTCCTATTTATATATTTCTCACGGTGAATATGATGTATTTTGACTACCCTTCAAAATAAAACTCAAGGAAATATGAATCTGGGGTGGAATTTCCACCATCTACAGCTTATACATTTCAAGACCGTAACTTTCTTTAAAAAAAGTGTAATAACAAACAAAAATAGAAAGACTGGAAGACATTCACAGTGCATGGATGCAAGAAGAAGGAAGTGGGAGTAAGATCCGGATTTCAAAATAAATTGTACACAAAATGTTGAGAAATCCGCTATAAGAACAACCCCACAATACTATTTGAATTCTAAATGTTTTGTTTTTGTAGAAAATCCGACTGAATTCGCAAGAAATTTGTCGGAAAAGGTAGTTTTTGTTTTTATTACTTCGGGGAAAGTAACACGCTTCAAAATTTTGACGATATTTTTTTGAATTTTTATATTATTTCCTTTCATATAAAAGTGTTGCTGTTATCATTATTACAGCTGTTACATGTTAAACTCTGAAGTGTGTATAACCTGAATTATTTATTTTCGGAAATGATTTTTGACTCGTTTCAAAATAAGTTCGCTGGCTAGCTAACTCGTTATCATAGCATGCTAACATTTTGTTCAACGTTTGCGATTTCGGACTAAGTACAATCTTGGTGAGGGGTACTAACATCCCCAAACCAATTTTCTAGAATAAAAAATATTGAAAATAAATGCTGGTTTAGAAAGTAACTTGAAAGCTAGCTCACCAGTTATCCTTAGCATGCTAGCATTTCGTTCAACGTTTGTGATTCCAGACTAAGTACAATCTTGGTGAGGGGTAATAACATCCCCAAACCAATTTTCTAGAATAAAAAATATTGAAAATAAATGCTGGTTTCAAAAGTAACTTGAAAGCTAGCTAACCAGTTACATTAGCATGCTAGCATTTCGTTCAACATTTGCGATTCCAGACTAAGTAAAATCTTGGTGAGGGGTACTAACATCCCCAAACCAATTTTATAGAATAAAAAATATTGAAACTAAATGCTGGTTTCAAAATGAGTTAGCTAATTTCTTAGCGTAGCGTGCTAACATTCTGTTCAACGTTAGCGATCCCACACAAAGTAAAATCTTGGCAAGAGATTAATATTAATAATAATATCCCCAAAAGATTTTCCAGGATAAGAAATCTGGAAAATAAATGCTGGTTTGAAATTAGTTAGCTAGTTAGCTAACTATTTAGCTTAGTATGCTAACATTTTGTTCAACATTTGTGATTCCGCACACAGTATAATATTGAGGAAATAATGCCTCCAAAATCACATTTCCATAATACAAATTGTGAAAAAAAAGTGCTGTTAAAAAATAGTTAGCTAGTTCGCTACCTAGTTAGCTTAGCATGTTAATATTTTGTTTGATGTTGCTGTCACACACAAAGTAGAATCTTGGTGAGGGATAGTAATGCCCCAAAATCCATTTTTCATATCATGAAATCTTGAAAAAAAAATAATGCTGGTTTCAAAATTAGCTAGTTAGTCGACTAACTTGTGAGCAGGCTAACATTTTGTTCAACGTTAGCAATCCCACATAGGTTGTGTTACTATCACAATTAGATGGTAAACTTAGTCGTATTTGTGTGTCTTTAAGTTTCTTTAATTTACGTTTTTCTGAAATAATTTGGGATTGACTTGAATTTCAGTTAGGTTAGCATGTTATCAGTTTGTTCAACGTTTTGGAAAATCCCTGTTAGCTAAGCGTGCTAACATTTTGTTCAACGTTTAGCGAACCCAAACAAAGTAAAATCTCGAGGAGGGATAGTAAGATCCCAAAATTAGAGTTTCCAGAATAAGAAATATTAAAAGTAAACGCTGGTTTCAAAATTAGTTTGCTATCTAGCTAACTAGTTAGTTTAGCACGATTACATTTTGTTCAACGTTTTCAATATCTCGGTTGGCTTTGCATGCTAGCATTTTTTTTCAACATTTCAAAAGAATCCCAGTTAGCTTAGCATGCTAACATTTTTTTCAACGCTTGATCTCTCAGTGATAAAATTTTCCAAACCGATTTCAAAAACTAGAAAAAAAAAGAAAATAAATGCTGGTAAAATGGCGGAAGTAAGGCGCTTTGTTGGGATGATTTTTGTTTGGGGTATTGAAATTGAAACTCTCTTAAATTCTGCCCTACGTAGAAAACAATTGTATCACCATCGTACGGCTATCGAACCGAAAACACATTAAAATTAGAGATGGTTTTGATCACTGCAAAGAGAGGCAAGGTACCGAATTGCGATTGGCGCTCGCCCTGTGAGGGGGCGTGCAACGGCCCGGCGAGTGATTCTGATTGGCGGCTGGCCTGTGGGTGGGCGTGGCCGGGCCGGGGGAGTAGTGGCAGTGGGTGCGGCATCCGGGGGAGGCGGAGCCATGAAGAGGGGAGGAGCAAGGGGACGACAGGGGGCTGCTCTGAAGACGCCATAGGAGCTCCTCGTTGTTTTGACTCAAACGTTTTTTCTCGACCGTTTCCTTCTCCACCGATTCCTGAAGGTTGGCGTTGTCCTCCGATAGTTGCCTGAAAGATACTCCAGAAATTAATTTCTGTTTTTTCGTTAATTCGTCACAGCACGTGTCGTGTTCCTTGCCACAATTATGCAAATACGCAAAATATTCCACACACCAAGGAATTCAAGAAATTTAGCGTCAAAGTTGACCCATCTGGCTTGTTCGTGGTCGAGCTGTGACGTCATTGAAGGAACACAACTCTTTCAAAATGGCCAATCCCATTAACACAACATGTGAGGCCGGCTCCAAAACAGACAATGATTGTAGTGAACAGTGATTGCATACTGCTCATTTCTGCTTGGAGCTAGTGAAGGATTTTATACATTTGACCATAAAGGATTTTATACGGTTGAATACAAGTTACATTTATTGGGTGCAATGAAGATTTTCACCAAGTAGGGTTAAGTTCAATAAGCAGTGAAACTTCAGGGCACCCTGGTCTGGTAGGAAATATTGTTTACAGGAATGGCGGGAACGGGACGTGAGGCTGATAAGATAATTAGCGCATCCAGACGCGGAGGGGCCCTGATGATGGAGGACGGCTGGCAATGTTTTCAGAAACGCTCTGCTGTTTTGAGTTTTCCACACATCGCGGCGAGGGGGTGTAGCTCACGTTGGGCTTCATTGGCACGCCCATGGGAGGAGCCGGGACACCATCTTGCGGAAAGACGTGGGCCGAGAGAAAAAAGGCTGGAGAACTTCAGAGAGGGGTCCCCGCAGACTCCGACGACACTAATTCGACTAATTCGGCCATATTCGATGGAGTTCACTCAGTTAAATTGCTAATGAAATTAAATCTGCCCCTGTGTGAAAATGTCGGCTGTTCTTGTTCATCTTTTCCATCAAGAAACAAACGCGCATTGTTGAGTGAATGTAGGTTGTGTTTGGTTAATGGAGTCAGATAACTAATTCGAACAATTTGGTAAACGATAAATTTTAATATTGAATTCCCAACAGTAGGCAATTGTGAAATTCTGCTTGGGTTTTATGTCATGGTAGGTATAATTTTTCCAGCTCGCTCCTCGTTAGTGTCGGGACTGCCAAGAGCTTTCCTGTTTTGTATGCTCCTGGTTGGCACTCCTGGGTTAGCGCCAGTTAGCATTTACTGACCACTACCAAGTTTTCTATTCATTTCCTTTAGTATTCCTGAATTCCGGGCACTTTTGAAAAACGTCATTAATTTTTCACGCTTTTTTTTCTACGGAATAAATTGTCGGAGTGAGAACTTGTCCAAGACTGATGATTCCATACTTTTTGCTATGGGTTGTAGTGGAGAACATACCATACTACTGTAAATTGATTTTGAAGTCATTTGTAAACCCTCATCCCCAGTCATAAACATCACGGGTCGGCTTTACCGAGACAAGGTGAGGTTTCTTTCGATGCGGTCTTCCAAATCTTCGTTTTGCTGCTGCAGAACTTTGAGCTTCTCCTCCAGGAAGACGTTCTTCTGGGCCTGCTCCAAATTCACAACACAACCTTAAAGAATTTTCTCTTGCATTTTGATACTTTTTTGTTTGGTTTTTGATTTTGGGCCTACCACTTTTTCCAGGTCTGCGATCTTCTGCTCTTGCTGGTGTATTTGCTGGTTTTTCATTTCCAAAACCTCCTTCAAGCTCCTGAGATCTTTCTCAATATGCTGGTATGGAGCTAAGGCCTCCTGAAATCAAATTAAGAAACACATTCTAGAAAATATCATTTTAAAATATTTGATTGTAAAATTTTCAGTATCTTTGGGGATGCACCATATTTTCAGCACCAGATACTTATGTGCTGAAATTGTTATTTCAGGTTTTTCCGAAAAAAAAAAAAAAAAAAAAACCAGAAAAGAACGATGTTTTTTTGACTTCAATTTTAAGGTGAGGCGAACCACGTGAAGCTGGCTTTCACTCGGGGGGAAGTCTATTGACCACACAATAATTTTATTTTTTGATGGAGCCCTTTTTTTCACTGAAAACAAATTTTCTCAAAAGTTTGTGCGCCCCTCTGCTTCCACATTTCGGTTAGCTGCTAGCCAGCTTCTGGCTAAAATTAATATGCAAACACCACAGAGCTAATCATTTACAATTGAAACGTTTTAATTCATAAACAAGGACTTTGTGTATCACATTCAGTTTGTCCCTGAAGTTTTTGTTAGCTGCTAGCCAGACTTCAGCTAATGTTAACATGCTAGCACTCTGAAGCTAACTACCTACAATTGAGCTCTTTTACTTCATAAACACGGACCAAGTGTCTGACATTCAGTCAGTTCATCCCGGTAGTTTACACTAGCCGGTAGACGGACTTTGAGTAATACGAACATGCTAACGCTATAGAGCTAATTGTCTACAGTTGAGCTGTTTTATTTTGTAAACACAGACTTTGTGTGTCATATTTAATCCGTTTATCCTGAGAGTTTTTGGTACCTGCCAGCCAAACTTTGTCTCATGTTTACTTGCTAACATTTATAACAGTCAATTAGAATTTGAACGCAGCATGACTAATTTTTTACTTAAACCAAACAACTAAGTCTGGGAAATAAAATTGAATTATCACCAACTCGTATAGAAAGTACATAAAACCCTGATTTTATTCATTTTTATTTATTTTTTATCAGGCAATTACAATGTAATATGCAAACATACAACAATGAAACAATGAACGCCCCCCCCCCCCACCTTATTAAACTCCTTTTTAACCCAATAATTAAATCACGTTCACTATCTACTAAGGCAGTGTATCTAACCTCGTGGGTCAGGACCCAAATGTGGTTCGCGGACCTAGTAAAATAATGCTAAGAAGAAGAAAAAAGGGAAGGTTAACGGCACAGGAGATGGCAATAATGCCCTGCTTTAAATTTTATTCACTCAATTGGCGCCATCCAAATTGTGTTTGCGAGGGATTACATCTCATTTTATTGTGATTCTGTGAGCTTTATTTCACTTTTCTTCTCATAATAGCGTGTCCCAAGAAAGTTAGCGATAAGAAGAAGTAAAAGTGGAAAACGATCAAGTCGAAGAAGGCGTCACAGACCAGAAACGGACACAGGACCCTATAGCGCTTGTTTTCTCAGAGGGAGAGCAGGGCTGCTTTCACGATCCCATGGCTAACGAACAAAGGGAGCCGAGGAGGATCGGAGATAGGCGGGAATTACAAGTCAATGGACTGGAAAGCAAAGGCGGTGTTGAGTTCGGAAACGAGGTCGGCAACAGGAGGCAAGCAGGTAACGGGGCGAAACAGATCAGGTAACAGGCAGGCAGAACGGGGCAAAGTCAGGTCCGGAAACAGGTTGGCAACGAAGATCAGGCAGAGAAAAGCAGGGCAGGAACAGAGTCGGCCGTAAGGGCTTACTGAGCTTGTGGCAACAGTTCGCATAACGATCTGACGGCTTCCTCCTGGAAGCCGGGGGTTTGAAAAGAGAGCATCAGCCAATCAGCTGTCCAGGCTGTTGGTGCCAATTAAACAGTCGCAGGTGCTCTCAATTGGTAATCATGACAGAAGGATATGATTGAGAAATACAAAAATATTGTACGAGTGTCTACGATTGAAGTACAGTAAATGGTTTTAAAAATATTATATTTCATTTTTTTTTACCATTATATTGATCTTTTCTACACAACTAAGTATTATTGTTGTTTTTGGTACACTTCGGGTACAATCTTCTTCTAGTATGTGGCTAATTAAAAGCAGTTGTAGGCGTATATGTAAAAGTTGTTTAGGTTTAGTGGGTCATTTTGTTTTTTGAAGTAAAAAGGTGAATAATTCATCTCTGTTTTTAACCACACAATCCTTTTATTCAATAAATTTGAGAAGTTCATTTTTTATTCCTGATTTGGGTTGCAGCTTGTCATTAGGGTGAAATGGTGGGTCCTGAAGTCAGACCAGTTAAGAAAAACTGTCCTAGGCTATGTTCAAATGGAGCAAGAGCAGAATATTAATAGAAAATTATGTTTCACATGATTAAATACGCCAGATCGACTCACAAGCATGTGTTGGTCGGTGGTCTTCTTTAAGGCGTCTTCGAAGCGTTTGGCTTTGTCCCTCAAGCTGCTGTTCTGAAAGCTCAGCGTGTCCACTTGATCCTGAATGAAACAAACGGGAACGTTTCAGGAACAAGACCGTTTCATTCCGGCGTGAAAAGGAACGTATGCTCAAGGCAAACCTGAAGAGAAAGCCTGAATTTCTCAAAATCTTCCTCCAGCAGGATCTTCTGCTGCTCGTGAGCTTTCCTTAAGTCTGAAACAGTCGGGCAGAAGGACTTTAAGGGGGGAAATGATTTACAGTAGACCCTCGGGTTATGCTGACCTCGCTTTACGACGTTTTCAATTCGTGGTGTTGAATTATATGTTTTTTGACCCCTCTTTACAGTATTTTCCTGACAATACCACATCAACAACATACAATTTTGTGTTCCCCAAAATGGTTTAAAGGTAATTTGATAAGTAATGTCTCAAAGATGCCTCACTTAAAAAACACTGGTCTGCTAATGGTCATGAAAATTCCGATATGCTATTGGCTGAACTACCTCCCACAATGCATTTCTAGTCAAGTCATGTTTATTTGTATAGCCCTTAATCACAAAGAGTCTCAAAGGGCTGCACAGACCACAGACTATATCAAACTATAGACTATTATGACACCATCCCCTGATCTAAAACCTACATGAGGGCAAGGAAAAACCCCAAAACCTCAACATGAGGAAAAGAAGAAACCTTGAGAAGGGACCGCACATGAGGTAATCCCCCTTCCAGGATGACTGGTCTGCTAATGGTCATGAAGATTCCGATATGCTATTGGCTGAACTACCTCCCACAATGCATTTCTGCCTCTTTGCTCGGTTCAGAATGTTGTGTGCTTCAAAAAGATTTCATAGACCTGTCAGGTTTTATGACCCCACAATTCATGGTGTGGAATTAGATGTTTTTTTTACCCCTCTTTAGGGTACCCCCCTCATACTACATGAACAACAAATTCTCAGAATATAGCTGTACAGCAGACACTGGGTCACAGTGATCCCATTTTACGACATTTTCACTTTATGGTATTAGATGTATTTGACCCCTCTTTACGGCATTTTTCCCCACAATACCACATCAACAACAGATAATTTTGTGTTCCCCAAAATTAATAAAGGTAATTTGACAAGTAATGTCTCAAATATGCCTCACCTAAAAATGCTGGTCTGTTAATTCTCATGAAGATTCCGATATGCTATTGGCTGAACTACCTCCCACAATGCATTTCTGCTTCTTTGCTCGGTTCAGAATGTTGTGTAATCAAAAAGATTTCATAAACCGGTCAGGTTTTATGGCCCCAATGGATTCATTTATGACTTATGATATATGACTCATTATGTAGTTGTGATGTATGCTTGTCATATGCATTATTGGCATGATTATCATTCCTTTATGAATCATGAGTATTTTATGAGCCGTCACATCTATGAAAATGAATTAGAAAATTGTGACGTATGGCGGTCATTATATTCATTCTTTGCATTCCCTAATTAATTAGGAGTTATTTATGACCAGCTCAGAATCACTTGTCATATATCGTTCATAATTCATGAAGGAATGTCACGAATGTGAGGTCGTTAAACAATAAAACTTGACCGGTTTATGCCACTTTTGACAAAAGCTAAGAATGTTGTGAGCAGGGTTGGGTAGGGTTACTTTAACTTGATTACTTTCAATTACTTTTGGATTACTCCAATACCAAATATGCCAATACAAGACAAACGAAACTAAATATGAATAAAATTACTAAATTTTGTGCAGGCTTGGGGAGTAACGGAATACACGGAACAGCAAAAATTATGTTGGCAAGCTGTTTGGATTTATTTTCTCTTTGTTTCTGTCGCATTTTATGTTAGTTTTGCCGGAGATCAAAGAGATCAAAGCCAGGAGAGAAAGCTTACCACGTGTTGTGAGTCATCATTTTATTCATAATTAGTTTCTTTTTTCTTTTATTAGCATATTTGGTATTGGAGTAATCCAAAATTAATTAAAAGTAATCAAGTTAAAGTAACCCTACCCAACCCTGGTTGTGAGTAAGTGTCATGCAATACTGTATTTTTTCCACTGTATTTATTGACAATGGTTCCCAAGGCTTGCCGTGATGCTAAAGGTAAAATCAAAAACACTATAGCCATGGAAACTAAGCTTGTGATGACCAATAAATATAAAGAAGCCACCAAGTTTCCAGTTAAATGGTTGTAACCACTCAACTATCAGGAATATTAAAGCAAGAGCATTACAATCCTCACAAGTGGAAATCAGTTTCATTTATAATCCGCCTCTGCGTTCACCTGCTACTCCATCGTACCAGCTCAAGTAACTTTTCCTATAACACATTGTTTTTATAATGTTGTTAAACCATAAGTAATACTTTAGTATACACTATTTTGCTAATATGTTTCTTTGGAGTATTGGGCGTTGAGAGTTAAGTAGCAACAGTTTGTATTCCTCTCTATACGTCAATCTCACTTTGCAATCCTCACATTTGAATGGATTCATATGTTATCCCAGGGGGGAGGACTGTCTTTAATTTTTTTTCAGGTCAGCTTAAGTCATACCTCGCATGGTTCGGGCATGTTCTTCATGTAGCGTTGCCAAAGTGATGTTATGCATGTCTCTGAGCTCTTGAACAGCTGCCAGGTGCTGAGCACTCATCTCCTCCACCTGCAAGACAAACACCAGGGACCACAGACCACTTTTTGTATATTTTTTTAATTTTTCAGAATGATTTTTAAGAAGCGGAAGCGCTTTACACTTTCAGTATTTGTTTGAAGCTCTTTGTTTCAAGAATTCAAGAGCAAATAGTTGCCCGCCCCTGCTTTAGTCTGTACGTGGTGAAGCTGTGCCACATTCTGACCTGCTCCTGCTGCTGGGTCCTAAGTTCCTCCACCTCGGAGCGATGTTCCTCTTTCAGGTGTTGCGTTTCTTCCGAGTGTTTCCTTTGTAAGTTCTCCTCCACGACGGCCAGTTCCGACTCCTGCTGCCTTCGCAGTTCCCGCATCTCTCGTTCCACCACCGATTCCATCGCCGATTTCTCCAGCTGAATCCGTTCCCGGTCTGCGATGTTTGACGCTGAGATAGAAGGAACAGATTTTGACATAATTGAAATTGCTCTATTTTTTTTTTAATATTGTAAAATATTCTCCAGAGATCTTGGTACCTGATTTACTCCATTTAAGATGTTTGATCAATGTCTGCAGATTCCTTTTGTGTGCACTCACTTCCCTCTACATTCCTAATATTCCATTTTGGATAAAATGCCACTTTTGGAGGAGTTTTTCAGACTTTTTGAACAATTTGATTTTTAACGCTAAATAAACATAACAGCAATGATATCATACTCAATGATCATTTCAGCCTTTCAACTTAAAAGTGCAGAAAAATATTCTTTGTTATTAAAAAGATGATTATTCTTATTGGGTTTCATTCTTTTTTTAGAAAAAATTGATCTCTTTGAAGTACATGTTCATGGTCTCCGTTTTTTTTTTTGCTTGATGAACATAAAGCGATAAGTTTATTCTTTATTTGATATTGGACATGAATGCAAAGGATGTTTTGTAGGATGTGTCACGGTTGCCATGGCGCCCAATTGGCCCCGCCTGTGTGGCGCCAGCTGCGGCTCATTGACAGTTTGGTTTTCCGTCTGTTTAAGCTCAGTGCTCTCATTCTTCCTTTGTCAGTCCGTCAATGAACCTCTGCCTCGCAAGATGTGGGTAAAGACCTGGTCCTTTTTCCTGTTAGTATATCCTGTCTGGTATTGTTCCCGTTTATTTTTGTCTGTTTAATATCGGTTTCCAGTTTCGATCCCGTCTATTTTTGTCCTGTTTATTATTCTCTCCAGTTTTCATTCCCGTCTAGTTTGTACTGTTTATTTTCAATATCCTGTTTCATTATCAATCCTGTTTGTCCCGTCCTGTCCGGTAATGACCCCATCTGTTCGATATCTACTCTGGCAATTGGTATCGATCTTGTCGGCCTCTGGCTTCCTATCATCTCTTGCCCGACTGCTACCTCAAGTGCATGACTCCCCATTTCCCGTAAAATAAAAGGCTTGTGTGAGAGACATCACGCGTTTGGGTCCTGATCCTGTTCCGGTTCTTGACAGGATGCCATTTCCTTTTTTTTTTCACCAAATATTGTGCACAGGTATTTGTCGTTTTAACTATTATATCAATGTCACAATTGGCCATTCTTGTTGCTGGTCTTAGAGTTCCACATCCTCTAGGACTGATTTGTTTTTTGTAACCTTGAAAGTTTAATAAAAAGAGAGGCCTCAGGGGAGAGCTGCAGAACAGGTATGGAATTCTCTTATCTGAAGGCTTTTTTCCCTGTCCTCCTTGCAAGTTCAAAAATCCATTCATGTCTTCTCTCCTTATTTTGAGCGTTTAATTGTTTAGGTTTACCAGTAAGAAGCTGAGAAAATGTAATTTTGTTTTTGGAGACGTAGCAACTCACCTAATTGCCTTTTCATCTTTTGTGCTTCCAGGAATAAGTTGCATTCTTTCTCTTCCGTGCTTTTATTCTGAAGGGAAAAAGTCGCAACTCATTATAAAATCATTTTGATTGAGGAACTTACCGACATCAGCATGGGATTCCTTTTTTTTTATCAAAATGGTCAATGGTCCTGTTTGGATGAGGCTAACAATGCTAATCAACGGGACACTCTATTGCATCACCTTGAGGACGTAATGTCGAGTGGTGACGATGAAGGCTTCCAAACCCAAGGTGGTTTTCTTCAGTTCTTCCTGAAGACTCCTCAGCTGCTTGTCTTGCTTCTGGCAACGTTCTCGAAGCATTTCCAGCTAAATACAGAACACGAGTGTCAGTGTCCCGTATGTTCCGGACTATAAGGCCTGATTTGTTGCCATTTCCTTGCCACTTTCCTCATGTCTTCTGTTACCATGTCAGTTTTTTTTGTTATGGCCACTTTGTTAGCTTTAATAATAATAATAATAATCATGAAGCATTGTACTTGGAAGCCAGGGTTGGGTAGGGTTACTTGAACTTGATTACTTTCAATTACTTTTGGATTACTCCAATACCAAATATGCTAATAAAAGACAAAATAAACTAAATATGTACACAATTATGACTCACAACACGTGGTAAGCTTTCTCTCCTGGCTTTGATCTCTTTGATCTCTGGCAAAACTAACATAAAATGCGACAGAAACAAAATGAAAATAAATCCAAACAGCTTGCCAACATCATTTTTGCCGTTCCATGTGTTCCGTTACTCCCCAAGCCTGCACAAAATGTAGTAATTGTATTCATATTTCGTTTCTTTTGTCTCTTATTAGCATATTTGGTATTGGAGTAATCCAAAAGTAATTGAAAGTAATCAAGTTAAAGTAACCCTACCCAACCCTGTTGGAAGCGCCTTTTAGGACACTCAAGGCCACTGCATATATAGTAGGACACAATAATAAAGCAAGAATAAAACAAGAGTAAAATAATCAAGTAATAAATAGCAAATAAAACACAGTAGAGTGAAAAAGGGGCGGCATGTGAGGTAGATGGTTAACAAAAGGCAAGTCTGAAGAGGTGAGATTTGAGTCCGGATTTGAAGGTGGACAGGGTTGCAGAATTTCGGAGGTCAGACTATAAGACCTGGTTTGTTTTTGTTTGCTCTCGTTTTTTGGTTAATAAATCCAATCCTCTGTTGAGTACCGCTTCCCTGCATTTGGGTCCAACTGCAAAATGCGACACATGGTGCCAGAATGGAGAAAACAAAAAGTCGTCCTGAAAGATGTAAATAAACTCAAAGTCTGATTTATCATCAGATCCATCAAAGAGTTCAACACCTCATTGTGTATTATTGGGATTATTCATATTTTTCAGGAAGAGCCATTGTCTAACATTCGTTTCTGGCACCGTAGTAATAGTGTGATGATGAGATAAAATCAAATGCCTTTTTGTTTTTGTTATGTTTTTGTTTTTGTTCTCACTGGTACTACTGATCAATCCTTGCACTGAAATATACCAAAAGTCTATGAAACGCACATTGGTAAAACACGATAGCTCTTGCTTTAATTATTGTCCAGTGTGCCTTTATATATATAAACAAAATATAACAAAAGGTTATTTTTGGTAAGTACGTCTTTTAATCAATTACGCCTCATAATGCAGAAAATGCATTTTTTGATCCCAGCAAAGACTCGTGGGTCTCGGATTTCACCTCCTGATGTTGTTCCTCCTCCTCTTTCTGTTTTGCTTTTGTTTCTTCTTCTCGCCGCTTCGCTTCTTCTTTCTTTTGTGGAGATTGGACGGAAAAGGGGATCTGACCACCAGCCGGACCTCCCGTGGGTCGATGGTCGGAATGGACTATAGACAAGAGAAACTGGCAATGACATATTTCATTGAACAATTGGCTAGATACATATTTGTCTGGACTTGCTCGATAGCTAGCTAAATAAAAGGTCCACCAGTCTTCATATAGCAGTACTATTTCCACTACAGTACTATAATTCATACCTAAAGAACGTGAATAACCGTCCATGGCAAGGAACAAGTTTGTGTCATTGAAGTGCATAATCGTCAATAGCAGTCAATGTGTTGATCAGAGGTTCTACATAATGTATTAAAAATTTTAATAGTTGTTAAAAGGAATAATAAATAATGGATGAAATGATCAACAAAAAATATTTAATAAATGAATGAGTATACCGGTAAATAGAAATATAATTAAAATAAATAAAAAATGTAGCTGGAAAACAAATGATAAATATTTGAAAAAGCCAAATCAATAAAAATAATATAGAATGATAGACATGTTTTAAAAAGGGAAACCAAGGCTAAAAATAAAATGATACAAATAATAATAGTAAAATACAATGTGAAATACAATGAAAATGATAAAAAAAGATACTTAATGTTGCAGAAAGCATATAAAACATTTTTGGAAATGTAAAGGGGAATAATTTCAAACGAAAACTAAAATAAATGTATAAAATAAAATAAAGTGAGAAATAAAAAAAGGTAAAATAGAAATCAAACATTATCACCATTTAAAATCAACAATAATAATTATGCATAAATTATGTAAATTTATGTATAAAAGTATGGGACAAGAATATAATGAAAACATTAAAAAACAAATATAATGAAAAGAAAAACAAAGATACATTGGCAAATTGAAATTGATAATATTGATTTGAATGAAGGTAAAGTTGGAGGGAAATAAAAAACAAAATGAGAAAAATAATAAAAACCAGAAATTCATTAAAAGATAAAATAATAAATACAAATAAATTAAAATCGATAATTGTAACAATAATATTAATAATAATGATACAGTTAAAGTATGGGGGAAAAAATAAAAGAATGAAGAAAAAACAGAAAACCTGAAGCAAAGAAAGAATATTAAAAAAAAAGGGAATGTGCGGAATGATATTATCCAAATGTCATGTGTGCAATCACATTTCTCAAAAAGTCTTGCGAATAAAAACATGTTTAAAAAAAACCTATTAAAGAGGCTCAGTATTGTCCTTCTGGTCGTTCTGTACACAACCTCAATTAATGAGCTCCCGTTTTGTATTCATTAGCGGACAACGATTGCAAAATACTTGCTGCCACCATTAATTTTCTTGAGCGACAAGCGCTGCATTGGAAGTGTCATGTCCGGATGAGCAAAAATCCCTTTGACACATCTCCTTTCTTTCAAAGACAGATAACCACATCATCATCGTTTCAATTTCAAATTCCGAGTTAATGCAAACAGACTGTCTGCCTCCATCTTATCGTTAGCCGGTGGTTTCCGTGACAACCGGTGCTAGCCTCCTGCATTATGAGGAAAAAATCCCTTTGAGGGCTGTGGGGCGTGAAAAGGGGCTGGACGGGGCACATGGGACCCCATTATTGAAGGCCAGAATAAGGGATGGAGCAAGCCGAAAATGGGACAAAACACATCCTAGGATAGGGGTTGGCAACACAAAATGTTTAAAGAGCCATATTGTACCAAAAAAAAAAAACCTTTGGAGCTGCAATAAATTTAAAGCTTTATATAAGCCTCATGAGGAAAGCAACACATAATTTAAATAAATACTGTATATATATATCAATATTCATTGGAAAACGTAATAACAAAATAATGAGAGAAAGCTTCCTAATCTGACTCCTTCAACTCAATTTTGCCAGGGTTGTGAATTTTCTGCTTTGTCTTAAAAAAATTGGTTACCAGGCAGAAAAAAATGAAAATGGCTTCCCCAAGTTGTAAAAGGGAAACAAAAAGATAACAGAGACAACTGACCTGGCGACTGAGGTTTGGGCGGCACAACTGCCAGCCTCTTCGGGGAGGAAGGGAGGGAACGTGGAACTTCTGAACTCCGTGGGAAATCTTTTCTCACAACTGATGAAAAAAATACACGAATAAACGTTATTGTATGAATGTTGTCGCACTCCTGTTAACATACAATAGTGAAACGAGATTGGAGGGCTTCTTTCAATGCAAAACAAGGCAAACTAAAAAGATACAAGTGTGTAACAAAATAAAAATATTAAAAAAAGACTATTAATATTATCTATGTACAGTAGAACCCCGGAATACTGTGCCCCCCACCTTATAGCATTTTTACTTTTAAGTGTGGAACAGGATTGTCAAAATCAAACGGACGGAAGGCCAAATAAAAAATTTGGCTGCAAGCCGATGTTGGCTGATCGACTGTTGACAGTTTTTCAAAATGGTGCCTAAATAAACCTCCTCAAATCCTTACAACTATGTCCCAATATAAAACGTATCTGTTCCGATGTGTAAAAATGATTTCCACTTAAATCAAATAGCAAGTTGGTCCACCGAGTTGGTGGCAGCCATAACAGAAATCAAACGTTTATGGTAATTGGTCATGAGTCTTTCATAAGGCTGTTAAGGAATTTGGGCCTTTTCTTCTTTGCCAAAATGTTTCGAATCTGCCACATTGGAGGACTGAAAAGAGACACACAAGAACACACAATGTCATCTCACATATACCAAAAAGCATCTTGATTATCCTCGAGTTTTGGAGAAGCATTCTGTGGACAAATCAGTCAAAAATAGAACTTTTTGGAAGGTGTGCAGCCCGTTATATCTGGCGTAAAAATGGCACATCATTTGACAAAAGGAACATGATGCCAACAGTAAAGCATGGTGGAGGCAGTGTGATGGTCTAGGGCTGATTTTCTGTCTCAGGATCAGGACAACTTGCTGTAGTTGACGGAATAATAAATTCTGGTGTTTACCATGAGATCCTGAAGAACATAGGTTTGTGCCCTCAAACTCAAGCACTCTTGAATCATGCAGCAGGACAATGATCTCAGACACACAAGCAAGTCCACCTCTGAATGGGTATTCAAAACCAAAATGAAGGTTCTGGAGTGGCTATGTCAGAGTCCGGAATTAAATTCGGTTAAGATACTGTGGTGTGACCTTAAACGACAGTTCATGCTACAAAACCCTCCAGTACGGCAGATTTGAAATCATTTTGCAAAGAAGAGTGGGCCAAAATTCCTCCACATCATTGTGAAAGACACATTACCAGTTAGCGAAAACATTTTATTTCTGTTATCGCAGCCAAAGGTGGCCTAAGTGGTTATTAGGTTCAAGGGGCAATTACCTTTTCACATCGGACCAGATAAGTTTTGTTTTTTTGTGCCTTAATAAATGGAATCAACATTTCCTTGTATTGACTTTGTGTGATATTAAAATTGGTGATCTCAAACATTTGTGAATGATAAATATGCAAAATACCCAATATTCTCAAAGGGGGCGAATACTTTTTTCACAGCAGTGTTTTACTGACCCCCAGGCGAGCTTCTGGGTTGAGGGGGCAGGAATCTGCGCGGCAGTGCCGGGGTGGACGGCGGCTGAAGGCTGTTGGCCCGACAAGGCGCTCCTCTCTGGTACTCGGTGGACGGAAGAACCCCCGTCACTCTGTGAAACGGGGGATCCTCGCTCACGCTCAGACCTGGAATAGACAAATCAATACATGAGCTTTTCCCTTGGTTTGGGGGTATTTGTATGGCTATTTACTGGTATCATGACAAACCGCTGTTGACGTGATAGGTCTTAGGACTACTGTATTACAAAGGAATGCATTGCAGATTGCAATACTTTTGGTTATTAATTCATTCAGTGATTTAATAACCAACGCTGGCATGTCCAAAGTCTGAGCTGGGGGCCATTCAAGGCCCGTGGTCAAATTTTTATTGGCCCAGAGCCTCCCTTCAAACATTAATAACAAGAGGCCCCCCAGTAATGTTGACCCTAGTATAAAATACATTTTGTGCATTAAAAAATAATAACAATTACCATTTCACCAGAATATGGTAGAAGCCCTTTGGTCACTTTGTGGTTTTCTGTAATTCTGCTATTTACAACATGAAAAAAGGAAAGTTGACTGTGAGGGCCGAATGTATGCACTGAAATCCGAAACAACTGCACAGCAGCACTTTTTGTGAGACCCTGCGACTCAAATGAAAATCCTACAAAGGCAATTAATGAGGTTGCAACGCTGACAATGCAAACCTTTCACAAAAGCAGGTTCTCACACATTTCCAGCTTACCAAATCTGGACCGCTTTCTGGAAAGTTTGGACACCCCTGCCCTAAATAAATAATAATAAACACATTTTTAAAAAACTTTTTCAAAGGTTTGGCGTAGCTCATCAGTAAGTATCAAGCTTCTGGGAATTATTTCAGTATGAGTAATCACCACTTCTTAGTTTTGCTAAATGTAGGCGAGTGAGTAGATGTAGTAAGGCAATGTGGTGAGAAAAGTGATTATATGGATAAGGAGAGACGCTTCAACAGAGCTTTTTAAAAAAAAAAATATGACAGTCCATTGCCATTATCAGTGGAGAGAGGGATGACGACTTGTGTACATCTCTAGGAATGTGATCGCCATGGTGACCAAAATCGTGGGAACGTGTCACCGAAAAGATCGGGCACTGAAAAGCTCTTGCGGAGTTCATGCATCGGTTATGCATACGTTCAGTGTTCTTGCAATAACATGGTGTGTTGCCTGATAAGTGCCATTGTGTTTATGGAAAGCATTCTTCACATATTGGAGGTATCACAAATGCAAAAAAAGTTCTGCTTAAAAAGCTTCCTTCCAGAAAAAGCCGTTTTCCAAGAGGTTTTCTTGGAAATTATTTATATTAAGAACTTTGGCAATAATAATAATAATAATAATTTCCTTGTATTGTCATTCTGTGTAACAATGTACACAGAACGAAATGTCGATTGCACCTGACCCGTTGTAGCGAGCCGATGCAGCCGCAGCAAAATGTTCACTGTTTGGAATTGGCCGGTTCCAAACAGGGCGTGTTGCCCCAAAAAAACTGAATGTGTCACGGGACCGGACCAGATCGGAGGCAGGAGGCAGGAAGGGTGAACGCATTCGCGTTAACGATCAGTTACTTTTATTAAGGAAATAAAAGTCGTCCAACACTCAGGGACAAAATCAAAAACAGGCTTACAGGCAAACAGGAACTCAGACTAGGAAAACTTTACAAAACAGGCTTTTACTCAGAACGGGCAAGTACAGGTTTCCTCAAGTCAAACAGAACAGAATAATGCAAAGTAATGCAATGAACCCGCAACCGGCAACCGGCAATCCCCAAAACCCGCCCTTAAGAAGCACACACGCAAATTAGAAAATCTGCTACAGCTGGTGCCAAGGGGGCGGGGCCAGCCGGTCGCCACGGCGACCATGCTGGACATGACAGAATGCAGTAATGATGGCACCGAGTGTGAGAATTCTGAATTCCTCCTCACGAAGATATTCTCCCTATGGTGTATATACTAGCTTGTAAACCGAATTTACAATGATAATACTAAAATCAATGGGGTCAGCGCATATTTGATTAAACATACACAATAGAAAAATACAAATATTCAATGAAAAGATCTCAAATAATTGACAAGCACCCTTAATAAAAAAAAAATACTGTTCTTGCATTCTGCTAATCAGAAGAAGCCCTTTCATCATTAGATGAAATGTTAGAAGCATGTTGCACGATTAATATGTGAACCACAAGAGGACACTCGAAGACCACTCTATATTTTTCAAAGGCAGTACGATAACCATATGGAGTATCATCTAATTTTACAACGCAGTTCAAATTTCTGGCCGCTTTGGGGTTTGTAGGTGCTCCTTATAGTCCGTAAAATACAGTGTTGTATATCAGTTTTGCGCCCGACGCTGGTCGTGACTGAAATTCCTAGTTGGTGGAGCAACAAGGGGATTGACGGGCCTGAAAACTGGATAGCAATACCACTGTCTAGCACCGTTATCACATCTCTGCTGGAGACGCTGAAAAATGTGTGTTAGATGGGGGTGTTACCGGGTGGGGGAGGCCAAGGTTAAAGCTGCATAAATATATCATAAATAACGACCTGGAAAGATGGATCCGACTGCAAGTTTAAGGAAAAATAAGCACAACTTGCTTTTCTAAAGATGAAAACACGTTTAGGTCTCAGAAGTTGGATTAAAAATACTTACAATTTGATGTTTACCGCCAAGGACGTAGTTTGTCCCATTTTGGACATTTTTTTAAATTGGTTCTTGGGGACAATGCAATATATAGAAATACCAAAATAATGTTGTTTAAAACTTGTTATTTATGTCACGATGACTGATAACCTGTGCGGGCTCCTTTGGCGCCAACTGCTTCGGACTCTGATTGGCTCCCTGTCCCTATTTAAACCCACTCCTTTCTGTCACCTGTTGTCAGTCCGTCTGCGAACCTCAGTTTACTCTAGGCAAGCTTTTCGACCCTGACTCACTCCTGTTTTGCTCCCGTCTGTTTCCCGGCTTCGACCCGTTTTTTGATCTTGACCACGTCTACTCTCCTCTCCTGGCTTTCAACTCGTTGCTGATCCCGACCACGTATTTTTTCTGTTCCTGACACCGCCATCGCTCGCCACGGAAGCGACCTGCTTTCCGTGACCATCAATCACCGGATTGTGTGTGCAATCCTTTCCTTTCTTCCCAATAAAACAGAAACGTAACTCAAGTGGGTCCTGTCTACAATTAAGGACTGTACAAATAAACTTGACGTGACTTGAATAAAAATAATAAAATTCCAGGTCAAAGAAACGCAAAAGAAACTTAAAAATGGGATTAAAAACAGGTAGATGTTGCAGTTTAACAACTAAGTATTTTGGCCCATTTTGGGCCTTTTTTATTTATACATGGCAACAACACAATTCAGCATAATATTGAATTTAAAAATAACCAGGTGAAGTTCAGCTCAATGAAACTTAAAAGATAAATCTTGAGGTATTAACAGTTGGATTAAAACAGGTAGATTTTGTTTATCACCGATGACAAATTTTGTCCCATTTTGGGCCATTTTTATTGATAAAAGGGATGATACAATTTAGCAAAGTACTTAAAAAAAGGCTATTTTCTGTATCTAACTGTAGTTGCTTGGCATTGATGTAAAAGGAGTATAAAAAAGAGACAACAAAACAGTCAAAAGCAAAAAGAACCAATGTAAAATATAACCAAAATATTGGATAAATCTTTCACAAATATCAAAACAAATAAAAAAAAAACAAAGAATTGGATCAAGTGGAAATTAAGAGACATATTTTAGTTTTAATCCACCCGCTTCTTCCTCCTCTGCATTAACCTGCTCCTCCACTGTACCAGCTCAAGTCGCATGCAATGTAAATCCAATTTAATTTTTTCTTGTACATGCATATGATTTACAATGTTATTTAATAATTTCTATTATTTCTAATAATTTATATTGTGCAGAAGTCTTGGGCAATAATTACAAAAGTTCACTACAGCCCCTTTTTATCCTCCAAAAGCGTGCAATTAGAACCATACACAGGGTAGGATATCGAGATCATACTGATATTTTATTTCTGCAGTCCAAATTATTATAATTGGATGATTTAGTAAAATTTTTCATTGCACAACTGCTATTTAAGGTCAACAAAAACATAGTGCCAGAAAACATCCATAAATTATTCATTCGTATATGGGGAAATTATAATTTAAGGGGCTGTGGTAAATTCATAATCCCAAAGGTGAGAACCACCAGGAAAAGTATGTGTGTGTCTGTGTGTGGAGTCAAACTTTGGAACAATTTACAAGACAAGATCAAACAATGTCCAACTATTCACTTGTTCAAATTTAAATACAAAAAACATTAACTGGCGGAATACAGAGATGAAGACAATGGGGTATGAGTGATACGAGAGATTGTGAATAGTGCGTCTAGAACTATGGTTAACTTTGTGTTATTGTTGCTATTGTTATATCATTATTAATAATTTCTCACACATAAATAGTACTGACTATTATAATAAGTTGCTATTGTAATGTTTATTTGGTATTGCGGGGGTGTACAGCTAGTTAGCAACGGTTTGAATCTCCCGCACTTTACATACCCCTCTTCTGAACAGATTTATGTTCTATCCCAGGGGTTTGACTGTGTTTGTTTTTCTCTATTGAATGTAAATCGTGTGAACCCCTAGCTCTATTTCTAGTCAATCGTTGAGTGATTTGACATGCACAGACACACACTTTCCCTGACATAGGATTACGATAATTACTAATCAATTCCTTATCATAACACAGATGATGGACTTTAATTCACACACATAACTTCATTTGTCAACTGTCCTGGATTGCTTTTCCCTGCCTGTGATCTATAATGCATGTTTGCCACTACGCTTTGTAGCGCCCGAGGGGAGAGCGGGGCCTGGTGTTCGACATGTCCGGCAAAACGATTTTCTGACAACTTGAGTGAGCCACGACAATAACGTGAAAAGACATCCGTGGACGCCAGCTCTGTGATTGTTATTCGATCCATTGAGTCATGAAAACTGTAGGAATAATTATCAGAGAGTTATCACATATCTGCTGTTATTAACTTCCATTGAACGTGTACTATGTTACATTAAGGCAGTCGTTCTTAACCTTGTTGATGGTACCGAAGTCCACCAGTTTCAAATGTGCATTCACTGAACCCTACTTTCATCTCATCTCCTCTCATCAGCTGCACCGCTTATCCTCAGTAGGGTCGCGGGAGTGTGGGAGCCCATCCCAGCAATCATCGGGCAGTGAGTAGGGGACACCCTGAACAATCGCAGGACACACAGGGACAGACAACTCGCTCGCTCATTCACACCTAGGGACAATTTGGACCGGCCAATCATCCTGAAATGCATGTCTTTGGAATGTGGGAGGAAACCGGAGTGCCCGGAGGAAACCCACGCAAGCACGGGGAGAACATACATTTTTCAGTCTTCCTCTCCTCCTGCCCCTTTGGACTGTTCCCTGGAGAATCATCTTGATCAGTCCTGCTGATCTTGTGATGTGACCATACCACTGGCGTTTCCGTCTGCGCACAGTTGACAACAGTTCTTCATAGGGTCCAATGTGCCCTCGGATGGTGGTTCGCACTGTTTCGTTCTTCACATGGGCTAAGTAGCTGATGCTTAGAAGTTTCCTGTTGCATGGCTTCTCCAAGGCCCGGCTTTTCTTTTCCAGTTTTTGTCATAATTGCAAATTCAGGACGCCTGTGACTGCCCAATTGGCACCAACAGTCCTGAGAGCTGATTGGCTCAGAGACTCCTTTTAAACCCCCGGCTTTCAAGAGGACGCCGTCAGATCGTTGCGACCCTATGCTCCCAGCTAGGCAAGCTCATTCCGTCCGACATTTTTCCTGCCCTGTTTTCCTCTGCCTGATACCCGTTGCCGATCTGTTTCTGGACTCGATTCTGCCCTGTTCTGCCATCCCGACATCCGACCTGTTTTGCCCCGCTACCTGCCTGACACCTGTTGCCGACCTTGTTTCCGAACTCGATACCGCCCTTGCTCTCCCGTCCCGGCTAGTGACCAGTATGACAGTTTTGCTGTGAGAGTCCATGTCTCGCAAGCGTCGAGTAAGATTGAAGTAGTTTTTAAAATTCAAGACCTATAGTTTTCTTCTACTAGTGCTCAATATGAACTGAACAAATCAACATAGTAAGTTTTACTCATAAATAAATAAATAACCGAACTGCAAATCAGTGTGACTTCTGCTGTTGCCTTCAAGAGAACAGTTGATGTATGATTGGCTTCACCTTGGAATGAACTACTCTGTTATTTTCACAGCAAAGTCTGTTCTTTTTTGTTTTTATGTCCAGCATCTTCAAAGAATTGCTTGCAAAATTATTTAGTCACATATGGTGAAAAAATAACTCGAGGGCTTTCTCAGATATGTTTTCATTTGTTGACACAAAAGCGTTGAGTGTTGCTGGTCTGAAGAGTTTCTTTTGAACCTGGTTCTGCTGAATTTTAATGATTTCTTCAAGGTTTTCATCATTGACTTCTGCTGCCTCAAAATCATACAACCGTCTCACCCATGCTGGATATGGATATTGTGCAGGAAAGTATTTGTCAAAAGGCTTTGGAAGCTTATCTAAGTGTGTGGAAATTGATTGTTTCAGTCTCACTAATTCCAGACACATTGTGGATCTTACTTACACAGTTGTCAAGTTATATCGCACGATTTTACAGCAGAGGCTCCACCGAACCCCTGAGACTGACTAACTGCTCTTCAGGGTGCGATTGAACCCAGGTTAAGAACCACTGTATAAAGGTCAAATAGTAATGTTACATGTTTTGGAAACTGTAATCGTAGATAAGACAAGTTTCACATGTCCCTAAGTTGTTTGTGGTCCCACCCTCTTTTCTAGGAGACACGAGTGTAACCAGGGCCTCCCAAGTAAAATGAACTTGACATTTAATTAGTCCTTTGAGCCGGATTCCAGTACACATTTCCAGAGGCTCAGCTAACTTCCAGGAAAAGACCATGGACATGGAAACTAAGACCCTTTCTGGGACTGGATCTTGACTGGGATCTTCTTGGTGTTGCAAGTTGATAGAAATCCAAAAAGGCGGATGACTTTGGTGAATAGGGGAATTCACATAAAGTACACATTGGTTGAGTAATTTGTTTGTCTCGGCCCTAGACTCTAGGGTGACCGATGTTAAAACCTTGATGAATACTAGTCTCTGGTCAAGTAAAATATTGGGATCTGTCTTTGCGGAAATAGCCAGAGAAGCCTCTAAAACTAAAAGTTAGAACATTTTGCGAATTTTACAGTGGAGTCTATAAAACTGAGGGCAGAAGGTAGGGTGTGTCCCTTTGATAATAGGATGAGTAGGGCCTGTATAAAACGGTGTGTAAGCCCTGTATACGTGTCCTTTAAATGATATAGGGCAAGTTGGTCCTGTAGATTTGTACATGTGTAAAGGATGAGAAGGCTCTTAATACGTATACGTGTGTATGTGTGGGTTATATATAAATATCAAGGAATTCAAACTAGCAAACAACAATTTTTGAGGAAGAATTTCATGGCAAATGTTTCTGGGGCAGATTACAGCAATGTTGACGGCGAGGAGCGTAAACTCAGGGGATTTTTCCTCTAACCTACTTTAGGATGCTTGACAAGCCTCGCCGCTATATTCCTTAAAGTGACAGTGTGTAATGATTTACCCACTTAGGCAGTGGTTCTCAACTGGAGGGCTAGGACCCAAAAGTGGGTTATTTTCAATGGGTCGCAGGTCTTTGCAAAATTTTGCTCGGAAAAAAAAAACAAGAGTCCATGCCACTCCTTAACAGTAGATGGTGATAATGTCCTGGAAATGCAGTTGATAGACACTTTTTCACACCATAAAAATACTGTTTACGATTGATTACGCATGTTGAGTAAAACACAGATACAGTAGAGAAGGTATAAGCTACTAGCTATGATTTTTTTGAATGAAGTGAAGGGTTTAAATTTAATGAAAAATGTATCTGTGTGTTACTGTGTTTGACCAATATATGTTGCTATACTGCATGGTGCCACAGAAAACGAGTGTTAAAAGGCCCAATCAAGAATACAAACTACCGAGAATCAAAAGTGACCAAAAAGCTTCGTCTTTCTTCTCATTTTTGCTTAGCCTTTCGCAGTGAAAGGAAAGGAAAAGAAAAAGGAAAAGAAAAAATAAGAGTAGAAGAAGAAAAAAAAGTTAAAAAAAAAACACATACTCAAACCCGTGGCAGTGAGAGCGCTGATACTCAGGGATCAGATAACATGAGACGGCATTAGATTTGATCTTATTATAACACTTTTTTCATGGTGCCAGAAACACTGATTTGCATAGTTCATTCTGATATGTCAAACACTCTCTCCATTGTTTCCCCTGTGTGTCAATAATGTTGAAGTTTAAATATGTATATGTAAATAAAAGCGCTTGTACAGTAGTTTGTTGAAATACCTATCGTTTTTTTTCCTCCAATCTCAAATATTAATTTGTGGTACTGAGGTAAAATAGTGTAATAATAAGCTTGAATTCCTTTTCATATGTCATCTGCACCACTGATTGTCTATTGTTAAATTGCGGCACTGTCATTGCTACAATCTGGATTTAAATCCCATTGCATACAATGTTTTGCAACTTTGGTCAGTAGTATTTATGGACTGATCAATTGTTGCACAAATACAATAGTATACCGTCAAACCTCGTGTAGTAACTCTCACCTATGGATACTTTACGCATTTCCTATCCTAGCCACTGTATACTATGGTATATAAGACGCACCAGTTTATAAGGCATACTTTCGGATTTCTAACCAATTTGCTAAATAATTCATGATATATAACGGTTCAGACAAGTAAACCTCTTTTAACAGTTTCAACATTAAGGAAACCTTTTTCCCTCTATCCTTCCCTACATAAGCACAAATCTCCCTCTCATCATCGACCAATCGGATGACAGATGAGATTGCGTAACATTGAAGGTGACGTACGCCGGATTGCACGTCAGCTGTAACCGGGAGAGGAATCTCCGACTATCTAGGTCACATTCCACATGGAACTAACAAACCACGCTCTAATCTAAAACATGAGTAGGCAGATATCGTTGCTCACGATGTCATGACCACCAATGTTCCCTGTAATTTTCCACGGGTCTGAGCGTTCACACAAAGTCTGTGAGCAACGCTTGAAACAACAGTGAGCAACCATAATCCCAAGTGTGGCAAGATAATTCATTATCAAACATGTCCAAAACTTGACATCAAGTTACATTTTGCTGAGTTTCCGGCAATGCAAAATGATTTTTCTCTTTTGAATGAATTGACTCATGTACTATTGCAAAGGTTGTACGGCCTACAAACGTCGTTTGTTCTTACAATTCTTTCACAAGATATCCATTTCTTTTCATTTCCTGATATATTTTGTCGCATAATATTAACATTTTTGGGGGCTTATTTAGTCGGTTTAAGATACAGAACTGTACTTAATCACATTTTTTAGTGGAAGTACAATGTTGGCAACAAGATTTACTTGATATAATTGAAAATTATTTGACTGCAACACAAACTTTTTATTTTTTCCGTGGTTTTTTTCTACTTTTTTAAAAATTCCTGTGTTTATTTTTTCCGAGCTGTTACTTTTTTCTTTTTGTTCACTATTTACTTTTTTTCCTTCTTTTTTCAAAATGTTTCCTTCTTTTTTCCTCTTCCTATTGTTTCCTTTTTTCCCAGCTTTTTACTACTTTTTCATTTTGGTATTTTTTTCTTTTTTGTTCTATTCCCCCATTCTTTTAAGTCATTTTGTGCATAATTTTACACAATATTTGGTCATGTTGGGATTAAAGAAGCAAAAACAACCTGAAGAGCCGTTTAGGACCCGGAAGAGACGGTTCCTTTTAGTGAGCCGAGCCGAAGAAGCCGGTTCTCGACAAACTCTACTAACTTTACTCAACTTCGTTCTACTTCGACTCGACTTCAAAATACCGTATTTAGGACACAACGTCAGGGGAACCCATGTAGTTTTACCTTCATGCACTATGACTTTGACTTAAGTCGCTTCTTAATTAGTAATTTTGAGCCCTCATTTTGGTGCACTGGCTAGGATTTCTGAGAATGTGCGAGCAGTGTGCAATTGCGCACGCGCGCAGCTTAGAGGGTACACTGATGACCACCATAAAAAAAAAAGAAATCGGCACTCAGTCTGAATTGCTAAATCTGCTCGTTTTTGGCACACTTGGAGTCCTTAAATGGTTTCGAGTGTTTGGCCAAAGACTATGGAAGACGGATCCTGCCGTATGTATAAATAAGTAAATAGCTACAAATATGGTTGGTTGGTTGGTTGGTTGGATCCCTTAACCACTAGAGTCATAGGGGCACAATTTCCTGTGGTGTGTTTTGGGCAAGTACAGTCTGGTGGCGCCCATCCCTCTCCAGACAAAGCTCCGAATTTATACAATGGAAATAAATGAACACGTAAATAAATCCCTTACTACGAATATGACAAAAATGCAACTTATTTATTATATTTATGCATTTTGTTATTTATTTCGGTATTAATTTTGTTGCGTGCGTTGTCTTGTGTTTTGTCGTGTGTGTTGTCTTTTAATTTTCATGTGTTTTGTCTTTTATTTGAGCACAACAACATTTTATTCAAATGCGGGGGCGGGTCAAACTGGCTGAGCTTTACACCTATTGGTTGATCGACGAGCGCACTGATCTTTAGCCACTGATAAATCATTTGGTAAAAATCTGAGCTAGTTGGACCTGCCCCCTCATTTGAATAACCGTTTGTTGTGACAAAATACACAATAAAACACTCGAGAAAATACAAGAAATAATAAACACAGTAAAAAACAAATGCACAAGAAAATGAGTATATTGCATATATGTCATCTATTTAGATCAGGAGTGTCCAAACTTTTCATAAAGCTGGCCAGATTTGGTAAACTGAAAATGTAAGGGCAGATTATTCAGCCTAGCATTCTTTGAACAGTCTTTGATAGTGAAAGGTTTGCAGTGCATGGGAATCAGCATCGCGACCTCGTAACTTACTTTTGTATCTCGCCTTTGTAGCAGTTTCTTTTGACTTGCAGGGTCTCGTAAAAAGAGCATTGCTGTGCCAATTAAACAGCTTCTAGCAGCTTCACAGCATTTGTTTCCGGTTAGCTTTTTGTAGTCAACAGTCTGGCAGTTCCTTTTGATATTATATTATTTAAAAAAACAGCCAAGGTCTCTTGGTAAATAAGGAAAACACAGTTGTTTTTGTTTTCTGTCAAACTCAATATTCCACTTGTCCTGGACGCAGCGGCCCTCACAGTCAACTTTCCTTTTTTCATTTACAGTCACCATGTCGAAAATGGGATGAAATAAAAATCTCACCGAAAGCCAAGGGCAAGGTGGCCAAAGTGTGCTACTGCCATGATCTGGTGAAATGGTGAATATTTTTGGGGTGACAAATGTATTTTTTACTGCAGTCAACATTACTGGCGGGCCACATATTATAAGTTTTATTACAGAGGCTGTAGGACAGTAAAAATTCATCACGGGCTGTAACTTGCCCCCAGGCTGGACTTTGAGCATGACCGATTTAGGTACAGTATGATTTACTTACGGGCAGCACGGTGGCGCAGTGGTTAGCGCGTGTGCGCCACAGTTCTGAGGTCATGAGATCGAACTCCCTGTGTGGAGTTTGCATGTTCTCCCTGTGCTTGCGTGGGTTTCTTCCGGGCACTCCGGTTTCCTCCCACATTCCAAAAAACATGCATGTCAGGTTAATTGGCCGGTCCAAATTGTCCCTAGGTGTGAATGAGCAAGCGAATTGTCTGTCCCTGTGTGCCCTGCGACTGGCTGGCAACCAGTTCAGGGTGTCCCCTGCCCAATGCCCGAGGATAGCTGGGATGGGCTCCAGCACCCCCGCGACCCTACTGAGGATAAGCGATACAGATAATGGATGAATGGATGGATGATTTACTTACATGTTCATTTATATAGCGTATATTGGTAGCTATTTATTTATCTCTCCATATTGCAGGATCAATCTTCCATGGTTATTTACTGCTCACCTTGCACAATCTTTTTTTGCACTATGATGACTACTTTTGCACCAAATGCGTTTGTTGACCATTTTTTGCACTATGATGACTATTTTTGCACCAAATGCATATTGCACAAACCCTTACGATACCAAACTGTATATAACATCCTATATGCCGACATTTCTTGGGTGAATTTTGTGTAAATTATAACTATAACCTTATCCTCCTCGTTTTATAACCTTATCTTCTCTGCTCCTTTATCTTCTTGGGTTTTTTACCTCACTGTGAATGTGTGAAACTGGAGTGTCACGCCCAATTTCGTTGTCACAATATGTTAACCCATTTTGTAACAATGACAATAAAGGTATATTCTATTCTATTCTATTCTATTATTATTGCTAACGATGTCTAATATATGACAACCATAAAAAAAATAATCTTCACTAAGACACAATTGCTGAATGTGCTTGTTTCTTGCACACCCGGAGTGCCTGAAATTTGTCACGTTGTAGACCGAAGACCCCAAGCTCTCCAAAGAACGTGGCTTTGGTCGTAAACATCGCCTAATGAATGCGGACGGGGAGTCTTTATGCAAATGAGGCTTAAAAGCCCTCATAAAAACAAGACGATGGTGATAAAGACACTTGTGTAGCCATTAAGCTCACACGCCTGCCTTTTTCGTGACTTACGGTGCGCTGTCCTGCTAGATTCGTTCTGGGCGGAGGACGCGCTGCAACTCCTGACAAAGCCAAATCCCGCCAAGCGGCCTGACGGGGGGCGAGCGGAGCTAAAGCCGGGGGGGCGCAGGCCCGATGGGGTCGCTTTGGGAAGCGGGGTGCTGCAGGTCGTCGGGGGGACAAAAACCTCGTCGTCACCTGCAAAAACATGACATTTTATAGCTCTCAAACTCTTGTAATTACGAAATATTTTGTATAGTCATGATTATTTTAGGAGTTGTTTTACAGCTTTTCTATTATTTTCATTGTAATTTATTTTGTAGCCAGAAGTGGCTTTGGGTGTCATCACAGCAGTACTTGTTCTAACCAGGGTTGGGTAGGGTTACTTTAACTTGATTACTTTCAATTACTTTTGGATTACTCCAACCCCAAATATGCTAATAAAAGACAAAAGAAACTAAATATGAATAAAATTACTACATTTTGTGCAGGCTTGGGGAGTAACGGAATACATGGAACGGCAAAAATGATGTTGGCAATCTGTTTGGATTTATTTTCATTTTGTTTCTGTCGCATTTTATGTTAGTTTTGCCGGAGATCAAAGAGATCAAAGCCAGGAGAGAAAGCTTACCACGTGTTGTGAGTCATCATTTTATTCATATTTAGTTTCTTCTGTCTTTTATTAGCATATTTGGGGTTGGAGTAATCCAAAAGTAATTGAAAGTAATCCAGTTAAAGTAACCCTACCCAACCCTGGTTCTAACCAGTTTAGAACAAGAGTCGCTGTTCAGGTTCCCATCCCTGGTCCTTAAGTTTTATTTAGGTTATGTTTCAGCTTATGGACAACCCTTTTAGTAATCCATTATGTATTCGTACTTTGAACTGTCATCAGCCATTCTCTGTAAGTCATTTGTGCCCAGAATATTCTGCAAATAAAGATTAGAAGGAACTGATCATCGCTTTGGTTTTCTTGTCAACCAGCCCTGGAATTCTTGAACTTGACTATCCGTGAGTTGTCTATGGACTGTAGTTTTACTTGTATTTAGGGACCATACCATGCCAGCTGTGAGTTTTTGCTGGACTGTTTTTCGTTTTAGGTCCCCCTGTTAAGGAAGGACTTTCACTGTCACCGTTCGCCCACATAAAATCTTGTCATAAAAGTTGTGTCTGCGCTTGGGTCCGGATCAACCAAACGTATCAGCACAAGCTTAACAGAACCAGGTAGAACTGTTATTTGAACTCAAGAAGGAAAAGTAAATGGATGTATATTTATGAATTTCATTTTGTAGATACAACCTTGGAGCAGGGCGTTCCCCCTAGAAGCAGGGATCGTCTTAAAATCCTCCAAATTGATCAACCCAAATTTGAGTCGATGCATTTTAATGAGCTACTTTAATCTCAGGCAAAATCTGTCCAACATGTTCTCACTACTGCAGAGGAGTAAACAGAAAACAGCTTTTTGGTGACAGATTTCTGACAAATCAGTTAAAATTGGACTGTGTTTTTAAATTTACCTGTGGTGTTCTGGCTGGGTGCCGGGCTTCCTTGTTGGACCGGTTGACTGATAATTGACCTCTGATTCGGACCTTTAACCTTGAGTGAGCCGGAAGCCATCCTGGTCACAGCTCCCAGGCCCAATCGGAGACCTCGGCCCGAGCGCGACAGACTTGAGCTCCCTCCGGACTGAGCAGCTGTACGAAGCTGCGATGAATTCTCTGCAGAACTCTCTTTGAAACTGGCTGATCTCCCGACCTAAAAATCAAGTAATACGTTTTTCAATTGTACAATAGAAGTATCTTATTCTAAATCAGTATAAAGTACCTCGTTGAGGACTTCAGTTTTAGTGGCCTGCTTTAAGGGTGCATTTGTCGGAAGGACCATATTCGTATGTCCAGGACCTCGCGTACTCCTGCTCAACAATCCCGGCGTGACGATGTTGCTCGGTGTGTCGTTGTGGTATTTGTCATAAAGCAAGTTGGAGGCACTGAGTACGGGTGCTCCTCGGTTTTCTTTTTCAGTCTTGACGGAGCCTTTAGGGGTTTCTTTGATGGAACTGTGTGTGTATGTGGACAATCGTGCCGGTAAAGAAGATACCTGATAAGGTCCGTCCGCAGCCTGAAGCTTGAGTGTAGCATTTTTCGGAATGTAGGTGATGATTTTTGGGCGGACACCTTTTGGTTTTAGTTTTGGTGAAGGAATGTTGGCGGTATGGCTTGGGTTTGTGGTGCTTTGCTGGTTGTAGGCAGGTGCTCTTGGGATTCCGCTGGGATAGATGTTAGTTTTAACATGCGATCTCGCGCTATCAGGGCCCGGAGCTGACGTTTTCCTATCAGGGCTGCCTCCTGGTGGGGTGTGTTGAAGGTTTCCACGGGCATCCTTACATATGAGGTACACTGAGGCTTGCCTTCCAGGTGATCCCTGAGGTGTCTTGAGAGGGGACTGGGGGGGCGTGAAAGACCTTTTGGGACTGGAACAATTGCGTCTGTAGGTGAAGTGGGTCTGGGGTTGCTTTTCCAAGGTGGAAGAGTTTAGAGTAGACTTTGCAATTGATCCCAGCTGTTTTTCCTTTGAAATAAATTCTTTTTTGGCTGCCTGGCTGGATGGTCTGGATTGGAAGACTCCATATGTGCTGTAAAGGTGTGACAAATCTGACGGTTCACGTAATGATGATTTTGTAAGCTTTTTGTTGGAACCGTTGTGTGTGTGACTTGAGGAAAGTGTTGTAGTATTGCTGGAAGGGAGTTTCTCATCTGCAACCCCCTGACCACCAAGCTCTCTTGAGGTTTGACTTGTTTCTGACTGACAAAGGGGTCTAACAAGCTGCTGTCGCCTCAATGGTGCTTTCTCTTCTTCAAATCCAGGTCCTTTTCTTTGACCCAGTCCACTGTGGAATGAGGATCCATTTCTGTAGTGTTTTTTCTCATCCTGACTGCGACATTGATCACGCAGTTGGTTGTTATTGTCTTGGGATGTCCTTTGTACCGCTTGAGCTGAGGTAGTGTTGTTGGCATAAGAAATTTTTGTGTTAGAGCTGGGCAGATGGACAAAAGTGTCCCGACCAGAATCTACAGTGCTAGAAAGACTTCCACTAAGTTTCATCGTGGAGAGATTGGAGACAAAGACATTTGTTTCCGACTTGGACTGCTTGAGTCGTCCTTGTTCTGTTCTTGTGTTCTCCCCTTTGGTTCCGCCTTGCTCTGTACTCCAACTACAGTTTTTTCTCCATTGGTCTTTATCTCTCTGAGTCTTCTTCTGCACTTTGTTGTCGTCGTCGTTGTCATTTTTCCTCAGCTCGGTTGAAGCCGAGCTGGCGATGGAACTGGAGGATATCGACATTGGGCACTCATCTTTACCTATGCTCGCCCCATCTTCCTCATCTTCATTCGGGTTTCTCAAGAACGTATCCATAATCTCGATCTCTCTGAGCCCAGATTCGCAACATTCCTGCTCAGAGGCCCAGATGATCATCTTGTCTTGGGCTTCCTTTTGTGATACCAAAGGCGGGAGCATGGTCGTGTTGCCTCCAGTGTCCTCCAGCGATCCTATTTGATGGAGTGAAGAATCAAATTGATTGGCGTTGTCATCGCTGGAGTGATTGAATTGGATTGAAGCTCTGTTTGAGATCTTTTCGACTCTTTGGACTACCCGGTGCCCGTTGAAACTAGTCGGGAGGCTCATTTTGGATTGTTTAGTCAAAGATGGAAGGCGGATACCTGATTCATCGAGGAGCTTGAGGTCATTTGATAACTTCAGAACCACCGTTTTACTCAATTGTTTTGCTCAGTTTTGTTGTAATGCTCTGATACGGTGTTCCAAAAAAAAAAGTAAGAATTCCTTAGACATCAGTTCACCATCCATTGTGCATTCCCTTCATGGACTCTTCAATCTATGAGTAAAAAAAAGAGCAAAGTAAGACAAGAATCTTTCTTTTCCTAAATAACTTCAAGTGCAAGTTAGCAAAACTAGACTTGGGAAAGCTGAAAAAAGTGTTTCAACGTTTGTTAACGTACACCCATGCTGTGGATTCATAAATACCTTATGTTAAATCAGTAATAAGGGTATTAAAATAATTTGAAAGGTGAAAAAAATCAACATTGTACAGCTTTGATACATCAAATAAATGTAAACTTATAGGAAAGGTTGTTTTCAGACCTTAAAGAGAGCTGGCTAGCTGGCTTCTGGCTTTCTGTCGAGCCCTTTTTTTCCTTCTGTTTTGTCGATTATTCATCGAGGCTGTTGATTTTAAACTCATAACCTCGTATTTGATGATTGGTGGGGCAAAACGTAAAACAAAAAATACGCTATCGAATGCAATGAAATAGCTCTTAAATATAACTGAGATAGCTGTTTAGCTTGCTCATATGTTCTGATCAGGAAATGCAAGCAAGAAAGCTATCTAGCCTGCTGGATGTTCTTTTGAAGCCCTGGAAAGGGCTTTGGGTGCAAGTTTCCCTTTTATTTGATGTTTAAGAGCAATTTATGTTGATTTTGGTCCTTTTTAAAATGATTTTGATTTTCCTAATAAATTAACATTCCAATGCTAGTTGCTGGGTGTTGGCTAACATGTTAATCCTAATGTAGCTAAAAATGGACCTTGCATGTTTTCTGCTGCTAACAGTTGATTGGTTAAGCTCATCACACAGAAATATCCTATGAAAATAAAGGCAGTCAACAATGAGAAAAAAATAAATCAAAAATGCACTGACAGGTGCGCTACTTTTAGCAGACGCGTAAATGTCAACAAGTTGAAGCTAATGTGCTCTGAAGCAACGTTGACATTTCCCGATCCGACCAAAGCAAAATAAATCGCATTACTGCTGCGGGGTTCTTTTCTGACGCGTCTTGAGCATGCAGCTGACGTGGACATAAATCATCTGTTATTGCAGATAATGCAATTTCCGCTTTCTCCTCATTTATCAAGGTGCAAACACCCACTCTGACCACCAAATCCTGTTAGATAAGAAATGAATTCCCCTTGGGTGCAAAAGAAGCATCTCAATGCACGATGGTTCTTCATTGATGGATGAAAATGGGATTGATGATGTCAGCTTTTCTCATTAATTCTGAATTAGCTTACAGAGCGATAGAACCGAGGAAATATTTTATCTGCTTTTACTCACTGTTGGTTGGACCTTCACATGTACTCTTCCCACAAGCATTTTAAGTCATTTTTGACAAAATGTTTTGAAAAAAATGTTTTTATATAAGAAAAATGACAAGAAGTCACTTCTCAAGCGTTTGATGGAGCTCCTGTGAAAGTAGCTCACTAATTTAATGTAAATAAAATTGTTTAAATTGGCATTGATAATAACATAGTGAGCATTGTTTACAACAATGATTAGTTGCAGCACTCTAGGATAAGCATGTCATAAAAGAAAAAGAAAAAATAAGAGGAAAAAATAATATTAGGGGGTGGCTAGGCGGCTGGCTGGTTAGCGCGCAGCCCCACGGTTCAGAGGTTCAGGGTTCAAGTCCAGCTATTGCAGCCCAAAAACATGCAAGTCAGGTTAATTGGCCAGTCCAAATTGTCCCTAAGTGTGAATAAGCGAATGAGTGTCTCTGTGTGCCCTGCGACTGGCTGGCAACCAGTTCAGGGTGTCCCCTGCCCACTGCCCGAAGATGGCTGGTCCAGCACTCCTGCGACCCTACTGAGGATAAGTGGTGCAGATAATGGATGAAGACTATTAGGATGGATAGGCAAATATTTACAAGGTAGGGCTTGTACAAAAGAGTTTTAAGTGCTTTAGAACATAGTGCAACATCATTACCAACAATTACCACAGGGTAATGTTAGGACGTCTTGACGTCACAGCTTTAAAGTATGTGGTTGACAAAAAGTGTTAAGATAAGAAATGACTACTGTGAATAAACTACAGTGAGCACAGAGCCGGTTTCCAAGTGCCTTATTGAACATAACATTGGCGACAAGGAGCGACAACAGCAGGACCCTCTGTCCACGGCACGGTGGTAGAGACGCAACGTCGGATGCAGCCCTGCTACGCCAGGGCGCATCAGATGAAAGGACACACACTTAAAGGGTCGGAGTGGGTCTGTATCCATCGGCCCCATCAGCCAAACAAGCTGCTATCCTTCTGGTCCTCGACCCAACATCGAACAGCACAGTAGGGCCAAGCTATGTTACGCCTGGCCGACGGCTTCCGTTGGGATGCCGGGTGCCTAAGGTGCGTCAAGCAGCCATCAGCACAAGAACTGGCCGCCACGTCTGATCCATGCCACATAGCTGGGGACTAGGATTTCTCTCCAGTAGCTCCAGGAAACCCTCGCCGTATTCTGGCTCACCGGGAGCCCCTGTACCTCAGAGATCAAGTTCTCTATGTCGGTTCAGGTGAGTGGCAATCGACCCTCTTACCACGTTAGGTTGATCAAGTTCTGGCCTTAAAGTTGTGTTCTATATTAAATCGTTTGAATATGTTTAGAAATTAAAAGGAGGGGGGTCTATATGGCATGTAATCACAACCACAGGCTAAATAAATAACAATGACCACCGACCTGGTTTCTAAGTGCGCTATTGAACATAACATCTACATTTCTCTCTATTCATAGGCAAGATATCTGTATGTTTTTGTTTGCTTAGGGTCTTGGTGGTCCTGTGGAAAAATCTGTCTCTGAGCTTGTCAGTCTTTGTTTAAAGGGATCCATAGCATCTAACAGAGGGTTAAAAGTCATACATTTCGTCAAAGCGGAGTCCATTATATAGTCCTTTTACAATGTACTACAGACTGAGCAAAGAGCATCCACTGATTTTCTGGGCTGTGTTGATGAAAACTCCATATTGCGGTCTCATTTTTGGGCATTTGAGTCTTCATCTTCTTTTTACATTGTCTTTCACACGTTCTAATTGATATGAAATACCATCGTTGAGCCACTTTTGAGGTTACATTGTGCTTAGTTTACATCTCCAAAATGTACAATTTTGGCATTTTGTTTAACAGAACTGAAGAAGACTGAGGGAGAACAGTGGCAAAATGACGCCGGACTTATTCCTGAATAGACGGTCATGCAAAATTTGATCATCCTGCTGGATAGTAGGAACAATAATGTGTACGAGGTGGGGATTTGTATTTTTGATGACACGACAAGGGTGCTTTTTTGAAATCTATTGTCCAGTGCGCCATTAATAAGATGATCATTGTATGTTTATTGTACATTTGTCAGAATCGGTGCTACACTTTTTGCTGGCCATTAAATGTCTGTTCATTGAATGCAATGAAAAAGTGCTTTGCATTCCAAATAGTACATGAAATGCCAGCTTAGTTTTCCTTGCACCTGCAATGAAGACCACTTGTAATGCCAGTGTTGTTCTATTTGTAGTCACTGATTCATCATTATCACTGTTTATGTCATTGTGATTGGTCTCCTCCCATGATCCTGCAGGGAGTCTAATCATGTTGTCGTGCCTCAATTTTGACAACACGTTCTCCTTGCAAGCTAAATATTCATCACTGGTGTCTTATCTCCTTATTATGAGTGTCTAAACTTAACAGCAATCACAACAGCCTAAATGTAAGTAAAGATAAAGAGGGTGTCATTATGTATTATTTCAAGAATGCAAAAGTAGTCGTAAGAGCAATGGCAGAGGGATAACTGCTACACTGCACTTGAATGCAAGCACTCAGTTTACATTATCTTTTGCATCCTTCTGGCTCTGCCGGAATTCACGCCTCGAGAGTGTGACAAGAGCGCCAATGCCGAGCGGGGAATTTTGCCCCTCAGGGACTGAGCGCCGTCTGCTCTCTGGCAATAAAGAGAAGTGCCAAAGACAAATGGCTTCCATAATAGTCACATGTGTAGCAGCAGACCACAACAAAAGCAGTGATAGGAGGCGATAGTCCGTTAATGTGTTGAGAACAAAAGGTTTTTTTGATCATGTGCACCTTCGGTCAAACTTTCATCCTCAGATGTTTAATTTGCATTCACACATTGGGGTTTTGAGTTAGAGTTAACTCTTCTTTAGGTTTTGGGCTTGGGTTAGGGTTTAGGGTTAAGATTTCTTTAGGGTTAGGGTTTAGGATTAAGGGATTGGGGTTAGGGTAAATTATTTAGGGTAAGGGTTTAGGGTTAGGGTAAACTATTATTTAGGGTTAGGGCTTAGAGTTAACAATTAAGGGGTAAGGGTAAGTATTCAGGAAAATTACTATGTATTTTTCTCCCATATATGTATATATATAATATATATATATATATTATTTATAGCCTTTGAATACTTGAGAGGCACGCAACCAACTTTTTTTCTGTGCTTTTAAATGTGAGGAAAAACTTACTGGAACATGTTCACTGAAATAATTCTAATTTTTATATCACAATTAGCTAGCCTTTTATTGCTTCGAATAAACATTCTTTGCTCTCTGCCATAATTCCTTTTGTACTCCTATTTCTGCAGGATTTCTACCCCTTCATGTGGCATTTTAGACAGAGCATACAGACAAAAAAACGTTTTTTTCATGAAATAGATGCAGCGTACAAAGAATGAATTGAAATACATAGGAGCTGCATTCAGCTTTCTCCTTGCCTTGCCCATATTCCCACCTCCAATACACCATCTGCAAAAATCATCCCCTCCCCCTACCACCATTAAAGCCATACCTTAACAGCAACCTGAAAAAAGACACTCTAAGGCTAAGCGGTTAAGGGAGGGGAAGCACTGTAGATATTAAAATAGAACAGCTCCTTTAGTCCAGGCCGAGACAGAAATGGATAAAACAAAAGCTAAATAAACAGTTGTGTTTTCCTGATGTTGACACTGGAACCAATTCGTTAAATTTACCGGAAATCACAATAACTTGTACAATATTACATTAAAGAACGCTGTGCTCATTAGAAAATCAAACTAAACCACACCTTTATTCTTTCACGCTGCATTTGTGATAGCTTCACAGCTCTTACTATAGAGGAAATATGAATATCCATTACAAGCTGTGGCCATCAAATACTCTCTTCTATTTCTGGATTTACAGTACAGTCCTGGGATACCACATAAATCTGTTCGAAAGGTTGGAGTCGCAAGGCCAAATTGTCGTATAATGGGGGACAGAAACCTATGCTAATAAACTAATACGTTCTGAACCTGCTCTACCCCAGATAAAAGCACTAAAATGACAAATAGTATGTAGTAAGCACTACCTATTTTTACAATACATTTATAGCAGTAAGGAAAAATGAAATCTGATATTCGTTTGGTGTGACTAGAGCTGGTTGAATGGAGTTAGCAGGTGTATGCAAAGAGGTGGGGAGATGAAAAAAAAACTGATTTTGAATCTTCCACTTGCAAGGATTGTCATGCTTCTAGAAGTTTTTTTGCTTAAACTCACTCTTTGTTTTTTAAAGATAATCCCAATTGTTCATTGGTTACAGGTAGCCAGGGTAGTTGTTTGAGTGAATGGGATTGAGTGGATCGGTTTTCTTGATCATTGCTAGCTAAATTTCTGCGGTTATGATATTTACTCTTCTCCTTTTAGCTTCACTGCAAGCCTTGGCTCATGAATTTGGGTGGTGGGTGGATCCCTTAACCACCAGGGCCGTAGGGGCACTATTTCCTGTGCTGTGTCTTGGGCAAATACAGCCTGGTGGTGCCCATCCCTCTACAGGACAACAAATAGTAGGATAAATTCAGTACTCTATCGCATAGTATTTTAGAAGAATAGGAGATTCTGAACTGAATGAAGAAAGATGAATGCATTGTGGGAAATAGTTCAGCTAAAGTTTGGATGTCGCGTTAGTTGATGGTCGTGGTGTAACAGGGATTTCTAATGGCTACTCAGATTGTTCTGGTCAAAGGCCGGGGTCTTGAGGTACGCCCAATCCCTCTAAAGATCATCAAAGGTTTCAGAACCGGTGGCTTCACTTCTTTCAGTAAGTCTATAAAGTTTTTACAAGCCCATTCTGTGGATTTTGTGTCAGGCTTAAGGTTTTACCTTTACTAGGAATGAATTTGGGACCTTAACATCGCTCTTCTGCATGGCTTCTACATCAATTTTTACATTTTAGTTTTGGTGATCTCTGAGCTCCTATGATCACCCCTGGCAAACTGGCCAAATCAGCATTTTCACAATGCTGTGACACAAACACATAGAAGAGCAGCATCTTACATGAAGTGAACCAATAGCACAGAGACATCGCATCACAAACACTGCAAAGTTTGAATTGTTGACGTTTTTTGGGCACGTGAAATAGCTGATGTGGTACAGTGAGGAAAATGCTGTAAAGAGGGGTCAAAACACTGTATCCCGGTCCACTTTCTTTTATATCATTTGCTTTCGAATAAGCTTTTGGTTGAGGATTTCGTTGTACTCGTGATGTGGTTACAGACTGATGATAGGAACGTGACTACTCCCAGAAGGTCAACAATCTCTTTTTATTTTACAAGCTGGGCCTTCACTCTCTTGTTATTGAAAAGCAATGAGAGGTACGATTGATGCACAACAGCAAGTACAGTTCGCTTCAGAGGCATCGCGCACCTTCACAAGACACCCTCTCTTTCAGCCGCTGACCTTTCTCGCCTGCTAAAGATCAAGAGGGGGATTCTGTGAGTATCGCCATGACAACAGAAGCAGGGATGCTCATTTTTGTATTCTTTGCTTTTGTGTCAAACCTTTATATTGGAGGAGTTCAGCAAAGGAATTGTCTGCTTCATTGTTCATCTCATCATTGTTTTGTATATGCTTTCTTTCCGAGATAAGCTGAGTAACTGTAACATTCATCTATGTCAGTAGGTGGCAAAATTGTATTATTATTTTTCTATAAATTAAAAGTCTGCACAGGAAAATACTCTATATTTTATAAATTACATGGTTTAATGAAGCTAGTAAAGATTGCACTGAAAACTTTACAAAATTCATCTAATAAAGTAATAATCGTGTACATACTTTGCTGTAAAATTCATCCATGTCAATAGATGGCAGCATAATACCATTCTTTTTATTTTATAAGATTCTTATGTAAGGGAAAATACTGTATAGTTAATTACTTATTTAGTTTGATGAATCTGATATAGATTGCACTGCAAACATAGTAGAATACAGCAAATAAAGTAAAAACGATGTACTTATTTTTGCTGTAGCATTTATCGGTGTCAGTAGGTGGCAGCAGATTACCATTGTTTTTTAAACTAAAAGTCTGCTCATGAGGGTAAACCACGAAAATTCTGCATATTCAATAACTTCCTCTGTTGGCTGCGGCTGCATCGGCTCGCTACAACGGGTCAGGTGTATCGACATTTCGTTCTGTGTACATTGTTACAAAGAATGACAATACAAAGGAAATTATTATTATTATTGTTATTTTGATGAGGAAGCTGCAAAATATTGCATTGTAAACATAATAAACTACATCCAATAGAGTAAAAATTGTGTACATAATTCTGTTGTAACATTAATCCATGGCAGTAGGTGGCAGCAGACCACCATTGTTTTTTTTTCCCCAGACAACTAAATTTCTGCTCTAGAGGTAGTACAGAAAAAATACTATATATTTAATAAAAAAATATGAAGCTGATAAAGATTAGTATCTGACCAGAGTCATTTCTGCTCCAGGAGTCAAAAATCTGAAATGGAAAAAAAAACCTGAACACAACTGTGGCCAATTGACATGAGCCGCCATCTTGGCTACTCCAACCCTTTGGAATGTTTAATCTTGATCATCTTCACATTTAAATAACTATTGTTGTTTAGTTACGCTTTATATCATTGAGTAATAATGGTTGTTTAGGTTCAGGTTCTATTCATATTTTGGTTATTGTGCAGGGCATTGGAACACCTAAACAATATATTTTGACTTTGGTACTCGAGAATTCGCCAATCCCGAACCATTTATGCCGAGTACTTAGGTTTCACTGTATCTTATTTGGATACAAATAATATATAAAGGAAGAGCATAAATAGATGGACATCTTTGTATTACGTTTCCCTCTGCTGTGTGTTTACGCACAAAATGAAGGTAAAAACAACTACCGGTACTTGGATCTCATTTGCTGATTAACAGCATCCAATTGTGTTTCTCTGCATTTTTCTGAAGTTCCGTTGTTGAACACGAGAGACTCAAGTAGATTCTGCCATATGCGCACTCGACAAGAGTGTTAACACACCTGTCGACCAACACTATGGATTTATATCCACTGAGCCCGTGCTTGTTTCCCTTCCTCAATGCCTGACTAATTTTTTTCACTTATATGATTCAGAAACTGTTTCACAACATATCAGGTGTAGTGAATTTAGAGGTGAATAAATAATTTGAATTAATAATTCATTCTTTAATTAATTTGATAATATAAGTTTAATGATTTTGTTAAGAGCTTCTCACATTTCACAGAGCGTTTTATCAGTCATTAATCCGCGTTTTGGCTACCTGACAATTGACTTTGTTTAGTTATACGGTCATTTCTGGCTGCAATTCCTGTAGATTTATAACTTAGCCTAATTTTGAAGTGATGTCACCAAAAAGCATATATCTTAATTTAAAGGAGATATTACTCAAGTCATTAATATACAATAAAAACAATAAAGGTCCTAACACAGACCCCTGAGGGACTCCACAGCTCATAAGATTTGAATTGCTGCCACCAATAACACTACTGTACAGTAGTTAAGCACGGACCATCCATGTTTTCTTTTGCCAAAAGTTAATTGGTTTGTAGTGTTCACGCGACACATTTTTTTCAGAAAGTGCTAGCAACACAGCTTTCCAGCCAGTTTTCTGCTCTGTTAAAGCCCCGAAAACCACTTTGGTTCTAAATTTACATATCTATTTGATGTTTAAGAGCTGTGCAATATTATTTTTTACATCTTTTGAATGTTTTATTTCCTTAAAAATAACAAACTTTTAACAGTTGGATATTTGTGTTAGCTAACATGTTGATGCTAATTTAGCTAGAAAAAATCCAGACCATCCTGTTTTTCTATGTCAATCGTTGAGTGGTTTGGTATGGTCACGTTTAATTAGGAAGTGCTTTCAAGAAAGCTGGTTAGCCACTTTATTACGCTGTTAAAGCCGTAAAACGACTTTGGTTGTAAATGTAAATTTGTATCTGATGTTAAGCTGATGTACAATATAGATTTTATCATATTTTGAATTATTTTGTCTTCACTCCCCAACATTCACTAGTTAGTTGTTTTGTGTTAGCTAACATGTGGTTGCAAATGTATCTAAGGAAAACGAACAGTCCATGTATTAAGTTAACATTTTTATTTGATATTTAAGAGATGTACAATGTTGATTTTTTATCATATTTTGAATGAATTTTAATATCCTATAAAACTAACTTTTAACAGAGAGTAGTTTGATGTTAGCTTACGTATTTATGCTAGTGTAGCTAAAAAAAACAGACCCTCCTTTTTCCAGTTGCTTATAAAGGTACAATAATACTTTTGTCATATTTTAAAGGATTTAATTTCCTTAAAAGATAAACCTTGAAAATATTCTGGTAGCTAACGTGTTTATGGTAATGTATCTAAAAATCACTGACCTTATATTCACTTATTTATCAGTTTTACAAAGTTTTCTAGTTCACAGTTTAATTTGATGGCCAAGAAATGTAATATGTTGATTTTGTTTTTTTCCAACATTTTTTTTCCTCATAAAGAAGCAAAGTTTTTATTCAAATTATCTTTATTGTCATTAATAGTTTACAGGGTTAGGCATGGCACTTCATGATAAACCCATATTAATAGACCTTTTAAGTTCTAAGGTAGTTGCATTTTGTTAGCTAAAGTTTTGATGCTTCTGTAGCTAACAACCTACTTTATTTCCTTTTCTTTCCAGCTTTACAAAGACCACAATGATTGAAAGGGTGTGCGGAAGACACAAACTGTAGACTCTACTCTGCGGTTATAAAAGGATATTAGATAGCTGATGAAATCACGCTGCTACGTGTGGGGAGAAGAGAATAGCAATCAACACCTCCAATACGGTAAAGTAATGATGCAGACATTGATGGAATGATTGATTGAGAATTTTATTTTTTTCCTCTGTTTCTCAAATACAAGGTTAAAATAAGTTTCAAAATCAACACTTTTGTTAGACAATTGAAAAAACAGAGGGCAGCACGGCGGGGCAGTGGTTCGCGCATGTGCGGCACAGTTCATGTCTTGGGAACCTTCTGCGTGGGTTCAAATCCAGCTCCAGACTTCCTGAGTTTGTGTGTTCTCCTTGTGCTTGCGTGGGATTCCCCCGGGCACTCCGGTTTCCTCCCACATTCCAAAAACATGCATTTCAGGTGAATTGGCCGGTCTAAATTGTCCCTAGGTGTGAATGGGCTAGTGAGTTGTCTGTCCCCGTGTGCCCTGCGATTGGCTGGCAAACAGTTCAGGGTGTCCCCTGCCCACTGCCCGATGATTGCTGGGATCGGCTCCAGCACCCCGCGACCCTACTGAGGATAAGCGGTGTGGCTAATGAGATGAGATGAAAAAACAGAAGGGAAAACAAGGGAAGACAGGAAAAAGCTGGAGTTTATCTTGGTCCAGTCCCATTAACAGTCCAAACATTTTCACACTATTCATATCCTGTAACCAGTTATTATACCAATGTATTATATGTCAAATGAATCACATCCTATCATCAATTAAATAAAAGAAAATAATAATCAGCAAATGAAGCCAGATAATAAATGTGTGATTATAATTTATCATCACACCATTTCATTGAACGCAATCACACAAAAAAATACCAAAACATGTTTGCTAAATGGATATGTGTTTATTTTATTTTTCCATTTTATTATTTTGTCTCAATTCATTGTTAAATTTGAACATGTATATGAAGGGTCAAAATGACTTGCCATTTCTAGTACAATTCATGAATGCCACCTCTAATTTGCTATGTATTCTCTTTTGAAGGTGGGAAGGCTAATTGTGTTTCAATTGTATTCAAATTCTGCACACAGAATTCTATGAAATGTTGTTTGCGTGTCTGTGTAGCATCTCTGCAACAACAGGCAAATGTATTTAACACAATATGTGAGCTTCTGCCGGCTTTGTTATTTATGGATTTATTGAACACGAGGCAAACGCCTGACCGAGGTAATTGTGGAAGAATTTGTCAGTTCCTGCGCCCTTTCTCCGCATTGTCATTAGTTAGGCCCCCTCCACCCAGAGAAAGAAACATTAAGTCGCAGACAAAGACAAAGAAAAGATTGCTGGAAATTGTGGTTGGCTGAAAGCAGCAGACACAAAGCAGGAAATGTGCAGACAGTGTGGACGGAGGCGGCCCAACGGATGTTTCCCAGTTTGAGTCACGGCTGATTTAAAAAAAAAAAACTCTGAGAATTTTATCTCTGGCTTTGTCATGTGCAGCGTGGCAATGACGTGGGGGAGGGAAGGAAGGAAAAGTGCCAGCAAATGCTTCGCCAGAGATTTTGATGTAATGCTAATCAAAAAAAGATTCTAATAGTTAGGACCACTAAACAAAAGATGGATGGGAATATATGAAGCCAGATAGTCTCCTGACTCTTTCTAGGCATTATATTATTATCCTTTATTGATACAAAGGAGAACAGCTGATACCAGAATCGATAGGTGTCGCCAGTATCAATGCCTTTGGGTACTTGATCATCTCTACTTATAATACTTTGGGTCGCAAACCCATTGTCAGATGAAAGAAAGCGACTGTGGTATTTTTCTGATACAGATAAAAGTGTTACTTCTCTCTGTTCTATCACAATATTTTTGAATCAATGCCCAAGAGACAAACCAATTCAGTATTGTTAGCTGCTACATTGTATGTGAGGCAGAAAGTCAAAAAAGGCAAATCTGAAGAGGTGAGTTTTGAGTCCGAATTTGAAGATGGACAGGGTGGCAGAATTCCGGAGGTCAGGCGGCAATGAGTTCCAGAGCTGGGGGGCAGAGCGGCTGAAAGCTCTGCTCCCCATGGAGCTGAGACGGGCAGAGGGTATAGTGAGAAGGAAGGAGGAGGATGACATGGCAATGTGAAGGAGGTCGGAGAGGTAGGAAGGGGCAATGTAGGTGTAGAGGTGCATGCTTACCTCCACGTATAATATTTTGGGTCGTAAACCTAATGTCATAATAAAGATATTAGATGACACTGAAAACTATATTCTTTCCGTTCCTTCACAAATTTTTCCACCAACCAATAACAGTATCGATAGCTCCCACTTGTAATTATGCCCATAAATATGGTTCAACATATCATTACCTGCTCACCTTTATTTATAATACTTGGTTTCGTAAACCCAATGCCGTATCAAAGAAAAAGCTACTGTGATATTGGCCCCAAACTGATAACAGTATCACTTCTCTGTTGCATCACAATATTTTGTCATCGATACTCAAGAGACCAACCAATTTCGGTATTGTTGACTGGTAAAATGCATAAGGACCTGCTCACCTCTACTAAGAATACTTTGTGTTGTAAACCCAATATCATATCAAAGAAGGAGATACCATGATATGGGCCCGATACCGAAAACTATATCACTTCTTGCCCATTCTTTGATAATACTGTTGGTTCCAAAATGTCTGACCCTGTTTAGTAGGCCGATCATTTTGACACTTTTGTTAGAATTACCTCCAATTTTCACAGCTTGTGGAAAAATGTTTCGAGTTTTTATGTTTAGCGTTTGGCAAATTCTAATATTTCCAGTTAAGAAATATTGTTCATTTCAAAAGAAAGGGTATTTTGCCTGTTAGCTTCAGTCACCGTAGACCTGGGGTGTCAAACTCATTTTAACTCTGGGGCCACAGGATAGAACAAACATTCTGTCGGGGGCCGGACTAGTAGATTAAAGAGAAAGAAGGCGGGACAAAGAAAGAGAGAGAGGAGGGAGCATGAGAAACAAAAGAGATAAAAAGAGAAGTTGTGAGAGAGGGGGAAAGAAAGGGAGAGGAAGAAAGAAATCCAAAGAGAAATAGAAAGACAGAAGGAGAGAGAAAAGAGAAAAGAAAGCGCGAAGGGTAGGAAGAGAGAAAGAGAAGAGAGAGAAAAGGAAAAAATGAAGTTGGAGCAAAAGAAGTTAAAAAGACGCAGAGACAGAAAAAGACAAGGAGCAACAAAGGAAGAGAAAAAGAGAGACACAGAGAGTGAAAGAGACAGACAGAGAGCGGGAGAAAAGGTGTGGAGGTGAAAGAGAGAGAGAGAGAGAGAGAGAGAGAGAGAGAGAGAGAGAGAGAAAGAGAGAGAGAGACAGAGAGACAGAGAGAGAGAAATACATATAAGTACAGTGTCTTTGTGAGAGGCAACTGGCTTTGGCAACATCAAATGGACTTATTTCAACCTGCAGCTTGTTTTTTCTCTTGTGCTTCTCTGAGTGTTGTCTCGCGGGCCAGATTCAATCCCTTAGCGGGCCTGATCCGGCCCACGGGCCGCCTGTTTGACACCTCTGCCGTAGACAGTGCAACATTTGCCTTGTTCACAAATTTAAATCCAAACGTAAATCCAGCTTTACTGGAAACAGTGACCAAAGACCTTCTACAACAAGTTTGGCTTGAGTTCGAACACCGACTCGACGTGTACATAGTCACAGGAGGAGCTTATTTTGAACATTTATGAAAATCTGTTATAGAACCAACAAATATTGCTACTTTTCTCTGTAAATTTAACCCAAAAACGTATGGCCTACAACATGACATGCATTTAGTTTCGTTAGCATCTATCAAGAAGTTTTTGAGATATGTGCATTTAGAATGGGGTCAACCATTTTGGAATTTGTATTCATTTTCAAACTTTATATGGGCCGTGTGTCATCATTTCATAAAATATTGGTGCCTTATCCTCGTTCCTCTTCACCTCAACATATTAAGCCAGTATTTTTCTCCTCCATCCTATTCGCATCCTACAAAATGACCTTGAAGGTCACCCTAGGGTGACAGCATGTCACACCTGCAGAGATGCAAGATGGTCAACAAAGATGGCGTACTCAAAAGGCGGCAATTTACAAGCAGTGCTACCTGGTGCACTGGCAGCGCTTATCTGCTTTAATTAAATGGCTTTTTTTGTGTCTTTTTTGTCCCACAAATATATAACACAGAAATAAATGAAGACATTAAAAAAATCCTGCAATGCCTTAATATACAGCGGAACCCCGGTTTTCGAACGCCTCTCAGTTCGAACAAATCGGTTCTCGACCAAAAATTTCGAGAAATTCTTGCTTCGCTTTTCGTTCAAAAAATCGGAGTTTGAACGCCGGTACGCTAGGGTGCGATGCTAAGCGGCGTACGGGTGTAGATCGTGTAGATTGCCCCCACCCCTTGTGACCAACTGTTATCACCTGCGCACTTGCTTCTTTTCGCTTTCGCTTTTAATATCGGTGAACGGAGTGTTTTAGCCCCTTATTATGCATCCGAAGAAGGTCGGTGCAAGCAGCAAAGTTGCTACAGGTGAAAAAAGAAGAGTAGTGCGTACAACTATTGCATTTAAGAAAGAAATAATAGCAAAATATGAAGAAGGTGTGCGAGTTTCCCTTCTTTCGAGGGAATAGAGCATGGCTTCTGCAGACCACCACAAAGGTAAGAAATCCTATTCATAATTCTTTTCTTTATCCTTTACCCGCTCACCACTTTTTGTGGAGACCCGGGTGCTAAATGAAATGTAAACGACCTGATTTTTTATTTTTACACGTTCATGTTTGCCTAATTTTTCGTACGGAAGATTACGCTAACGCGAACGTACGATTAGCCTGGGTTAGCTTCATGTTTACGCTCATGGTAAACATTCAGGGTGTTGGAACGGATTAAAACGATTTTACATTACTTTTAATGGGAAAAACGATTTCCGTGATTTAACAAATCGGTTTTCGAACAGGGTTCTGGAACGGATTATGGTCGAGAACCGAGGTTTCACTGTATAGCCAAAATGCAATTTTTTCTTTAATTTAAGCCTTTTGCCATTCCTGTATTTTGTTTTGTATTTTATCATTATTTTTTTTATGTATTTTGTTGAGTATTTTGTCATTTATTGGTTCCTATTTTTGATTCTTTCCTCAGGCAACTGGACAACCTTCTCATTTAAATAACATGTTTTGGGGACAAAATACAAAATGTGTGAATAATTAACTAAATTATTACAATTATGTGATATATTTGGGTATTGTGTGATATTTTTTTTAGTTCATTTATTTATTTGGCATATATTTGTAAGTATTCATGTCTACATGTGGCAGGATCACTCCTCCATAACCTCGTGCCTTCCTTTGTGCACACTCAAGGACGCGGGTCTCAATTGTGCTTACCTTTCATTGACCTGGCCCCCTCCCCTTTTTCTCCACAGGCGTGCACTATCTGCAGTATCAACCCCCTAAAACGAGTAACACTCGTGCACCAAAAATAGAGAGGTGTTCCCAATAGACGGCTGAATTATTCACTTCCCACTCGACTTCATCTGGAAGTCAGTACCGCAACATTTTGGATTTTCTCCATTCGTGTCTCCCTCCTCAAGGATAACCGATCCCGTGGAGGTGCATCGGATCAAGCGATCATTAGCGACTTGACCCGCTGCCTCCCTCCATCTTTGCCGTCTGACCTGCCGTCGCTCTACTTTACAATCCCGCCCCCGCACCCGTCAAGTTTCACACATCAACACAGAGAACCCCCCAGAAATAACTGGAATACCACCTAGTGTGTGTTTATCAATTCAAATGAGTCTGATGCAAAGCTTGAAATCATAATTGCATGAATAATCACAGCTTACCGTCATATGTGGCGCCGCCAGAAATACTCTTGCCCTCTCTGGAGGAAATGCTGTGAAGAGAGAGGGAAAGCGAGAACGATGCTGCGGACAGGAGGAGGATGCTGATGATGAGGAGGAGGCGGAGCGGATGGTGCTGATGCTGCGACCAGCAGCTCTTGTCAGTGAGTCAGCCTGACAATTTTTTTTTCTCTGTGCGTTAGCGCCCTCTGCTGGATTCTGTCCTGGACACACGTCCAAAGCGTAAGATCTAAATTTGTTTCCTCAGCCTTACTCGTGATAGTGATGTAATTCGCGGTTATCCACTACAGCAAATTTGAAAAAATAAAATAAAATAAATAAATAGAACTCATACCTGTCAAGCTCCAGGGCTCCATGCCCTTACAAACTGTCGTATTTTCCCTTACAAAATACAAAATAATCTTACACCATATTTTTTTCCCAAACGTGTTTATTTATGTAGTTTAACATGTTATATTGTACATGTGTTTCGTTATATCATATATATATATATATATATATATATATATATATATATATATATATATTGATATAACGTGCATTTCAGGTGAATTGGCCGGTCCAAATTGTCCCTAGATGTGAATGAGCGAGTGAGTTGTCTGTCCCCGTGTGCCCTGCGATTGGCTGGCAAACAGTTCAGGGTGTCCCCTGCCCACTGCCCGATGATTGCTGGAATGGGCTCCAGCACCCCCGCGACCCTACTGAGGATAGGCGTTGCAGCTAATGAGATGAGATGAGATAATGCATCAAAGCAAGTGAGCCGTTTGAGAGCCGGCTCTCTTTAATGAGTTGAGCCGAAAAAGTCGGTTCTCTAAAAAGAGACGGACTTCCTTTCACTACACAACTACCACATGAAATCTGAAGTTTTTTAAGACCACATGTATTTCAAATTTACTCAATCAACCCCGCCTGTTGTTTTCTGATCAGAATGAATTACGGCGTTTGAATTCAGGTTCGGCACTTGCGACTCGATGATTGTATCCACAGAAAATTCAAAACTATGTTGTGATGTAGGCCTACTGCTCTGTTTTCGCTTTGTTCACGTGTGATCGGAATGATGCATGATGGGAAATCCCCGGGCGGCAGACGCATGCGCACTGTAGCATCAAACCGCTCGCTTCGTTTGCAACGAAAAAAAAACGATACCGAGATAGAGGCTACCGGTGAACTCGTTTGAACTGATTGATTTGCCGTTTCGTGATAGTCGGTGTACAACGGATGGTACCCATAATTGACAAATTTGTGTTTTTCCGTACAGATTTTCTTGTACATCGTACATGTCTTAAATGCATAATAAACGTACTTCGTACGGCAAAAACGTACAAGTTGACAGGTATAAGAACTACAGTACTTTTTGGACTGTGAGGCCAACTTAAAAACCCGAATCGGCCAAAAATTTGAAAGTGCGCCTTATATACCGCAAGATAAGGTGGATCTGATCCATGGAAATGCATACAGTGATTATAGGTGTGCGTTACTACTCAAGGTTTTAAGATATATTACCGTGTTTGTGCAATTTTTACCATAATCGCAAAACATTGCATGCAACAGGATTCAAACCTGGGTAGTGGCAGTGAAAGCACTTACCCTTTACCACCAGACAACCCTGGGTTTAAATAACATACAAAACGGCATTAGAGTTTATCTCGTTATCACTAAACCTAATCCAAACCCATTATCACGATTTTTACTCACGGTGCCAGAAACTCTGATTTGAATAGTTTTTGTTCTGCATTAAAACATTTTTTCCACTTCTTCACCAACAAATGTTAGGGATTGGAGAAAACAGAAAGTCTTTCAACAAGTCAAGTCAAGTCAAGTCAAGTCAAGTCAAATTTATTTATATAGCCCTTAATCACAAAAATGTCTCAAAGGACTGCACAGGATTACAGTTACAAAATTACACAATTACCTCATCTTAAACCAGCAAACCAGCATGCGGGCAAGGAAAAACTCAAAAACCTCAGTGTGAGGAGAAAACAAAATACTATACTAGCTCTTTCACGTATGTTAACATATTAAATACATACATACATATTAGGAGAGTAAGAGAACCTCAAGGACTGGACTTTGCAACAACCTAAACGCAGGCCAGGAACTGTCAACAGTGGAGAGAGGTGTCCAGAGTTGCGTCCTCAGTGGTGACCTGACGACCCAAAAGCTACCGTAATGCCTTTTCATATGTCATCTGTATTACTCGTGGTCTAGTCATCAAGCGTCAGTGCTCGTGCCACTGCGACCTGAGTTTGGTTCCCACCAATCATTGCACAAATATAAACCGGTAGCTGTACACAAATAACGACAGCATAGTCTCAAGTTCATGTGCCTTATAGTCTGGTGCGCCTTATGTGTGAATCATATTGGACAAAACTCTTGTTTTTTGGGGGGAGTGACTGATAATCTCGGGCAGGGACGTTACCAGGGATGGGTGGCAGGTCCGATCAACGGACACGCTCATCCCACCCAGAAAAAAGCGGATGAAGTACTGGCGGCAGTTTGGCCAGCGCGTTTGCTCTCCCATTTATATAATATTGTGTTTGGCAATGGACAGTAGTCTCCACTCTACAGTGTGTGCGTCAGTCCTCACAGAAGAGGCTACCCCGTTAATCCCTCATAGTCCAGGTTGCAAATGACACGCGCATGTGCCAAAACGCAACATGCAGCCACCGTCGGTAGTTCAGGCAGGACTTGACACGTTCGTCCTGCTCAGTGGCAGATATCGGGGGCAGGGGGGCGCATATCCAATGCACGTTGAGCACAACTATTATTACCCCCAACTTTTTTTACACAGCACTAATGCACGTTAAACATAACCAACAACACATCCAACAACAGCTTTCAACAGGTTTTAATATTTTAAACAAGAGACAGCCAGCTCACTTCTATACACGTTTCCCCCCTATTGATTGGTCAATATGCATTCCGTCCATGGATTCTGTGTTGTTGACTTTAAGTTTGTTTTTTAAATTCATCTCATCTCATTAGCTACACCGCTTATCCTCAGTAGGGTCACGGGGGTGCTGGAGCCTATCCCAGCAATCATTGGGCAGTGGGCAGGGGACACCCTGAACTGGTTGCCAGCCAATCGCAGGGCACACGGGGACAGACACCTGTTTTTTAAATTATCTTTAAATATTTTTCTTTGCTCATAGTGTTTAAGGGATGTGTTCTACGATTAGCTTTTTAAAAAACGGTTTCATTCATTCTTGTATTTTGTGGTTTAATTGTTGCTCCACTTAAAAGTCAATACGTATTTCAAATGGACATTTTGTTGTTTCAAGCAGGGCTTCCAGTAGTTTGACTTTAAAGTTGCTTAATACAAAAGCCTTGAAGTTTAAATGAGTCAAAACTTCCGTGCCATTATAGAATACTTGTTATTTTTTAATTAAAAAAGAAAAATCTGGAATTCATTTTGTGAATAATATTACATTATAATTGGTAATATACTGATCAAGGGACCCCACAAAATCGTGTCTTTTTTCTTTGTTCTACATTTTCCCTTTTCTTTTTCTCACATCCACTTTTCTCTGAGTGGGCAGAGCATATCTGTGGGTGGGCACTGCCCACCCCTGCCCACCTCAGTTGACGCTCCTGGTCCTACCACCGTCTCCCATCTTTGCCTCTCAAACTGGACTGGTATCATTCATTTCACTCATCTTTCTCTTTTTTCCTGTCATTGGTGTGTCCCCGTATGTATGTTTGCACAATTTAGCAGCTGGTTAGCTCCTCTCGATCATCTAAGCTCGTTGTGATGGGAATTTTTGTCTCTTCTCTGGGAGAGGCTTTTTTGGCTCGGCTCCAAAATGGTTCTTCAGATTGTCCTTGTTGCTTTAATCTATTTAATTTTCACCAATTATTATATAACATTATGCACAAAATGACTTTTGGGGGACAAATAACGCTTAAAAAAAGGCAATGGAAAAAAAACAACAGAAGAAAAAAATTTAAAAAAGGCAAAAAGAGAGCAAAAATAAGAACAATAATAGCGAGGGGTTAAGTATAAGGCTAGAAAAAAAGAAACAAATAAAAAGGAAAAATAGAAAAATGAAGCAAAATGAGGAATAATTAGGAAACAAAAGAAGAAAATATAAGAAAAAAAGAAATGAAAAAAAAAAAACAGGCAAAGGAAATGGTACTTTCAGTATCAGTCCCTTCAGAACAGTATATTACCAATAATAACGTAAAATTTTGCACAAAAATAATTCATATTTTTTTCAAATATGTATTATACTATCCATCCATCATCTGCACCGCTTATCTTCAGTAGGGTTGCAGGGGTGCTGGGGCCCATCCCAGCTATCTTCGGGCAGGGGACACCCACAACTGGTCGCTAGCCAGTCACAGGGCAGACCTAGGGACAATTTGGACCGGTCAATTAACCTAATATGCATGTTTTTGGAATGTGGGAAGAAACCGGAGTGCCCGGGGAAACCCACGCAAGCACTGGGAGAACATGCAAACTCCACAAAGGAGGTTCGATCTCATGACCTCAGAACTGTGCCACACACGCGCTAACCACTGCGCCGCCGTGTATTATACTAACTAATTATAATATCATTTTTTTTTTAATTCTCCAGGGAACCTCTAACTCATTTAAACATTGAACCTTTTACTGCTAAGCAACTTTAAAGGCAAGCAACTGGAATCCCTGCATAACGCAACAAAATGTCAATTTAAAGTAGTGCATTTTCAGTGCAAAAAAAAAAAGAAATATAAGAACAAACTAATCCTATCCCTGAAGAACACTGAAAAATATAGAATATATACAAATCTAAAAAAATACAAAACAATTATATAACAGTTATATACCAGACAAATTTAAAGTCAACAACACTAAATTGTCATGTCCTGCACGGTTGTCATGGCGCCCAGCTGGCACCGCCCCTTGACACCGGCTGACCTGCATTTCCTGATTACTCCTATGGGTACTTAAAAGCGCCTTTTGGAACTGCCCTTTGCCAGATCGGTTTTTACCCTTGTTGAAAACCTGTTCATGCATTTTTGATACCTGTTTATTCTTGTTGTGATTGTTGGACTTTGTTGCACTTCGGTGTAACATGAGAGATCCCTGCAAGTTCTGTTTGATCCCGTTAAATGCCTAGTCTAGTTTTGCCTGCATTTGAGCCTGCTTTGTTTTGTTTTTGGTCCGTTTGTGTGTTGGACAATTTTTCTTTCTCAATTAAAGTGACAGATCGTCTACGCAGATGAGTTCCAACTTCCTGCTTCCCGACCCGTTTCGTGACATAAATCCATGGGGAAAAAACTCTTATTAACCAATCACAAGGGAAATAAAGTGTCTGGAAGGGAGCCGACTGTCCATTTTGTTTTAAATAAAGCCGGCAAGCTGTTGCTGGATGTGCTGTTGGCTATGTTAACCATGCATCAGTGCTGTGCGAAAATGTTTGTGGGGTAATAATGGTTGTGCCCACCCATTTATTGATGCACGCCTCGAGACTCCTGTCTGGTGACGCATCTGAACCTTATACCATGGAAAATATGGTACTTAGACGTGAAACATTTGTATAAATGAGATACAAACAGAGCCCAAGGTTTTATTTACACACATCTTTTCCATTCCTGTGATCAATGAATTCAAAGATTTTGAATAATCCAGATGACGTGAGCTCCGGTAAATACTATTAAGAATTCTTGTAACTGTACAATTCCAAGAGATGTACACAACATACAAAAGCACCAAAAACACCAACATTTACAAATAACTTATTTGAATATCAACATTAAAGTATATACACATGTATTTGAATTATATTTGTTGGAGGTAAATAACAGGTCTCCAAAAAAGACCTAGAAATCGTAGTAGCTTTTGTAAATAGGCATTCCTTCTGTATACAGTTCATTTGTATTCAAAATCTGGATTGAAAGACTGGATAAGGGAGGTCAAGATCAATATTTTCTGTACAATATGCCCTATTTTTCTTTTATCCCTCTAAGGTGGCGGCCATTTTGACACTTGCTGTCTGTAAACATCTTGGGAGATTTTATTGCATGAATTTTTTGGTAGAGAATAAAAACAAAAACAATTGAAAGTAACAACTGGTGTACTGTGAAAATGTTCAAATAATCTAACTCAAATGTATGTATTTAAAGAAAAACTACTTGTTCCTTTTTTTCTGGAAACCTGACTGGCGACCAAACAGGTGGGAGCATATTTCCTGCCGCTGACAGACGGAAATAAAACATTGGACATGCGCTATTTGCGTCCGAGTGTCCTGCCAGTACATTTCACTTACATAACTTTTGGCAATTCTAGAATCAACTGCTGCATGGCAGGAACATCATTCCCATGACCATGGCGACGTTCATGCGTGTCATAACGGTCATAAACGTCCGGTGTGATGAGCTGTTTACCGGTCATTTCACGTTGTCTTTTTTCATCGCAAAGTTTAAATCCATCAAGAAATTGGTCGGCTTTTCAGTCGTCACCCGTGCTATCTTCAGAAAACATGTTTGGCAAGTTGATGGTAATTTTACTGAGCGCTACCAAATGCTAGGACTCTTCCATAGTTTACTGCGTTGGTTTATAGCAAATGACGAAATACACCTTTTATGTTAAAACTATGAAAAACAAATTAAGCAATGCTTATAACTGTATTGACAATGTTGTTTGTTCTTTAGTTATTTATGGTGCATTAGTCCCACCTATAGGAAATTTGCAGTAACTTCAGGTTTGGTGTCGTTTATTTTTGTCCAAGATGCACTTTCAACTTAAAGGGTCATTGTGTATTAATTATAGCTCGTAGTGGTGAAAAAACAAAGTTTGATTTGAATAAACAAAAAAAAAAATCTCCAACTAGCATGCTGTATAAACATGCATTGTTTGAAATACTCATAGGCAATGTTCCCTCTAGGCTGCGCAATTGCCCACACCCCAGATCTTCTCAAAACCAAGTTCCTACCAAATTTGGCCAAAACTTCAATGCATGCAGGTTAAAACAACACAGGTTCCCTCTGTGTGTTTTAGAAGTGGTATTTTGAAGTCAATATCAACTCTAGATTGAGTAAACGAAAGTAAGAGGGCATGTGTGCTGAAGCTGGAGAGAGGAGGGTGGGGGTAATAGAGATCGGTGGTTGCACCTTGTATGTAACTTTTAGTAAGTTTCTGCCTTTGCAAAGTGTGTTAAACTTGTTACTTTCAGCTTGACCATGGTTTAAAACAACTTGACTTGACTGTTTCTCTTGTGTTGTGAAACATCACAGGAGTCTAAATGTTCACATCTAAATGAAAAATATTATCTTGGGTTGCTAATAAATCTGGTGTTACATTCAAATAATTTGCTATTATATCAAGTCAATGTTTTTGCCAACAGTATTTTCACTAAAAAGTGTGATTAAATCCAAGTCTGTAATTTAAATACAGTTCTGTATTGCGCAATCAACTAAATAGTTCCACAAAAAACCCAACTTTTTAATGTAAAGGCGGTTTAAAAAAATTTGAATTTTTTTTTACTCTTGCCAGAAACTCAGCAAAATGTAACTTGTTTTGATCTCTGGTCTTGGAGATGTTTGATAATGATTTGGTTCCCACATGCAGGATTGCGCATTGCTGTTCCATGCAATGCTCACAGACTTTGTGTGCACGCCCAGAGCCGTGGAAGATTAGAGGGAACGTTCATCGTAGGTTAACAATTTTGGATTTTTTGGGACAAAACATAAGGTTCACCAAGAGGGAGTTGACATTATTGTCAGGCATCTTGCTGCTAAGGGTACCCCAAAGAGGGGGCAAAAATAGTGAGAAGAAAAATGGTCCCTTTGAGTCTTTGTATTTTGTATTCTTCCTTGTGCTTTGTAGCACTCGTTTTTGGTTGCAATGCGTAATACCACGACATCTAATGGTCAAAATAACACAGTGTCCATTATAAATGGTGGTCTTAAATGCTACTATGAAATGCTTTTTAATATTTGAAAATTCCCTTTATCTGTCCTGAAATATTATTTTCGACGTTTGGCAGTTTTCCTTATTTTCTTTCAGGCTCTTATAGTGAAACAGAGAAGAGAAATGGAAAATGTGTTGTAAAAGAATCAATAGAAAATAGTAAAAACAGGTCAATTTTTCCGAGGATTAAATTCTCAGTGATAGGATAAGAATTGATCCGGAAAATCAAGCCAGCGCTCACTGAGTAAGTGAACACCACACGAAAAACTGCTGACAACTGTTGTGTTGTTTTCAATCCGAACAAAATGCAAAATGGCTGCCCCTGATTGTATTTGGCTGCTCACTTCAAAATGCACAACCACAATTTTGAATTCGAGTGGTGGTCTTATATTTCAGTTTCTTAAGATTAACTCCTATTTCAAATCCTTCTTGAGCTGTCTCATCCAACATCGTCAACTGTTGACAGACATCATCAGGAACAAGTTTCATGTGGACCAAAAGCTCCACAAATCAGCGGAATCAGTTGTTCACAAGAATTGCGTTCCAATGGTGCACGATGCATGCATTTTGAGCCATTGTACCGGCATCCAGACCTGGTGTACGCCATCATCGAGAACCTGCTGCATTGGTTCAGATTTTGGGGCAGGAAGCTGTCAACGTGACATTCTGTTATTACCTATATTCAATGTTGATGATATCTGTGTATTGTCTTTCGATATCCGTGCTATCTATTGCAGGCCTGTCATCCTGGAAGGGGTATTACCTCATGTTTGACCGTTTCAAGGTTTCTTCCGTTTTTGAGTTCTTCCTTGCCCTCACGTAGCTTTCAGATCAGGGGATGGTGCAATGGCGGTCTGTGCAACCCTTTGAATTTTCTTGTTATTGGGGTTTTCAAATAAAAATGACTTAGCCTGACTCGAAAATGCGACAGTTCCAATGTTGGCCAATTACAATGGCCGGGAAAAGTACAAGGCAATGTCCTGGCACAGATGAGCTCCTCACAAGTCTCCGTCGTCGTCCTCTCTGACCTGTAAGCCGTTGTTCAGGAAGGCCTCCTTTTCAGGAGTGGTGGAGGATGAACGGCTATCTTGCTTAAAGCCTTCCATCTCCGTGTCGGGAGAGGAACGGATCGCTGTTGCTGCTGCCTCGGCACTGTGATGGATGCCGTAGCAAAAGTAGATGATCAAACCTGCAGGGAGACAGAAGCAGAAGCTCAACGGAAACCGGAACTTACAGATGATTTTCAGACAGGGGCTCCAGTTTACCTAAAGCCATCCAAATCGAAAAGCGTATCCAAGTTCCTCTGTCCAGCTGCATCATCAAGTAGACGTTGACAAACATGCTGACGATCGGAAGGAAAGGCAGCAGAGGAACCTAAAAAGGATTTTTTTTTAAATGTATAGGAAGAGCAAGTGGGCTTGCCTTTACAGAATGCTGGATTTTGGCATGACACCAACCTTGAAAGAAAGCTTAGTTTTGCTTTGAGGCTGTCTCCAGACGATAAAAGTTAGGAGGAGGCAAACCACAAAGATGAAACTGAGGAAGGCCACGTTCCACCTGGCTGAGCCTCCCTGTACTGCCAGTGCGCTGAAGACCAAGATCAGCAGGCCTGCACACCGCCAAAACAGACAGATCTCCTTACTTCAAATCTTTCGTGTTATGAAACATATTCCTAGATCCTGAAATTTGCTCCTTATTTCGTAGCGGTTTATATTCAATACTATCTAAGACTTCTTGACCCCTGTCCCCACATTGGACCCTTGACACTGATTAAACCACACTTCAGACTGTGCTGAGCCACCTTGAGTATCGATGGAGCTACCTCAGGATGCTCTTCCTGGATTTGACATTCAATACCTTGATCCTGGTGGAAACACTCCCACCTAGGACTCTCCTCTGCCAACTGCCACTACGGACTTTCTTTCTAAAGCCCAGTGCACACTTGATGCCAACCGCCTGGGGAATAATGCATCATCGGTTTTGGCTGCAGAATGCCAATGGCGGTGTGCTCCCGCACTCCTGAAGCCATTATCTGCCCCCCAGTGTGTTGTTTTTCTGCTCTGCTCAAAGTTGCTTCGGTCACGTGTTTTTGGCGCATGCGACCATTCAAAATAGTGACTATCAAAGAGTCATGTTGCTATCACGAAGAGCACATATTCACTAACAAGCCGAAAAAGGACGCGAATAAGTGCCCAATGTTTGAAAGCCCTTGTGATGTTGTCATTGGTGGGTGCCACAGTAATGGACCAAATTGCATTCGCTTGTCATCGTTCCGCAAGGATTAAAGGAGACTCGTCAAGGACATCACTGTGGTGTTTTGTATTGAGAGTTCATGCGTTGTGGAAATCGGCAGCTCACTGTTTTCTTAAGAAGAATTTTGTGACTGAGCGCCAAATTTATCAAACATGTTTGATAAGCGACGCCATTGGCCCCGCACCATTTTCCTCCAAACAGTGCCTTCCATTACCCCCACCCTCCTCTCTCCAGCTTCAGCACACATGCCAGAAGAATAATGCCAATTGCCAGTGGTTGTGCCAGCTGTTGGCGAGTCTCAACCGCCCACATTCCTGTTTACCCCAAAGGATGCATGCGGAACCCTCTTATATTCTCGTTCTACACCACCGACTGTTCACTGACCTGGAGTGCCACGTCTAATCTCACAGTAAATAATTTTTACCATGCTGTTATCAATGATAATGATTGGAGTTCATCATGTCTTCTCATGTTTCTCAGGATTTTTTTTTCGTAAGAATGAAATTGAATATGTTGGAAAATTTAGTTAACAAAACCCTGTAGTTTTGTACACAACCTCACCTATCATCAGTGGAAGTAGCACATGATAGTACCAGTGGTTAAATAATATCTGGATGGTCAACGTTTTTGGCATTGTTTCAAGATAGTTGAAGTGTCAGTACGCTATAGCCGCGGTTACTTCCTCATTTAGTGGATATGTTTGAAGATGAGTAGAATGTGAGTGGACCAAATGCTTTGGCGTACCCAAAACCGAGGCGCAGACGTTGACGGTGAATCCAGAAATGGAGGTGGGATCATGGTGGTCCGGCAAGACCACAGTCCGGAAGCTGAACCTCTCCTCTACGCCGGGCAAGATGCCCATACTGCCGTCGCTCTGCTCCATCTCCTCCTGCAAGTTGGCCATCTGGTACATGCCACCGGCCTGCTCGGGTTGGTACCTGCCCGTCAGAACGTTGGGCTTGAAAATGTCTGCTGGGACCAGTACCAGGACCGCTTGACTGACCTGAGGACTAGGACGCAGGCGGCTACCAATGTATAGGCCAGGAGTGTTCCTATGGACATCAGATCCACGAGGTCCTTCAGGTCGAACAGGAATGCCATGATCGCTTGAAAGGGAGAACAAGAACACAAATATTTTACATGGGATCAGTTTAAAATACAAAAACAGAATGAACCCAACCTATTACTATAGCTCATTGTTTTTAAACATTAGAAAACTCTGTTACCACATTTTTGCACCCACAGACATTAATCTTACCGGACAGAACACCAGCAGTCATTGTAGACGTTATGGGGGATTTCCTCTCGCTGACGTGGGCCAGAAAGGAGAATAGGAGGCCATCCCTAGCCATGGCGAAGATGATGCGAGGTAGAGGGAACATGGAACCCAAAAGACTGTGGGCGAGTTGAACACAACAATTTGGGGGAAGTCAGAACGGTTCATAGTGGGAGAAGGGAAATAATACAACTACAGTGTCCCCTCTACATACAAGCTACTCTAGTCAGGAAAATCTTAGACACGAGAATGTTTTTGGCAATAATCTTGCCCAACATATGAGGAAATAAAATCCAATTTACGAGAATTTCCAGGCGCTACCACTAGAGGGTTGAGTGCTCATGACTGCTCACCGTTAGCATTGATCACTCTGATCCTTGTCTCGTTTTTATAATCGCATTATCGTCTCTTGTGTTCCCGCACTCCTCCCCCATGTATGTATTTTAACGTTAAATTACTATGTAAATGTGTTTTTAGTGATCAGGAATACGTGTTTTATATCTATTTAGGGTAACTTGGATGATTTTGAGAGGCCGGGAACCAATTAATTTGTTTTCAGTTATTTCTTATGGGGAAACTTTGTTCGAGATATGATGATCTGCATTTATAAAGCGCTTTTCAAGTCAATGACTTCCCAAAGCAGTGTGCTTCACATTTCCCAAACCTAACCTGCTTATTGGGGGTATTAGGGGTTCAGTGTCTTACCCAAGGACACTTCGACATGTAACACGGACAAGCCGGGATTCGAACTGGGATCCCTTGATCCCAAGACGAGCGCTCTACCTCCTGAGCTACTGCCGCCCCTAATGACTAATTCTGGGCACTAACTGGCTCATACCTCACTGTGAATGTGTAAAACTGGAGTGTCATGCCCAATTTCGTTGTCACAATATGTTAACCCATTTTGTAACAATGACAATAAAGGTATATTTTATTCTATTTTAACTCTAGCAGGTAAACAATTGATCTTGTACAGCATGTAGAGGGGCCATTGTACTTCAAACACCAAGTTTGAAATCATGTATAAATCCTCTGTGTAGATTCAAGTCAACATTAGAAAGGATTAGTAAGATCCCTTTGCATGCTTTGGTACTTGTGAACCCATATTTCAGCCCAGCAGCATTAAAAGGAAAAGTCATGCGGGTTAGTATCTCACCTGCTGCCATGCTTGCGGTAAGCGAACTGGAAAAGTATCCCCGTCATCAGCCGTTGCCGGGGTGACGCGAGGCGTCAGAAACAATGGGTGGGGCCACCACCAAACATAGCAGTAGACGTGAGAAGCTATTCAAAGATACAGGTCATAAATTACTCCTTTCTTTTATTTTTTAGAAAAGATGCAGCAACATTTGAGGAGGTCCTATCCCGGGGCGGGCAAATATTTTGAGTGGCAGGTCACATTGGTTTCAAAATTTGTCAGTGGACCAGGAGAAAAAAAAAAGTCATTCTTGGATTTATTTGCATCTGGTTCCTCAGCGATACACGAGAAAAAAAAACGTTGTATAGATATTGTCTGTGCAATATTTCTTATGTTGTATATTTCAAATAGATGTATCTCTATTTTTGAAGGATTTTTCTTCCTGCTTTTTCAGAGTATACATTACTTTCTCTGAATTTTTTTAAATAGCAAAATAGAATAGCAGTGATAATATGCATACAGTATATGAATAAATATAAGTTCAGATATTTAGATGTGCATCTTATTTGCTTTTTTATTCATCTAGAAACCGAATGAGTTTTAAAATACTCCAAATTAAAGAGATTCAATATCAAATTTGATCATGTGCATTGAAAATTAACTGCCTCTTTTGCATGTAATTTAAAAAAAAATCTTGATAAAATAATAGCAAGTACAGAAAAATGTAGCCAACTACTTGAATATCCTTTGAATGTTATTGCAAGATTTTTACGGAGAGGGGATTGGGCAAAAAGGAGACAAGAGTGTCAGCCAAAAATATTTTATTTGCAATTAAATTAGACATGGCACTGCAGGATAAACATGTAATAAAGATATAAAAGAGAACATTGAGGAAAAAAAGAATGTCAGGATAAATTGGCAATAATATTTACCAGGCAGTGCGTGGAGAGTAGCTTAAGTTGTAACAATAATGCAATAAAAAATAATGCATTGTAAAAATAGTGCAATGAAAAGTGCAATAACAGTAGGCAGTTACAAAACAATGTCAAATACGTGTTCAATAAGATTTAATATCAACTTTTTAAGATATAAAATGTAGCCAACTATTTGACTATAATTACAGCGTACACATTAATTCTTCTAGAACATGAATACTGCATTTTTTTATGGGTGGTAAGATACACGAAAGGGACATTGGGGACAAGACCAACATAAAAAAGTAGTACTTTTTAAAAATGTTTATATGTACGATTATATTTTTAACATTTTCGTCTGGTAGGCTGGATCAAATTGCTTTTTCCCACCCCTGTCCTAACCTCTCATGCAGTAGGACGGCATCGAATTGTTAGCAAGCCAAGATTTTAAAAATACAAAGACACAAATAGACTTCTGGTGTTTGGGGGGCGTGCTTACCTTGTGGAGAGGGCGCAAAGGGAGCCGACGGCCACGGCGTACTTGGCTCCGTCCCAGCCCACGTACTTGAAAGGTATTACCAAACATAATTTTATTTTTTCAACTGGGCACAGTACGGTTAGTGTTCCTACCCACAGTTATGCGAACATGTTGCAAAATATTCCACCCGCTGCGCGGGCTCAACAAATTGAATAGAGATGTGATATCATTGAAGGAACACAACACTTTCAAAATGGTGAATCCCATTAACACAATATGTAAGGCCAGCTCCCAAAAAGAGAGTAATTGTTGTAAACCGTGATTGTATAGCGCTGATTTCTGCTTGATGGTAGGCCATTGTGTCTTTTCGATTTTGTTTTTCGCCCTATGTTGCTCTCATTTTGTCTGCCTAGCACCCGGTCAAGGGCTTCTCTGTTTCGTTTGCTCTAGTTGACGCTTGTAGGCTTCCCACCGTGTGTGGTTTAGACGGCTAACCTAGCACTAGGATCAGTTTTTGCCCTGTCCCTCTTTGGTTCATTCCCAGACGGTTTCGCATTCATCTCCATAGCTGTTGCTGCTATTCGTTGATGGGCTCTGGTCAGCCTGGCTGTTCACTACATGTTTTTTGGTCGGCCAGTTTCGCATTTTTACTGTTGAAAAGCCCTAGTTAGCCCCCCGTTGACGGTTCTACATGTATCATTTTTACCAGTCAGCCCCTTTTTGGCTACTCGCTCTTTGTTGTACCATTACTGCGTTCACCTGTGAAGCAACGCCAAGGCATTCTCCACAAAAAACACCAAACCTTGGCTCAAAACACTCATGACCTATTTGCCTAGTTAAAACCTAAAACAATATGGCGACTGCCTTGCTCGGGTGCCGGTGTTCCTCCGATGACAACACAGCTCAGGATGACGAAAAAAGACATGCTGTACTCAAAATGCATTATCTCAGAAAATAATTGGAATATAATGATGAAAGAGAAATAGATTTTCAGCAAAAAGTCTGTACTAATTCATCACATCTTGCATGTTTAAGAATTTGGGATTACCTTGAAGGCCACCGGCAGCGGGCTGTTGCTGTCCAGCAGGTAGTATGGCATCATTAGCGTTAGTGCGCCCGACACGCAGAAGTAGGCCACGAAGCAGATGAGCAGCGACGACACAATCCCGATGGGGATGGCCCGCTGGGGGTTCTTGGCCTCCTCGCCTGCCCCCAACATGGACAAAAATGTTTACAAACTTAGGTAAAAATATGTGTTCAACTAAAGCAGTGTTTCTAAACTTATTTTTTCCTAATTATAAAAAAATCCCTAAGCAAGCCTTTTGCTAAGGAAAAGAGAAAAAAGAGAAGAGGAACAAAAAGAGAAGATAAAGATGGAGAAAAAAGAGAATAAAATAACATTCTGAAGGACAGAAACAGGAAATATAGTATTCTGACAAAATACTATACCAGCTTTTTTACGTACGTATACATATTAAAACAAAATGTCAGTGACGCACAGTTGAAATGGAAATACTGAATGCACTTGGCAAATCAGTGTTTCTGGCACCCTTGTTAAAAATCGTTTGATAATAAGATAAGCTCTAATGCCTTTTCCCAAGTTATCTGTATCACTATATGCCAAGTGGTGAAAGGTTCAGCACACCCACTGCTGCAGTCCTGGTTCGAATCCTGTTCCAAACACTGTTTTTCGATTTTAATCAGCAATACTTATCGGCCAATTAAACATAATTTAGTTAACAGGGTTCCTACAGCTGAGGACAAGTAAATTAAAGACTTACCGTATTTTCCGCACTATAAGGCGCACCTAAAAGCCTTTATTTTTTTCAAAAACTGACCACGCGCGTTATAATACAGTGCGCCTTATATATGGATCAATATTAAGTCGCAAGGTCTCGCAACAAAGGCAAGCAGCCGCCGACTAGATTTTTCCTCGTAGGCGATGGTGGTCCGCGGTGTATGCTGGGATACATATGCCGGCGTTTCATTTCCCAGCCAATGTGTCAATCATCATTTGAATCGATCACTATTGGCTAAAGTTATTCGGAGGTAAAGGGGGCGGATCCTTTTTATCATCTACAGGCTCGCATAGGCTAAAGGGGCAAAACAAAGCCTGCAATTGGCCGAAAAAGATGAATGTGAATAGAAAGTTTGGTTGTCTACGGCATAGAGGAAACATGTTTTACCATTCTGTATTTGTAAATATTTTACTCTCCTGGATTTACTACACTCACGGATAAAAGAGGACCATGGTTGCACATTATTATTGAACGCAACGACTTCGGTGAGCTACTCCGGCTATATATTTTCCCAGTATCTTGTTTCAGAGTGATCTAGATGTTTCTGTGATGGGTCTTTTTTTAAATCAAACTCAATTCCAAGTGTTTATTGTCATATGCACAGTAAAGTTGCAAGCGAAAAAGAAAAAGAAACTAAGGAATGGTTGGCATTTCTTGAATCCCAAGACTTTAACCTTCTGAATGATATTTGGAACGATGCATTTGAGTCACATCGTACGGACACCGCATCCGCACGTGTCTACAACACGTATTTGCTTCTTTGCAAGCTTTCGGAATGTTAAGGGGGTAATAAGATTGACTGAACTATCTGACTGTTTTGTCGACGTTCCCATTGTAGCGCCTTATAATCCGGTGCGCCTTATGTATGGAAGATATAGGACCAAAAACTATTTTTTGGGGGTGCGCCCGATAACCTGGTGCGCCCTATAGTGCGGAAAATACGGTAAATATGTTCTAATGCCTTTGGAAATCAAATCTAAGACCAAGTCAACAAAAAAAACACAGTTAAAGCAAAAAAAAAAACCACAAATATTTCTTGCACAAAATAGATCGTGCCTCATACACATTAGCTGGCACAGCTTTAAGCCATTGCGAAAACATTCGCCGGACAACTACTGGTCATCGAACAGAGTCTTCCCCCAAAAGTAAAATGGTGAATTACTAAAAAAGAAAATTAATCTAAATCTTTTTATTTCAAACCAAAATTATATAACTGTGTTCACATATTTAAACATTCCCTTTAAGACATTTTAAATCATGAATTTAATGCCTTTTAAGACTTTTCAAGGATCTGCGGGAACCCTGGTTAAATTTACACTTAAGTAGACACAAAAAAGAGCAGAAGACATCAATGGAATTTGAACTTGCAAGGAGGGTTGAATATATTAGATAAAAGAATTCTATCCCATACGAAGCCCTCCTCCGAGCCCACTCGTTTTAATAAATCTTCAAGTTTACAACAAACGATAAAAGGGTGTAGAAATCAAAGGAAAGTATCATGATTGGACGATAGCGACAAAGATGTAATCGTCAAAACAACAGACTGGCATCCTATTAAATCACCTTTGCAATTGTTCAATATTATAAACAAAATAAAACTTATCATACTAGCTTTATTATATGCCGTGTGTAAAAAGCCCTACGGTTATACACGTGTGAGCAGCCCTTACTGTAGTCTCAATTTCAGGCGCCTCATATTCCAGTGCGCTTTCCAGTGTATGCATGAAATAAAAGACTATTTTTGGGGGGTTGCACCTTATAATCCAGTGGACCTTATAGTACGGAAAATATAGTACATGTGGAATAATGGATGCCCCTGAAATGCATTAAAGAAATATGTGTTTTGCTCATTACTTGTTTTCAGAAGCTCACATAACACAACTTTTTTTTCCCTTAGCCCACATGTGATTACTTGCTAGTAATTTGAATTACTTGCTGGATGTGCACAGAGTTCCAGTAAACATGTCAGAGGGACGGACGGCGATAACTGATTGACTCCATAATATTTCCTGCTGGAGTTTGCATCAGAATACAACAAGGAGCTTTTTCTCTACCAGCAACTGAAACAGCCCACCATTCAGCCACAGGTTATTGCGCAACCGCTTTCCTCTGACCAACACTCGGGACTTGTTGTGCTCTTCGGAAAAATTCACATTGCGAGCGTCTGGATCCTTTTGGACTCAACCCGCAGTCAATCGGAATACAGAAAACAGAAAGAAGGAATGGCAAGGACCTTTAACGTGGCTCCAGTAAAGTAGACCCCCGGGATATGGCGTCCCTAGTTCATAACGTTTTCACGTTACGACAGGGGTCTCCCCCTCTTCAGAACCATTTCACGCCGTATCCTGAGGGTCCACTGTACAGTTTTATTGTTTTTATCTACTGGCGAGCACTCCCAAACATTTGAAACATAATGGTGACGAATGTTTGGACAAGCTTAACGACACGGTCCCTGCATTAGATCCAGTTACATCCTCCCAAAAGTATTTCCATGGGGAAACCTGAGGAACAATGTTGACACTGACCTGTGGTTGCTATGCAGTCAAAGCCAACAAAGGCGTAGAAACAGGTCGCGGCTCCGGACAGGACGCCCGTAAAACCGAATGGCATGAAACCGCCGGCGCCCAGTTCATCTTTGGTCGGTCGAAACTCTGTAAAACTAGAAGAGAAAAAGATTGAGAACAATCACTTGGGGCAAAAATGACACTAAACAGGGTCGAAAATGGACCGGTCCATTACCCAGATCATTTTAATCCACCTTTCTGGGCTGTTTTGTATGATACAACCCAATCTTCTAACCTTTCCTTGACGATATAAACAAGATGTGCGGTTGCTTTTTTTACTACATGACCCATTTTCAAAACATTTTAAAAATAAAATATATTTTTTCCCGTTTTTTTTAAATAACCCAAAAAACGATAAGACATTAACAAATTGACCCATTTTCTATTAAATAAATAAAAAAAATAACAACCCAGGACTTTGAATCAAACGGACCCAAGTTAATGGATCAATCCGCGCTTAACCCAAATATTTTTGACCTAAGAGGGGTTTCCAGGTGGAAAACCACAAAAAATGCTCTATTATTAAAGGAGAGATAGAAGATGAAGTACTTAAAGCTGGAGTTGCTGCCGTTGGTGGCATTGAGGATTTCTTCCGGGTCAATAAACCAGTTCTTCAAAGAACCTTTGACCAAGCCGGAGATCACCATGAAACACAGGACCAGCATGTTGATACAAGTGAAAACTTTGTTGACCATGGCGGACTCCTTGACTCCAAACGCCAGCAAACCTTCGATTAAAAATCAGAAATGATCATGGGTCACAGAAATAAAAACTGGATTTGGATTTTTACCTGTGAGTGTGATGATAATGACCACGGCAAAAAGGTCCGGATATTCCGCCAGCACTCCCGGTGCTTTCATTTGCATATAACTCCGGCAGAATTCTTCGATCCGCTTTCCTATCAACTCATCGAAGGTGGCGCTCCATGCTCTGGCCACGCTAGCAGTCCCTGAATTTAAGTCATGTTAAAACTGACTTCGCTAGTTAGTCATTGCCAGGAAAATGCTTGCTTACCGATGATATAGGCGAGTATGAGGTTCCATCCGGTGATGAAGGCCCAGAGTTCGCCAACGGTCACATAAGAGTAAAGATAAGCCGAGCCTGTCTTGGGAACACGAGCCCCGAACTCAGCGTAGCATAATCCGGCAAGGACCGAAGCTAAGGCGGCTATCAGGAACGAGAGCACGATGGCAGGGCCTGGCAAGGAACATGGCTCTCAAAGGAAAGACTTTGGAACAGGACTCTCTGACTGACCGTGACTTACCTGAATTTTCCCGAGCGACAGCTCCTGCCAGCACATAAACCCCGGCCCCCAGGGTACTACCCACACCCAGCGCCACCAGGTCCATAGTGTCCAGGCATCGCGATAGGCGGGAATCCTCCGTGTTGCAGTCCACCACTTTCACCCTCAGCAACTGCTTCCCGAATCGGACCAGTTTGCCCAGCCCCATCGCTCCCACTGCAGGAAAAGGAAGGCCCGGTTCAAACGGAGGTTTGCCAGACCACACAACGGAACCTTCTTTCAGTTTCAGGGGTTAGATCACCCATGGTGGTCAACAGAAGACGCGTAATCTTGTTCGAACATCACCTCTACAATACCAACAAAGTCCAACAGTTTCCCGTGTTGTATAATCCACAATTATTGAGCCGTGTCCAAAAAGTGAAATGTCCACAGGGACAATCCATCTTACCACTGGATGTTTTGTTGACATGTTATGTAATGGAATTCGTGGAATCAAATCCCCCTGAACAACTGCCGGACTTCAACATTCACAACTCATGACATCATTCCTGCCACACTTTGAGCGGCTACATCTCACAGGCGGGCCCGAAGGAAGTGGTTACATTAAGCTGTGAAGTGGAAGCTAAAAATCGGAAACTATTAAGAGCGATCAAGTTAAAAGTGAGACTGGAGCAGGTCACGGAGACCCATCAACTCTTCCAGAGTTACTCTGACCCGTGTGAGATCAAATAACGCCACACTTAATGGAATTCGAGTCGTTGTAGGGCCAAGCCAAAAACGTAGATTTGATAGATAACATTAGCTGCAAATGCTAGCGGTTAACCCACGTCAACTCAAATCAGAAATCAAGTTGACAAGTAGGAGTGATTTTGTAGGACGAAGGCAAAAAATACATTTGATAGAAACTGGAAATCCATTATATCGTTTCCAATCTGATTATTACCTGCATACAAATGTAGTCACTGACACAGATTGTGTTCAACTTGTGTCTATTTACACACCACAGCTGTCAGTGGAAAATACTCCCCAGATGATAAAAAAGCACTTTAACATCTCTTCTGCATTCCTTGCTTCGCTTTAAGTTCATGTCAAGTGAGTATCTCCAAGAATAAGAACAAGAAAGTTATTTACAATGCTCTCATTTATTCTGGGTCGGATTTTATTATTGTGATCATGCAAGAGACGATGACGCTCTTCCATAACTTACCAACACCGAATATAACAAGCTTTATAATTGGACCTTTCAGATGAAAACAGTAAAATATTACGGTTACAAAAGTACTATTAACATTGATACGTATGTGTGACTGGAACTGCAGTGAGCTTATCACGCATGCTCAGACTCATTCGTGTAGCTGGAACAAATAGTTTACCATTCTGTTTTTACAGTCTTTTTTACTCTGTTTGTAAAAGGTATTTAAGGCCTTTGGTAAAAATGAGCAGACCAAAGAAAATAAAAACGAACAGTGCATTGACAGACGATCATGACAGAAATTAGCATCTGTGATGCTCCTAACTTTAAAATAGGGTTATGTTTGTGTTTTTTTATTATATACAAGCTTGGTCAATATTGATATTATTCATCAAGGTCATAATTCAGTTGTGCTTACTAGTTGATGAAAGACAACTATGACTTATTTTTAGCTGACACCATGGGGCTCCTCTTGTCCCCTGTTTACAACTTGATTAATTGTTCTGCTTCTTCCTGTTTCAAAACAGGCCTGGCCCCTCTGTCAAGTTTCAGAACCCAGCATGGCCGGCTAGCCAAAATGTTTGCAAGATTAAAAAATCATGTGGGCGGTTGGGGTCCTCTTAAGGCTGACTTAAGATTGCGCTTTTCATTGGCTTTTGAACCGAGATCTTCAAACATTACAAACAATAAATCATCATAGCACCGATTTGAAAACGTGCAATTTTTTGTCGGTTTGGATATTACACTCCAGATAGCTCAGCTTCAGCAAAGTTTAAGGACTGGAGTTATTAAAGTCAAACTTGGACTTGCTTTGGTCTCACCACAAAAACTCACTGAGCCTCTGAAACTTCTTGGCTAACATGTATGTAGACTGTTTTTAGGGTTAGCTGCTAATGCTAGCTGTTGACACGTGTCGAAACATATGATGAAACCCTTGAGAGAAATCCAGTTGAAATCCTGAAAGAATCTTTCTAGGTGGACGTGAAATGCAGACTAAAAAGATACAGCTTCTGGATTTATTCCAAGAAAAACATTTTAACTTCAACTTACAGAATTTTTCTGATAGGAATCATATCCTAAAAAAAACGGAAAAAAACTGTAGTCTCTATAATGGCGTCAAATGATCGTTGCTAGAGATCTTTATAAACATCTGCAGGTCATGTCCATTCAAAAATGTGTCTTTAAAAATAGTATGATGGGTAGACTGCTTGCAAAACCAAGGAACGTAAATCAAATACGACTTAATGACCTCTTGGAGGCTAAGTTTAGCTAGCTTAGTGACAAGTTAAAAGCGGACGGTCGTTACAATTATCCATCCATTTTTTGCAACGCTTAGCCTCAGTAGGGTCACGAGGGTGCTGGAATCCTTCCCAGCTATCTCCGGGCAAAGGGCAACTAGATGGCTTGCTAAAAAGCTAGCTTGATAGTTGGGTAGAAAGGTAAACAGGTCAAAAAATTAAAGGGGAGCTAGATGGCTAGCTAAAAGAGCAAAACGCCATCTAAATAGCCAGATAGAAAGCAGGAAAAAAAGATAGCCAGCAAGAGAGACAAAATTTAGCTTGATAACTAGCAAAAAAGGAAAATGTGAGCTTGTTAGCATGCAAAAAATGTAAAAATCTAGCTAGATAGCTTACTAGATAGCCCACATTTTAGGAGAATAGCCATCTACAAAGCTAATAAGGTAGCCATATAGCTAGCTAAAATAACAGCACATTTTTTTGCTCATTCACTTTAAAAAACCCATAAATTAGAATTTCGTTTATTGCATTTCCTTTAAAATAAATCAATACAAAGATGAATAAATACATTTGTTTAATACACAAATTAATTCTCATACTACTCTCTTAATTAGTTCTTAAAAAATGATTATCAATACTTGAAAAGATTTTTATTTGTTCATGAAGCCCATGATTTTTTTAATTAGAATTTCTAAAATAACAACTTATCATGTTTTTCCAGCAGCACGGCTGCGCACCGGTTAGCGCGTGTGTGGCACAGTTCTGAGGTCATGGGATCAAACTTTCCTGTGTGGAGTTTGCATGTTCTCCCCGTGTTTCCGTGGATTTCTTCCGGGCACTCTGGTTTCCTCCCACATTCCAAAAACATGCACGTCAAGGTTAATTGGGCGATCCAAATTGTCCCTAGGTGTGAATGAGCGAGTGAGTTGTCAGTCTCTGTTTGCCCTGCGACTGGCTGGCGACGAGTTCAGGGTGTCCCCTGCCCACTGCCCGAAGATAGGTGGGATGGGCTCCAGACTACCATGTTGGTTACCGGGTTAATTATTAGAAATAGTGTTAGACTCTGTCAACCAATAAAAAAACAACAGATTGCTAGAAAATCGGAATGACCCAGGACTGGTGAGTTATTTTCAGAATAGGTCCACTGGCACCTTAACTGTCTTTGGAGACGCCTGGTCTAAGAAGTCTTCAGACTTAAGTTTAAAATAAAAATTTTAAAAAAGACTTATGGGGGCTCACTTTGAAAACGTAAATAGAACAAGGACATTTTTTTGGACTTAATTAAATACATTTGAGATGAGCCAAACGCAACCACACTGTAGATGTCAATTTTCGGCCTAGATCAGGTCTAAAACAGGCTAGAGTACATTTAGCTCAAGATTCAACGTCCAAAAGAAGCCAAGTGCAGTGTGGAGTGATTGCAATCAAGTTCCACTTTTTAGCCTTGTTTCTCAACAGCCCCATTTTTTTAATCTTATTGCCCTCAGCAGTACCTGCTAATGCAAGCTGTAGACCAGTGTCAAAAGACCAAATGACGTGACATTGAACAGAAATTCAGTCAGTGATCACATAAAACCGAACATTGTATTAAATATTGTTAGCTACACCGGTCAAAAAGATGCAGTAAAAACGTCGGAAAGACGCAAATTTTCTGCCAAAAGGCGTTTTTTTTTTCATTCAAACGTGAACGTTTTTTAAATAAACAACTTCTCGACGGAAAAAGAATGACAACTATTTTTGGACTCAATTTGGCCCGTGTTAAGATGAGCTAAAGGCAACCTTATTCTTGAAGTCTATTATTGGTCCAAACATAGTCTAAAACGGACTCGAGCAGAATTAGCACAAAATCTAACTTCCAAAAGAAGTCCTGTGCAGGTTGACTTGGTTGCACTTAATTATTGGCCAAAAGTCATTAAAAAAAAAACCTTTCAATCCAAAAAAGACATCTTTTGGACGCCCTGTTTTGCACACTTCTCAAAGTTTCTTCATTTTCCTCAAGTTGACGTTTTTGAGTTTTTCCTTGCCCTCGTGTAGGTTTTAGATCAGGAGGTGGTGTGATAATAGTCTGTGGTTTGCAATAATCTGTGGTCCGTGTAGCCTTTTGAGACTATTTGTGATTAAGGGGTAAACAAACATGACTCGATCCCCCCGTCTCTCAACGCTATCTGCTAATGCTAGTAGTTGAACCATGTCAAACGAGACAGAAATCTAGTCTTTTATCAAGGACAAACATAACCGTATATTGGATAGATCATGTTAGCAGCTAATGCTAGACTGGTTAAATATGTGACGTAAAGATGTTAAAAACATGCGAAGTTTTGTCCAAAAGAGGTATTTTTTCTAAATGACTTTTGCCCAATAACTTTGGACGACGTAAACACAACGCCGACTATTTTTGGACTCAATCTGGTCAACCTCAGTTAGACTAACTACAACCTTATTTTAGACGTCAATCTATAGTCTTAATCTGGTCTAAATTGGACTACAGCAGATTTTGCCAAAATGTAATGTTCAAAAGACATCCGGAGCAGGGTGAGTCGGTTTTAATGAAGTTCTGCTTTTAACCCTTTTTTTTTAGCTATCCCCATTTTTAACCTTTCGCCCCTCAAGGTTAGCTGCTAATGTTATCTTTTGAGCCCTGTCAAACGTCCAAATGGAGGAACATATCAGTATAATTGATAGACTGGTTAAAAACATGCCAAGTTTTGTATAAAAGACATATTTTTTTTTATTTAGAAGTACAAAATAAACAAACTTTTTGGCGGCTAAAGGATTTAAACACGAGGACAACTATTTTTGAACTTGGATTTGATCCACATTAGATAGGCTGAACAAAACTATATTGTTTTTTTGGGTCTAAATAACGTCTAAAACATTGGTCTCCAAAATGCTACCCGGGCGCACCAGTGTGCCCCTTAAGAACTGCTGAGGTGCCCGTGGATCTGTTCTGAAAATAGCTTACCAGGGCTCGATCATTGTGATTTTCTAGTTAAATGAGTTTTTAGTTGTTGAATGGGTCTATTTAACCCTACTTCCAATAATTAACCTGGTAATAGCAGAGTAACAACATTGAAATAACATAATATGTTGGGATTTTTTTTTTCTCCAAAAAGAAATACCTAAATGGGTTCTTTTTGCGCTAATTAGTAACAAAAAATAGCAAATGTAGGAGACCCCTGGTCTAAAACCAACCAAAATAGATTTAATCCAAAATCCTAATGTCCAACAGGCCTCCAGGGTGGCTTGATTGCACTTAAGTTTTGTCTTTCCATCTTGCCTCTTTTTAACCTTCTGCCCCTTAGCTCGAGCTGCTAATGCTAGCTGTCAAAAGCGTCTTGCAGGAAATTCACATAGCTGAGCAGACATTAGAACTGGGCCTGGCGCTGACCCACTTTTCTCTCTAAATTTAGATGTGCTGCAAATAAATAACTGGGGTACGGTTGGAGGGTCGCTCCATCGAGATGTACAATAGCAACCTCAAGAAGGGACAGTAAATAAAAATAATTACTTATAATGAAACTAATAAGTGGATCTTACAATCAGCATAACTGTGTGTGTGTGTGTGTGTGTGGGGGGGGGGGGGGGGTGATATCATTGTTGTTAGGGAAAAGGAAAGAAAAATACCCTACCCCTTTATGGTATTTCCCTCACTATATAACAAATTATTTTAAGTGCCCCAACAAAAGAATCACTTCTTTAAGATGCCCATCTGGTATTGATCGACGTTATTTCAAATGATGGGCTTCTATTATTATGCTATTGGCTGAACTACCTCCCTCAATGCCCTTCTCGCTCTTCAGCAATGTTCAAAATTTTGTTGACGTAGTCAAGACTTTACGGGTTAGCGATACAATACAGTATTTTGTTGTTGTGTGATTGTTCACTGTGGGTCCCAAAGCTTGCAGTGATGCTACGAGAAGCAAGAAGATGATAACCATGGAAAAGAAGCTTGCGATGATAGAGGAATATGAGGAGAGCACATGCATCGATACCCACACGAGTCAATAGATGATAGGGACAATTATAAATAGTAAAGAGGTGACTAAAGCAACGAATCAACACTAATCCGCAATGATGCGTTTTCATAAGCGCCGTCTAAAGCACCACACCCCTGCATCCACCCACTTACTCCACTCTACCAGCTTAAGTCACGTCACACCAAAAGGTAAATAAAATATATTTTTTCCTTTATATGCATGTTTATTTGTAATTTTATTTCGTCATATACAGGTATATTAAACCTAAGTAGCACTTTCTATATACTTTTTTTATTTCTTTTTTAAAATCTGGGATACCGGGGGTTCTATCCCTCTGTATGGCAATTTCACTTTGCAATCCCCACCTGAGAATGGAATCATGTCGTGTCCTGGGGGGGTCTACTGAACTTTTTGGGTGGTGTCCTTTTCATTTTAAAGTTATTTTATAATAACCCATATTAATCAATTTTGAACAAACACAGATTGTTACAAATAGTTTGGCATTTATGAAATTATATCAGTTTGACGACAATAGACATGATAAAAACAACCTCGCGTTTGTTCCCTTGATGTTTTTTGCACTTTTCAAACGATAAAACGAGCTGCAAAATAATAAAAAGAAAAAGTGTAAAGAAGTGCAAACCAATGCTGCGTTCATCGACTTTCGCAGAACAACTTCGCCCAGTTTGAGGTGGAAACAAGCTATAAACTTGTCTTGATCGTCCTGATGTGCAACGACAACGTAATAACAACGTAACAACGTAATCTGTAGTGCAACATACATGTAAAAAATGTAAAATTTCGTGCAGGGAAAAAAACACGCATGCACATGGAGCACACATAAAGCAAGGCGGAGTTTTTTTGTTTACCTTTTACTAGTTGAACGAAAGCATCAGATGAAACCAAAGTTGCCTTTCCTCTCTCGCACACTAATAATAAACATATAAAGTCCGAATTTTCTTGATCCGGTATAGGAGATTTGCAGAAATAAAGTATTTTTTTTCGGGGCCACTTTTAAAACGTGGTGGGATGTAGCCACGCCCACCTCAATTACGTAACAGGAGATGAGGGGCGCCCAGGTCAAATCTCGTTTAAAGAAAACCTCGCGGGAATTTTCGTATTGTTTTAAAATGAATACTCAATATCTTACCTTATTTTCAGAAGTATTCGTTTTTAAGCTTGGGAAATAAAATCTTTATCCCTTTTACTTTTTACTTTTTGTGTTTGTTTTTTTCTATTAAAGGATTAATTCATGAACGTACTTGTATTTAAACAAATAATAAATAAATACTTACAAATAAAATGATTGTATATGTTTTATTTAATGAAATAATAACAAAATAATAAATAATTTAAAATAAAATACATTTTAAATTTAATTATATAATAGTTGCGACCTTGAAAACATAATAAATAAATAAAAAGATTTGCGTTTTTTAAAAAGTTCAATGATATCATATTTGCAACCTAAATAAATGATAAATAGAATTAAAACGAGGTTGTATGCCCTGCTATTGGCTGGCAACCAGTTCAGGGTGTTCCCTGCCCACTGCCCGAAGATAGATGGCCATGTTTAATTTGTCCATATTTTGCTTAACAGAATTCTGTTCCTCCTCCTTTCTGTTATATTTTACACGTCATTTTGTTGTATTTGTTGTGCTCTGTACAGCCCTTTGAGACTTTTTGTGATAAAGGGCTATACAAATAAATATAACTTGACTTGACTTAGAAATATACAATCATTTTATATGATTTTAATTTAATGATATAATAGATGCAATCTAAAATTAAAAAATAACAAATACATAAATATAAGGATGGTATCTTGTTTTAACTTGATGAAATAAAAGTTGCAAATTTAAATACATTCTAATCCAACAAATGAATAAAAAGTATGTCATATTATTTTAATTAAATTAAATAATATTTGCGACTTTAAAAAAAAATATGTCAAAGTAAAATTGCATATTGTTTATTCCAATGATGTTATGATTGCAACCTAAAAGAAATTACAAATAAAAGTATGGCGTATTTAATCAGTTAATGATATCATAGTTGCGATCTAAAGTTATATAAATAAAAGGAAATTATGTATTTTTTTGAATCAGATAATAGCTACGACCTTAAATACATATTAAATAGATAAAGAAATTAGGGCATTTTGTAAACTTAACCATATGATGGCTACGACATAAAAAAAACAAATATTGACCAGCAAATTTGAAAATTTTGTGATGCAACAGTTCGTTGAAACCTAAAATTAAAATAAATACAAAGAAAAGATGTATTGGTTTCAACCTAAAATGGAAACAATCACAAATGAATACAAATAAAATGATGGCATGTTTTTTAATCTAATACAGTAGTTGCAACGTAAATCGCTTCCTGATATATCTCCCAGGCGCAGTTACAGATCAAAACCGTTAGAGGGGGCTATATACAACATTGCCACTAAAACAGACTGGCTCATGCTGCAAACGAAGAAAAGGAGCACTTCGGTATTCGCTAGCAAAAAAAGCTCGCTAGCTCTATCTTAGCCTAGCATGCGAAATCTTCGCTGAGGACCGAAAACATGTTTAAAAGGGTCAAACGCGCAAATTTGCGTCGACGAAACGAATCAGACGACGAAGAGCGCGAGGAAAACCCGCAGCCGATGCTGGCTCCGACGCTGTTTGGGCCTGTTTTGGAGCCAGTGCCGTTCCTGGAGACCACCACATCCTGGGGCAACGACAACGCCGGATTGAGCGCTGCAAGCAACGGCGTCTCGGCCGCTTTCAAAAGCATCAGGAGGGATAAAAAGGCCAAAGAGAGTGTGGTACCAATCGGAGCTAGTAAGGCTAGCTTGCTAAGTTTTGACGATGACGAAGAAGAAGAAGGTAAAAACACGAGCTTACTGGGACGCCATTTTCCTCACTTAGCCTTAATTAATATTGAATGTTCCGTACATCGCAGAAGAACTAATCTTCTACAAAAAAAGACTGTAGAGGGCTCGTGCATGCTATCTAATTTCACATTCACTTGTACATCAGCTTTCGAAATGAATCTGATTCAGGTTTTGATGTCAATGATTTTGATCGAGTTCTGAATAGATTTTTCACATTCAGAAATATTGGTATACTCATTACTGCGTTCTCTCACATATTAGTCCCTTTTTTATGTATTCGTGTTTATTGTTTAATAAAACGTGAATTTAACCTACAATTTAGTCCCAATGACTGAGATGTGTCTCGATCTATCTACCCTGGTCATATCCCTCGAGAGGGGTGTCCGACAGCAAGACAAACACATACAAAAAAAAAAAAAGTAGCAAAAACCAGACACCATGGCCAATCCAAATGCCCAAACACCTGAACAAGTTAAGCACCTCGGCACCCAAGTTGGTCATGCTTTCGTCTCCCAGATGAAAGGGAACACAACAAAACGGCCATGTCACTGTGGTCAGGGAGACACAAGACACACTCCTGTTCAACAGCAGGGCCCCACAGCTTTCACTGGTTTACCCCTGCCACATCATACGGGTGCCCAGCCCATCCTATAGAACGCGTCCAAACATCCCACTATCCTTTCACACCTCTCCACTCATTCCTATCACCAACAAGAGCTCTAGCTTCCATTATATTTAGACCTCTTTCCTGCAGGGCTCTCATAACACTATCCATCCACGTCAATCCCGGCCTTCCTCTTGGTCTCCTTCCACTTACTTCTACTCTGTAGATCACATGTGTCAAACTCCCGGCCCGCGGGCCACGTCCGGCCCGCCGTGTAATCGTATCCGGCCCGCAAGACCATTTTACATTATTGTTAATAATGGCCCGTCAATATGAACAACGCCATCTCATCCCTGGACATCATATTCTGACGTTTTAGTCACTGTACCTATTCCTTTATATACGACGTATACTATATACCAGGGGTCGGGAACCTATGGCTCGCAAGCCAGATATGGCTTTCTATGAGTACCTATGCCTCAGAGACAAATTTATTTGCATGCAAATTTTTCCATGTCGTTCAAAACTTGAGCCATTGATCCTGTTCAGAAACACGCAAAGCCAAACCAAGGCTGAAATACAAAGCAGTACTTTTCAGAATATATAGGGCACGTTTTCACAACAATTTACAGTCAAGGTGTCACACAAAAACAAACTCGTTTTGGCTGTACAACGCTAAAGAATCCTTTATATAAAAGCTCACTATATAATCTGTGTTCAGTGTTCGGATACTTTTTGTAAACGGCGCATTATTGTCAACACAACAAACAATGCTCACGTCCGATAATAAAACACAACTACATTCTTTATTGTTAGCTAGCGGAATAAACTTATCATTTTGGTGTCTCTAAAAGGACCAGAAGTCTTCCGAGTCAAGAAACCCAATCACAGCAAGAAAATAGTCAAGCAGCTCAAGAAAGAATACAAAGAGGACTTGGAGAAAGGGGGTGTAGTCAAATCAGGTAAACATTATTCAGCTAAGAAAGCAATGCATCGTTTTAACAAATAAATTGTTTATCTGTTGACTCTTTATTTCTTTGTAGAATCCAGCCATCAACCTGTCGTTGCAGTCAAAGAAGAAGCGGTCAGCAATGTGATCAGTGAGCATGGCGAGGGAGAAATGGAGGTGGACAGTGGTGACGAGCAGAAGGAAGATGGGAAAGTTACTCAAGTCCAGGGGGGCAACAACCACACGGGGGCAACATTCAACACACTCTCCTCCTTGAATATTTTGAGACCTGGTAACACATCCACCCCTGTTTCATGTAGTCTTACACTTTCAGGACCTAAAAACTTTTATCCGCTCTTCTAGGGGAGATCCCAGATGCAGCTTTCATCCATGCTGCCAGAAAGCGTCGGCAGCTGGCCAGAGAGCTCGGGGGCGACGCTCCTTTGGTCGAGACGGAAGGCCCCAAGAAACGCATGACACAGGAAGACCAAGACGGCACAGACGACGAAGAGGACGAGAAGAGGATCCGCTTCAGTGGCGTTCGCAACAAATCACAGAGGCAGAAGATCGCAGAGGAGATTGGTATGTTAGCTCGCTAGGAAGCGTCTGACGTTTGCCGCAATGGCCTGATTTTTGCCCGTTTGTGTTAAGGCATCGAGTGCAGCGACGACGAGGCGCTAGATACAGGGCACGATGAAGAATTGAGCCGATGGGAGCAGGAGCAGATCCGGAAAGGGATCAGCATACCCCAGGTCAGAATAAAGTTTTTTGGGGGTTGCAAACAAAGGTGGAGTAAATCTTCTTTCATATCAAATGTATTGTGGTTGTTATTTATTGTTATTATTTAATTCATTGTACAAAACTTCTATTTAAATGTTTTCTTTTTTTTTATTCTCAGTCGCTTGGGTGTATGTTTGCACTAAAACTGTTTTTTTCAGTCACCTCCAAACATAATAGCTGTGCTCCCACACTAAATGTCACACATTTCTAAGGGAAGCTAAGAAAAAGATATCCCTTATTCTTATCAAGTTCTTTTATCTTAACTGTGCACATTAAGAGCGAGAACATTTCAAAATAAATATACAAATGCTGATGCAGAGAGGGGGAAATAGTACCATTTGACCAATAATGGCTGGGGAGGTTGCATGTGGAGCAAACTTATGGCAACAGTAATCTACTGAAGCACGAACAGTTCCAATATGTAAGCTACGTTTTGAGGGTGTGGGGTACAGAAATGTTACACCGGGTTTCAGTCATGGTGGGCCGTCAATCTTTTTCAACAAGATGTCAATCTAAATGTATGAGTACACAAAAACGAGAAAAAAAAAGCAGAGAAGCCCGTCCAATCACAACATTCTAAGCCATGCGATCGATTATGACTCAGCTCTACAGTTTTCACATAAAGAAAAGGTAGTAGATGTGACCAAGTTTTGCAATTACTTCTATTGAAAATCTAAATTTATTTTAATGAGGAGGATAAATGCTTTGAATCTATCCAACATGTCATACGGTGGATTGAATATCATCGCTTGACCAATGGTCCCTCTAAGGTGCGTGCGTGTGTTTCTGCGCACTGGCTAGACCCTTTCAGAGCACAATAAATTCTATCATGCACACAAATCAGGACTCGTCATTTCGAAATCAAATCACAAGCAAATTCGTCCAGAATTACAGTGCATACAGGCAAAAACAACGCAGGTTCCCTCTGCGGTGTTTTAGGCGCGGTACCTTTAGGTCAATGTCAGCGCAAGATTGAGTAAATGAAAGAACCGAATTTTCACGCCCATAGGGCGCACCTTGTTAAAAGGCGCACTCTTCGTAGCTGGTTCTTTTTCTGTATTTATCACACATACGGCGCACCGACTCACTGGCCGCAAGTGATGCGCGACCACCTTACTCCACAGACGAGCCTACAGTTGTGCATATTAAAAAACAAAGCAGCGGGAGCAAAACTGAGTTTGGTTTTGGTTTATTTGAGTATCGATTGGAAAGTTAAACTCACAGATAAAAACTTGTCAGCGTTTGTTTTTTATCTTTCCCAACTTGCAAACCTTCGATTCATTGGCTGCTCTGTTTACATGTTCTTCATTGTAGCGTAGAAATCAACACACCACTGCAGACGAAAACACAAAAAGCATTCAATGGAGGGAAAGTGAGGTTTTGGATTTCATTCGTATTTAGGAGGACAACTGTTCCCCCTCCAGTAGCACAATGACTTTCAAATTGCTAGATATTCTACAGCGTTGCATCGATGAGCATTTGTGTGTGAAGTCTCAAACAAGAGACGCTTAAAAATCACAGGGCATTCATAGAAGTCGCATTTAGTTGGAAATGTAAACTATCCCTCAAAATCATGGGATTTCACCCAAAAATGTTGAAATGTTTAAAGTCGGTAGAGTAGTTTGCTTTAAAAAATATTATTGTATTTTTATCCCTAAGACATGAAAATCTAAAGATACAAGTGTAATTTCCCATATCACCGTTCGACTAGGTAGCTACGGGACCTTTATTGCCTACATCATTGTTGACGTGCAAGGTTCCGTCTCTATAAGGAAGTTCCTCTTACGACTCTGCTCACTCTTTCGGCTCCCAAAATGCTCTTCAGATTGTTTTTCTTGCTGTCACCCATGTAACATTAGTCACATAATGACATAAAAAGGCAAAAAAAGACATGGATTAAAAAGACACAAAAGAAAAAAGCTAAGAAAAAATGACACACGAGGGGGAAAAGGAAAAGGAAGAAGAGAAACTAGGGGGGAAAGGAAAAAGCAAGAAAAGAAGTAAAAAGCAAAAAGGAAGTAATAAATATAATAAAAAAGGAATCTAGAAAACGAAGAAAAAAGGGCAAAACAAATAATTAAAAATGTAAGAAGGAAGAAAAAAATAAAATAAGGTCAATTGGTTAAAACAAAAGAGAGAAAACAGGGAAATGGCCTGTTTTTTTGGGGTCTCTTTGATTGCTCCTGTGTAATAATGAAATAATTTGCAAATATCAAGTCAAAGTACAATATCAATACCGTACTTCCTCTAAAGTGTGACTAAATACAGTTCTGTATTGTGCAACTAATTAAATCCACAAAATGCTAGTATTAGGTACCAATAGATACTTTTTTAAAAACAGAAGTCTTGTATAAGACTGACGTGTGTGGACTGTGCGACCTTTCTGATATTACATTTGCCAATTTATTAAAATTTGAAAAACTAGTGTTGCCAGAAACTCTGCAAAATGTAACTTTATTTCCGGTTTAGGAAATCTTTGATAATAATAATAATAATAATTTCCTTTGTATTGTCATTCTTTGTAACAATGTACACAGAACGAAATGTCGATACACCTGACCCGTTGTAGCGAGCCGATGCAGCCGCAGCCAACAGAGGGCGCCGCCATATTACCAATTAGGTATGACTCGGCCGAGGCGCGAACCAGCGACCTCCCAGTCTCAAAGCGGGCACACTACCATCTAGGCTACTGAGCTGGTAATGATCTGGTTGCCACATTTGGGATTGCTTATGCTCACCGTTGTTCCAAGGGACACTCACAGACCGTGTGATTGCTCAGACCCTTGGAAGCTTAGAGGAAATATTTAGCTTGACATCAAGTGGCTCATTGTCTGCTCTTATTTTCCCTATGAAAACAATAACTTGTGTCATATTTTGCCGTCATCGACCAGATAACATGGTCCGATAATTTTTGTGCAGACTTTATATGTGATCATGTGTCACTTTTCTTTTCTGTCATTCAATCTTCACCACACTACCACAAATCTTATTCCAAAGCGGCCATGTTATTTCGTGTCTCCCAAACAGGTTCAAAGCAGTCAACAGGAGGAAAACACAGCCTACTACCAGAATTGCTATGAGAGCCAAGCTTATGGCTACAGCATGCCCTTCGTCTATGGCATGCAGGCCGAAAAGCACCAAAACCCGGCAGACGGCGCTTTGCCTCACTTTGGGTTCTCTTTGGGCAACTTGGTCCCCATTTCACTCGATCTGGTAAAGAAACGCCTCCAAGAAAGGTAGGTCACGTCCCTGGCTCTCGTTTTGTAGACGCCATAAAGCGATGTACAGAGACCAGATAGATCTTACCGTATATTGTAAGGCCCACCCCCTAAAAATAGTCTTTTGTGATATTTTTTTCATATTAAAGGTGCACCAGACCATAGGGCGCATGGAACTAAAATTACTGTAAGGGCCACAGCTGCACAATAAAAAAAAAGTGCTGTATTTTTGCATTAACCCCTTAACATCGGCGGGCCATCAGACTGTTGATGAACAAATACGTGTCCGAACAATTTCACTAGTCATATAAGTATGTCACGCCATATATAATTGGTAAGCTTAAACTTTCGGGATTCAAGATATGACGACCATTTCAAAATACTCATCACAGAAACAACACGGTCAGTCTAAAACAGATACTCGAAAACTACAAAGCCGTGATATCTCACCTTAAAGTCCCCAAGGAAGTTAGCTGATGAGTTGATATTCTGCAAAAATTGAGTCATTCGATCCAGGACGTTAATTGGTCGTCCCCAAATGGTAACTTTTGTTTACGCCTACCATTAGCAAAAATGTGAAAAATACAATGTTTAGTATTTCAGATTGTCATCAAATTTCACAAGGTACCAGGTAAGGCTTTAAGCTATTGTCTCACCTGTTCTTTGGCTAAGATGCCCATCGTACACTCATCTGCAGGTATTTAATTGCAAAAAAATTCAAGCGAGGATAAAAACCTTGTATTTCTTTGTGTTTTAACTCTAATTACTCAATGTTTATACCACTCGCATGGATTATTTCAAATTGGGACACTTACCTTTTGGAAGACACCAAACTGGTCCATATTCTTCAAACGGTTCAAGTGCTGCATTCAATTTATTTTGGGTACCTCTTGGATTGGGATTTTAGGCAAATTTTACAGCAACATTAAGGGGTAAGTCAGATTTTATCACAGATCAAAATCGCATACTATTGCTTAACATTGGATGCAATCGGAACCAGACCCAGATTGCAGGGTGGAGTGCTCTGGATCACATCTACTAGACCACTAGGGATACAGACACCACATGAAAATGCATTGGGTCTTCTCATCTTCACCCTATTTTTAGACACTTTACCAAGTTGTTGATGTTTTTATTGGCGTAAGAATATTTTCAGATATTAAAGCCGTCGGTTGTACAAAGCGCACGAGCTTCTGAACTGAAGGACGAAAAAGGCATCAGGGGAAGAAATTCTGACGTCCTGAAAGATAAAAATAAAGGCATGGGAGCACGTATGCAAAATGTTTGTCTTTTACACTGCGTACGTAGTTTGAGCAGAGAGAAAGTGAAACAGCATTCTCCCTAATCTTAACCTCCGTATCTCCCCGCTGCAATCCGGGTGTTCCATTCCCGCTGCATTCAATGTTATGCTTCTGTGAATAACCATCAATGTCTGTAGTGGTTTTAGTGTTTAGGATCTGGTGCTCAGCTGGTTAGGATTCGCTGCTCTTACCATTCCTATCTGGTTTGTCCTCCTGCCACCAATGTTATGCAATTGTTGTCAGCGAAAAAAATTGATCTATTGATCAATAATTACACACACACACACATTTTTTTCCCCATATAAGGCAATCTAGCTTATAAGGTGCATTTTAACATTTCTAGCCAATTTGCGGTTTTTGGGTGCACCTTACAGTAAGAAAATACAGTAAATATCAAGGCAATTGTTGGCTGCCTTCTTTTACTGTGTCGTTTGTCTTCAGGCTTGGCCAGATGAACGAGAGCCACAACACCAACACGAGTCGCTACACGCATATCCAAGAAGAGATGGCAGCCTCTGCGAGCGCTATCCTACAGCTGGACGGCTCCACCAATGACCATGCTGACCAATATCAATTCTTGCAAGAGATGCGAGGGTATGTTGGAGACTTGCTTGAGTGTTTCAGTGAAAAGGTAAGGGAGATTTCTCTCAGCGGATTTTTATTTCTGTCTTTGTGATCTTTTGACAAATAATATATTGAGAGGTGATGACATTTTTGGGCACTAACATTGCCCCATTGACACAAACATTTTGACATAATTTCAGAGATATGAATTGGATGCTTGATGTTCTCATCAGAAATAAATGTCAAAAGTCTGTGCCAAACTTGAATGGTCTGTCCTGACATGGTTTTGATCCTCCTGTATTGTAATGATAACTTCAATTTTGGAGGTGGATGATGATTTAGTACTGGTATTAAACCCGATTCCAGAGCACTTGCTCTGACTTCTGTCTAAAAAGTCATATCCAACATCTTCCATTTACAATTTCTCATTGCAATAAGTAGTTTGCGGGTGTGCATTGATGTTAACCAAGATAATATTGTCAACAGGATCATGTTTATTGAATCGAAAATTTTGTGGGTTTTCTTGTGTATTGGGTCACAGCGGAAAAACAGTAATAAATAATGAAAACAAACAAGATATTGGCACTCAATCTGTAAAAACCTGCTTTTTAATGCTCCCTCTACGACTATCCTGCAGCCAAGATTCATTCACAAGCAAAACAAGAAAAAACAATACAAAATATAATGTCGGCCTGCAATGACAGCTTACACTTTCTATAACATCCAACACCAAAGCAACTCTTGATATAATCTTTTCTTGAATTAATATAAATTAAGGTCATTTTTCAGATAGTCAACTAAATCATTCCACATTCATTATGAATACCTCTTAGAGTGGCTCTTCAGTGTTGTACCACCATATTAGACTTTAAAATGAGGAATTCCCCTTAGATGAGTGTCTGCTGTCATCATTAATTGGAATTTTGATATTACAGCACCAACATGGAGCAACCTGCTTCCCCTAAACTCAGATTTTTATTTTGTTTCTAGGCGATTACTTGGAGGAATGTACAGGCACCGTTGTTAAATGATTGAATGATGATGATTGACCGCGGAACAGCCCACAATGCTTTGCTTCTCTTTATAAGTTCTCTCCACACTCAACTTTTTGATGTGATTTGCAGTTTCAACCTCTGGGGAGTTTTTCCCCCCTTGACACCGGCCACCCTGGTGACTCACCAGATAGTCATTTTTTTTTCTTTTCTTTTTATCGTCCGTCTCAATCCTCCTCCTCCCCACAGCGGCGAGACGTTCCCGGTAGTGGGAGCCAGTCTTTTGTTGCGCTCAGAGGTGACAGAAGGCGCCGTATGTTTCAGGTGCCCGTCGTGGAGGAGCTGGAGACAGCCATGCAGCAGTTACTAAGGCAACGGGCCTCGCGGCTGGTCCAGAGACGACAGGATGATATAAAAGATGAATCGGCGGAGTTTGCAAGCCTTTCAAGTCAGTCCATCTCGAAGGTTTTTATGATTCTTTCGAACGGCCTTGTTAATTCCGTGCGAGTGGGCGAGCTTGATGACAGTGCGCTTGCCATATTTTACCCCCCACTTCACCCTTTTTTAAGAAAAGTCTCATCCGGCTTGTTTGAGTGTGAGCGAGCATGAGAAAATTTCATGTATAGTTTTGCATGGCCGAGTCTCGCTGTAAGAGAGTAAAGTTAACTTGTGACTTTTAAAAGAAAGATATTGTTGCAGAAAGGTAAGTGAAGTGGAAAACTAGAAAGGATGTCAACACCACATTTTTTTATAAGAATACACTGGACATATTAGTTTCAGCATGGCCTTCTGATTCATATTGCTTCAGTGAATTTGATTTGTCTATTGTCATTGACAACAACATCGTGAAGATTGTTTACAACGAGATCAGACACGGCACCTCAGGATAAACATGTAATAAATAATATATTTTTAAAAAATATTAGGATAGGCAACATTTACAAGTTTGTGCTTGTAGACTTGTTCAAATTGTAAATCCGCCAGAAAATAGTGCTATCTCATGTAGCTGCTACTTTGTGAAAATAAAAATCATGAAATAAGTTATGAATGTGCATTTCTCAACACATTCCTAAATATATCTTGAAGCAGAATAATGTGCACTTTTCATAAGTTGCTAATTTCCCCTCCCCACCCCCCTCAAAATGATCAGCACCTATCAATTATCAGCTTTAATATGAGGTTTATCTCGCTGCAAGACAAAACTCTATTATCAACTGTTTAGCGAAGTTTAGAGTGACGACATAATAAGACGAGCGTCCCTCACATGGTCCCCGTGTCTTTCAGATAAAGCTGTCAAAGGCTCCAATCTTGACGCGTTCGGCCGCGACCGCACGCTGGCTCTGGAGAGCAGTCGCCAGAGAAGAATAGCAGAAAGAGAGGCACGGAGGTACAAATTGGGAAAAATAACTTAATCTTTAAATTTGAATTCATCATCTGATCCGAATCTTGGTCTCCTTAGAGCTCGGCGCCGCCAAGCCCGAGAGCAGAAGGGAAACTGGACCGAGCACAAAGAAGGCTTGTCGTCAGACGACGAAGAAACGTCCACGGACTGCACCAGCTTCAGCATGGAGCACGGTACTCAACGTCGCACCCCACCAGAGTGGAGGAATCTCCCATCTGACGTTATCTCGCCATGTCACAGATCGCATCCTCCGAGAATGCAAGAAAGTTTTCGAGGACGTGGTGGAGGACTTTCATTCCATGGACGCCATCAAGTCCCAATTCGAAGTGTGGAGGCGAATATACTATCAGTCCTACAAAGACGCCTACATTGGCCTCTGCTTGCCAAAACTTTTCTGCCCCCTCGTCCGTCTGCAGCTGGTCACGTGGAACCCTCTCGAGGTAAGGGCCCGTCGCCGACTTTGCCTTTGAGAGTTTGCTTCCGGCTTGCTGAGTACCACTTTCTGACGCAGGTTCAATGCCCAAACTTCGAGTACATGCTATGGTTCGAGACCCTGCTCTTTTACGGCTTTGAGGAGAACATCGCCTTGCAGAAAGAAGACTGCGACATCGGCCTGCTGCCAGCCATCGTTGAGAAGGTCATCCTGCCCAAGCTGACAGGTAGACCACTAAATCTCACCTGCTTTGAGGAAGGGGATGGGGAGACGTGATGATTGCATAAAAGAAAATATTGACTATTTAACCCCTTTGGGCGCAATACTACTAATCTTCCACTATTGGCAGGAGCACTGTAGTGTGATCTATGTACCGTATTTTCTGCACTATAAGGCGCACCTAAAAGCCTTTATTTTTTTCAAAAGCTGACCATGCACCTTATAATACAGTGCGCCTTATTTAAGGATCAACATTAAGTCACAAAGTCTTCCAACTAACTTGCAGCCGCCGACTAGATTTTATCCCGAACGCCAAGTAGTACACGGTGTATGCTGGGATTTATTTACCGGCGTTTCATTGGCTAACCAATGTGTCAATCATCATTTGAATCGATCACTATTGGCTAAAGTTATTCGGAGGTCAAGGGGCGGATCCTTTTTATCATTTACAGGCTGGCATTGGCTTCGACGGCAAAAACTATTTTTTCGGGGTGCGCCCTATAACCCGGTGCGCCTTATAGTGCGGAAAATACGGTATATGTGGAGCGAGAACTTGTCTGGTTTGCAAGTAAATCGTTCAATTTTTTCATCATCAGTCAAGAGTTCATTATTGCAGATCTGCTCGAAGGACCGAATGATAAGTATGAAGTTTAGTAGACGCTCTAAATAAAAGATTGCAACTTGCAAGGAGAACAGGTAAAGAAGCTAAACTTAAGAGATTCCAATTTGTTACAAAGGCCTCCCTTTAGCTCGTTCTTTATTTTTAACACTTATGTCGTGTTAGGATCTACAGTGACCTGTTCCAAGATTGTAATGGGTAATAACGTGTCTCAGGGGCCATAAAATAGAATTCCAATGGGAAAATATTGTTTTGGATGTATAAAGTGTTTAAGATGTTAAATGTATTGCACGATACTCGTTTCTTGTAGTGATCAGGACGGAGTTAGACCGGGTCAAAATCGACCACTAGCAATGGTGATGCTGATTCCCAACACAAGATGAGTGTTAAATCTCCTTGGTTACAAAAGCAAATCTACCATATAGGGTGCGGAAAATCAACGAACAGCAACACGATTAGCCGGTAGTCACTTATGTAAACATTTTATGATGGACTACAAACAATGCGCAATAAAAGTCACAACAAACTGGCATCGAATGCATTCTCCTTTGCAGGTGTCTAATACTAAAAACGGGAAAAAAAATGATCAATTGCCTAACAAAACGCTGTTGTTATCTATCGGCTGACTATGTAATACTTTTCCTGATCCAATTGATGGCAGCAAACTGTTGCATTTCAATAATCTGAGTAGGGGCTGGTGGGCATGAAAAAAGTTGAACTTTGGAGATGTCTAGCCTTTTAAACTGTCCTCATTTTATGTACTGTTTCTTCTGTAATATTCGCTCCGGCTTTCAAGCAGCATGATAAGGACAAAAAACATTGGTCGCACGTTTCAGAGGAAGTTTGTTTGGTAAAATCCAACTTCTCGGTTTTATTTAACCGCCAGTGGTGAAACGATCAAAACTGGCTTAGAGTATAGTGACGATTAAAAAGCACAAAAGCAGACTGGAGCCGAAAATGGCTTTTTGTTTAAAGGGGTAGTGTGTAATATTTACTGCCTCTTAGTGATATAAAAACAAATAACATTCATTCAGGGAAAACAAACTGATTGGAATACTAGGCAAAAAAAACTTTATTCTTACCAATGTGAATTTGTATAAAAAAAAATATAGGTCAAGAAATGTTTCCTTTTTAAGGTCGTCGCCATGTCTGTCTGGCAACTTGCTGCTACGCTGTGCTCCGTGGCATAGGTTTTCGTTTGCCAGACAATACATAGCCAATAGTTGTCAAATATTTCACACTGGGTCTTTAAACATCTACTGGCGGTGTGCCTTGAGATGTATTTTTCATGCAAAGGTATGCCTCGGATCACTTGAGGTTGACAAAAAACTGCAAATATTTTGCTTTCTTGGCTCTGAGTCAAAAAAGTGAAATAGGATTTTGACTCACAATTTTCTGGGGTTGGCACAGCGCTGTCGGAGCAAGTGTGGGACCCGTTGTCGCACAGCCAGACATCGCGGCTAGTTGCGTTCGTCCGTCGGCTGATGAAAGGCTACCCCACGGTTCTGCACGGTGACAACCAATACACGCGGGTGAGTGAGGCTTTTCCTGCCAAATAGCTACAATCTCAAGCTTCTTATTGGTTTCGTACGAGTGCTTGAAATCCTTGAAAAATTATTTCATTTTGGATGGAATGCCTGCAAATACTTGAAATTGTTGCCATGTTTCTCGTGAATAAATCTTGAAATGAGGCAGACACTGCTCTCTAGTGGCTCTGCTCTGCCATTGCACCATGAAATGTGTATTAGTGCGAAGATTACGAATCAGTAATGGACATTTATTATGGGCTATGTAAGAATTAGTATTTCCTAGTGGTAAATTGTAATTGGAAGAACTTCCCACATCTATAAATGTAAGCTACATATTACTGTCAATTTTGCCCGACACCTTTATGTGGAGACATTTGTCTCAAAAAATTTTACACAAGTATTGTTCAGATACTCAAAAATATTTGTGATTTACTCAACATTTAAAAATCATTTGTCTTGATAAATGGACACGCAAGATTAAAAATTGCATATGTAAGTCGCAAATATATATGTTGACCTTTTTGAGGACTTGGGGAAACACGTGCGGCTATATTTGTGGACCTGAAAAATTCATGAGTCAGAGACCTGGTTTCTTCTTTAAATGGTACTGAAGACATTTAAAAGTTGGCCTTGTAAGTTCCTAAAAGGTGCTTGAATTTGGCCATGAAAAAAAGTGCACGAACGCTGTTCTTAACTTAAGAAGCTTTAGATTCTAAAAGCACGCCGTCTTGTTGGGCAGGAACTGTTGAAAACGGCAGTGATGCGGATTCGCCGGACACTGGACGAAGACGTCTTCCAACCACTCTACCCCAAAAAGTAGGATGTCAATTTGCCTAAATTATTTTTGACATTTTCTCACACTTTTGTTGCATTCTTTTAGTTTGCTGGAAAACAAAAACGGTGGGCCCTACTTGTTCTACCAGAGGCAGTTTTGGACGTGTGTGAAGGTTTGTAGACACAGACTTGCCTGTGGTTTTTTTTTTCGTGCATTTGCTTATGAGATGTAATAACCGTTTTGCTAGTTGTTGGGGAACATCTTGCAATGGGAAGGGATCGTCTCCACGTCCTGTCTGAAGGACCTGGCTTTGGACAGCACTTTAAACCGCTACATCCTGTCGGCCCTGCAGACCACTGACCCCAGCGAGGACAACGTTCGCAAGACCCAGAAGGTAGACCAAATCCAGGCAGAAGATGTTGATTCTCCTTTGCTTAAAGATTTTGAAGTCTTCATTTTAATTGATAACAACATAGTAGAAGAGCATTCCCCCATTTATTTTAAAAATAAGGCCCCTATTGGCATTTAAATGTCTTCAATCCAATTTTAGAAAGTCTTAAAAAGGTGAATACATTGATAAGAATGATATATTTTTAAAAATATTTAGTACATTTAACAAAAGTCGATTTACTTTTGTGTCAGCATCGCGTGACCACAACTATCAAAATGGTGATGTGGTTTCAGTCGAGACTTTTGGAGCAGACGCATGTCTTAGGTCTAGCCACAATACTCATAGCAACTTCAGACAGAGACGTTTACTTTGGACCGTGGGAAAGTGTCGATTTAATATGAAGTGGCTGTCTGCTGAATACTTTTCGTCATGTGCCAGGTAATGCGTGCGAGGCACGATGTATTGTGTGCGAGAAGTTTTTTTTTGTTTTTGTTTCAAGCCTGTTTTTTTTTGAGAGTTGAATTTGATTTCAAAAGTCTTAAAAAGTAAAAGAATTTGGATCAAGATAACCTTATGCATAAAAAGACGGTCTCGAAACGTCCTCTGCTGGACCAAAGTGCTACTACAAGTTCGTCACTGGATCAAAAGGAAATTCCATGCACTCATATATTAGCATTGAACTCCACAACAAATCAATGATGAAATTTGTTGTCAACGCTTTTAATAATTGTATCGATTCGTTGTTGTAGCCCTAAATGCAGCATCAAAGATGCATTTAGAGCTGTCCCCCTCCCCCATCTGAATCGTTCGATTACCTCTTTCTATGACCCCCAAATAAACAACCCTCTGGAGGAAAAGACAAACGGTAACTTGTTTGAAAATCAAGACCTCGTGGTGTAAAAGCTTTCTCTTTTAGGTGGTGGAGTGTTTGCCGGCGCAGTGGTTCAGCGGACTGGGGGGCCAGCAGACTCTGCCCCAGCTGGAGCCACTCTGTCGCTACCTGGTCCACTTGGCCAACTCGTTGCATCGCGCCAGTTTGGGGGCCTCCGATATCGAACGCCGTGCCACAAAGTAGGAACCGCTTGCTCTCCTCCGCTAGCTTCAACGTGATTTACGACCCGACTTCTTCTTCCAGGGATCAAGTGAAAGAGATTGTGAAGATGCTGGTGCACATGAAGGCAGTGGACCACCTCATCGCCTTGACTGCTGAGCAAGGCATCAAGGACATCAAGTCTCTCTTGGAAAGCAAGTCGTAGAGGCACAGCTCTGTAAATATTGTCATTTGTGTATATTGTGACACTGTATAATGATCTAAAAAAAACAACTACTGACTTAGTAGGAAAAAAAGCCGTGACTAGTGGCAAGTTAAACAAAAACTCACGTTTTCTGTGCTAAAAGTGAGCCTCGTTTCCACCACTGAAAGAAAACGAAGGTTGCTGCTCCTCTCACAAAACATCACAGTACTTCTGTAGTATTTTTTTATGTTTGTTTGCTTGTGAATAAAAGTTGGAAAGTTCAAACTTTATTTGAGTCTAGAGCAGGGGTCAACAATCTTTACAAAGCTGAGGGCTACCGATTATCTTGAAAGGATACCAGTTTCATGCGCAGTCCTGAAATAATCTGTTTAGACTTTGTTGTCACTATCTTATGGCTGAAGCCCATCCCAGCCATCTCCGGGCAGTGGGCAGGGGACACCCTGAACTGGTTGCCAGCCAATCGCAGGGCACACGGGTACAGACAACTCATTCGCTCATTCACACCTAGGGCCAATTCACCTGAAATGCATGTTTTTTGGAACGTGGGAGGAAACCGGAGTGCCCGGAAGAAACCCACGCAAGCACAGGGAGAACATACAAACTCCGCACAGGAAGTCTGGAGCTGGATTTGAACCCATGACAGGTTCCCATGACATGAACTGTGCCGCACAAGCGCTAACCACTGCGCTGCCGTGCTGCCCTAGGTTTAACATATATTTCAGGAAAATGGGTTGTCAAGACACTGCTCCGAAGGACGGCGTTCTATGATTAAAAAGTCAATTGGAGAGGGGAGAACCTATAAAGAGGAGCAAAGAATTGTGGGCTGTTCGGCTAAAATGATCTCCAATGCCTTTAAATTGGTAGAAAAAAAACAGTGACACATGGAAGAAAACTGAAGACAACTCAAAATGGACTGGAGGATAACCAGGCCATCTGCTTTTATGTTACTTTCATTATCTGTGTTCCAGCCACGAAGCGTATTACCCTAAAGGGAAAGAAACTGGGGTTTGGGGTGGACAGAGCGATGTCACACGCGTGCTTTTTCAAATTTTTTATTCCAGCATGAAAGTGGGTAAAGTAAGAAGAGGGCTCTTTCAAATACAGTCCAAAAGTCTCCAAATTCCAACCCAAACCCCCTCAAAAAGATGGAGGACGTTAATTACTGGTGAGTTACTTTCAGAACCTGTCTGAGAGCCACTCAGGTGTACTTGGGGGGGCTACCTGGTGCCCGTGAGCACCATGTTGGAGACCTGCAGTCGCCCAATTGGGAGTGTTTTTGGAATTTTCAGGAAGTTCTTTGCAAGTTATTGGAATTCAACTTTCTGGGCTGGAAAAAAAGGGGAAAGATGGGGTGCATCATTTGAGGTGCCCTTAAAGGTGGTTTATAGAACTTCATGGCATCTACTGGCTGAAATCACCATTGCAGCTAAACATTTTAAGGACACTGAACGACGCACTCTACCTTTAAAACGTTGAAAGGTATATACTGTAATTTCTTTTTAGATATGAGTTAACAATGCCCAACTGAGTTCAAAGAGCCCTTATGATTCTTCTTATTCTGCTTTTATCTTACTTAAAGCATAGCTGTTTGGGGTCAAAACATTGGGTAGGAAGAAGAGGGTGTGGGAGGAGTGCTGGAGAGAAATGTCATCACCGTTTTCTTTTAATCTGTTTCTGTTAAGGTAGCATGAAAAGGGTGAAGGTACGAAAAACCCCGTTTCAAATACCAAAATCCCCAAAAAGATGAGAAACGAAAGGTTTATTGGAGCGCATCTAAGAAATGCACGTACTGGCATGCACATCATGAATCAGCTGACGGAAGCTGCATTGATGACTTAAAACGACTATAAAAGACACATTTTTTCCCCCAATTAGGTCCAGAACGTTGAGTGTTCCTCCCCACAATCATGCAGATAAAACACACGGCTGATTGTAGTAATCAGCGAATGTGTAGCGCTCATCTCATCTCATTAGCTGCACCGCTTATCCTCAGTAGGGTCGCGGGGGTGCTGGAGCCCATCCCAGCAATCAGTGGGCAGGGGACACCCTGAACTGGTTGCCAGCCAATCGCAGGTCACACAGGGATAGACAACTCGCTCGCCCATTCACACCTAGGGACAATTTGGACCGGCCAATCCACCTGACATGTATGTTTTTGGAATGTGGGAGGAAAGCGGAGTGCCCGGAGGAACAGCTTGGAGTAATTAGAAGTTTGCTTACCGTGTTGCTGGGGTTCTTCTGACTGTTTAATCTGAGTGGATCATTAAAGGGTAAGTTTACCTGCTGTTGTGTACAGCATGCGTTCCTTTTTTGCCTTCGCCTCGTTTAAGGTATGTGATTGTGACTTTTCCTCCTGTGTTATTTACCGCTTGTCTTGAAAGTAGTATAATATTGTCTAGTTAACTCCCCGCTACCGTGCGGGCTCCCAAAGGCTTCCGGTTTTGTATGGTCTGGGTCTTTCCTTTATCTCTTTATTTTTTAGTGTTTTTCCCTCCGTCTGTTTTCCTGCCTCTCTTTCTGTCCCTCTCTTTCCGTCTTTTTCCCTTTTTCTTTGTCTCTTTTCCCCACTTATTGTCTTTGTCTCTTTTTCTTTCCTGTATTGCTTCCTATCTTATACTATTTCTCCCTCTTTCTCTTACTGCCTTTCTCTCTCTTTCTCTTTCTTTCTCTAGCCGACTGCTAACGGTGGTAACCCAGACCATACAAAGCTAGCCAGCCGTGCTTATTGTATTTTCTTCCGGCTGGGTTTGTGTTTGTTGCTGCTGTGGCTTGCAGTTATATTGGCTGCTTACTGCATGTTTTCGGTGAGCCAGCATCCAGTTTTAACGCTGATTGGTCCCGTTGAGCCGGCTAACCTGCGTGGTCCTGACTGGTATAGCCGATGTTAACTGTTATTTTTGCCCGTTTTCAACTTTTTGGCTGCTGTGTTATTTTCTACAAAAACAACCGAAATTAATCAAAAACCTTTTCAACTAGTTAACATGTGAACGGGTGACTGGCTTGCTTGGGTGCTGCTGTGCTTCACATGATGTCATAGTTTGTGTCATCTGACTTCCTGAGCTGTCTTCAAAATGCATTATCTCTGAAAATGGAGAGAGAATATATGTATGTTTTAGGATTTGAGAATCCCTTTAAGCCAGGAAGAGGTGGCTGCAAGTGAAAGTGTTCCAAATTTCAACAAGCGCCTTTAAAAAAAAAAAAAAAAAAAAGACAGAACTTTGGGCTATTGTACCAATTAATTTTTTTCATTCTGCAAATTAGTGGACCAAAACTGCCAATATAGACAAATCACATCAATGTACAAAAAAATAAATATTAATTCTGAAATTAAAAAAAAAAATTAAAACTAAAAAAAATATGCAGGAATGGTCATGTTGACAATATTCTCTAAATATGTGTAAATAAAGTAAACTAAAATAAAATAATAAACAGGATGACAGCTTTTAAGCACTTTTTGGGTTGTCACCAGTTGCAAATAATAGGCAGCATGGGGGGGAGGGGGCGTGGCTTATACACAAAACTGCAGTTAAGAACAGAATTTACTGTAAACCTGGGCCGAATATTGATCCTTTTTTTCATAAAATCTTTTTTTTAAAACATGCCTGGAGAAAAACGTCTTGGATATTACCTAGGAATGGAGATGGTGATTTTGGTGTGGTTTGAAGCCTAGAAACAAAATGGATATGGAGTGTCTCGGAAAAGTTTTTAGATTGCAAAATCCAAGAAATACGAAGCCTTCACTGTTTTCACATGTATCTGTACACATTTTAATCTATCGTATAATGGCATTATTACTTTATTGATAATAACGGAACATTCAGTGCTTCAAGCACTGCTCCTGGCAGTCTGGAGGGAGGAAATGGAATAACACGTTATGCGATTGCATTGATTGTTTTTTTTTCATTGAGGTGCAAAACTGACAACATTTCTAAAAAATAAATATATAACCGAAATCTATAAGCTTTTTTAAACAACAATTGGAAGAAGTCATAAAAAGCACAAAATATCGGATAAAAAGTGATAAGATAAAGTTACAAATGATTGATAATTATATTAGATAAAAAGAGTCAATAGTGACACATATTTGACTATTGTACAGATAATTGGGTAATGCATGTCATTTTGAATCCGGGCTGAGAGAAGTGCAAGAGAGAAACAAGCTGCACTTTTAAATATGTCCACTTGATGTCATTAAAGACAGGCGCCACTCACAGCGCAACTGGAAGTGAATTTTTTTCTTGTCTTCTCCCTCTCTCTGTTTTTACTCTTTCTCTTGCTTTTGCTCTTTCCTTCCCTCTCTTTTCTGTCCCTTTTTCTTGCTCCCTTGCTCGCCCCCACTATCTTTCTCTCTAAATATGTTTCTTTGGTTCGCTCTTTGTCTTTTGCTATAGTTCCGTCTCTCTCTCTCATCCTGCGTTCTCTTTCTCTCTCTCTCTCTCTCTCTCTCTGTCTTTCTTTCTGTTGTGTTTTTCCTTTTCTTTATCTCTCCCCACTTTCTGTCTTTCTCTCTTTGTCTCGTTCTCTTTCCTTTATCTCTTTATCTTTTAGTGTTGTTTCCTCTGTCTGTTCTCCTGCCTCTTTCTATGCCTCTCTTTCTCTGTCTTTTTCTCTTTTTCTTCATCTCTTTTCCCCACTAATTGTCTTTCTTTGTCTCTTTCTCTTTATTGCTTCCTCTTTATCTTTTGCTATTTCTCCCCCTTTTTCTCTCTTACTGCCTTTCTCTCTCTCTTTCTCTTTCTTTCTCTGTCTTTTTCTCTTTATCTCTTTCCCCACTTTCTGTCTTTCTCTCTTTCTCTCCTTGTCTCTTTCTCTTTCCTTTATCTCCCCTATTCGTCTTTCTTTTTTTCTATGTCTTTCTTTCTCTGTCTACCTCTCCTCCCTTCTTTCTTTTCTCTTTTTCCCTCTCTTTCTGTCTTTTTCTCTTTCCATCATTCTTTCCCAACTCTCTCGCATTCTCTCTCTCTCTCCCTTATCCCTCTCTGTTTTCCTTTCTTTTTTCTCTCCCTTTTTTGTCTTTCTTTCTCGCTCCACATCTTTTTCTCTCCTATTTCTTTCGTTTCTCTTTCTTTTTCTAGCTCTCTCTTTCCACTCTCTTTATCTTTCGTCTGCCTCCCTATTCATCTTTCTCTCTTCACCTTTTTCTCCTTCTCTTGCATCCCCTCCTTTTATTCTCTCCCTCTTTTTTAATTGTTTTAATCTACCGGTACTTGTCCGTCCATCAGAATATTTTTACGTCTGAATGTGATTTGCGAGCTCAAATGAGTTGCACACCGCTGATCCCCCGCCACTTGGGGGCACTGTTGCTCCTTCCACCAATACACGTTCCCTGTCTCCTTTTTGAGGAAAGATAATAAAATTCACAGAAGACGTTTTCTCAACCTGCATCAATAGTTTTCACTTGCTCAGAGGGAAACTGCAAATGTTTGGATCCAAATAAATACACAGCAGTATCGATTAATACCGATCCTATACCAATACTTCCAGCTTGTAAATGATGAGCGTTAAATAATGGAACCCGTCCCCCTTGTGTTAGTTCATTTTCCGATAAACATAGCGCAAATATTTTAGGCACAAAAATTTCATTTTTATTCAATGACCACAATGCAAACTTTAACATTATAAAATGATAGAAATCTTTTTATTACAACTATTTCAGAACAAAAGCTAAGAGTTAAACCAAAAAAAGCAACAATGTATTGAAAATATAAGCACTGAATAACAAGGTCTATTAGAGAACTTCAATTGCAAAATATTTTCAAAATAAAACCAACAATACAACTAAAGTATTAATTGTGTCCCTTTGGCTGTGATGCCATAGCGACAATTGATTTACGGGTTTCGATATAGGAACATAACACGTTTTTGGTTACAGCTGGTTATTCACTGCAAGGTGAGCTTTTTTATGCGTTCATAACAATTTGTGGTGTTGCCACAGTAGCAGACCAATCTACCACAAAAATCACACCTGGCATTGTCCTTTAGTCGTTGTTTAAAGGAAGTCCACACCTGTTATTTTTAGCTTATGGTAAGGGGGTGAGCACATAATTTAGGCCCTGTCTTCTGCCTGGCAGGCAGGATGCAGCACCGGGCCTGGTAGGGGGAATTGCTAAAAGTTTGCCTGTCAGTCTTTTGTCAAAACTGCCAACATGGTGAATTTCCCTACGAGGATGAATAAAGTATCTATCTATCTATATATCTACATCTCTATCTCTATCTCTATATATCTATGTATCTGTCTATCTATATCTCTATCTATCTATATCTCTATCTATATATCTCTATCAATCTATTTATCTAGACAAATGACTGTGTATTAAAAAAAAGTATAATAAATATTAGTTCTAAGAAAATATTGTATGACAAAATTAATATAGATATAGCTATGTTGAAAATATATGTACTTCTATTAAATATAATAAAACATAACTAAGAGTGGGTGAGGGTGCAACGTGAGAGAGAGAGAGAGAAGTGGAGTTCTGTGGAAAATGAGAAAATGAGAATCAACCCCTGTTGCTAGTTTTTGTATAAGGGAGCGTCGTCTATATGACATAGTCTCTTTCCATGCTAGGCAAGACGACTTTGATGAAGTCAAGAATAGGAGGAAGATGAGGACGGTTTACCGTGATTTCTACAAGTACCGTATATTTTTTTAACAGACCCATTTTCTGTGTTGCGAGCGTGTTCCTAGTAGCGTTTTGCTACCCTTCACAGGCATGGTTTGGGATGAAAGTTATAATATTATTATTAAAGCTTTGAAAACTCTCTCGGTGTACCGTCTTTCTTTGTAAATATGTGTAACCATGTATAATATGTATTTGCAACTGTATATTTTTGTAATGTATTTATTTTAGAGACTTATTCTGATATGTTTTCCACGGGCAAATCAAAAACGGGGGCTGATGGGAAGTGGAGTAAAGGTGAGACGTGTTTGTGGACGCAGCGGACATTAGTGGATATATATTTTTCCCACCCTTACCTTTGGAAATATACATTTTTTTTCCTTGGATTATTTTCGACGGGACCCGGACTCTGCAGGTCTGCATCAAACCTTAAGTACGGGTATCATTTTCCGTTCATTTTATCGGCTGTGGTTTTTGGACTGTGTACTTTATATGCGATTCACGGTGTATTCGCACTGATCGCTGCCCGGCCCTGTGGCTAGGACCTTGACCCAGCCTTTTGGCTGGGAGCAATTGTCTGGGCCTCTTGGCTTTGTAGTGTATTATGATTTGACCGATAATGGATAATTAATAAAGAATATAGAACAATAAACCTCTATAAAATCCCCCCCTAACCCTAACCCTAACCCTAACCCTGACTCAAAATCGGGTTTGGGTTAGTTTTGTGATTGTATTACATGTTTTAATGTCGGCGCATGCGGCTTATGTACAAGTGCGGCTTGTGGTGGGTGCGGCTTATAATCAGGTGCGTTCTATAAGCCGGAATTTACTGTACTCGGTGAGCGATATCGATTATATCGATATTTGTATCGATCCGCATGTGATGTTCTCTCATTTTGTGTGCCGGATAAACATCAAGCTTGGCTAGACGGCTTTATTAAATACAGAGTGCGTGTAATGAAGATGGAGTTTTTTTTCTTTATTTTGGTAATTGAAGGGCAAATGGAGTCACACCTTTCACCTTTGACTAAATGCTTTCATTAACGCTGGAAATTAAAACGTCAAAATTAATGAATTAGTCGGTTATTGTCACCGGCGGTATTAGAGAAGACGTGTTTTCATAGGCAAGGTTTTATTGATTTATTTATTTTTTCCTCGTAAAAGCAGAAAGATCCTGCCCAGTTGATCTCCTGGGATTCCAATGCCGACTTGTTTTTCCCTGCAGAAATCGCGTTTCTGAATGTTTTTGTTTCTGCCAGTTAAGACACTGACTGGATCTTGGGTGGGCAAACTACGGCCCGGGAACCGCATATGCTTCCTCAGGTTTTTTTTTTAAATCTGGCCCGCCAAACAAAATTGAATATAATTGTATAGTAAAGTAGTACTACTAATAAACAACAACAAATAATTTTTTGGTGCGACTCTTGTCCCCCAGTACTGTACTTTATGAATGTGTTTTCTTTTTTTTTTCTTTTCTTTTTTTTACAAATAAATTCTGTAGTGTCAAATTCTAATTTTAAACAAGATCTTGCTGTTTTATGGCACTACTGTATAGATTAAGGCCTGATCCTTTTTGATTTACATGATCATTTGCCGCCATCTTGTGAACATTGCTAAAAATTGCGCTTACCTTCCTGTTCTGTCCTACATCAAACGTTATTGATAAAGCGCCAGTGAGCTACTAGAGATCGCTGAAGACCCGCATGAGGCTCATGAGCAGGTTGAGTGGGTGGAGAGGTCCATGTTTGTTGGTGATAGAAAGCATCTTCCTTGGTTTAGGTAATCAGAATGCAGAATACAATGCGCGATTAAAATCCGCAAACTAGCGAAACTGTAGCAAGTAAACTGCGATACAGCAAAAGATTACTGCAGGGGTATCAAACATGTAACCTGCAGACTGGATCAGGACCGCCAAGGGATTGAATCCGGCCATTGAGACAATGCTGAGAAGTGCAAGAGAAAAACACTTAAATATGTCCACTTGATGTCACAGAATATAGGTGCTACTTGCAAAGCAACTGGAGCTGAATTAATTTCTGTTTCTGTCTGTCTGTCTGTCTTTCTCTTTACATTTCTCTCTCCCCCTCCTTCTCTATTTCTCTTTTTTTCCTCCCTTTGTCTATTTCTTTTTGCCCTCTCTTTTTCTATTTCGCTCTCTCGTTCTCTCTCATTTCTCTCTTTTTCCCATCATTTTCCATCACTATTTCGTCCCACTATCAGTCTCTCTTTCTCTCTTGCGCTCTCTTTTCCCTCTTTATTTCTCTTTTTCTCTCTAGCTCTTCTCTTTTGCTCTTTCTATCTCTTTTGTTTTTCTCCTTGTTTTTTTCTTTCTTTCTTTCGCCCTTTCTCTTTCTTTCTTTCTCTCTCGTTTCTTCTCGCTCTTTGGCTCTATGTCTTGACATTTCTTTCTATCTTTTTCTCATTGTCTCTTTGGTCACACTAGCTCTCTTTCTGACTCTCTATTTCCTCATCTCTTTCTCTCTTCCATTCTTTCTTTCTGTCTCATTTGATTTATCTTTCTTTGTCTGACTCTATTTTCTTCATCTCCCTATTTCTTGCTTTCTATCTCTGTATTCCGCCTTCCTTCATGCTTTCTTTCTCTCACTCTTTCTGTCTGTCTTTCTTTCACTCATTCTCTCTTGGTCTTTTGCTCTCTCTTTCCATCCGTTTTTAATCTCTCTTTCTGTCACTCTTTTTATTTCTCTATTTTGTTTTCTCTCTCTATCTTTCTTTTTCCTGGTCTCTCTTTCTCTCTATCCCTCCTTTCTTTCTTTTGCTCATTCTCTCCCCCCTCTCTTTTTTTAATTCTTTCTTTTTAGTCTACTAGCCCGGCCATGACTGTTACTTTTCGCTACCATGTGGCCCCCAAGCTAAAATGAGTTGAACAGCCCAAGATTACTGCATTTGAAAAAAGAAGAGGAAATCAAAAATGTTTAAAAAAAAAATCTGTTTCATTGATTAATCGAAAAAAAAAAAATCGACAGATTTATCGATCATTGACTCATTGGTCTATGCGACAGCCAATCAGCTCACAAGCCCGAATCCCTTTTCCCGATTTGAGCGCGGAACACAAAGTGTAAGAAAGTTCCCCCGACTAAAGTACGGCGTCAGCGACAGTTCCCTCGCCTTTTGGCTCTGGAGCATCAGTCAAGGTAACATCAAAGTATCGCTCGTCTTACGGAATGAAAAAAAAAAAACCCATCCCGCAAGGACGCCCACGGTTCAAGAAAAACATCGCAACCTTCTCCGTGTGGAGTCCTCAGAAAAAAAAGGCGAAGATCTGCAACCGTCGGCAGCGGGACCCGAAGGAGAAGTCTGACTTGCCCACACACTAAAAATCTGACTTAAAGCGAGCAAGTGAGGTTACCTTCAGGTAGAAAAATCGTCATGCTGCTGCGTGGAATGTATTTGCACACGACGCAGCAAACCACGGAAATTGCTTGAAAAGTGATTCGCTTTTAAGGGAGTAACCTATAAGTGGGGTACTCAAAATTTTTCAGCATGTGAGCTACTTACATATTGATGGGTCAAAATCTACTTTTTCAACATGCGAGCTAATTAATTAAGTTATTCAGTTTTACGAGAGAAACTTACAACTTGGGTGCTCATACTGTCTCAGCAGGTGAGTTACTTACTCATCGACCGAGTCAAATTAAACTACACCGGGGATGCTAACACTTTTTTCAGCATGTGAGCCCCATGACCAAGCCTCTGGCTGATTGGTCCGCGCCGTCGTCGATGCAAATTTCCCAACCATGATTGAAGAGTGGGAGAAAGGTGATAGGTCATCGCCCTCTGGACAGAATGGGGCACAACATACACATTCTAACCCCCCCAGGTGAGGTGATAAGTAAACCAAAGAAAACATTCCAAAGCACAGGCTGTTTACGACATCCTTCTAAAAAGTTGACTCAAGGCTGAGGTCAAACTTAGGACAAGTATTTTTGAGTATAAGTGGAATAAAACAGCGTATAAAATAGTATAAAACTGCCACTGCCAATATATAAAACTATTCCGGAGACGCTGGTTTGATTAGCACTCAATTGTTGAAGTGACTAAATCCCGGGTACTCCAACGTTTCAGCATGCTCGTACTTTCAGCATGTCACTTATATATTGACTAGGTCAAAATCCACCCCAAGGGTGCCTATGCTTTTTCAACATGGAAGCTAATTATTCAAGTTATTCAGTTTTACAGGATCAACTAATAACTCGGATGCTCGTACTGTCTCAGCATGTGAGCTACTTACAATTAGCCGAGTCGAATAAACCTGCACTAGGGATGCTTGCAGCTTTTTCAGCATGCGAGCTACCCACAAAATATCCGAGTCAAGATAATTTAGCTACTGCCAAAATATAAACTGTTTTGAAGACGGTGGCTTGATTGGCACTCAATAGTTCCATTGACTAATCAGGGGTGCTCACACGTTTCAGCATGCGCAGGCCCTCTCATCATGTGAGTTACTTAAAAAATGACAGGGTCTAAAATATTTAGCCTCCACCAATGCCATTCAGTTTTTGACCTATAACTGTGATGTGCGTACACTTTTCTAGTATAAGAACTTACAAAATAAGCAAATTGAAATGTCCTACGATGGGGATACTCACATATTTTCATGGTGCGAGCTTCTTTTTAACAAGTTTTTGCAGAATATACCTTTATTGTCATTGTTACAACATGGGTTGAATATATTGTGACAACGAAATTGGAAGCGACACTCCAGGTCCACATTTTACAACAAGGATAAAGAAAACAAAGGAGATAAAGGAACAAAGAAGATGTTTGTACTGTCCTTGTTGCATAGGCTTTGTTTTCCTCCGGAGGGGGGTGCATGAGGGGGCGAGGGACAGACAGAGATGGCCGGATCCAACTCGATGTTTGATCTTAATGTACACACGGTCCAGTGTTTTTTCCCTAATTGCTCAGTCCACGTATTGAATGAATTTGGGAAGTACATTCCTTAAGCATGCCTGATTAAAGTCGCCGGCGACGATAAAAGCTCCGTCGGGGTGTGCAAGCTGCTGTTTATTGATAGCAGCGGGCAAGAGATTTAGCGCTATGCTAACGTTAGCATACGGTGGAACGTTAGCATCCGGTGGAACGTAAACAGCAACCACAATGACTACAGTTAGCTCTCTCCGTAGATAGAAGGGTCTACACCAGGGGTCGGGAACCTTTTTGACTCAGAGAGCCATAAAAGCACAATTTTTGGAAATGTGTTTCAGTGAGAGCCATATAATATATTTTAAGACTGAATTCAATTAAATGTGAGCATAACAAGCGTCTTAATTTATTATTTTAAATAATGATGTTATAATACTCACCATTAATGCGTCTTCTGGTGCTGCATGGATTTGCTGATGGTTTTGTAGTCTGGTTGGTACTTGGTGAGTTAAAGCTTCATGCAGGCATTGACACCTTCATCCGTTAAATGTGATCGTAGGTTGGACTTGATGTTTTTGAGATGTGAAAATGACTGCTCACATGAATACGTCGATCCAAACATTGTCAATACACCAATACTCACACGCCTCAGTGTGTGGTATGTGACTGGAAGCGCGTTCCAAGCTTTGAGAATCAGCTCGTCTTTGGATTGAAGTTTGTCCAGTTCTGTCCTCATGTGCTTGCTCGCCAACTCCGCTTTCTGTCGTGCAATTCTTCCCAATTCTTCATTCAGTGATTTGAACTTGCTCATCCTCATCTCTGAGGCCTTCAGGTCAGCCAATTCTGCTTCAAAATCTACCAGGGAGACATCAGGAATGCAACTCAGGTCAGCTGTGTTCAGTGAACACTCGTTTGGATGGGTGGTGAACTTAATAAGACCACAGTGCTCACGAAATTCTCCAAAGTGCGCTTTGAACGACTGGAGGAGACCGGATGTGAAGCCAGCTAGCTGGTGGAGATGTTTTGAGCGGGCTCACTTGTTGTGTATGCCTCTGTAAACTCTGTTTTTCGAAACGTAGTAAGCGACCTGTTTCAAAATCCTTGATCAAGAGCTCCAGCTTGTTTTCAAAAGCAAACACAACGTGTTGAAGGAATAACACTGTATTTCCAACGCCTTGCACTTTAACGTTGAGCTGGTTTAGATGTTCGGTAATATCGACGAGATAATAAAACTTGAGGAGCCACTCAGTTTTCGCTACCTCAGGATGCTCGTTGCCTTTCGTTTCAAGAAAAATCCGCATTTCGTTGAGGCAAGCCGTAAAACGGCTGAGCACCTTTCCTCTTGACAACCAGCGCACATTGCTCTGCAAAAGCAGACCGTGCAAAGGGGGCATGGCGTGTGTCGAAGTGCCGCTTAACATTCGACTGTTTCATCGATGCAATTTTGTCATAGCAAATTAGGCATACCTCTTCACAAAGGCAAATTCTTCGGGCTGTTCGTCCTGAAATGTACGATATTCATTATCTTTTTTTCGTTTCGCCATCTTCTCCGTCGAAGAGTTAGCTTTGAGCTAATGACCAACGGCCAAGTGCCAATGGACGCAAAAGGGGGCGTGTACCTGTGCCCCCCAGTAACGGCCAACATCGGGTATTATCATCCAATTAAAATAGACAATCGCTCGTGCAACTGCAACTCTGCACAAGACATGATCAATAGAAAATCGATGGATGCATTTAAGCAAACGATAATTTTTTTAAACCCAAATCTGCGAGCCAGATTTGCGAGCCATATGTTATCATCAAAAGAGCCATATCTGGCTCGCGAGCCATAGGTTCCCGACCCCTGGTCTACACGATACTGCTAGAAACTCTATATCGAGTGAGCAGTGTGTGTCAATGATTCGGCTGTTATTGCAGCGCATAGTCCCCCACCCCTGTTTTTACCGGAGTCTCCGTCTCGTTCGTGCCGGTGAAGCGTGCGTCCTGCTAGTCGGACTGCGGCGTCGGGGAGGCCAAGACTCTGTGATGACAAAAATACTCCAATTTCGGACTAAGCTGTTAGTGGTGATCCGCAGCTCAAATTCACTCATTTTGTGGACGATGGATCTGGTGTTGGTCAGGAGCATGCTTGGAAGCGCTGGTTTGTGTGGTCAACTTCTTAGCCCAGGCCCGACCGGCAGCTTTTTACTTTTGCTCCGTCGTTGTCGGCAGGCAGATCACCCAGGGAGATCCGGTGGTCTCTGTATATTCCTCGGGATGTTGTGGATGTTATTGTAGTTGTGAAAGGAGTCAAAGGGAAAATACGAGAGGATAAAAGAACACCGAAAAACAAAAGATGAACGGGAGCCCCTGAAGCCGCTGCACTCGCACGCGCCGCCATCTTGGAACTTATAGTGTCCTTATTAGCCTGGTGTCCTTATTAACTACATGAGCTAACTACTTACAAAAAGAGCATGCTGGAATGAGCTATGCTAATAATTCTTGCATATGTTCAGGGTGAGCGCGACTTACGTTATTACCTATAATTGGAGTGCTCAACTTTTTCCAGTATGCGAACTACCTGCAAAATGACATCGAAATAATCTTCGACACGGTGTACTTACTCTTTTTCAGCATGCGTGCTGATTATTAGCTCATTGAGTTTTACAGGATCACTATGGGTGATTGAGCTTTTTCAGTATGTGAGCTGCCTACAAAATCAGCAAATCGACATGTTCTACAACAGGGTTGACTACACTTTTTCAGAAGTGACTTATTAGAAAAGTCCTTCATTTAACAAGGTTAACCTATGATCAGGATGTGAATATTTTTCCAGCATGTGAGCAGCTTACAAAATGAACAGATGAAAATGATCGACACAAGGGATTTTTCCATATTTTTAGAGTGCGAGCTACTTATTAAAATTATTCAGTTTCACAGGATGGACCAATACCTGGGGGGGCTCACACTTTTTCAGCATGTGAGCTATTTGCAAATAGTAAGAATTGAAATAATCTACGCCCAATGCGCTCATGCTTTTTCTGCATGCAAGTTGATTATTAAAAAGGCATTCCGTTTTACAGGATGAACCTATAACTTGGATCCTCAAGTTGTTTCTGTCACGGTTGCCATGGCGCCCAATTGCCTCCCGCAGTGTGGCGCCAGCTTCTGTCACGGTTGCCATGCCGCTCAATTGGCCCCGCCCATGGACACCAGAAGAGACCTGTTGACGGATTGCTCCCTGTCACTACTTAAATGCTGTTCTGTGAGTCGCCTTTTGTCAGAGCGTCTGCGAAACTCTGCTTTGACACGTTTGTTTGTCTGTGTTTTTGGTCTTGTTTTCATTCCGGCCATCGTTTTTCCCCCGCTCTCGACTCGGCCTTCGCTCGCCCAAAAAAAGGCCATTTCCGCGTTCTGAGCAATCTACTCCCCCGCGACCAACGACCTCCGGATCGAGTGTGCGCTCCTTTCTCTTCTCCCCAATAAACTGTGAGTAACGTTACGCGAGTGGTTCCTGTTTTCTGTTCTGGTATCTGACCGTTTCTGCATGGGAGCTACATAAGAAAATGACCAAATCGAAATAATATAAGCCACGGATGCTTACACCTTTTTAGCACGTGAGTTACTTACAAAATAACAGAGTCTAAAATATTTAACCTCTACCGATATCATTCAATTTTGACTTATGAGTAAGATTTGCCTACTTTTTCCAGCATGCGAGCTACTTACAAAATGAGCAAATTCTCACATCATTTCAGGGTGCGAGCTGGTGTGGTTACGATAGTTTGCTACCAGGTTAACCTCTGTGGCTAACCTCAGGTTAAGTCACCATTTCCATTCTTCCCATTCCATCAGCATTTATTTGTTGATTTTCCATATTTGAGAAATCCTAGCAGTAGTTTTGCATCCATTCAAGAGCTTGTGAGGAATTAACCTGGCAACCTGCTGAGTTACCGCGGGAAATGAACGTACCGCTAGCGCTGCTAGCGCCGTGGTGCACCTGCTCGCAGCTAATGATGTTTCAAGAAGATCCCTTCAAAAAAGAGGAGCGCGTTTAAAGCCCACTTTGAAGTCTGGCGAAGGAACGGCTAAATAAATGATGCGCTCAAGAAGCCGCAGACGCTGCAGCGCCCTCCACCTGACGCTCGACGCTTAAATATTCATTTCCGGTCTTCGGTACGCTCTCCGACCTCTCTTTAGCGTCCCGCTAGTTTGTGTTTGTTTGCTTGAGTTTACAAAAAAACTGTACAAATAATTGACAATACCTTGGAGAATAAATATGTTCATTTTAACTTGCTTATTTTTTTAAGTAGCTCGCCTGCTGAAAAACTGTTGGCACCCCAAATTAAGCCGCATGAGTTAATGCTCAAGCCATCTATATTGAACGACTTCTACAAGGCTTTCAACATTGGCGGTGGCCAGATTTTTATGACTCGGATAGTAGCTCGCCTGCTGAAAAAGTCTATCCCTGATTTAAGGAATGTACAAAGAATCCTTAAAACATTCAAACATTAGGAGATGCTTTGTAGTTCTTTGTGGTGGGTATATCATTTTGACTTTTTCATTTAGTAAGTAACTCGCATGCTGAAAAGGTTTTAACACCCCTGATTAAGTCACTGGAATTATTACCGTAAACTCCGGACTATAAGCCGCTACTTTTTTCCCAAACCTTCAACCCTGCGGCTTATTCAGTGATGCGGCCAATTTATGTAATTTTTCTAACAGCCGCCAGCGGCACTCGAGTTCAAGGCACATGACGCAGCTTACAAGCTAAACGCAATCGAACAGTCCGATAAAGAAGGAAACAGAGCTACTACACTCACTTTACCTTGCGAGCGTGTTGCTAGCGTGTTTTTGAATAAGGGAGCGTGGGACGACGTCTATAAGACAAAGTCTCTTTCTCATACCAAAGGAGGACAACTTTGATGACGACAGTTATAGGGAGGAAGATGAGAACGGTTTACCGTGATTTTTACATGTACGGTATGTTTTTTTAATAGACCCGTTAATTGCATCGCGAGCGTGTTGTTAGTAGCGTTTTGCTACCCTTCACAGAAATGGTTTGGGATGATAGTTATAATATTATTATTAAAGCTTTGAAAACTCTCTCGGTGTACGGTCTTTCTTTGTAAATATGTGTAATATGTATTTGCAACTGTATATTTTTGTAATGTATTTATTTGTATTTATTTTGGAGACTTATTCTGATAAGTCTTGCACTGACCAATTAAAAAGAAGGGGCGTAACAGACGCGCGGGATGACGGGAAGTGGGGACCGGTAAAGGTGAGTGTTTGTGGACACGGCAGACAAAAGTGGATATATATTTTTCCCACCCTTACCTTTGGAAATACACACTTTTTTTCCTTGGATTACTTTTAACAGGACCTGGACTCTGCAGGTCTGCATCATATATTAAGTACCGGTATCATTTTCCGTTCATTTTTCCGGCTGTGGTTGTTGAATTGGATACTTTATGCTCAATTAAAATCGCGGGACTCAAAGTAGGGTTTGAGTTAATTTTGTGATTGTGTTACAATTTTAACGTGGGCGCACTCGGCTTATATACAGGTGCAGCTTGTGTAAGTACAAAAGCGATTATCCTCTTAAAATGTGGTGGGTGCGGCTTATAATCAGGTGCGCTCTATAGTCCGGAATTCACGGTACTCGTGTTCTGTATTTTTAAGGACTTTAAGTAGTTTTGGAAATTTGTGGTGGTTAGATCCTTTGACTGGGACATTTTGTAAATAGCTCACATCCTGGAAAGGCTTGACACTTTAATATTATTTTCCTGCTGTCACCGCATGCTTCGACCTCTCTTTAAATTCCCACTAGTTTGTGTTTGTTTTCTAAAGGTTACAAAACAAACTATACAAATGATTGTCAATAACTTTGAGAATAAGTATGTTGAGATTAATTTGTTTGGGTTGGTCGTTTTAACTAGCTCATTTTGTAAGTAGCTCGCCTGCTGAAATAGAGTTATTACTCTTGATTTAAGGAATGTACAAAGAATCCTCAAAACATTTAACATTGAGATGTTTAGAATTCTTTGTGGTTGTTATATCATTTTGGATTTTTATATTGTAAGTAACTCGCATGCTGTAAAAAGTGTGAACACCCCTGATTTAGTCACTGGAATATTTACTCGAGTGCTAATCAATCCACAGTGTTCCCCATATAAACAAACTTAAAAATATTTTCCCATTTCCATTTTTAGTTGGCTCGCTTTGACTGTCATGATTACTCATTACACTCACCTGTGCCTGCTTGTTTGGCGCCAGCTGCTGCTGGTTACCCGATTGGTTCCCCGTCCCATTTAAGCTAAGTCCTTTCACTCGCCTGTTGTCAGTTCGTCAGCAAACCTCTGTTTTCACAAGCATTTTTGACTCCGTCTGTCCTGTTTTGTCACCCGTTTTCCACTCATTCGTTCGTGATTTCCCCGTTTTGATCTTCTGTCCCGGCTAACGACCCGTTTCCTGACCCCGACTACGTTCTGATCTCCCGTCCCGGCTAACGACCTGTTTTTCTGTCTAACTATGCTACGATCTCCCGCTCTGGAAGATCCACTTCCGCATTCAGAACATGCTGCGATCCCGTGAGCGGCTTGCTTCCCGTGTCCAGCGGCGCTGCCTTTCCTCAATATTTCAATAAACTTTTGAGTAACGTTACTCATCTGGGTCCTTCTTCTGTTCTGGTCGTGACATTGACCTGAACATTTGGCAAGTAGCCCGCATCCTGAAAATGTATACATACCATTGATTTAATTGCTGGAATTATTACTCGGGTAGATTAATTAAAGTAAATTATAGCATTAAGTATTCTCTGGCCTCTCTTTATATTTACCCTTGTATGTTTTTGTTTGCTAATGGCTACAAAACAAACCATACAAATCGTTTTCAATAACTTGGAGAATGAATAAGTTTAGATGTTTCTCTTGGGATTGATCGTTTTATCTAGCTTATTTGGTAAGTAGTTCGCCTGCTGAAATATAGCTATTACCTTTGATTTAGGGATTGTACAAAGAATCTTTAAAACATTTAAACATAATGTGATTCTTTTGCCTTTTTTATTGTGGTAGGTAGATCATTTTGACCATTACATTTTTGTAAGTAGCTCGCATGCTGAAAAATTGTGAGAACTCTATCTTCAAGGACTTAGATTGTTTGATTGTTGTGACTTAGAAATTTTGTAAGTTGCCCGCCTCCCGAAAAGCTGCCATTTGACACTTAGATATTCATTTCCTGCACTCTCTGTCCTCTCTTTGGCTCCCACTAGCTTAAATATTTCAAAGCAAACCAGTGTTGTCTTAGCTAGCATAGCGTACATCGACGGGGAAAATCATTTATTTGATCCTTAATGACAGCCACAAACGCTCTCTAAACTCCTTCATCAGCAGACAGCGCCTCAAAAGAAAAAAAAATGTTCTTTTGATCCACTTACGCTCTTTTCATGCTCATAATGTCCTCCAGATTAGCGCTCGGCCAGCTCGCTTTCATTTTGGCAGTTGTGGGAGAGAATGACGCCGGGAGAAACGCGCAAAAGGGAATTTTTAATATAGCCAATGTGAGGAGGATGGGAACTCATTTGAGCCAGAGTTACTGCTAATTAGGCTAACATTGCGTGCTTTGCTAAAACGGGGTCGTAAACACATCACTTAAGCTATTATGTACTCAGTATTAAAGGACTTCTTAATAGTTTTCTACATTGGGGGTGGCTACATCATTTTAACTTGGTCATTTTGTCCGAGCTCGCATGCTAAAAACATGTGAGCACCTTGTGAGCAATGTTCCCTCTAATTTTCCACGGGTCAGACCGTTCACACAAAGTCGGTGAGCAACGCTTGAAACAGCAGTGAGCAAACATAATCCCAAGCGTGGCAAGATAATTAATTAATAAACATGTCCACAACTTGACATCAAGTTACATTTTGCTGAGTTTCCGGCAATGCAAAATTATTTTTCTCTTTTGAATGAATTGACTCATGTACTATTGCAAAGGTTGTACGGCCTACAAACGTCGTTTGTTCTTACAATTCTTTCACAAGATATCCATTTATTTTTATTTCCTGATATATTTTGTCGCATAATATTAACATTTTTGGGGGCTTATTTAGTCGGTTGTAAGATACAGAACTGTACACATTTTTTAGTGGAAGTACAATGTTTGCAACAAGATTCACTTGATATAATTGGAAATTATTTGACTCTTGTTTTTTTTCTACTTTTTTTAAATTCTTTTAAAAAAAATCTCATTGTGTTTATTTTTCCCAAGCTGTTACTTTTTTCTTTTTGTTCTCTATTTACTTTTTACCTACATTTCTTTATTTTCTTTTATTTTCTGGCTTTTTTCTAAATTTTTCCTTCTTTTTTCTCTCCCTTTTGTTTCTTTTTTTTTCTCAGCTTTTCACTACTTTTTCATTTTGGTATTTTTCTCTTTTTTGTTCTACTCCCCCCTTCATTTAACTCATTTTGTGCACAATTTTACATAATATTTGGTCATGTTGGGATTAAAGAAGAACACAACCTGAAAAGCCGTTTAGGACCCGAAAGAGCCGGTTCCTTTTAGTGAGCCGAGCCGAAGAAGCCGGTTCTCGACAAACTCTACTAACTTTACTCAACTTCGTTCTACTTCGACTCGACTTCAAAATACCGCATTTAGGACACAACGTCAGGGGAACCCGTGTATTTTTATCTTCATGCACTGTAACTTTGACTTAAGTCGCTTCTTAATAAGTAATTTTGAGCCCTCATTTTTGTGCGCTGGCTAGATTTTCTTGTGCGCTGAGAATGTACGAGCAGTGCGCTATTGCGCTCGCGCCCAGCTTAGAGGGAACACTGCTTGTGAGTCACTGGATTTGTCACTCAAGTGCCAATCAGCCCATTGTTTTCTCCATATTAAAATACTTCGAAACGGTTTTCAACATTGGTGGTGAATAGATTAACTTGACATGGGCATTTTGTAAGTAGCTCGCATGCTGAAAAACGGTGAGCGTCCCTGATATAGTTATTATAATTATTGCTTAAGTTTCGGTCAAGCCATTGTCTTCTATTTTAAATACAGTACATGCTAACACTGGTGGTGGTTAGATAATTTTGAGTAACTCACATGCTGAAAAATCATGAGGTCTCCCGATTTAGTCGGTGGGAATATTACTTGAGTGCCAATCAAGTGATTATCTTCAAAAAAGTTTTTGATCTTGGTGGCTAGATTATCAGGTGTTTTGTAAGTAGCTCGCATGCTACAAATGTGCATCCCTGATTTAGTCATTATAATTATTACTTGTTGATAGGTTGGTCGTTTTGGTTGTAACTTTTCTCAGAATTCACTGTGTGAATATAACTTGTTTTTATATTCCTAAATATAAAAACAATCTTTCACACACACACACACACACACACACACACACACACACACACACACACACACACACACACACACACACACACACACACACACACACACACACACACACACACACACACACACACACACACATGAAGTAACGTTTCAATAATCAGTCGAATTGCATCTCTTGTACGTTTATCAGTTTTGTACTCTTTTATTTTGAAGTTGCATTTCCGGTGTATTTTTCTGTTTCCTGTGTGAATAATGTTAACAACACACACGGGAGGGGCCAGTGCTGCCGAGGTCGTGGCCCGGATGGGCCACCGGACAGTGCTCTTCCGCTTGAGAAATTTATTTACCTTAATGCTTGTTTTTATTTGAGTCATTCTGACAACATAGAGTTTATATAAGTTTTAACTTTAACATTTGTACTCCAAGTTTTGATCAAACCATGATCTCCTAAATACATTTTAAAATTTGGTGGAGGCAAAATATTGTTGACTGTCATTTTGTTTCTAGCTCACATGCTACAAATGAGTGAGCATTTCGGATTCAGTCACTGTAATTATTACTGGAGGTTTAATCAATAAATTTTGATCTCTTCTAAGTCAATGTTGACATTGGTGGAAGACAAATTATCTCTAGTAGGACATTTTGCAAGTAGCTCGCATGCTGAAAACGTGTGAGCATCCCTGATTCCCATTTTCTGTCGTTTCTCATATTTAGCAGGATTCAGGATGAAGCAGTACTGAGTAAAAATGTTCCCTTTTGAATCTCTATCTGTGAAGTCACGTCACATTTTATACGAGAAAAACCGCAAATGTTCTTTTGCAAAAACGGGACTCAATGGGTTTTATTTTTGTCAGTTTTCACCGTATTTCGAAACGGCCTTTGACTTCTTGACGTCTCGTGAGAACAAATTGCACAAGACGAGCTTTGACTCGTTTTTTCTCCTCTCGTAATTCATCATCGGATCTGACTGCTCATTAGTCGTTCGCGTGGGAAAAAAAGACTCGACCTTGCTTTCGCTCTCTCCCATCCTCTCATTTTGCGGCTCGTATATAAAACGTTTTTTTTTTCAACGGTCCTCGGGGAGTTTGGCCTCTCCGGTTGCGTCTTGATGAGTCGGACGGGGAAAAGGCGATTTTTCGGACAAAAATGCGACTTTTCGGTGTCCCGGATGATACTCGAGGCCGAGCAATCAGCGGTGGAGGGTTTCGGTCCGGCACAAGAGAAATTTTCTTTGATTGGAGAAAATTAGGAAGGAAAACCTCCCGGGAAATTTTAAGCTTGACGTCAAGGCGCTATTGTAGGATATTGTATCTTTAACGCCTAAAGAGGTGAGGAGAGCATTAGCTTGACCAAAAATGGCAAAGATTATCTTCAGAAAGCTAATTATTACAAGTTATGTGACGTCGGCGAACATAAAGGCTCTATAAAATGAATAAACGGAGCTGGTTCCCCACCTATCAAGACCTAGCTCCCTTTGAGATTTTAATGTTTGGTTTACGAACGTACTGGTTCTGTGAGCCAACACTTTGGGGTGAAAGACGAGAGTCGGCTCCCTTTGCGATAGTGATGTTTTGTCCGCATACGTATGAGCCGTCTCTTCGAAATGAATGACAGGAACCTGCTCCCCACCAATCAGGAGCCAGCTCCCTTTAGACAGTGATGTTTCCTTTGTGAAGGTGAAGGCCCTATGAAGTAAATGACGTGATCCGGCTCCCCACCAATCAAAAGCCGGCTCCCTTTGCAAAAGTGGTGTCATTGGCGACCTAAATGGCTCTAAGAGTCGGTTCTTTGAAATGAACGACAGGAACCTGTTCTCCACCAATCAAGAGCCAGCTCCTTTTGAGACAGTGATGTTTTGTTTGTGAACGCAAAGCCACTATGTAGTAAATTACGTGATCCGGCTCCTCACCAATCAAAAGCCAGCTCCCTTTGCAAAAGTGGTGTCATTGGCGACCTAAATGGCTATAAGAGCCGGTTCTTTGAAATGAACGACAGGAACCTGTTCCCCACCAATCAAGAGCCAGCTCCCTTTGAGACAGTGATGTTTTGTTTGTGAACGTATAGCCACTATGAAGTAAATGACGTGATCCGGCTCCCCACCAATCAAAAGCCGTCTCCCTTCGCAAAAGTGATGTCATTGGCGACTTTAACGGCTCTATTTTTTTAAAATGACTGACAGGAGCCAACTCCCCACCAATCAAAAGCCAGCTCCTTTTAGATAGTGATGTTTTGTAGGTGAAAATAACATCTCCATGAAATGAAAAACAGGAATCAGCTCCCCACCAATCAAGAGCCAACTCCTTTTGCATAGTGATGTTTTGTCTGCAAACATAACGGCTCTGTGAGCCAGCTCTTTGAAGCAGAAGACGAGAGCCCGCTCCCTTTCTGATAGTGATGTTTTGTCTGCATACGTAAGAACCGGTTCTTTGAAATGAACGACAGGAACCTGCTCCCCACCAATCAAGAGCCAGCTCCCTTTGAGAAAGTGATGTTTTCTTTGTGAACGTATAGGCACTATGAAGTAAATGACGTGATCCGGCTCCCAACCAATCAAATGCCGTCTCCCTTCGCTAAAGTGGTGTCATTGGCGACCTTTTTTTTTCGAATGAATGACAGGAGCTGACTCCCCACCAATCAATTGCCAGTTCCTTTTGAGATAGTGATGTTTTGTTTGTGAATATATTCCATCGACCTGTTTTCCCGCTGCCTACGACTACCCTCGCTCGACATGGAAGTGCCACTTCGGCGTTCCTGCCATCAGCTACCCGTGTCCGACCATCATCGGATTGTGGAAGCAAGCACTGCTCTCTTTTTTAATAAAACTGAGTAAAACGAACTCTATTGGGTCCAGCCTACGTTTCTGGCTTGTGACAGACCTGGGTCCACAACATCAAGGAATGAACTGGTACCAAGCCAACAGTTAAAAAGCCGAAAGTTGCATCCTAAGTGAAGGCCTGATGAGCCAGACAGTTAGGGGTTCAAGAACTGTGGAAACCCTATATTGCTGTCCAAAGGTAAAGGAATCATTTTGGGGGGAAAATATCACATCTTGGATCTAAAATAACGGCGGTTGGTCTGGTACAATACAGTGACCAGGAAAGATAAAGTACAGTGGAACCTCGAATGCCTCTCAGTCCGAAAAAATCGGAGTCCGACCAAAAATTTCGGGAAATTCTTGCTTCGCAGTTCGGTCAAAAAATCGGAGTTCGAACGCCGGTAATGTGTGAGTGCGTACGCTAGGGTGCGATGCTGAGCGGCGTACGGGTGTAGATCGCTCTTTTCGTGACCAACTGTTATCGCGTGCGGACGTGCTTCGTTTTGCTTTCGCTTTTAATATAGGTGTACGAAGTCTTTTAGCCCCTAATTATGCCTCCGAAGAAAGTCAGTGCAAGCAGCAAAGTTGATACAGGTGAAAAAAGAAAAGTAGCGCGTACAACTATTGCATCTAAGAAAGAAATAATAGCAAAATATGAAGGTGGTGTGCGAGTGTCTGATCTTGCTAGGGAATACCTCACCGTCCACCTGCGTCTTCTGCTGACCACCACAAAAGTAAGAAATCCTATGCATAATTCTTTTCTTTATCCTTTTTATTTATTTTTACACGTTCATGTTAGCGTAATCTTTCGTACTGAAGATTACGATAACGCAAACGTACGATTAGCCTGGGTTAGCTTTATGTTTACGTTAAACATTCAAGGTAAACATTCAGGGTGTTGGAACGGAGCCCAATATTCAGGGTGTTGGGACGCAGCCCCCTTTCCAATGAACCGCTTACCACTTGTATTGGAGACCCGGGTGCTAAATGACTTGTAAACGACCTGATTTTTTTTTTTATTTTTACACGTTCATGTTAGCGTAATCTTTCGTACTGAAGATTGCGATAACGCGAACGTACGATTAGCCTGGGTTAGCTTCATGTTTACGTTAAACATTCTAGGTAAACATTCAGGGTGTTGGAACGGATTAAAACGATTTACATTACTTTTAATGGGAAAAATGATTTCGGTGATCGAACAAATCGCTTTTCGAACAGGGTTCTGGAGCGGATTATGGTCGAGAACCGAGGTTCCACTGTATATCAGAAAGACAATATTTAGGATCTTGTCAACAACACAAAATTTTGAATTGTCCAATTCTTTCAGTCCTGACAATACAGAACTAAACATTTCTTTGGTACGTAAACCACAACTCAAAATATGACCTGGAGAGGGATGGGCGCTGTCAGGCTGGACTTGCCCATGATACATCACAGGAAGTGGTGGCCCTATAACGGTTAAGGGATCCCTGAACCGATTGTCAAACACAGCAGCAACTTCAATTGGTGATGAAACCGCGTCTCGCTTTGTCCTCGCCTCAAGTATCCGTCTCGTAACGGATGATAATAACGCCGCACGGAGATAAATCAAAAGTTTGATTTTCTGCATGGGGATGGCGGCAACACGATTACTTAGCATGCAGCGCTCGCCGATACTCGCTTAGCAGTCCGCTCGCTCGCCAGATTTCTTGGAGTGATTTATTTGTCCTGCATAAGGAGAAAAGGTGCCCCGGAGGGGGGGCAGCATGTATGAAAATAGATGACATTTAGCGAAGAGAAGCAGGCGTGCGTGAGGAGAGGCCTCACAAGCGTCCTGTTGGGGTTGCTCCCTGTGGGCGTCGCCCGCAGAGGCCAGTCCCGCCTCCTTTGAAGATGAGAGGAAAGGAAAAGGATGAATCTCGGCTTGTTCTCTTTCAACCGCTAATCGCCGTCTTTAAAGCTGACCTGGCTTCCGTCTCGTTCCGCTCGGAAAAAGATCCGGAGGGGAATTCCACGTCTTCTCGCCCGTCAAATTTCACCGCTAAACGCCGTTATCGGACCAGACGAGAAACCTTTTCTACACTCTGGCGCGTGAAAGGCAAATTGCCTAGATAGCCGGATCGGATTTACGGAGAAAAATGTGAGGACGAAGAGGATGGAGAAGCGATCCTGTTGCGTGTAGAGATAAATGAAGAAATAAATAGCTACTTATAGCTAATTAATTAGGTCATACTTAAATAGAAGATTTTAACTTTAATTTATTCATTCATTTATGCATTTTGTCATTTTATTGTCATTTACTTTTTCATATGTTTTGTCCTGTATTTTGATGTGAATTATGTTGTCTTTTTGTCATGTACTTTTCATTTGTATTGCCATTTATTTTGTCACTTCCATCCATCCATCCATTATCTGCACCGCTTATCCTCAGTAGGGTCGCGGGGGTGCTGGAGCCCATCCCAGCTATCTTCGGGTAGTGGGCAGGGGACACCCTGAAATGGTTGCCAGTCAGTCGCAGGGCATTATTTTGTCACTTATTTGGCGCATATTTTGACGTGTATTTGTCATTTAATTCGTTGTGTATTTTGTCATGCAATTTGTTGTTTGTTTTGACTTTTTTTGTCATGTATTTCTTTTGATTTGTTGTCTTGTTGAGTTTTTGTATTTGTCATGTTTTTTTGTGTTTTTTTTTTGTCATTTAGGTAGTTGTGTATTTTGTCGTGTATTTGTTGGAACTTTTGTCGCGTTTTTTTGTTTTGTATTTGTCATTTATTTTGTCATGTATTTTCTCATTTATTTTGTTTATTTCAAATTTTTATTGTCTTTTATTTCTTATGATATTTTTTCTTGTATTTCTCATGGTTTTTTTGTCATTGTTTTTGTCATTGATTTTTTTCTTGTGTATTTTTTGGAGTATTTTTTTTTTTCATGTATTCGTCATTCAATTTGTTGTGTATTTTATCATGAATTTTGTGGTGTATTTGTCTAGAACTTTTGTAGTGGTTTTTATCGTGTATTTGTCATTTCTATCGTCATGTATTTTGTCATTTATTTTGTCATTTATTTTGTTGTTTGTTTTGACTTTTTTTGTCATGTATTTCTTTTGATATTTTGTCTTGTGTTTAGTTTTTGTATTTGTCATGTTTTTTTTGTTGTGTTTTTTTCTTTTGTTGTGTATTTTGTCATGTATTTGTTGGAAGTTTTCTAGCGTTTTTTGTTTCGTGTATTTGTCATTCATTTTGTCAATTATTTTGGTGTTTATTTGGACTTTTTTGTTATTTATTTCTTTTGATATTTTGTCTTGTATTTGGCATGTTTTTTGTTGTGTTTTTGTCATTAAATTTGTTGTGTATTTTGTCGTGTATTTGTTGGAACTTTTGCAAGTGTTTTTTGTCGTGTATTTTGTTGTGTACTTGTCATTGTTTTTGTCATGTTTTTTTGTGTATTTTGTTGAGTATTTTGTTGCGTTTTGCCTCGTATTCGTCATTCAATTTGTTGTGTATTTTGTCAAGAATTTTGTTTTGTATTTTGTTGTGTATTTGTTTAGGACTTTTGTGGTGTTTTTTGTTATGAATTTGTCATGTGTTTTGTCATTTACTTTGTCATTTAGACTTTTTTGTCATGTACTTCTTTTGATATTTAGTCTTGTATTTACTTTTTGTATTTGTCATGTTTTTTGTTGTGTTTTGTCATGTTTTTGTTATTTAATTCGTTGAGTATTTTGTTGTGTATTTGTTGGGACTTTTGTAGCGTTTTTTTGTCGTGTAATTGTCATTTTTTTTGTCATGTATTTTGACATTTATTTTGAAATGTATTTATTTTACTATTTTCTTTTGTATTTTGTTTAGTATTTGACATTTATTTTGCCATGTATTTTTTTGTGTATTTTGAAACAATTAGAACAAAATAATTTTTTTTTCAAAATTATTTTAAATGGACACGCAAACAAGCTAGTTTGGATGAGCACAGGACACTTAACCCTAACCCTTTAGTACCTGAGCCCTAACTGTAGTCCTAACTAACTAACTGTTTATTTTTTGCTAATGTGTTTTTGTCTTGAGCAAAAATGGGTACGATATGGAACCTTTCGATCCACTTACTGCATCCAAAAACGGTTTCCTACGACAGCTCAAGAATTCATTTATTGACATACTCCTGGTCACTAGTTTTTAATGTGCCACTCCAGTTTTTAAAGTTACACAAAATAGAGAAGCTTTCGATTTTTTTTATCTTAATAAAGTCATCTCTCAATGCCAAGTAGACAAGTGTAACCTCCAGAGATGTTTACATTGGGGACCCGGGACGCCCTTCAGCTCAAGCAATCATCAGCTGTCAATCATCCTTCACTCGGCCCGTCAGCGTATGATTTAGATGATTGATGACCGACTTGATAACGAGAAAGGAGAGAATGAGAAGTTGCGCGAACGACGGGGAAACCTCCAAAGTCCGACAAATGGAAAACGTGATATGCAACCAGTGTAGTTGCTCAAACAAATAGGAAAAGTTGGTTGGATGCCCTCTGGAAGGAAATTGTACACGCTGGCTGTAGATGGAAGAAGTCTCTGTTGACTCAGCTCAAGTGGTTAGGGAAGAGATTTGATTTCTAATCAAAATCATGTCAGATCCAACGGACAAACATCTCTCAGAAAAGTGACTGGGCTGGTCCAAAGTTCCTTTTGGATGTATTAGACAATGCTCGAAAGCGATGGGGACAACCAACCTGAATTCTCACAATTGTCCGTCAATTGCTTAATGTCATCCGTCAAATGGTTAACATTGAATCACTGGTCAACTACAAGGACCACCAACCAAATTATCTCAATTATTTGTAAATTGCTCGACTTGACCCTTAAGTAAAAGTTCCTGAAGTTCAATATTTTGTGTGGCCACCATGATTTTGCAGAACCACTTTAATCATCCAGGTCATGGATTTCACCAGAGCCTCAAAATTGCCACTGGAATGCTCTTCCACTCCTCCATGACAACATCACTGAGCTGGGGGATATTCAAGATCTTGTGCTTCTCCACCTTCCGCTTGTATATGTCCCAAAGATATTTAATTGGATTTAGATCTTGAGACATGCTTAGCCAGTCCATCAACTTTACCCTTTTGCCCCCATAGAAAACCCTTAGAATCTTAGATGTGTATTTGGGGTCATTGTCAGGCTGGGAACATTGCCCTGGGACCCAGGTCATTCTCTGCTTAAGTTTTTATCAGTATGTACTTGAGTTTGTGTTTCCCTTATTCAAATACAACTCCCCAACTCCAGTTGCAGTAATGTGGCCCCAAACCATGACATTCCCAACACCATGCTTGACTTTAGGCATGGTACAAGCATGTTTGTACTCCTCACCTGGTTGCCTCCACACATACTTCTCACAGAAACATCTGAGCCAAATACATAAAACGTTTCCAGTAATCCATGGCCCTTGTTTACATACTTCTTTTCATTTTCTTCAGTGATGTAGTATTAAACGTTATAATGAAATCTCCAGAAATCGGAGGAGTGTACATACTGTAACCGTCGCGATAGTCCATGAATTGTTTGATGTCTTCCGCTAGCAAAAGGTTTCAAAGTCAAAGAGTTCTAGAGCAACGAGGAGAACCAAATGAATTGACTCAATTGTCTGCCAATTTTACAACTCATCTCTTTCTAAAATGATCAATGTCAAAGTGCTGTTGAGCAACGAGGACAACCAACCAAATTGTCACGATTTTCCACGATTTATTTTGTCTGTCCCAATGTTTCCATCGTCAGAGTTCCAGAGCAACAAGGACAACCAACCAAATCGTCTCGATTGTCAGCCACCTGCTTTATTCATTATATTTCAGTGTTCAACGTCGAAGCGCAACGAAGGCGACTGACCAGTGTCCCGTTTACCTGTATGTTGTGCTATGTCTTCTGCTTCCAAAAGGTTTCAACGTCAAAGAGATCCAGAGCAACGAGAACAACCAATCAAATCGTCCCAATTGATTGTCAACAACTCTAATCATCTGCTATCATACATTTTAATGTTGAAGTGCTGACGAGCAGCCAGGACAACCAACCAAAAATGTATCGATTATCTGCTAACCGCTCCATTCATCTGCTTACATAAATTTCAATTTTGAAGTTTTGACGAGCACGCAGGGCAACCAACCAAATTGTCTCGATAATCTGCTACATGTTCTATTAATTTGCTTTCAAAAGGTTCGACGTCAAAATGCTAACGATCAATGATGACAACCAAGCAAATTGTGCGATTGTGCACGAATGGTTCAATGTCTTTAGCTTCAAGTCAAGTCAAGTCACATTTATTTATATAGCCCTTAATCACAAAAATGTCTCAAAAGACTGCACAGAATTACAATGACACCATTACCTGATCTTAAACCAACATGCGGGCAAGGAAAAACTCAAAACCTCAGCGTGAGGAAAAAAGAAACCTTTATAAGGGGCCTCAAAAGTGGTAATCCCCCTTCCAGGATGACCAGGATGGAATAGATTTAGCATTGAGTTACAGTACACAAACAATAGTAAACATCAATAAAAGAGAACACTAGGTAACATGTTGAAATTTGTCCGGAAAGTGTGTGACAGCAACAACGCACCCAGCCTGTAAACTAGTCCAGAAAGTCCATGACGGCAATGACGCAGCTTCCCATCTCTGCCAGCTGGTCAATGCAGGCGTTGCATGCTTCAGGTCAGACGCTGGTCCGCTGACTCATCTCAAATCGTCCTTCTTCCTCGTAGCACCACCAGCCAGGCAGTCGGAAAAAGACAGGACAATACAAAATATGAGGTGGGCATCAATCATACGCTTTTGAATAGAAGTGTGTCTTAAGTCTAGATTTAAAAACTTCCATTGAGGTTGCAGATCTTATCTCCGGAGGCAGGGCATTCCATAGCACCGGGGCCCAAATGGAGAACGCTCTCCAGCCTGCAGACTTCTTGGCTCTCGGAGTCACAAGTATACCGGCATTTTCCAAGTGGAGGCTCCGAGCAGGAAAATCAAATCCGAGGGACAAGAGCGTGCAAGTCCATGCAAACAATTGTATGTTAATAATAGAACCTTAAAGTCACATCTTAAGTGGACTGGGAGCCAGTGCAAGTTGGCCAACACAGGAGTAATATGCTCAAACTTTTTTGTCTTAGTCAAAAGTCTAGCTGCCGCATTCTGAACCAGTAATCAAGCCGAGAAGTAACAGACGCATGAATTAAAACCTCTGCATCTGATTGGAAGAGCATCGAACGAATCTTCGCAATATTACGGAGGTGGTAGAAAGCTATTCTAATAATATTTTTCACCTGTGACTGAAACGACAGATTAGGATCAAATATAACACCTAGATTTTTGACCGAGTCACAATGGGTGATATTACATTTGTCTAGTTTCAGGGCAGTGTTTGAAAACAACTCACAACAATGAGCTGGACCAATAATCAACATTTCAGTAAAATTAACTGACATCCATCTTTGAATCTCAGTAAGGTAAGCCTCCAGATTTCTACAACTTAACTCTCCAGTTGTCTCCAGTGGCACATACAGTTGAGTGTCACTGCTTCCAAAAAGTTCAACGTCCAAGAGTTCCAAAGCGACGAGGACTACCAACCCAACTAGACGTGGTAATTCCCCAAAGGATTGTAAAAAAACCTGGCAGTGACTTGAGTGTGCTTGGACTTTCCTCTTCAACCTCATCGACATCAATTGACACAGGTGTGTCCGAGGAGGGCGACACGCGGCTCCGGGAGTCGGGCAAGGCACGCTTCATTATCGACCCGTCGCGCGAGAACCTCGGCGGAACAGCACGCTCGATATTAGCGGCCCCGAATGGTCATCGATCGAGCCCGGTCCGGCCGGTTTACCTTTCCTCGGCTCTCGTCGATCTTCGGGATCGTTCCAGATTGGATCGAGGTTCTGACGAGATGGATTAGCTTGCGAGGGTTTGGTTTTTTGGATTGTTTTTGTCGCACTAGAATAAACAGTTCCTTTTGGAGTTACTTTTCTTGATAATGAGTACTGTAATGCGCAGGGTTGGGTAGGGTTACTTTAGCTGGATTACTTTCAATTACTTTTGGATTACTCCAATACCAAATATGCTAATAAAAGACAAAATAAACTAAATATGAATAAAATTATGACTCACAACACGTGGTAAGCTTTCTCTCCTGTCTTTGATCTCTTTGATCTCCGGCAAAACGAACATAAAATGCGACAGAAACAAAATAAAAATAAATCCAAACAGCTTGCCAACATCATTTTTGTCGTTCCATGTATTCCGTTACTCCCCAAGCCTGCACAAAATTTAGTAATTTTATTCACATTTAGTTTCTTTTGTCTTTTATTAGCATATTTGGTATTGGAGTAATCCAAAAGTAATTGAAAGTAATCAAGTTAAAGTAACCCTACCCAACCCTGGTAATGCGTTATTGATACAACATAGGGCGTTACCCTGCTATTTTTTAAAAACAGACAGTGGATTACACTTAGTTCCTAGTAGGTTTCTCTTTCAACACAATACCAGAACTCAACAAGAACAAAAGGCTGGGATGTTTATATATAGATAGAAAATACAACTGAATACGCGGCCTTGTAATCTGTGTTGGATAAATGTAATTTCTCCCTACTAATATTTTGATATTCCTCCTACTGTATATACTCAGACCTAAGTTGTAATGACATCTATGAAATAAAATACTGAAATCAAGAGGTCAGTTTATATGTACATATTTGGTTGTGAGTCACCAGTAGCGAATGGTAGGCAACGTATGGAGAAGGGTGTGACTTCTACAGGAACAACAAAATCAATAAGGCAAACGTGAGCGCAGAATTTATGGTAAAGGAGTGCTGAATTTTGGTGTTTTTATTCAGTCATTCATTATCTGCACTGCTTATCCTCAGTAGGGTCGCGGGGGTGCTGGAGCCCATCCCAGCTATCTTCGGGTAGTGGGCAGGGGACACGCTGAACTGGTTGCCAGCCAGTCGCAGGGCACACAGGGACAGACAATTCGCTAGCTCCTTCACATCTAGCAGCAATTTGGACCAGCCGATTAACCTGACATACATGTTTTTGGAATGTGGGAGGAACCCGGAGTGCCCGGAGGAAACCCACGGAAGCAAGGGGAGAACATGCAAATTCCACACAGGAGGTTCGATTTCATGACCTCAGAACTTTGCTGCACACGTGCTAACCATTGCGCCGCACATTAGTAAGTGCCCTTGGTCTTCTCAGTTGTGTGGGAAACTTTCAAGGAGTAGCAGTTGCAGGTCAGTCTCAAGTACTTGTAAAACCCCGACCATAATACTTTATTTGATACTTGAACTGTTTTTCCACAACTTCAAGAAATGAACCATTCTTTTTTGAAGGGACCTTTTTGTGTGACTAAAAAACAATTAAACTGGTGACTTTGAATTGTTAGTATTAGCATGAGCCCTAATGCTAACCCATGCTATTGCTCACATGCTCTTCTGTAATACTGTTTTTATTTAAAGATACTAATATATATTCCATTATGCTAATGTGCTAAAAATAAGCATGCTAACATTTGGTTGAAATGTCAATTAATGCATTGCAATGACTAATCTGGGATTTTTCCAAAGTGATATTTGCTATGCTAATATTAGCATCTTGTTAGCTGTAGCTTAGAATTTTTCGAAAAAGGATTGTCTGGTCCATGTAGACCAGGTGCCCAATCCCATGGATTACGAACTGAGAATTAAGGCCGTGAGTCTAAGAACATCTCTTTTCCCTGTTAACCTCCTAAGTACGTAGTTTGGTAGGTGGCGCTAGTGCCTATCTCTCCTTCTCTTACCTACTCTTGTGTTGCTGCAGACCAAGTTTTCTCTTAACAAATGCGCTATGGACATTACTCATCCAAACCTAAATCAAAGGACACTGGAGCTTGGTTGTTCATCACCCATGAACTCAAACTGGGAGCACAGCCATTTTGGGTTTGGTTGGCAAATGAATTGTGCACACTGATTTCTGGGTCTGTAATTCCAGTCTGTAAATGTCTGTGTTCTGTTTTTTTTTATCTCCGGACACTTTCTATTAATTTCTAAATTAATTTTACACATAGTTGGTGTGGGTCTTTATTTACTGTTCTTGCACTCCAGTAGTCGGACCTATACTTCTGATACCAGCCCATCATTACAAGTTTTACATTTTTCGTAAAAACATCATAATTATAGTGTTGACTAAATACTTACAACATTAACCTTAGCATCTATATGTTACCTTATAAACTTTTGATCGGAGAGGAATTTACTTTATCATCATTTTGATCAGAAATCTCTCATTTATAAATAATAAATCTGATCTGCAATCTTTCTGTTTGATATTGTTTTCCCCTTCATTGGTTATACTTAACAGAAATATCATTTTTAAAAGAGTGGATGTCACTCAATTTTTTGCGTCTTAACTCTGAAAAGACCGAAATGTTAGTTATTGGTCCATCTACTGTAAATGCCGTGACTTATTCTCAAAAACTGCTGTGAACATTGACAAATGTCACATCACACAAAGGGACTCTGTTAAGAATTTAGGTGTCATATTTGACCCTGATCTGTCCTTTCAAACACATGTGAAGAAAATTACAACATTGCTAAAATTCGTCCTATGCTGTCTCAGTCGGATGCGGAGATTATAATTCACGCGTTTGTTACCTCCCATCTCGATTACTGTAATGCACTACTCTCCGGTCTCCCGAAGTCCAGAATCAAGAGTCTTCAGCTGGTACAAAATGCTGCAGCGAGGCTTTTAAACAGGACAAAAAAGTCCGATCACATCACTCCGATTTTGGCTAACATGCATTGGCTCCCTGTTAGCCTAAGATGTGATTTCAAGGTTCTCTTAGTATTATACAAAATCATACATGGACTTGCTCCCTCATATCTTTCAGATCTGATTTCCCCCTATGTTCCGGTCCGAAGCCTTCGTTCTGAGAGCGCCGGTCTTCTGGTGATCCCAAGAGCCAAGAAGTGTTCCGCTGGTTCGAGAGCGTTCTCCATCCGGGTGCTGTGGAATGCTCTTCCCCCTGAGATTCGATCTGCAACCTCAGTGGAAATGTTTAAATCTAAGCTTAAAACACACTTCTGCTCTACAGCATATGAATAACCTATACTTTCTGTGGACAATATCTCTGGGTTATATGTAATTGCAACATCCTTTGCCTGGTAATCCTGAAAGGGAGATACCACATGTGCGGCCCCTTCTCAAGGTTTCTTCATTTTCCTCATGTTGAGGTTTTGGAGTTTTTCCTTGCCCTCACCCAGGGGGTGGTGTAATAGTCTGAAATAATAGTCTGTGCAATAACCTGTGAAGCCCTTTGAGAATCTTTGTGATTAAGGGCTATACAAATAAAAATGACTTGACTTGACTTGACAGCTATCAATCCAAACAGGAGCTTTGAAATAAATAGAAAAACATGTGACATAGCCGCTAGGGAGCAGAGCTTCCCTCCCTCAAAGTCCACTGCAAACTGGACTATTGGAATTTTTTCTCAGACAATCGTCTGTTGGCTCTGGCTCCATTTTGCCTCGAGAAGAAAACTCCTTCCAACCCACTTGAGCTAAGTCAACGAAGCCTTCTTTCATCTCCAGCTAGTGTGTCCAAAATCCTTCTGGAGGGCATCTGACTCACCTTTGCCTTGATCATACTACACTAGAGTGGGTGTTTCCCATGAACACCCGAGTAGCCCACGAACAGGTTCTAGAAATAACTCACTAGTGAAGGGTCAATGTGATTTTCTAGGAAATTTGATTTCTAACTGGCATGTTTTGGTGGTTGACAAAGCCTATTTTAACTCGATTTCGGAATAGGAAAACCTTGTTTTAACATAGTAAAAAGATTGCACTAATTAATAACCCAAAGTAGCCCTCGGCTTTTAAAAGGTTGGTGACCCCATGTCCAGAGTATTCTTCTTGACTTGGCGCAAATAACGTTCATTTTATTTACTGTCTATGATCGGACGGCGGAGGTCGAATTTTTTTGTAATGATCACTTAACGTGACGGTTGGCCTATAAATGCACACTGGATAAGAATTTGGTTTAGTCCTATATAGGATTGCCCCTAAAAATGCTGCTCAAGCATCAGCCATCTCCTCTGATTAGAGCTTTGCATGTCAGGAGCGCCAGAAGCAACCCACGCTCGCTCGCTAGCTTCCTCGCCAACCCACACCATTCCTTGCACCTCACAAAAACACGACTCAACTTATCTCAAACATACGTAATCAAAAGTGACACTCACCCCCTCCCCACAACACACCCCGTCCCCGGATAGCATCCGACTCTCCCGGTGCGCCCCGGGCCAATTAGAGAGCTACCGCCGCATTGTTATACGCCCGCCGCCGCAAACTTTTCCAAGATGGCCCCCATGCAGGGTTGTCCGAGACGTGACAGGCAGGGGGCCGTTTTCTCCATGAAAGGAACGGTGACTTGACTTGAAAATGACTTCGGTATTGATCGTTGTGAGGAACATTATTGGATTGGGCTTCTTTTTGCTGCAAGGAAAACATGCACTGCTTGACAATTGGATGCTGCTTATCCAATCGCTGTGGTTCTGCATCCAAATTCCAATGTTCTTTCCTTTGGTAGAATTAGCACTTTCAAAATTGTTTTTTTTTTTAGTTCTGTGTTTTTGGTTGATGCGTTTATTAAGGTTTTTGTTTACTTGTGTCGGGATCTGGCACACCGTTTCCTGTGCCAACCTGGGGCGGTGGCTGGGGAGTGCTTACCTGCATCTTACGATTCTCCTCAACCCTACATATTTATATTTCCTGTACTGAACAGCAGAAGCAGAAAAAAGGATGGTACAGGTACATTGTAACAAAGATAAACAAAAGTGGTCTCAAAGCAACTACCCCACAGAAACCTAGTACAGAAGCAACCAAGTGTCCTTTGCTGCTTAAACCAGGGACGAAAATGGCTGAGGGTCTTTTTCCGATAAAACTGGGCACACAAATGGTTGACATCTACCAAGGGTGCTTTTCTTCTGAAACTGGGGACGGAAGTGTCTGAGGGTCGGAAACAGTTGAAGATTCTTTGCTGCTGAAACTTGGGACGGAAGGTGCTGAGGGTCAGAAGTGGCCCATGGTCCTTTGCAGCTTTCGAGGGTTGGTTGCGCTCGAGTGTCCTTTGCCATTGAAACCAGTATGGAAGTGGCCCAGTTTCCTTTGCCACTGAAACCAGGGACAGAAGCGGCTTAGGGTCACAAGGGTCCTTTTGCCGCTGAAAGTGGGCATGGTATCCCTTCAGGGTTGAAATTAGTTGAGGGTCCTTGGCCACTGCAAATCAGTGACGGAAGCATATTAGGGTTGGAAGTGGTTCAGGGTCCTTCACTGCTGAAACTGGGACTGGAAGTGCTCAAGGGTAGGAAGCGGTTGAGGTTCCTTCACCACTGAAACTGGTTACGAAGTGGCTTAATGTCGGAAAGGGCCTAGGGTCCTTTGTCACTGAAACCAGGGACAGAAGTGGCTGAGGGTCGGAAAACGCTCAGGGTCCTTAGGCGCTGAAAGTGGGGATGGAAATGCTTCAGGGTCAAAATCAGTCGAGGGTCTTTCACCACTGAAACCTGGGCTGATGGTCTGAAGCGGGCCAGGGTTTTTTGCTGCCAGAACATTGTCCTGGAGGCTTCCCACTATATTCTTTGATGGTCAGGTCATTCCGTTACGGTTTATGAGTAAAACCTTATGGAGGAAGGAAAAAAAAACAAGGCAGGTGTGCTCAAAAAAGAATGATGTTCATCAAAAAAATAATCTTGGTACAAAATAACAAACAAAAAAACAAAAAAGTGGTGTCAAAACCACTGACAAAATGACCAAGCCGGAAACGGGAATAAAAATGTGGCATGACAAATACAACGACCTGAATACCTTTACTGAACCAGTCAATATAAAGAGCTCTAATCATGAAGTGTAGGGGTGAACACTGACTAGGCGACACTCTCGTCAAATTAGCGCCCTCTGGTGTGCCAGTATTTTATGTAGTAGACATCCCAAATGCTTTTCTTTTTCTGGAAAATGAGGGCTAATATCGAAGAGTTTAGGTTGTGTTTCACACGGCCCCAAGTTGACAACCGAGCAGTTCTTCAACTGGAGAATAAAAACAGCAATTTCCCTGCGCTTGCAATCTTGCAAGAAAGTCAGAAATGATACAGCGAAGCTCCCCCACACTCAAAACAAATCATAACTTGTGTTGTCGGGAATCACATTCTCCTCCCAGCTGGGGGGTTTGTCTTTCAGGTAATCAGACATCTGAAAACAGTCATTGGGATTCCAAAAGCTGCCGATCTCCAGTGGCTTCCGCCTCCCAATGTCAACAAAGAGACTGAAAGATCAAACCAGAAATCTTCCTGACTTCAGCAAAGCACTTTACTTGTGCGTCCTGTTTCCTGGTGACGCCTCCCCCATTGCCCCCTCCACGGTTATTACAACCATTAGCTGGTTTGTGCTGATGTTGAGCGCTCCGTTGAACAGCAAATGCAAAATGTCTGTTCAGCACTGTTGACTAAACTCTTTCCACAACCCAGGGGAACCAATAGTAGAATATGAGTGAAGAAGGCCGTCCAGCATCAAAGAAGACATCAACGTGGACTGGTGGCGGCACCTCGACGACTGTAAAGGCCTTACCTGAGCTCTAGTCACAGTCATCCGCCTTCTGTCGCATTTAGATCTGACGTTAGGGCTGCCAAGATGGTGGGCGTACTGTGGAAAGACCGCATCTTCGTGGTGAACACACCAAAGAGATCCCCTTGGAAAAAACCCTATATCTAATTCCAGCCATGCTTAAACACCCTAATTTGAAACGGTTTGAATACTTCAAAAAACCTTCTTTGAAACCTGACAAATGCGTTAAAACCTTACTTTGAAACATTTAATTAACTTGAAAACCTGATTTAAAACTATAGCCTTGCTTTTAAACTCTACTCTGAAATCCTAGGAATGCTTTAAAACTCTACTTTGGAACCCTAGTTTTTCTTCAAAACCCTACTTTGAAACCTTAGTTTTGTTTTAAAACTCCATTTAAAACCCTAGCCTCGCTTTAAAACACTACTTTAAAACTATAACCTTGCTTTTAAACTCTACTTTAAAACCCACACCCTTACTTTTAAACTCATTGAAAGCTTATGAATGCCTTTAAACCCGACTTTGGAATACGAGCATTGTTTTGAAATCCTATTTGAAACCCTAGTTTCACTTTCAAAGCCGACCTTAAAACCATAGCCTTGTTTTTAAAGGGTTTCAAAGTATTCAAACCCAGTGCTGCCATTGCTTGCATCCTAATAACATTACTGTTGCCGGTATACCGATAACATGGCCTTGGCCGGCATCTGGAGAACATTGCTGTTGCTGGCATCTCTAGAATGTTGCTATTACCTGGAAAACATGGCCGTTGCTAAGATCTCAAATGTGGACAGTGCTAGCCTCTGGAGAACATGGCTGTTACTTGAAACTATAACGTGGTCTTTACCGGCATCTCGACAACGTTGCCCTTACTGGCATTTGGAGAACATTTCAATTGCTGGCCTTTGGGGAACGTTAAAACGTAACATTATGGTTGTTGCTGGTATGTTAATGACATGGGCATCTGGAGGACATTGTCGTAGCTGGCATCTCTAGAACGTTGCTGACATTTTACAGAATATGTCTGTCGTTGGAAAGTGTAGAACGTGGCAGTTGAGAGCATTCCAAGAACGTGGCCTTTGCCTGCAACTTGAGTACATAACTTGCAGTTGTCGGTATCTGGAGAACGCGGCCTTTGCTGGCATCTGGAGAAGAACTACACAATGTGATCGTTGCTGGCATCTGAAGAACGTGACCAGATGGCATCTGGAGAGCATTGCTGTTGCTGGCATCAATAGAATGTGGCCATTGCTGGCATTTCAAGAACATTGTTGGCATCTACAGAATGTTGCTATTACTGGCATTTAGAGAACATTGCCATCGCTTGCATCGTAGTAGCATGGTTGTTTTCGGTTTATTGATAAATTGATCATTGCTGAGATCTGGAGAACATGCCCATTGCTGGCTCTGGAGAATGTGGCTGTTGCCTGGATCTTAAGAACTTGGCCAATGCTGGCATCTGGACAATGTGGCCATTGTCTGTATGGAGTGAACGTGGACATGGTTAGCATCTGGAAAAAAGGGCTGTTGTTGGCATCTAGAGAATGTGACCGGGTGGCATCTGGAGAAGATTGCGGTTCCTGGCAACACTAGAATGGTAAAATCTTGAGACCGTTGCTAGCGTCTGGAGAACCTCTGGAGTACATCTCTGTAGGCGTGACATATTCTGGTTTGTTGACCGTCAGCTGTCATAAAAATGTCCAAGAAGCAGTTTTTGGGATCAAAAGAAAATCGTAACTGCCCTTAAGGCACCTTGGCCTCCTCTAGCATCTCTTGTCATCTTTGTCCTCTATGCACTTTCCACATTTTTTTTATTTTGCGGTCAAATTCCCGAGCGGCCGTGTTTGCGCGACTGCCTTTTTTCCCCCACCAGCGATTTTGCGACACACAGGTGATTGCAGAGGCGGACTGCTTTTCTCGTCCTTAAATGGTCGCTCAAAAAGCTTTCATTGGGAATGCGTCGTCCACGCTTGAACGAAATTCAAGCGGGCATCTTCCCTCACAAAAAGTCGAGAACTTTTTTCCTTTTTCTCTCACAGGCAAAAGAGAGCATGAATAGTGAGTGGTAAGGCTCATTACGTTGGTAAATGGCTGAATGCTGCACGGTGTGAACATGCTCCCTCCCCTATTCCTGCTGGAGCAAATTGGTCTCGGGGGATCGGTAACTCGGCGAGTGTGCGAGGGAGAGAGCAAGAGGCAAATGTGAGTTACGGAAATAACAATTGACAAAGACAGAAAGATTTGCAGATGAAAACGTATGTTTGCTGTTTTATTTTGAAGACTTTTTGTAGGGTGTCATGTTTCAAAGTAAGTTTTATATCCCTAAGGTTTGAAAAAAAGGTCAAGTTAAAAGAAAACAACATTGTTTGTGGGGCTCAAGTTCATGAGAAATGCTTTCATACCCTACTTTGAAACCCTACCCTCACTTTGAAACCATATCTGGAGCTTTGCGAATTATTTAAAATAAAGTTGAGTTTAACTTACTTTTGGAAGATGAGCTTCAAGAGTTAGGCGACTTCTCCTCCGTGATAGAAAGTGGGCGAAAAAAAGTGATCCAACCAATTTCTCAACCGCATCAAGCTTTCTTATTCCACTTTCATTTCAAATGAAGCGGCCTGACACTTCTTTACACTTTACACCAACCATATTGAATCGATGCACAAGATCTTAAACAATAAAAATGTCAAAGTTCTCAGCGTGCTGGAGATACAAGTATAGAATGTTTACTCACAAACTAGGAAAAGGATGCAGACTTCTTCTTCGTGGTACATGCTGGGTGACCTCTCACAGCGCCCCGCGGTGGAAAGAAGCACTACAGTACTGTCCTCTACTCGGAAAAAGGTTCACACAATACAAAATCTAACTTACAGGAATGTCCGGATATTTTTCGACATCCTGAAAAAAATGTTAGCATCTACAATTTTTCGTCAGTCGAATGGTTGTAAGTAGGGGAGTGTTTGTACTTAAAAACCTTGATCTTGTTTAAAAAAGGCTTAAAAAAAACATATATGAGGCCAAAACCCTAGTTTGGACCCCAAGAAACTTCAAAACCCTCTTTGAAGATGAAACACTAGTTTGAAACCCTAGCCTAGGCGGAAACTTTAAAAACCTATAAAACTCTAGTTTAAATCCCTTGCTCGAAACTCTATCTGAAACCTTTATAATTCTTGAAAATCCCAACAATGCGTTTAAAACCTACCTTTTAACCGTAAGAATGCTTTAAAAACCTACTTTGAATTTTTAGGAACACTTTCAAACCTGACTTTGAAACCCATAACTAGCTTTTTAACCCTATTTTGTATTACTAAAAAACACTTTAAAAACCTTATATGGACCCAAAACCCCAGTTGGAAACCCTAGAAATGCTGTAAAACCCTATTTGCGGGTGAAACCCTACTTTGATAAATCCTAGGTATGCTCGGAAACCATACGTTTTAAATCCTACCATGTAACTCTAAAATTTTATTGAAACTTCAGTTCAAATCAGTTTAAAGCCAACATTAACCTAACCCTAGCCTCTTTAAAACCCTACTTCGAAACCCTAGTTTTGCTTTAAAAGCTTAATTTGTAACCCTATGTTGCTTTTAAACCCTATCTTGCACTTCTTGACCCCAGAGATTATCGTGTGTTGACTTAAGAATCATTTTGTTCAGTAAATAAAATCTCCTTCCAAGCCACTTGAGCTGAGTCAACGACACCTTCTTTCATCACCTAACAACTTTTGCCATTTATTTTTCAAAACAATATTTTCACCGGGAATGACTGATTATTTCTTGCTAATCTGCCTCAAGATGGGAAAGATGTCCTCCGGTTGGTGCCTCTCGTGTCATTCGTTCGGCTTCCGTGACGCACACAAGTAAGACAAGCGGCAAAAAAATCCTTTGAAAAAGCATATTTTTCCCCAATGAATCAGCCGTCGCTGAAGCGTATATTGGGTTTAAAAGCGTCTCAGAAGAGATTGAGACAAAAGACAAGAGAGGACACACGAGTCCATAATGGAAGCTTTGAAAGTTTGATTGGCGCTCTCAAGGTTTTTCTCACAATGAGACACTTTTCTCTTTTGTCATACTTGTCTTTGTAAGTCGGATGATCGGAATTAAGGTAAAAGCAACAAACTTCAAGTTTAATTTGTACATTCTGGAGCCTGCGGACCGAAAACTGTTTTAAGTCGTCGGTGCTTGAGGCTGGTAAACAGTGTTGGGAGTAACCAGCGCTGGGCACGTTAATTTAAAAAAGTCCTTTGTTACAGTTACTCGCTACTTTATAGTAAAAGTAACTTATTACCAGGGAAAGTAACTATTTCCGTTCTTGAGCAGTATTGGGGTCAATTGAATATAGAAGAAAAGACAGTTAGTTGTGGTATATGTCACGGAACGGACCAGGAGGCAGGAAGTGTGAACTCATTTGCATGTACGATTTGTTACTTTAATTTAAAAGTTGTCCAACACGCAGGGACCAAAGACAAAACAAAACAGGCTTAAAGGCAATCAAAAAGTCAAACTAGGTAATACTCACAAAACAGGCATAAAGGCAATCAAAATCACAAACTAGGCATTTACTCAGAACAAACGGACATGAACAGGATTTTCCTCAAGTTAAGCAATGGTCTGGCAATGGGCAGTCCCAAAAGGAACGCTTAAGTATCCCACACGCAATCAAGTCAATCCGTCTCAGCCGGTGTTAAGGGGCGGGACCAGCTGGGTGCCATGACGACCGTGCAGGACATGACATTATAGAGCCTTGTAATAAAGATAGACCCTTACCAGCAACAGATTCATCCTACACTTGAAGTGTAACAAAAATAAACAGTATAATAAAATGTAATAAAAAAACAATATGCAGTAAACAATATGAAGTGAGCTTGATTAAGTAAATCTAACTTGAATGGTCCATTGTAAAGATGGGAATTCCAACTCCAAACCAAAGGTGGAAACCATTAGAACTTTTTAACCCCTAATTCAAAGTCAAAACCCAATTTTAAACCCTAGGCTTGCTTTAAAACCCCACTTTAAAACCGTAGCCTCGGCTTTTAACTCTAATTTGAAACCATAGTAATGCTTTAAAAACTCACTTTCAACCCCAAACGTTGCTCTAAAACCTAAATGGGCGCTCTTTTAGTGTTACCGTCAGTCCAAAGGTGTTTTCTTCCCTCCGTCTTCCTTTCTCGGAAACGACAAATCTCGGACGATCGCTATCTGCGGAGCAGAGCAATTATCGCTAATGCAAATTTGTAGCTAAGAATAACAACAACGTTACAAACTTAATGAGACCAAATCAAAGCTGCCAGCTCCTCTAAAATTGTCGTTCATTTATGGTTGTTTGGAGCTGCAGCTGAAGCAGAATAGCGTACAAAGCTTGATTTATGCTCGTGAAGTAGGGGTAATAGATTATTCGATTTATAGTCGTCGAGGCTGGCGATTGGTTGATGCTGATGGATGGAAACGCTCGCTGGAAATTGTGTTGGGAGAGGAGGAGAGGGGATCGTGATCTGTGGTGCCGCTTTGTTTTCGATTCAGTTTTTATTTCTCAGCTTGTATTGTGACATCAGACCGAGCTATTCCGCTCTTTTTCTTTTGGACAACGGGCGGGGTTAGAAGACGGCATGATCCTTCATGGTCGTCTGTGCATTTTTATTCAAGATTCTAAGTACTTCGGTTAGAGAAGGAATCTCTTATTCTCTGGCGACGTCAGACCAAGCTTTTCAAAGAAATCATAGCAGGTATCTTCGGACCGAAATCATCATCCGTGATCTGACATGATAGTTAGCGCAAATCCATTTTCAATTACAAAGCTTAGTCAATGACATCTTCTTTCATCTCCGGCATGTGCGTTCTTTTTCTTTCTGGATGAAATCTTACCAACTATTGACCTGACTGACTCTACTTTTACAACAATAGGCAGGATAATAGAAAACGGCTTAGGGAATTAAGGTTGATAATGAAGACGTACGAAAAGCAACCAGACGAAGAAACATCTTAGCATATGTTGTGCCTAGAAAGCAAAAAAACATGTAAATGAGATGGAGTCTTCTCCGGAACGTCCATCGACACACTCACGCCTTTTATTTGCCTGTCAGAAAAGCTCGCAACAGCAAGCAATCAATATTTTAAACTCTAGTTCGAAACCCTAGTTGAACACCCAAAAATAAAACCTTAAAACCCTAGTTTGAGTCTGAAACCCTAGTTCAAAACTCTTAATGGAAACCCAATAAACGTTGTAAATCTGGGGAGCAAAGCAATTAGCGCTAATGCAAATTTGTAGCTATCAATAACAATGACGTTTCAAACGAAACAAAGTGCCCGATCCTCCAAGATTTAAGTTCATGTGTGGTTGTTTGGAGCTCCAGCTGAAGCAGGATCGCATACAAAGCTCTTCAATAAAAGTTTTCTCTGGCACGTACAGTGCGCCAATGTCTGATCATGACGTTTTTTTTCTAGCAAACACAATGTCAAACACACACACGTTAGAAACCCCGAAATCACTTTAAAACACAACTTTATGCTAAAACCCTATTTTGAAACCCTAGAATGCATCAAAACCCTTGTTTGGGGCTGAAATCCTAGCCAGAAACCCTACAATCGCTTTAAAACATTCGTTTTAAGCGAAAACCTACTTCGAAACCAGACTTTAACGATAACAAATGGAAGCTGCCAGTTCCTTTGGAAGATCCGTTCATTTATGGTTTATTGGAGCTCCAGCTGAAGCGAGGTCAAATACAAAGCTCTTAAATGAGATTGAGTCTTTTCCGACACCTATGCTATGTACTTTTGTTTTTTTTGGCAAACACTCTCTCAAACACAGCGAATAATCAACATTTTAAACTCTAGTTGCAAACCCTGACAATGCTTTAAAACCTTACTTAGGAGCAGAAACCTTAGTTTGAAACCCTGAAATCCCCTTAGAATGCTAGTTTGAAAGGCCAGAAATGATTTGAAACCCTAATTTGGGTCTCGAACAGTAGTTTAAAAATCTCGCAAGAAACCCTGTAATTGCTTTGAAACACTAACTTTAAGCCAAAACCCTACTTAGAAATTTTAGCCTAACGGTACCAAATGGAAGCTGCCAGTTTCTTTAGAATTTGCCTTCAATTATGGTTGTTTGGAGCGCCAGGTGAAGCGGGGATTGAATTCAAAGCTCGTAAATGAAATCAGGTCTTCTCAGACATGTATGCATGTCGTTTTCTTCTAGCAAACAAGCACACAATCGTAACAGCTAACAATAAATATTTAAACCCTAGTTTGAAACACTTGTTAGAAACCTAGCAAACAAGCACACACTCATAACAGCTAACAATAAATATTTAAACCCTTGTTTGAAACGCTTGTTAGAAACCTAAAATATGCTCTAACACCCTACTTTGAAGTTAAAACCCTAGCTCGAAACCCTATAATCGTTTTAAAATCTTACTTTGAACTCTAGTTTGAAAAAATGAAATTGCTTTAACCCTGATGAACCCAAGAACCATTTTCTCTGGTGGGAAATGATGACCAGTGGGTTCTCCACGGTTGAAAAACTTACTTTGAAGCCAAAAAGCAGTAGCTCAGGAGGTAGAGCGCTCGTCTTGGGATCAAGGGATCCCAGTTTGAATCCCGGCTCGTCCGTGTTACATGTCGAAGTGTCCTTGGGTAAGACACTAAACCCCTAATACCCCCAATAAGCAGGTTAGCGTCTTACATGGCTGCATACAAGGCCGCTATTGGGAAATGTGGAGCACATTGTAAAGCGCTTTGGGAAGTCATTGACTTGAAAAGCGCTATATAATGCAGATCATTTCATTTCATTTCTACCTTTTGTTTCTTTTTTCTCAGCTTTTCATTACATTTTCATTTTGGTATTTTTTACCTTTTTTGTTCTATTTCCCCCCCTTCCTTTAAGTCATTTTGTGCACAATTTTACATAATATTTGGTCGTGTAGGGATTAAAGAAGCAAAAACAACCTGAAGAGCCGTCTGGGACCCGAAAGAGCCGGTTCTCTTTAGTGAGCCGAGCCGAAGAAGCCGGTTCTCGAAAAACTCTTCTGACTTTACTTTTCAACTTCGTTCGACATTGACTTCAAAATACCGCATTTAGAAAACAGCGTCAGGGGAACCCGTGTATTTTTACCTTCATGCACTGTAACTGACTTAATTCGCTTCTTAATTAGCAATTTCGAGCCCTGATTTTTGTGCGCTGGCTAGATTTTCTTGTGCGCTGAGAATGTGTGAGCGGTGCGCAATTGCGCACGTGCGCAGCTTAGAGGGAACATTGCTGGAAACCCTATGATTGCTGTGAAGCGCTAGTTTTAGGTCAAAACCTTACTTCAAACCCTGAGCCTAGCAATACCAACTGGCAGTTGCCAGCTCCTTTGGAATTTGCCTTCATTTATGGTTGTTTGGAGCTCCAGCTGAAGCGCGATAGCATACAAAGCTCCTAAATGAGACTTCTCCGACACGTAGGCCATGTTGTTTTCTTTCTAGCAAACACGCTGTCAAACACACACTGGCAACAGCTAGCAATCAATATTTTAAGCGGACATCTGAAGCCTGGGTTCGGCCCCCCCAGGGAAGATGGCCACTAATTGGTCCCACCAAAGGAGGGCTCCGTAAACAAGACCGACGCCCACAAACGCAATGAATCAAATCCACGTTCCGTCGTGCAGCGGGCGCCAATTATTAGCGTCCGGCGCTTTGGCGGACGATTCCATTTACATATCTAAATGAGAAGGCCCGGCCGGTTGCGAATATCTTTTGTAGCTTGTTTACTGGAAATCCGGCGCAAACGAGCACGACTTTCATAACAAGCTGCGGGTTAAACGCCAAAGCGGGTTGAGCATTTCTCAAGCATGCCGCCCATTCTCCCGAGAGCTTGTTATTCATAGCAAAGTGTCAAAGGTGGACGTTTTATTCACCTTGTGTGTGTTTATCCGACGCGCTGCATCAAGAGTCGGAAGAACGATTTGAGGAGGGGAGGGCGGTCTTATTAATGGTTGTATTCCGCGAGCGGTTTGGTTCATTGTCCCTCGGGGTTGAAAAACTCTGACATGGTCCTATAGCTACAAAACATCCTAATTACGAAACCTGTCGTCCTTATGCCAAGGAAATGTACTTAACGAGCCAAATGGCCTGGTGTTGCTGATAAAAGATTGTCTTCGGCTGCTTGGAGTGCTCAGAGGTCAGGAGATGCAGTCCCCAATTTGGCCGCAAGAGGGTGTTGGATGCCCAAAAAAGCTGCCCACACTAAAGCAGTTTTCTTTTTACAGATTTTTTGGGGTGTTTATTGGGGGTGCGTGGGCACAAAACCTAGCTAAAGACACTCATGGAGGGCTAATGTACAAATGCTACAACTTTCATAAAAAATGAATCAGCCGTTTTGAGTCTATAAGGTAAATATACACACAGACACAGACACAAAAATCAGGATTTTTAAAGTAGTTTAGAAAAAAAGATGGATTTAGGTTAGATAGATAGATAGATAGATAGATAGATAGATAGATAGATAGATAGATAGATAGATAGATAGATAGATAGATAGATAGATAGATAGATAGATAGATAGATAGATAGATAGATAGATAGATAGATAGATAGATAGATAGATAAAAGCTGAAATCAATTTTCACTTTTCACAATTCAAACACTTCGATTTTTATTGCAAAAATTATGACCACTAGAGGGCCGGAGGTCACTATGCCCATGTGCACCTCCCTAAGGGGCCCGCTTTATAAATGCGCACAGAAATTTGATGTGATTGACGGAAAAAAAATCCACAGTTTGGTTGCCAATGGTAAGCTCTGTGCTGGGTACTACTGTCGGTAAATTTCTCAAACAAAGCATCTTATGATCAGGAATCATCTACCATCGGCCTATCATGACATGAGAGCACAGCCATAGATTTTTATTACAAGAGAAACCCTTGTCAGTCGGCTCCGGTAATTGAATCATCAGATAGAACTAAAGAGTTGTCTTGTGGGGGTAGGATGTGGCATTTGAGTCATTAGACAGAATGCAAAAGGTGGAACCGTTTCTGTTGGAGGCAGAAAAAGAGGGTATTTTCTGTAGCCCACCAGAGAATATCACTACACATTGTTGGGAAATCATTATCACAATGTACCGTTTACCAAATTGTTCGAATCAGTCATCTGACATTAACCAAACACAACCTATATTCCTCCAACAATCATGCGCCCTCGTTTCTTGGGAGAAAAAAATAACCAGGAAGGCCTTTCACACGGGATTTGATGTTTATTTTTCCTAACAGAAGAACTAAGTGTACTCCATCGGAGACGGCTGAGTAGTGACGTTGGAGTGTGTGCGGGAAGCCTTCTTCTGAAGTCCTTTAGCTTTCTCTTATTAGCTCTCGTGTCCCCGCAAAATGGCGTCTCGGCCCCTTCCATGGGCGTGCCAAGCAGTTGTTTTGTGCCCAACGTTCTCACAACACAGCGCCTTGATGTCTGGCTTCCCAAAACAACGCCTGTCGTTCAGTGTCAGCAAATCCACGAGTCCCGTTTATCAAAATCTCCTAGACAAAATATTATGCTTTTCGAACAGCCTGCCCTGACATTGAACTGCAGCCCAGTCAGTGAATATCTTTATTGCATTAAACTGAGTCAATCGTCTAAAATCCTTTAGAGTCAAACGTATAAAATCCTTTAGCATGCAATACAACAATAACTAATGATAATCATTAGACTTCTAATAATCATAAAGATATGCTATATAACGATTGACAACAATTAGACTAACTATTAGTTATCGTCATTATAATACTACTAGTAGTAATAATACTATGCAATACTCCGACAATTGATTATAATGATCACTGCTACTAATTATGATACTATTAATAACAATCACACATTTACCATGCTATATGATGATTGACAACAATTACTACGACTAATATTTGTTACAATACTATTACTACTAGTAATAATAATAATACCATGCACTACGTCAACAATTGCTAAAAATAATAACAAAAAAACGATCAACCGAAAATCTCCTCCCGGTCAACGAAAGTATTTTCCCGCGCACATCCAAAGACACTCGACCTTTTCTGATTCCCTTTCCGATTCAATTTGCAAAGAAGGTTAATCACAGAAGCCGGACGACGCTGAGCCTCGCCGTTACCCCGACAAATATCGGCTTTCTAAAGCCGCTCATTACGCCGTTGATATTTGCACGGCCGTCCACTCGAGCTGGGGCTAAACGCGGGCGATGCACTCCAAAGGATTTAAAAGCACTCATCCTTTGTAACCTTTCCCGTCTCGGCCCGACGACCGTCTCCGAGGAAAAGAGCGGCCGCTTGAGCGCCGGAAAATGGCTCACAGAAATGAATCTAGGCACATTATTTACTGCTTAGCCCGCCGCCGCCAAGAATGGTAAGTGGCTTTTTCCCTGTCGGATTTAATCGTTAGCCTCTCCTGGGTTGACGTCAGGCGTCAGGTTCACCTCCCAACGTCCTCGCCGAGACGCTTGAAGAACTCTTCTGGAACGCTAACTGCCTACTCAAAAGGGAGACGCTGCATGTTAGCATTCTGTTAGCAGTCTCCTCCTGAGATCTTACTAAACGTGATGGATCCAGTTTGGTTTCTTGGGTGAAATTACCCAGCAGGCAATAAACATTCAATGATAGTTTCGGTTTTCAAGTGGTTTTCCCAATCCTTGACATTTGATGGTGTCAGATGTTCGATGAGCCCGATTCATTGAAAGGGATCGTCCTTAAGACCTGCTAAGGACTGATAATAGTTGTTATCGATAGAAAAAAGGTGTAATGGAGGATAGGAACTTAAATAGACCTGCAGGTAGCGGATTGGAAAATCTAAAACCTGCAGGACTGGCCCTTGATTCATAACCAGATCATCAGCTAGACCTGCTGAGGACTGTAACAGTCGTGAACTCCAGAACCAGGTTTGATGGAGGACGTGAAAATCTCAAACCTAAAGGATTAGCTCTCGAGTCATATAACCCCATTGTCCGCAAGATCAACTTAGCAGTGATGATATTTTGAACCATGTGTGATGTGGGACAGCAAAAACTAAAACCTGAACGGCTTGCCTTCGATTCAAATAGCCAGATCGTCAGCATGACCAACTGAGAACTATAACAGTCATCATATTTAGAAACAGGTGTGATGAAGGACGGGAATATCTCAGATCAGAAAGAGGAGGACGGAAAAATCTAAGACCTGCAGGACTGGCCCTCGATTCATACAACCAGATTGTCAGCAAAACCTGCCGAGGACTGTTACAGTTGTGAACTTTAGAACTAGGTTTGATGGGGACTGCAAAAACTAAAAACTGCAGGACTGACCCTTAATTCAAATAACCAGATCATCAGCCAGACCTGCTGATAAAAGTCATGATCTTTAGAACCAAGTGTAGAGAGGACTGGGAAATCTCAAACCTGAAAGTGGAGGACAGGAAAATCTAAGACCTGAAGGACTGGACCTCGATTTATATAACCTGATCATCAGCAAAACCAACTGAGGACTGTAACAGTCGTGGTATTTAGCACCAGGTGTGATTAGAATAAAAACAACTGAAACCTACAGGACTGGCCCTACAATACAAAAAAAACAGATTGTCAGCAAGACCTGCTGATAAAACTTTTTAGAACCAGGTGTCAATGAGGACGAGAACATTTAAATCCCGCAGGGCTGGCCATTGAAAGCCAAAACTAGTTGTCAGAAGTGTCTGTACCCCAACAGACTTGGTTTATAGCTGCTCTCGGTTCTTTTTTTTCGTCTTTTTGAACTTACTGTGGTAGCATGCGCAATCGACCAATCAGGACACTTGTACCCAAATGCCCTGTGGCCATTTTGAGCTTCCTCAAAAGACTAGTCTTCCCTCCGATGCCTTTCCCTTTATGTATCATCTAGAGTCTGTTTACATCAGGGCATTACGAGCTAATGTGTTTACTGTTAGAATTGCTACCCGGTCATTTTACTTTCTGAAATTTATCTGCTAAATGCCTTGTTTTGCTGATCGTGTGCCAATTGTAAAGCCTGGCATTGAAGTATCTGGGAGATCCGACAATTCTGCCTTTTAGTTTATCTTGTGCGGCCGCAGCCAAGTTTTTCAAAAGGCCTGCCACAAATAAATGAGCGGGAAAATCGAGCGTTGGCCAGGAAATCCAGCCTGTTGGTCCCTTGTAGGGGAATCGGAACGTGATTGAGAGGTAACAGTGGCGACCCGGAGGTAATTGGCAATTAGAGAAGTGTCAGCATTATTGGTCGAGGCTATAATTAGGATTCTTTCACATGGACGTGTGATCTTGTTTAAGGTCCGTGCTTATGTTCCTTTAAATGTGGTGCACTTTGCTATGACCTTCTGTAATGGCACTTCTTGTTCCAGCCATCATTATGTCGCTACGACGCTATACATTAAATGTGAGCCGAGACAGACCTCGGACTGATTTAGTCCATTGCTCAATAATACAACAAATTGTTGCCTGGCTGGTTGCAATCTTGGAAATTGTTGGCTAGAAAAAAGCTTTAGTAGTCTCAAATTTCCTGAGAACTAAACTTTGCTGGGTGACCTGAGCTGAGTTTGCCCCCAAGATATTACCCTGGAATGCAGTTTTGGACTTCTTCTGCTGGCTGAAGATCCTGGGAAAGACCCCTGTCACAGAGAGTAAGTCTCTAAACTTGGCCTGGGAACCCTTTGGACCACATATCGTTTGAAGAACTAGACTAAGATGAAGGTTATACCAAACATTTTGTTTAAACGCCCCCAAGGAACTTTCCTGGAATTTGTTTCGGCAGTTCTTTCATTTACTGGAGATTCTGAGAAAGACCGGGATACATTGAAGAAAGAAAGTCTCTCAATACAGCCTGGGAACCCTTGGGGACCACGTGATGAACAGGACCAAGATGAAGGTGCTGCTAAACATCTTGTTTAGAAGCCCAAAAGGAACATCCCTGGAATGCAGTTTTGGACTTCTTCTGCTGGCTGAACATCCTGGGAAAGACCCCTATCACAGAGTGTAGGTCTCTAAACTTGGCCTGGGAACCATTTGGACCACATATTGTTTGAAGAACTAGACTAAGATGAAGGTTATACCAAACATTTTGTTTAAAAGCCCCCAAGGAACTTTCCTGGAATTTGATTGCTGGAGATTCTGGGAAAGACTTGCGTCAGATTGAAGAGAGTACGTCTCTCAATGTGGCCTGGGAACCCTTGGGGACCACCTGATGAACAGGACCAAGATGAAGGTGCTGCCAAACATCTTGTTTGGAAGCCCAAAAGGAACATCCATGGAATGCAATTTTGGACATCGTCCACAGATTGGAGATCCTGGGAAAGACTGGGGACCCATCAGGGAGAGTAAGTCTCTCAACGTGGCCTGAGAACAATTTGGGACCACATAAGGCCCAAGGAGCTGTACCAAGATGAAGTTGCTACCTTTGGATGAGCAGTAGGTAGTATCATGGAGTGGATTCCAGGGGGACAAAACAATATTGATTTTGGACATATTCCACCAGTTAGAAATCCTGAGAAGACACTTCGGGATCATATGCCGCTTTAGGAGCTGGACCAATATGAAGCTGGATTAGAGAAGATGGACGCGACAGTACTGGTTTTGTCACTGGTGTTTCCTGTTCTTTTTGCTATGTGCCATCTTGATTTCCTCTTTTCTGGACTCGATACCGCCCTTGCTTTACCCTCCCGGCTAGCGACCAGTATCCCTGCTGCCTACGATTATCCTCGCTCAACACAGAAGTGCCACTTTCGCGTTCCTCCCACCTGCTACCCCTGTCTGTCGATCATCGGATCGTGGAAGCAAGCACTGCTCTCTCTCGTTATCAACAAAACTGAGTAAACCAACGCTACTGGGCCCTGTCTTAATTTCTAGCTCGTGACATTAACTAATTATGTAGGATTTATTGTCACAAATACAGAGTTGAAGAGACCACTTTCATTTAATTTTTGAGCACATTTCTAAGAATTCCAGAGTCAGGCAATCTTAATTGGTCATCAGGATTTGAGGCTGACGTAAAAACCCATGTTTCCCCTTTTCCCGAAGAACTTGCAGGTACAGACGCCTCGGATTTCTTAAGCGCCCGGGTTTCCTCGTCCTCCCCGTTGCTAACCTCGATTCGGGCAGCGTAAAACGCTAGAAGTTGTTGAAAAAGCCGGCGTGTTTCGGAACGTGCCGGGGCCTTTGAAGTGTCTGACAAAGAAGCATCAAAGACACGAAAGCAGCGTCGGGAAGCGCTTCCCGACTGTCGCCTTCATAAGGAAAGTTCAGCGTGATCCTTCTTCGCTCTGCTGCAAGCTCCTGCAACCTCTTTTAGGAATTGTACCTTTTTTATTTTATCCTATGGTTTCTCCCTGTTGAAGAAAAATGTTACAGGGGGAAGATTTGACACACAAAGACCAAGCACTAACACATGACGAAAGAATTTCGTTTTCTAGAATTCTATTCCATTTTTCATTTTGGACTAATAGATCGGGGAAAACTTTACTTGCAGCGTGTCATCAGTGCAACGTGTACCAAAACTCGGGATTTTGACATCAAATTGGACCATCCAAATCCGTCCAAAAATCTGGGATTGTTACGAATGATTTCCTTTCCGAAAGCTGCTTCGTAAACGTGAAAAGGCATTTTACACTAGTGATTACCTAATTTCATCCAAGTTTCCCAAAAGTAATAAATTATAAATAGTACTTGTCAAGGTTAAACTTGAGATTACATAAAAGTAAAGAAAGAAGCACACTCTGAGTCAGAGATTGGTTTTGGGTAGCCCTTTAATCGGAGGCGCATCCCATCTGAATTTTCCCCTAGATCTGCTTCAAAGATCGGCTCAGAGAGAAAAGACCTCAATCCGATAACTACTGCCAGATTCATTCAAAATACAGGTGTAAAACAACAAATCTGATTGGCTTCAATAAGATCACATGAATACATAAAACAAATCTGATAGACTTAAACCAATCACATGATTAAATTAAGCGATATAATGCTGGTCGCCAGTTGGCGTGCACGCACAATAAATGAACAGTAAGATAAGAGAAACTTTTGTAACATAAAAGAACGAGTTACTGTAAAATCAAGGAAGTATAGCAAGGGGAGGCAAGCTTATGACCAGACTTCCCAGCACTTCATTTTTTTTCTTTTCTTTCTTTTTCTTTTTTGTTTCTTTTTTCCTTCTTTTATCTATCCTTTTCTCCTTTTTATTTTCTATATCTTTTTTTTCTTTCCCTTTGCCCTTTTCCTTTCTTTTTCACTTTTCTTTTTCATCTTCCATTTATTTTATTCCCATTTTTAAAATTTTACTTTTACCGGTAAGACCCCTGCTTTTCTTATGCTTTAAAAGACTGGGCAATAAGGTTCTCTTTGTTCACTATAAGCCTCTGTAGTTTGTATCCTTCTTTAAACTTTTAGCATTCATATTTGGTTGCACTACAAAATACCGCAATCTCTAGTGCTGAAATTCCACACACTAGTCATTTAAAACAAGAACAATCGACTGCATCGGAGCAACAAGGGATTGTCTGTTTTATACACGTTTTACAGACTTCCTCTGTTATCTTCTACAAACAAATGATATTCAGGGATTTCTAAAGGAAAACGTTTTATTTGTAGATATCGTCCAGTGGCGTGATGTTGTATCTCCCCCGTCAGCCGCCGTCGCCACCTCATCATATTCCGTGGAGATGCTCGGAGGAATCCGATAATAATTTCCCGTTGTCAACACGAGTCCCTCCACCAGGAAACTCACAAAGTGCATTATTTTCCCGGCAGAATTCTGTCAACACGCCTTCTCCTATGCATAGATTTTCTGCTTCCGTGTTCACCATTTCAAGAAAGTCGGACATGCGGAGAAAAACAAATTCGGGAAGTTCGGAGAAGGGGGACTTGAATTTTGAGGAGACACCACGGAGGGGATTGCAAACGCAAGTTGAAATGTAACTGACTTTCGTCATTGATGTCCTGCTAGCAGAGGTGTACATTTACTCTGTTACATTTATTTGAGTAAGTTTTGGGAAAGGTACTTGAGTATTTTTAAATCCCTATACTTTTCCTTGAGTAAATTTTAAAGAAAAAACGGTACCTTTGTTACTTCATGACTTGATAAATCCCTTCCACGTAAGTACGCGTCTGTCTGTCTCCGCTAAGGCGCATTTATTTTGACGCAGAACTCCGCCAGGCTCTACCACGTTTAACCAATCAATAGTAGCAGCCTCGTCACGTGACCATATTCAACTCCAGCGGGGGAAAAATTGTTTACGGATAAAACAAATCGAAAATGTCGCTCTCCGTTCTGGTCTTGACAAGTGGTGGTCTCTGAAAATACCTTCTACGAAAGCACAGAAGAGAAGACCCACCCCTGGTTTCACATCAAAAGCATGTTCTGTCATGGTTGCCATGGTGCCCAATTGGCCGCGCCCGTGTTTGTCACGTTTGCCGTGGTGCACAATTGGCCCCACCCGTGTGGTGCCAGCTGCGGCTCATTGAGAGATTGACTTTCTGTTTATATAGAGCTCAGCGTTCTCTTGCTTCAGTGTCATCCTGTCAAACTAACTTCTGCCCCACAAGATGTGGGTTCTGACTGTTTTCCTGTGATATCTCCAGTCCGGTATTCTTCCGGTTTATTTTAGTCCTGTTTAATTTCGGGTTCCAGTTTAGTTTCCGTCTGTTTTTGTCCTGTTTATCATTTTCTCCAGTTTTTGTTCCCGTCTAGGTTCTCCTGTTAATTTTCGATATCCTCATCCGTTATCTATCCTGTCTGTCACTTCCTGTCCGGTATCGACCCCATCTGTCCGATATCAACTCGGGAAATTGGAATCGGTCTCGTTCGGTCTTTCCACGCCCTACCAGCTACCTAACGTGCATGACCCCCCATTTCCAGTAAAATAAAGGCTTGTGTGAGAACATCACGCGATTGGGTCCTGTATCTGTCCTGGTTCTGACATGTTCCCCTTAAAATAGGGTGCCAGACACCCAGCTACAATGTACAATATCTCCTTTATTCGAGTTTAAGGGCTAGCTTGTTGTGCATTAACGAATCTGTTACCCTCAAGATTCTCGGTTTACAGAACCCTTTATACCATGGGTTGTCAGGCACCAATGAGGATGCAACTCTGGACAGTTTTCTACACTGTTGACTTTTCTTGGTCTGTTCTTGGTTCGTGTGACAGTTGGCACCAGTCCATTCCTTAATGTTCCCGCCCCAGTTCTTTTTCGGTCTTCCTTTTCTCCTGCCCCCATGGAGTGTTCCCTGGAGAACCCGGCCAATCCTGATGATCTTGTGACCATACCACTGCAGTTTTCTTCTGCTCACAGTTGACAACAGTTATTGGTAGAGTCCAATGTGCCCTTTGATGTTTTGTGCACCATTTTGTTTGTCCCATGGGCTAAGTAGCTGATGCCTCGAGGTTTCCTGAAGCATGACATCTCCATGGCCTGGATTTTCTTTTCCAGTTTTGCTGTGAGAGTCAATGGATGTCAAGGGAGATAGAAGTAATGTGCCCTTGCATGAGTCTGATCTTTAAATGTACTGCTAGGTTCTTGTTCCTCCAGATGGGTTTATGTCTGGCAAGTGCACCAAAAAGTAGTGCGTTACTCTGAAAGTAACTATCTAGTTACCGTAATTACCATACACGGTGGTACCTCCTCACATGAGCTTGATAAGTTCCAGGATCGTCCTCATAGCTCAAATTGCTCGTGTTACAATCACATTTGCCAAAATGAAATAATAAAAAACTAATTGGTCCGTTCACATCTTCCCAAAAGCATCCAGGATTAACTAAAATAGCTATAAAAAACATCTTCCTGATCACGAAAAAGATAATGAAATATTCAAAGAAAATATCGTAAAAAAAATAATTCAGATGATAACAACTAATTAAAATGTGAGTTTATTATGAGTACTTACCGCGGAGGAAGTCAGCGTAACAGAGGTTTATTACGCGTGCAAGGAAAAGGAGTGACGGAGATGGCATACTTGTCAACTGCCGTTTTTCTCAGTATTTTTTCAAATTGTGTACTCTGTACAGCAGTTTTTATACAGTATTTGTTATTTTTTTAAAAGACAGATCTCGTTTTCAGCTCTAAGCAGGATTGTCTGGTAGCAGACGATAACCTCATCATGGATTGCTAATGTTGTTGTGGTAGTCAACATGAGCTGTGAGTAAATAGGTGCCGCAAAGGTTTTTTTATCGCTTGAAGGGAATTGCAACCAGTAATAAGGGGGAACAATTGTTGACAAGATACTGTCAAGGATACGTAACCACTTACCGTACGCTTGAAATGAATGTTACTGTAACATTAAATAAACGTACATACCCATTCTTTTTGCTGCACAATTATCTTTCCCGCAGTAGTTAGTATGTGCAAACCGGGACGAGAAGATGCTGGTGGTCAGGAGCAGTGGTGTCATGATTACCGATATGCATAACCTGTGCCCGCTCATTTGGTGCCAACTGCCTCGGACTCTGATTGGCTCTCTGTCCCTATTTAAACCCACTCCTCTCTGTCCACTTTTGTCAGTCCGTCTGCGAACCTCAGTTAACACTAGGCAAGGCTTTTTCAACCCTGACTCCCAGTTGTTTTTGCTCCGGTCTGTTCCCCGGCTTCGGCCCGTTTTTGATCCTGTCCACGTCTACACTCCCGTCTCGGCTTTCTACCTCTTTTGTCCCCGACCACGTTTACTCTCCTTTCCTGGCTTTCAATTCACTTATGACCCGCGACCACGTTTTTGCTCTCCTGTCCCGGCTTCCGACCCCTTTTTCCGTTCCCGACACCGCCATCGTTCGCCGCAGAAGATCCTCCGCGTTCAGAGCGACCTGCTTTCCGTGTCCAGCAATCTCTTTGTTCCAATGAAACTTGTGAGAAACGCAACGCAAGTGGTCCCGTCTCCGTTCTGGTCTTGACAAGTGATGGTCTCTGAAAATGATCGTAGCCTGGATTTACCCTTGTACGCAGAGCAAGATTTTTCTTCCAAAAGAAGAAAAATACTCACATTTAGAGGTGCTCACATTAAAAGATTCCAACGTAGACTTGCATTGAAGCCGACCCCCTTAAACTACTTAAAAATAGCAACCTAATAAAATAAATACAAGACAACGTGTACACAAACATATGTAAGCAGTGGAGCCTTCATATTCCTTAGATTGTGAGAGCTAGCAAACAAACACTTAGCCAAGACACTGTCAAGAACCGGAACAGGAACAAGACCCAAATGCGTGATGTTTCTCACACAAGCCTTTTATTTTACGGGAAATGGGGAGTCATGCACGTTAGGCAGCAGTTGGGCGTGGAATGATAGGAAGCCAGAGGCCGATGAGATCAATACCAATTCCCCGAGCAGATATCGTCTTGGGATCAAAAGATCGCAGGTTCGAATCCCGGCTCCTCCGTGTTATGTCGAATTGTCCTTGGGCAAGTGAAAATCCCTAATGCCCCCAATAAGCAGGTCTGCATGGCCGCTATTGGTGTGTGAGTGTGTGTGTGTATGGGTAAGTGTGAAGTACATTGTAAAGCGCTTTGGGAGGTCTTCATTGACTTGAAAAGCGCTATATAAATGCAGACCATTTATATCGGACAGGGGGGGGGTCGATACCGGACAGGACGAGACAGACAGGATTGACACCAAAACAGGATATCGAAAATAAACAGGACAAACGAGACGGGAATGAAACTGGAAACCGATATCAAACAACGGGACGGAAAGGATTGATATTAAAACAGGATATCGAAATTAAACAGGACAAACTAGATGGGATCGAAACTGGGTACCGATATTAAATGGGACAAAATAAACAGGTACAATACCGGACAGGAAATACCAACAGGAAACATGACCCACGTCTTGCGGGGCAGAGGTTCGTTGACAGACTGACAAAGAAAGCATGAGAGCACTAAGCTTAAATAGACGGAAAGCCAATCTGTCAACGAGCCGCAGCTGGTGCCACACGGGCGGGGCCAATTGGGCGCCATGGCAACCGTGACAGACACTTCATTTCTATTTTGCCTTTGTGCTTCAAACGACTCAAAGATCTCCTTCTCCATTTTTGGGTACTATCAAAGACGGATTCTTTTTTTCTCCTTTCTTTTTACAAATATGTACACCAAAATTTAGGACACGTTTATCGTAAAATCTGTGCTTACGTTTGCCCCATTGATTTCCTACTGGATGTTTCTTATCATTAGCTTAGCTTCTTAGCTTCCTTTTTTGGCCTACTTTCTTACTCGAAGACTTCTCACTGTATTAAATCCAAAGTTCGGAGGGAAAATGCAGAAAATGTTGAGTGACATCCCCAAAACCAAAGAACATAATTCATGAAAGACGAAACGTAGCGCACACCTGAATCCGCAGCCGGCACGGCGGATTCCAGCTTCTCCATCGGATCAAACGCCGTTCCCCGTCTTTTCTCTTTTGCCTCAGTTTGTAGCTTGTGTTTATTCTTGCCGCTCACGTTTCTTTTCGTTTTTTTCCCGGGAAACGGGAAAAAAAAACCCCTGCCGAATTGTCTCAGTGGAAAACATTTTCTTGTCCGTTATTGGCTGTTGAGTGAGTGCGTTTTTGTGGGGAAAACAAGTAGATACGCTCGGCCGCTTTTACAAAGAAGAAGTTGTTGCTTTGTGGTTTTGATGTTACCGCATTGTTTCTACTGTAAAATCAAAGGCGAGCTTTCGCCTCACCTCTGATCTTCTGCTTCGCTCTCATCGAACCACTCGAGGCACTGGAAGGCAAAAAAAGCCGCCAGGCCTGATAAAATTGCTGTTCCTCGCTCACCACAATTTGAGATCGGGGATAATGGATTGCAGCTGCGGAATCACAGTTTACTTTTAAGTGGACAGAAAGGTAAAAAAGGCCCCAACAAAAATCAACTCTGCCGACCAGTTTCTCAAGCAATAGTCAACCAGAGATAACAGATCATGCCTACAACCATGGATTTCATTTAAGGTGAAACAAAATGGCACGCCTTTCGAAAAAGGCCTCTCTGACGGTCCACACTCACAGCAATATTCGACCATGGATAATGGATTGCATCTGCATGAATGCAGTTTACTTTTAGGTGGACCAGAACGGCACGCCTTTTTGAAAAAAGGGCCCTATGACGGTCCACACTCACAACAATATGCAATCGGGGATAATGGATTGCAGCTGCACTAGCGCAGTTTACTTTTAAGTGTACAGGTAGGCAAAAAAGGGCCCCAACAAAAATCCACTCTGCCGTCCAGTTTCTCAAGCAATAGTCGACCAGAGATAACATATCACGCCTACAACCGTGAATTTCATTTTAGGCGGACCAAAACGGCACGCCTTTCGAAAAAGGGCTCTCTGACGGTCCACACTCACAGCAATATGCGATCGGGGATAATGGATTGCAACTACACGAGTGCAGATTACTTTTAGGCGGACCAGAATGGTTCACCTTTTGAAAAAAGGGCCCTCTGACGGTCCACACTCACAACAATATGCGATTGTGGATAATGGATTGCAGATGCAAGGTTGCAGTTTACTTTTAGGTGGACAGGGGGGGGCAAAAAAAGGGCCAACAAAAATCTGCTCTGACGACCAGTTTCTCAAGCAATAATCAACCAGAGATAACAGATCATGCCTACAACCGTGGATTTCATTTTAGGTGGACCAGAACGCCACACCCTTTGAAAAAAGTGCCCTATGACGGCTCCTACTCACGCAATATGCGATCAGGGATAAATAAGTCCAGTTCACATTTTGTTGGATGGGACAGCAGAATAGACGCGGCAGGCCCAACAAAAACGCAGCTTGCCAGCCCCTGCTTGTGTGCTTTATTTTAGGTTTGCAAAAACAGCACAACCTCTGCCTGTCCTTGCTTGCAGAAAAAATCAGATTGGGGATAATGGATTGCGGGTGCACGACTGCAGTTCACTTTTAGAGGGCCACAATGGCACGATTCAGCTGCCCAAATAGGAATAAAAAGCCTTCTGCCTGAACCCTGCCCCCAGCCATATGTGATCAGGGGATAATGGATCATAGGCACAACTGAGCATTTTATTTTAGGCGATACAGAATGGCATGCCTCCTGACAAAAGAGTCATCTGGCGGTCCCTTCTTGTGGCAATATGTAATTGGGCATAATGGATCGCTGCCTGACAAGTTCACTAATCAACCCTTCATATTTCTTGGGGTATGCTATTTTGAAAGCAAATAAACACTTAGCCAAGACACTCCATATCCATTTTGTATCTTGGCTTGAAACCACTCAGATTGCCTTTTCGATTTCCCAGTACTGTCCAGGATGTTTTGATTTTTTTTCTCAAAGCATGGTGTATTGCAAAAATATTTTTACAAATAATTAGACTCAAATTCAGCACTTGTTTATCATAAATTCTGTGCTCACGTTTACCCCGTTGATTTTGTTGTTCTTTTGTGTATGCCACGCCCCCTTCTCACGTATTGCACACACACACACGCACAAACACACACAAATTGGTGTTCATTAAATAGTTTAGATTTGTTAGATATATTAGACTAGATTTAAATCAGACAAGCAAGATGTCCCGCCAATACCAGGCCGGCTGCTTGGAGTGGTCAGTTTTTGGGAGCTGCAGTTCACAGTTTGGCCACTAGAGGTCAATAGAGACCAAACAAATCAGATGTTTATGGATTTTGTTAGTATTTATTGGGGGTTCCTTGACATTAAACCTAGCTAAAGACAATTTTGGAGGCTTGAAGTATAACTATGTAAATTATTATGAAAATCGGCTCAGCTGTTTCTGAGCCTATAAGTTAAGTACAAACACAAACACACACAAATTGGGATTCATTAAGTAGTTGAGATTATTTAGATGGATTAGATCAGTTTTAAATTAGATTTAAATTACAAAAGCGAGATGTCCTGCCATTGCCAGGCCGATAGAAGATTGCATTGGGCTGCTTGGAGTGGTCGGTGTTTGGAAGCTGCAGTACACAGTTTGTCCACCAGAGGGCAATAGATACCGAACAAATCAGATATTTATGGATTTTGTTGGTATTTATTGGGGGTTCCTTGACACAAAACCTAGCTAAAGACAATTTAGGAGATTTGAAGTATAACTATGTAAATTATTATGAAAATCGGCTCAGCTGTTTCGGAGCCTGTAAGTTAAGTACAAACACACACACAAATTGGGATTTATTAAGTTGTTAAGATTAGTTGGATAAGATTAATATTAAATTAGATTTGAGTTAGACAAGCAAGATGTCCCATCATTGCCAGGCCGATAGTAGATTGAATTCGGCTGCTTGGAATGGTTAGTTTTTGGGAGCTGCAGTACACAGTTTGTCCACCAGAGGGCAAAAGGGACCGAACAAATCAGATGTTTATGGATTTTTTATGGTATTTGTTGGGGATTCCTTGGCACCAAACCTGGCTAAAGACACTTTTGCAGGCTTGAAGTATAACTATGTTAATTTTCAGGAAAATTGGTTCAGCTGTTTCGGAGCTATAAATTAGTAAAAACCCACACAAATTGGGATTTATTAAGTAGTTGAGATTATTTGTATTAGATTAGTATTAAATTAGATTTGAGTTAGACAATTAAGATGTCCCGTCATTGCCAGGCCGATAGAAGATTGCATTCGGCTGCTTGGAGTGGTTAGTGTTTGGGAGCTGCAGTACACAGTTTGTCCACCAGAGGGCAATCGAGACCGAACTAATCAGATGTTTATGGATATTTTTATGATATTTGTTGGGGGTTCCTTGGCAGCAAACCTATCTGAAGACAAGTACAAACAAACGCACACACGCAAGATTAGATTAGATTAGATAACATGTTGCAATATAATAATTCCTTTATAACACGGTACCCCCAACACTGGCTCCTTGTCTAATATTCTCTCTTGTTTTTCGAAGCCTCTCCTGCCTTTAGACCTTATTATCATTCAATGTGATATTTTTTCTAGTTCTACTTATCGCGGCGGCCGCGGAGACGGGGGCCAAAGGACTCGAACGCGGAGCGGCGCCGCCTCCCGCCGTGTTTTTCTGCCTTCTTCAAACGATTTCTTTGAACGTCAGCGCACAAAAGTCCGGGCTTGATTCCTTTCTGAGATTTTTTTTTTTTTTCCCCGTAACGCGAAGAACACAAAGCGCCTCCACGGGAGACCGATACGAGGGAGCTCGGGGGCCACTGCGATGATCTCCGCGCTCAATTTGATAAAAAGGAAACTCGGCGGGTCGCGTTACTCAGTCATTAAGACGTTTGGGCTCAAAAGTGTTTTTTGTTGTTGTTGTCTTGCTGCTAGTGAGTCTTTTTTCGATATTTTTACAGCTACATGAGCGTGGTGAGCAAACTGCGGCCCGCGGGCCACATAGAACCCTGCTTTTTCATCCAGCCAGCCAAACAAAAATGGTCCAAATATAATGATTTTATATATATATATTTATCCATCATCTGAATAAAGTACTACAAATAAAAATGTTTTTGGTGTCAAAATACGACCACTGAAATTCTACAAAGGACCAGGATAGGAAAACAGGAAGCAGAACCCACCCGCGTAATGTTACTATTGGGGAGAAGAGAGCAAAACAGGAGCAAAAACACAGGGAAAACAGAGATTCTCAGGGCTTGACGTGTCAAAACAGAGTTTCGCAGACGCTCCGACAAAAGGCGACTCTCAGGACAGTGTTTAAGTAGTGACAGGGAGCAATCTGTCAATGAGTATCAGCTGGTGTCCATGGGTGAGGCCAATTGTGCGCCATGGCAACCGTGACATACAAAAAACTACAAAAATTACTACAAAACGATAAATCAACTTTGGCGCCTAAAAACAGGGAACTAATACAAGTACTATAAAAATACTGTTAAAAGTACTACTGCAGAAATATTTTATCATAAATACTGTATTATAATAGTTTTCTGCCGTCTTTTGTTACTTTTGTTTTACTTGCCTCATCGTTGGGAGCTTGACCTCGATTGATGATTCGAGAATTTGAACCGAGACTTCGGACCGGGACTTCAAGACGAGGCTTCAAACTGAGGCTTCTGATTGAAACTTTGGACCAGGACTTTGGACCGAGACATCGGGTCGAGAATTCGGACCATGAATTCCGACTGAGACTTTGGGCTTCAACCGGTCGATTTGAGAGTTTGGACCGAGTCTTTGGATCGAGACTTTGGACCGAGGATTTGGACTAAAAATTCGGACCTCAACTAATCGATTCAAGAATACAGACCAAGGCTTCATACCACTGCTTTTGACTGAGACTTTAGACCGAGGCTTCAGACCGGGACCTTGGACTGAGACTATAGACCGAGAATCTGGACCCAGAATTTGGACTCCAACCAATCAATTTGAGACTTCGGACCGAGTCTTTGGATCAAGACTTTGGATCGAAAATTCCGACCCCAACCATCGATCCGAGAATTCAGACCAAGACCTTGGACCGTGGCTTTGGATCGAGTCTTCAGACTGTGCCTTTGGACTGAGAACTTGAACCGAGAATTCGTACCGGAACCTCAGGCTGAGGCTTCAAACTGGGACTTCTGATTGAGACTTCGGACCAAGACTTCGGATCCAGACATTTGGTCAAGAATTTGGTCCATGAATTCGGACTGAGACTTCGGACTGAGCTTTAACCAGTCGATTTGAGACTTTTGACCAGGGCTTTGGACAGAAGTTTCGGACTGAAAATTCAGACCTCAACCAATCGATTCAAGAATTCGGACCAAGGCCTCAGACCGATCGTTTAGACCTAGGTTTCAGACTGAGACTTAAGGCCGAGAATTTGTACCGAGAATTTGTACCAAGACTTTGGGCCGAAATTTCGGACTGAGAATTCAGACCGAGACTTTGGCCCTCAAACGATCGGTTTCAGACTTTGGACCGAGACTTTGAATCGAGACTTTGGACCGAGGATTTGGTCCGAAAATGCGGACCCCAACCAATCAATTCGAAAATTCATGCCGAGACCCCGAACCGTGGCTTTGGGTGGAAGCTTTAGACCGGGACTTCGGACTGAGGATCCGAACCGAGAATTCGTATTGAGTCTTCTGACCAAGATTTCGGACAGGGACTTCGGCCCGAGAATTTGGACCGAGACTTTGGACCTTGACCAATCGAAATGAGACTTTGGACCGAAGACACTGACTGAGGCTTCCGACCGAGACTTGGGATTCAGAAAAACAAATCGGCGTTTGATTTCCCGCTGCGTAGTAATTTCAAACGTCTGAACTTCTCACACTGTCGGGAACTTACGTAACCGAGAATGTTTTTAGCCCGAGGCTTCCTTCAAACTTTGCTCAACTTTTTTGTCTTCTTCTTCGTGCGCCAAATGAAAGACCACTTTGTGCCGCCTGACAAGTATGCCAGCTTTTGTACTACTTTCCTATCAAAACTGGGCTAGTCGTGAAGCGGCAGTTTTTTGTTTTCCGAGCAGGTGATTCAACGCAAATATAAGACTTCCTCGAAATCCTACGCCTGCGATATTTTACCCCCGATGGGGTTTAGCTTTGAGGGAGGAGCGGCAGAGCACACTTTTGTCAGGGTTCTCTCTTTTGCCGTTATTTTCACCCAAAATGAACTGAACTTGTGCGGCCACAATCCATTATCCCTGATCTCACGTTGCAGCAATTGACGGCCGACAGAAGGTACTTTTGTCAAAAGTGTGCCACCCAAAATGAAATGCAGGTTTTCATCCCTGGTGGGCTATTACTGGGTGCCACTGTGATACGCTTAAAATGAACTGCACTCTTGTGGCCGCAATCCATTATCCCTTATTTTACATTGCAGCTGCAACCGGGGAGCTTTGTTAAAAGGGGGAGGGGCACTCCTCCTCAACTAAAATTAAATACATCTGTTGTGGTCTCAATCCGTCATCCCCTGTGGATTTGTTGAAAGTGAGGCAAGCAGAGCACTATTTTTTCATCAATTCGGGCTGGTTCGCGAAATGGCCCGTACGACTGCAACTACTTTCTCTCATCTCATACTGCTGCACGAAAGCGCTGGGAGAACGTACTTTTGTCGAAAGGCCGTTCTGGCCTGCCCAAAAACGAAAAAAAAAAAACAGTTGTGGCCGCGATCCCTTATCTTCGGTCGGCTATTGCTAAAAGTAAGGGGTTGTTTTTTTTGTTGTTGTTTTTTTAATTCAGGCCATTGAAGCATGCTATTATGGCCCACTTAAAATGAAATGCCTTCGTGCAGCTGCGATACATTATCCCGAGTCCAATTTTTTTTCTCCTTTGTGCGCAAAATGAAATTTTAGCTTTGTGTCGCCCGGCGAGTATGCTAACTTTTGTTCTACTTTCCTATCCAAACTCGGCTTGTTGTGAAGCGCCAGTTTGTGTTGTCATGTGTGATTCAACACAAAAAATAGGTCTTCCTCGAAATCTTCTGCCTGCTAACCATTATTCCCAATCGCATATTGCTGTGAGCAGCGACCAACATAGAGCACTTTTGGCAGGGCTGGCAGTTCTTTTTTTGCCATTAGTTCTGACTCAATTGATTTGAACCCTTGAAACCAGGATCCATTATCCCCAATCCCTCTTTTCCTGCAAGCACGAAACAGCAAAAATAAAATGCATGGGTGTGGCTGCGATCTATTAACATTGTTCAAGCATTCTCCAAAAAAACTAACAAAACTTGTCTTAAAATGTCTCGAAATCAACATGTAAACCAATATGGCGACTGTCTTGCATCACAGCTCAGGATGACAAAGACAAGACATACTTCCTTCAAAATGAATTATCTCGTAAAATATTGGGATTTTTTTTGCTAAAACGTACTATTTAATTATATTTTAAATGTTTAATTCATTCAATGGCTGAGGTTTCTTTCAAATTTGGACTAATTTTACAAAAAAAATGGGTTCTGCAGCTATGTAAGCATAGGACACATCAAAAGAAAGCTTCAACCCTCATCTTTCATTAAGTCAAATCAAGTCACGTTTATTTGTGTAGCCCTTAGTCACAAAGAATATCGAAGGGATGCACAGACTATTGCAAACTACAGACTATTATTACATCATCCCCTGATCTAAAACCTACGCGAGGGCAAGGAAAAACTCAAAAACCTCAGCATGAGGAAAATAAGAAAGCCTTGAGAAGCTTTTACAAATGTTTAGTAAACAACAGTTAAAGATTGCTAAATATCTTGAAAATACTAGTTTCCAAGGAACATGTTTTTGCAGTTCAAGCAAAACTTTCCACTTAGATTTTTTTTTTTTTTTTTACATTTGTGATACCTCCATTATCAAAACAATGATTTCAATAAACAACACAAAGGCACTTTGCTTGCAAAATAACACTTAATTGCAAAAACACTCGATTTATGCTAAATGATGCATGCACTTTGCAAAAACATTTTTGCACCTGATGTTTCTGGTGACGTGAACAAACCATTTGGGTCGACATGGCGATTGCGTTCCTGCAGACTTGCACGAAACATCATCCCTCGTCATCTTTTCAGAAAGAAAAAAGTATTTTTTGAGGTGTCTGTCTTTCCTTGCGGTGACTTTTCATTCCGAAATCTTTCCCAGACGATTGATACGTACTGATAAGCTGCACCAATTTTTTTTAATAATATATGTTTTTAATAAAACAACAAAAAAAACATATTTTTAGGTTTTGGCACTGAATGAGTTAATAATTTGAGATAACCTTTAAAACATATAAAAGGGACTGACTACTTGACTGGACAAAGACACTCATAAACGCACGCCGGTGAAGGATGGGACCGAGCTCACGGTGAGGTTTGAAATGGGTTAGGCTCTGACAGGCAGATGTTTGTGCCGCGAGGTGAGAAGGTGATGGCGCTGAGAGTCATCTCCTCAGTAATTGGCTGTCACACTCACTCGGTAAATGGGATTGGCGTCCGGGAGGCCGTGGATAATATGGCGGGCTGAAAGCTGCGACTGCAGGTGCCGGTTCGCGCACTTAACCTTTTCCTCAGATTACCGACAACTTCTGTGTTTCTCTGATAAGTTTTTAAGATCGTGCTCACTTAGGAATGTCCTTATTTAAAAGAAAAACATGAAGATAACATAAAACGTGGAAAATGACTATTTTAACTGTAAATTTTAGTTTTTTAAAGCAATATCAACATAGCTGTATTGAGGCCCATTTACAGCAACCAGCACTTCAACAGTATTTTGTGTTTGCTAATTGTGTTATAAGGCTAACAGAAGAACAGGAAACCCTTGTGCAATTAAGTTAGCCCAGCCGAAAACAGTTTAGCTGGTAAGCTAATCTAAAAAACTGACCTTTATTGAGATTGTCGAGTACCAAAAGCATCATATTTGTGGATATGATAACATTTTAAGAATGGCCAGAAAAAGAACTTGCATTTGAAACCTATTCTTGGGAAATTACCAAGAAACTAAAGATCACCCACAAGGGTGTGTATTACGAACCGAAGATCTCCTCCAATAGTGTGTACTACTCCTTTCAGAGAACAGCACAAATAGGTTTTAACAATAGAAGAAAGAAAGCGGGAAGTTCCGCTGCACAACCACGCAAAAGGACACGTACATTCGAGTCTCTAGTTCGAGAAATTGATGCCTTATGTGTCTTCAACGAGCAGTTTTGTTAAATAACATCCGCAAAACACCAGTGTCAACATCTACAGTGAAGAGGCGACTCCAAAATGCTGGCGTTCAAGGCAGAGTGGCAAAGAAAAAGCCATATTTGAGACTGGCCAACAAAAGGAAGATATTAATATGAGAAAAGAACATAGATATTGGACAACTCCATCCATCCATCCAACCATTATCTGCACCGCTTATCCTCTGTAGGGTTGCGGGGGTGCTGGAGCCCATCCTCCGTACCCCATTAACAACAAATCTTTACAAAATCCAATCTCTGTGGTGTCGGTGCCTACGTACCTAAGATGTCTGCCTGTGATAAGTCGGTGTCATGAATTATCTGGTTCACCGTTGGTTTGTATCACGGCTTCAGGAAAATTAAATCCTTTTATCCATCTTTCACTATACTTATCTCTCAATCGCTTTATCTTGTCACTCTTTCCACCTTCACTCCATGTATCATCCTGAATCAGATGCACCTGTTTTAGGTTGTTAGCTGCATAAAGACACCTGTCCACCCCATACGATCAGTAAGACTTAAACATGGCGAAGACCAAAGAGCTGTCCAAAGACACCGGAGACAAAATTGTACACCTTCACAAGGCTGGAAAGGGCTACGGAGCAATTGCCAAGCAGCTTGGTGAAAAAAGGTCCACTGTTGGAGCAATTCTTAGAAAATGGAAGAAGCTAAACATGACAGTCAATCTCAATCGGAGTGGAGCCCCATGCAAGATATCACCTTGTGGATATCACCTAATGGTTCCAAGAAAGGTGAGGAATCAGCCCGGAACTCCACGACAGGAAGTGGTTAATGACTTGAAAAGAGGTGGGACCACTGTTTCCAAGGTTACTGTAGGAAATACACTAAGACGTCATGATATGAAGTCATGCATGGCTTTAAAGGTTCCCCTGCTTAAACCAACACATGTTAAGGGCCGTCTTAAGTTTGCATATGACCATTTGGATGACAGATGAGACCAAAATAGAACTTTTTGCTCATAATTCCACTAAGGGTGTTTGGAGGAAGTGGAATAAAGAGTTCAATCCGAAGAACACCATCCCTACTCAGAAGCATGGGGGTGGTAGCATCATGTTTTGGGGATGTTTTTTCCACACATGGGACATTACGAGTGCACTGTATTAAAGCGAGGACAATTGGGGCCGTGTATTGTGAGATTTTGGGGAGCAACCTCTTTCCCTCAGTCAGAATATTGAACATGGGTCGTGGCTGGGTCTTCCATCACAGCACCGAACCGAAGCACACAGCTAGGAAAACCAAGGAGTGGCTACGTAAGAAGCATATCAAGGTTGTAGCATGGCCCTGTCAGTCTCCAGACCTGAACCCAATCAAAAATCTTTGGAGGGAACTCAAACTCCGTGACCACCCAGAAACCTGACTGATCTAGAGAAGATCTCTGTTGAGGAGCGGTCCAAGATCCTTCATGCAGTGTGTGCAAACCTGTTGAAAGACTACAGGAATCGTTTGACCATTGTCAAAGCAAACAAAGGCTACTGTACCAAATATTAACATTCATTTTCTCAGGTGTTCAAATCCTTATTTGAAACTATATCACACAGATAAATTGTTAAAAAAATCATGCATTGTGATTTCTGGATTTTTCTTTTTAGTTTATCTCTTTCACAGTAGACATGCACCTACGATAACAATTTCAGACCCCTCCGAGATTTCTAAGTGGGAGAAATCTGCATTTCCCTTTTTCTCTCTCTCTCTCTCTCTCTCTATCCATCTCTCATAATCACCTTTAATAGTTATACATATCTAAATCTAATTTCATTCCTCAATGAAGAAAAGCGTGTAGTACAGTATTTCCATTTCTAACTTAGCCCCAGAATCCGTTGGCGTCTAAAAAGTGTTAGTATGGAAGCCAATTAGAGTTTCTGCCAAATTATTTTGGCCTTTTTGCACCCGCTAAATGATAACCTATTTCATAAAATCTCAGCGAACTGACAAGAAAGCGGACTTCCTCTAAGCTAATTGTTCCTGCGAGACTGCAATACAGCCCAGCTATTCTTGAAATGCCTCCATGTTGGTGGGTCGAACCCCCCCTCACGTTCACGCTCCCCCACGCCCTCATTTACACAATACCGCCGTTCCGTTTCCGACTTCACGCCCGTTACTAATGTATGTTGATTAAAGTCAAGATTACAATTTGTTTTCATGACTGCAAATGAGCTTCGCGAGTGTTCCGAACCTTCTTGAAGTTCTTTTTTTTTTGGATCTCCTTTCTGGTTCACGATTCAGGTAATCTGCAGTTTAGCAGACGGATGCAAATGAAATGTAAATAAACCCCCCAAAAACGATGGGTATCTTTCTACAGAGCCACAGTGGAGAGCATACTTGCAATTAGGCATGTACAGAATTTTGGTATCAATCCAAGTAAATACTTGGTCGTGTTGATCAATACTGATCTGATGCATATACTCTATGCTTGGAAGAGTCATGATCGTTGAATAATTGAACCCTCTCCCCTTGTGTTAGTTTGTAAATAAAATAAACATAGCACACATATTTAAGGCATGAGAATGTTTCATTTTTTTCTAATCAAATATCAATTAATTCATTTAAGACTCTCGTTAATGTATTTATTCCTCGACAGCTTGTGAAGAATTTTATACAGTTGACTATAAAGGATTTTATACGATTAAATACAAATTACGTTTAATGCAAAATATACTCACTGACTGGGCTGTGGTGCGAGATCAGGGCACCCTGGTGGAAAATGTTGTTTACAGGAACGGCGGGAACGGGATGTACGGCTGATAAGATAATCAGCACATCCGGACGCGGTTGATGCAGAAAAGCCCTGATGACGTAGAAACGCTCTGTGTTGTTTTGAGTACCCCAGACATCGGGACGCTCTTCTACGAGATGGTGAATCCCAGGGGGGTTCCTAGGCCTGTCCATGGGAGGAGTCGGCACGCCATTATGCAGGGAGATTGCTAATAGCAGAAAGCTAAAGGATTTGAGAAAAAGGCGAGCTAGAGACTCCAACGTCACTAATTCAGACGTTTTCGATGGAGTACACTTAGTTAAATTGTTAGGGAAATTAAATCTGCCCCCTTGTGGAAGTGTCGGCTTCCTGTTCATCTTTTCCCTCAAGAAACGAGCGCGCATAAATTGTTGGGTGAATGTAAGTTGTGTCTGCTTAATGGAGTCGGATAACTAATTTGAACCATTTTGTAAACGGTACATTTTGATATTTAAATTCCAACTAAAAGTGACTATAAGGTGACTAAAAATAAAACTAACATACTCCAGTGGTACCTCTAATTACGAATTTAATCCATCCTGGGAGTAGCTTTGTAACCTGAAACATTTAAGTGTAAGTAGAGGCTGCTTTTCAATTAAATGGTTAATTTGTTCTAAGACCCGCGAAAGTATCATGTTTTTTGTCACGACCGGTACAAGCAGAGGACCCAAATGCCTAACGTTTCACACAATTTTTTATTAAGGGATCAGGGAAGTAAGGGCGAGCGGAAAAAATACAGCAATCTGGTGCTCGCTGGGCAGGAGGAGCGGGAAGCCCTCGCGAACGGAGTGTGGATCGGAGATCAGAACAAGTCGGGCAGACGGGACGAAAGACAGATCATGGATCGGAGATAGGAACAAGTAGGGCAGCAGGGTCGGGAGACAGAGCGTAGATTGGATATCAGAACAATTCGGGTAACCGGAGACGATCAGGAAGCCAGGGACAGGGGATCGATACAGGAAACGGCGACGAAATCGAGCAGGATAGAGGGACAGGTCGGGAACCGAAGGGAAGCCAGAGTCAAAAATGCTTGCCTTGTATGTGCTGAGGTTCGCTGACGGACTGACAAGGAGTAAACGAGAATGACGTTCTTAAATAGGTGGAGGACTAATTAGGGAACGAGTGGCAGTTGGGGCTTAACGAGTGAGCGCAGGTGAGGGCAATTGGAAAATCATGACAGTTTTTGGGGGAAACATCATAAAAAAGCTACAAAACATGAAATAAATACATTTTGAAATTAGATTACCTCAGAATCAACATAAAAAGAGAGGCACAGTATGTAAAAAAAGGAAGAATAAAGGAAATATTTAAAATTGTCATTTACCTTTTAACTTGCCTTTGATTACTGGTCCTCAGCTGTGTTTTCTGCATGGCGTTGTTTGCAGAACTGATCCAATGGCGTCTGTTATTCCAGCTTAATTACATTGCAAACAAGCAGTATACATAGAAATATTTTTATTACATTTGTTTCAGAACAAAAGCAAAAATAGTCAATTTCAAACAGCAGCAATGTTAGGAAAACACAAATGATATATTACTGTCAACTCGAGAACTAGAATACCTCCCACTGCAAAATATTTGAAAAACAAATTCAGTAATGTAAATACAATGTCCATTGTCTCCTACTGGCTCTGTTGCCATAGTGACAACGGATCTACAAGGTTTTGTTCGGCAACAGTAACTTGTTTACATGTTTGATTGCAGCTCCTTGCAGTCTCCTTTCACGTGTTTATGTCAATTTATGGTTTTGCACAAAAGCAGACCACTTAACCTGTCATTTTTAGCTTCTGGTAGGGGTATGTTCATCAATTTGGCCTTCACTTCTTCCTAGCAGGCAGTATACAGTAGCAGGCCAGGTAGGGAGAGGTGCTAAAAGTGTGCCTGCCAGTCACACACTCAGGCGTTTTCTTTGGGATTGGCCGATGGCACTGGGTGAGAGAGAGAAATGTTGCACTATCCACATAGAGAAGCAGCACTTTGAGGAAAATGGCAGAGGATAGAAGTATCGATCCCAAGGCAAGAGTATCGAGCCGATCCAAGTACTGGCACAGTATCGATATTTGGATTGATTCGCCCACCCCAACTGCCAACATATCATATAGCAGTGACGTCCAGTCAGAAAAGGCCTATATAGAAGTGAATATACAATAAATATATATACAACTTTTATGTTTACGTCGCGTAAAGGTTATTTCTCATTTAACTTCACAATTTTTGTATTTTCTCTTTCAAGGTGGCTGAATTTTCACATGACATTATGAATACAATGAGTATGTAACGTATTACTGTGCTGTGCGTCTGCAAAGTGAGGCACGTAATTCTCTTGCCCCATGGCAGAGGGCGACACTTTTCTGTCTAAGTTTTCTTTTGAAAATCTCTCTGTGCCACGTTGTCTCATCTCGTTGTAAACAAAGTTCACTACGTTGACAAGAAAGACTATTCTGATTCTAAGTCAAGGTTCCCGGTATTCTGCAATATCGCAAAAGATATTGAATCAAATGAATCAAAACACTGACAAGTCAAGTCAAAATGAATGGCATTTGTACAGTTCTCCCCTGTTCTCCTTGTAAGCTCAAAATGCATTGATGTCTTCTTTTATATTATAGATGTCTGTTAAACCATAAACGTAGCAATTGGTCCTTCAAGGCAGATATTATACAAGGTGTTGGCTTTGTACAGTCTTTTCCTGTTCTCTTTTTTGTATCACAATCCTGCATTTTTGAATCCTGCTTATCTGTAGGTTCTCTTTCTCTTCACACTCTATCCCTCTTGTTCTACTTGCTTGGCTTTACCATGATTGATCATTCACTTCTCGGTGTCAATTTCCTCCTTACAGCTCTTGTCACTTGTCCTGATTATCGTTCGACTCTCCCTCATCACTATTTAAAATCTCTGACCCCTTGGTTTGGTGCTAGTTTGTTGCCTTCATGTCATGTCCCAAGTACTCTTGTCCAATAATTTTGTTGTTTCAGTATACTCAACCCTTATCTTCCGGATTACGAGTACTGCCAAAACAACTTTTGGACGGTCACCCTCGCTATTTGGACCCAGTGGACACTCCCTGCATTTTCAACGACTATTATTACTTGGCTACCTGACTTCCTGTGTCCTGAACCCTGCCCGGATCAAAGACCTCTGTTTGCTGTATTAAACAGTGTTTCTGCACTCTGCTTCCGCACCACCCCGAGTGAGTTCCTCACTGTAAGTTCCAAATTAATTTGTCTTCTCTCCTTATTTTGAGTGTCTACTAAACCAGTGGTTTTCAACAGTTTCCAGTTTTTCCAAATGTCTTGATTGAAATTCGGACATCATTGTCCGGTAGACCAAAGCCTGTCTTTTTTTCTTAATGCATTTTCTTATTTTTTTCTTTTTCTTCTTTTTTCTCTTATTCCATTATTTTTACTTTTCTTTCTTTTTTTGTTCTTCTTTCCTTTTTCTTTCTCTGTGACAGGCTGGGCAAAAAAAAGAAAAAATGTGCTTTTTGTTCACTTTTGAGTTTGTATCCTTCTTTGTGCTTTGTCTTATTGTACAGTACAGCGACATCTAGAGGTCAACTCATACACACATACATTTTTAATGGAATCTAAAACTCTTCAATTCAGTAGCCTTGTCTTCAATATAATATATATATTCTCCACTGGGTCCGCTTTTGGCCATGCTGTAAACAAGCTTTATTGGTGTTTTTCTGCTGTATGAAATGGCGGTGTCAACTCCCAACTGCACAGCATTATCGCCATCTACTGTTAAGGAGTTAAATTGACCCTTGGTTATTTTTTTCCACATGACTTTTTTGCCAAGGCCTGAGCCCTGTTAAAAGCTTTTGTTGAGAACCACTGCACTAAACAATAGACTAATAGATAATGAATCACGAATGTACGAATAAGTATGTGCCACCAATATAAATGACCCCAAAAGATTCTATTACTACTACAACTAGGAATTGGCCTTTGGCAATTGACTCGATATTTTCTTTTGTTAAATAAATATGACCCGGTATTCCTTCGCATTATTAAACGATTTCAACGACGCACAATAAAAGCCAAAGAACTCTGGGGGGAAGAACATCAATAAATATGACTCCGTTTTGACTCAAAGTCACACTACTCTGGACGTTTTTGCTAGCGAAAATATTGCTGAACACGGCGTACTCAGTGGCTGCACATTTGCCGCTAATTGAGCTCTTAAATCCCTACTTGTCACCCGGGGGTCCCCATGCTGCAACCCACCCGCTGCAGCTCTTTTCCCTGACATTTGCCGTCTTTGTCCAGATCCTCCAAAATGGCCTCCCACAACGATGACCTCGTGTTGACCCCGGCTCCCAGCTGATTTTCAATCATTTATTTTTCTTTTTGTTGCATTTTCTGTGTACGGATAGTCAAAGGAGTTTTGGCCAATGCGGAACTACTAAAGTGGGAGAGCTAGGTAGACACACTAGTTACCTGAAGTCACTTTAATGTGATCAAAACAGGGTTCATACAGGTGCTTGAAATGTGAAGTGTTTTCAAGTTTTGAAAAGTGCTTGAATTTTAGGTGAAGTGCTTGTAAATGCTTGGAATTGTTGCAGTGTTTCAAGTCTGCCTAAAAATGACGCAGAGACTGACATAACTTAAATCACCTAACTCAAACTGAGCAAAATACTTTACAGAATATGTTGGGACTCTAACAAGCTCTAACTGAACAAAACATGAAAGTAGACAATGCAGGATGTATTGAAATTCGAACTGAACAAAAACAAGAAAAGCAAGACCATGCAGGATATGTTGGGAGACTAACTGAACAGAACATGTAAAGATATCACAAGATATATTGGGACACTAACGGAATAAACACATACAAGAAAACAATGCAGGATATGTTCGAACTACAAATGTAAACTGAAAAAAACAAGAAAGAAATTATGTAGGTCGTAGGATATATTTGGACACTAACCAACTCTAACGAAAAAAAACATGAAAGAGGATGATGAATGGTATGTAGGGACACTGAAAAAAGCAAAGGGAAGAAAATGCACAACACGTTGAACATTAAATAACTGAATAGAAAGACAATGTAAGATGTGTTGAAGGAACATCTAGTTCTAACTCAGGGGTCTCCAACGTGGTGCCCGTGGGCACCAGGGTCCCCTCTTCGGACAGCTGAGGTGCCCGCGGACCTGTTCTGCAAATTGCTCACTAGTGCTAGTAAAATAATTTAATGGTTGACTCAATTTATATAAACCTACTTCCAATATTCAACCTTATAATAACATAGTCACAATATAGCAATAACATTATAGTTATTTTAAAAATGGATATAAAACTAGGTGTCCTTTGCGCTAATTAGTAATAAATAGTAGTTCTTAACTTGAAAGAGTTTGGAGACCACTGCCCTAAATGAACAAAACACGAAAGTTGGACGACACAAGCCACATTACCACTCATTCCCTAGAGTGCCAAATATCATGAAGGCAGACTAGCAGAACAAAACATGAAAGGGACAACACAAGAAAAACATTTAAAAATACCATCTAATACTTTAACTGAATTGTATGAATTGCAATATAAATGTTTATAATCCCCATGGAGGTAAAGAGGCTTTATTTATTTATTTTTTCCAAATCGCAAGTACAGAACAAAAGAGAACGGTGTAATAATTTAATGGGAAGAAAAAATACCCAAAATGTGTTTGATCATCTTCCATAATTAATTGTTAAAGGTGTTTCGAGCTAATCCGATTGAAAAGTGTGACGATAAAGCAGCCGAAGTAGCAAGGCACAGGTCCATTAAAAAAAAAAAAAGAAACAGAAAAGTCTTGACAGCTAGCTCATTATCTATGTGGTTATCCTCCACTAGCCAGCTTCTCGCTTTCCTTCTTTCTGTCTCTCTCTATCTGTCAGTGCCAGGATAAAATCCCTCCTTCTCTCTTTCTCTTTTTCTCGCCGGCAGGCTTAGTGGAAATGATTCCGGCATCCCGAGGGGGAAAAGAAGGAAGGAAGGAAGGAAGGACAGAGGCTACCTTACATATGTAGCAAAATGTTTCATGGTAGGGGTGGGCGCATGCACCCAAATCTCGACATTATCGATACGCTGCAAGTAATTGGATCGGATCTATACTTCACTTCCGCCAATTTCCTATCTGGAACCTTAGGAATGCTTTAAAAAGCCTACACTAAAACCTTGACCTTGCTTTATGACACTGAAAAGGCTTTAAAAGGACTGGTGTGAGGCCAAAACCTTAAATCAAAACCACTTTAAAACTATTTTTGAAGGCGAAACCCTTAACCTAAAACCCAAAAAACCTTTCAAACCCTTGTTTAAAACCCGACTCCGAAACCCTAAATACACGTTAAAACCCTAGAAAAGGGCCAAACCCTGAGTTCGAATTCCTTAAAATGCTTTAAAACCTACTTTGAGGGTGAAGGCCGAGCTAAAAACCCTAAAAATGCTCGAACACCACATCTTAAAACCCATTTTTTAACCCTAATGATTTATTAAAACCATTTTTGAAACAGTAAAACTGTGTTTTTTCTATATATAGATTGCCCAGTCATTCTCCCTCTGCCTCTCTCTAAGTTAATGCCTGAGTTATGACTGACAGGCACAGTTTTAGCACAGACCCGGCCTGTCAGGCAGAAGAGGGTTAGGGTTAGGGTTAGGGTTAGGGTTAGGGTTAGACAGAGGCAAACAGGAAGTGCAGCCCATGTGGACTTTTTTTACAACTACAAAAAAGGACAATGCCATCTGTCATTCGTGTGATGAAGTGGTTTGCTACTGTGGCTACAACACAAATTTATATAAACTCATTTAAAAAAAAGTAACAAACTGCAACCAAAATGTAAAGATGTTACTTTTCGTCAACAAAATTCTGTAAATCACTATGGCAACAGAGTCAATGAGATACTATCGAAACTCAATGAGCCTTTCTGACTTTATTTTCAAAATATTGTGCATTCAGTTCGATGCCAAAAGGTCCAGTATCGCCCACTCCTATTTCACAGGCTTAAGGTTTAGAAGTCACATGGCCGCCCTTCCGACATTTCACTCGGGGTCCGGCATGGGCGCAGAAGCGGATTTTGTAAATTTGAATGCAAAATAAGATTCAAGAAAAAATTATTTAGTTTCAGAAAACTAGTCGATTTAAAAAAACAAACAAAAAAAAACCCATCAACGAAGTTAACTACGATCTTCCGAACTCAAAGACATCAAGGCTACTCTGGGGCTCAACAAAGCATCTCTGGTACATCTCGTTTAAACACTAACGGTTTCTAAATGAACAAAACATGAAAGTAGGAAGACACAGGATAAATTGGAACACAGGCTAGTTCTAAATTCAAAAAGTGCAAACGAGGACGCAGGAAACAACTCTGACAAAAAACATGAAAAGAAAACAAAAAATATATTGGAACTCTTACTAAACAAAACATGTAAATTCCCAACACATGACAGTAAGAAGACGCAGGATATATCGGAACAGAAGCCAGTTCAAAATTAAAAAAGAGAAAACGAAGACACAGGAAACAACTCTAACTGACAAAAACATGAAAAGTGAACAAAAAATATATTTTAACTCTACCTAAACAACACATGTAAATAAACAACACATGAAAGTAAGAAGACACAGGATGTATTGGAAAACATGCTAGTTCTAAATTTAGAAAGTGCAAACGAGGACACAGGAGACAACTCTGACAAAAACATGAAAAGAAAACAAAAAATATATTGGAACTTTAACTAAACAAAACATGTAAATTCCCAACACATGACAGTAAGAAGACACAGGATATATCGGAACAGAAGCTAGTTCAAAATTAAAAAAGAGAAAACGATGACACAGGAAACAACTCTAACTGACAAAAACATGAAAAGTGAACAAAAAATATATTTGAACTCTACCTACACAACACATGTAAATAAACAACACATGAAAGTAAGAAGACACAGGATGTATTGGAACACATGCTAGTTCTAAATTTAAGAAGTGCAATCGAGGACACAGGAAACAACTCTAACTGACCAAAAAACCTGAAAAGAAAACAAAAAATATCTTGGAACAAAACATGTGAGGGAGACAGCGCAGGATATGTTGCAATATCAGCTACAATTGAACAAGAACATGAAAAGATGACTCACAGGATGTGTTGGCAAATCATCTAGCACGGCATTCTTTCAGGTTTTGTTCATTCAGACACAGCATAGGGTGGAATACCAACTGGTTTCAACTAAACAAAACATGTAAGAACGATGACCCATGGAACATACTCATGCCTGGATAAAACGGCTTCATGACCTACTTTTCCTAAACAACCAGCTCTAACAGAACAAAACATCAAAGGTGGGAAACAACAAATATTTTAGGAACGTAAACTAACTAAACGAAAACATAGGATGGACTATGCAGGGTATGTTGGCTCTTACTGAGCAAAATATGAAAACAAGACAACACATGTCATAAATGATTCCAAAAAATGTAAACATTTGATGTAAAGTCATGTTAAAAATCTTAGAAATGAACACACAGTCTCGCCAGTTATTATTAACCAAAGCTTTTTTTTTTTTTCGACGTTTCCACTCAGATACCCAGCCCTACCCTGGCGTTGTAAGCATTCTGCTTTGCACGTGTTCGATAGTCAAAGTAAAACAACCCTGGAGTCATAAGCTTTCTTTTTTGGAAGTGTTTAATTATAGAACTACCCTGGAATTATTAACATTCTTCTTTGTAAGCAGAATGAAAACACTAACTTCGATAAAAGTATTATAAACTGGTTCTGAAAATAGCTTACCAGTAAGGATCAGTGGAATTTTCTAACTTGTATGCTCAAAGTTATTATTGCTGTTTCAGATGCTAGCGTTAGCACTGTAGTCTATTAGAACTGTTACGGTTGCCATGGCGCCCAATTGGCCCCGCTCGTGTGGTGCCCTCTCTTTGTCACTTTGTACTTTGTCAGCCCGTCAACGAACCTCTGCCCAGCAAAACGTTGGTTCTGACTCGGTCCTGTTTTCCTGTGGGTATATCCAGTCTGGTATTGTTCCCGTTTATTTTTGTTCTGTTTAATATCGGTTTCCAGTTTCGTTCCCGTCTATGTTTGTCCTGTTTATTATTCTCTCGAGTTTTGTTCCTGTCTTGTTTGTCTTGTTTATTTTCGATATGCTGTCTCATAATCTATCCTGTCTGTCTGTCCCATCCTGTCCGGTATCGACCCCATCTGTCCGATATCAACTCGGGCAATTGGAATCGATCTCATCTGTCTCTGGCTTCCTGTCTTTCCACGCCAGACCGATGCCTAACGTGCATAACTTCCCATTTCCCGTAAAATAAAAAGCTTGTGTAAGAAAGTCAGACATTTGGGTCCTGATCCTGTTCTTGTTCTTGACAGAACACTCAGCTTTCGTGGCACTTATGCTAGCTGCTAACATTAGCTATAACCGTAAAGTTAAGGCTGGAGGTTAAACATTCTTGACTCAGATGCTAGTATTAGTGCTCTAGCCAATTTACTCTTTGCCTTAGTGCTATGCTTCTCATTTATTGTCTGGCATTTAGGTAGCCACCAACATTAGCCACTGCTAACATTAGTGTAAACAGGAGACGGCTCCCATCCAAGTTGCCCGGGATCATTTATACATTTCAACTAACAAAGCTTATTGGCTATGTGTCATCTGCATCTAACTTTAGCTTTCTCTTATTGGATATGACGGCGTGTCGGCTCCTCCCATGGGCGTGTCAAGGTAGTTGTTTTGTGTCCAACAATCTCTGCTCGTCCTGCGTCAGCACACTCAGGCGTCCTGTTATCAGAAATGTCCTAGACAAAACATCTTCCACACAGCCTGCCCTGACCTTTTATTGTATATTGAACTAAAGCACAGTCAATGAATATCTTTATTGCATTAAACTGAATACATGTAACTTGTAGTCAATCGTATAAAATCCTTTAAAACGCTAGCATTGGCGCTGTAGCTGATTAGCACACTGCTTCGGTGGCTCATAAGCTAGCCTTTAGCTTTAGCCATTACAACTAATACGGTTGAATTTATTGAGTCAGTTGCAAGCCATAGCGCTGTATCTGTTTAACACACTGGTTTAGTGGCACATAAGCTAGCCGCTAACTTTAGCCATTACCGCTAATACTGATGGTGAAAGTTGCTCTCTTAGATGCTAGCTTTAGCGCAGATCAGCAAACTTAGTGGCACTTGAGCAGCACTTATTTACCATCCATTTTTTTGTTACTTTTCTCATCGTTATTCACATTGAACATTTTGGAGCGAGGTCACGTTCGCCCGCTACGAGTAATTCGGTCTTTTCTTCTCGAGAGATACTCGAGAAGAAAGGCAGAAAAAAAGCGTTCGTGTCAATCGTCATAAATATTTTTTTCCTACGTTTGAGCTCTTGTAAAGAAAAATATATGTCGTCTTTTTTATTTTTTCAAACGCGAGCGCGCAGTCGATTGACTCCAGCAGAAAAGATGAACTGATTTTTATTACCGATTTCAAAAGAAGCGCAAAGACGCCTCCGACTCCAAGGACACTTCATCTCGATTTTCTAAATTAAAATAAAAAAAAACAGATGGAGATCCGATCGCTTAGGACGTATTCCGTTTTCAGAAAAGCTCCTCTGAAGATTTTCTCCATATTGATGAATTCCTGCAATGCAAAATGAGAGTGACCGAGGACGTCCCCCAGGAAAGTCCGAGACTTGACTTATTCAGCGGCTAATTAATAATTTAGCCGCAAAGCCAATATTGATTCGGACCTTTTAAAGCGGATAAAAAAGAAGTCGTTGCCAGCTGACATCAGCAGCTTTTTCAAAGTTTTTCACACTCTCGTCCTCGTTCCTGGTCCTTTGTTTTTTTTCAATGAGAAGAAACCGGCTGAGGTGGTTTGGGAGTATGTGCCACTGGCAGGAGGTTCTAAAAGACCATCTGGGACACATTGACTGTCCTCCAGGAGGCTCTCAGTGTTGAGCTGACAGTCCTCCACACTCAGAAAAAAACTATTTTGAGGTGGTTCAGGAATCTCTGTGGAGGTCCCACTGGCAGGAAGTTCTGGGGGCCGCCCAGGACACGTTTTCATCCAGGAAATACTGTGTAATAATGAACCCTATCAAGAAGAAACAAGCAGATGTGGCTCAGGAATCACTCTAGAGATTTATCAGGCATACCCCACCAACAGAAGGAACTCCGTTTTGAGTTGATCCTCCACATTTAGAAAAAACAACAACCCGAGGTTGTTTGGGTATCTGTTGAGGTTTTCCAGGCACGTTGCACCAACAGGATGCTCTGGGGGCCATTCAGGAAATATTGCCATCCAGGAAGGACTTAGTATTGGGCTGGTGGTACTCCTAAAAGAGAAGAAACCACTTGAGGTGGTTCAGGCATCTCAGGTTTTCCAGGAGTGTCCCAATGCAAGAAAGCTCTGTGGACCACCAAGAACACAACGTCATCAAGGAGGGACTCATTGATGAGCTGGTGTTAATCCCCATTAAGAAGGAACTACTTGAGGTGTAATGGGCATCTCTTCAAAGGTTTTGCAGGCTTGTCACACCAGCAGGAGGTTCTGGGGACCACCCAGGGCACATTGTCATCCAGGAGAGACTTAGTGTTGAACAGATGTTCCTCTATGTTGAGAAAAAACCCTAGGCGGTTTGGGAATCTTTTTAGAACTTTCCAAGGCATCTCCCACTGGCAGGTGGCTCTGGGGACCATCCACTGTCATCTAGGAGGAACTCTGTGTAGAGACATTGCTTCCCCACATCAAGAAGAAACCAGGGAAGGTGGTTTTGGCCTAACTAAAGAGGTTTTCTAGGCGTGTCCCACCATCAGAGGGCTTTGGGGACTACCCAGGACACATCTACATCCAGGAGGGACTCAGTGTTGAGCTATATTGACTATGGATCGACCGATATGGGTTTTTTCGGGCCTATACTAATTATTTGTATTAGGAGGAGGCAGATAATCAATATTTGGAGCCAATATTTATTTGCTGTAAAAGTTTCAAAACGGTAAGAACCAGAACGGGAAGCAGAACCCACTCGCGTAACATTACTCACAGTTTATTGGGAAGAAGAGGAATGAGAGCACACTCGATCCAGGGATCGTTGGTCGCGGAAGTAGATTGATCGGAACGAGAAAGTGGTCAAAATCAAACTGATCGGGGCGAGAACAAAACAGGAGCAAAACACAGGCAAAAACATAGATTCACTGGGCTTGGCAAAACAAGAGCAAAAAACACAGGCCAAACGGGAATTCGCAGAGCTTGGCAAAACAAGAGCAAAAACACAGGCAAAACTGGGATTCACTGGGCTTGGCAAAACAAGAGCAAAATAAACGGGCAAAACAGAGATTCACTGGGTTTGACATATGAGTTCAGCAGGAGCTTTGCAGACTCTCCGACACCAGGTGACTCACAAGACAGCGTTTCAGCTGGTGTCCATGGGCGGGGCCAATTGGGCGCCATGGCAACTGTGACACAAAAAGTAGTGTAAGAATTTTTTAATAATGGAAAAAGACACAACGGATATTTCTTATGTATATAAATACAACTCACATTGAGCTCTGAAGCATTTCACAGTAAATAAAAAAAAAAAAAAAACTAACATGACTAATAGACATGGTATTACACAGTAGTCTCCCATTGCCACACAACACAATATGTTTGAAACGTGTCTTACTTTGCAAACAGAAGTCAGATATTAAATTCAATTCAGACATTTGTTTACGCAGGGAAATCCAATAAAACCAGGGTTTCATTCACAATGGTTCCCTGGTTGAAGGGAACAACCACGTACAATAAGCGTGCTTCACAATAAGGCTCGGAACAGAACATGGAAGAGGATCTTCCGTAGCGAGCGATGGCAGTGTCAGGAACAGAAAACAGGTCGATCACCGGGACAGGAGAGCAAAAACTTGGTCGAAGTCAGAAACGGGAAGGGAGAGCAGACGTGGTCGGGAACAAAACAGGTCGTTGCCGGAGACAGACGGGAGCAAAAACGGGACAGATTGGAGTCAGCGTCAAAAAAGGCTTGCCTAGTAGACACAGAGATTCGCAGACGGACTGACAAAGGGAGAGTGACAGGACTGGGTTTAAATAGCAGGGAAGCCAATCCGTCAATGAGCCGCAGCTGGCGCCGCACGGGCGGGACCAATTGGGCGCCATGGCAACCGTGACAATATTATCTACCAGAACGCAAATTGTACAGAAAAAATTACTACTATTATATTATAGTACTATAGCATGCTGTTTAAAGCCTACTTTTTCGAAACTAGTTGTAGTCGTAAATATTATTGCTACAGTGGGTCGCATCCAGAATTGTTGAAGTTCGCAAAATTACGTCTTAATAAACTCATTATAAAGACAACGATACAACGATCGCGACACTTGTCCATCGGAAGCAAAGCACTGAGAAGCACAGGAAAATCTGAGTTTGCGTTTACGTGATGTAGAGCAAGACACCGGTTTTGCCTGCTTCCGCGTGTGCATCACGGCACGATGAAGACATTTATTTGACCTTTCATTCAAGGGTGGTCACAAAGGGGGGTGGATAAAAACAAGGACAGTTAATGCGAATGTGAAAAATATTCAGGAATATGAAAAACAGTAGCGACAGCTCCAACTCTCGCTCCAGTCTGCAGGGTGTGACTGCGCACAATGCGGAATGGGCATCCTGCTTCAGTGGTTCCACCCTTGGTTGCTCATCGGGTGGGTAGCGTCCAAGACAGAGGAAAAGTTCGGCTTGGCTGTTTCTCGGTGCTTGAGAGTCTGTCATGATTGCCGATTGAGTGCATCTGCGACGGCTTAATTGACAGCCCGGACAGCTCATTGGCTGATACTCTCTTTTTAAACCCCTGGCTTCCAAGAGGAAGACTTCAGATCGTTGTTGCCACCAGCTCAGTAAGCCTTTTCATCCAACTCTGTTCCTGCCCTGCTTTTTTTTCTGCCTGATTTTTGTTGCCAACCTATTTCCGGACCTGACTTCGCCCTGTTCTGCTTTCCTGTTACCTGACCTGTTTTGCCCAGTTACCTGCCTGCCTCCTGCTACCGACCTCGTTTACGAACTCGACACCACCTTTGATCACCAGTCCCGGCCAACGACTCGCTATTCCCGCCTGTCTCCGATCCTCCTCCCCAGACACGGAAGTGCCACTTCCGCACCGCTCGCTCCTCTAGTTTGTCAGCCATCGGACCGTGGAAGCAAGCCTTACTCTCCCTCTTTATCAATAAAAACTGAGAAAACGATCGCTATTGGGTCCTGTGTCCGTTTCTGGTCTGTGACAGAGTCGGCATGTCGAATAAGTAAGAAGGCCGATACCGATATCGGAGCTGATAATCGGCCCACCCGATCATCAGAAATCCTTTAATTGTCATGATTACTGATGTGACTCAGCTGTGCCCGCTCATTTGGCGCCAACCGCCGCGGGTTCTGATTGGTTCCCTGTCACTATTTGAACCCATTCCTGACAATCCCCTGTTGTCAGTCCGTCTGCGAACCTCAATGAAATGAAATGAAATTATTTGCATTTATATAGCGCTTTTCAAGTCGAGACTTCCCATAACGCTTTACAGTGTGCTTCACATTTCCCAATAGCAGCCGTGCAGCCATGTAAGGCGCTAACCTGCTTATTGGGGGTGTTAGGGGTTCAGTGTCTTACCCAAGGACACTTTGACAAGTAACACGGAGGAGCCGGGATTCAAACTGCGATCTCTTGATCCCAAGACGAGCGCTCTACCTCCTGAGCCACTGCCGCCCCAAAGATAGCTGGGATGGGCTCCACTTCAGTGTCTACTAGGCAAGCCTTTTTCGACTCTGACTCCCACCTGTCCCGTTTTTGCTCCCGTCTGTCTCCGGCTACGACCTGTTTTGATCCTGAATATGTCTGCTCTTCCGTCCCGGCTTACGAACTCTTTTGTCCCCGACTACGTCTGCTCTCCCGTTCTGGCTAACGACTCGTTTCCGACCCCGACCACGCCCTACTCTCCCGGTTACAGACCCGTTTTCCGTCCCTGACACTGTCATCGATCGCTACGGAAGATCCACTCCCGTGTTCGGATCACAATCCGAGTACGAGAGCGACTTGCTTCCCGCGTCGAGCAAACACCGGATCGTGGGTGCAGCCCTTCCTCTTTCCTTCAATAAAACTTGTGTTAAAGACTACGCAATTGGGTCTTGTTTCCGTTTTGGTCCTGACATTAATATTGACAGCTGATGTTGTATGGGCACTTCTGTAGAGGTGTTTTGGGTTTGTCCCACAAGCTGGGGGTTCTGGGGACACTAAAGAAATCCTCCAGATAATTTGCCATCATACAACAGTGAGCACAACAAAGAAGTATTTTTAAAAAATGAATATGATTCTTTTTTGAGAACATAATGCGAAAATAGTGAACTGCTAATTTCCCTGGGCGCACCTAAGGATCCCTGATCTAAGCGTCCAATGAGGAGGGACCAATTACATCGCTCTCATATAATCACTCTCCTGCTCACAGCTCCTGTGGGACGTTTTCGTTATATCTTTGCTGGCCTGTAAAAAAGACTCTTCCAATTTTTATCCCAAATACATTCGACAGATTGGGACAAAAACAGAAAATGGGACGGAAAAAAAACAAAAAAAAACACAATGTCCTTAAAGTAATCGGTTGACATTGTACGTTGAAACAAGTCAATTAGCCATCCGTCAAGATGACGTTGAATGGGGAAATTAGCTTTTGCCCGTCTGCTCTTAATCCAAGGTTGACACTGAATCAATAATATTAATTGTGATTTTCTTACCGCTCGATTGACACTCGTTTACCCCGAAATGTCTTTTGGAGGACACACAAAAAACAGTAGCGTCGAGGATCGTATATTTTCTTGCAACGGGTTTCTTAAGTAGGGCAGCACGGTGCGGCACAGTTCTGAGGTCATGAGATCGAACTTCCTGTGTGGAGTTTGCATGTTCTCCCTTGGCTTGTGTGGGTTTCCTCCCACATTCAAAAAAATGCATGTCAGGTTAATTGGCCGGTCCAAATTGTCCCTAGGTGTGAATGAGCGGGCAAATTTTCTGTCCCTGTGTGCCCTGCGACTGGCTGGCAACCTGTTCAGGGTGTCCCCTGCCCACTGCCCGAAGATAGCTGGGATAAGCGGTGCAGATAATGGATGGATGGATTGATGGGGTTTCTTAAGTCACATGTATGTGCATCGTGGGTTAATGTTTGTGTCTTTTATGTTTTTTGTCTCTTAAGTCATGTCTAATCTCATTCCATAAAATGTTTCATTACACTAAAATCAATGGCAATCAAGGCAAACTCATATATTCTTGGAAAGTGTTCCTCAAAGCACGAAGCATGAAGTTTGTGGTCTGTTTGAGAATGGTAAAATTTCAAATGCAATCGATGGCCGATGTTTACTGTGAAGTGTAACCTTCAAAATGCTCTTTGCTCCAAAAATGTCTTTCCAAGGCCGCATAAAATCGGTATTATTATCCATTATTTCTCTGCAACAAGTTTCTTAACTCACAACGCGTGTCCCCGATTGAAAACCGTAAATTTCAAATACAGTTAATGGCAGTGTCACGGTTGGCCATGGCGCCCAATTGGCCCCGCCGGTTTGGCGCCAGCTGCAGCTCGTTGACCGATGGGCTTCCCTCCTATTTAAGCTCAGTGCTCTCACTCACCCTTTGTCAGTCCGTCAATGAACCTCAGCACCCGCAAGACGTGTGTTTTGACTCTGTCCGGGATTCTGTTTGTGTATCCTGTCCGGTATCGATCCCGTCTATTTCCTCCTGTTTTGATTATTGGTCTCTGGTATCCAGTGTCTGGTATCGTTCCCGTCTATCTCGTTCTGTCACATCTCTGTCTCCAGTCTCCTATCTCTGAAATCAATCATGTCAGTCCCGTTCTGTCCGATATCGACACCATCTGTCCAGTATCGGCTCGTGTTACTGGTATCGATCTTGTTGGTCTCTGGCTTCCTGTTTTTCCACGCCAGACTTTTGTCTTTCTTCTTCCACCCAGCGATCACCGAATCACTGGCGTTTGTGTTAAGGTGCATGACTGCCCCATTCAAAGCACAAAGCTTGTGTGAGAAACGTTACGCATCTGGGTCCTCCTCCTGTTCCGGTTCATGACAGGCAGATGATATTACCAAGTGAGATCTTCAGAACGTTCATCTGTCCCAAAATGTATTTTGAAGGACACTAAAAGTATCATTAAGTATCGTTCATTTTTTTGTAACATCAAGTTGCGTTTGTGTCCCTGTTTGAGGGTTGGACATTTCAAATGCAACTGTGGCAGATGTTTATTGTCAAGTGAAACCTTCAGAATGCTCATTTGCTCCGATCTGTCTTTTGAAGGAAAAAAAAAGTATGTATTATCTGCAACATCATGTTGCGTAATTTCCAGGGGAAAAAGACAGCAGTGTTGAAGCATGTGTCTATAATTTCCTATGACGCTTGAAGGCAACATATTGGAATGCAAATCATACAACAAAACAAAGCCAAAACATAACATTCTGCACAACATGCAGATCCAATTCCACGTAATAATTTATGGCAAATAGTTTAAGACAAGAAATGACAGTAATGTAGAACAAAAGTTCCTATGATTTCTTATGACGCTTGAAAGCAGCACTAAGTCGGCAAACCTTACACCGTCACAAAGCCCAAACCAAAACAATATACTCAACATTCACAGTTAATTTAATTTATTAATTTATTTAATGAGAAAAAACGTATCGTATAAAAAAAAAGTATCTGGGATTTCCTATGACAATTAAAGGCAACAAATTATCTATCAGAATGCAAATAGTCCAAAAAAATTAAAGCCCAAACTAAAAATTCTACTTGACAATCAGATTGAATTCAATTTATTAATTTCTAACAAATAATTTCCGGAAGACTATAACCCTAGTGTATGAGAAAAGTATCTTTGATTTCCTATGACGCTTGAAAGCAACATATTACTGTCAGGACCAGAATGGAAACAGGACCCAATTGCGTAACGTTTATCACAAATTTTATTTAAGGAAAGAGGACGATCCGGTGTTCGCTTGAGGCAGGAAGAAAGTCGCTCTCGTACGCGGATTTTGATCAGAACACGGAAGAGGATCTTCCGTAGCGAGCGATGGCAGTGTCAGGAAGAGAAAACAGGTCGATGGGGACAGGAGAGCAAACACTAGAAGAAACAGGTCGTAGGCCAGGACGGAAGAGCAGACGTGGTCGGGATCAAAACAGGTTGTAGCCGGAGACAGACGGGAGCAAAAACGGGACAGAATGGAGTCAGGGTCGAAAATGGCTTGCTTAGTATACACGGAGATTCGCAGACAGACTGACAAAAGGAGAGCGACAGGACTGGGTTTAAATAGCAGGGAAGCCAATCCGTCAACGAGCCGCAGCTGGCGCCGCATTGTTAAAAAAAAAATCAAAGCCCAAACTAAAAATTCTACTCTACAATCAGATTTTATTCAATTAATTAATTTCTATCAAACAAGAAGAGTATTACTCTAGTGTATAAGAAAGGTATCTTTGATTTCCTATGACGCTTGAAAGCAACATATTACCTATTAGACCGCAAATGGTACAAGAAATTAAAGCCGAAACAAAAATAACTAGGGCAGCGCAGTGGCTAGCGCGTGTGCGGCACAGTTCTGAGATCGTGGGAACCTCCTGCGTGGGTTCAAATCCAGCTACCGGCCATACTGTGCGGAGTTTGTATATTCTCCCTGTGCTTGCGTGGGTTTCCTCCGGGCACTCTGTTTTTTTGTTTTTTTACCTTCCTCCCACATTCCAAAGACATGCATTTCAGGTGAATTGGCCGGTCCAAATTGTCCCTAGGTGTGACTGAGCGAGTGAGTTGTCTGTCCCCGTGTGCCCTGCGATTGGCTGGCAACCAGTTCAGGGTGTCCCCTGGCCACTGCCCGGAGATGGATGGGATGGGCTCCAGCCCCCCCGCGACCCTAATAAGGATAAGCGGTACAGCTAATGAGATGAGACGAAAATATCTACTCAACACTTTGATTCCATTTATCAATCGTTATCAAATAATATACAACAAAGAAAACGACAGCGTAGCAGAAAAGCGTTGATGCCGAAAGAAGTTCCCGAGTCGGCCTAGGATGAGAAGAGTTGCCTAGGCAACAGCCACAATCAGACCGGTTAGGCCAATTAAGTTCTTTGTTTGGATGTCGACGGGGATTTCTCTGCAGTCCAAAGCAAAAAAGAAGAAGCGGGTTTATTTTTACGTGTGGAAAACAAAACTTTCCGAAAGCTGATGGAATAGGTGGCGTTATTTTCTATTCTCTTTAAAACCAGTCAAACCATTAACAAATATAAATTCTTGACATACATTGATGGTAAGATCTCACGCTTCATTTATTGTGGATCCACTCGATTGCAGATTTCCAGTTAAATAAAAATTCTTCATTCGATTATTTATAACTGCTAAAAATACCAGTGGCGGGCCGTGTATTTCATACCTAGACTTTCAGTAACGCTCTGTCTGGATCAATCCAACATTCAAAAACTATTTCTATCTGTATACCAAAGGCATATCCCTCTAGAGTTTGTTAAGTAGGCGACAATCAGGGTATTCTGCCCCATCTTTAGCTCTTTGGACCATTATAAGATTGCTGTGACATGATTACTGATTCCTTTGGCGCCAACTGCCGCGGCTTCTCGGTCAGGATTTGATCCAAGTCCTTTCTGTCCCCTTTTGTCAGTCCGTCTGTAAACCTCAGTGAACACTAGGCAAGGCATTTTTTCGAACCTGACTCCCATCTGTCCAGTTTTTTTGCTCCGGTCTGTCCCTGGCTTAGACCCGTTTTGATCCTGACCACGTTTGCTCTCCCGTCCCGGCTTACGACCTATTTTTGTCCCCGACTACGTCTTCTATCCCGTTCTGGCTTACGACTCGCTGCCGACCACGCCTTGCTCTCCCAGTCCCGGCTATCGACCCTTGTTTCCGTCCCCGACACCGCCATCGCTCACCACGGAAGTTCCACTTCCGCGTTCCTAGCACCATCCGAGTACAAGAGTGACTTGCGTCCCGCGTCCGGGGAACACCGGATTGTAGGCGCTCCCCTTTCACTTTCCTTTAATAAAACTTGTGAGAAATGTAACGCAAGTGGGTCCTGTTTCCGTTCTGGTCCTGATATGATGAATATAAAAAAAAGACAAAGTCTCGCTTTACGAGAAGACAAGAAGTGGTTTATATGGCACTGCTAGAGGATCTTTTGCACAGGAGACTTTGGAAGGGAGCGGATTAATATTTATCAAGTGTGTTCCCCTGGTCTTTTATAGGCATAAAGGGGCGGTTCTTTCATGTGCACCAACTTTCGAGTTGATTGTGATTTATAAACAGAAACCAGCGTGGGACGGGAAGTTATGTTTGCACGCAGTCCCTGTGTTTCTTCCGTAACGTCGTTGGGCGTCTCCCCAAAATATACGCAGAGAGGATATATGGCAAAAAGGGAACGCTCTTTCTTGCATTCCGGACACGTTCAAAGTTCCAGACGTTCAACATTGGCCTTTATAGAGTCCTCAAATCAAGTCGAGATATGTTGTGAAGGTCGCCCTTAGCATATCAGCTTATGACCTCCTGCAACAACATCATCCCATGACCTTCGCCAGATATCATTAGTTATTATCCACATTCCACAACAATGCCACCTTTAATGATCAATCCTCCGCACAGTTCTATAAATGAGGCGCTGGCCCGCCAACTCGGAATCTAATTGGCTAAACCAACAAAGTTATCGTCTTTTATTTTATGCCTCAGGGCCTGCAGAACTTGAATGTGAAGGCCTCCGGTTACATTTCGAACCCTGGCAGCAAGTAATGGCTGAAATGTGATTGGTTATATCCTTGAATAGAAATGTAAACATCTGAAGCAGCGATGCAATGAAAGGAAGCTGACAGTCAATTTGGAATTAATTATTAAGTATTCATGGACAAAATATGATTAACATCAATGTGTTTCAGATAATTATTTTAGGTAAGCAGAGAAGGCCTAGCAGGCTCTGGTGGACCAACATGGTTTGACCAGCTCAGTAGCCTAGATGGTAAGGCGCCCGCTTTGAGACTGGGAGGTCGGTGGTTCGCGCCCCGGCCGAGTCATTCCTAAGACTTAAAAAGTGGTCGGCGGCGCCCTCTGTTGGCTGCGGCTGCATCGGCTCGCTACAACGGGTCAGGTGCAATCGACATTTCGTTCTGTGTACATTGTTACACAGAATGACAATACAAGGAAATTATTATTATTATTATTATTATTATTAAATACTCAACCACTGGGCCAGAGACCGGTACCAGGCCAAGTTGTATGGTACCTTGCCACACATAAACAAAATGAGTTCTTTTACACTTTACCTATTGTTGTTTTACTGCGACTGCTAGGTTTTAGACTGAACTTGAGCCTAGGCTTTAAGGTGGTACATTTAAATTAAAATCAGTGTGGTTCGCACAGGTACGAAAGTCACTGTCTGGCACACCACTGTAGACTAGACCAGTTTCTTTTTAAGGAACAGTAACATGTTTCCACTTTTTGTTGCAACTCGTTGCTCTGTGGAGGATGAGCATTTTATTTCACGTGTTTATGTAAATTTGTGTTGTTGCCATAGTAGCAGACAAATTTATTACACAAATTCAACCGGCATTGTCTTTCTGTGCAAGCGAGAACAAAAGTCCACTCTGCGCTGTGGTTCCTGTTTTCCTAAGTCATTTTTAGCCTCTGATAGGGGTGGGTGCATAGATTTGCCCTTCTTTTTTGTCTGGCAGGCGGGATTCATCAGCAGGCCAGGTAGAGGGAGGTGCTAATTTTTGAGAGTGGCAGAGAGAGAAACGGGCTGTGATATCTACAAAGATTTTTAGGAAATCGGTGGAGGAATGTTTTAGCGAACGCAGGACCGCAAGTACTTGCCTCATATCGATAATATCGATATTTGGATCGATCTCAACGACTAGTACAGAAACCATTGTTATAGGTTATCATGGCATCCGGTTGTCAAGTTCCAACTCTCACGGCCCGCCACTGGTATTTTTAGCAGTTATAAATAATCGAATGAAGAATTTTTATTTAACTGGAAATCTGCAATCGAGTGGATCCACAATAAATGAAGCGTGAGATCTTACCATCAATGTATGTAGAGAATTTATATTTGTTAATGGTTTGACTGGTTTTAAAGAGAATAGAAAATAACGCCACCTATTCCATCAGCTTTCGGAAAGTTTTGTTTTCCACACGTAAAAAAAACACCTTCAGGTACCGGCTGAAATCAATTGTCATCATCGTTTTTTTTCTTTTTTTTCTTCTCCATCTCTAGCCAAAAATTATGGGAGCGGCGCTCTCAATGCTGGCTGTTTGGCTGCAAAATCTGAGAGCAGGCATGACCAAACACACTCGCTTTTGTCAGCTCCGACACGAAGCCGTTCAATTGGCTCCCTTAGCTCGTTCGCTCGGGAAAAGGAGACCAATCAACTGTGATTATTCTACTGAAATACGCGAACATCTTGCACACTAATAATTAGGGAGGGAAAAAAGGAGGATTGAATTAACGTTTTCAGAACACGGATACACGGTAGTTTTAGAAAGTAGTCTCATTTTAAAAACACTAGGATGTTTGATATCTAATTGCTAAGTGCTAATGTTGGTGAATTAGCACAAATCATCATTTTTATGAACCTTATTTTAGAAAGCAGTCTTATTCTGACACACAGAAAATATAGTAGGAAACAAGTTACCAATAATGACCAAATACTTGATGATAATTCTAGCTAACTGTGCTAAATGCTAATGTAGCCAATATAGAATTAGAAATAGTAGGAAACAAATTGTATCTAATGACAAAATATGTGATGTTGATGCTAACGAGTATTAATGTGGAATTGACACAAAAATAGTAGGAAGCAAATCACAAACAATGTTGGAATATTTGATAATGATGCTAACAACTTGTGCTGAACGCTAATGTTGCTAACGTAGTAAAATAATTCACCGTTTTAAATTTTTATTTTAGAAAGCGACACATGTTAAAAACAGTGGGAAATGTTTAACATCGTAGGCAAAAAAACGAGAAAACGAGAAAATACTTAACAGGATGCTAATTAATTGTGCTAATGTTGCTAAATTAGGACTAAATGTCACCATCATGGATATTATTGTAGAAAGCAGTCTCATTTTGACACATTTAAATAATAGTAGGAAACAAGTTACGAATAATGACAAAATACTTAAATTACAATTCTAACTAATTGTGCTAAATGCTAATGTAACTAATATAGAATAAGAAATCAGTCTCATTTTGATGCAGGTTAAAAATAGTAGGAAACAAATGATATCTACGAGTTGTGCTAAATGCTAATGTGGCTAAATTAGTACAAAATTATCATTCTGAATGTCATATACTAAAAACGATTTCTTTTTGACGCACATATTTAATATTGTAAGCAAGCAAACAAACCAACTACTACTACTGTTGCTAATTTAAAACAAGAACTCCTCATTTTTAATTTATTTTTTAGGAAACATTCTCACTTTCACGCTTGTTAAAAATGGTAGGAAACACAACACAATGACAGAATACTTGATAATGATGCTAACAAATTGTGCTAAATGCTAATGTTGCTATTGTAGTATAATTATTTATCGTTTTGAATGTCTTATTTCAGAAAGGCGTCTGGTTTCCTACTATTTTTAATGCGTGTTAAAATAAATCCCCACAAATGACAGAATAGTTTAAAGTGATGCTAATGAATCGTGCGTTATGCTAATGTTGCTAATTCAGTATGAGAATTCAACATTTTGACTTTGTTATTTTCAAAAGCGGTCTCATTTTGACCATAAAAATAGTAGGAAACAAATCATGATGAAAATACTTAATAGTGATTCTAATTGTGCTAATTGCTAACTTTGCTAATCAGCACAAAAATGGATGATTCCGATTTTTTTTGAAGTCTCATTTTAACACATGTCAAAAAAAGCTAGATGCACCAATGCGGGTAAATATTTTCCTAGCGACTTTTTGCCAACCTTTAGCACCAAAGGCTACTACGCTAATTTTTTCTTAAAAGAAGATAGTTTTGCACACAAATTTTCCCCCAAACAGAAAAGTACTTGGAAAGTCTACATTCGATTACATACGGCACCATTCTTTACAGTATATATTCACCAACGCAGCTAAATAATTCCAAATGTATTTTCGAACATTTAGCACGGAAGGCTACTATGCTAATTTTTATTTCAAAAGAAGCTAGTTTTGCGCCTTGAGTGGTGCAAATTTACCCCATAACAGAAAATGAATTAGACAATATATATATACGGTTACATATTGCAGCACATTTTTACAGCTTGTATGCACCAATGCGGCTAAATTATTCCAAACAACTATGCTAACTTTTAGCACGGAGGACTAATATGCATCCTATTTAGTTAAATTGTTTCCCCAAATAGAGAATTACTTGGACAAAAATATATACGGTTATGTATAGCAGCAATTTTTACAGTTTATATGCACCAATGCAGCTAAAGTTTTCTAAACTACTATGCTAATAACTTTTAGCACTCAAATATATTTCACTATTATTTTTCAAGACTAAGCTAGTTTTACTCCTTAATAGATATGCACAGTTACATATAGCAGCATTATATACAGCTTATAACACAGATGTGGCAAAATTATTCGAAACGACTACATTGCTAAAAAAATCATGCATTGTTATTTCTGGATTTTTCTTTTTAGTTTATCTCTGTCACTATGACGAAAATTTTAGACCCCTCCATGATTTTTAAGTGGGGGAAATAGCAAAATAGCAGGATGTTCAAATACCTATTTTCTTCATACGGTTACATATAGCAGCAATATTTACATCTTATAAACACAGATGTGGCTAAATTATTACAAACAACTATGCTAACTTCTAAAAGGCTAGTTTTGCATCTTAATTAGTGCAATATCTCTCCAAATCAGAAAATGAATTTAATAAATATATATACATTTTCACATCAGAGCTTTTTTCTGATGAGTTTTTTTCTGTTTACAGTGACGGAAAGTGTTTCGGGATCTCGCAGATATTTTTGCTAAAAATCACCTCGGTGACACATTGACAAACTCTTTTTCCGAATCTAAAAATGTTTAATTTTGTGCGATTCCGTCACAGGTGGCGATTTACGCGTGTTTGTCCGCCGACGCGAATATGATATTCCCGCGTTCGCCGTTGAAATTCCAAATGTAATTCCTCCCTCTGTTGGGACGTAATTACACAAGTTTACCGAGATGGAAAGAGACTTCTGAAAATCAATATGCAAATGAGCTCCTCTCACAAGTTTTACTGCACTTTTCAACATTTCCCCCCGGTTGATGCACTTTTGCTAAAATTATGTGTTTATTAGATACAGTCCCGTGAAAATGTATCCCCCCCTTCCTGATTAATCTGTTTTTTTGTGCATGTTTATCACTCAGATCATCAAACCAAATTTAATATCGCACAGAAACAACATGAGGAAATACAAAATGCAGTTTTGAAATGTTAATTCAATTTATAAAGGCCAAAACAATCCAGGCCTATCTGGCCCCATGCGAAAAAGTCATTGCCCTCTGAAACTTATAGCGAGTTAGGCCACCTTTAGTAGTAATAACAGAAATCAACCATTTATGATAATTGTTTTTGGGTCTTTCATGACGCTGTGGAGGAATTTTGGCCCACTCTTCTTTGCTAAAATCGTTTCAAATTTGCCATATGGGAGGGTTTTCTAGCATCACACCCCAGCATCTCAATTGGATTTAGATTCAGACTTTGACTTGGCTTTGTCATGATTACCGATTTGGATGACCTGTGCCCGCTCATTTGGCACCAGCCGCTGCGGTTCCCTGTCCCTTTTTAAGCCCAGTCCTGTCACTTTCCGGTTGTCAGTCTGTCAGCGAACCTCTGTTGTTACAAGGCAAGCATTTTGACCCTAACTCCTGCCTGTCCCGTTTTTGCACCCGTTTTTCGACCTGTCCGTTCCTGATCTCCCCGTTTGTCTCCGGCTACGACCTGTTTTTGATCCCGACCACGTTTTTGCTCTCCTGTCCTGGCTATCGACCTGTGTTATCGTCCTTGACACCGCCATCTCCCGCTACGGCAGCTCCGGATCGCAGGCGCTGCCATTCCTCTTTCTATCAATAAAACTTGTGGTTAACGTTACGCAACTGGGTACTGATTCCGTTCTGGTCGTGACAGGCCACTCCAGAACCCCTATTTTTTTTTTGGATACATGGAGAGGTGGACTTTTTGGGGTGTTCTGCATCATTTTCCTGTTGCATGATTCAAGAGCGCTTGTGTTTGAGGGCACGAACTGATGGTCGAACGTTCTCCTTCAGGATCTTCTGGTAAACACCAGAATTCATTATTCCATAAACCACCGCAAGTTGTCCTGGTCCTGAGGCAGAAAAGCAGCCCCGGACCGTCACACTGCCACCACCATGCTTTACTGTTGATAACATGTTCTTTTTGGCAAATGCTGTTCCATTTTTACGTAACAGGCTGCACACCTTCCAAAGAGTTACATTTTTGACTCATCAGTCCACAGACTGTTTCTCCAGATGTCTTGAGGATAATCAAGATTCTTTTTTGTCAAGACCAGAACAGAAGTAGGACCCAGATGCGTAACGTTAATCACAAGTTTATTGAGGTATAGAGGAAAGGCAGTGCCCGCGATCCGGTGCTTGCTGGACGCGGAAAGCATACCGTTCACAGAATCGGAACGTGTTCCGAATACGGAAGTAGATCTTCAGGAGCGTGAGATCGTAGTGTAGTGGACGGAAAAACAGGTCGTAAGCCGGAACGGGAGATCAAAACGTGGTCGGGGTCAAAAACGTGTCGTACCCGGAGACAAACGGGGAAATCAGGAACGGTCGGGTAGAAAAAGGGTGAAAAAACGGGACAGACGGGATTCAGAGTCAAAAATGCTTGCCTTGTGGAAACAGGGGTTCGTTGTTGGACTGACAACAGGCCAGTGAAAGGACGGAGCTTAAGTCGGACGGGGAACCAATCAGGAAGCCAGCAGCGGCTGGCGCCAAACAAGCGGGCACAGGTGGATGTAATCAGTCATCATGACAGTTTTTCACAAATGTGAGACGACACTTGATTCTTTTATGATATCAGTGGCTTTCACCTGGGATCTCTCCCATAGAGGCCATTTTTAGCCAGTCTCTTTCTTATAGTGGATACGTAAACACTGACCTTAACTGAGGCCAGCGAGGCCTGCATTTTGTTGGATGATTTTTCGAGGGTCTTTTGTGAGCCTTCGTCACAATCCTAGCAAAACCTTGCCCAGTTTTCTCCTTTTGTGGATAATGGCTCTGACAGTGGTTACTTAGGGTCCTACAGCCTTTGAAATGGCTTTGTGACCTTTTTCCGGACTGATACAGTTTAATTACCGATACATTTTTTCTCCTTCTTTTCTGATATTTGAGTAAATATGCAAAAAAAAAAATACTGAATTCAGGACATGTTTCTTTTTGCGGCACTTTAAGCTTTATGTTAAGTTTTGAGGGTGATGTACCCAATTAGGGAAAGCGGGAGACAGTGGAGATCACAATATGTTATTTATCAACAAGTTAGGTACAAAGTAGCAAATAAATAGGACGACAGAATGTCCAAACAAAAGCAAACCTGACAAAGTCCAAACCAGCAAATACCAGAAATGGAAAATGCAAGGAGCAAACTATCAAATTATAAACAAAATGTCCAAACAAGAAACCAGGAACAAAAGAAAACACACCCAGTGAGGCAGTGGGATGAAAATGAACAAAGTAACAAATATAAGTGGGTGCAAACAACTAACACAAGGTCCGAACCAGAAACGGGAAACAAAAACCAAAATCTTATGTAACATTGACAGTGGAAATGAAAATGAATCCATGCATTATCTGCAACGCTTATCCTCAGTAGGGTCGCGGGGGCGCTGGAGCCCATCCCAGCTATCTTCGGGCAGTGGGCAGGGGACACCCTGAACTGGTTGCCAGCCAGTCGCAGGGGCACACAGGGACGGACAATTCACTTGCTTAATCATACCTATAGACAATTTGGACCGATTAACCTGACATGCATGTTTTTGGAATGTGGGAGAAACCGGAGTGCCCAGAGGAAACAAGTACGGGGAGAACACGCAAACTCCACACAGGAAGGTTCGATCTCATGACCGCAGAACTGTGCCGCACATGCGCTAACCACTGCCCTGCCGTGCTGCCCAAAATGAAAATGACCCGACCAAAAACCAAAATCGGAGGTAGCAACGGCAGTGTAAATGAATTGTCGCCATGACAATAGAAATGGATATGACCCCACGTGTGCTGTCCCAAATGTCCTTATACAGGGTGAGGATAATTACAGAAAACCGTGATAATTGGAGGCAGCACGGCGGCGCAGTGGTTAGCGCGTGTGGGGCACAGTTCTAAGGTCTTGGGAACCTCCTGTGTGGGTTCAAATCCAGCTACCAGACTTCCTGTGCGGAGTTTATATGTTCTCCCATGGCTTGCGTGGGTTTCCTCCGGGCACTCCGGTTTCCTCCCACATTCCAAAGACATGCATTTCAGGTGGATTGGCCGGTCCAAATTGTCCCTAGGTGTGAATGAGCGAGCGAGTTGTCTGTCCCTGTGTGCCCTGCGATTGGCTGGCAACCAGTTCAGGGTTTCCCCTGCCCACTGCCCGATGATTGCTGGGACGACCCTACTGAGGATAAGCGGTGCAGCTAATGAGATGAGATGAGGTGATGATTGGACGCACCTCTGCCCAGTTTGTCGCACCTGGTGGTAGCAGGCATACCAGACTCTAATATAACCTCCCCTTTAAGGGCCGGTTCCGAGATGACCTCTTCCCAAAAAAAGAAAAGACAAAATACGTGGCTACAGTAACGGCACCCTAAAAGAGTTTTGTCCTAGCTGCCGGGACAAGGCGCGGCCGAGGGGCTTTCACCTCGCCACCAAGAAAGAAAAACAAAAGCCATCAAAAATTAGCTAAAAAAAAACAGCTTCATGGAACTTTGCCTTGTGCTTCCTAACCCCTAAGATATATAACCGCCTTTTAACTAGCTAGCGACGTCGGCGGTGACACGAAAGGAGAGGACGGGAAAAATAGGCGTGAAAATGTTTCCGGCCTGGGCTGACCTTTCCCAGATGAGTGTTTTTCTGGCGCTCGGCTTGTTTTCACGTCTCGTAGCAGAGTCGCGCTAAAGGTTAGCTTTGACTTTTTATGTTTGTTAGGGAGACAGGGAGACCAATTCCGCTGTCACTTTCTGCTTTAAGACTAAATGGAGCTTCTAAAGCTATGCTGTGGATTAGAAAGGAATCAAATACTCTATTCAGGCAGTTTGGACTTTTTTTTCTACTGTTTCCTTCTCGAGCTACTTATGTTGGTACCTGGGCTGCAGGCTAGGGCTCGCCACTAGTGACTACTGTTTTTGTTAACTGTAAATAGATTCAGCATTGTACTTCAGTGTAACTCGAATATTAGTATGGATCATTCATTTCCCCCCACTGTTTCCTTCCCTAGCCACCCATGTTAGCCACTTTTCTGCAGGCTATAGCTCACTGTTTGCTGCTATTGTTACAGTTTTCACAGCTGGTCAGTCATCCTTATTTCCACAGTTTCATTCTCTAGCCTCTCATGTTAGCCATTTAAATGAAGGCTATGGGTCACCACTATTGTGAGTCAGCTGCACCGTGTGAAAAAAGCTTGCTAGTGTGACCCAGCTTCCACTATTTGTCATCAATCCCTAAGGTTTCCTCCTCTAGCCTCTCACTTGGCTGCAGGCTATGGCTCGCTGCAATTGTTATTGCTAGCTGCCCTATGTAAATAAAGCTTGCTTTGTCATTCAGTGTCACTCGCCTTCCATTATATGACTTGTTTTCACTGTTTCCTTCTCTAGCCTCTATTGCTAGCTGCTCTTGCTTTGTCGTTCAGGGTCACACGCCTAACAAAGCAGCTCGACTTTTTCCCTCTGTTTCCTTCTTTAGCCACACATATTGGCCACTTGGTTGAAAGCATTCCTCATCCCTAGCCGCTGTTGTTAGCTGCTCCTGCTTTGTCCTTCTTTGTAACTCGCCTTGCATAGATCCTCACACTTTTTTCCACTGTTTCCTTGTTCAGCCACACATGTTATGAACTGGGCTGCAGGGTTGCAGCTAATGTTGCTTTCCCGCTTTGTCCTTCAGTGTTACTCTTCTTCAACAGCTGCATCGCTGATTCACTAGCCCCTTTTGTTAGCTGCTCTTGCTTTATCTTTCAGTGTCACTCGCATTCCACCGCTGCTCAACTTTTTTTCTTTCTGTTTCCTTCTCTAGCCACACATGTTAGCTACTTAGTTGCAGGCTATGGCTCTCACTAGCGGCTATAATTATTGTTAGCTGCTCTTGCTTTGCTCTTCAGCGACAATCGACACAGCTGTGATTAAGGCATCTTCCATCTTTTTCCACACACACGGTTTCCTTCTCTAGCCACACATGTTAGCTACTTAGTTGCAGGCTATGGCTCTCACTAGCGGCTATAATTATTGTTAGCTGCTCTTGCTTTGCTCTTCAGCGACAATCGACACAGCTGTGATTAAGGCATCTTCCATCTTTTTCCACACACACGGTTTCCTTCTCTAGCCACACATGTTAGCTACTTAGTTGCAGGCTATGGCTCCCACCAGCTGCTATTATAATTGTTAGCTGCTTTTGTTTTGCCCTTCATCGACAATCGACACAGTTGTGATTCAGGCATCTTCCACTTTTTCCCCCTACACTGTTTCCTTCTCTAGCCACACATGTTAGCTACTTAGTTGCAGGCTATGGCTCCCACCAGCTGCTATTATTATTGTTAGCTGGTTTTGCTTTGCCCTTCAGTGACAATCGACACACCTGATATTCAGGCATCTTCCACTTTTTCCCCCTACACTGTTTCCTTCTCTAGCCACACATGTCAGCTATTTAGTTGCAAGCTATGGCTCCCACCAGCTGCTATTATTATTGTTAGCTGCTTTTGCTTTGCCCTTCATCGACAATCGACACAGCTGTGATTCAGGCAACTTCCACTTTTTCCCCACACACTGTTTCCTTCTCTAGCCACACATGTCAGGTACTTGGTTGCAGGCTACGGCTCCCACCAGCTGCTATTATTATTTTTAGCTGGTTTTGCTTTGCTCTTCAGCGACAATCGACACAATTGTGATTCAGGCATCTTCCACTTTTTTCCCCACACCCTGTTTCCTTCTCTAGCCGCTCAGTTTAACTGCTATCCAAATCCAAGAGTGTTTCAAAAACCTCTTTTGAAAGCGTAACCTGCCCCGGAATTCCCCAAACGCTCCATCCGGGCTTATCGGAGTCTATTTTTCCAGCTTGTCCTTTTTGGTCCCTCAAGTATTTCGATTAGCTGAAAGGCCACGAGCCGCCTCCGCCGATATTTATCAATCAAGCGGGTCAACGGCAACACAGAAAAGTGGAGTGGCACCGCAAAGAAAGAGCACTTAGCCCGGATAAACAGGCCATTGCCGCCACGGATCACTGCGCCGGCAGGGAGAAGGAGGGGTTCCTGTTTGCGACGTGAGACTGACTCGGGGTGAAAACACAAGCCCGGTCAAAATGTCATCGGCGTGCCGGCTCAGAGCCGCTTTGCAGCCTCGATATTTATCCGGCGGGCTTTCTCCGACGCCGGGCCAGGAAAAAAATCTCGGTAATTTCACGCCGTCTCGGGGCAAATCTGATTTCCGACGACGGCTGGCGCTCCGATAAAGGGAAAAGCGACTGGCGGATTTTCCTGGAGAGAGCCACAGGTCGCGTGTATGTCAAATCTCAGCAAGCTGACAAGGGAAAGCGAAATTTTCAGGGCGCTTGGGGGGGATGTGGGGAGCGGGGGGTATCTTTTACCATTACGAAGGCAAAAATGCAAAGATAAGTAGCAAGAAAAAATACATTTTCACATAAAAGGTTTTTCATGGCTTATCACTGGAAGTACCACAGCCAAGCCATTTTGCTTTCCTACATAGAATTCCCGAAGGAAAGCCAACTTACTGGATTAGATTCACCATTGATCTGCAAATGAAGCAAACTCTGGTTTGAACAACTCGGTAATGACCCTTCGCATTCTAATGCAGTGTTCTCGTTTGCCCGCGTCCCTGCGTCCTAGACGCATCATTTTTGCTGGGGACGCATTGTGTCAAATCAACGTGCGTCAGGCAGATCCGCCATTGTTGTTTTGGTCTCGAGGCCGATCTCGGCAAAGGAGATCTCGTTCTTCGAGATGACGTCATTGTTTTGGTGGCTGTCGAGTGAAAGTATGCCTCCGTAAAAACAGTTGGTATTAAGTGCAAATCAACACAAAAATTGGTCATTTCTTCAGTGTCGGTAGTAAGTCGAAACATAATACAGAAAGTGGTAACAACGGCAATAATTCCGGCAAGAAAAAACAGCGAAGAAATTCTTCAGAAGACCGCGAAGGCAAGGAAAACACGTGTTTTGAAGCAAACGATTCGACGGAAGATAAACAAATAAATACTCCTGGCAAGAAGAGGACTTTTCTGCCAAAATGGACTCAATTATATTCCTGGTTACGCTGTGAGGAGGATGATAATGGAGGCTATATGTTCTGTGATGCGTGCACCCAGCGTGACAAAAAAACTGGATTGCATAAATCATTTTGCAATACGAACTTTCAGAAAAGCACATAGGATCGGAACAAAGACAATGGAAACCACAAATTAGCTGTGGAAATTCCCTCGCTGCAATTGGACCTTGAGAAGGCATTACAACTGTGGCGGGACAGCAAACCACAAAGAATATATGAACTGAAAAATCTGAAGTGATTAAAACTGCATGAATGTATAGACTAATATTTCAGCAATATTATTTTGTATAATGTACAATATTTTTGTGAACTGAAAAATCTGAAGTGATAACTGCTTTTTATTACCAATTAAGTGTAATGATTAAGACTGACTGAATAGATTTATATATTTATTTATATGTTTGTCGCCGATTTACAATTTCAACCTCGATAACACTAAATTTTGGGGACCCATAGATCTCTTTTGGGACCCATAGATTTTTGAGCATGCGAGTCCCTGGGACCCATCACTTTTCAGAGGTAAAATGAACACTGCTAATGTGAAGAAAATAATGTTTTGTGGGGGGAGAAACCAGCCTGTAATTTTACGGCAGTTATTTTTTACTATTACTCCAGTTGCTTTTTTGTAGTATTTCTGTTGTGATATTTCTGCAATAGTATTTTTGTGTCATAGTATTAATGTAGTTGATTTTTTGTAGTATTTCTATTGTATTTTTTCTTATCAGAACAAAGACAACGTGATAATCCAAGTCGCTGTTTCGAAGCATTAAATTTGTTATTCAGTTTGTAGATATTTGGTAGTATTGTTGTAATATTTCTCCAACTGACTGGATTAGTTTCACCATTGATCTGCAGATGGGCAAACTCTGGTGTGAACATTATATTGCCAGTTCAGGGTGTCCCCTGCCCACTGCCCACTGCCCCAAAGATAGCTGGGATGGGTTCGCGACCCTACTGCAGATAAGCGGTGTTGATAATGGATGGATGGATGGATGTGGATGGATGGATGGACTTCGCAAACGCTTACGGACACAGCAAAAACTTATTAATTTTCATTCTAATAGAAGCTATTTTTGGGCACAATTCGCCTGAAAAATTGGGTAGAAAAAATACATAGAGTATACTGTAGGAGTGTTTTTTCTTATATGCAACAATGTGAATAAATCCTTCACAAATACTGCGTTAACTTATTGCATTGAAGGTTACTATGCTAATTTTCCCCTTAAAAGAAGCTAGTTTTGTGTCCTTATTGTCTCAAATTTAATTTAACAGAGGAGAATTTTAAAGTTGAAAGTTTAAATGCAAAAACGTGGCTAATATTTTTTTTTTTAAATTCTACGCTAACTCTTAGCACAGAGGGCCACTATGCAAATTTTCATTTTAAAAGAAGCTAGTATAGGACTTTTATTTGAGCAACTTTTCAGAAAATGCTAAATTATTTCATTTAATTTTCTGGTTTATATGTACCAACACGGCTAAATTATTCACAAATGCTATGCTTACTTTTAGCACAAAAGTCTACTGCACTAACGTTCGTCTTAAAATAAGCTAATTTTCGACATTATGCCAAATTATGCCAAATCAGTTTTATAAATGGCTAAATTGTTTAAAAAATGCTATGCTAAGTTTAAGAACAGAATGCAACTCTGCTAATTTTCACATTAAACTAAGGTTGTCTTCAACTTAAATTGACGCAGATTTTTGAAAAAAATTACTCCGTAGTGAATGCTGCAACCTATAAAAATCTGAAATCTTTTAAGAGCACTTGTTAGTTAGTTCAATCAGGTCAGTGACTCATCAGACCGCACCCGCTGGGCGCCCTCACTGCTCGTCTCAGTGGAAATCGGTGCAGACAACCTTGCCATCAATTTTTAACCGGCAAAATCCGACTCTATTAAGTCAAGAGCGCCCTCAAATGCAAAATGCTTTCCAAACAATTTCATTTACCAGCGCTTAGCTGTATTTATGTTGGATAACTGAATATTTCCCTCTTTTTTTACATGTTCTGCACAAAATCTTAAACCAACAAACCATTGAATTTATATGAAGACTAAAATGGCCAAGCGCCAATAAAGCATCATCCGCGTTGCAGTACTATCGAGGGGCATTTCCCTTTTTTGGGCCTGAGAGAGTAGAATGTCTTTCTGGAAAACTGCTGGAAAAGTGAAGAGTCTTTTTCTTATTTGGCATGATCACCTCGTGCGAATCGTACTTGATTGCTAGTGAAACATTGACATTCTGGTCAAACTTGTTCTCATAGAAGAGTAGAATGTCTTTGGGAAAGCTGCCGAGTCAGCAAAACCAAAAACGACACGTCAGCTGTTTTGATTGGCATTTTTTACATCAGCCTACCTGACTGCCTATAAATACGGTGTTGATATTTCATGCTACTTGGTCCTCAGAGAGTGGAATGTTTTTCTGTGGAAAATTCTAAATCAACAAATATTAAAGTGCTAAGTTGACTTTTTTTTTTTTCATACTGGTTGACCGTTTTAACTGTATGCAAGTTATTGTGTTGAAATTGAATGTTACTCTGGACTGGAAGAGAAAAGTGTCTTTCTTAAAAAACAACCGAATCAGTGCAGAGTCTTTCTTATTTGGCATGATCACCTCATGCTTATTTTACTTGATTCCCAAACTTGTTCCAGTCTATCTAATAATAGTCGGTGGTTTGCAATAATTATGACTTGACTTGACCTCACAAGTCTGGGTGAATAGAATGTCTTTCTGCAGAAGCTGTCAAATCAACAAAACTAAAAATGTGAAGTCTGCTTACTTGGCAGTTTTCACATCTCATGTAACCTACCTGACTGCCTGTAAATTATGGTGTTGATATTTGATGCCATTCTGTCCTGGGAGAGTGGATTGTTTTTCTGTGGAAAATGCTGAATCAACAAACACAAAAGAGTTGACTTTGGGGGATTTTTCTTTACATACAGGTTGACCCTTTTAACTGTATGCAAGTTATTGTGTTGAAATTGAATGTTGTTCTGGAGTGGAAGAGGGAGATGTCTTTCTGGAAAAACTACAAAACGAAAGGTGCTGAGTCAAATTTGTATTTGGCATTTTTACCTCGAGAGAGACCTACTTGATTGCTTGTGAAAGATTGTGATCCTGGCCAAACAATAGAATGTCTTTCTGCAGAAATAGAACTATAAATGCGAAGTCGGTTTACTTAGCAGTTTTCACATCTTGGGTAACCTACCTGACTGCCTATAAATTATCCTGTTGATATTCAATGTTGTTCTGTACTAGGGATGGGAACTGTATTTCTTTAGACAAAACAAAGTGCTGAGTAGGCTTTTGGGGCATTTTTCACATCTTGGGTAATCTATATGACTGCTCGTAAAACATGATGGTCATACTAAACTTCATCCCTCTTTTTATAAGGTGGACAGAAAAACAAACAGACTGACAAATGAATATATGGGATTCAAAATGAAAACACCACCACCCTCGCTTTGCTCACAGATATTAAAATAATCCATTATCCAGTTAGGCTGTGTTTATATTTCATTTTCATATTAAGGCAAGGGCCTTAAACTATCATCAAGCCATGAGTTTGAGACCCTCGTTCGCAGGGATTCAGAGAAAAATCGAGGTGCAAAATTGAGTGGCGGATTTCAACTCGATTTTTGTCGTTTTTTGCAGCCAGCGATTGAAAATAATCACAACTTGTGTGGGAAGACGCTAGCGCTCTCTTTAACACTCGTCGAAAGATATCGCAATCGTTTCATAATCGGTGCGTTTATCGTCTTTTGCGCTTCGTCATCAGAAAAAAAACAGTTTCTGGAATTAATTGATAAGCTTGGAAGCGGAAACTCGTCAGAGCTCGTCCGAGATATTTTGTCGTTCTGTTAGATCATGTCATGAAAATTATTTTATTTTGCTATTCATAAGTTAAAAAAAGGAAATTTGGGCTTTATTGTGCTTTTTTAATGGGCGGAACAGTAACCTATTTTTTTTGGTCTTAAATTTTACCTGCATATAAGCTAGTTTTGGGATTTAACTTGAGCATACTTTCCAAAATTACTGAATTAGAAATGCAGTTTCATAAAGTAGCTTGTTTTTCCTGATTTAAATGCACTACAGATACTACTAATACAGAGGTTTCCCTACTTTTAAGCTCGTAGTTAAGTTAGCAATTTTCGTTTTTGTTTTTTTTGTTTTTTTAGCGGTTCACGGATCCCTTGACCACCAGGGGGAACCCTTACAGGCTGGCAATGCCCATCCCTCTCCAGACTTCTTTTTTTTGGGTAGGGGTCAGCTGACCTACAAAAAAACGTACAAACACTGCCCCTACTTACGATCGTTCGTAAGTTGAATTTGTTCGTAAGTCTCATCAGTGCTATATTTTGTATGTTTAAGGTTTACATAAGTATGTTTAAGGCTTGTATAAGTAACCTGTATTGTTTTGCACAAAAAATGAACATTTCATAAAATAATATGCTATTTAAAGATAAATAAAGTGAAGTTTAACTTACTTTTGGAAGATGAGCTTCAAGAATTCCTCCTCCGTGGTAAAAAGTGGCCGAAAAAACGTGATCCAACCATTTTCTCAACCGCATCAAGCTTTCTTATTCCATTTTCATTTCAAATGAAACGGCTCGCCTCTTCTTTATACTTTACAGCAACCATATTGAATGGATGCACAAGATATTAAACAAAACAAATGTCAAAGTTCCTAGCGTGCTGGAGATACAGTATAGAATGTTCAAACACGAACTTTTAAGAGGAAGCGGATTTCTTCTTCGGAGTGGATACTTTTTAATGAAAATACTGTTTTTTTGGTGCTAACTTTGTCCTCATTGTCTATTTTTGGGTCTAAAACTAAAATACTACTACAGAAAAACCACAAAAGTTATATCAAATTTAGTGCTAAAAAAACATTTTCCCCCGAGCTTTTGTCCCTATTGTGTTTTTCCCCTGGTTTTTGTTCTTCCTAACCTTAGCTTCACCGCTTCACCTTTCCTAACAATTATGCGTGTTTGTTGTGTGAGAGAAGACCAAGAAACCAATCAGCCGAATCATCAGATTTAATCCTAACAGCAAAAATCTAATACAGTATTGGGGGCCTGGGTCCCTCTCAATACAATCTGTGCTTCCCTGTGGCCATCACGGAGAGACACTTTTTTCCAGAGTTATCTATACAATAATCAAATCAAGACATCAAAAACACAACCCACTCTCATGTTATTGGTTCCATGACATCTGTAATCTGTTTCTTAACATGCTTATTGGCTCTCTTCTTCCACGTTCTCAGATGACGCCCTTTCTTGCATATGTGACTGTTTGGGGTGCAGTTTCAAGAAACACCACGCGATTAGATTCCCAGGGGCAGGGATTTTTCGCTTAACCTTGGGCCCCCCTGCCCTTCGGTACCTGTTATGTCTCTCTAGCGATAAAGCCTCAAAAACAACATTGAAATAGCACTATTCTACTAATTTGCAATACAGCCTTGAATTATTAAAACACTTTTAGCATAGCACTTCATGTCTGCACAGAATAATAAAATCCTTCAATACCAAAAAGAAGGGGGGCAAGTACTGAGCCCTGTGGAACACAATCGAAATGAGGTCACATGACCTAGTTAACACATTGCGTCCTGTCCGACAGGTAGGACCTAAACCACGAGAGTCCGGTTCCTGAGATACCAATCCATTTTTCAAGACGATCAAGTCATGTTGTGGTCCACAGTATCACTTAGATCCAGCAGGAGAAGCATTGACAAGGCACAGAATCTATTGCTAGAGGAGATCATTGGTTACTATTAGACTACTGTACTAAAATGGCCCAGGGGACTTTTTAAAAATGTCTGACGAAACTGAAACTCGAAAAAAAAGCCGTATTCAGGCCTTCACTCGCAAAAATTCCTTCATTTTAGAAATTCTCCTCAAACATGAGGACCACCCTAATGGAGCATGTTACCTGACAGGGGAGAGTTAAAAATTTCCAAGTCTGGTATTTACAGTATTTAAATCCTCATTTAGCAGAAGTCTACTTGGGGCAAATAATAATGTTATTACGATACATGTCAAAGGTACCTCATGTTTGGTGTTTCCCAATCAAACCGGCGGCTAGAAAGACAATTTGCCGGCGTGAAATCTCCATGAGATTAGAGAATTATGAATTATGGATGTCGTGCTTCAATCAAGGAAACGAGAGCGCCTTAATCATGACAAACTCGGCCCACATCAAAGCCTGACCCCCCCGATGCTATGCGGAGTAGGGTCCCAACTGGACAATTTGGGATTGACCTGCAGTTTGAAAGAGAGTCAATCGTATGTTGATTTAAGGGCCAGCGTGTAAAAAAGCCTTGTTTCTAACCTTTTGTATTCTATTCAGCTTTTCTGTTTGATAAAAAAAAACAGTCTTTTTGGCTTTAGAAGATGGAACGGGCTGCTTGGAGTGGTTGGTAGTCAGAAGCTGCAATACCCAATTCGACCGCCGGAGGGCAGTAAAGATCCCCATCAAAGCAAACCACACTTTAGCAGATGTTTATCCATTTTGTTGGTTTTGTTGGACGCTCCCCTACTTACGACCATTCAACTTACGAAAAAACAGTAAATACAAACATCTATTTCGGGATGTCAAAAAATATCCAGACATTGCTGTAAATTAGATTGTGTATTGTGTGCTCCTTTTTCGGAGTACAGGATATTACTGTAGTGCTTCTTTCCGCCGCTACCAGCGTGTGGTGGCACTGTGAGAGGTCACCCAGCATCCACCCCGAAGAAGGAATCCGGCTTTTTCTTTCTAGTTTGTGTGTAAACATTCTATACTGGATCTCTTTTTTAGTCCCTGTTTTACCACGGAGGAGGACCTCTTGAAGCGCATCTTCCAAAAGTAAGTTAAACCTCCTTTTATTTATTTTTTTAAAGCATATAATTGTATTCAATTTTTTTTTTTTAAACAACACAGGTTACTCATACGAGCCTTAAACATACTTATATAAACCTTAAACATACAAAATATAGCACTGAAGCAACTTACGAACAAATTCAACTTACGAACGATCGTCCGGAACCTAACTCGTTCGTAAGTAGGGCAGGGTCTGTATTTTGGGGGGGTTTCCTGACGCTGAACCTATCTAAGAACACATGTGTAGGCCTAAAGTAGAATTGTGTACATGTTCACGAAAATCGGTCAAGCCGTTTTGGAGCCTATAAGTAACATACACACACACACACTTCAGGATTTATAAAATCGTTTTTATTTAGATACATTGATTTACATTTCTTTTATGTTTTACATTTAAAACAAGTGGCAGCACGGCGGGGCAGTGGTTAGCGCTTGTGCGGCACAGTTCATGTCATGGGAACCTGTCGTGGGTTCAAATCCAGCTCCAGACTTCCTGTGCGGAGTTTGTATGTTCTCCCCGTGCTTGCGTGGGTTTCCTCCGGGCACTCCGGTTTCTTTCCACATTCCAAAGACATACATTTCAGGTGAATTGGCCGGTCCAAATTGTCCCTAGGTGTGAATAAGCGAATGAGTTGTCTGTCCCTGTGTGCCCTGCGATTGGCTGGCAACCAGTTCAGGGTGTCCCCTGCCCACTGCCCGGAGATGGCTGGGATGGGCTCCAGCCCCCCCGCGACCCTAATGAGGATAAGCGGTACGGCTAATGAGATGAGATGAGATGAGATTTAAAACAAGTATTTTATGAAAACAAATTTCTGAAATATTTTTATGTAACGCTTTTTTTTCATAATGTTTTTATTTTGATTTATTTGTATTCTATTGTATTGACATTTGTATTTTACTCTATTGTATCTTTTTCTATCCACAACAATAGTGGTTTATTTTAAAAATATTTCGTTTTTATCTAAAAAAAATATAGATATTTGTTATATTTACTATTTGCTACTATTTACTATTAGTGTTTATTTTTTCATATTTCATTTTCGCTATTATTTTTCTATCTTATAATTTTTTTTTTTAATTTCATTCATTTCTTAAAATTTTCTCATTGTTTTCTTCAAAATATTTCTTATTTGCCTGTTTGACAGCCCTGTTCTATGTCCTTATGGATCTTTTCCAGCAGAAGCGTGAAAGGGAGGTTTTTTTGTGTCTTTGATGTGTTTTGATTGGCTGATCAAGGACATTAAAGATGAACACGCAAACACCGGCGTACACTCTTTGGTGCCGAAGCACCTGCACCTTTGAAAAAGCTTTTTTCTTCCCCTCCTGGTGAAGTGACACTTTGTCCTTTTTCTATCTGTTTTTCCTCCCTGGAGCTTTTTGACTGACAATGAGAACCGGAAGAGCCGAGCAACGGCCCCCATTTACTCGTTTTTTATCAATTTTATCGATTTTGATTGCCTTTTGAGCAAGGTGACCGGAAAACAATTTGAAATGAAAGTAGGAGTTTATGGTAGAGGGATTTCATCTTAAGGGACTTTGTATACAGTATATATATATATATATATATATATATATATATATATATATATATATATATATATATATATATATATATATATATATATATATATATATATATATATATATACACACAGGGTTGGGTAGGGTTACTTTAACTGATGACTCACAACACGTGGTATGACTCACAACACGTGGTAAACTTTCTCTCCTGGCTTTGATCTCTTTGATCTCCGGCAAAACTAACATGAAATGCGACAGAAACAAAATGAAAATAAATCCAAACAGCTTGCCAACATCATTTTTGGCGTTCCATGTATTTCGTTACTCCCCAAGCATGCACAAAATATAGTAATTTTATTCATATTTAGTTTATTTTGTCTTTTATTATCATATTTGGTATTGGAGTACTCCAATAGTAATTGAAAGTAATCAAGTTAAAGTAACCCTACCCAATCCTGTATGTATAATACGTATGTATGTATATAACCAACCTTTCAGCTGTGTAGCTAGCTGTCCTTCTACCCTTTCTCACCTTTGTAGCTAGCTGTCTTCCCACCTTCTTTTAACTTTGTAGCTAGCTCTCTTCCTACCTTTTTTTTAGCTTAGTAGCTAGCTCTCTTCCCACCTTTCTTTTAGCTTTGTAGATAGCTGTCTTCCCACCCTTCTTTTAGCTTTGTAGCTAGCTGTCTTTCTACCCTTTTTCAGCTTTGTAGCTAGCTGTCTTCCTACCCTTCTTTTAGCTTTGTAGCTAGCTGTCTTGCTAGCATTTTGTGCTTTTTTTTAGTTATCAAGCAAAATTGTGGCCCCCTTTCTAGCTAGCTATCTAGCTTTATTTTAGCTATCCATCTGGCTGTTTAGATGGCTTTGTACTCTTTTAGTTAGCTATGAAGCTACCTTTTTAGCTAACTACCATGCTATCTAGTTAAGTTGCAATTTTTGAAAAGCATATAAAACTTGGGTGCCCTTTGGGCTAATTAGTAAAAAAAGTAGCTCTGAGTTTGAAAAAGGTTAGAAAATTAATTATAATAAGTAAATAAACAAATTGTCAGGACCAGATCGGAATCAGGACCCAATTGCGTAACGTTAACCACAAGTTTTAGTGAAAGAAAGAGGAAAGCGGGAAGCAAGTCGTTCCCAAAGTCGGATCTTGATCCAAATACGGAAGTGGATCTTCCGTAGAGGGAGATGGCGGTGGTAGGGACGGAAAAACAGGTCGATAGCAGGGACAGGAGAGCATAAACGTGGTCGGGATCAAAAACGGGTCGTAAGCCGGTACGGGAGAGCAGGCGTGGTCAGGGATCAAAACAGGTCGTAGCCGGAGACAAACGAAGAGATCAGGACAGGTGGAAAAATGGGTGCAACGACAGGAGAGGCGGGAGACAGGGTCAAAAAGGCCTTGTAACAACAGAGGTTCGCAGACGAACTGACAACCGGAGAGTGAGAGGACTGGGTTTAAAAAGGGACAGGGAACCAATCAGATGAGCTGGCACAGGTGATTCAAATCGGTAATCATAACATAAATGATATTGAGGGCCCCCTAAAATTGTCTCACGATCGGAGATGACCGATCGACCAAACGATGGAGGAGGGACGTCCGTCCGGGCCGAAACGTGATCATTAAACCTGCCGGGTACAGGATAACCTGGTGGTTCTCAAATAGAGGTTTTCTTCTTCCTAGGGGGGTCACAACGGAAACTAATTAAGAAGCTGTGGCGAAACCTTTTCTTGCATGTGTCGTGTCCTGAAGACCGATTCCTGGGATGTCATTAACTTTTCAATCAGCACGCCGACCTCAGAGGTAGAGGCAAAAACCAAAAAGGTGGCCCCACTTCTTAAACCTCCTTAATAAGCCACCGCTCATTAAAATGCAGATCAGGACGCCGCTGATCTTTGCTAAATTCTGATCCTTTTTTTGTTATTGTTTTAATGAAGTCGTTTTGTAATCACCGAGAAGAACCAAGATATAATTTTTTTCTTTTTGAAAAATGATTAATTAAGAGGAATGAAAAAATAATTTGCCCAGTGTTGGGCAAACTATGGGTTGCGGGCCACATGTGGCCCTTCAGGCTTTTTCATCCGGCACAACAAATGAAATTGGTCAAAATATAATGACTATATATATATATATATATATATATATATATATATATATATATATATATATAATAATTACCTTTGTATTGTCATTCTTTGTAACAATGTACACAGAACGAAATGTCGATACACCTGACCCGTTGTAGCGAGCCGATACAGCCGCAGCCGACAGAGGGCGCCGCCATTTTACCAATTAGGTATGACTCGGCCGAGGCGCGAACCAGCGACCTCCCAGTCTCAAAGCGGGCACACTACCATCTAGGCTACTGAGCTGGTATATATATATATATATATATATATATATATATATATATATATATATATATATATATATATATATATATATATATATATATATATATACAGTATATATATGATCATTAAATAAAGTACTTTTAATAAAAATAATATATTTTTGGTGCCAACTTTGTCCTCATTGTCTTTTTGTGTGTTTAAAACTAAAATTCTATGACAGAAATACAACAAAATATATACAAACGTAAATATAGATTTTAGTGCTAAAAAATATATGTTTGTCCCTCCTCCCATTTTTCCTTTTTATTTTGTTTTATCCCTTTTTATTGTTTCCCCTTGTTTCTGTTCCCGTCTACCTTTCCCCCGTTTTTTAATATTTATCTTTTTTTTTCTCTTTTCTCCCTATTTCTGTTTTTATCCCCTATTTCTTTTTTTCACTTTTCCTCTTTTTCTTTTAACTATTATCCCATTCTTCTATTTTCCAAAATTCCTTCTCTGTATCATTTGTCTTATTTCCCCCCCTCTTCCCCTTTTCACCATTTTTAGGTTCTTTTCATTTTATCCCACAGCCCTTTACGCTCTTTTTCATTCTTCTTTTCCTTCTTTTCGTTTATTTTTTTGGGGGGTATTCATTTTGGGGTGTAATCATTTTTATTGTTTTACCTGAAAAAACAACATACTGGCAAAAGGCTGGCCAAAATAAATTAGAAAAATTGTGCTTTTTGGCTACTTTGAGTCCCCCTGGTTTGTATTTTGCGATTGGGGAATGCTAGAATAAATATCGGTTGCGAGACAGAATGAAGCAGCATACAGGTCTCAAATTATACACACTGTCCCTTTAACCTTCAAATATAGGCAAGGGTTTCAAACTCTCACCCTGAGGGCCGCTAGTTTGAGAACCCTGGTATAAACAGTGCAGCAAAAACCAATTCATAACAATGTAATTTCGCTTTTAAGGCTAATTAGAAAGTCACAAGTTTGCTAGCTAGCGTCAGCGCCCGGGGCTAACATTGTTTTGGTGGTGGTTGGCCCCAAAACGGCAAAGTTAAGTGAAGTTGCGGCTGGGAGGATGGCGGCATCAAACCTGGATTCTCTTAATGAGCTCGAGTTATTTGCGCATTTGCCGCCTACGCAACATTAGTAAAAAAAATGAAAACATGCAATAAAATCGACTGAAATTCGATTAGCAAAGGCCTCTTTGTGTGCTTTTGAAGTTTGGCCTTACAAAGTTGATCACAACGACAGAAAGAAGGGATTCCACTGAGAATAGAACAGAATTCAAAACCATACAAATAATATAAAAAAATGAATCTGCTCAGTAGACATAGTGTCATCCTCTTTTTTCCCCTAAATGAAAACTTTAAAATCTAGCGTTCCCTTCTCAGCACGGTTCGGCGCCTTCAGTCCCTCCCCTTCTCTATTTTCCAGTCTCCTTTTCCAGGTGCTCCCAATATGCATTACCCACCATCTGCTATAAATACTCCAGTCTCCCACTTCACGTTGCTTGGTCGTCTTGGTACTCTGCACAATATATTCCCTCACCAACACGATAAGCTCCTCATCCCAAGACTTTCATCACCAGGATTTTTCTTCAAGATACTGTATGCCTCAAACATTCTTTTGAAGATTTTCACCAATGTTGAATGAAAATCAACATTTGATTATTCGCCAAGCAGATTAAAAGATCGACTTTTATTACAGAAAGTCAAAGGACGAGTGAAAAGATAATGGTTTTGCTTTGCTTCGGCTTCATCGGGGAGGAACAACTAGATTGGGGAATAGAGCCCTCGGGATACGACTTAAGTGAAATTTCTGTATGGCGGGATAGAAACCTATGCCATTTAGCTATGAACCAGGGATAAAAACAAACCAAAAATGTGTATATATTAAGCATGACTTAAGTGTAACATAAACGTGTATGACAAAATAGCATTTAAATATATTGTACATGTCAAGGGAAAACAGACTGTTAAGAACCAAACTAATCCTTGTCTTGTCGAGAGGTCCACATTTTTTAGCAATAGAAAGCATCTTTCTCTGCCTTTTTTGGTGCTTTGTGGGTCCAGAGCTTTTTGTTAACATGATGCCTCTTAGAGAAGTCAAGTCATGTTTATTTGTGACGCCCTTAATCACAAGGAGTCTCAAAGGGCTGCACAGACCAGTTTATTGCAAACTACAGACTATTATTACACCATCCCCTGATCGAAAACCTACATGAGGGCAAGGAAAAACTCAAAACTTTGAAATTGAAGAAACTTTTAGAAGGGACCGCACTGAAAAATATTTGCAGGTACATAATGTAGGTTTGTCAAGTGGTTTTATTTATGTGTACGCCACGTCATTGACGCGGAGGAAGACATAGTCAGAAAAGGCGCGGGGTGACTGTCTAGCCAATCATAATGCAGAGCATAATACACGCCGAAAATTCACAAAGTAGCGAAACTGCAAAACAGTGATTACTGTATGTTTAATTATTTTGATTCAGTTCCAATACCATCCATCCATTATCCGCACCGTCTATCCTCAGCAGGGTCGCGGGGTAGCTGGAGCCAATCCCAGCTGTCTTCGAGCAGTGGGCAGGGGACACCCCGAACTAGTTGCCAGCCAGTTGCAGAGGCACACACCTACGGACAATTTGAACTGACCAATGAACCTGACATGCATGTTTTTGGAGTGTGGGAGGAAGCCGGAGTGCCTGGAGGAAACCCACGCATGCACGGGGAGAACATGCAAACTCCACACAGGGAAGTTCGATCTCATGACCTCAGAACTGCCGCCTTCAAATACCTAATGTGGGTTTAATTTACATTCCATCCTTTTAACAAATATCAATTAAATGTTATTGTCACAGTCCTGAAGTCAGGTTAGTTTCCTCTCTTTATTTGGAAAGGGTTCAGCACAAATGAAGTCATGGTCCAAGAGGAAGGAGAGGGGTTGGTGATCTGGTAAACTCACTTCAGCGAAGGCAGCATTCCAATTGTTCAGCAGGCGGTACTCGTGGTCAGTAAAGACGCCGAGGGTTTGGTACAATGGGAAAAACAAGGCTGTGCCAATTTTTATGTCCTAAACCAGGGGTGTCAAACAGGCGGCCCGCGGGCCGAATCAGGCCCGCTAAGGGAATGAAACCGGCCCGCGAGACAAGGCTGAGGGAAGTGCATGAGAAAAATGAGCTGCAGGTTGAACTATGTCCACTTGATGTTGCCAAAGCCAGGTGTCTCTCACAAAGACGCTGTAGTTGTATTTCTTTCTCTCTCTCTATCTCTCTCACTGTCTATGTCTCTCTTTCACACTATCTGTCTCTCTTTTTCTCTTTCTTTGTTCCTCTGTCTCTTTCTCTCTGTGTGTCTTTCTAGCTTCTTTTACTCTCTTTTCCTTTTCTCTATTTCTCTCTCTCTCTCATTTTCCCCTTCTCTTGTCCCACTCTTTCTCTCCTCTTTTCTCTCCTTCTTTCGTTCTATTTTTCTTTGGATTTCTTTCTCTCTTTTTTTACCCCTCTCACTATTTCTCTTTTTATCTTCTGTTTCTCATGTTATCTCTCTCTCTCTCTCTCGTTTTTTTTCCCTTGCCCCACAATATCTCCTTTTCTCTCCCTTTCTTTCTCTTATTCTTTTTTCTCTCTTTCTTTCTCCTCAATCTACTAGTCCGGCCCCCGAGAGAAGTTTGTTCTATAGTGTGGCCCCCGAGTTAAAATGAGTTTGACACCCCTGTCCTAAACCATCTTTTGACAGCCTTCTTTTTCCCAGTGCACCGAACCCTTGTTGCCAAACCCTTGAACCTTCGCTGAAATGAGTTTACCGTTTGTGTACTAAACCCTGTCCAGATAAGGAGAGTGCAAACTGACCTGAGTGGAGGACTGTGACACTTATTAAATAATACTTGATGTTTTACATGTGTTTTTAAGTGGTTGGTAATTGAAATTTGGTGAATTTTGTAAGTATGACAATCTTGGGTATGGGAATGTTTTTATCCAAACTTTAAAAAAAAACTTGGCCCAACTTCATCTGGACCGGGTGTCAAACTCAAAAAATAGAAAAAGAAATAAGAGAAAGAGAGAGACAAAAATAGAAATCCAAAGAGAAATAGAAATAGAAAGAGATACAAATAGAAATAATAAGAGAGAGGGAAAGCGAGAGAAAGAAATCCTAAGAGAAATAGAAAGAGAGAAGGAAAGAAAGAGATAAGGGTAAAGCAAGAGAGAGTAAAATAAGGTAAAAAGACACAAAGAGAAAGAGACAAAGATAAAGAAAACAAGACAGAGGTTGAAAGAGAGAGAGATAGTGGAAGAAAAGGGAGGGAGGGAGAGCGCGAGAGAGAGAGAGAAACAAATACAAGTCCAGCGTTTGTTAGGTGCACCTGGTTTTGGCAACATCAAGTGGACATATTTCAACCTGCAGCTCATTTTTCTCTTGCGCTTCTCCGAGTGTTGTCTCGCAGGCCTGATTCGGCCCTTGGACCGCCTGTTTGACACCCCTGATCCAGACCCTAGCTCCAGCAGCCCCCAAGTAAATTTAATTTAAGACCTCTGTTCTGAAGTGTTCCTTACAAATAAGCAGACTTTCGGAAAATGTAATTCTAACCAGTTAAAAGCAGGGTCAGTAGTGCAGGTGGGTCCCTGGATGGAGTTATCTCAATGCCCCTTCAAAATCCAGGAAAGGATCATTGTCCCGAATTTCCTCAAAGGACTCGTCTTAAAGACACTTCTTCAGCCAGATGGCTTCTTCTGCCACATCCAGGTTTCAAATCCGTGAAAAGGTCTTTATTGTACAGATTGGACAAGCTTCTAATCCTCTTCAGGTTATTGTCCCCGTCCTGGGACGGATGTGTCTTCTGGAGCCCGTTTATTTGAGGAAGAAGCGATTTAAAGCAGCGATACCTCGTCTCCCTCCCTTTTTATTCCGCTTTGGCTAATCCCGTCATTGTTGCGATACAGACTTTTTGTATTCCCGACGGAATTGGAAGACTTGCCGCCGCCCAGACGAGATTGTTTGCTAGCTTTCGCTCTTCCTTTTGAGGACGACTGCAATTTGTGTCCGTGTGGAGAAAAAAATGAAGGAGGAGAAGCTTTGGAGAAATTCGCTTATCCCGAAAAAAAATTGTTTCGGTGTGGTAAAATTAGAGTACCGGATTTTGCACACTATAAGGCCCACCCAAAAACCTCAAATTGGCCTGAAATATGAATCTAAGCCTTATAGTTTGATGCGCCTTATATGTGTACGAAATTGAAAACGTGTTACCCTGTTTATGGAATCATTGTTCAGTTTTATCGCCAACAATATTGGCATAAAAATAGTGGGAATGGGGTTTGAACCAGTAACCAAAGGTAAAAACACTAAATCCTAACCACCAGGCAGCTAGGAACATGGATGGCTGTTTACAATTAAAAAACAATGAATGCAACTGGAATCAAACCTGAAACGTGGCAAGGACGGATCCTATCCACTAAACCAAGCGTCAAGCCATAATGGTATTATATAGTGAAAAACTACAGGAAACGTTTGACCTCTGTGATAGCAAACAAAGGCTACAGTACCAAATATTGACATTCATTTTCTCATGTGTTCAAATCCTTATTTGCAGCTGATTGATTGATTGATTGATTGATTATTGCTCCAGCGAAGGTCGGGGGGGTCCCGTCCCTGTGCGTTGAGCCGACCAGATGAACCAGGTTTTTCCAATGCTGGTGGTCTTGTGCCAGCTGTTCTGCATCCTCTACAGCAACTCCATGTTGTTGGAGGTCGCCCCCAACGACGTCGAGCCATTGAGTGCGGTGTTTCCCTCGTGGTCGTCTCGAGCCTGCGGTCTTTGTGTCAAACTGGAGAATGGCTCGTGTCGGATGGTCTGGTGGTAGACGAAGGACATGGCCAAACCAGCGGGTGCGGCGTTGTGCGACCAAGGAAGATGCTCGGGGCTGGCACGTGCGGGCTCTGAGCTCTTCATTGGAGACTCGCTGGGGCCACCTGATGTTCTCGATGGTTCTGAGAGCCCTGCTATCAAAACCGTCGATTCTTGTGGCCAGGGTGTCGTTCAGGGACCATGTTTCTGAGCCATAAAGCAGGATAGAGAGTACGGCGAGGTTGTAAATGCGGAGCTTCGTCTTGCGATGGTCTGGTGCCAGATTGGTTTCCAGAGAGACTGCAGAGCAGATGCTGCCAGGGCTCTTCTGCGGAGAATCTCTGGTTTTAGGTCCCCATTGTCTGTCACCATGGACCCCAGATACACAAAGCTCTTGACAGGCTCTACGATGTCGCTACCAATTTGGATGGGAGGTGGATCTGGTCCATCACCGACATACATGAACTTGGTTTTCGTCCAACTCACTTGGAGGCCAAGCCGCACTGCCTCTTCGCTGTAAATGCCCAGAGCGTCTCTCAGCTGGCTGTAGGAAGTGCTGAGCATGATGGTGTCGTCAGCATACTCCAGGTCAGTCAGGTGGTAGTTGCCGAAAGACACTCCGGGGATGCGCTCACTAACCCTGAACATTAGATGGTTGATGATGCAATTAAAAAGGTCGGGAGCAGCCACGCAGTCTTGACAAACGCCGCTGGAGATAGTAAACCAGTTGGAGTCAATGCCGTTGATACGGACACAGCTCTCTGCGTTGCTGTATAGCAGCTTGAACAGGGCTATGATCTTGGGTGGTGCTCCGAGAGCTTGGAGGATGTTATTTGCAGCTATATCACACAAATAAATCGTTTAAAAATCGTGCATTGTGATATCTGGATTTTTCTTTTTAGTTTATCTCTCTCACAGTGCACATGCACCTACGATGAAAATTTCAGATGCCTCCATGATTTCTAAGTGGGAGAAATAGCTGAATAGCATGGTGTTCAAATACGTATTTTCTTCACTGTGTATGTATATATATATATATATATACACATTTTTATATCCAAAACACAACGACCTGTCTGTTCTTCTCTATTCAACCGACTCAAATACTGCTCAGGAAATGTCATATTCTTTCACATACAACATATTTTTAAAGTAACAAAAATAGTTACTTTCCCTGGAAATGAGTTATTTTACTACAGAGTAACTCAGTGACTCATTCAGTTACTTTTTGGGAAAAGTTGTGAGTAACTATAACTAATGCCTCACAATGCTTTTCCCCTAAGTTAAGAATCCTGTGCTCTTTGGAGTTGGCAATTCAATACTTTATTTCAATCATCCCCAAAATATTCTGGACCACGGACCAGTTTTAATGTTTGACAATATTCTCGCGGGCCAAAAGTAACATCAACAAATTGGTACAGTGACTAAAGTATTTATTGCTTGTTTGTGGTTAGGGCGTGTGCGACGCAGTTCTGAGGTCATGAGATCGAACCTTTCTGTGTGGAGTTTGCATGTTCTCCACGTGGGTTTCCTCCGGGCATTCCGGTTTCCTCTCACATTCCAAAAACATGCATCTAAGGTTGATTGGCCGGTTGTAATTGTTTCTTGGTGTGAATGAGTGAGCGAATAGTGTGCCCTGCGACTGGCTGTTTCCCTTGCCCACTGCCTGAAGACAGCTGCAATGGGCTCCAGCACCCCCGCGACCCTACTAAGGATAAGCGGTGCAGATAATGAATGAATGAATGAATGAATGAATGAATGAATGTTTTATTTTCCTTTAATATCACGTCTACAGCAACCTTTTGTGCCCTGAAAGGAGCTTCAAAATAAAAAGTGTTATTGTTAAAAGCAGTGTGATGATGAGATGGAACCTAATGCCTTCTCATATGTCATCTTGATCCCGAGTGGATAGGATCCGGCAGGCGCCGTGTCGTGATTGCCTAAGTGAAGTCACCTGGGGCAATCGTTGGGCGCGCTGGAGCGCACTTCCTGATTGGCTGACGTTCTCCTCTTAAGCGGTCTGCGTCCAGAGATGGATGTCGGATCGTCATTTTTGTATCCCTGTATGTTTCTCCAGACTACAAAGTACCTACGACTCCTCTTGCCTGATTCATGCCTGCCTTCCGTTTTTGACCTGTTTCCGTCCCACGTTTTTCGACCTGCTCTCCCACTCTGGCCATCGACTTACCTGCTAAGCTGTACCTTCCACTTACCTGTCACGGAGCTGCCATTCCGCCCAAGGAGGTTGATGACCGACAAGCGCCGGCGTCACAAGCCAGCTCCAATAAAAACTCCTTTGAAACAAACGCTATTGGATCCGAGAGTCCGTCCTGGTTCCTGACACTCCGACTTGACCCTTTTGGATCTAATGTTAATGATCAATGATATATTCTGACTGAACAATAATTGCACAAATATCACACTTTATATAAAGAAAAAAAAATTGCCCTTACTGTATTTCATTTTATACGCTTTATAAAAAATGATATTATCAGATAATATGATTTTTTTGGAGGTGCATCTTATCGTGTGGAAAATACGGTACCTGGACAATTTCAAAAGATTACCATTGGTCCCAAATTACATCTTGCACTGCAGTTTTTTTACTCCGATTTGTCCCTAAAGTGACCATTTTGAGTCCTAAACTGTCAGATGACCGTTTTATGAAAGACAGACAGCTGTGATCTGACTGAGGCCGCCGTGTTCTTTTCTGAAACGATTCGATCATCGGGAAAGTTTTCAAAAAATGACTCTGGCGTTCATGTGGAAATCCTTTTACACGTTCTTGAATGTCTTATGGTGAGTCCAGGACCATTCAACGCAATGGATTTTGTTCTTTCCCCCAAGGAAAGGTTAAGTTGAAGTTTAGTTGCTTTTACCACTCAGATAGGAAGTGAAGTCACACTGGGAGCCATATTAGTTCAGTTGCTTCGTGGATTTTGTTGATCATGTGGTGTCAGACTTGCTGAGTTTTCATTGTTTCAGTTTTACTCTGTTTTGGATTAAAGTGGAGCTTGCACGCTCATCTTTACTTTGAACTTTATTTAACAGGGGTTAACATGCTGCTAAATTGTGCACCACACATTAGTACATTTATGAGATAGGAAAATTCCAGAACGGCAACATGATTGGCCAAAAAGTGACGATTATGTAAAAAATGTATTCAAAACAAAGAACCACAGTAGTTACAATAGTCAAAATGATAAACAGTGAGCTAAAATAACAAGCAACTTTACACAAAAATAGCCAAAATATTGAACTGCTCTGGCAGTAGGTGTCCTAAAGTAAAAACAGAATAAACAATAAACTTATCATTTTTTTAAACAGAAATCAAATAATGTTTTATTGTAGCATACTACAAATGACCTTAACAAATGTCTCTAGGTTTTATCTTGTTTTTTTTTTAAGAAAAATAAAAAGAATGATACTTTAAAAGAGTAATAGTGTAAAATGATTCCTTTTTACTACATTTTCTCTGTTTTTTAGTAAATTAAGGAATCAGAAAATACCCAAAAATGTTATGCAATTTTCCCACTTTTTTGATTTATATTATCATTGTTTTGCAGTGCAATCTCAAACGGCTCCAAGCAAAATTGTCACGACCGGGCACAAGCAGGAGACCCAAATGCGAAATGTTTCACACAATGCTTGATTAAGGGATCGGAACAAGTCGGGTAACCCGAGACGATCGGGAAGCCAGGGACAGACGAGCGGGATACAGGAACAGGTCGGGAACAAAACGGAAGCCAGAGTCAAAAATGCTTGCCTTGCATATGCGGAGGTTCACTGACGGACTGACAAGGAGTGAACAAGAATGACGTAATCAAATAGGAGAGTACTAATTTGGGAACGAGTGGCAGCTAGGGCTGAACGAGTGAGCGCAGATGAGGGCAATTGGCAAATCATGACAAAAATACTACCTCACGAGCAGATAATGAGTAATGAAAAAGTATCTTGCTGCTACTAAACCATGATGAATGTTTTAACCTGTTCTCCAAGTTGTATTTATCATGTATTATAGAAAAAGACGTTCTAACTTCTTGCTTGTTCTAACTTTTTTTAGTAAAAAATTAATAACATTATTTGTTTGGTAAATAAAAATAATTAAATCAGCAAAATGATGTGCAAGATTTTTACTTATTTGATGTATATTAGAACGTTTTTTTGTAATGCAATTATTAAACTAAATACATTATATGTCGAAGTGTCCTTGGGCAAGACACTGAATCCCTAATCCCCCCAATAAGCAGGTAGGCGCCTTGCATGGCTGAGTCCCTATTGGTGTGTGAGTGTGTGTATGAATGGGTAAGTGTGAAGCACATTGTAAAGCGCTTTGGGAGGTCTTCATTGACTTGAAAAGCGCTATATAAATGCAGACCATTTACCCTTTACCATATATTGTACCACTTCATCAGCAGATAATTAGTATGTGAAAATGAATTTGCTGCCAACTACTGTTATGGAAGAATGTTAGTTACTTAACTGGAAGGAAGCAAAGACGACAAACAATACCTTGCTTTTTTTGCAAAGTTTAAAATTTGGCAATTTTCTACTTAACATTATACAAGGTCTGTTGGCTCACTGCTTGAAAATCACAGTGTAATTGTACCAGCATGGAAAGATAGAGGGAAAAAAGAAAAGGATGTTTTAATTCGATTTATTTTGTAGTGGAGAAGATCCAAAGCGAGATGACCTTGCAGCAGTCGAGCTGAAAAAGAAGGTCGGCCTCTCATTTGTTTTGTGCCGATTCATAATAAAACGGACCGACCGACCGAGCGCCGCATTTCAAATGGAAACTTTTCCATTTTGGCATTTCGGTCGGCGTCTGGACTTCACGCTCGATTTGGCGTAAGCTAACGCGCCGACCATTTTCTGGCAGACGGGAATAAATAATTAGCCTTTGGATGCTATATTCGCATGGACACATTTTTACCTTGTACATAAATAAAATGCATAACAGATACTCTCTCCAGCCCCTAGAGGGCAATGTTCAGTTTGTGTAGCGTGGTGAGTCAGTTCTGGTGTAAAACTGTATTTAGTCAACTGTTAAAACAAACCAGTTAACACATTCAATGGCAAATATGATTAACTCCCATAGTTTTTTTCAGAATCAAAAGCAATACAGAATTTGTGACAAATAAATAACACTGAGTCGACTATTTTTTTTGGTGGTAGACCTTTGGTGTCCTCTGTTGGTTAATGGAAAAACGGAGAAGACGACCCATGCCCACAAACTCCTTTCTAACACAAAATGGATCTAAATCAAGCACCACGTCGCTAGTCTTTTGAACTCGTCCCTTTTAGTCTGACTCATCATCCCCTGAGATGAGTTTTACTACGGCGGTGTTATCAGCAAACCTGATGATGTAATTAGAGGGATCGGTTAAGGTGTATTTGGATGAATAGAGTGAAGAGAAAGAGACTCAATACACACCCTTGTGAAGAACCGTCGCTAAGTGAGGTGTGGAAAAGCAGTGATTTCCTAGCTTGACAAATTGTGGACGATCTGACAGAAAGTCCTTTAACAACTGACAGATGGATGTGGAGAGGCCCTGATGCAGCAGTTTTTCCAGCAGGATTTCTTGGACGATGTTTTTAAGTAAGTGGCAGACTCTGGTTGGGATACTACTCTCTCGCAGCACTTCATAATAACAGGCGTAAGTGCCACAGACTTGTACCGTAAATTCCGGACTATAGAGCGCACCTGATTATAAGCCGCACCCACTAAATTTTAAGAGGAAAACCGATTTTGTACATACACAAGCCGCACCTGTATATAAGCCTAATGCAAAAAAAAACGTTGAAATAATGGAAAAGTGTGCTGGATTTTTGCTTTTTTATTTGTAAAATCGTTTTGGTATACACCATTCCTGGAGAGTTGAGGAAAGAGATCTTCGAGTATATGGAAACCCAGAGACTAAATGGATATGGAGTGTCTCGGGCAAGTTTTTGTTTGCAAGCTCTCAAGATTGCACATTAAGGTTTCACTGATTCCACAGGTTGATGTACATGTTTTCTTCCATTTCGTTTATTGTGTTTTATTTATTTATGCATCATTTTATTCTGGAGCAGTTTTAGGAGCCTCTATGGGAGTATATAATGTGTAAATAGATTTTCTACTTTTTGATGTACCGTAAATTCCGGACTATAGAGCGCACCTGATTATAAGCCGCACCCACCACATTTTAAGAGGAAAACCGACTTTGTACATACACAAGCCGCACCTGTATATAAGCCGCATGCGCCCATATTTAAAAATGTAACACAAACTCAAAATTAACCCAAACCCGACTTCAAGTCCCGCGATTGAAACTAAATGTCCTTCATTAAAGTCCACAGTTCAAAAATCACAGCCGGCAAAATAAACGGAAAATGATACCGGTACTTAAGGTTTGATGCAGACCTGCAGAGTTCGGGTCCCGTTGAAAGTCATCCAAGGAAAAAAGTGTATATTTGCAAAGGTAAGGGTGGGAAAAATATATCAGATGAACACATTTACTCACGCAACTCCTTTTTCTTTAACCAACTTTTTACCCCCTCTTCTTTCCTCGTCTGTCCCTCACCTTTAGCGGTCCCCACTTAAACTCGGCACCCCGTGTGTGTTCCGCCCCTCATTTTTCGTTCACACGTGCAAAACATATCAGAATAAGTGTCTAAAATAAATACAAATAAATTATTTACAAAAATATACAGTTGCAAATACATATTATACATGGGTTACACTTATTTTCAAAGAAAGACAGTACACCGAGAGAGTTTTCAAAGCTTTAATAATAATAATATAGCTTTGACAGGGCAGTTAATGGTAGCAACACTCGAGCGCCGAAAATTATATAAATTGGCCGCATCACTGAATTTACAGTAATCTTTGAGGTTGCCGGCTGCTGTCTTTTTGGAAACGGGGATGATTGTAGAAAATTTGGATGTATGTAGGAACGGTGCCTTGTGTCAGGGACCGATTGAACATTTTAGCGAGTACTCCGGTCAGTTGGTCAGCGCACACTCTAAACCCCTTACTGGGGTACTCCTTTGGGGCCTTCCTGGGATTAACTGTTTTGAGCACCCGATTTACCTCATGCTCCTGAAGTGTCAGGGTACCTGTGATGCAACAGCTATCTACTTTGTAACAGGCAAAGAACAGGTTAAGTTTCCCTCCCAGCGAGGCTTCAGTCCTGGCAAGCACCTGGTTTCTGATGCTGTAGGTTATGTAGTTCATTACCTAAAACGTATTCCTTGAGTCATTTTCAGTCAAGGACCCCTAATTCTTTCTCTTGTAGGCCAACGTGGCCTCCCTAGTGCCCCTCTTGAAGGCTGACCTGGCCATTGTTAGGAATTTAAATATTAAAATGTACCGTTTCCCAAATTTTTCGAATTAGTTATCTGACTCCATTAACCAAACACAACCTACATTCTCCTAATAATGAGCGCTCATTTCTTGATGGGAAAAGATGGACAAGAATAGCTGACATTTTCACACGCGGGCAGATTTAATTTCTCAAAAAAATTAACTAAGTAAACTCCTTCGAATTAGTGTTGCTCGAGTCTCTGTCAAGCCTCCTCTCTTGATCTTCTGCCTTTCTCTTCGGCCCACGTTTTTTGCGCAAGCTGGTGTGCCGGCTCCTCCCATGGGCGTGCCAATGAAAGCCCCCACGTGGCCCCACCATCTCGGAGAAGAGCGTCCCGATGTCTGAAAAACTCAGTACAAGAGCAGAGCTTTTCTATGTCATCAGGGCCTTGTTCTCCAAACATTGCCTGCCCTCCCTGTCAGAGTCCTGTTATCAACAGAACTAAACCAAACATTCCGCATTTGGATCAGCATGACCTGTTGCCCAATCAGTGAAAATCTTCATTGCTCTTAATAAATATAACTTGTATATAATCGTATAAAATCCTTTATAATAAAATGTATAAAATCCTTCACTGTGGTGTACAGGAACCAGTTCCTGTTCCTTGTCCTGAAGGCAGTGTTTCGGTTTAGTAGGAGGTGTTGTACTTCACTGTTCATCGAGGATTTCTGGTTTGGGAAAATCGTAATCCTTTTCGTTTCTGTCACAGTACTGATGCAGCTTCTGATGCATAGGACTAGTGCCCACGTGCTTTTGGAGATCGTGACAGTAGGAGATGTCCCAGGGAGTGTTGGAAAAGCAGTCCTGCAGCTGGGAGAGGGCTGCCTCAGGCCAAGTTGCTATTGTTTTTAATGTGGGCTTTGTTTGCCTCCTTCGAGGGGTGTAGGCGGGGGTGAGGGGACAAGCAGAGATAGTCGGATCCTGCAAGGTGGGGCAGGGGAGGAGCTTTTCATGTGTGCCTGATGTTGGAATAGACACGGTCCAAAGGGTTCGCCCCTGTTGTGGCAAACTTCACAAACTGGGTGAATTTTAATAGCACAAACTTTTGAGATTAAAGCGATAGATTTTATCACATACAGACGCTGCTCTACTTACGATCGCTCATAAGTTGAAATTGTCTGTAAGTTGCTTCAGTGCTATATTTTGTATGTTTAAGGTTTGTATAAGTATGTTTTAGGATTGTATAGGTAACCTGTATTTTGTACTAAAAAATAAACATTTCATGAAATAATATGCTCGATAAAGATAAATAAAGTGAAGTTTAACTTACTTTTGGAGGATGCGCTTCAAGAGTTAGGCGACTTCCTCCTCCGTGGTAAAAAGTGGCTGAAAAAAAGCGTTGTGACCACTATTCTAAGGCACGTCTTGTGTATATTTGTGGAGATGCTCTTATTTAAGTTAGCAATTGTCATTTTCGAGATTTAGCTTTATTCCTCCTCCATGGTAGAAAGTGGCTGAAAAAAAGCAAACTAACCATTTTCTCAACCGCATCAAGCTTTCTTATTCCACTTTCATTTCCAAAGAAACCCCTTGCCTCTTTACACTTTAAAGTTCTTAGTTCTAAGCTAGAGATACAGTACAAGTAGTATGTTTACACACGAACTAGGAAGTAGAAGCCGGATTTCTTCTTCGGGATGGATGCTGGGTGACCTCTCACACCACCATGCGGGGGAAAGAAGCACTACACTAATGTCCTGTACTCAGAAAATGGTGCACACAATACAAAATTTAACTTACAGAAATTTCCGGTTGTAAGTAGGGGAGCGTCTGTACTCTTTTTACATGCAAAGCACAAGAATATATATATATAAAAAAATACTAAACAACATGTGATTGTTTAAAACTTTAGCCAGCCAACTTTTTCCAAAACGGAAATCTAATGCGATCGTGGTAGCGGTTTCTTACTGCCCAAAGGCTTCGTCTCCCTTCAGAATAAAGCAGTCTCAGACTGAAATACATGTCTTGAGTCAAGATTTTTTTGTTGTACTTTCAATATGAAAAATTGGTTATTTTTAAAGCATTGGGTGGTTTTAAGGGTCGAAAAGCAGTCGTCTGGCAGAGGGTAAACAAATAATTATTCAGTTCATTTAAGTCACATTTCCACCTTTGATCGTCATATTCGCTTAAGCGTTGCCAGTGACGGAATAAGAGTGGGAGGAAAACGGAAAGCAAGAAAGTGCTTGCCGTGCTTTCATTTGCTGTGATGTGAGGGCGGTGGGAGGGGGGCACCAAAGAAAAAAAACATGAAAGGAAATTGTGAATGTTGGATGATGAGCACAAGTTTGGGGTTTGAGATGAAATCAATCTGACTTTAATTGCTTTATTTGGAAAAATTTTAACCCCCCCCAAAAGAATACAATTAACTGGATAAAAAATGAAATCCAGCTCACAAAGTCACTTGTATAAAACACGTAAAGGTTAATTGAATAGTTTTAGATTTCAAAGCCCTAAAAAGAGAATATAATGTACTGCAGCGTTTACAAATACAGTAAGTCAAGGACAGGAAACTCAAAAATGCTTCAGTGATTGATCATAAAACATGATGAAAAAATGAATATATTCAAAAAAATATACTATTTTATATTTACATTTTAAAGAAGAATTGAAATAATCTTGTTAATTATGTATTATTTAGTGTCTCTTTGTGGTAGAAAAATACTCTAAGAAAAACGATACCTGTCAGGATTACACATTACCCTCACCTGTGCCCGCACGTTTGGCGCCAGCTGCTGCTGGTTACCTGATTTGTTCCCTATTTAAGCTCAGTCCTTTCACTCGCCTGTTGTCAGTCCGTCAGCGAACCTCTGTTTTCACAAGGCAAGCAGTTTTTACCCTGACTCCCGTCGGTAACTGTTTTGTCACCCGTTTTCCACTCGTGCGTTCTTGATTTCCCCGTTTGTCTCCTGCTATGACCCGTTTTTTGACCGCGACCACGTTTTGATCTCCCGTCCTGGCTAACGACCCGTTTTTTGATCCCAACCATGTTCTGATCTCCCGTCCCGGCTAACGACCTGTTTTTTTGCCATCTAACTACGCTACTATCTCCCGCTCCGGAAGATCCACTCCTGCATTCGTAACACGCTCCGATCCCGTGAGCGGCTTGCTTCCCGTGTCCAGTGAGCACCGCATTGAGCACAATATGAGCCTCACTTATAAGGAACTGGCATGATTTGTAGTTATCTTGCTGCTATGGGTACCCTCAAAAAACAAAAACCTGTCAAAAGGCTGTGCAAATCTTTTTTTTTTTTTTTTAAATGGTGCTTTTTGGTCACTATTAGTCTCTGTAGTTTTTACTATTCCCTTCTGTTTTTTAGCACTTGTTTTCGGTTGCACGACACAATACAGCGATATCTAGTGGACAACTATTAGACTATGTCCCTTTAAGTTTAGGTTTCATTTCAGTTTATGGGCCGCCCTTTGAGCCAGTCTTCGCAATTTGACAACAGCCATTGTCTTACTCATTTGTGCCCGGAATATTCAGCAAATAAAACATTGTAGGAACTTCTCATTGCCTCTAGCCTTTATTTGAATAACCTTCCTTCACACAACCTGGATTAAATGAACGGGCAGGGGAAGAGAAGTTGTTTCTTCTTCATATGAAATTGATGAATTCGCCCAGTGGTCTAACGTCCAATTTGTGGGTACCAAACACGTAACTCATCGCCCAGAATCTTCTGCATATTAAATTTTGAAAGTATTGCTCATTGCCTCCAGTCTTTATTTGAACAAACTACTGTATCACAACCTGGATTTAGACAAACAGACGGAGGGGAAAAAGTTGTTGCCTCTTCATCTTTAGCCCTGTGTTATAACATCTCATTTGTGGTTATCGAATATGTAATTAATTACCTATTTCAGTAGGTGCAAACCATAATTACCAAAGTATGATGGAAGTCTGTATACTTGCATGAAAGCTTTTTAGCACTCGTTTTTTGTTATATGACAACATTCCTCGACATTAAGGGGAGAAATATTACACAGTAATATTACACAGTGAAACAGGTGCCAGGAATTTCAATTTTAAATATGTTCAATGTTGTTCCTCCAATTTTTTTTTAAGAATCAAAAGAGCTTAAAGGGACAGTGTGTGATATTTAGTGCATCCAAGTGGTACAAAAAACTTGATTCAAATACTAAGCTAAAATACTTGAACTGTCATACCAATGTTTGTCCGGCAACTTGCTGTTACGCTGTGCTCTTGGCACTGATTTTCGTTCACATTAGACAATACAGTGGCATCTAGTGGTCAAATATTACACACTGGGGCTTTAAAAAACACTGGACTACAGCCACAATGCAGGTTAAAGTTTTTTTCCATTTCAATATAAATACAGGAGTTCATTATGAAATGCATCTAAAAGGAATAAGAATAGTTAAGGATTTTTCCGTCGGCAGCGAAACGACAAGTTTCATCATTTGTCATTTATCCTCAGTACAAAAGCGAATGGCCACAGCTGAGCCGGGCCGAGAGCTCAAGCGAAACCCGCTGACCACGTTTACGCTTAAAGAGCTTACCGAAGCAATTTCCCGTTTCGGAACCAGTGTTTTCTCCGGGTTCCAGGTAAGGCACGATTGAGTTGCCTGTGAGCGTTAGCTGACATTTGATTTACCTTTGGTATGACATGACTCAAGCTGGTACAGCGGAGTAGTGGGTGGATGCAGTGGATAGATAGATAGATAGATAGATAGATAGATAGATAGATAGATAGATAGATAGATACTTTATTCATCCCCTAAGGGAAATTCACATTTCCAGCAGCATCCCTGAGCTGAGAACAGTACAATAATAAAGCCAAAAGAATACAATATACAAATACCCAGTGTGACGTGCAAATGCCCACTGTAGCGTGTTATATAGAGTAACTAAATAGTGCTACACAGAATACATATTGCAGTAAGATTCGGTAATATCCAATGTAGGTGGTGTGGTTTAATGTGGGCCTTTACTCTGCCGGGTGGAGTTAAAGAGCCTCATGGCATGAGGAAGAAAAGATCTCTTCAGTCTGTCCGTAGTACAAGACAGTGACAGCAGTCTGTCGCTGAAACTGCTCTGGAGAAATGAAGAGGAAAAAGGAAACTTCCACTTGCCTTTAGGACAGGGGTGTCAAACCTATTTTAGCCTGAGGATCACAGGGCAGCAAAAAAGTCAGATAGGGAGAATTTATTGGTGCCTGATTTTAACTACGTTTGTTTTTCACACTTCATGCATTTAATTTCTAATATATTTTTCAGGAATAACGTTCAAACTTTTTCATCGCGAAATATATGCGTATGAAATATACAATGCATGTCATCAAAACCGTGTTGTCTGGAATGTTATTTGAATCTTACCGAGGCGAGTCAGACTCCACTTGGTGGAACTGCTCTTTAAATGTTTGTGGATCATGATCTACCGCCATGATATGCAAGGTCTGGTATGAAAATGTTGCAAATATTCTTTTTGAGGCCGTATCGAGAATAAAATACTTGCAAACATAAGAAGTTTTGGTGGTATGCATACTTGAAATTGACGCCATTTCTGTATAGTAAGGCTCGAGACAGAGATGCTATCGAGTATTAGTGAGTCTCAAAAGAGAATATATTCAGGTAAAGATGCCCCACTCTGTTGAAAAAATGTATCTGGCCTCAATAAGCAACAATGGAATTCATTGTCAACTATCCTTATTATCAATTTTTGTAGACCACGTCAACTAACCGTAGCAGCCCTAAAACGAAGCTCTACTTATCTAATACTATACATAAGTACATGAAAAAGAAAAAATGTCATTTGATTTGGTGTGACTTGACTTGAGCTGTGACAGTAGAGTTACTGGTGGACGCAGAGAAAGGGAGAGGAGACTGCGACGGCAGATTAAATCTTTCACCTTCCGGGATTATAATATACTTAGAAGACTTCCTTGCTTGAATCACCTCCATATTTCTAAAAACCACATAGCGAGGGGTGAAAATGCCTTCTTTATTTTCATGATTGTTGCAGGCTTCGTTTTCACGGTTATCATGTTTTTGCTTTTCTCTTTTGCATCACACAACACATTTAATACCGTAAAAAAATACAGTATTGTATTACCGAAGAAAGAGAAAGGCATTGTGGGCGTTAATTCAACGATTAGCATTTCAGCATATTCATGATGCTGTGACACAAACTAAAAGCAGACCAGAAAAGTCGACCGATCGCAGGCAGCCGTTTAATAGATCTAACTCATCATACCCACAAGTTTTTGGGCATACAAAATAATTTATGTATGGTATACAATATAATAATGTATAGTAGGGGAGTATTCTGTACAAAGGGACCGAAAAAATATCTAGTAAGGTGGGGTCGCCTTATCCCAGGCCTCTACTATATTCCTGTTTGTCATTCATCCATTATCTGCACCGCTTATCCTCAGTAGGGTCACGGGGATGCTGGAGCCCATCCCCATCTATCTTTGGGCAGTGGGCAGTGGGCAGGGGACACCCTGAACCTGTTGCCAGCCAGTCGCATGGCATCCCTGTCTGTGTTTTACCAATTTAGAATTGATTTCGATCTCATCTCTGGTGACTGGAGACGCCTTTCCCGGTTTTCCCAAAACTCTTTGAAGACAAACGTTAAAAAAGCACGAAAGGTAAGGACAAAAGGGTGCCTCGGCGCCCACCCTGTCGGCTTTCCTTTGTACTGGTGCGCTTTGTTTCCGATTCCTTCATTACGGATTCCGAAGTGCGTGCGTCCTTGTCTCCCGATAATGCCCGACGGCCTTGAATGAATAACGAACGACGCCATGTTTATTTGAGCTGAGCTGTTGTTTTTAAAGGCAAAGTATTCCCATTTTCTCATCTTTTATTGATATTTTCTTGATGAGTGTAAACATGTCTGCTGAAAAACTCTTGGAAGGAAACGAACCCTGCTGGATATGACTTCAGCAATCAATTATTTTGAAATCTGATTAACCTGTCAATTAGTTAAACTGTTGAAGTGGACGAACCAAAAATGTGAAATATGTGGGTCAGAATATTTATGTATTTCATTATTTAAGAATATATTTATTCTGTGATAATAAAAAATAAGTATTTGAACACCCTGCTATTTTGCTATTCCTCCTTCTTAGAAATCATGGAAATTTCCTCGTGGGTGCATGTCCACTGTGAGAGAGATAAACTAAAAAGAAAAATCCAGAAATCACAATTCATGATTTAACAATTTATTTTTTTGATACAGCTGCAAATTAGTATTTGAAAACCTCTGTATCATCTAGACTTCGGACCCTGAAAGACCTGTTGGTCCACCCATTAGAAGTCCACCTACACTCCATGTATCATCCTGAATCAGATGCCCCTCTCTAAGGTTGTTAACTGCATAAAGACAACTTTCCACCCCATACAATCAGTAACTTTAACATGGTAAAGACCAAAGAGCTGTCGAAAGACACCCAAGACAAAATTGTACACCTCCACAAGGCTGGAAAGGGCTACGGAGAAATTGCCAGGCAGCTTGGTGAAAAAAAGGTCCAGTGTTGGAGCAATTCTTAGAAAATGAAGAAGCTAAACATGACGGTCAATCTCAATCGGAGTGGAGCCCTGTGCAAGATATCACCTCGTGGGGTCTCAATAATTCTAAGAAAGGTGAGTAACCAGCCCGGAAATACACGACAGGAGGTGGTTAATGACCTGAAAAGAGATGGGACCACTGTTTCCAAGGTTACTGTAGGTAATACACTATGACGTCATGTTTTAAAATCATGCATGGCACGAAAGGTTCCCCTGCTTAAACCAGAAAATGTCAAGGCCCGTCTTAAGTTTGCATATGACATTTGGATGATACTTTCGGGTCATAATTCCACGAAGCGTGTTCGGAGAAAGAAGAATGAAGAGTACAATCCGAAGAAGACCATCGATACTGTGAAGCGTGGGGGTGGTAGCATCATGCTTTGGTGGTGTTTTTCTGCACATGGGACAGGACGAGTGCACTGCATTAAAAAGAGGATGACTTGGGCCTTGTATTGTGAGATTTTGGGGAATAACCTCCTTCCCTCAGTCAGAGCATTCAAGATGGGTATTGGTTAGGTCCTCCAACACGACAATGACCCAAAGCACACAGCCAGGAAAACCAAGCAGTGGCTCCACAAGAAGCATATCAAGGTTCTAGCATGGCCCAGCCAGTTTCCAGACCTGAACCCAATCAAAGATCTTTGGAGGGAGTTCTAACTCCGTGTTTCTCACCGACAGGCCAAAAACCTGACTGACCTAGAGAAGATCTGTGTGGAGGAGTGGGCCAAGATCCTTACTGCAGTGTGTGAAAACCTGGTGAAAGACTACAGGAATCGTTTGACCTCTGTCATAGCAAACAAAGGCTACTGTACTAAATATTAACATTCATTTTCTCAGGTGGTCAAATACTTATTTGCAGCTATATCACTAAAAAAAATCATGGGGGAAATGGCAAAATGGCAGGGTGTTTAAATACCTATTTTCTTCACTGGATATATATTATATTATCCATTATCCGTCCAATATCTGCACCGCTTTATCCTCAGTAGGGTTGCGGGGGTGCTGGAGCCCAGCCCAGCTATCTTCGGGCAGTGGGCAGGGGACACTCTGAACTGGTTGCCAGCCAATCGCAGGGCACACGGGGACAGACAACTCACTCGCTCATCACACATAGGGACAATTTGGACTGGCCAATTCACCTGAAATGCATGTTTTTGGAATGTGGGAGGAAACCGGAGTGCCCGGAGGAAACCCACGCAAGCACGGGGAGAACATACAAACTCCGCACAGGAAGTCCGGAGCTGGATTTGAACCCATGACCTCAGAACTGTGCCGCACACGCGCTATATATATATATATCATATAAATGTTGCAGTAAAGTGTATTATAATGACAAACTTGTCAGCATCTAGATAGGGATCCAACCTGGGGGGAGTGGTTGAAGAGCCCCTACCTGGACCTAATTTGCCTCCACACCTGCACTGCATTCCAGCTCTTTATAATGCCACGTGCTTAACAGCAGAGGTTGTCAGTTACCAATAGAACAATTACAACTCGGGGCGGAAGGGGGGGACCTGCATTTTTGGGCGACAATACCGTTCAGTAAGACAAAGGAAAACATATTCAAACAAATTGTAATGAATTGTTATTTTTGCATGATTAAGAAAACAGCTCATTAATAACAAAATAAACTCATTGAATAGGACTTTTTTCATTCATGGAATGCTTCTTGACAAAAAGTGCAAGAATCTAAAACCATCTTTTTGAAAAAATAAAACGCGCCAAAAATGGAGGTATGTCTCTTTTTAAAAATGGGATCAAGTATCACCAAAAATATAAAGAAAGAAAACAAATATAAGAGAAAAAAAAATGCTTTTCGATCACTTTGAGTCTCCGTAGTTTCTATTCCTTCTGGTGATATTTAGCTCTTGTTTTCAGTTACACGATGATGCAGTGACATATAGTGGAAAACAAATACACACTGTCCCTTTAAGAATAACTATGTGTTTGTAATTTATTTGAGTCCGGAAAATTTTGTTTAACTTTAGTTCGCCACCTTCCTGAGTTGACCATTCACTCAACGGAGTGTCATTTGTAAGCATTTGTGACATTTATGACCCGTTTCGAATGCATTTCTCGTTTTATCGCCGCCGAGTCCCGCTTTTTTGCTATAACCTCCAACAAATACAGATTTTTTTTGTGAGCCATAAAACAAACAGGTGGCCATAAAACTTGATTCCAACACGTTCTGCAATCTGACGTCGATTCCCCAAGGGAGCTTTTAAGCCGCGAAGCGTCATTGAATCCCGTCTAATATTTCTTTAGGACAGATTTCCCCGAGTCCCCCAAATGTCCTAAACCTTTAACTTTATGACCGCTTTCCAAATGGCGGCGTCTGGCTCGAAGTGATCGGCGGGCTGAGCGACTTTACAAGGAGCGTCCAAGCTCACTTTAGTGCACGGGAGCGGGCTCAATACCTACCTATAACAGCTGCCGCTCCTGCAAAAAATAAAATTGAGCTCACCTACGAATTTACAGAAGAAATCTTCTCAAAGTAGTCGATGCAATGGAATAAAGTCGTTTTTCTCCATTGATTTAAGATCTGGTATCTGTTGTTACACGCCTCTGCATGTCAATGCCGAGGTTCTGCTCATCTCTGAAGAGCGGGATGATATTATGCACCCAAAGAGAACAGCGACCAAATGATGAAAGCGCTGTATCTGAGTCAGATCAGGAGCCTTCAGTAACCATGGAAACCACTACGGACGCTCCGCTACTTACGACCATTCGACTTGCGAAAAACGGTAGATACAGTGGAACCTCGGTTCTCGACCATAATCTGTTCCAGAACCCTGTTTGAAAAGCGGTTTGTTCGCACACAGAAATCATTTTTTCCATTACAAATAATGTAAATCGTTTTAATCCGTTCCGACACCCTGAATGTTTACCTTTGTTTACCTTTAAGACACAAATAACATAAATGTAACCCAGGCTAATCGTACGTTCGCGTTAGCGGAATGTTCCGTACGAAAGATTACGCTAACATGAACGTTTAAAAATAAAAAAAAAGGATAAAGAAAAGAATTATGAATAGGATTTTTTACCTTTGTGGTGGTCAGCAGAAGGCGCAGATGGACGGTGAGAGGGGTGGAGGAGGAAGGAAAATGATTGTTTGGAAGGAGAGTCCCCTTCCATAAAAACTTCGGGGAATTCTTCTGTCTGAGGGGTGCTCACACGTTCAAATCTCTTTGCTACAGATGACTGGATACAGGATGTTCTTTTCTCTTAAAATATCTATCCAACGACACTTGCTTTTGCCTTCTTTTAACCACTTTTCGTAAGTGGTTCATGACAGTGTCATTAAAGTCATGATTACTCTGGATGCTGCAGCTTCATCGGTGTGGTGAAGTTCTGTAACTCGGCCCATTTGCTAAACAATTGTTTAATCTCGGACGTCCCCTAGTGTATTGGAGGTGCAATTGCACCCGAGAAAATTAAAAGGAGTAAAAAAATGTGATGTGAAAACATCCACCCCGGCGTTCGAACGATTTTTTGACCGAACAGCAAAGCAAGAATTTCTCTAAATATTTGTTCGAACCGAGATTACACTGTATATATTTTTTCGGGATGTCGATAAATATCTTTCTAACGAGTGGAATATTTTAGCGCGGCAGGAGGTAACTAATTAACGGGTATATTTTTCCTATCGGAACGTAAATTGTGATGTCATGTTAGGCTGTTAACCATCAGCCCGATAATGACCATGTACGCCTCCCTAATTAGTAACTATTGTCGACATGTATTATGTTTTTTTTATGTAGTAGTAGTTGAAATAGGAGAGCTTAAGAACAGTCACCCGGCTCAAAATGTGTACAGGTTTCTGAATTTTAGTCAGTACAGCACATCGAGTTTTATTTTGAGAAGGTTTTTGTCGTATCCCTTCTGTATATGTTAATCCCCATTTAAATAATATAGATTGCAGGGATAGTTGATTAAGATGGACAGCTGTAGACATAGTCCACAAACTAATGTCTTACCTTTTTGTACATACAGTGGAACCTCGGTTCTCGACCATAATCCGTTCCAGAACCCTGTTCGAGAACCGATTTGTTCACCGAAATCATTTTTCCCATTAAAAATATTGTAAATCGTTTTAATCCGTTCCAACACCCTGAATGTTTACCATGAATGTTTAACGTAAACATGAAGCTAACCCAGGCTAATCGTACGTTCGCGTTATCGTAATCTTCTGTACGAAAGATTACGCTAACATGAACGTGTAAAAATAAAAAAATCAGGCCGTTTACAAGTAATTTAGCACCACAAGTGGCTAGCGCTTCATTGGAAAGGGGGCTCCGTTCCAACACCCTGAATTTTGGGCTCAGTTCCAACACCCTGAATGTTCAACGTAATCATAGAGCTAACCCAGGCTAATCGTACGTTTGCGTTATCGTAATCTTCCGTACAAAAGATTACGCTAACATGAACGTGTAAAAATAAAACAAATCAGGTCGTTTACAAGTCATTTGGCACCACAATTGGCTAGCCCTTTATTGGAAAGGGGGCTCCGTTCCAACACCCTGAATTTTGGGCTCAGTACCAACACCCTGAATGTTTACCTGAATGTTCAATGTAATCATAAAGCTAACCTAGGCTAATCGTACGTTCGCGTTATCGTAATCTTCCGTACGAAAGATTGCGCTAACACGAATGTGTAAAAAAAAAAAAAAAAAAAAAAAGATAAAGAAAAGAATTATGAATAGGATTTCTTACCTTTGTGGTGGTCAGCAGAAGCCATGCTGTATTCCCTAGCAAGATCGGAAACTCGCACACCTCTTTTATATTTAGCTATTATGTCTTTCTTAAAGGCAATAGTTGTACGAACAACTTTTTTCCCCTGTCCTGCTTGCACCGACCTTCTTCGGAGGCATAGTTAGGGGCTAAAACACTCCGTTCACCGATATTAAAAACGAAAGCAAAAAGAGGCAATCGGTGTTAACAGTTGGTCACGAGGGGTGGGGGCGGTCTACACCCATACGCCGCTCAGCATCGCACTCTAGCGTACGCACTCAGGCATTACCGGCGTTCGAACTCCGAATTTTTGACCGAACAGCGAAGCAAGAATTTCTCGAAATTTTCTGTCGAACACCGATTTGTTCGAACTGAGAGGCGTTCGAAAACCGAGGTTCCACTGTAGTTACTACTTGTCACAAGCCAGGAACGGAGACAGGACCCAATAGCGTGTGTTTTTACTCAGTTTTATTGAGAAAGAGACCAGTGCTTGCTTCCACGATCAGATGATCGTCGGACACGGGTAGCTGATGGCAGGAACGCGGAAGTGGCACTTCCGTGTCGAGCAAGGATAGTCGTGGGCGGTGGGAAAGCTGATCGATAGCCGGGACGGGGGAGCAAGGGCGGTAACGAGTCCAGAAAAAAGGACGACAACAAGTATCAGGCGGGAAACAGGTCGATGGCCGGGACGGAAGAGCAGGGCAGAAACGGGTCCGGAAACAGGTCGGCAACAGGTATCAGGCGGGAGAAAACAGGGCAGGAGATTGTCGAAAGGTACAGAGCTTGCCTAGCAAAAGCTTAGGTTTGCAGGACGGTCTGACGCTGGTAACAAGCCCGGGGGTTTAAAAAGTGGCAGGGAGCCAATCAGCGACCAGGGCTGTTGGCACCAACGGGGCAGCCGCAGGTGCCTCGAATCAGTAATCATGACACTACTATCATTTCACTTTGACATTCAGGGCACTGGGCAGAAATCACAACACGTTATCACTCGCCGTAAGCCCTTACGTTGCTTTGTTTTAGTTAAACAGTCAGATTCCCTTGGTTCACACTAATTTTTAGCCAGTTGCTAGACGTTGTCGACACCGTCATGACCTTTTGCCTCACAAAAAAAAGAAAGAAAAAAAAGAATAAGCTGATCTTATTGAAAGTCGCACTGTTTAAAATGTAGAATACATTTTCGGTAATTGACGCAGAAACCCCATACCTCACTCGTACTCCCAGGCATGAAAATGGGTCAGGGCTTAAATAGGTGAGAAGGGTGTGGGGAAAATATCGTATTTATTTGTGTGTAACATTCAGATTTTTTTTTCTTAGCTCAAAAGCTTTAAAAGTGACACACCTTGAATACATGCGACCATGATTCAAATCGTTTATTGACAACAATGAACACAATACCAACATAAAATTTACAATTTATTTATTTAAAAAAAAATTCATTCCATGCTTGTGCTTTTTTGCATTTTTTATATCTTTTAGGTCTTTCCATTGTCTAACATTTGTCTCTGGTACCTTGACTGAAAATGTTGGCATCATTCGATAAAATGTAATTCACGTTACACATGAATAAGAACTACATTGATTCAAAGGTATTTGTTCTGCAGAAGGCCGACACCATGCAGCCAAGGACTGGATCTTATCCTTCTCAACTCTTCCAACAAGATGCCTTTTGTTCTCGTGAGGTAAACCAAGAACATTAAAAGCAGCAGACATTTTTTTCTGGCACAGGGGCAAATACATTTTTTTTCATTTTTGACATGCAATAAAAGATGTCCCGGTTCTGTAAATAGGTAATTGTTTTAACACAGCCAGTTCTTTATTCGTTTGTGTACTTATACATTTTCCCTGTGGCCTGATTAATCAATCATTTTTTTATGGACTGCAAAATCGATTACTTAACATGTTTTGGAGTAATTGCCTTACATGCTTATGGTACCAGCCAAGATCCCAAATTCAAGTTTATCCAGTAGATTATTAGTATAAGAAAACTCCACAAATCCGAGAGTGTCAGGACCAGAACGGAAAGAGGACCCAATAGCGTTACGTTTCTCACAAGTTTTATTAAAGGAAAGAGGAAGGGCTGCGCCCACGATCCGGCTTTCGCTAGGTGCGGGAAGCTGGTCGGTCGGATACTCAGATTGCGCTCCGAATACGGTAGTGGATCTTCCGTGGCGAGCGATGGCGTTGTCGGGGACGGAAAAACGGGTCAGTAGCTGGGACAGGAGAGCAAAATCGGGGTCAGAAAAGGAGAGATGACGTGGTCGGGGACAAAAGAAGGTCGAAAGCCGGGACGGGAGAGCAGACGTGGTCAGGATCAGAAAACGGGACAAAGCTGGGGACGGACGGGAGCAAAAAACAGGTGGGGTACAGGGTCGAAAAAGCTTGCCAAATGGTAACTGAGGTTCGCAGACAGACTGACAAAAGGGGACAGATAGGAGTGGATTTAAATAGGGACAGAGAGCCAATCAGAGTCCGAGGCAGTTGGCGCCAAAAGAGCGGGCACAGGTGATGCATATCGGTAATCATGAGAGAGAGTGTGTGTGTTTTGTTTAAAGTATATGGAACTATCAAAAACGGTAAAAAAAATAACTTAAAATTGCTTTGCAGCCAATGCTTTAAATTATGAGACAGAAAAGGTTTTCCATTTTGTTTCCCTTAATATAATTATCTGAAAAACAAATGTGGTTCTCCAACAGGGCAAGACGAGTTTAAAAAAACAAATAAACTCGCTCTTTAGTTTAATTGGTTATTCAGTTATTTGTTCAAAGAATTGGTTAACCACCCAATAATGCTACACCACCTAGAAACAATTTCTCGTCGGATCAATACAATTCAGGTAGGTCACACTTTTTGATGTCAAAACGATGAAATTCTCTTAAATTAGGGATCGTATTCCACCCAAAAAAGTCACAGAAGGAATGGAAGGAACCAGTCGACGGCACGTGACAAAGATGTTCTAATAATAAAAGGTTTGCTCGTTCATCAAGCGCCGTCCCAACGTTTCTCCATATTGTCGGCAAAGAGGTTATTTATGCTTTATCAATACGTGTCGGCGACGGCCATTCGTCTCCTATTCGGGCCCGTTTGCCCGTCTCGCCTCCTTCATCACGTTCGACCTCGTTCATCAATCGTCTGCTGGCTTTTCGGGCTCGTTTTGGTCTCGCTATGGGAAAAAGGGGGTGGGGTGAGTGGATGCTGACACCGGTTTTAGCCAAGAATGAGTGACTAATTGCCATGTTGAAAATTTCCTGCGAAACGTTGAGAAGCTTGCGGATAAAAACTATATATACAGTAGATTTTCTTGGACTTGAACGATGGTGCAACACGTTTCATTTGCAAGAACAAGTACAAAAATATTTAAAAAAAACCTGTAGAACTGCTAAAATTCCAAAAAAGTGCTATTTGTCCCTCTACGTTCTTTAGCTAATGTAATCTTATTGCCTTAACTCATCTTTTATCATTTTAATATTCGTAATATTATTTTATGTATACATGTTGTCACGATTACCCATTGCTCTCACCTGTGCCCGCTCATTTGGTCGTTGCCTGATTGGTTCCCCTCCTATTCAAACTCAGCACTCCTTGTCAGTCCGTCAATAAACCTTTGCACTTGCAAGGCAAGCATTTTGACCATGTCCGGTATCTTGCCCGTGCATCCTGTATCCGGTATCGACTGTCCCGTTTTGTCCGGTATCCTGCTCGTGTATCCTGCATCGATCCCGTCCGTCCCGTCCTCACCTGTATCCTGCTCATCCTGTTCTTGTATCATGTATCCGGTATCGATCCCATCTGTCCCGTCCTGTCCGGTATCCTGCTTTTGCTTCCGTAAATAAAGCTTGATGTGAAAACGTTACGCGTTTGGGTCTACCATCTGTTCGGGTTCTGACAAATGTGTATAGTTTCTTTGTTGTATTACGCTGGCAACCGTGTGGACAGCAAACTAAGAATTTAATTGTGCAGGGAAACGTGGTTCTTTACTCTGCATATGACAATAAACACTTTGAATTTGAATTTACTAAAACAATTAAGAATTTAGAGCTCATTTAAAGTATGATTTTCTGAACATTATAAAAGGAACTATTGTTTATACGTCCCAATACTAGGGATTCTCAATTTTACTATCAGTTACGTTCTTACACTGCAAAACATGAAATGTTACATATTTGGCAGAAAATTTAGCTCATTTTGTATCTGATTTTCCTTATTTTAAGATGTTATATTTTGTATTTAGCAAAATTAAATAGGGAAATTTACCTAAGATGAGCAAACTGATCTTACCTAATCGAAGTTAGATCGTATTGCTACCTTTAGATATAAATTTTCTGAATATGACTTGGATAAAAAGGGAAAGACTCTGCATTATTTATTTTTTGCAATGTTGGATTGAATCTTTGTCGTGTGTCCGGCTATTTTTTTCCTGACCTTTTTGCCTGAAATAAAGAGCACCTGTGCGGCCACAGTCCATTATCCCTAATGGACTATTACTGGAGCAAGTTTGTGACATGCGTCCGGCTTTTTATTTTTTAGTCTTTTTGCTTAAAAGGAACAGCACCTTTACGTCCCCGATCCCCAGTTGACTATTGTTGTAGGCAGGGTTTCAGAGTGCATATATGTGTTGAGTGTCAAGTTATTTTTTTTGTTCTTTTCGCCTAAAATGAAAGGCCCCTAAGCGGTTGCAATCCATTACCCCCAATCAACTATTGCTGAGGGCTGGTGCTGAGAAAGCAAATTTGTGTCGTGCATCCGTCTCTTTTTCTGTTCTTTTCGCCTAAAATAAACAACACATGTGCGGCCGCAATCCAATATCCACAATCGACCGTTACCGCAAGCAGAGGTCAGCAGAGCACATGGTAAAAATGTGACGGGGGCTTACTTTGTGGATTTTTGCATATTGAGTGGATTTTGGTACCAATTCTCCCTATTATTAGTTTTCACACATTAAAAGTATTATTCATCACTCCATGTATAGGTCAAAATTGCTGGTAATATAACAACTTAATTGAAAAGAATTAGACTTTTCATATGGACCAGAACGGATTATTGACATTCATTATTTCCTATTGGTAAAGTCGAGTCAGAACTCAAACAATTTAGCTCCAAAGCTGATTTGTCATGGTTTTTTGTGTTGGCCTGAGTGCTACAACTCCGCCAAAGTAGCAAAACTGGCCTTTACTTCTATTCTGAGAACGCCAACTTGTGTATTGAGACCAGAGCTGACTTAAAAAGCTCCATGCTTGTGTTTATTGTGAGTTGATGCAAATGCCAAAACAAGAATACGCGGGTTTCTCATGAAATATTCAACGCGGGAGCGACACCAAATCAGTTTACTCTCATTTCATATTCACCTACAAAGAGTCGCTTCTTCAATTTAGAACGCATGAGCGGGAATCTCCGTGCAAATCCCGAGATACCGATACACATACCTTCACGTTTAGCGCCTTTATTAGGCTAATCTGAGAATACGGCAAATTATAAACACTTGCCTGTGACCTATACATATTTCTGAAGCGATTAGGGCTCGCGACATACTTAGCTCATTTGATACCAGATGTTTTCGAATTGGAGAGCCGGTCCAAGCTAATCTCTGTCATTTCGACTCAATTTTAAAGCCTTACAAAAAATAATTCTGTACCTATTATATATAAGTATAGCACATATCAAAAGAAAGCTTTAACCCTCATCTTTCATCAAAAAAATGTTTCTAGCTTTTAGTAGACTTTTGAACGTTACTATCCATCCATCCATTATCTGCACCGTTTATCCTCAGTAGGGTCGCGGGGGTGCTGGAGCCCATTTCAGCTGTCTTCGGGCAGTGGGCAGGGGACACCCTGAACTGGTTGCCAGCCAGTCGCAGGGCACACAGGGACAGACAACTCACTTGCTCATTCACACCGCGGGACAATTTGGACTGGGCACTTAACCTGACATACATGTTTTTTGAATGTGGAAGGAAACCGGAGTGCCCGGAGGAAACCCACACAAGCACAGGGAGAACATGCAAACTCCACACAGGAGGTTCAATCTCATGACCCTCAGAACTGTGCGGCACACACGCTAACCACTGCGCCGCCGTGCTGCCTGAACTTTACTGAAGTTTTTAAAATAATCGTTCCAAAGAAAACTTCAATTTCGTGAAAAGCAGTATTTCAAGCAGACATTTTTAAAATAAGAATTTATGGCATAAACACTGAACTTATGCATGAACTTTCCAATAAATTTTCTGCACCTCATGATTCGGGTGATATGATCACACTAATTCGGTCATCATTGCATTCCCTTGGGCGACTGCATTTCTTCGGTCCTCCACAAAAAGTCCTCCCTCTCTGACCAGACGATAACCATGGGACTTGGTCATCTCTTTTTGAAGGAAAAAAACTCTGTTGAAGAGTAAACTGTCATTATCTATTCATGTCTTGGGACTCTCACCACACTGCTTTACTTTTCCTACTCAGCAGCCTCTTATACACTCTCAATCGCTGGATACAGGAAGCAGAACTAGGAGTGGGGGCTTCCCCGATGTTTGGACAAAGATCTGATCAAAACTCATCCTGCCAGCTAATGGTGATTTTTCATACTGAAACCATTCCTAAGAGCCTTGATAATTATAGATGAGCAATGCCAAACCCTTCATAATAGTTTTTTCAAATAAAACAATAAAAATTTATTTTCACATTTTGGCTCAAAGGGACGATTATTTTGTAAACATATTTTTATGTTACAATCATTGCTGGCCTTGGTGTTGCCAAGCATTCTATTTGGGCGATTGTTGTTGGGGCCTTGGTTTGTTGAAAAAAGCACCAGGGACCCACTAGGGAGTGCCAAAGAGCCGTATGGCCGCATGCAGCTCCAGAGAAGCTTGAAAGAAGATGTTGATTCCATTTGAAACCTCAGTGTAACTGTTCAAATCTCAGTTTAAAACACATTATATTCTATAGCTTATGCATGACCTATATTTCATGTTGATGAAGTCTGTGTATTGTTTGTTTATGACCCTGCATGGTCATCCTGGAAGGGGGGTTACCTCATGAGCGGCCCCTTCTCAAGGTTTCTTCATTTCTTCATGCTGAGGTTTAAAGTTTTTCCTTGCCCTCATGTAGGTTTTAGATCAGGGGAATGTGTTGTAATAGTCTGTAGTCTGCAAAGCCCTATAAGACTTCTTGTGATTAAGGGCTATACATATAAACATGACTTGACTGTTGATTTTGTTAGTATTTCTTGTGGGTCCCTACCTAAAGACACTCCCAGAGGCCTAAAGTACAACTGTGTACATTTTTACCAAAATCGGTTCAGCCGTTTCAGAACCTGTAAGTCACATACGAATATACGCACCCAGAAACAAACACACAATTGAGGTTTAATGAAAAAATTTAGATTAGAGTTACCGATAGAGTTACCGACCTTAATGGGCGTGTCCAAAAGAAATTCCGACATCACCGTGTCCGTGATGAAAGGAAACCCGGTCAGCCCGGCTTTATTTTTAGCCGCCGCCGATCTGTTTGTTTGCTCCCGAGCGCTTGCCGTAAAGAAAATAAAAAATAAAAAAAGCGTGGCGCGTGTTATTTTTAAATTGCTTTAATCAGCCACAGCGGCGCTTTTATCTGCATATGTTTGGGCCTGGAAATGAATTACAAAGCCTTGGACTGGATCCGATTGGTAAATGAGACAGACATGAATATGCATTGTGATCACTGAGACACGCTGATGTTTTTCGACACGATTTGCTCGGAGATTAAAAGTTGACGCGTCTTTTTCGAAACGCTGTTTGTGAAAATAAAACTTAAGAGCTAATAAGAAATCAAATCGGACTTTTTTCATAATCATCACGTTTTTATTTTGATGTGAGGGAGAGGAGCTGCTTTGTTTGCCCGGGGAGGCATCCGTCTTCCATCTTGTACCCACCCGCTGGAAATATTCTATAGGCTTGATTTTTTTTCTATATTTATCGTCATATAACTGACATTAACAACAAAAAATGTTGATGTTTTTAAAATTGTGGACATGTTTATCATTATTATTAAGAATTTATTAACTATGAACAAACATCGGTGTTTTTTTTTGTAATATTAAAACTCGACACGCCCTTTTCGCTATTTATAAAAATGAGAAGTCATTAGAAATAAAATTGTTCTCGAGAGATATTTATCCCGAGAGCGAGGGGAGCTGCTTCAATTCGCTGGGGAGGCATCCGTGTTCCATCCCGCTCTCACCTGTACCTTTGAAAATTAAATAGATCGGATAGTTTTATATCACTTAATGAGAAATTTAATGCTGTCAAAAACGATAAAAAGAGAATATTAATTCATAAAATAGTTTAAAAAGTGAAAAATAAAATGATGTATTCATTTTCTCCTTCACTCATACAATTTGTTAACAATTTCAGGGCATTATATTTGATCCCTCCTGATTCTAAGGTGATTTGAGGGGAGCTGCTTTGTTTGGTCAGGTAGGTGTCTGTGTTCCATCTCTCACCCAACTGCTGAACCCATTATTTTTTTTCTTGTCGTATAAATGATCTTGAACTCAAACAATGGTAGGAATCCATTTTTTTAAAATTTTTCATCATATAATTGACCTTTGACTTAACAAAGAACGTTAAAATGTCAAATTGTGCTCTATTTATTAAGACATTATGAACTCTTAATTTTCTCGTGCGTTCTGAACAAATATTGAGGCTTTATTTGAATATTAAAAATCGACACGCCCTTTTTACGATTGATAAAATCGGACTCAAGAAATCAAATTGTTCTCATATTCATTATGTGAGCAAGGGGAGCTGCTTCGATGGACCGGGGTAGGCGTCTGTGTTCCTTCTCGTACCCACCTTCTACCTCTTGAAAATGTCATGTAAATTAAATGCATTAGATAATTTATGTCATGATTACTGATGTGAATCACCTGTGCCCGCTCATTTGGTGCCAATCGCTGTGGGCTCTGATTGGCTCCTTGTCCCTACTTAAACCCAATACTGTCAATCCCCTGTTGTCAGTCCATCTGGGTATCTCTGTGTATACAAGGCAAGCCTTTTTCGACCCTGACTCCCACCTGTCCCGTTTTTGCTCACGTTTGTCTCTGGCTACGACCTGTTTTGATCCTGACCACGTCTGCTCTGCCATCCCGGCTTACGACCCAATTTTGATCCCGACTACGTCTACTCTCCCGTCCTGGCTTACAACTCGTTCGGACCCCGACCACGCTTTGCTCTCCCAGTCCCGGCTACCGACCCGTTTTTCCGTCCCTAACACCGCCATCGCTCGCTACGGAAGATCCACTTCCGTGTTCGGATCACAATCCGAGTACAAGAGCGACTTGCTTCCCGCGTTCAGCTCACACCGGATCGTGGGCGCAGCACTTTCTCTTTCCTTCAATAAAACTTGTGGTAAACGTTACGCAATTGAGTCCTGTTTCCGTTCCGGTCCTGGATACTTAATATCACTGAATACGAAACTTTAATTTGTCAAAAATGACAAAACAGAAGATTAATTAAAAAATACAACTATAATAACAATAAAATGGACTGAATTCCTATTTTTTTGCCAAAAGGCCAACACACTTGATAAACAAATTTCCCTCTTTTACTCATTAGCAGTTTTAGGGCATTATATTTAACCTGTCCTCATTTTTATGTGATGGAGGAGAGCTGCTTCGATTGGCTCGGTAGGCATCCATGTTCCATCCCACACCGTCCAATGGCTAATGTTCTGGACGTGGACATGGTTCCTGGCCCATGATTTTTTTTCAAATTTTCTTGTCGCATTATTGACCGTAAACTTAACGGAGAAGGTTCTGGACACCAGTGAGTCAAACTGTGAATTGCATCACATCCTTAACCTTCTCAAGGTTTCTTTATTTTCCTCATGCTGAGGTTTTTGAGTTTTTCCTTGCCCTCATGTAGGTTTTAGATCAGATTGTGTAATAATATTCTGTAATTTGTAATAGTCTGTGATCTGTTCAGTCCTTTAAGACTCCTCGTGATTAAGGGTTATACAAATAAACATGACGTTACTTCACTTGACACATTAATTTGTCAGATTATGGTCAAGGTTATAAGAATTTATAACTATTAAATAGATATTGCATTAAAAAACGTGTTACTGTATTGGGAATAAACATTGACGTTTTTCCCCTCGCTCAGTGGATTTCTCTCCTCATTCCTTACATGACGAACATTTAAGCGATGATATGATAAAAGAATTCCTTCATTCTGAAGAATTACTGTATATATTAAAAGCTTTGCTTACCTCAGAGAAAATAAATTTTAATACCAAACGATAACATAGAAATCCCACCGAATATCTTAAGCACTTTTGAGTTCTAGAGATTGTAACGCTAAAAAGAACATACATAACAGTGCATACGTTTGAAAATAATTCTTTGTATGTCTCTACTAGGGTGGAATTCGCTAAGTTCTTCGCAATCCGCATAGAATGCAAATGAAATGCTGGAAATTTGCGTCTGAGGAGCCGTTTGAAAGCAGCCTGGATGAATTGGCCGGATGAAAAACCCATCCTGAGAGCGTTAATATACGTTTCAAGGCTTTTATAATCCAACAATGGCTGATTGCGTTTTGAAGTATTCCTGCGGCTTTGAAACAGGCCTGTAGAAATCCGTCCTTATATAATTTCACTTATGTGCAGCCGTTCATTAAGTACCCAATTTTATATATATATATATATATATATATATATATATATATATATATATATATATATATATATATATGATATAGTATAGTATGTCACAGAAGTGTGTACACTCCTCACATTTATAAAGCTTATATAGCAGAGTAATTTGTTTTATTAGGCTAATCTGTACACTAATTAGTACACTCAAAATACACTACCCCCCGTATCCCCAAAAGAAGCACTGCTTGTCAATTTTCCTCCAAAATACCATGTGACTCTTACTAGGTGTTAGGTATGATTAAGGAGCTGGTGTTTGCAATTTATAGTACACTCTGCCATACTGTTCACTGAAACTCACAAGATGGCACACCATGGCAAGGAACTCTGCGGACCTTAAAAAATGATTTGAGGCACTAAATAAGGCCAACACCGTGAAGTTGAACTGCAGTACAGTGGCCAAGATCCTCCAGCGTGGGACTCATATGTATATATATATATATATATATATATATATATATATATATATATATATATATATATATATATATATATATATATATATATATATATATATATATATATATATATATATATATATATATATATATATATATATATATATATATATATATACACAAAAATTACAGTATTTTATCGCCGACTTGTAATGTCTTCATGAAATTCTAAACTGAAATTTTAAAAAAGGCATTTTGGGAAGGAATTCGGCTACTAGCAGGCAGTCTTTTTCAAGATGATGCAAAAAAATAGCAGATAGGTATCTTATATGAGGTCGACCAATGGTAAGGCGGGATCTTAAAGATGTAACTCGCCAAATGCACCAACAATGTAAAGTTTGTCTGGGGGGAAAAATGCTGTAAAGAAGTGGTCTCCACAGTGGTGTCCGGGGATACTAGGTAGCCTTCTAAAAACACCTTAGAAGCCCCCAGACAGGTTTTGAAAATACCTCATCAGTCATTGTGATTTTCTAGTGAATTTGATTTCTGTTTTATTGGTTGCCATAACATCTAATAATTACAACCTGGTAATACACAATACATATTTTATGATGTGATGCTGAAAAATTCAGAACCTAATATTTTTTCCCAGTGATTTAAGATCTAGCATCAGTACAGTCATGTGCCGCTGTCCCACGATGCCAAAGTCCAGCTTATCTTTGAAGACAGGATGAGGCTCTACACCAAAAAAAACAACAGGCACCAGATACTGAAGATGCTGTATCTGATTCGATCGGAAGGCTTCTGCAGCGATCAAAACCAGTACTATCTGTTTCATGTGGGGGAGCAAACCCTGACCCCAAAAATGACCAGGAGAGAGATGGCTGTCGTCAAGCTGTAATTGCCCAAGACACACCACTGGAAGTGGTGCCGCGATGACCCTGGTGGTTAAGGAATCCCTGAACAGTGAATAACATAGTAACTACATAGTAATAACTAGTTATTTTAGAAATGTATATCAAAGCGGTTGCCCTTTGCGCCAGTCGGTAAAAACAACGTAGTTCTCAGTTTAAAAAAATTGGTAACCCCTACTTTAAAGTAAAAATGCCATAACGTGGGACACCTTATCCTGAGCGATTACTGTTCCCTACACCTGAGTGTTTCTGTTTGAAGAAATGACTCTCAGACCTCTGATCTTTGAATTTGGGTCACCCGGCTTTATTTGGGAAGGCTAGAGCACACCTTATAATGCTTCATTTCACACCCGCAAATGGGGGGTGTTTGGGAAGGGGGGGCATGGCCAAGAGACCTGAGCTGGGCCTCCAAAAAAGCGTTTTTGGGGAAATGGCACATTGAGGTTTCCGCCTCAGTCGGGATGGCCCTGGCGCTCCAGATGGCAAATGGGCCAATTGCGTGGCCCCTTATCACACCGAGGGGCCGCGAAGGGGCCCTCCCCACCCGTCCCGAAGGTCGGCATCATCGCCACCTGCTTCTGGCTGGGATTGTTGCTCATTGGTGCAGCTAATGTGGGCTGACGCGTTAGCAAGCCGAGCAGCACCCCCCATGCTGGGATGCAACAGGAAGGGACAATAGGAACGGTTTCACCTTTTCAACTCGGCATTTTTCAGGGTGTCGAACTTCTTCCTTCATATTTTGAAGACTTCTCCGTTTCAACAGATGTCGCCGATTCAAAGCGACATCTGGGCCAACGCGGAAAGATGTTGCCGAGTGAAGCCGCTGTGATAATGGTTTTCGTGTTTGGCGTGCATGCATGTTAGGTTAATTGGCCGGTCCAAATTGTCCCTGTGTGAATGAGCGAGCAAATTGTCTGTCCCTGTGTGCCCTGGCAACCAGTTCAGGGTGTCCCCTGCCCACTGCCCGAAGACAGCTGAGATAGGCTCCAGCACTCCCGCGATCCTACTGAGGATAAACGGTGCAGATAATGGATGGATTGATGAATACCGTACAAAAACATATTAACACTTATACCAATGTAAATTTTTATAAAGATTCATAGCTTTAGAAATGTGGTTTTCTTTTCCCTGTTCTTCCGGCATTCTGTCATCTGCCGTGTATCACTGGCCCTAACTCGTACCAAACAACACAGTGCCATCTGGTGGTCAAATATTACACATTGGGGCTTTAATTATTTTCCTGCTTGGAGTTAATTTAGTCTTGCTGTCGTGTCCTGCACTGTCGTCATGGCACCCAGCTGGTCCCGCCCCTTGACACCGGCTGAGACGGATTGACTTGATTGTGTGTGGGATACTTAAGCCCTCCTTTTGGGACTGCCCGTTGCCAGACACTTGCTTAACTTGAGGAGGAACCTGTTCATGCCCGTTTGTTCTGAGTGATTGCGTTCAAGCCTGTTTTTGACGGATCGTACACGCAAAATGAGTTCACACTTCCTGTCCGGTCCGTTCCGTGACACTCTCTTGGTTTACGTAGCTGTGTACGATTTAACAGACTGCATCAGGTTTAGCAAAATTGGTCACAAATGGTAGATGGTCTGTATTTATAGAGCGCTTTTCAAGTCAATGAAGCGCATTACAATGTGCTTCACACTTACCCTTTAAACACACACTTACACACAAATAGCGGCCATGCAAGGCGCCGACCTGCTTATTGGGGGCTATAGGGAATTAGTCCCCAAGGACACTTAAACGGGTGCCGGGAATCAAACCTACGATCTCTCGATCCCAAGACGAGCGCTCTACCTCCTGAGCTAATGCCGCCCCACAAATTAGACTAATTGCCATCCATCTATTATGTGCACCGCTTTTTCTCAGTAGGGTCGCGAGGGTGCCAGAGCCCATCCCAGCTATCTTTGGGCAGTGGGCAGGGGACACCCTGAACTGGTTGCCATGTTCATTCACTTGACATAACATGAGGCTCACCTCAGGGGAGCAGACATGATTTTCCCCCCGATCTTGCTTCTACGGGTACTCAGTAGTTTTTAATCTTTCTTTGCTTTTGAACACTCATTTCAGTTGCAAGGCACAATACATCTAGTGACCATTTATTGCAGTGTCCCTTGAAGCACTGTTGTTTTTTAGCATAATTTTAAATCATCTTGCACTTCAGGGTGGCACTTTTTCATGTTCCTATGATTATAACTTTGATTCTATCAATGTTTGCATGTCAAGGTGGCCCAATGCGCCCAATTGGCCCCTCCCGTTCGCAGCCAGCTGCAGGTCATTGACTGATTGGCTTCCCTCCTATTTAAGCTTAGTGCTCTCACTCACCCTTTGTTAGTCTGTCAACGAACCTGTGCACCCGCAAGACTCGTGTTTGGTCTCCAGTGTCTGGTATCGTTCCCATCTATCTCGTTTTGTCTGATATCTGTCTCCTGTCTCCTATATCTGTTATCAATCCCGTCAGTCCCGTTCTGTCCGGTATCGACACCATCTGTCCGGTATCGGCTCGTGTAACTGATATCGTTGGTCTCTGGCTTCCGGTTGTTCCACGCCGGACTTCTGTCTTTCTTCTTTCGCCCAACGATCGCTGAATCACTGGCGTTTGTGTTAATGTGCAAGACTGCCCCATCCCCATAAAATAACTTGTGTGAGAAACATTACGCATATGGGTCCTCTTCTTGTTCTGGTTCTTGACATTGCACAGCCTGATAGTTTGGTGCTATGTAGCTAGTTAGTAGTTGTGACCGATTAACTCGACTGCGTTCCAGAGTATGTGTGTGTGAATATTAGCTGGCAAAAGGACAGTTTGGTCAACAAATCTATGTACATATTTAGTTAATCTGAACATATATTAAACTTCTTTACTCATTAGGTTTATGTGCTTTTTTTTCTAGTCTTTATTTCTTTTCTTGCTAAGTGATCGGAGTATTTCCTTACAACATTAATTCATTTTTGTTTTTTTATATTATTTTCTAAAGAAATATAAAATTAGCGATATTTAGGAAAGATAAAATGTTTTTCTTCAGAGCTTTTCTTTTGAAAAACCTGATGCCCCCTGGTAAATTGAGTTTGAGACCCCTGATCTAAGACTCCGACAGTGAACAGTTGTAAAGCATGAAATGACCGATTTCAAACCAAAGCCAGCGCAGGTGTTTCCTAAGTCCAGCCTTAACATGCATAGAACCGTTTTCTAAGAGGGGATTTATTTATTCCATGTAGAAAACAAACAAGAAAATGGCTGCCTTTTACACTGCAAAGAAAACAGAATAGTATAGTCTTCATTGCTATTGAATACAACATATACTGTACATAATCTTTTAGATGTAGCACCCCATGTCATTAAATACCTCCAAATTTCAAATTTAACATTAAAAAAATATTTTTAGGCATTATTTACAAGGTAGTGATTATAGACTTACGAGCTGTTGAAGGCAAGAGACGCTTAAGGACAAAGCAAGCTTGTTTTACAAATATCACCTACTATCAACCATGAAAGTTAGCGACAAGAAACAGTAGAAAAAGGTGGAAGATTCCGGAACAGTTGGACTCGGCGAAGGTGGCTTGCATTGGCATCTGTGAATGAAGGACGAAACAGGGGGAAATAACTACTTTGCCTGCAGACAAGTGGCTAAAGTGAGTGGCTAGAGAAGGAAGCAGTGGGAAAACAAATCATAAGCAGCTGAGATGATGGGACACTGTGATGTTGCCTCACATGAACAACTGTGGAGGACGAGTGACGATTTTGCGATGAAGCAGGAGGAGCTAACAATAACAATAGTGGCTAGCGCTAAGCTACATCCTGCAGCCACGTGACTAACTTGATTGGCTAGAGAAAGAAACAGTAGAAGAAATTTGAAAATTCTTGAAATGATGTATTTTTGGGTAAGCTTTGTGCAGTACAGTAAGTGGCTGTTAATTGACAAGCTAGATTGGCAACATCCTCATTCAGGCTTTCGTAGACACATGTTAGCTTCTTCAAGTTGTGTTGTCATTACACATTTCTACGCATACTAATCTTGTTCATTAGATAATACACTTTTTTTGCTATTATTCTGCAGAACTAGCCCTCAGGTGGTTTATTTCAACAAAAATGACTTATTTTCAGCCAGGATAAAAAGCCAGCCATTCAACAAGGCCTGTTTGTAGAAAAATCACTCGGGGACGAGTGGGCGCCAAATTGACAAGCAGCTATTTTGCCAAAAAAGCTGAAATTGTAACATGGAGCAAGACGTCGGCCAAACGGCATCATATGATTGGGATAAAGAGCCCACGTGGATTTTCACAGGAACACCCAAAATAGGCACTTAGAAGCTACTTTTCGACAATATTGAAAAGGTTACAAGTAGAACCCAGGAATACAAATTCCCAGCCTTCAGAATCAGAGTCACGGTTTGGCTCCAGTTGGCAAACTGTACAATATAAAGACTAATAAACAGAAAAATATATATTCATCTATATTATAAATTATTTACATCTGTAATTAAAACTATACACAACCGGGATATTGCACTTCGAATAGGGATATTTCGCTTAAATCTGTGACAAAGCCATGACAACAAAAATATGTTCCATTGCTCAATATTCTGGAAATAAAGTAACCACAATGTCAAAACACTGAATAGTACGAAAAATTAAATTCTACTTCTATGAAAAACTGTTTGAAACACAAAGTCACAAACATCTCAAATAATAACTATTCATGAACGAGATATTGCACTTTAAACCGGGGTATTGCCCGTAGAGCCGGGACATTGCACTTAGAACAGGGACATTGTACTTTAAAACTGTGTTTCCCGACTGCAGTTTAGTGTGTTGATACTTTTCGCGAAGAAGCTAAGCTTATGCTATTTTCTCGGGCTGCAACAACGAATCAATAAAATTGATTATTGAAAGTGTTGGCTGTGTTGCTCGATTTGTGCGTCATTGATCTCGTTTGTTCAACGTATATAACAGTGCATTGACTTTTGTTGTGACGTGGTATAATGCTTGTAGTTCCACTTTGATCCTGCAGGGGGCGACTGGAGATCACATTTTATCTTGTGTGGTCCTCTTAATCTGACAAACTACAGTACTCCCTTTTTTGCACTTTATAAATGAAAGTATCTTTCATGTTTCCAAGTGTATAGCATGCATTTGTATGTAGTTGTATTTATGGTTTATCTAGTTAAAAACACTTGAATTTCTTATCTAACTGCATTCGCCCATTACTCCACTGTACCAGGTCAAGCCAAGTCACACCAAAGGTAAATCAAATTAGTTTTTTTTCCTTTACATATGTCTTTGTTTATAATGCAATACTATGTACAATTTTGTTATTTTTATCTGGAGTGCCCGGGTTTCAGATTTAATAAGCATAGATTTTAGCCACAAACAATTAACATTGAGGGCGCAGCAGGACCACTGTATATGTTTCTCAAAGGCAGAACGGTGCCCTCACACTGACACAAATGACCATATATTATTTATATATATATATATATATATATATATATATATATATATATATATATATATATATAAACAATTAAAAAAATACAACCGATCGGCTGAAAAGCTCTTAAATAATTGACAATGCCCTGAAAAGAACATTGATCAGTAGTTGAAATATAAAAAGTATGTTGCATAATAAACATGTTAGCCACAAGAGGGCACTCAGTGTTTCTCAGAGGCAGAACAGTTACCCTAAGCAGTATCATTTAATTGTAACTATGCATTTCCAAATTTCCCAATTTTTTTTTCGGTATATAAGGAACGCAGCATTATAGGCGCACTTTCAATTTTTTGGCTGTACTAAAATTTTTGGGTGCGCTTCATACTCCCGGATTTTTTAATGATGAGCGGCAGATGTCAGGTTTAATGATCTCAATATTGTAAGCGTATTAGCACAAAATAGTTCCTCGAAACAAATCCAGGATGTAGCAAAAAACGCCTCTCGAAAAATGTCTAGGACGTCGCCATTTCGACAGGCTAATTAGCATTAGCTTGCGGAGCATCGTCACATCCAACTGTTCGGTTTTTATGTTTATTTAGCAGGCGGGTGTTGGAAGAAGAGTCGGGAAATATCTCTCGACAGCAGAAAGTAGAACTCCCTCGAATAATAACTGCAACTTTCGCAAATGTTCTCCGAGACGACACGTACTAAACTCGGGTCGGTGCCGGTTGGCATGGCAACGGGCGGGAAAAAAACTTAAATTCAGCCGTATCTCTGATTCCTCTCCGCCAAAAATCAAGCTGTCTTGCCAGCTTATGCGGAATACGATTAAAATGAGAAACTGCAAGCTGAAGTAAGTCATAATTATCATGCGAGATATGAAAAATAAGAAATTGTGCGCGGAAATTGAGGGAGTTTAGTCCAAGCTAACAATTTAAAAGCATACATTGGGAAAGGGAAAAGGTCAGAACGGCGCTCGCTGCATGTTTTCTCGGAAAGCAAATGTCACATTATGTGTTGCCGCATTTCCGGCGGGTTCTGCCGCAAACGCGCCGATAATGATGGCTTCATTGGGAGAACGTTTAGGGTAAATAGATAGCGTGCGGGCACTCCTTGCATTTAGTGTACCTCCCTGCCTGCTGCCATTACCGGCACCGAAAGCATTTAAATTTCAATTTATTTGATTAAATCCAGCACCAAAAACATAAATGTCATCTTAAAAGGTGGTTTAAAAGAAAATGAACTTGTATACCGTACTGTCATAATTTGGATCACCTGTGGCAGATTGATTGGCGCCAACAGCCCGGACAAGCTGATTGGTGGCCACACCCTTCTTAAGCCCCCGACTTCACTTCAAACTTTGTCAGATCGTTGCGAGCTGTTGTGTTTTCACTCAGTGAGCGTTCCCGTCCGACTTCGTGCCTGTTAAAACCTGTTTCCTGCCTGATTCCCGTTTTTCGACCCGTTTCCGAACCTGACTACGCCTGTTTTGCCTGCCGCCTGCCTACGACTACTATTACAAACTCGACATCGCCTCTGATCTCCAGCCCTGGTCGAACGTTGTGCCATTCCCGCCTGCCTTCTTCCGACACGGAAGTGTCACCCCCGCCTTGCTCGTACCCGCTCTCCGCCAGTCTTCGGATCAAGCAATCAAGCAAGCCTTACTCTCACTCTCTTTCAATAAAATCTGAGAAACGCATGCAATTGAGTCCTGTGTCCGTTCTGGTCTGTGACACCGTACACTTATTCAGCCCGTTATATTCTGAGTTATTGGGATAACTCTAGCATAAAGAAGATGCTTACCATATATCTGAATGTATATATATGTATATACACATATTATATATATATATATATATATATATATATATATATATATATATATATATATATATATATGTGTGTGCGTGTGTACATACATACATAGATACACCTGTACGCTATTTGAAATAAAGAAAACATATAAAAGACAGGGAAACTATAATTACTATGGTCCCACCACACTGAGAACAAACCTTCACCCATGATCCATGCATACACATAGAAAGAGAGAGAGAGAGAGAGAAAGGAGAGAGAGAGAGAGAGAGAGAAAGGAAGTGAGAGAGAGAGAGAGAGAGGAAAGTGAGAGAGAGAGAGAGAGAGAAGGAAAGGAAAATGAGAGAGAGAGAGAGAGAGAGAGAGAAAGGAAAGTGAGAGAGAGAGAGAGAGAGAGAGAGAGAGAGAGAGAGAGAGAGAGAGAGAGAGAGAGAAATGAAAGTGATAGAGAGAGAGAGAGAGAGAAAGGAAAGCGAGAGAGCGAGAGAGAGAGAGAGAGAGGGGAAAGTGAGAGAGAGAGAGAGAGAGAGAGAGAGAGAGAGAGAGAGAGAGAGAGAAAGGAAAGTGAGAGAGCGACAGAAAGAGAGAGAGAAAGGAAAGTGAGAGAGAGAGAGAGTGAGAGAGGAAAGTGAGAGAGAGAGAGAGAGAGAGAGAGAAAGGAAAGTGAGAGAGCGACAAAGAGAGAGAGAGAAAGGAAAGTGAGAGAGAGAGAGAGAGAGAGAGTGAGAGAGAGAGAGAGAGAGAGAAAGGAAAGTGAGAGAGCGACAGAGAGAGAGAGAGAAAGGAAAGTGAGAGAGAGAGAGAGAAAGGAAAGTGAGAGAGAGAGCCAGAGAGAGAGAGAGAAAGGAAAGTGAGAGAGAGAGAGAGAGAGAGAGAGAGAGAGAGAGAGAGAGAGAGAGAGAGAGAGAGAGAAAGTAGAGAAAGAGACGACAGACAGACAGAGAGGGTGAGGACAGAGAGAGAGTGAGAGAGAGAAGGTAGAGAGGACAGAGAAAGCTGCGTCGCTTTAGCATCATGACAAAGGAGTGAAGGGCAAGAAAGAGAGAGCAAGAAATAAAGGGCAAGATACAGAGGGAGTAAAGAGAGCGCAAGAAAGAGAGAGAAAAGGGGAGAGAAGGAGGGAGAGAGCTGCGTTGCTCCGGCAGCATGATGAAGCGCAGAGCCTCTTTGGGAGGCTGAAGGTTTAAGAAATAATTAGACAAAAGACAAAATTATGTCAGGATAAAGAGACAAAAATACTTGGCCCATTTTGTAACTGGGGTGCAATGTAAGGTAGTGCAATAAGATTTTGTAACAAAAATAAAAGAATCCAAAATAAATCGAAAAATAAGATATGAATTCCTGTAATTTTATTGAACTGGCAAGATACTGTGAAGAGGGGCTGAAATCACTTCTTATTTCAGTGCTTGAAGTCCTTGAACATTTTAATGTTGTGTTTTCAATGATTGAAAGTGCTTGAGTGTGCTTGTAATTGTTGCCATGTTTCTCAACATGGCTGCTTAAAAATGAAGCTGACATTGCTTTCTGCTATCCTCACTTTGTCATTGCATTTCTTCTTCCCTCGTGATGAACAGTAGCTGTAATTAGTTTGTAAGGCATTTTCCTACAAACACAGTTTGTACGGGTGCTTGAAATCTTTGACAATTCTTGAATTTTATTGTTCTGTTTCAATGATTGAAAGTACTTGAATATTGGGTGAAGTGCTTGATAATGGTTGTAATTGTTGCCATGTTTCCCAACATGTCTGCTTAAAAATGAAGCTGACATTGCTTTCTGCTATCCTCACTTTGTCATTGCATTTCTTCTTCCCTCGTGATGAACAGTAGCTGTAATTGGTTTGTAAGGCATTTTCCTACGAACAGGGTTTGTACCGGTGCTTGAAATCCTTGACAATTCTTGATTTTTAGTGTTCTGTTTCATTGATTGAAAGGGCTGGAATTTTGGGTGAAGTTCTTGATAATGGTTGTAATTGTTGCCATGTTTCTCAACATTTTCTGCTTGAAAATGAAGCTGACATTGCTTTCTGCTATCCTCACTTTGCCATTGCATTTCTTCTTCCCTCGTGATTAACAGCAGCTGACATTAGTTTCTATTGCCTTCTCCTACGAACAGGGTTCATCTGGTGCTTGAAATCCTTGAAAATTCTTGAAATCTAATGTTGTGTTTCATTGATTGAAAGGGCTGGAATTTTGGGTGAAGTTCTTGATAATGCTTGTAATTGTTGCCATGTTTCTCAACATTTTCTGCTTGAAAATGAAGCTGACATTGCTTTCTGCTATCTCACTTTGCCATTGCATTCTTCTTCCCTCGTGATATACAGGAGCTGACATTAGTTTGTATGGCCTACTCCTACAAAACGGGTGCTTGAAATCCTTGAAAATTGTTGAATTTCAATATGTTTTCAATGCTTGAAAAGTGCATGAATTGTGGGTGAAGTGCTTGTAAATGCTTGAAATTGCTGCCATGCCTTTCATCAACTCTGCTTAGAAATTGAAGGCAACACTGCTCTCCGGTGTCTTTGCTTTTGCCACTGCATTTCTTCTTCCCTTGTGATGAACGGCAGCTGGCATTATTTTGTAGCCATTGCTCCCTTTGGGACAGGAGCATGCTACACCTAAACAGGGCACTATTAAATGTGTATTAGTGCAAGGTTTTCGTATCAATTACAGACATTTATAATGCGCCACGTAAAAGAAATTAAGGTAGCGTTTCCCAGTGGTAAATTTTAATGGGAAGAACTTCCTGCAATTGAAAATGTAAGCTACATATTTCTGTCATTACATCTTATGGGGACATATTTGTCTCAAAAATATTTACACACATACTGTTCAGATCCACAAATATATCATTTTAAGATGTAAATGAAAAAAATGCACACTCAAGCTTATCCAAAGGTAAATCACAGATAGGGCAGCACAGCGGCGCAGTGGTTAGCGCATGTGCGGCACAGTTCAAGTCATGGGAACCTCCTGCGTGGGTTCAAATCCAGCTCCAGTCTTCCTGTGTGGAGTTTGTATGTTCTCCCCGTGCTTGCGTGGGTTTCCTCCGGGCACTCCGGTTTCCTCCCACATTCCAAAAACATGCATGTCAGGTGAGAATAGGTGTGAATGAGTTGTCTGTCCCCGTGTGCCCTGCGATTGGCTGGCAACCAGTTCAGGGTGTCCCCCGCCCACTGCCCGATGATTGCTGTGATGGGCTCCAGCACCCCCGCGACCCTACTGAGGATAAGCGGTGCAGCTAATGAGATGAGATGAGAAATCACAGATATATCTACAAAATACATAATTCCAACTGGATTTCTTCTTTTAATTGTCCTGGAGACATTGGAAAAATTGGCTTTGAAAGTCCTTAAAAGTGCTTGTATTTGGCCTTGAAAAAGGTGTACAAACCCAGCCGAAAACATCATAGGTGGTTGTATCACGGGGGTCTACGGTTATTTTTCACGTCTGGTGGTTTCGTTCCAATCGCCAACGAGCGAGCTGATGAATTGTTTTAAAGTAGCTCTGGACTTTTGCTGAAATGTCATCCCATGAAAGGCTCCTCATCATGGAATGAATATTTAAGGAGCGTATTATCTGCCGCCAGCAGACCAAAATGGACGTCCTCTCGCCATCGATCACCGGGAATGGTTGCGGCTATTGTTTGTTTGTTATTTTTTTATTAGCGGAAAGGTGACGCTCGTCTCGTTGTCACTTTTCAGGAAACAATGCGTCGCTTCGTTCTTCCGCTTTTTAAATGTCAACTCTTTGTCAACAACAACAATTTCCACTTCATTTCCCTCATAATTAGCATTGCAGAAAGCAAAGCTCTGTCGTAATTACTCATAAATACCTCTACTTCGTTTTTGCAGTTTTTCAGCATAGCATAAAAAATGATCAGATCGTTCAATTCGCTTTCAATGTAGCCTGTCAGAGTGGGCGATGCTGGAAAATTGGGTATCGATCCAAGTAAATACGATGCTAGATACTTAGCCGATACCGATACATTTTATTTAGGAATTTCATGATCATTCAATAATTGAACCCTTCCCCTTGAGTTTGTTATTATTGAGTTGTTGTTTGTTTGTTTTTCTATACACACGGCAGAAACATTTTAGACAACCAAAATCAGAGGTGGGACAAAGAAATCGATTCATGGATATAAATATATATCGTGGGTATCGGCCAAAACGGAATCAGGACCTAAATGCGTAGTGTTAACCACAAGTTTATTGATAGAAAGAGGAAGGGCAGCGCCCGTGATCCGGGGCTCACTGGACGCGGGAAGCAAGCCGCTCACACAGTCGGATAGTGATCCAAATGCGGAAGTGGATCTTCCGGAGCGGGAGATGGTGGTGTCATGGACGGAAAAAAACAGGTCAATAGCCAGGACAGGAGAGCAAAAACGTGGTTGGGATCAAAAACGGGTCGTAAGCTGGGACGGGAGAGCAAAACGTGGTCGGGGTAAAACAACAGGTCGTAGCCATAGACACACGGGGAGATCACGAACGGACGGGTGGAAAAACGGGTGCAAAAAGCGGGGCTGATGGGAGTCAGAGTCAAAGTGCTTGCCTTGTAGAAACAGCGGTTCGCTGACCGACTGACAACAGGTTGGTTAAAGGACAGGGCTTAAAAAGGACAGGGAACCGATCAGGTAGCCCGCAGCGGCTGGCACCAAACATGACATCGTGACTTTATTTTTGGTGATATTGAAAATCGGACTTTCACCCCGGAATCGATTTTTGTGACATCATGTCCGGTATGTAAAAATGTGGTAAAGCAAACGGATGTGGAAAATGGAGGAAGAAACGAACAAAGAGAACTAACGTATATAGTCTGCGGGGTGAGATTTTTCCAGCTGTTTATGTCATGTTTTGGTGTTGCCACAGTAGCAGACCTCTTTCCCACACAAATGACAACTGGCATTGTACTTCTTGGAAAAAAATGTCCACACTAGGCTGCACTGCCTTTTTGTCGTTGTCATTTTTAGCTCATGGTAGAAGATGTTTCATGGATTTTCCCATCCCCTTCTGCCTGGTAGGCAGGATGCAGCAGCAGGCCAGGTAGGGAGAGGTGTTTATAGTGTGTCTGTCAGTCACACACTCAGTCATAAACTTAGAGAGTGGGTGAGGGCACTGGGTGAGAGAGAAGGGCTTCACTATATACACAGAGAAGTGGCACTTGTTATACAATAATGTCGATCCGATCCAAGTGCTTGCTTGGTGTAGATAATATCAATATTTGGATCGATCCAGCTAGTATCCTGGTAATTAGGATTTTGGTGCCTTTCTTGAATGGCTAGTCCGTTTTTGGCCTGTGATCATGTGGGAAGTTTCAACTGTTGGGTGAAAAATAATCCAATTTGGGTCATGCAGGACTGATCCATCATTTGACTTATTTCACTTAAAGTTGTTACCAAAGAAATGGTGTCAAGTTGTTTGATGATAAAAAAACACACACAGAAATCGTCAAGAACCGTAACAGGAGGAGAACCCAAAAGCGTGACGTTTCTCACACAGCTATTATTTTACGGGAAATAGGGCAGTCATGCACGTTAACCCAAACGCCAGTGATTTGGCGATTGTTGGGCGGAAGACGTAAGGCTTCAGTCTGGCGTGGAATGACAGGAAACCAGAGGCTGACGAGATCGACACCAATTGCCCGAACTGATATTGGACGGATGGGGTCGATACCGTACAGGACGGGACAGACAGGATTGATATCAAAACTGGATATCGAGATTAAACAGAACAAACTAGACAGGGACAAAACTGAAGATCGTCATTGAACAGGACAAAATGGACGGGAACAATACCGGACAGGAAAACAGCAGGAAACCGGACAAAACCCACGTCTTGCGAGTGCAGAGGTTCGTTGACGGACAGACAAAGGGTGAGAACCCTGAGCTTAATTAAAAGGGAAGCAAATCTGTCAACGAACCGCAGCCGGTGCCACACGAGCAGGGCCAATTGGGCGCCATGGCAACCGTGACAGAAATTTGAATTAAATAGTTTCTGTAAAGGGACAATTTTTCTTATTTAGCGACTCCTAGTGATACAACAAGATTAATTCATTAAAGAGACATTGATTCGAATAGTCAGCAAGTTTACATAAACTTTCATATAAATATGCGTTTTAAAAAAATACTTGTGGGTTAAAAATTCGTATTTATGCTAAAAATGAATGTGAAGATCAAAAAAGAATACTGTACTTGTATTTATAGTAAAATGATCATCAGAATGTGAATATCATTTCTTTAATTTGAAGGACTTTGTTTTTTCTATTAAATAAATGTGTTAAAAACAGTAAAACAAGAAAAATGACAGCTAAAATGTGCAGATTTTTTGCCAGCGAGACAAGAGCATGATTTTTGAATGCGATGACTTCAAACTGTTTGGAAGTTATGTAATGTGCATTATTTTTAATGCCTACTAAAATTGAGATAAGTAAGGCTCAGTAATGACAAATTAGACGTTATACCACCAAGTTCATCAAATCCCTATGAGATTGAACACGTTTTCATCTTTCGCATGTTCGTATAAATCCAGGATGAGCAAAGTAGGCTATTCAAATAAAGGCTAGAGGCAATGAGCAGTTCCTTTGAAGTATAATTTGCAGAATATTCTGGGCGATTACGTATCATATAGGCATCAATTCCATATGAAGAGGAAACAAGTTTTCTTCCTCTTCTTGTTTGTATAAATCCAGGTTTTGAGAATCCATCCATATAATTTATCTGTCCCTGAATCTAGTTCTTTGGCACTCCCCAGAGGCTCCCTGGAGTTTTTTCAACTAACCACGGCCCCCGACAGTCTCAATGTTCAATTTAAGCCTGGAGGCAATGAGAAGTTCCTTTACAATTTAATTTGCAGAACATTCTGGGCAATTAGGTCCTTGTTCGGTAACCACAAATGGGATATTATACCACCAGGCTAAAGGTCAGCAATTACATTCGAAAAACATATCAGTTAAGTGTAGTCTTGCCAATCGGATCTTGCAAGAGGCCATAACATCCTTCCCGCTACATTTATTGCTTTCAAACGTACTAATGTAGCATGGATGTGCAAAATCAATGACATCAATAACCCCCACCATGCATGACTGAGGGGGCGAGTAAAAAAAAAAAAAGGCGAGTAAATGGTAGAAATGCTGCCGGCTAATATCCTACTGATTGAAGCAAAGTTGAAAATCCTTGCATATAAACCATCAAAAGTTGCTCTCATGCCTGCTAGATGACAACTACCAGTCGATAATTCTGTAACATTAGTGAATACACGTTGTTTGTTTTCGCCGAGGTCGACTTGACAGCCGGCAATAATGGGAGATCATTTTACGTCGACGACTACTGGAGTCAGTAAAGATTTCATCCAGAAAAACACATTTTTTTTTCCTGACTAATGTACAGTATATCTTCACCTCATTTGTACAGATACAAAGCACAGAAAATTGTAATAAAAATGAACATATAGAGAGTAATCAACACAGCTGAGAAGATCATCAGCGGCTTTCTGCCCAGTCTAGATGACGTTGCCGTCTTGTGATACTGTAGCAGAGACATCAGCAATTTAAAAGACTCTTTTCACACAGGACACATCCTCTTCGACCTGTTGCCCTTTAGTAAGCGCTACCAGTCCCTGAAAACATGGAAGAAGTGGCTCAGAGACGGCATTTGTCCCAGGTCCATCACCACCCTAAGTAATCGGGTAAAACTATTAAAAATATACATCCATCCATTATCTTCCATATCTTTCGGATTGAATTTCCCCCTATGTTCCTGTCTGGAGTCTTCGTTCTGAAAATGCTAGTGTACTAGTGATCCCAAGGGCCAAGAAGAAAACTGCAGGTTCAAGAGCATTCTCCATTTGAGCCTTGCTGCTGTGGAATGCTCTGCTCACTGAGATTTGTTTTGCAACCAATGAGATTTTTGCTTGTCAATAACTAAAACTGAACGACTGACCTAACCTAACCTGATTATTGTTTGATTTGTTTTCCTTCTCTATTCCATGAGTGAAATAAACAAAAACAAATAAATATACTTTAATATTTTGAGTGCAAAGCCGGTTTGTCAGTAACCCAAATTGAAAAACTGACCCAACCTTATGTTTCCTTTGTTTTTTTAGTGTGTGTATATTCTTATTTTCCCCAAACTTGATTCTGCCTGGATTTCTCCTGAGGATAACGTTTTCCGGGAGCGGCGCTACAAATCCATCCATTCATTATCTGCAGCGCTTATCCTCAGTAGGGTCGCGGGGGTGCTGGAGTCCATCCCAGCTATCTTCGGGCAGTGGGCAGGGGACACCCTGAACCGGTTGCCTGCCAGGGATGGACAACTCACTCGCTCATTCACGCCCAGGGACATAATATCGAACCTTCCGGTGTGGAGTTTGCATGTTCTCCCCGTGCTTGCGTGGGTTTCATCCAGGCACGCCGGTTTCCTCCCACATTCCCCAAAACAGGCATGTCAGGTCAATTGGCCGGTTGAAATTGTCCCTAAGTGTGAATGAGCGAATGAGTTGTCTGTCTCTGTGTGCGACTGGCCGGCAACCCTGCCCACTGCCTGAAGATAGCTGGGATGGGCTCCAGCACCCCCACGACCCTACTGAAGATAAACGGTGCAGATAATGGATGGATAGATAGATTATATATTGATATGTATATATATATATATAATGGTCATCATGACTATCCAATATTAATCTCCGGGTCACAGTCCAAGGTGACAGAAGGGTCGAAAACATCAAAGAAAGGACCCAAACGCAGGCCAACGGTGGAGAAAGCTGTCCAGAGTTGCGTCCTCAGTGGTGCTCCGATAACCCTGTTGGGAAATAACATTGCACTACTTTTCATTGCACTATTATTATAACTTAGGTCAGTCTCCAAACACCACATTTTAGATTTCTCCTCTCCTTTTTATGCTGACTTTCTTTTATCTGATTTTTTGTCTTTAAAGGCTCTATTACACGGTATCCTTGGTGTACCGTGTCTAATCTTGTTACATACAATGTTTTACTACATTATTATCAATGACAGTAAAGTAAATTCATTCATATCTAAGAACCCCCCAGGATACGGCGTTACGGCCTTACATTTTCAATTTATGTTGTGGAATAGGTTTTTTTCAACCTCATTTTTACAAATTTTGCACTGTTAATGACGAGTTACAGCTCTAAGATGCCGTTTTGCTATTTGCCAAACTACCTCCCATAAAGCTTTTCTTTCTCTTTGTTTAGAATCTTGTATAATAAACTTAACAAGATGGTAAAGATGACAACCATGGAAATTAAACTTGAGATAATAAAGAAATACGAAGAGGACTCGTGCATCGTTACTTTCGCTAAGAATATGGCCGTAACCAATCGTTGTTCAGGATTAATATTCAAAGAAGGAGGTGATTAAAGCAAGGAACTTTCCCAGGGCCATGACAATTCTCACAAGTGATTAAATTAGTTTTAACTGGAATTTGCCCTCCTCTGTGCTTTCTGCATCCACTTGCATCCACCCGCTATCTGAATACGCCTTGGGACGTTTCCCATTTCACGGTGTGGAAAAAGGTGTTTTTTCACTCCCTCTTTAAGGCATCAAGGACAACTTATTTTCCGTGCCAAAAAACTGATATGATGAGTTAGGTCTCTAAGATGCCATTCTGCTATTGGTCGACATCAAATGAGATGCTGGCATGCTATAGGTTTACATCACGGCAAAGCCCTTCCCAGAATGCTCCACTTCTCTCATTATTAAGTTCACATTCTTGTCTCAAATAATCCAATTCGTTCAGCTATCGGTCCCAAAGCTTGAGGTTATGCTAAAGGGTGATGTAAAACATGATAACAATGGAAATAAAGCTTGCAATGAACCAGAAAAAATAGAAAAGCCGTCGCTGCAGAACAAAGCTATAGCCAATTGACAACTGGGGCCAATTTTAAAGGATGAAGTTGATAAGGTGAGGGCTTCTTTTGAGGGCATGAAAATCCTCACAAGTGGAAGTTTTGGAATCAGTTCTGTTATCCTTTCTCTCCTGTGCATCCACCCGCTACTCTACTCAACCGGCTCAGGTCACACCAAAGTTATACAAAGTACTTTTTTTCTTTATGTACATTTTAAATCTTATTTCACTATATGCATGTGTATTACACATAAGGATTACTTACCTTATAGAAATGTGTTAAGTGTTTCTATCTGGGGTTTTGAAACTAATTAGGATAGGATTCTATCTTTTGGGACTACTATAAATGAAAAATCTATTTGTTTGGCCCCTCGTTACAGCATTTTCTCTACTATAGGATTCCAACGGCAAATTATTTTGCATGACCAAAAATGTGAACAAATTGAAACTCTGCCTCATCCCCCTCTATACAGCAATCTCACTTTGTGATCCCCTCCTCGGAATGGATTCATGTCATATCCCGGGGCTCTACTGCCAAACACATGTATTTTCTGCTGTAAGGAGGGGGGAAGCTTATTTACACCCAAATAAACTGAGCAAAATTGATAAATCGATCCACGAAAAAACAAAAAAACAACAACATCGTTTGTCTTTAAGTAAACACTGACATGAAAGCACTCGCCTGTGTCTTTCCGAACACCAAAGTGAAAGATTAAAAAAAAGAAAAGACATCCGAAAGAAAAATACGTGAGATGGAAAATGTCTTCCACTTTTCAGGCACTCAGAGCCACTTTGCCGATACGCAAACTAAACAACCATTTTCTACTTGACAATAAAATAGTTTGTTCTCATTCGAGCAGAGAAAGAGAAGCAACCACGACGGAAAAGAAAGCCAGGATGTTTTCATGCTATCTATTTTATTTATTGATATATTTACTGTAGTGTAGTGCACTTCAAAAGCGCATGGCTAATTTGATAAATAATGCATTTGTGTTTAGGACCATCTTGGAGTCAAGCTAATGATGCAATTATAGCGAAAGTTCTCATACAGTATGTATGGCGCATGCGAGTAAACATTGCGAATATGGATTTAAAAAAAAAAACTTGTCTTGTGTCCTCACTTCCTGTTTTGCATGAAGTTCTTTTAAGTTTTAAGAATGTTGGAGCAAGTAGATCTTTATGAAACAATATTTTAATTTCATGCGTTGAAACAGTGTTTCTCAAGCTTTATGCCGCAGAAAATTGCCCAATTTTATTTCTACATGCCATTGGTGAGTATCTCTGCTTTCGGGTAAATGTGATGTTCATCCTTATCAGTAGGTGGCAGCAGATTTGTCAGGACCCGAACGGAGACAGGACCCACTTGCGTAATGTTTCTCACAGTTTTATTGGGAAGAAGGGAAAGGAGCGCACACACGATCCGGAGATCGCTGGTCGCGGGGAGTAGGTTGCTCAGACGCGGAAGTGGGACTTCCGTGGCGAGTGATTGGGGTGTCAAGAACGGAAAAAAAGAGCAAAAACGTGATCGGGATCGGAAACAAGTCGAAAGCCAGGAGAGGAGAGTAAACATGGTCGGGATAACAAAATGGATCGTTATTCGGGGTGGGAGAACAGACGAGGTTGAGATCAAAACAGGTCGTACTTCGGGACAGGAGAGCAGACGTGGTCTAGCTCAAAACAGATCGTAACGGGGGACTAACAGGAGCAAAAAAACAGGACAGGCGAAAAAGGGCTAACTATGTAAAAACAGAGATTCGCAGACAGACCGACAAAAGGGGACTGACAGGACCGAGTTTAACTACTGACAGGGAGCCAATATGTCAACAAGCTGCAGCTGGGGCCACACAGGCAGGGCCAATTGGGCGCCATGGCAACCATGACACACGGGAGTGGCCAATTGGGTGCCATGACAACCGTGACAAGATTATTTTTTTACATATTTACAATTATCTGTTTAGAACATTTTGCTATATTGCTATATTTCACAACAGACATGCAATCACACGGTCCCCCTTTTTTTCTGTCGGGGAGATAATGGCAAAAAAATAAAAAAGGAAGCCATTTTTGCGTTGAGACTATTGTTCAAATCAGGTGAGGAATTAATTAAATTTATTATCAATACTTAAAAAGAAATATTTAGGAACATTGCACAGAGGGTGTGATTTGAATTCTAGCTCAGGAGGTAGAGCGATCGTTTTAGGATTAAGGGATCCCAGTTCGAATCCCGGCTTGTCCGTGTTACATGCTGAAGTGTCCTTGGGTAAGACACTGAAACCCCAATACCCCCAATAAGCAGGTTAGCGCCTTACATGGCTGCACAGATCACGGCCGCTATTGGGAAATGTGAAGCACAATGTAAAGCGCTTTGGGAAGTCATTGACTTGAAAAGCGCTATATAAATGCAGATCATTTCATTTCATACTGATTGATAGCGGGGAAGCACGGCGGCGCAGTGGTTAGTGCGTGTGCGGCACAGGTCTGAGTTCATGAAATTGAACCCCCTGTGCGGAGTTTGCATGTTCTCCCCGTGCTTGTGTGGGTTTCATTACGGTTTCCTCCTACATTCCAAAAACATGCATGTCCGGTTAATTGGCCGGTCCTAATTGTTCCTAGGTTCAGAGTGTCCCCTGCCCATTGCCCAAAAATAGCTGGAATGGGCTCCAGCACCCTCGCGACCCTACTGAGGACAAGCGGTGCAGATAATGAATGGATGGATTTGTAGCGCCGCTCCCGGAAAACGTTATCCTCACTTGCAAATTGGCTAAAATCTCACATTTTTAATTGCAAGTGAGAAAATGGCGAATAAAATTATTTTTTGATGTTTTATTCATTTTTTAAATACAGTGTAAAATAACCGAATTCATCACAAAGAATAGAACAAAACCACTGAGGAAAGAAATAGGAAAGCGTGATTTGAATTCTACTTATTTGGCAACACCCTGGAAGCCCCGCCCCCCGACAGACGTTTTTCCTCGTTCGCCAATTGGCTGACTCCTGGCGTCAGTCACTGTCGTGTAGGCGGGACTTGATCCATTCCCTCTCGCTCCGCACCACCAGCGGGTCAAGGAACCAGAACCATCCGAACATCTCGACTTATCGGAGGAAACCGTTCGCCGAACCTTCACCTGATCCCAAAACTCAACCGTAAGCGAAACGAGCCGACTACGAACCAAACCTTCGTCGTTTTGAGCTCGCTGAGGACTCGGTCCAAACAATAAGCGAGAAAAAGTGAAGCAGGGACGGAGAAGGTCCGGTTCGGAGCTACGAGACGGACGGACGAGGTCCAAGAGAAGAAGAATTCAGGATGAATCTCAACAGTCATGCCATCTTCACCCTCTACGCCTTTTATGGAATTCTTCTGAAAGGTAAGCTTTTATTTTGGAGGGGTGCACCTTGCATGCCAATTGGAGCGAGACGAAAGCGAAATCGAGATGTTATGTGTGTGTTTCCCCCCCCCTTATGAGTATGTGCGTGTGAAGGGGGTGCATCTTGATTTACGGTATTGTTGCGCACCTTGTTCTTCTGCATCTTACGCCAGTGGTCATAAAACAAAACCAAAAAAAAACAAGGCGTGTTTTGAAAGGGACACACCTCAACCTGACACCCCCCCCAACGGTGGCACATGTAGCTTTCTGATGAGTCACTGTTGCGATGCAGCTGATGCTCTTTCTGCCTTTTTTCCTGCTATTTTTCGTGCTATTTTTCACGGGCGTGGGGGTGCAGCCACAAGCAGGTGCACCAACATGTTCATGTTGCGGAACTTTCCTCATGTTGGAGGTCAAGGTCACGTGTTTGGACACGCCCACCAGAGAATTTAGAATAAGATGAACACCTGACATGTCAAAAACGTCACCCGCCTTCCGAAGTTTCTGAATATGCACCAAAAGAAGCATGTCTCTAGTTCCTTTATATCAATAGTTATGATTTTTCTTTTCAAATACAAACCAAATGCTCCTTCTCGTCACTAGAGGGCAGTAAAGATATAAAAAAATCCGTCTTCCGGCAAAGGTTCTATCCATGTTTGGGACTACTTATCCTTGAGAACAGGTGTTCTCTGTGATGAACAATAATAAAACAAAGCAGCTCTCAAGGGTAAACTACACACAATTGAATGACATTGTTAAAAGAACTGCTATTCAGGATTTGACACCTGATATAGATGCACTAGTAAAAGAAGAAAACGATGCCAAGTTTCAGGAGCCACCAGCAGTGAGTAGACTGCAGGAGTCCAACAAGAAAGGGGAAAAAGGTGTGATATTTGTTTGCACAGATCATATAGAAATGGGATTTGTCTGGTTTCATGTAAAAGACAATAGTGTGCAGTGTTTTCACAGCTTCAGTTGGCCCCGCCTGGTAGTTGTATCTGATGTTTTGATGTTACCATCCGTAACCGTTAAATAGCCTCACTTTCTCAAAAAAATCATTAAACAAAATAGTGGATAAGAAGTACTATCGATGTGGAATCGACACATAGATTATTAGAGATCAGTATAGAAATAAAGGATAATTAAATTGCATTTACTTTTGATATTAAGTGACTTAGCTGGTACAGATGCTCCCCTAGTTACGACCATTCGACTTTCGCAAAACGGTAGATACGAACATTTTTTTCGGGATGTCAAAAATATCCGGACATTGCTGTTAGTTAGAGTTTGAATTGCGTGCACCTTATTCCGAGTAGAGGACAGTAATGTAGTGCTTCTTTCTGCCGAGTGGCGCTGTGAGAGGTCACCCAGCATCCCCCCTGAAAAAAATCTGGCTTTTACTTCCTGGTTTGTGTGTACTCATAACAACGTGTACTGTATCCCTAGCGCGCTAAGGACTTTGACGTTTTTACTGTTGAATATCTTGTGCATCCATTCATTATTGTTGATGTATAGTCTAAAGGAGAGGCGAGCCGTTTCTTTTGAAACAAAAGTGGAATAAGAAAGCTTGATGCGGTTGCGAAAATGGTCGAAAGCTTATTATCGGCCACTTTTTACCACAGAGGAGGACCTCTTGAAGCGCATCTCCAAAAAGTAAGTTAAACCTCACTTTATTTATCTTTATAGAGCATATTAGTTTATGGAATGTTTTTTTTATAGTACAAACAATACAGGTTACACCTTAAACCTTAAACATACAAAACATAGCACTGAAGAACAAATTCAACTTACCAACGATCGTCCGGAACCTAACTCGTTCGTAGGTCGGGCAACGTCTGTACTGTGTAGTTAGTAGGTGGATGCAGAAGGGGGAGGAGTCTTACAAAATGTTCTTCAATTAATATTATATTGTCGAGTTAACTCCCCGTTAATGTGTGGGCTCTCGAAGGCGCCCATTTATTTTGGTCTAGGTTAACAGTCGGCTACCTGGCTTGCCTGCCCTGCTCATTGTTTTATCTCCTGGCTGGGTTCTTGTTTGTTGTTGGTAGTTTTTTTTGTCGTTAGCTGGTGTTTATCATAGCTGCTTACTGCATATTTCCGTTTTTTCTGCAGATCGGTCCCAGTTGGCCATTTCTATCAGCCGGCTAGCCTCTTGTGTGTTTTCACGCTAGTTCACCCCAATTTGCCTGCTCGCCATTTGTTGTACCATTGCTGTACCATTGTGACACAACGCCTAGGCATTTTCCACAAAAACTAGCAAAACTTGGCTTGAAACACTCAAAACATTTTGGACTAGTTAACATATAAACCAATAGCGTGACTGGCTTGCTTTAGTGCTGTCGTGCTACACATCACGTCAGAGCTCAGGAAGTCAAAGACGAGCCAGACTGTCTTCAAAATGCATCATCTCGGAAAATAATTGGAAAATGTACATGTTCTGAATTTATATAGCGCTTTTTAAGTCAATGAAGACCTCCCAAAGCGCTTTACAATGTGCTTCACACATTTCCCCTTTACACACTTACTAACCTATAGCAGCGTCAGCCCTGCAACGCAACGGCCTGCTTTTGGGGGTATTAGGGATTCAGTGTCTTGCCCAAGGACACTTCGACGTATAACCAGACGAACCAGGAATCGAACCTGCGACCTCTTGATCCCAAGATGAGCGCTCTGCCTCCTGAGCTAAATACCAATGACATGTGTATAGATGTAATGCATTTGGTATGCTTTAGGATTTGGGAATCCCTTTAAGGGATCCAACCAACCAATACAACAGCAATGCACAGACCATTTGCACCTCGCATAGAAATTCCTTTTGAGCAGGTTCCGAATAATCAGAAAAGGTGGTTTCATTTCAAGTCAACTCACATTTATTTGTATAGCCCTTGTTCACAAGATGTCTCAAAGGACTGCACAGGTTACAATCACACCATCCCCTGATCTTAAACCAACATGCGGGCAAGGAAAAACTCAAAAACAAGAAACCTTGAGAAGGGGCCTCATATGTGGTAATTCTCCCAGAGTAAATATTTTTAATTTAAAGTGATTTCCATACAAGTTTCAAATGCTCTTTGCCCAACTGTTCTATTTCAGTCATTTTAGTGATGTTTGGGCGAGTGATGTATGCAAGGGAGAATTTCACGTAGGGGAACATTTTTCCGCATGTCAAGGTTGAAATGATCAACACGGGCCTAGAGCGCCCTCTTGCGGTTTAGTGTGGAAATAGCATGTGAAACGATATACTCGATAATAATAGGGTAACAATTTCACATATTAACACCCCCGGCCAAACTAAGAAAAAAAAACGATGTATAATCTGGAAAATACATGCATTTTTTAGATGTGCCCAAACTCTGCTTTTGTCATCTCTTTTGCGGGGTTTGGGTTGGCGTTTGGACCATATCTGAAACATGCTAAACCGCGGCATAAGCAGGAAAGATGTAATAATGTTATAATATGTGTAGTTTCATTCACACGACTCCGAACTGAATGAAGTGAGAGTAAGGCATTGTGGGAGGGAGTTAAGCCAGTAGCATATCGGCATCTTAATGACTTTTGGGCGTCAGCCACTAGCAGACATTTTAGAGATGGAACTCATCGCAACATTAGAAATGTTTTGGGTCCGCAAATTAATTTGTCATATATTTGGGAAAATGCCATTACCATTGGCTGAAAAACTTCCACACCGTAAAAGGAAAACGATGTAATGCGGCGACGTTGCATCCTGTAGGGCTACTGTACCTAACACATTGTCTCTTTAACCCATACCTGTTGCAGTACCAATCCTGACCTTTGAGAGGCAATAGAGCGGTGGAGGCTGTGTAAAAAAGACAAATGACAAATTGTTGGTGTAGTAACAACATTGTGGTTGCAAACTTTTGAGTTTTGTTGTTGTACATGACTCTGTTCTATTGACTTAGGGCGCGCCCTAATTGGCTAGCTTCGCGTGTCATATTGTAATTGCCAAGATTATGGCTCGGATTTCTTTTGTTGGGTTATATTTCACAACAGACATGCAAACAACCACTTAACATTTGTTACGAGAGTCAAAATGTTCCGTTACTCGACAGCAAAAGTCTGAATATTGCTAGTAAACTTGAATCCAATCCGTATCATGATATACATGTTACATTAGGGATGGCTGATATGGTAAAGATATGAAATTCTTTTAAAATAAAATGTAACCATTTTATTTAGGTAATGTTTTTAGTAAAGTCTGATATCATCCTTTTGCCTATCCTTACGATACACAATAAAAATGATACTTTTGTCTTATTTTAATGTGAAGTGTTTGCTAAGTTCGAAAAACAGTTGGGTCAAAAATGACCCAACCGGGCCTAAGCATGGACGGATCTATGACGTGGAAAAACACAAAAATGGATCAGTTTGTTTGAAATACCCCATAACACCTATCACGGTATCCAACCCAATTTAGATTAAAATTTAAAAAGGAGTGCTACAAAGCAACCCCCTCACTGGATAGTTTTATTAAAATCTCTGTGCTTTGAAATGTTCGCGTATGAATTTGATTTTCTAGCACACAAACACACAAAAGAAATCCAAGAAATATTTTCGGAAAAAATAAAATGGGTTGTTCTTTTTTAAAATGTTCATTTTTTGTAAAAAAGTATAGAGAAAGAATTGTGAATTTTCACTGTATTTTCAATGTCATTTTTTTCAGAAACCATTTAATTTAATGAATCGCGAAAAAAAAAGAATATCCGTCTGCCCCAACGTTTAAGTGGGCATCTCCACTTGTGCCCACTTCAAATAAACATCAAAAGATTAGCCTCTCTGTCTTTCGTTTTCAATACGTTAGAAAAAGAAGAGCTTCAATTTAGATTTTTTTCTGTAATTAAGTGACAGGATATGTAAATAAGTAAATTAATGAAATGGAATATTTCAACCTATGGTTAGCCGGAATAACCCTGTAAGTCCTTGTAATGTTCTGTTTATTCTAATCATATTCGAGTTTGATGGCGGCATCTGTGTGCAGGAACAACCATCAATATTCACCTGTCTTAACCGATTGCACCAATCAATGCCCAGGAAAAAGAAGGCTGTTCTCCCATTGGTTGACAGGGTCTCATAAAAAGACATGGTAGTCCTGCAAAGTACAAATTTATCCGTGCAAGCTACCCTAAATTGCACACTTTTTGTGTTATATTTCAAACACAGTGGTTAACATACGCTGCGGTTTATTTTCTTTGTTTCTCGTGGCAGCACTGAGGACAATGGCGAGCTGCTCTTTTTCATAAAGCATGCGCTCTAGATACAAAACCCAACAATGACTTCCGGAAACATTTATGAAACGGGGATGAGTAAAAAGTAGTCGTTGTTTTTGCCAATGTATATTAAAAAAACATTTTATATTAGCACTCAAACACAAAGCTTCTGAAAAGAGGACAGAATGAGTTTTATTTTAGCATGCAGATTTTAATGAGTCCGAAATTTATGGTATTCAAATGTAAATGGTCTGTATTTATATAGCGCTTTTCAAGTCAAGGCCTCCTAAAGTGCTTTACAATGTGCTTTACACTTACCCATTCACACACACTCACGCAAGGTAACTACCTACTTATCAAGGGCATCAGGAGCCCAAGGACACGGGAATCGAACCTGCAGCCTCTTGATCCCAAGACGAGCGCTTTTCCTCCTGAGCTAAAGCCGACCCGAAGAGAAATAATCTGCTATCCACCGAAGACGCCGTAAAATGGCGGGTGAATATCGTATTTGTATCCTGGTTAATCTTTGCTGTATAACCCGCACGGTGTTTACGTGATTGCTTGAAGACCACAGCGACCGGAGCAGAGTGCATGTCGGTCCGTCTCTTTCCACGCTGAAGAGGATAATGCTAGGCTGCTTGATTTCGACAGTCATTTTCTAGCGCGAGGCCTGTTATTGTATCGCTAGCACGCAGCAGGCAGGTCAGACGCCTCCTGAATGAAGTCGATGCCTTTCGAGTTAGCGAGGAGATCGCCGACGTCTTTGCCGATATTCCTGCAGATCAACCTCTGCGGGCGGTCTTGAAAATCGGGTGTGGTTTTCAATACCCTTCTCTTTGTTTTGTTTCTCACATTTTTGTGTCAGGCATGTTACATCAAATACAACATAACAGATTTAAAAAAAAAATCACTCAAATAGATAAAAGGGATGACAGGTCCAATCCAAGGGCTTAGAGATCCGTCACCTAATAACCTGTCCTTATCAAAGACTGTACAATCTTTTCATATTTCATATTTATGTGTCTGCAGAGGTAACATTAACTGACAGTTTTACATAATTTACTGTTTTTTTTTTTTTTTAGAGCTGATGGAAATTTTTTAAGGCCGTCCATCATTTTGGCGGGTTGAAAATTGGGCCATTAACCACAGCAAAAGTACGTCCTTAAGAGTCCAGTGCAGTAAAAGGCAGGGGAATTCTGCATTTTCTCATCAGAGTACTCCTTTACTGTCTAGCAACAATCCAGTCCATAAAACCTGGGACAAATTGGCATTTTCAAATATGAATCATACAAAATCAGATGTGATACAACCATACCAGTAAGCCATGAGGGCCAAATGCTCTCTCTGACTATATGAAAAAAATGTCTTGTTCACCTTCTTCTCTCGCTTACTTTCTAGCAACAACCTAGTCCTTAAAACTTGGGACGGATGTTCACACAAGTGAATTTATGAAACGGGATCAGACAAGGCTGTGTGGACAAATATTTTACCCGGGATATGAACTGGTCAGCATGTGCTTTGAGTTGGTAACTATAGTAGACACTCAAAGTAAGGAGAGAAGACATCAATGGCTTTTGAGTTTACATGGAGATCAGGGAGAGAAGCTTTCAGCTAGGAGAATTTCATTCCTAGTTCTGAAACCCTCCCCATGAGCCCTTAAGGTTGTGGGATCAGAGAACAGAAGCATGATTGGCTAAAAACGACAATTATATATCAGTGAAAACAACGAAAACCGTGCGAAATAATAGTCAAAATGAGGAATATTAAAAACAGAATCAACTGAGTACTTTCTGAAGACGGTTGTTCGTAGAAAAGCGTCCGCTATTTGCATAGGGGTGTTACGTAAGAATGAAGGAAGAAGAGCTGATGTGGTAACAATACGGTAGCGCAGATGCGGAGGAGGCAATCCTCCGTTGTGGAATGGCGCCTTCTCTCTTCCCTTCTCCCCTGCCAAGAGCCAGCGTTTATCCCCCAGGCGAGTCTAAGCTGACCCCTGTCCCTCTTACTCCTCGGACCGTTCCTCCCTTGTCTTAAGCACCAGGCGTGGGAAAGCTCCCGATAACAAGCGGCGTGATGTGTGTCGGCATGTTTAAATCCCAGAAACAACGAACGCTTCTCTTTTCACTGTCCACTGTACCAGCTGCTCAGTACCTATGGAACTATTTATTTTGGGATTTCTTTCGTCACTTAATTCATTTGTCTTGTTGTGTATTTTATTGTGTATTTTGTTATGTATTATGTCGTGTAGTTTTCACAACAAAATGGGATTCAACTGGGGGGTCATTATAAAGTGACTATTTCAAAGCCTATTGGTAGATCGAGAGTTGCGTCTAAAAACGGCATAAAATAAGTAAATGACAAAATATATGACAAAATACGCAACAAAATACAGGATAAACTACACGACACAATACATGACTGAATACACCCCAAAATGCACGGATATCTGGTCAAATGCACGACACAATACAGTAAAAAATACACAATACAATAAATGAAACAATAAATAACAAAAAAGGAAAAATACATGTCAAAATACACACAGTACATAACACAATACACAAAAAAAAACGGAAAAATACATAGGAAAATATACATGAATATAAATACCAACATAAAAACTCCATGGCAAACTACATGTTAAAGTACATAACACAATTCAAGACACTATATACCAAAAAGAATACATTAGAAAATAAACCATACCTGGGGAAAATGCTCAGCTTAAAAAATACTGATATAAAAACACGACAAAGTACATGACACAATACACAGTAAAATACAGACATAAAAACATGACAAAATATATAACCAAATAAATGGCAAAATACATGCCATACTACACGACAAATCCAGAAAAAAATACACGACAAAAAAAACTGACATCAAAACATGACAAAATACATAACCAAATGCATGTAAAAATACAGAAATACATAAATTCACAGCAAAGTACATGACAAAATATACGAAAAAACACAGCAGTATGCACAGCAAAATACCGAAATAAATACACAACAAAATACACCGAGCAAATAAATACAAAAATAAATAAATTGCAAAATGTATAAATAATTGAATACATTGCATTTACGTCATCTAGGTGGGTGATTTTTGATGTATTAAACTATTTCTATAGCCTATATTCCTATTTATTGATACTTTTTCACAGCACTGCATGTATAAATGTATTTGTGTCATGATTACTGATGTGACTCAGCTGTGCCCGCTCTTTTGGCGCCACCCACCGCGGGTTCCGATTGCCTCCCTGTCACTATTTGATATCAGTCCTGTCTATCCCCTGTTGTCAGTCCGTCTGCGAACCTCAGTGAATACTAGGCAAGCCTTTTTCGACCCTGACTCCCACCTGTCCCGTTATTTTGCTCCCATCTGTCTCCGGCTATGACCTGTTTTGCTTCTGATCACGTCTGTCTCCTGTCTTACGGCCTCTTTTTGTCCCCCGACTACAACTACTCTCCCGTTCTGGCTTACGACTCGCTTCCGACCCCGACCACGTTTTTGCTCTCCTGTCTCGGCTATCGACCCGTTTTTCCGTCCTTGGCACCGAGTACAAGAGCGACTTGCTTCCCGCGCGTAGCGAACACCGCATCATGGGCGCAGCCCTTCCTCTTTCCTATAATAAAACTTGTGAGAAACGTGACGCAATTGGGTCCGTTTCCGTTCTGACAATTTGATTCCTTCCTGTGTATTACAATTAGTTTTTCACATAGGGCCAGTTATAATTATTTTTTTGTTGTGCCTCAATAAATAGAACCAACATTTCAAAAATGCATTTGGTATTTCATTGGGTTGTCTCTGTGATATTTAAATTGGTTTGATGATCTGAAACGTTTGTGAGTGATAAATAGACAAAAAAACACAGAAATCGTCTTCACAGCACTGTATGATCTTTCCTTCATACGTTTTTCGATGCTGACGCCGTAAAGCCTGAATCTGGTAATCCTCTGTGTTTCTCGCCGTTCTTGGCATGGCTTACGAGCATAGACTTCCACTGTGGATTGTCCGCTACCTTGCCAAAGGATTTCCCCGATCAAAGGCGGACTTTTCTTGGTCCAGGTGTGGAAAAAGTGGAGGAGGAACTGGGCATAGAGGGATTTTAGTCGGATTCAGGAGCTACGGCTCCTTCCTGGCACTGAAAACGCAACGTGCCGTTTCACACCCGTGTTTGATTCTCTCCACCGGGTTGATGAATTGCTTGCTTTGCTTTCGTGGGACAAAAAGTGCCAAGAACTTTATCGGGAATAAAGAACATCTGGGAGAAAATCTGGTCTCATTCGTGCCAGGACACCAAGTCAGTGGACATCTCCACTAGGGCCCAAAAATCCTGGCTTGGATCTTGTTCACGTGTCATAATTGAAATTGTTTATGGCAGCGACCGTTCGGATGATCACGGCTGCTGAGATTTTGTGGCATCTGATAAACGGTAGAGCCGTGAAGAGGTAAGATCGGGCCTAAAGAATTCAGCCTGACCCGTGTCGCAAACTATATAAACCCGAACCCGCCTAAACCGCATTTGATTTGATAAGCAAGCCCGAAATAAACCAGAAGGTTTGATTTTCTGAAACCGTGCGTTTCGGCTGAACTACGCAGTTTGGCCTCAAAGTGAGCATTTCAAAACTTAACTAAATGCCACCGAAAATAATATCAAATTCTGCAGATTACAAGCTGCAAATAGTGAAATATTTAGCCGAAAAGCAGGAAGAAGCGGAAATGGTGTCTGACCTCAGGGAGGTGGAAGGATGAAGCGGCGCATTTTTTAAGTGATTTGGAGTCAAACTGGTAAGCATTTTCTTTATCTAAACATCTACTTGAGTAAAATTAAGTGCCTGCTGTGCAGATCATCCACAAAATGGGGAAAAAATATAAATAAATAAACGGCAAAAGAGCGAAGCCCAGCCGCGCTTATTTAATGATTGACATTTTAAGCCCGAAATTCAGATCGGGTTTGGCCCCAGGTCCAAGATCTTACCTCTCCAATCCGTTCTGAGGTAAAATTGACACAGAGCGAGGATTAGCCTTTCCATGCAGGGTTCGTAAGGGTGCTCGGAATCCCTTAAAATGCTTGGATTTTTATGTTAAGGATTTAAAAGTGATTGAATTTTGAGTGAAGTACCTGTATATGCTTGAAATTGTTGCCATGTTTCTCAATAAGTCCGCTTAAAAAATGCGCTGCTTAAAAATGAATGTGGCTTTGCTTTGTTATTGCGTTTGTCTTTTCTCGTTGTTAACAGCAGTTGGCATTAGTTTGTATGGCATTATCCTATGAAGCGTCAACGTCCCTCACAGTACAGGTGCATTCTACACCTAAGCCAGGCCTGTCAGTTTATACATTTTCACTGTATTTAATACGTTTTTCGGTCATTTCAAATTGTGTACCCCAATTTTTTTGCAGAATTTTTTTTTTCAAACTTGTTTTGTTTTGTTAGACCAATATGGTCTTGCCTATTTGGGCTCAACTCCAGATCGTCTTGGTCACTGGTAGCAGATGAGCAATCCATCGTAAATTGACTATATTGTCGCGATAACCCAGATAATGTTATGCTTGATCAACGTAATATATTTGTTTTTATTCAACTTACCTTGTCTTTCTGTGAATAAATAGGTGCCGCATTCTATTTGTATCGCTTGATAAGGGGAATTGCAATGAATATCAATCAATTGGCTGAGGTCAACATGTATGCAATAAATAGCTACAAATATATACCATATAAATATATTAACACATACATAAATCCTATTATCCATAAATTACAATAATGCAATTTAGTCATTTATTTTTGCACTTTGCCATTGTCTTTGTCATTTATGTATGTCTGGTTTTATGTAGTTCCTGTATTTTGTTATTTATTTTGTCACAAAAAATGTTATTTAAATGAGAGTGCGTGTCAATCTGGCTGAGCTTTTCACCTATTAGTTGATAAGTGACAAACAAATCGGGTACTAGACTGATCAACCATTGAAAAGCACAGCCAGTTTGACCCGCCCCCCTCATTTGAAAAACATTTTTGTTGTGAAAAATTACTCGGCAAAATACAAAATACAATTTTTTTGGGGGAAAATATTCAACATTTGCACTGTGCTATCCAGAGAAGAACTAACTCAACAAACTACGAACGCTAGAATTGTGGACATCATTGCTAGCCGCTAATGTTATTTTTTTCCATAAGGCGTAATGCCTAAACGATGCACATTTCGTTAAAAAAAATTGCATAATGCTATCCAGAGAAGAACTGTCGAATAACTAGAATTGTGGAAGCCATTGCTAGCCACTAATGCTATTTTTTTCCTTAATGCCCTATGCTAAACCATGTTAATTTGGATAAAAAAATGCAGAGTACTATACAAAGAAGAACTAACTGTCAAAAAACTACATATGCTATAGACATAATTTCCTCAAGCCCAATGCTTAACCATGCACATTTAGATTAAAATATAATCACAGAGCTATTCAGAGGAGGGCTAACTCTCATATTATTACTAATGCTAGCATTGTGGACATCATTGTTAGATGCGATGGCTATTTTTCCTAAAGCCTAACGCTAAAGCATGCCTATTTAGATTGAATAAATGCATAGTGCTACTCAGAGAAGATCAAACTGCACCTGGAAGCAGTAAGTATGTTCTTTATGAAAACCATGTTTTCTATTACACGGCCCCGGTTTTGAACCTTGATTCCGAGGTCTTAAGCGGTTCCTGGCAATGTTCCCCCTGGAAATCCGACACTCTGGAGTAATTGGCGCTATGATGGCAACGAACGGCGCTCCGTCACGCTCGGTTATGCTAATCGCCGTACAATACAAGTATGCTAGTCATCCAGCGTCCCGTTGCCTTGACGGGCTTCCGTTCAAACAGCATTTTTTTAGCGAATCGTTTAAGTCTGATTTATTGTTTGTTGTACTAGATTGAAATTCTCGCTTTGTCTGGGAAATATTGCTGCTTAATTCGTTTGCAATTTGGCAGTGCGGCTCTGCTCGGTATCCGTCAGGAAAGAAGACGATAACGAGACGGACGGCTAGGGAGTTATGTTTATTTGATTGGAAGTAAACACGTTCTTCTTATATAAACCCACGCGCTAATTAGACTGAGGTCGTCTAAACTTTAAATGTACGGTTGGCATCTCGAAAAACTGCCAGGAAATGAGTTAAAAGACTATATCATGCTTATATTATCATTAGCAACTGCCGTGAGCGATTAGCCTAACCAAAATGAGCCGTAGATATGTTTACCTTGCACATATCAAGGTTGAATTTAATCCTAAAAAGGCAGTCTTTTAAAAAGACATTTTTCAGACCTTTATTTTTGACTAAATTAAGATGTTTTGTGGACCATAACGTATTTTTAACGTCTTCATTGCCTTCAAACTTTTACATTTCAGCCAAATAATGACTCTTTTGGAACGTAACCCTGGCATCTTTTTATCGTTTTTTTCAAGATCTTGAGACCTTTTCTTTGCGTCTTCCAAATAAAAACGTATTTTGAATTCAAAATCGATGCCATTTAACGTATTTTTAACGTCTTTTCAACAGTGTGACGTTTTTTTACATCTTTCACTTTTTAACCTATACAATTTTTTGGGGGATGTCTTTAATGTTTTCCAGATGTATAACATTACTTTGGAGGCTTGCCTTACTTCAGCTGCCTGTATTACTTATTAACAGTAAATACAAAATAATGTCAGCAGCAGCCAATGCCCGTTTTTAAACCTTCACGAATGCTATTGCTAATATTGTGAACATGATCTGTAATGCTAGCTTATACTAGTGCTTTACCTTCTTGCCAAAGGTTAAATCATTCCTTACTTGAATTTAAAACAGTTGAAACCTGTCCAGAAAGTGGATATATTTCCTGAAATGCCAACTTTGTCTTTTTCGAAAATGTGAAACTACAATATTCAAAAACGTAATCATTAGTTGTATGTTGTTAAAGGTACATTGTGTAATATTTGATTGGAAGCAAACACGTGCTTCTTATATAAACCCACACGCTAATTAGACTGAGGTCGTCCAAACTTTAAATGTACGGTTGGCATCTCAAAAAACTGCCAGGAAATGAGTTAAAGGACTACAGTAATCCCTCGGTTATCGCGGTTAATGGGGACCAAAACCAGCCGCGAAAAGTTAAAATCCGCGAAGTAGCCATGCCCCTTCAAAAATTAAAAAAAACAAAACAATTTTTTTTTATATATTTTATTATTTTTATTTCTTTATTTATTTTTTAATTTTTTGAATTGTATTATTATTAATTTTTAGACCAGCGAAGCTCTGAACCCGCGAACATGGAACCACGAAGTAGCGACGCCCCTTCAAAAATGCTTGAAAAAAATAAAATAAAAATAAATAATAATCTTTTTTTTTTAAATTATTTTGTTTGATTATTATTATTTTCTTTAGACCTGCGAAGCTCTCAACCCGCGAACGTGGAACCGCGAAGTAGCGAGGTCCCACTGTAGTTATAAAACACTGTAGTTATAAAACTTAATCATTTGTTGTATGTCGTTAAAGGTACATTGTGTAATATTTGACCACTAGATGGCCCAGTATGGATTACGCTATGTAAAATAAATACAAATTTCCCGACCTGTGAATATTTATATAAATCATCATTGTTATAATAGTTAATATTTTTACTGAATGTACGTTTCTTCCGTACCACTCGGAGGCACTAAATATTACACACCGTCCCTTTAAAGAAACCTGCTAAAATTTTTGAAAAATTGTGACATCAAATGTTAAAACTATCGTCTCCACCTGTTCCTTCTTGAGAAATTATAGAAACGTCGTTATTTTGTTTTTGCGCGTACATTAACACGCTAAATCTCTATTAGTGTCAAATTCTCGGGGATTAGATTGCCGCTAATCTGGCATTCCCGTCTTCTGCCGAAGGAAATAAAGATTACAGAAGATTGAAAGGTGAAATGGTCCGAGTCCCGTGAGGATTTCCTATACTGGCGGACCAAACAAACCGAGTGGCTTAACGCAGCGTAGCGTCGAACCCGATGTTCACGTTGCGCCCTCCTTCTTAACAAGCCTTATCCTTGATAATGTTCCTTTCATGTTATGTGCCCTTTCATCTGACGGCTCCTTTTCATAGCCGTCCCCGAGGGCCACTGCGCTCCAACGTGTCGCCGTAATCATTTTCCCCGATAAAGATACGGACACCACGTCGGCTCTTCCTTCGCTCGATATTGTTCGGGGACTTTGCGCCGCCGCCGCCTGACTGAAAATGAATTCAAGCCGGGCCCAGACGATCACAATTGCCCTTATGTTATGTGTACCATTCACACAGAACTCGTAAAATTGCGAGCCACGAGTTGCGGTGAGGGACCCGGGAGACGGATCCACTCTGGCTTCCTTATATGTTTGGTTCAGTTTCCTATATGGCATCATGGCAAATTTATGGTGGTAAAGGGAGAGGAACGAATAATAAGCAAGGTTTTGGATTACCTTTAAAAGTCAACTATGGGCAGAGCACATTGTCTCGATCCCATTTTCTCGGCGGCAGTGGCTCAGGAGGTAGAGCGTTCGTCATGGGATCAAGAGATCGCAGTTCGAATCCCGGCTCCTCCGTGTTACATGTCAAAGTGTCCTTGGGTAAGACACTGAACCCCTAATACGCCCAATAAGCAGGTTAGCGCCTTAAGTCACACATAAGCAAGGCACACATTCTTCTGTCACAGTTCTGGCATACTCTACATGTTTTGTTCAGATCTTAGATAGCATCATCGTAAAAAATGGTGACGAAAAAGACAGGAGTAACGAGCAAGGTTTTGGAACATTATTGAAAGTCAAATATAGGGAGCACACACATTTTTCAATCTCAAATCTTCCTTGCATGTTTTGTTCAGTTTCTTATGTTCAATTCATGGTGGTGAAGGGAGGGGGATGAGTACCATACGAGGTTTGTGCCTGTACATAAACAAAGTACACATTCTTCCATTTCAGCTCTTTCCTAAACCTTCCATGTTATTGTCACGGACCAGGAATTGCGTTCGTTTTCTCAGTTTTATTTAGAAGAGAAAAGAGGACTTGCTTTCACGATCCGATGATTGTCGGTCATGGGTAGCAGATAGCAGGGACTTCCGTGTCGTGCGCAGGCAGTCGGTGACAGTGAGAAAACAGGTCGATGGCCGGGGCGGAGGAGCAAAAACATAAACGGGTCCAGAAAAGAGGTCGGCAACAGGTATCAGATAGGAAACCGGGCAGGATATAGTCGGAGAGTACAAAAGCTTGCCTAGCTGGGAGCATAGGTTCGCAGACGATCTGACGGGTTCTTTTTGGAAGACGGGATTTTAAAAAGAGTCCAACAGCCAATCGGGGTCCGTGGCTGTTGGCGCCAACGGGGAAGCCGTAGGTGCCCCGCATCAGTAATCATGACAGTTTTGTTCAGTTTCATCGTGAATTTATGGTGATGAATGGAGAGGAATGGGTAACAAGTGAGGTTTTGGAAAGCTATTTAAAGTCAAAGATGGCCAGAGTACAAGCTATTCTATCTTATCTTTTACTTCCACATTTTGTTCAGTTTCTCTGGTGGCATGGTCATAAAAAGATTTAGAGGAAATTGAAGTGAAGAAAACAAGTCATTTTCCCCGCCGCTAAAAGTCAAATATGAATTATGAACTGATCATCAATTTCCTCATCTCAGTTCGTACTGGAAATGATGTCTGAATGTAGCATCATCGCTGCTGGTGAAGGAAGAGGAACGAGTAACAAGCGAGGTTTTGATACACTACTAAAAGTCAAATATTAGCAGAGCACAGTTTGCCCTCTCATGTCTTGTTTCCATATTTTAGTCAGTTTCTTGTGTAGCACCATTGCAAATATAATGGTGAAGGGAGAAGAACGAGTAACAAGCGACGTTTCGGTCCACTACTAAAAGTCAAATATTGGCAGAGCAAATTCGCCCCTCTATCCTCTTGCTTCCATATTTGCCTCATTTTTTGGGGGTAGCACTGTTACCCTTTCTCAACGTTTAATATTTTCCTCATGTTGAGGTTTTTGAGTTTTTCCTTGCTCACATGTCGGTTTCAGATCAGGGGATGGTGCAATTGTGGCCTTTGTAGTCCTTTGAGACATTTTGTGATTAAGGGCTATACAAATAAACGTGACTTGACTTGACTTGTGGCATGGCAAATATGCTGGTGAAATAAGGGGAACGAGTAACAAGCGAGGTTTTGGTACACGACAAAAAGTCAAATATTAGCAGAGCACAGTCTCCTGTCTCATCGCTCGCTTCCATGTCTTTCAGTTTCTTAGCTGGCATGGTCATAAATGTATGGATGTTGGAGAGGAACGAGTAAAGAAAACAGGTTTTTTTTCCTCGCCGCTAAAAGTCAAATATGGACAGAGAACAAATTCTCCCGTCTCAGCTTTCTTGTATTTGTGGAAACGGCGTCTGAACGGGAAATGAAGTCAAATCCTGCTGTAATCCCACAGAAGGTCTCGACACCTCCCACCTTTTCCTCAGCGAAACTAATTGCGGCAGTAACTCAACAACGTAATCCCCAAAATGAGATGCATCCATCTCTCTACACTGAATTTACCTCCTGCCTTTGAGCCACTGAATTTTTCATTACATCAGGGCTCTCTTTCTTTTTCAGCATTCGATCTACCGCAATTACAAAAATGAAAATGATTTACCCACTTCAATGCTAAAAAAAATCTCATGATTCATAAATGTATTAAGGACTTTATTTGTCAAGTCAAGAAGGGCTGCATAGACCTGACTGATATACACTACAGAGTAGAGACTATTATCACACCATCCCCTGATCTAAAACCTACATGAGGGCAAGGAAAAACTCAAAAACCTCAACATGAGGAAAATGAAGAAACCTTGAGAAGGGACCACACGGGAGGTAATCCCCCTTTAGGGTGACCAGGCTGCAATGGATGCTGCAATACACTGACATCCTCAACTTGAAACCAAAGTAATTCAAAAGCTGTAGAATATAAGTGTGTTTTAATCCTTAATTTAAACAGTTTCACTGAGGTTGCAAATCGAATCTCAGAGGGCATAACATTTAACAGCACCGGGGCTCGAATGCAGAAGCTCTCGAACTTGTGGATCTCTTCTTGGCTCTTGGGATCACTATTTGACCAGCATTTTAAGAGTGAAGGCTCCGCACAGGAACATATGGGGAAATTTAATCCGTACGGACTTAAATTCAGGGACATTTCTTTTTCAGCATGCGAGCTATTTCTGAATTGAGGGAGTCTTAATCATTTACCCATCACAAAAATGCTAAACAAATCTCATTTTTTTGGAATGCTTTTAAAATCTGTCATACATGCTTTAATTTAGGGGCTCTCACATTTTTTCAGCATGCAAGCTATTACTACTTACGAAGTTAGCAAGTCTTATGGATCTACCCACTCAAAAATGTAAAAAACATCAAATTTTTAATAACATTTGGAGGATTATTTGTACTTTCTTTAATTCAAGGGTTCTCACATTTTTTCAGCATGCAAGCTATTACCACGGCAACATGATTTGCCCACCACAAAAATGCAAAAAAGCTCATCTTTTTTCGTACATGCTTTAATTTAAGTGGGCTCCGTTTTTTTTAGCATTTGAGTTATTGATTAAATGACCAAGTCAAAAAGATTTACCCACTACAAAATTGCATAACATCAAAACCTTTGGAAACATTTTGAGGATTCTTTAGTTTAGGAGTGGTCATATTTTGCCAGCATATGAGGTACTTACAGAATTACCACTGTTTTTTTCAGCATGCACGCTATTTACTAATTGAGCAAGTTTTTTATAATCTACCCACTACAAAAAATGCAAAAAAATTTCGTACTTTCTTTAATTCAAGGTTGCTTACATTTTTTCAGTATGTAATTAACTTAAAAAATGATCCACTCAAATGATCTACCTATTACAAAAATACAAAACACCTCATTATTCATCAAAGTTTTAAAGATATTTTTTGCACATTCTTTATTTCAGAGCCTCGTTTTTTTTCAACAAGTGAACTACTTATGAATGAAAAAAACATTTTGAGCATTCTTTGTACATTTTTTAATTCGATGTTGGTAATATTTTCTTCAGCATGTGAGCTACTTACAAAATGATTTGCCCACCACACAAATGTATAAAAGCTCATCTTTTTCCATACATGGTTTGAAATTAGGTCGCATTTTGTTTCAGCATGTAGGTCAAAATGATATACCAACTCCAAGAAATGCAATAATTCTTCATACTTTCCTTAATTCAAGGTTGCTAACATTTTTTTCAACACAAATCATGCATTGTGAATATTGGATTTTTCTTTTTAGTTTATCTCTCTCGTAGTGGACAGGCACCTACGATGAACATTTTAAACCCCTCCATGATTTGAAAGGGGAGAAATAGCGAGAGATGGGTGTTCAAATACTTTTTTTCTTCACTGTATGTGATCAACTTAAAAATGTTCATTACTGTATTCATGAATATTTTAACGATATTGTTTGTACATTCTTTAATTAGAAGGCTTTCTATTTTTTTCAGCATGTGAGCTACTTATGAATTGAGTAAGTCTTAATGATCTACCAACTACATAGCACAAAACATCTAGTTTTTACTAAAAGTTTTAAGGATTCTTTGTACATTATTTAATTCAGGGGTGGTAGTATATTTTTCCAGAATTCGAGATACTTACAAAAAGTCCACAATGATCTTACATTTCCAAATGGACATTTTCGTTTTAGTCGGCCAATGAAATCCAGTACATGATTAAAAACAGACTTACAAAACAATTTTAAATGAAAAGTGGGATTCATTGCACCTAAAATTGTAATTGTACTCTCGCTAACTCATGGACACTTGCATACATACATACATTATTACGTTAGCTTTTGCTAAATGTGATATTATATTTCCAAACAGAAATTTCCATCTTAATTGGCCAATAAAATCCGATACGTGATTAAAAACGGCTTTCCGGCACAATACTAATTGAAAAGTGTGATTCATTGCACTTTCCACGTCGCTATCTGCGAAGAAAGAAGCCTGCAAGTAGCGTAAGCTAATTGAAATATAATTCCCTTAAGACACGTGTTCCTGTTAATTGACTTTGTGTGTGAGCTTTCTGTTATTTTTTTCATTTTTTTTTGTAGCCCGAAGTAAGTTAGACGTCGCTCGTCTAATCAACAGCGCTCGCCCGTTTTTAAATTCAACCTTCGGAAGCTATTAGTCTCTGTTTTGCATTTTGCACATGTGCGTAATGTAATGTGGCCGAATTATGCGCTTATAATGCGCCCAAATCTGATTTTGATGTGTCCTTGATCCTGGGAAATTCTGATGGCTGTGTATTTCGGGTTCACCGTGGGGAAAATTCTCTTTCGGTCCGCAATTAAGTGATTACCTTTCACCCAACGCTGTTTTCTTTACATTTCAATTGAAGTAAATGTATGTGTAAGTTAGCAAAGAAATCTTTTGCTTGACCCTAGGGCTAGTTGGTTTATGGCTGTAACCAGGGCTGCAACAACGAATCGATAAAATTGTTTAAAATTGATTTTTTTAAAGCTTTTGTGTTGTGTCGTACAATTTATGAGCCCCTAAGCGCCTAAATCAATGCAAATAAGAGTGAATTAAATTTCATTGTGACAATGACGGTTGTAGTACCACTTTGGTCCGACAAAGGGTGCCTTGAGACTGTTTTTATAAAAAAAGTAGCTTTTTATAAATCCTTTTTTGTTAAGCATTGCATTTTTACAAACAAAATTGGCATAGAACAGTCAAACACGACAAAGTTAATCACTTTCAAGGGAACAGAAAGTGGGATCCCCAAAAACAAATTAGGAAAACGTTGATAAACTAAATAAAGTAAAAAGAAAAATAGGTTTAACTCTACACAAGGGCATATTCTTAAGCATCTAATATATCATTTTCATGTTGAATACGTCTGTTATATTTAAAGATTTAACCAAGATTTGACACAATTTTGAGAAGTGTTTTTTTTTTTTTAAATATTTTTCTTATATATATTTTGCTGGTAAATATTTTTGGTACACATAAAATGAGTTGTCTTGCTCTTTCTTCTTTTTGTTTTGTATGGAATGTCATATGATCTTTGGGTAAGGTCATAGGAAATAAGTATCTTGGATTCTATTGAATTTTCTTTATTGTTTAAAGTTGTTGAAAATTAAAATTTTCTATCTGTCCAAAACTTTCCCAAAATTTGAATAAAGACTAGAAAATAAAAAATCCGATTCATCGATTTAGCAAAAAAAGATTTGACCGATTCATCGTTTGATAAAATAATCGTCAGTTGCTTTTCAGCACTTATTTTCAGTTGTGTGACCCAATACAGAGACATCTGGTGTTCAAATCATACACACTGTCCCTTTGAATTAAAAAAAAACAACAACAGTGTAAGTGACTTTTACTTCAGGTAAAGTTTTATTGAAATCGCTTACAAGTACATAAAAGTGGGGGCTTTTCAGCTTCCAATGGACAGGAGAGTGACTAGTGACGAGAAAACTGGAGTTGGCGGGGATTGATGATGATGGTGCTGTAATAGACACAGTTTATATCAAACAAACGTATTTGCGAATTTGACATAATAAAATGAAAGCCCATCGAATTATGTCACAAGTTCATGTTTACACATTAAAACTGCTCAACTGCAGTGATATGTTTACTTTTAGCATGTAAGCATTAGCCAAAGTCCAGCTAGCAACTATCAAAGACTTGGATGCTGACAACACACAAACTTTTCAGAAAATGTCTGTAAAAACTTGACACAGCTCACGTTTTGACATCGTTGTCCTTTTCTTTTGTGTGCAAAATGAAGTATAATCAGGCACATCATGCACAAACTCGCCCCCTGGGTGAAGACTAGCTTCACACAGCTCGCCCTATCTTAGAAGTGAAATCATCACATTGTTTTTTTCTGAAGCCTTTTTTTGGGGGGTTTGATTTTTTTTTTCCTTTGTTGCTAAAATCAAAAATGAATTTTTAGACAATGCAACCAGAATAATATGTAGTGCCCAAAATTCATTTCCCCTTTAGTAGTACTGGACTATTGATCAATTTTGTTTGAAACAATTGATGCTTTATCTCCTCTTGTTTTCATAATTACAATTTGTTGCTCTCTGGATTCCCCAAACAAGCCGAATTCTGATACGCTAAAATACTGCAAGCTAAGGACACCGTCACCTGGAGCATAACATGCTTTCCCTTATTTTTTTTCCTTCATTCTTTTTATTTCTTTTTTACTTTAGCATCTGTTTGTAAACAACGAGACAATGCAAACTAGAGTTCAAGTCCCACCGGGGTTCGGCTCAGTAGTTTTATAGCTCGGCTTTTAATGAAAACGCTGGAACCTCCTGCCGGGGAAACAAATAAGCTATTACGGTTTTAAATGCTCTCCAATTAGGATTAATTTCTGTACTTATGCTAAAGATATTTGCTTTTCTGGTTTGCTTGTCTCGAGGAGCTCGAGTGATTGTGAGAGGGATCATAACCGGACGGACTTGTTTTGTTCTCTGATGAGAGAGCAAAAGTGTTTCTGTTTTTGCTCAACTCCTAGAAGTTTACGTTGGTTATCTCAACTTTTTCAGTATATAAACATATATTTAAACTTAGGGAAACCCAAATTAAAACCACAGTGTACTGCTTAGTTTCAGTACAAGATGTTGAATTATTAAATACATTTGAAAGGATTGTTTTTTTTTTTGTAGTTAAGTGCATTTCTGCCGAGTAGGAAATATGTATATGTGAAGGTGTGGGTGGGTGAGTGTATGAGAGGGAGAGTGCATGGAAGAAAAAGGGAGATTATCAAGAGAGGGAGGCAGGGAGAGGGAGTATGCGAAATGGAGAGGGCAAGAGTTTATGAGAAAGAGGGAGACAACAAGGAGATGAGAGAGAGTACACGAGGGCAAGAGTGAAGCAGAGAGAGTATATGAGAGAGTGAATATACCAAAGAACGAGTATATTAAAGGGAGGGAGAGAGAGCGTATACGAGATAGAGAGGAAGGGAAAGAGTATATGAGAGAAGGTAAAGAAGAGAAAATATACATATGAGAGACAGAGAGACGTGAGAGAGAGAGACGCGAGAGAGAGAGACATGAGAGAGATGTGAGAAAGAGCGAGAGATGTGAGAGACGTGAGAGAGAGAGGCGTGAGAGAGAGAAAGAGAGAGAGATGTGAGAGAGAGAGGCAAGAGAGAGAGAGAGAGAGACCTGAGAAAGAGAGAGAGACGAGAGAGGTAGGGAGAGGGAGTGAGAGAGATAGAGAGAGGGAGCGAGAGAGAGAGACAGAGACGTGGGAGAGAGAGAGAGGGAGAGAGAGACTTGAGAGGGAGAGAGAGGGACGAGAGAGGGAGCGGGACAGGGAGAGGGATGGAGAGCGCAATATGGGGAATACAAAACAGTGAGCGAGACGGAAAGCAGAGGAGAAGGGGAGTAAGAGACCGAGAGCAAGATGTAGAGCAAGAGAAAATGGGCATATGAGACAGAAAACAAGACAGAGAGCGAGACGGAGAGAGCGGGAGAAGGGGAGTACGAGGTGGAGAGCGAGGGAGAAGGGGCATACGAGACAGAGCGAGAGCGATGAAGAAGGGGCATATGAGACAGAGAGAGGGAGAAAGAACATACGAGTGAGATGAAGAGAGCTTAAAAGGGATAAAAAGAGAGCATCAAGTGGGATGAAAAGAGAGCATCAAGAGGGTAGAAGAGACAGCATACGAAAGAGTGGATATATGAGAGAGAGAGAGAGGTAGAGTGTGATAATATAGAAGAGATAGAGTATATCAAAGTGAATGTATAAGCAAAAGAGTAAATACGAGGAAGTAAATTAATATAATTGAGTGAGTTTACGAGAGTTTGATTATATGAGCGTGAGGGTACAAAAGAAAGACTACATGAGAGAGAAAAGCATATGACAGAGAGTAGATTAGAGTGATTTCTCCAATCACACCCAGAAAACCGAGGGCAGTTGTCCGACTTGTTTGGCGCTCTTAAAGTTTCGCCATCCAAACAAAATCCGCAGAACTAACTCATGGAAAAAAAATCTGCCATGAAACCAAGCTGCGAAAGTGGAAGTAAGATAAGGCCTGCGAGAGAACACTCTCATTTCAAACCTTTCATACTCATAGGACTGTGTCATTTGTACTCACAGAAATTCTCAGTGACAGCTACTTCAGTTTTACATGACACATATCCATGCTGTGGCATTGGATCCGCTAATGCTAATCTGCACTAATCCCCAGAGAAGAGCGAAATGATCGCACCACTCTGTAGTTGGATCACAGCCAACAAGAATAAACGGGGAACTTTGCCACTTGAAATCCGTTTGGGCAAATTCTCACACCGCTCTTTTATGCTAGCCTGTAACACGTTAAAGGCTAAAAATATTAGCCTGAACCGACCTCGGCTTTAGCACAGCGCTCCGTGTGGAGAAGTAACGATCTAAAGGCCGGGTTGTAGACACGCTGCTCGTCCTAATCCTGACCTTATTTCAACTTCTTACTACTTACCTACTACTACTACTACTACTCGTGAAGTTTCTCATTTTAGCTCGCGCTAAGCTAATCTTAAACTCTGAGAGGATAACCTTCACTGTCTAACCCTTTCATCAACTTTAACCTCTTTACGGTTGTCAAGTCATGTTTATTTGTGACGCCCTTAATCACAAGGTTTCTCAAAGGGCTTCAGAATGGAAGTAAGAAAGCGAAAAAGAGTAAGGGAAAACTAAAGAAAGACACGACTGGCTGAAAAGAGAAAACATAAATGATAAAAGGAAAAGATAATGAAGGAAAGGATAAAAGAAAGAGATAAATAAAGAAGGAAGGAAGAGAGAAGGAAGGTAGTTAGACAGATCAAAGGAGAGAGAAATACAGAACGAAAAAGAAAAGAAATAAGGACGGAATGAAGAGGAAAAAAAGAAGAGAGGAAAAAAAGAAACAAAGGAAAAGAGGAAAGAAGGAAGAACCAAAACAAGGATGAAGGAAGAGAGAAAAGAGAATGAGAAAGAAATAAGAGAAGGAGAGAAAGAACGAGAGCAAGAAAGAAACAAAGGAAGAAAGGGAAGAAGGAAAGAAAGGTACAGAGGAAGGAGGTGAAGTGCATTGAATGCATGTTTGGATCTTTTGCAGCCATAGTGACCAGTTCTGGAAATAACTCACCAGTGTGATGGGTCATTGTGATTTTCTTGGAAATTATCTTTTGTGCAATCTATAAAGGAATGTGGAACACAAACAATTTCGATTCAGGATAAGCTCAATATTCTTTTCCTGTTGTGAGTTTTAAAATGTTCCACTAACACGTTTTTGTCCCGTTAGCAAAGCATATTACCTTTTGATTTAAAATCGTTTTCTGCTTAACGATTCATTCGGAAACAAACAAGCACTTTGAATTTATTTTCAAAATGCAACAAAATGAGGCCAAAAAAACACAAATAAAACTGAAAAAAACCCCAAACATTTGTGAAGGTGTCACATCTAAGATGAGGTGATCTGGCTTTCAAGTCGGGGACGAATCGTTTCTGAGCTTATTGATTAATAATAAGTATTATCAAAAGTTCTCTTGAAATAAATCAAGATCCCCGTGGCAAATTCTCTTTGATCAAAGGGATCAGTAATAATCTCCAATTTTTTAGAAATCTATGCAGACGCTCCCCTACTTGGGACCATTCGACTTACGGTAGACAAATGGTAGATTCAAACATTTTTTTCGGGATGTCGAAAAATATCCAGGCATTGCTGTAAGTTAGATTTTGTATTGTACAGTAATCCCTCGGTTATCGCGGTTAATGGGGACCAAAACCAAAAAGTGAAAATCTGCAAAGTAGCGACGCCCCTTCAAAAATGCTTGAAAAAAATAAAAGTAATAATAATATTTATATTTTTTATTATTTTATTTTATTATTATTATATTTTAAACCCGGTTAATGGGGACCAAAACCACCCGTGAAAAGTGAAAATCCGCAAAGTAGTGACGCCCCTTAGAAAATGCTTACAAATAATAATAATAATAATAATAATAATATATATATATATTTTAAAAAAGTATTTTATATAATTATTATTATATTTTAGACCCGGTTAATGCGGACCAAAACCACCCGCAAAAAGTGAAAATCTGCGAAGTAGCGACGCCCCTTCAAAAATGCTTCGAAAAAAATAAATAATAATAATATTTTTTTTTTGAAATTGTTTTATTTTATTATTATTATTTTTTAGACCCGGTTAAAGGGGACCAAAACAACCCGCGAAAAGTGAAAAAAAATTATTTTTCAATTTAAAAAAAAAAACTTTTTATTATTATTATTTTTTAGACCCGCGAAGCTCTGAACCCGCGAACGTGGAACCGCGAAGTAGCGAGGTCCCACTGTACGCCGTTTTCGGAAGGGCATTACTGTAGTGCTTCTTTCCGCCACTACCCGCGTGTGGCGCTGTGAGAGGTCACCCAGCATCCACCCTGAAGAAGAAATCCGGCTTCTACTTCCTAGTTCGTGTGTAAATATTCTATACTGTATCTCCAGCGCGCTAAGAACTTTGACATTTTTATTGTTTAATATCTCGCGCATCCATTCGATATGGCTGGTGTAAAGTGTCAAGAAGAGGCCAGCCGTTTCTTTTGAAATGAAAGGGAATCGTTTCCCGTGACCGGTCTGAGAACCTTTTAAGACATCGACCGGTGCCGCCGACTGTCCGAGCTTCCCTGTGATGAGACGCGATGAGATGTTAGCGACAGCGCTAACGGCAAATAGCGACAAATGTCGGAGTGTCATGGCGGTGCAAAGAGATGAAAGATTTGGGTGGCTGTCGGGGGTAAAGTTTTTTTTTTTTCAGTAGGCGAGGGGATTTAAAACGAGTTGACATCTGTTCCCTCGCCACCAGAATTTGAAATCGAGACGGATGACCAGAAAAAAAAGACGACAAAAAGGAGTTTGGGAAGAAGAGCCACGCGTGAGATATTTAGTAAATGAGCCTTGACGTTGCTTCAAGCGTACAATCCCTCCAAAAATGAATAATTCATCCATTCGTTCATTATGCATGAAGATATGATCACAGATAAGGAGCCCAAGAATCCACACCTGAGTGTTTTATTTGCCAGCAAAACAAACGACTTTTCATGATTTCTTGCTTTTGACTTGCTTGTCTATCTTTCGCGACACTCCTGCGCCTTTGTCTTTCTTACCCTACCGACACTTCACTTCGAGGGCTTTCGTCTCGGCTGGGTGGAAGGCTCTCACAATTCGGTAGACTGGCGCCCTTGTCAAACGGCATTCGTCGCACTTGTTTAAATGTAAAAAGTTTTTTTAAAGGGACAGTGTGTATTATGTAGCAACCCCTAGTGCTAAAAATGGCATTTAAAAGACAATATTGATTGTAAATTCTACCAATCTATCTACCTTGGTCATATCCCTCAAGAGGGGTGACCGACAGCAAGACACACACATACAAACACAAAGAAAATAAAAGGGAAATAAATTACAAAAAAAAAAAACACACAACATTTTTGGGACTATGGCCAACCCAATTGCCCAAACAAGTTAGGCACCTCGGCACCCACGTTGGTCATGCTTTCGTCCCTCCAGATGAAAAGGGACACCAGAAAGCGGCCATGTCACTCGGGTCAGGGTGACACAACACACTCTTGTGTTCAACAGACAGGCCCGACAGCTTTCACTGGTTTACACCTGCCGTATCATACGGGTGCCCAGCCCATCCTTAAGAACGCGTCCACAATCCCACTATCCTTTCACAACACCTCTCCACTCCTTTCTATCACCAACAAGAGCTCTAGCTTCCATTATATTTAGACCTCTTTCCTGCAGTGCACTCATAACACCATCCATCCACATCAATCGCGGCCTTCCTCTTGGTCTCCTTCCATTGACTTCTGCTCTGTAGATCCTCTTTAACATTCGCTCCTCATCCATCCTCTCCATGTGTCCAAACCAACCGAGTACTCTCCTATCAACACGCTTGCTCAGTTCCACGACTACTCCAGTTCTGTCCCTCACAATTTCATTTCTCAGTCTATCCAATTTTGTCACTCCTAACATAGTCCTCAAACACTTCATCTCAAAAACATTCAACTTCCTTTTTAAATCTGCGTTCAGGCTCCAAGTCTCTGCACCATACAACACAGTCGGCACAATCACACTCTCATACAGTCCCCTCTTAACATACATACTCATACTCTTGTTGTTCATGACTCTCCCCAGAGCACCCAAAGTCTTGCTTCCTTGATTCACTCCGTGCAATACCTCACACTCCATTCCACCAACTGCAGCCACATCACAACCCAAGTACCTTAAGCTTTCAACTTCTTCCAGCTCCTGTCCATGCAACCTGATTTCTAAAAGATTTTAAATAAAAAGCAGAAATACATAGACTATCAATTGAACCATTTGTCAGTCGAGAAGTTTGCATGTTTTGCTTCACCCTTTAGCATCACTGCAAGCCTTTGACACATAACGAACACTGTACAAAAATATAGTCGACTTGCAAACGAGATTCTCAACTGAATAAAGGGAGCAAAGCATTTTGTGAGGTAGAGCTGCAACAAATTACTATTTTTATAGTCGACTAGTCGCCGACAATTAAGGCAATTAGTCGATTAATTAGTCATTATTTTTCTTTTACATTTTGCATTATCCATCCATCCATCCATTATCTGCACCGCTTATCCTCAGTAGGGTCGCGGGGGTGCTGGAGCCCATCCCAGCTATGTCTGGCATATGGTTGTAAACACAAGAAATATGGGTAGAATAAAGAACCTCTTTTATTGAACACTGTGTTATCCTGTCATCACATTTGATCTATTTACCAGATTGGTACAAAAAAATAAAGAGTTTTCCGGACTATAAGTTGCTGCGGATTATAAATCAAACTAGCAAAAAAGGGAAAAAAAAACGATACATAAGTCGGTGCAACAGGGCAAGGTTGAAATAATCAACACAGGCCTAAAGCGCCATTTTGTGGTAAGTGTGAAAGTAACATGTGAAATGATATACACAGTAATAAGTAGCACCCCTGGCCGAAAACTGCGATTTATAGTCTGGAAAATACGCATTTTGAAATCAAACTGTTTTAACTACTTACATTTGCCGTTTTTAACAACCGACGTCTGTTTTTTCAACTGCATGCATTTTTGAATAGGTTAGTCTGGCACAGTCTGGCATAACGATCAAGCTCCTTTGTTCAATGCGTGTCATCAAAACTGTATTAGCTTGAATATTACTTGAGTGACTGCAGTGAGCCTCAGTTTCCCTCTACTGTCTGACGTGCTCTCGAAAAGTTCTGCGTCACCGATCTACCGCCATGATCCGCAAAGTCATGCTTTGCCAGTAGTATTTATATTAACCGTATTGTTAGGAAATAAATATTACAAATTCACCGTTTACCAAATTGTTCGAATTAGTTATCCGACTCCATTGACCAAACACAACCTGCATTCTCCTAACAATGCGTGCTCGTTTCTTGATGTGAAGACAAGCGTTTCCACACGCGGCAGATTTAATTTCTTAATCAATTTAACTAAGTGAACTCCATCGAATTAGGCGAATTAGTGTCGCTTGAGTCTCCGTCAAGCCTTCTCTCTCGATCTCCCTCGATGTTCTCCGATCTTAAGTTCTTCTCTCGACCCACGTGTCTCCGCCAGCTGGTGTGCCGGCTCCTCCCATGGGCGGGCCAGAGAATCCCTACCTGGGCTCCACCTCCTCGATTTGATGTCTGGACCCCGAGCGTCCCTGCGTCACAAAGGCCCCTCTTGCGTCGGGAAGCGCTGATTATCATATCAGCCCTTTGTCCCAGTTCTTGCCGTTTTCTGTAAACATCATCCTCCACTAGGTTGCAATGACCTGCCCCACAGCCCAGCCAGTGAATATCTTTTGCATTAAATATGATTTGTATTTGATCGTACAAAATCCATTATAGTCAAATGTATAAAATCTTTCGGTATCCTGGCTGAAATGTTCTTCAACTTTCGATGTTTTTGTACATGTACTCAATTTTGACGCTGTCATTTCTGTATGTTTATGTCACCGCCTCAGACAGAGATGCTATTCCGCATGAGGGACTCTCAGGAGCGATTTTATTGATGTAAGACGCCTTTCTCTGGTGGTAAAATGTGTCCGTCAACAATATTCAACAATGAATTTCATCGGCGACTATTTCTGTTCTGGATTTTTGTAGACAACGTAAACTAATCGTTGCAGCCCTAGTGGGAAGTAGTCCAGCCAATTGCATATCGTTTTTTCCTGACGCCGTGACGGCAGAGAACGTAAGCAGCTTAAGACGAGTCACGGCGACTGAGTGTCGGACATCTGACGTACAACGATCCGAGCCCCGAGGATACCGACTGGGAAAATATATCGAGTGCCGCTTTATGGAGCGTGACGTATTATTTCCTCTCCGTTTCCATCATATGACGGAAGAGGCTGCAGTTTTATATTCAGGCCAAAGGTTAAATCATCCCAATGACTCATCTGTCAGGCTACATTAATTAGCAAGTTTTACGGGAAAAATTACGTAGGAGTCTTTCAACAACGCCTGGCTTTAATTCCCACGGGATTTTAGGCATTACGTGATTATGATTATTTTGATGACTGTTATCATTTCAAGAACGAACTAAGGTCATATATAGTACCAATGAGTTAAACAAATCTTAACAAAGATTTATCGCACTCCAAACTTTTCGTCAGGCAGATCCGCCATGGTTGTTTTGGTCTCGCGGTTTGAGATTTCGTCTGCACGCCGATCTCGGCAAACAAGATTTCGATAGTCTTTGTTGTGGTGCTTGTCGTCGAGTGCCTGGCTTTACCGTTTTATTTTCTGACTTCATCTTGCCCGCGTTAATTAACTCCATAATGTGCTAGCCAGTAACCTCATTTATTTTCAACCCTAAAACAATTGTCACCTTCTTATACCAGCGTTTTAGATTCTCCCTAAATCTTTTGGGGGTTTAAATTGAGACAATCTCTTTGAACTTGTTTATCTTGCTCCGTGTTAATTAACTGCAGAATGCGCTAGCAAGTCAACAACAAGTCTCATTTTTGTGTCTCCTAAGTGTCTCTTTCTCATATGCCGGAAACCAGCTGCGATTTAAACCAAAAACTAGATTCTTTTATGTTGAAAACTAGCATATTCCTTTTCTGTCTGTAAAAAAGACAAGACTTATTCTCCATTGAGGCTTTTGTATAGGATTCTTTGTATATATGACCTGTATTGTGGTCGCCTTAATGTGAAACCCATCTTTTTTGAATTCGTGTTTATTTGTGACGCCCTTAATCACAAGGAGTCTCAAAGGGCTGCACAGACTACAGACTGTTGCAAACTACTGTCTATTATGACTCCATCCCCTAAAACCTATATGAAAGCAAGGAAAAACTCAAAAACCTCAGCATGAGCTATTTTTTTATCTTACCCAGAAAGCTAGCATTGCTATTTTTGGTCTGTGACATATGTATGCGTTTTAAGAGTCTACCTTCACCTGGTTTGTCTCAAATTTAAAACCAATCTCATTTGAACTCTCAAGCGCCCTGTTTTAGGATTGAATGTGTTTTTAAAAAAAAAATCTCTCTTTATCTTGCCCCTAAATGAACTGCACAATGAGCTAGCAAGTAGCAAGAAGTTCTGTATAAAAAATGCCCATCTCTCTGTACTCCCGTTATTTAAGCTCTATTATACATTACTAAAAAATATTACAAATTATTATTAAACACATTTATTCAAAAACAATGGCAAAAAATATTTTACTGTTGTTGCATTGAATCTGTTGAATGGATTATTTATCAGTTTAGTGAATGCTGATTTAAACCTTAACCAACTCACCACACTATACAAACTCAACACTGTCCTCTAGCGTCCAGAGGAAGCATTTAGTTTGCATTAAGAAAAACAACAACATGTATTTCAATAGAAATGACCTAGAGAGGGCAGCACGGCAGCGCAGTGGTTAGCGCGTGTGCGGGCGGCACAGTTCTAAGGTCTTGGGAACCTCCTGTGTGGGTTCAAATCCAGCTACCAGACTTACTGTGCGGAGTTTGTATGTTCTCCCCGTGCTTGCGTGGGTTTCCTTCGGGCACTCCGGTTTCCTCCCACATTCCAAAGACATGCATTTCAGGTTAATCGGCCGGTCCAAATTGTCCCTAGGTGTGAATGAGCGAGTGAGTTGTCTGTCCCCGTGTGCCCTGCGATTGGCTGGCAACCAGTTCAGGGTGTCCCCTGCCCACTGCCCGATGATTGCTGGGATGGGCTCCAGCACCCCCGCGACCCTACTGAGGATAAGCGGTACAGCTAATGAGATGAGATAGGATGACCTAGAGACTAACTTCTTTTTCTGACATACTCAGAAATTTACGGCGGGCCGGTTTAAATAATGCAAGGTGCCGGATCAGGCCTGCGAGCCTCATCTTTGACATGCCTGACCTAAATTGTGTTTGTCTCTGTATGAAACCAATCTCGTCAGTGCCTGGTAGTAGGGTTCACAATTTTTTTCTGTCCTTATCTTGCCGACTTAATTAACTGCATTATGCGCTAGCAAGTAGCAAAAAGTTCCATATTAAAAACGTCACTCTCCATCCTCCTGCTATCGCTGCAAACACGGTGCTTTTCATTTCAGAGCGCGACACTCGTTGCGCTTAATTGCGCCTCGTGGTCACAGAGACACATTGTCACGTAATGGCTTCATAAACCTTTACGGCGGATATCGCCGGCTAGCAAACGGCTAGCCTAAAGCTAGCCGACAGCTGCAAAGGCTCGTGATTTCCGTCATCGGAAACGTGACTTGTTTGTGGGCTAACGAGGGCTAGCGCTGCCGTTAGCTGCCGTCTCGCGTCTCCTTTGTAGGAGAGGGTGGATCGGTCCAAATATCGCTTTTAACAATACTAATTAAGTACTTGGATTGATACTGTTGTCCTGGGATCAATACTTTTCTCCTCCATTGCAACCCTTCTCTCTCTCATCCAGTGCGCTAGGTCACTCCATAGGTTAATGCCTGAGTCACGACTGACAGGCTCATTTTTAACACCTCTCCTTACCTGGCCTGCTGCTGCATCCTGCCTGCCAGGCGTAAGAAAGGGCCAAATCCATGCTAAAAATACAGCGCGGTGTGGAATTTTTATCTTTTTTTTATGTTCTTTCTTTCTTTTTTTCCCCTTTGCCTTGTTTTTCTTTTCAATTTTTTTCCTCTATTTCCTTTAAGCTTTTCTTACTTTTTCTCTTTTGTTTCTTTTTAGTCTCTTGTTTCTTTTCCTTTTCCTTTTTATTTTTTCCAATAATTGTTTCCTTCTTTTAATTTGCTTGTTTTTTTTCTTTCTTTCTTTAGTTTTTTTTCTCTTTTCCATTTTTTCCTTTTTCCTTTTTCTTTCCTTTTTTTCTTTTTTTAACCTTTTTCCGTGTTTGTTTCTTTTTGCTCTTTTCTTTTTACATTTTTTTCCTTTTTTCTCGTTTATACTTTTGTTTTTTTTCCCTTTCTTTTTTCCTTTGTTTTCTCTTTTCTTCTACCTTTGTTCCCTTTTGGCCCTTTTCACCTTTTTCTTTCATGGCAGTAGGCTGGGCAAAAAAAAGAGAAGCAAAATGTGGCGGTTTGATCACTTTGAGTCTCTTAAGTTTCTATTCTTCCTTGTGCTGGGTGGCTCTCAAAGTTTTACAGCTGGTGGACAAATATTACACACTGTCCCTTTAAAATTACATTTATATATTTATTTGAAAACGGTTGAATGGTCGCTAGGATAAAAAAGCTGACCCGACCCAATTGGATCGGAAACGAGCTAATCTATTCTTGTAGTTCCAGAAAGAATGTGTCAGTTCTCACAACCTCGGCATCGTCCTCTCGCCAACTGCGTTGTCTTGCCAACCGTGCGAGAGAGCTCTCGCTCGCATTTTTTTTCCAGGCGCTCATGCACGAAGAGGCCTCTCTTGACTTTAACGTTTTTCTTCTACTTTTCCGTGCCTTTACCACGGATTGGAAATGTCGCCAGGTATGGAGGACCAATCCTGCCATTTGTAGAAATGTACACAGAAATGAATATATGCAAAGATATGGAATGGAAATAAATGAACACATCAATCAGGGCTCCCGCAGATCCTTGAAAAGTCTTAAACGGCATTGAATTCATTATTCTAAAAATAAGGCCTTAATTGGTATTAAATTGTCTTAAATCCAGTTTGAACGTCTTAAAATTGTGGGCACATCAAGTAAATATATACATATATAAAACTAGAACGATCTCAATAGTCCTTTTAAATAATATCTCATCTCATCTCATCAGCCGTACCGCTTATCCTCATTAGGGTCGCGGGGGGACTGGAGCCCATCCCAGCCATCTCCGGGCAGTGGGCAGGGGACACCCTGAACTGGTTGCCAGCCAATCGCAGGGCACACAGGGACAGACAACTCATTCGCTCATTCACACCTAGGGACAATTTGGACCGGCCAATTCACCTGAAATGCATGTTTTTGGAACGTGGGAGGAAACCGGAGTGCCCGGAGGAAACCCACGCAAGCACGGGGAGAACATACAAACTCCGCACAGGAAGTCTGGAGCTGGATTTGAACCCACGACAGGTTCCCATGACATGAACTGTGCCGCACAAGCGCTAACCACTGCGCCGCCGTGCTGCCCCCTTTTAAATAATATACTGATATATTTTGGTGCCAACCTGGTGTGACCGCAATGTTGGAACTATCAAAACGGTGATGTGGTTTCGGTCGGACACATGTCTTAGGTCTGTCCACAATACAAATAGCAACTTGGGACAGAAACGTTTACTTTGGAATGTGGGAAAGTGTACATCTATTTATTTCTATAATTTAGAAACTATTGTGTTTCTGTTTTTTTTTTGTTTCCATTGTGGTTTTGTTTTGTCGACTTGGTCTTAAATTTGACTTCAAAAGGCTTAAAAAAAAGGCTTAAAAAGTCTTCAATTGAACTTGCCTTAAATTGTAGAAACCCTGTCAATAAATCGCATACCTCTATCGACGACATACATGCAATTTTCTTCATTTATGCATGCATTTTCTTTGATATTTTTTCATTTTTAATGTCCTTTGCCGTGTTTTTCTCATTTTCTTGCGCTTTTTGTCGTTTATTTTGTCTTGTACTTTATCATGTATAATGTCTTTATTTTGTTCATTTTAAAATATTTTTATTTACATTTTCTCTTTAATGATGGTACATAAAATTGAAGGCTACAGTAAACGTAGGGGTCTCCACTGAAAAACGATTTTTTCAAGTGTCACATTTCCCACCGAAACAACACACTCAGCCGCTCATTCACATCATCTAGAGCAGGGTGTCAAACTCATTTTAACTCGGGGGCCACACGATAGAACAAACATTCTGTCGGGGGCCGGACTAGTAGATTAAAGAGAAAGTAAAAGAGAGATAAAGAAATAAGAAAAAGAGGGATGGAAAAAGAGAGAGGGCGGGACAAAGAAAGAAAAAGAGAGGGAGAGAGCATGAGAAACAAAAGATAAAAAGTCGTGAGAGAGGGGTAAAAGAAAGGGAGAGGAAGAAAGAAATCCAAAGAGAAATAGAAAGAGAGAAGGAGAGAAAAGAGAAAAGAAAGCGCAAAGGGTATGAAGAGAGAGAGAGAGAGAGAAGGAAGTTAGAGCCAAAGAGGTTAAAAGACACAGAGAGAAAGAGACAAAGAGCAACAAAGAAAGAGAAAAAGAGAGACACAGAGAGTGAAAGAGACAGAGTGGGAGAAAAGGGTTGAGAGAGAGAGAGAGAGAGAGAGAGAGATACAAGTAAAGTGTCTTTGTGAGATGCACCTGGCTTTGGCAACATCAAGTTGACATATTTCAACCTGCAGCTTGTTTTTCTCTTGCGCTTCTCTTAAGTGTTGTCTCGCCGGATTCAATCCCTTAGCGGGCCTGATCTGGCCCGCGGGCCACCTGTTTGACACCTGTGATCTAGAGGAAACAAAAAATTGGGGGGGGACTTAAGTTATAAGTAATGATAACAATATGGATTCATTTGTTGTTTCATTTGTTGTTTCATTTGTTATTTATTTTGTCATGTATGTTATTTGTCTTGTCGTGCATTTGTAGCGTATTTTCTCGTGTATATCATATATATATATATATATATTGCTCTTATATATATATTGTCATTAAACTTTGAGTGTTTCTGTTTGGCGGGCCGGATGTAAAAAGCCTGACGGGCCGCATGTGGCCCGCTGGCCGTAGTCTGCACACACCCTCCCCCCATGCTCCATAGTTCCTGTCCCAAGCGGTCGTCCGCGCTGCAATTATCACTGCAGCCGACACGTCAAACATGCGAAAACAAACACTTGACGCCAAAATCTGAGGAAAAAAAACGGCCCCCAGGGGCCCCCCCTTGCTGCCTCACATCCCGCACTTGTCCACAAATATGATCCGTCCGCCAAAGTTAAACGCGTGGGAAGATGTTTTCGTGTGTTTTGGCCACAGTGGACGAGCCGAGGCAGACCTGTCGACAAACGTGTGAGAATCTTTCGCATTCCCACCGGAATTTGTATTTTTCCAGTCAGTGTTGAACCAAGCACGGAATACGAAGCGGTGGGGAGGCGTCACGATCAAGTTGTGCTACTACTTCTTTAGAAAATTGAAATATATCCTAATGAAAAACATAAATGCTTATTATCTTATGATAGCCGAGCGCTCTTAGTCCATTTCGCACATTATTAAGAGGTCAAGAGGAGACACGACCATATTGTGGCAATACTTCGATAGAAAATACAATATCAGTATCATAAATGCTTTGAATCTTAATTTATTTTAACTACTGTCTGTATTTAGAAGCTCTCTGGTGTCCCGCGCACATTACAGAGAGCTAGAGAGGAGATGCGACCATATTGTGCTACTACTTTTATAGAACATTAAAACATATTCAGATGAGAAAAATAAATGTTTGAAAAACTATATTAGTGCCTGACACGCATTATGAAGAGGTCAAGAGGAGACATGACCAAGTTGTGCTACTCTTTCCACAGAAAATATATATCTGTTCTGATGAGAAACATAAGTTCTTTGTACATTATAGTGGCTGAGCTCTTAGATGTGCTACTACTTCTATAGAAAATCAAAATCTATTCTAATGAGGTACATGAATCCTTCCAATATTAACTTGGCTGAGCTCTCTGATGCCTCGCGCATATTATGAAGCGGTAGAGAGGAGTTACAACCAATTTTTGCAAGTAATTTTATGGAAAATCCAATTTTATTCTAATACAATAGATAAATACCTTGAATTATTTTAACAAGCTAAGCTCTCTAGCGTCTTGTGCCAATTATGAAGAGGTAAAGAGGAGACACGACCAAATTGTGCCATTACTTCTATAGAAATTTAAATCTATTCTAATGAAGTACATAAATGCTCAGAATATTATGGATGCTGAGCTCTCCTGTGCCTCACACACTTTGTGAAGTGGTATTGAGGAGACTCAACTAAGTTGTGCTACCACTTCTGTAGAAAGTTAAGATACGGTATATTATAATTAGAAACACGAAAAGTTGGAGTTTTATATTAGCTGAGCTTTCCGGTGCTTCTCATACACGGCTAAGAGGTCGAGAGGAGCCACAAATAAGTTGTTCTACCCCTTTTATAAATAATCCAACTATATTCTCATGAGTAACGTAAAAGCTCAGAATCTTATAGAGGAAGAGCGCTCCAATGCCTAGGGCACATTACAAAGAGGTGGAGAGGAGACACAACCCAGTTGTGCTACTATTTCTATAGAAGATCCAAACATGTTCTAATGATGAATATAAATGCTTTGAATCCCGTATAAGGAAAGCTCTCCTGTGCCTCACACACATTGTGAGGTGGTAGGGAGGAGACACAACCAAGTTGTGCGCTTACTTTTATATAAAATTGGAATATATCTAACAAAGAGTATACATGCTTTTATTCTTATATTAACCATGCTGTCTAGTGCCGCACACACATTATGAAGAGTTCTAGAAGAAACCTGACTAAATTGTACGACGAATGCTGCAGAAGATCTAAATATATTCGAATTGCAGCAAGGTAGAGGGGAGACACAACCAAGTCATGCTACTTCTATTGAAAGATAATATATTCTAATTTCAGATAAGTAAGGAGGAGACATGATCAAATTGTGCTACTACTTTTACAGAAAATCCAAATAAGTTGTAAACACAGAGGGGTGGAGAGGAGACACGATCAAATGGTGCTACTACTTCCATAGAAAATCCCAAAACACTTCCCAGCATTTTAATGACGTCACCGTCTCTGCCGACGATCGTAACGATATCAAACGAATCGGAGTAATTTATGCGCGCCGGAGTGTCATTAATCAAGGCCACTTTTATTGTTTTCAGAATTAACATTTTAATAGTGTTTGTGTCCTATTAATCTGCACACTCTCGCTCGCAGCCACAATTTAGAAAACCTTCACACAACAACTTAGATACGTGAAAAAAAAGCCCATAAAAGGGAGAGTGAAGGAACAGTAATTAAAAAAAAGGAGTTTAGTGAAAGAAAACTCGTAAACGGCAAATAAGGCCAAACGAGTGGAAAAGTGCCTCTGCTGCAGTTCAGAATAAAATCGTAAAAAAAAAATAGAGAAAATAAACTTGGAAGCCCGTTTCACGTAGTAAAACTCGAATCGGGAGAGGAAGAGACCTCAATGAGCGACGTCTGCTTTTTAAAATGAAGCGCAATCAAGATAACTGAATGAAAGAAATCAATGAGTAACATGTGCTTTTCAAAATAAAGCACAGTCGAGTTAACCAAATGCAAGACATCAACGGGCAATGTCTGTATTTCATACTAAAGCGCAAAAGAGATAATTTAAAAAAGGAAATTCAAAAGTAATGTCTGCTTTTCAAAATAAGACTCATCGAGTTAATTAAATGAAAAATATCAACGTGCAGTCTGATTTTCCCCAAAAACGAGTCAACCACATAAAAGACATCAACATCCAACGTCTGCTTTTCAAACCAAAGCGCAATCGCGATAACTGCATGAAAGAAGCCAGCAAGCATCGATTGCTTTTCAAAATAAAGTGCAGACGAGTTAACAAAATAAATGAGATCATCGTGCAACGTCTGTTTTTAAAAAAAAAGTGCAATCAAAATAAGAAAATGAAATACATCAAGGTGCAATGTCTTATTTTTCAAAATAAAGTTAATCAAAAAAAGTCATCTACGTGCAACCTCTTTAGAATAGCCACATACTAAAATACATTTGAAATATTAATAAAGAGGGTACAAACACACCGACAGTTATTTAACAAAGATTAATATACTGGTAAAAAGCTAAGAATTCAACATTTTTTACTGTGTCTTGTAACAGCTCCTCAAAGGCATACACTCGCACAGCATTTTCGCATTTTGTAAACGTTTCCTTCTTCGACTCAATTGTTGTCATGGTTTTCCACATTTTTCTCCCCTTATCACTATTTTTGGGGGACACATTCTTATGGGCAGTAAAAGGGAATAAAACCAGCAAAATCACGATGAAATGAGATGTGGTCCCTCCCAAACATGTCTAAATAGGTATAAGAGGTAGAAGCGATTGAGCAGGGCATTAATGTTTCTTTCTCCTTAGCATAATTTTGCCAAGGCAAAGGTCCGGGACCCACTTTAGGGTGTGGACCAACTAGAAAAACTGAAGGAGGAGATTCAAATATGATACAGCAGCAATTCCTCTAGTTCATTTGAGTAATAATTGGTCGGGATATTAACGTAGTCATGATTTTTGCGATATCTTTCTCCGATTTACGATAAACGAGGGGACGAATTTCACCATTTGTTAAAGTCCTTTTAAAGAAAGTCAAGCTCTTTAAAGATCGTTATTCAATAGCCTCTTCTTTCTCTGATATTGTGTGAAAAATATCGACTACGAGATAAAGCTATAATACCACGATTCCTCAAACCCATTTGAGTAAAAACTTGTCTGGATATCACTGTAGTCTTGATTTTCCGATATTTTTCTTTGATTTACGATAAACGAGAAGATGAATTTCCCCGTGATCCATTTGATAAAAGTCTGTTCTTCGATGATATTTCTGCAATAGCCTCTTTGTGCTCTGAATTGGTGTGAAAAATATCAAATATCAACCAGATACAATACCACGACAGTTCCTTGATCCCAAACAAGTGAAGCTAGAGACACAAGAGACGCGAGCGTTATTTGGGATTTGCAAAACAAAGACACGTGTAAGCTTAATCAATGGCAGGTTTGCTCAAAGGCTTAAAACGATTTCCCACAGACTTCATCGCTTTAATAACAGGAGACCGGATGTTTTTTTTCCGACTACTGTTTAAAATCCTCTTTTGAGAAAAGACCGTCTTCTAAATAAGCGTATACAATTGTCGTAGGGTGTCCTGTTACCTGGTTTCCAGGCCGGCTTTCGAATACCATGGGTTTTTTTCCAATGAAGATTAAATATCCTTTCTTAACTCTGTGGGAAAAACAGGTTGTTCCTGGTAGAAACCTTTCTTAATCTAATTATTTATTACTATAGAAAAAAAACAATTTACAGGCTGAAGTACTCATTTAAAATAAAAGTTTCTACATTCTCTAATTTTAAAAATAATCCTGCTCTTTCATTGCACAACTTTAAGGATTACATGATGGAATTTTCTTGACATTAAACTTTGCCACCATCATGTGGACGTTATTGTTCTGTCCTACAGAAACTATACATTTATCCGTTATCAAACATTTATGAAAAATTACCAGCGAGCCACTTTGGAGCACCAAAGACGCGTATTTGGCTCCTGAGGTTCCTGAGCAGGTTTAGCAGGTGGAGAGGTCCAACTTTGTTGGCATTAGAAACCATCTTCCTCCGTTTAGCCAATCAGAATGAAAATACGGATAAAAACTGCGATAGGTTAATCGTGATACAGCAAGGGATTACTGTACTTTAAGTGTTGAATGAAATTAAACAAAAACTTTGTACCCGTAATTTAATTGCATAATCCCATAATTGGAATTCTAGTTACATTTCCTTTTGAAAAAATTCTCATATGTGAGTATAGTATCGACATCTCCTGGGTCAAAGTGTTTTATATTGATATGTTTTGACTGAAGATTATATTAAATTGTATATTATATATTATTATATTATATTACATATAAGTGTATGAGGGTAATATATATATATATATATATATATATATATATATATATATATATATATATATATATATATATATAACATTTGTTAACATTAGAAACCATCTTCCTCCGTTTAGCCAATCAGAATGAAAATACATATATATATGTATATTTACAAACAATGCCGCTTTTTCTTAAAGGGACAGTGTGTGTTATTTGACCAAGAGATGTCATTTTATGGTGGGTAGGAACTGAAAACAAGTGATAAAAAGCACAAGCAAGAATACAAACTACGGGCAAAATGTTTTAAAACATGAAATATATCCAGATAATTGTGGCAAAAAGGGATACCAGAGACAAGATTGGCACCAGACCTACCTTAAAATGTTTCTAGTTATTTTTTTCAAATTGTATTTATTTTTTTCCAATTCAATTTTTTAGTTAATTAAATGAAAGACATTAAAAAGAAATATCGGGGACAAGACTGGCGTCAGGACTACCCTCAAATGTTAGTTGTAGTACTTTTTAAAAAGAAAATTCCAATTATTAATTGTTGGGCCATTTTAAAAGCCCCTCTGCCGTAGTTTTGTAATTCTCCTTTTCTCTGATATTCACATTTCGATTCGTTTTGGCGTCTTTTTGCTTTCAATGCAGAGAATTAAGTATTCCGAAAAGTCGGAACAAGCTGTCCAAGAATCGGTCTTATTGGCTCAGACGGTCCCCTTAATCCGTAAACAACCGGAATCGACAACAATCGGCTCAGTCGAAAAAAATGGATACCATGTTCACGCATTTGTGTATCGTTTGTTTTTTTGTTTGTTTTTTTAACACTGTTTGTTAAAAAAAAACTTTGCGAAATCATTCAAATGGTCACAGACGATTAAAAAATAAATTTCCCAAAAGGTTCGAAATTGGGTTGGTTATTTTTTTCTGTATTGAGTTTAAAAGAAAACAGATAAAATAAAGAAAATGGATCGCCCAACGTGGGGCTCGAACCCACGACCCTGAGATTAAGAGTCTCATGCTCTACCGACTGAGCTAACCGGGCACTGTTGTCAGGAGGAAAGGGACAATATCCGTTTTTCAAAGCCCATCAGTGGTGAAAGAATACACGGAAAAATACTTCATTTATTAAAAAAAAAAAAATCAATATTCATTTAAGAATAAACATAAATAGATCAACTACTACTCAAGTTCAGACTCATTTTTGGTTTTGAGGCGCAATGCTGTGACATATAGTGGTCAAATAATACACACTGTCCTTTCAAGAAAAAAACTTTTTGACACTAATTAGCAAAAGACACTAATAGAATAATGATGACTATCGGAAATGATTTTACTTTAAAACTGACTTATTTTCATGGTACCATGTCTGCACTTTTAACGATGAGTTATTTATGGATTTTGCCTTTCATGGATATTTATTCTGGGTATTTATCCTGGGGATTTTGTTTTTTTTACGGTAACTCCAAACAAAGTTTTGCAAAGAATGTTTCACAACGTTGATATCAATGACAATAAAAACCATTTGATCTAGTTCAATACATACAGACGCTGCCCTACTTACAAACAATTGTTGGTAAGTTAAATGTCTTCGTTAGTTGCTTCAGTGCTATATTTTGTATGTTTAAGATTTATACAAGTATGTTGAGGCTTGTATACGTAACCTGTATTGTTTTGTACTAAAAGATAAACATTTCATAAAATAATATGCTTTATAAAAATAAAGTTAAGTTTAACTTACTTTTGGGAGATGGGTATCAAGAGTTGTAAAAAGTGGCCGAAAAAAAGCGATCCAACCTTTTTCTCAACCGCACCAAGCTTTCTTATTCCACTTTCATTCAAAAGAAACGGCTCGCCTCTTCTTTACACTTTTCATCAACCATATGGATTGGATGCACGAGATATTAAACAAGAAAAATGTCTTAGCACGCTGGAGATACAGTATAGAATGTTTACACATGAACTAGGATGCTGGGTAATCTCTCACAGCGCCACACGCCAGTAGCGGCGCAAAGAAGCACTACAGTACGGTCAATGGTCTATGACACAATACAGCGGCATCTAGTCAGATCCTACACACTGCCCCTTTAACGTTCCTCCGCTTGACCGTATGCAAATGAGGGCAGTGCCCGCCTCCAGACAGCGTTTGCATAATATAAGCGGCTGCCAGCCAAAAGTAGGCCACGAGAATGGGAGACAATAGAAGCTTGTTTACATAACCAGACAATCTCAAACTTGCCACTTCCAAACCTTTTATGTCAGATTGTCATATACTTCTGCAATCAAATAGCGTTCTGTCAAAGAAAAAAGGGAAAACAAGACAGGACATACATAAACGGCCTCTACTTTTGTCCAAAAAGCGTTTTTCGCTTTTTGTAAAAAAAAAAAAAAAAGAAAAAAAAACACAAAAGCACTGACTTGTTACGTAAGCAACCGGGTTTCTAATACAGGGCAGCTAATGATTATTTACGACACTTGCCAAGAGCTCTAAGTAAACTTTTGAGTGACTAACAAAGATATCCAATGAAATTCATGGATTGATGGATGGATGAATGGATGAATATTTGCTACACATTACGAATGTACTTAATTTCAAAACAATTCAAACATTGGATTATTAAAAGTCAAACAGCACTTAACCCCTAATGCTCTAACTTAAACCAACTCCTTAACCCTTAACCTGGCACCATAACCCCCTTAACCTAACCTTAGTGTCAAGAACCAGGGCAGGAAACAGGATTGACAACCCAACAGCGTAACATACTCACAATTTATTAGGGAGAGGAGGAATGCGCGCACACTCGATCCGGGGATCGATGGTCGCAGAAGTGGATTGAAATCCAAACAAAACAGTGGTAAAAAAAATCTAATTAATCAGGCCAAACATAAAACAGGATCAAACGCAGGCATTTCACAGAGTTCAACAGGAGTCTTGCAGAAGTTTCACAGACGCTCAGACCACTAACGGCTCAAAGGACCACGTTTAAATAATCCCAAGGAGCAATCAGTCAACGCGTCTCTGCCGGTGTCCATGGGCGGAGCCAATTGGGCGCCGTGGCAACCGTGACAGAACCCGGCGCCACCTGGCTGGGACCAGCTGGGCGCCAAGGCAACCGTGACACTTAGATGATTGAAACTCATACAGCAAAATAACCTTTAACCCTGACCCTCCTAACATCTAACTATAACCCTTAACATTTGGCCCAAGCTGTTTGAGAGCCGGTTCTCTTCAATGAGTTGAGCCGAAAAAGCCAGTTCTCTAAAAAGAGACGGACTTCCTTTCACTTCACAACTACCACATGAAATTCGAGGCGACAGACGCATGCGCACAGTAGCATCAAACCGCTCGCTCTGTTTGCAACAAAAAAAAAACGATACCGAGATAGAGGCTATCGCGGCGAACTCTTTTGACTTGATTGATTTGCCGTTTCGTGATAGTCTGTGTATACCGGATGGTACCCATAATTGACAAATTTGCGTTTTTCCGTACAGATTTTCTTGTACGTCGTACACGTCTTAAAATGCATAATAAACGTACTTTGTACGGCAAAAACGTACAGGTTGACAGGTATGGTATATATCTTTAGCGAAATTTCTATCCTTGTTTTTCGTTTGCTAGCAAATAGTGACCATCTCTCTAGTCATTAAAGGTTTTGTGTATCTAGTAAAAATCGTACGTTAAAAAAAAAAAAAAGCACCTTCATTTGTGTGAGAATCAGAGAAGGTAAGGTTAGACTCAATGGACACGGAATCTGCGACATGGGACAAAGGCGGTTTCCGATTGCAGACTCCTATTGTAATGTTTCCCGTGCTCGTATTCCACATACAAAAAGCCATTTTTTTTCCCGTGAGAAGCAAGACGGCAAAGAAAAAAAATGGATGCTCTTACCTTGCCATAGCAAAATTCAGAAAACATTCACACCATTTTTGTTCTTTTTCTCACCAACCCACGGTAGCGATGTTTATGGAAAAGCTCCACTGTTTGTTGTTTAGCTTCCACGGAAGCAATTAGCGTTGTCTCGTTTGACAAAACGTAGGTGGAAGAAGACGATTTTTAGTGGGACATTGGTTATTATAGGAAAAACAACAACACCGGAAGAAGAAAGTGTTACAATAGGAATTTTAGTAGGATTCTTTTAGCAGATTTTTACCTTGGTCTATATTTTTTACATAAGAAAAATCTGAAACCTACATTACTTATGTGTATGTGTGTATATATATGCATCCATCTATTATCTGCATTGCTTATCCTCAGTAGGGTCGTGGGGGTGCTGGAGCCCATCCCAGCTATCTTTGGGCAGTGGGCAGGGGACACCCTGAACTGGTTGCCAGCCAGTCGCAGGACACACAGAGACAGACAACTCACTCGCTCATTCACACCTAGAAACAATTTGGACCGGCCAGTTAACCTGACATGCAGGATTTTGGAATGTGGGAAGGAACCGGAGTGCCCGGAGGAAACCCACGCAAGCACAGTGAGAACATTTAAACTTCCCACTGGAAGGCTGGTAGCTGGATTTGATCCCACCCCCTTATAACTGTGCCACGGACGCGCTAACCGCTCATCCGCCGTGCCACCCTGTAAATTAAGTGAAGAAAATAACAACTTGAACACCCTGCTAGTTTCCTATTTCTCCTACTTAGAAATAATGGAAGGGTCTGAAAAATTTAATCGTGGGTGCATGTCCACTGTGAGAAATAAACTAAAAAGAAAAATCTAGAAATCACAATGCATGATATTTTTAAGAATTTATTTCTCTGATACATCTGCAAAAAAGTATTTGAACACCTGTGTATCATCTGGAATTCTGACCCTGAAAGACCTGTTAGTCCGTGCATTAGAAGTCCACCTGCACTTCATGTATTGTCCTGAATCAGATGCACATGTTTGAGGTCGTTCGGACTAGTATGCCGGCACTACGGATTAGACCATTTTATTTTCATGGTTTATGAAAACAAACAGTTCATAGCTATACTATTATTAACAGAGACATTAGCATTAGCCACTAGTTAAGTGTCCACAATACTGGCGGGATTCATCACAAAAGAAAAATACATAATCATTACCATTAGCATTAGAAGCTAAAAGAAGCTAAGAAACAACTTTTTTTTTCCATACAATTAGCATGTTTTTGACCATTTCTTTACATATTTCACAAAAGAAAACATCCGAAAAATGTATTAATAAAATTACGATAATTATTAGCATAGACATTAGCATTAGCAGCTAGTGAAGTGTCCACAGTGCTAGCATTATTTATGAACAAAAGCAAAATCTGTATTTTTCTTTATTGTTATTACCATAGACATTACAATTGGTATTAGAAGCTAACAAAATCTCATCTCATCAGCTGCATTGCTTATCCTCAGTAGGGTCGCGGGGGTGCTGGAGCCCAGTGGGCAGGGGACACTGAACTGGTTGCCAGCCAATCGCAGGACACACAGGAACAGACAACTCACTCGCTCAGTCACACGTAGGGACAATTTGGACCGGCCAATCCACCTAAAATGCATGTCTTTGGAATGTGGGAGGAAACCGGAGTGCCCGGAGGAAACCCACGCAAGCACGGGGAGAACATACAAACTCCGCAAAGGAAGTCCGGTAGCTGGATTTGAACCCACACAGGAGGTTCCCAAGACTTTAAAACTCTGCCGCACACGCGCTAACCACTGTTTTTAAACATGTTTTATGAAAAAAAATCGGAAAGGCATTTCGTTAAAAACATTTTGTATTACTGGCATGTATATGTACATTAGCATTAGCATGCTAGCCAGAAAATGAGTGGCACGTTTTGGACCATTTTCCTCTTATGCTTTTCAAAAGGAAAAGACTGATGTATATGTTGATTTTAACACACACACACACACACACACACACACATATATATATATATATATATATATATATATATATATATATATATATATATATACCGCAGCCCTTTTTGGGAGATTGATACAGAGGAGGGGATTCCCAGCCCCCTCGCTCAACCCAACTGAGGTGTTGGGAGTCATTAGCTGACCAAACCCCGCAATTCCAACCCTTAATGCTGAACGCCAAGCAGGGAGGCAATGGGTACCAGTGTTTAAGTCTTAGGTATGACTCGACCGAGGCTTGAACCACAGCTTCCTTTCCATGGTTATCATGTTTTTGATGCTGACTTTAGCATCCCTGCAAACCTTGGGACCCATTGCATTGAGTTTTTAGGCATGCAAAATCATTTTTGTCAGAGGAAAACGCTGTAAAGAGGGGGCGAAAAAACAACTTATCATGCACAGTAATGTCGTATGGTGGGGTTGCTGTATCCTGGGGGGGAACACAGAGCAAGAAAAGTCGCCGTTTCCGACACACTCATTGAAACAAGTGCGTTTCCTTTCTTCGGACTGAAAATGATTCAGCAAACGCGTCAAGGAAAACCTTTTTATTGGCAAAACAAGGTCTTGCTTTTCATGGGCCGCCCGTTTGCAAGCTAGCGTAAATGAAAGTATCGAAATGCACTCGTTCATCTTGCTCTTCGACTCGCTCGCTCCCAATCGACTGCGTTCTTTTTTAATTCCCAAACACGTGCCGGAAGGATATTCATGTGGGAGGCGCCAGCTGGGCATTGGATACATGGGCTGATGCGCCGGACGAATACTAAATAGTTGATTCCCTCGTAGGGTCGGCGCTCTTTGCATTTGCTTACATGTGATGCTGAAAATCAGACAAGTGAATAAAATGGCTTCAAGTCAAGCTAAACTATCTAAAAAAGGCATTCTTTTTTCCAACTTTCCTTCCTTGCTTCCTTCCTTCCTTTTCCTTCCCTTTCTTCCTTCTTTTACTCCCTCCGTACCTTCCTTGCTTTCCATTCCTTTTTTGCTTCCTTGCTCCCTTCATTTATCGCTTCATTTCCTTTCCTTCCTCCTTACCTATCTTTCTTCCTTCCTTTCCTTCCAGCCTGTCCTCATTCTTTTGTTCCTTCACTCCTTCCTTTCTTGTTTCTTCCGTCCGGCCCTTGCGTTATTACTTCTTGCCTCCCTCTTTGTTCCTTCCATCCTTGCTTCTCCGTCTTATTTCCTCCTTACCTTTCTTTCTTCCTCCCTTTCTTCCCCTCTTCCTACCCTACCTTCCATGCTTCCTTCCTGTCTTTCTTTTGTTCCTTTTCTGCCTGCCTTCCTTCCTTCTTTTTATTCCTTTCCTTACTTTCCTTTCTAAAGCCCTGCCTCTCTTTGTTTCGCGCTTCCTTCCTTTCTTCTAGGCTCCCTCTGTTCTTTTCTTCCTCCCCACCTTCTTTCCTTCCTTCATGCCCTGTCCATTCATTGCTTCTACCTTACTTCCTTTTTTGATTGATTGCTCCATTTATTTCATTGGTTCTTTCTTACTCCTTTCCTTCCTCCTTTCCTTACTCCTTTCCTTGATCCTTTCCTTGCTCCTTTCCTTGCTCCTTCCCCTGCTCCTTTTCTTTCCTTGCTGCCTTCCGTCCCTTCCTTCCTTTCCTTGCTTCTTTTCCTTGCTTCCTTTCTTTTCTTTTCCTAGCTCCTTTCCTTGCTCCTTTCCTTGCTCCTCTCCTTCAATTGCTCCTTTCCTTTCATTGCTCTGTTCCTTTCCTTACTTATTTTCCTTTCCTTACTTATTTTCCTTTCCTTACTTATTTTCTTTTCCTTACTTCCTTTTCTTTCCATACTTCATTTTCTTTCCATACTACCTTTCCTCTCCTTGCTTTATTTCCTTGCTTCCTTTCCTTTCCCTGCTTCCTTTCCTTTACTTTCCTTGCTGCTTTCCTTGCACCTGCCCTTCCACCCGTCCTTGCTCCTTTCTTTGTCTTTCATTTCTTTTACCCATCCATCATTAAACCTTCTTCTTTGCAACATCCTTTATTGAGTGTTTGAATGTTCGTTTGGTTTTCCGGCTCTGTTCCCTTCCGAGGGTTCCCCTGCTTTTTTTGTTTGGGGGCCGTCTTGTTTTTGGGCGGCGCTTTCGTGTCTGTCCGTGATTAAAAATGGATGCTAAAAGGAGTTTGGCTCTTGATTGGAAGCGATGTGACATGTATGACCTATTTCATTCCCATCATCAATTAAAATTGTATGAAGAAGGCAAAGAGGCGGGGCTTGTTGGGCAATTGTAATTGACATGGGTAGGTCACAGCACGCCAACGATGGCCGAACAACAATTTGCAGAAATGAAGTGCTGATGTGTGTTTCGCTCACCGCCTTTAGCGCCGCCCGCTGAGCTTCTGCGGATGCGTCGTCGCTAACGTTTGCGCTAACCTCGGCGCTAACAGCCCTTTAATGAGTGGAGCGCTATGGCCGACAGCTGTTCAACAGTGGGCTCTCGGTGGGAGGTGAGAAGACACTCTAATGGTTGGCCGGTATGGAAGCGGGGTTGCCGGGGATGACGGGACTCCACCCCCTCAGCTTCATTAGTCGCCTACTGCTCACACATAAAAATGTCTCTCTGCGTTTTGCTAGCAAAAGCTGATGTTTGTTTGAGTGGTGTAGGTTTTCTGTTGGCACTTTTTTCCTTCCTTCCATTCCCTTCCTTTCCTTTACTTCCCTTCTTTGCTTCCCTTCCTTGACTTCTCTTCTTTCTTCCTTATTTTCTTCCTCTCTGCTCCCTTTTTATTCTTTTCGCCTCACTTCTCTCCCTCCCATCCTTTCATCCCTTCTCTTTCCTTCCCTTTCTTTCCTTTCTTCTTTTACTGCTTCTTTCCTTTCATTTCCCATTCCATTTACCTCTCTTCTGTCAATATTGCTTCTTTGCTGCATTGCTTCCTTTGCGTTCCTTTTTTTCACTTTTCCTTCCTGTCTTCTGTCCTTCTTTTCCTTCTCCTTTTTACTTCCTTCTTTCCTCACATTCTTAAACCATTCACTCCTTCCTCTCTATCTTCTTTTCTAAAACCCTTCTTCAATTCCTTCCTCGCTTTCTTCAACCATTCCTTACTTCCTCTATACCCTTTTTAAACTCTTCCTTCCTCCTTTGCTTCCTTTCTTCCTTCCCATTTCACATCCTTCGTTCCTTTCTACCCTTCCATTTTCTTCCTCCCTGTCCATTTTATTCTCTTTATCCCCCTTTCCTACCTTTTATCCTGGCTTCCCTTTTTTGGTTTCCTACCTTCATCCTTTCTTCTCCTTTTTCACCCCTTCCTTCTTTTGTTCGTTCGTTCCTTCCTTCCTTCCTTCCTTACTTTCTTCACCCATTCCTTCTTTCCTCTCAACCTACTTTTCTTCAACTCTTCCTTCCTTCCTTCTTTCCTCACTTTCCTTCCCTCCTTCTTTCTTCGCTTTTTCAAATCACCCATTCCTTCCTCTCTATCTTCTTTTCTAAAACCCTTCCTTCTTCACTTGCTTCCTCACTTACTGTAACCGTTCCTTACTTCCTCTATACCTTTTATAAACCCTTCCTTCTTTCCTTCCTTTCTTCCTTCCCATCTCACTTCCTTCCTTCCTTTCCACCCTTCAATTTTCCTCTGCCCTGTACATTTTCTTCCCTTTATACACCTTTCCTACCTTCCCTTTCTTGGTTTCCTCCCTTCATCCCTTCTTCTCTTTTTTCACTCCTTCCTTCCTTCCTTCCTTCCTTCCTTCCTTCCTTCCTTCCTTCCTTCCTTCCTTTCTTTGTTTTATCTTCCTTCCCTACCCTTTATCCTTGCTTCCCTTTCTTGCTCTCCTCCCTTCATCCCTTCCTCTCTTTTTTCGACCCTTCCTTCCTTTTTTCCTTCCTTCCTTTCTTCCTTCATTCCTTCCCCTTTAATTTTCTTCCTTTTATCTCCCTTCCCTACCCTTTAACTTTGCTTCTCTTTCTTGCTCCCGTCCCTTCATCAGTTCCTCTCATTTTTCACCCATTCCTACATTTCTTCCCTGCCTCCTTCCTTTACATTCCACCCATGAAACGGTCTTTCATCAGGTGGTATCTCGCGGATGGAGGGACGAAGGCGCTAAGAGACGATATCCTGTCGACCTTGCTCCAGGAGTCCTCCCATATTTCATCCGCCATCGATTTTGCCGCCCGTCAAGCCACTGCCTTCCTCGCTGCCTCCGTCTTCCTCGGCCACAATCATTTTCATTTTTCATCCCGTACAAACGCGCTAACTCAATTCCTATCAGTTGGCCGGTCGGGAAGAGAAAACCAGATTGCGTTTTTCCGTCCCCGGGAAAACAAATAGAAAAATAAATACGCTTGTGGCAAGAAAGTGAAGCTGAGAAAACAGCTGGATAAGAAAATCGATATACTCTCGCCCTCGATTTTGTGTTTGGGGGATGCCGGCCGAGATGCTCGCAGACTTTTGCATGATTCCACTCTATTCTTTTGACCCGAAGCCCAAAAATCAAACCCGTACCGTTTTCCCAGGCCTTGTTTTCACCCAGATCAAAACCATATAACTGCACTTTGTGGGAATGCTTACTGTCAAGCCATTTAGTTCTTCGTTTACATTCAAATAACAAACATTTAAAATCTAAAAATCAACGTAAAATCCATCTACCTTGCTCATATCCCTCAAAAGGGGTGACTGAAAGCAAGACAAACACATACACAAAAACAAAGAAAAGAAAAAGGCAAAAGTAGCAAAAAACACAAAAAAATGACCATAACACCCAAACAAGTTAAGCACCTCGGCACCCAAGTCGGTCATGCTTTCGTCCTTCCAGATGAAACGGGACACGAGAAAGCGGCCATGTCACTCGGGTCAGGGTGACCCAACACACTCTTCTGTTCAAGAACAGGGCCCGACAGCTTTCACTGGTTTACCCCTGCCGCATTATACAGGTGCCCCGCCCATCCCTTAGAACGCGTCCAAACATCCCACTATCCTTTTACATACTCTCCACTCATTCCTATCACCAACAAGAGCTCTAGCTCCCACCAGATTTAGACCTCTTTCCTCCAACATAAAATAAAAAAGGTCATATAATAAAAAGATAAAACAAATTAAAAAGTACAAAATATGTATACAATTCATAAAAAATATATATATATTATAGTAAAAACACATAATAAGTATAAAATATATAATAGGAATTCTTATCAAATACACATTAAAATTATATCATAGAAAATAAGTAAATAAAATTCAAAACCCCAAAATAAATTAAAGTAAAATAAACACAAATAACATAAAAAAAGAAACTGTCAGGACCAGAACGGAGATAGGACCTACTTGCGTGCGTTTCTCTTGAAAGAAACATCTCCTGGATGCAACTGAGACGCATCATCAGTGTTTCCTGGGTTCATTGAGTGTTTCGGTTCTCGCGACATCAGACACCACGCCCAAGCTGCCCAGCCGAGGTTGATCACGCCTCCACTTACGTCCCAGTACCAGCCCACAAATCTGCCCTTTTGAGCCATAGCCACCTAATGGCTTTTCTCTAGGGTCGTCCAGCAAAAACTTCTATTAGCTTAAAGTAAGTTTTCCAGCCACTGGCCCTGCACTCCTCCACCAGCTCCTGGTACTCTGCACGTTTCCTTTCATTGGCTTCTCCAATTTGCTCTTCCCACAGGACTGTGAGTTTCAGCATAATCATGTGTATTATTGAAGCCTCAGAGGCGACGGTAATGTCTGGTCAGAGTGTTATTGCTGCAATGTGCTGGGGGAACCTTAGTTGTTTTCCAAGGTTGACCTACAACTGGCAATGAGAGGCAGTATGGAGGAGTCCCGTTGTTGTCTGTCCACATGCCTGGGGTATCTCTGATGCCTTGATGAAGGAGACTGCCTTGCTCGGGGATTGATGCGGGTTGCCCGTGTTGATTGCCAGGGCGATGCTCTCATCAACTGCTTTAAGGACTTGGTCATGGTGCCAGCAATAGCAACCCTCAGCCAGGTACTTTGGGGAGCTGCTCAGGAGGTGTTCCAAAGAGCTTCTTCCCGAGCAAAGGGGACAGTAGGGTCTCTCGCTCTTACCTCACACATTATTGCTCGCTGGGCTTGGTAGGACATCGTAAATTTCCTTCACTAGGAACCGGACACGCTGGAGGTCTGCCTACATGATATTTGACCAGATCTCCCACCTTCTCTATGCCCCCTGCTTTCGGAGTCCAACTGCCCTGCTCACCGGCTCTTCCTCCACACCTGCCGAGACTGTCTTCCTGGAGAAGTTGGTGTCCCTCTTTCCCTGGGCCTGGCTCACTTGGGTCTTTGAAATAACCCCAGGCCTGGTCCTCCTGTTGCCACAACCCCAGCCAGTGTCTTCAGACTCAGGCGTGACTCTCCCACCTCCACTTCCTTCCAATTCTCACTTCAACCCCAGCTGATGACACTTCGCTGTCCTTGGAATTCCTATAATCTAGAGTCTCTCTATTATGTGCCACCTACTTTAAATAATGTCACAATGCATTTTCTTTCACTATTATTTGTCACGAGCCAGAAACGGAGACAGCAGCCAGTGGGGTTCAATTACTCAGTTTTATTGATGAAGAAAGAGAGCAGTGCTTGCTTCCACGATCCGATGAACGACGGACACGGTAACAGGTGGCAGGAATGTGGAAGTGGCACTTCCATGTCGAGCGAGGATAATCGTAGGCAGCAGGGATACAGGTCGCTAGCTGGGACGGGAGACCAAGGGCAGTATCGAGTCCAGAAAAGAGGTTGGCAACAGGTATCAGGCAGGAAACAGGGCAAAACAGGTCGATGGTCGGGATGGAAGAGCAGGAAAGAAAATGGTCCAGAAACAGGTCGGCAACATGTATCTGGCAGGTGAAAACAGGGCAGGAAAATGTCGGAAGGTATGGAGCTTGCCTAGCTGGGAGCATAGGTTCGCAAATGGTTGGAATCCGGGGGTTTGAAAAGAGCCTTTGAACCAATCAGCGCTCAGAGCTGTTGGCACCAATTGGGCAGTCACTGGTGCCCTGAATCAGCAATCATGACAATTATTATCATTATTATTATTATTAGTATTAACGAAGAAACAATGCCACATTTTTCATTACATTTTTCCAAAGGATTCCGCCTATATCAATACCTGGTACCGATACTTGGTAGTCAGGAGAATAGAACTCCTCAATCGCAGTTTGAAAAAAAAAAACAGTAATTTCCCTTTGTGGGAAATCCTTTCCGATTGAAATGGAATTAGGTCGTCAATTTGAGCAGATTCCCCGTCGCCGTGTTTACGTTCTTGGAGATGAGATTACGCAATATCTCGCCTCATCTTTCTTGTTTTTTACAACTAATTAGTCACTAATTTAGCCGTCAAGTGTATTTAGCGGAGATGCGATGTTCATCCTACATGTACGGAATCGGATGTTTTTTTTGCGATTAAAAATGTTGATTATTTCTATTTACAGAAAAGGCCTTTTAGTAATCTTTTGAATATAAAATCGATTGTTTAAATGAGTTTTTTTCGACCTCCTATTTGCGTTGAATTCACCATAAAATTCTAATAAATAAATTGCAAATAAATGATCGATGCAATGGATACACGTTGCCATTGTACGTATTATGGACAGTTTATTGAAGTGCAGAATCAGTCCCACAATAAACCTTGGCAGTATTGGTAGTGAATGCATGCCAAAAAAATATAAATAAGAAACAAATTAAAAAAATAAAAGATACAAATTCTAATACATAAGATACGAAAAATAAATATAAATAAAATAAATAAACAAATAAAATGAACATGAAAACTAAAAGAAAATTGAATAGATTCAATAAATAAATACCACGTGACCCTAGTGAGGATAAGCGGTGCAGAAAATGGATGGATGGAATAAATACATATGAAAAAAGGAAAAAATTAGAAACATAAAAGTGATTAAAAAAGCTAATTAAGTACAATTGAAAGTATAAAGAAAATACAAAGAAATAGAAAAGAAAATACAAAATAGGAGAAAACGAAAACGAAAAAACATAAGAAATGTAAGATAATAATGACAGGAATTAAAAATACTATTAAATAACTGTTATACTGTTGTTATACTAAAAAAAAGAAAACAAGAAAAATATTTGAAAGTAAATAAGATGAGCAGCACGGCAGCACAGTGCGTGTGTGGCACAGTTCTGAGGTCATGGGACCTTCCTGTGTGGAGTTTGCATGTTCTCCCTGGTCTTGGGTTTACTCCGGGCACTCCGGTCTCCTTCCACATTCCCAAAAACATGCATGTCAGGTAAATTGGCTGGTCCAACTTGTCCCTAGGTGTAAATGAGCGAGTGAGTTGTCCACCCCTGACTGGCAACCGGTTCAGGGTGTCCCCTGCCCACCTCCCAAAGATGGCTGGGATGGGCTCCAGCACCCCCGTGACCCTACTGAGGATAAGCGGTGCAGATAATGAATGAATGGATGGTGTCAATAAGATAATGCTGTATTTTGCCCCAAGTTACTTATTAGAATTAGAATTTGGGATTATTATCGTCTTTTTTGTCATTAATAAGAACATAGTAAACATTGTTTGCAACAAGATGAGGATAAACGCGTAATAAAGACCCCAAAAAGAAAACATTGAGATTTGAAAATTTCAAAATAAATAGGCAAAACTATTTCCAAAGTAATGCTTAGAGACACTTGCTGGCAACCAGTTGAGGGTGTCCCCTGCCCACTGCCCGAAGATAACTGGGAAGGGCTCCAGCACCCCCGCGACCCTACTGTGGATAAGCAATGCAGATAATGGATGGATGGATGGATGCTTAGAGACGGGCCAAATTGCAACGTTGTATTCAATGGGTTTGGGCAAGAATTCTTACTTTATCAAACATTTTTCGTCAGTCATGCATGAAGACGTGCTCATTACCATTCTTTCCTTTTGACCTCTTTTCTGCATTTCGTCCCATCAGATCGCTCATCTGGAGAAGCTCCGCACGCTTGATCGAATTGCAAATGAGTACTGAAAGGACTTCCGTCCGATAATCGGAATTCATACGGGGCACGTCTGTTGGCGCTCACCATTATGCGTGTGGGAAACACCGTCCGTTATCTCGGGTTCGTTGAATTTTAATGTTCTGTCGAGGGTTGCTTGAATTTTGGTGAAGTGCTTGTAAATGCTTGAAACTGTTGCCTTGTTTCTACTCAAGTATGCTTAAAAATGACGCTTACACTGCTTGCTCTGGTAGCTTCGCTCTGCCATTGCAATTCTTACCTTGTGGTTAACGGCAGCTGGCATGAGTTTGTACGGCAAAAAAAAAAAAAAAAATAATCAAGGATTTCCATTTGTAAATTGGAATGGGAAGAATTTCCTGCAACTTGTTGGGAATTAAATATCAAAATGTACCTTTTACCAAACTGTTCGAATTAGTTATCTGACTCCATTAACCAAGCACAACCTACATTCACACAACAATTTATGCGCGCTCGTTTCTTGAGGGAAAAGATGAACAGGAAGCCGACTTTTCCACACTGGGGCAGATTTATTTTTTTTAACTAAGTGTACTCCATCGAAAACGGCCGGATTAGTGATGTTTGAGTCTGTGGGAAGCCTTCTTCTGAAGTCCTTTAGCTTTTTCTACTTGGCCCACGTCTCCCCGCAAGATGGCGTCTCGGCTCCTCCCATGGGCGTGCGAAGGAATTGTTTTGCGCCCACCGTTCTCACAACACAGCGCCTTGTTCTCAAAACAACGCTTGCCGTCCTTCGTCAGAGTCCTGTTATCAAAATTCCCTAGTAAAAATATTCTCCATTTGGAACAACGTGACCCGTCATTGAACTAAAGCCTAGTCATTGAAAATCTTGCATTGCACTCAATAAATGTAACTTGTATTCAATCATATAAAATCCTTCCTAGTCAAATGTATAAAATCCTTCAAACTGAAAATGGAAACTACATATTATTTGTCCGAAAACAAATATATTTGCGACAAACTTGAGTACTAAAATTCATTAGAAATCCACAGGAAAGATTAGAAATCACAGATATATTTGTACCTCATGATTGACATCGGATTTCTCTGTTTAATTGTATTGGATACATTGGGAAATTTGCTTTGAAAGTCCTTAAAAGTGCTTGAATTTAGCCATGAAAAAGTGACGTGTTTTTCCCACCCCATGTATCATCCGCCAGCCCCCGTCTTTCTCTGTATCAGGCGTGATAAAGCCGCCTATTGCCCGCAAAAATGACTAATCAATAAAGCGCAACAATGGCACTCTTAAAAACATGGAAATATTGCTTCACCATCGGCAAACCATGACTAAGTGGAGGAATCTGTTGTCTTGGATGAGTTCTCGCACCCGCCTACTAGGACGCATTTTACCACATATGTCCTGGAATCATTGTAAATACTGTGAATTCGAGAATACAAGCTGATACGTTTGTGCACTACCTTAAACACCGTCTCTTTTAAGGAAATTCCAAATAGGGTTTTGTGTCACAATTAGGCACAAAACATATAGTGTTCCTCCACACAATTATGCAAACGGGTTGAAAGTTATTCCACGTGTGGGGGTACTTGAGAAATTTAGTCTCAAAGTTGACTCACTTGGCTTGTTTGCCTTAAAAATGGCAAATCCCATTAACACAACATGTGATGTCATCACTGAAACAGACAATGATTGTAGTGAATGGCGATTGCTTAGCTCTGATTTCTGCTTGGCAGTTGGCCAATGAGACCTCTTATGAGTGTTTTTCACTACGTGTGTCGCAGTTGGTAGAATCTCCCCATTAGCGTCGGTGCTGCCGAGGGGTTTCCTCTTTTGTTTGCTCTCGGTTGGCGCTCACTGCCTGGCATTAGCGCCGGTTTTGCCATGTCCCTTGGTTTATTCCCGGCTGGCTTTGCATTTATCGCCATAGCTGTTCAGCTTGTCATTTTTTCCCGTTTAGCCTGGCTGCTCACCGAAACATGAATGTAACAGAATGTATCAAATATTTGATAAAAAGACATACGTATCATATCAATGAGACTATAACTTCTTTTCGTGGGTTTTGAACCATGCTGGTTAAATGACGAGTCGGCCAATTTATACATCATGTGAGAAATCAAGTGGCCTCTGAGACGTCAACATAACGGAATATACCTAATTTACGAGAATAATACGTACGTATCGTAAAAAACTGACTATAACTCGCTGCTTTTATGTGGGTTTTAAACCATTTATGTAAGATTAAACTTTGAGGTTTCAGTTGTAAAAAAACAAACTTTCTTTGTACTATTATTCCTGCTTTATATCTCACTTGGGTACCTGCGACTTCTACTCGGGAGTGGAGTGTGTGTTTTTGTATTTTTTTTAAAGGGAATGGAACCATCTTATAGATAGATAGATAGATACATAGATAGATAGATAGATACTTTATTCATCCCCGAAGGGAAATTCACACTTCCAGCAGTCTTATATGTTTGTACAACATGTTTCCTTTTTACGTTTGGATTATTTTCATATGAGGGGTTGACCGATTATTGGGCAGGCCGATTATCGGCATTGATATTTGAACATTTGATGGATATCGGTATCGGCAATTTATTTCATTCAACGAGCTGATTATGAAGTCTCATGCAGCCGAGACTCACTCTCTCTTGCTCACCTTCCCTTTTTCCTCTCTCCTGCTACCTACCCTGCGCCTTCCAAATGGACCAGCAACCAGGGGAGGAGTTACTGAAGCAGCAGATTTTGGCAGCTCAGCCAACTTGTCCCGACATGCCTAAGAAGTGTAACAAGCGTAGTTCATTTGTTTTAGAGAGATACGTTCGGGTGTAAACTGATAAGTAAGCTCTTATCATAGCATAAGTCCGTCAATCAAGCATGTCCTTTTATGATTGAGAGAGAGCATAAAAAGCAGTCTAAAGTGGAAGTGATGAGCTCTTATCATAACATTTGTTTGTCAATCTGGCTCTTGAACAGAAGTGCCCACACTTTTCAATTTGTGAGCTCCGTTGAAATACTGTGGGACCTTTGGTTTTCATGTAATATAAGTCATGTTGGATGTGTTGTATTTTATTGATTTAGACTATTTTAAGTTTTTATTCACCGTTATACGAGTTGTCTCTAAGCCTAATTTCATTTCCTGCATTGTTAGCTCTTGGTTTAAGTAAAAGAATGGTTGAAATTCTAATTTATTTCCGGTTAAAGGTTTCAGAAAGCTATTAGTTTTATTTGATTTTATAACAAAGATTCTTTGTTTCTTTTTGCATTATTAACGCCAATTTTAAAGCTTTTACAGCATATGTATATTGCCTCCAAATATTGGTTATCGGCCTCCTGTTCATGCTAATAATCGGTATCGATATCGGCCCTGAAAAAAACTAAATCGTTTTGATCCACATATGTATTATGTGGTGGCGCAGTGGTTAGCACGTGTGCGGCACAGTTCTGAGGTCGTGGGAACCTCCTGAGTGGGTTCAAATCCAGCTACCGGCCTTGCTGTGCGGAGTTTGTATGTTCTCCCCGTGCTTGCGTGGGTTTCCTCCGGGCACTCCGGTTTCCTCCCACATTCCAAAAACATGCATTTCAGGTGAATTGGCCGGTCCAAATTGTCCCTAGGAGTGACTGAGCGAGTGAGTTGTCTGTCCATGTGTGCCCTGCCTGGCTGGCAACCAGTCCAGGGTGTCCCCTGCCGACTGCCCGATGATTGCTGGGATGGGCTCCATCATCCCCGCGACCCTACTGAGGATAAGCGGTGCAGCTGATGAGATGAGATGTATTATTATTCATTCTTTTAAAGAAGTATATGGGTTTTAATCACATTTCTCCACGTCCACCTGGACCAAATATAGAGTCTAAATGCAGGAACAAATTAGAGGAGGAAAGGTCATCTTTGTTCTATTTCCTTCCTGTCTACATTTGGCTGAGGTGTAATTCCCACAGACGGTCATAACCGCTGTCCCCGTCCTACCCCGAGCTTTGACGGTGACCCAGTAACTCCTTCATTTCTTGTTGGCTCTTTCCCCCCGCGGTGGCCGGCGCGCTGTAATTGACTTTTTATTCGAGTCAATTAAAAGTGCCGGGCTACAGACAAAACAAGTCTGCCGACCGACTCGCTTATTTTTCCCTCTTCTATTTCTTTGCCTGCGGCTTTCTCCATTATTTATTCAGCGGGCTCGGTGGCCGAGGAAAGGCTTGAGTGTCATGAATCCTTGTTTACAATGTCGTTAATCTTTGTGTGTGAGGCCCCGCCCTCTCTTGCAACAAGAAAGCTAATCCTTTTTAAATGCTAATTCGAGGTTTTTGTGAAGAAGGAAATCACTTGTTTTAGACAACTATTCTTCAAAGTGTTTGGATAGAAGTATGAAATAAATGTGAGACCTATTAAAGCAAGGGTCTCTGAGGACAGCTGAGGTGCCTGCGGACCTGTTCTGAAAATACCCCACCAGTGCTAGGTCATTTTGCACACGTCAAGTCAAGTCAAGTCATTTTTATTTGTATAGCCCTTAATCACAAAAAGTCTCAAAGGGCTTCATAGGTTATTACACAGACTATTTTTTCAGACTTATTACACGATCCCATGATCTGGAACCAACATGAGGGCAAGGAAAAACTCAAAAAACCTCAACATGAGGAAAATTAAGAAACCTTGAGAAGGGACCGCACATGTGGTATCCCCCTTCCAGGATTACCAGACAGCAAAGGATGTTGCAATCACAAATAATACACAGATATTGTCCACGAAAAGTATAGGTTATTCATATGCTATAGAGTAAAAGTGAGCTTAGATTTAAACATTTCCACTGAGGTTGCGGATCGGATCTCAGGGGGAAGAGCATTCCACAGCACCGGTGCCCGGATGGAGAACGCTCTCGAACCTGCGGAACACTTCTTGGCTCTTGGGATCACCGGAAGACCGGCGCTCTCAGAACGAAGGTTTCGGACCGGAACATAGGGGGAAATCAGATCTGAAAGATATGAGGGAGCAAGTCCATGTATGATTTTGTATAATACTAAGAGAACCTTCACATCTTAGGCTAACAGGGAGCCAATGCAGGTTAGCCAAAATCGGGGTGATGTGATCGGACTTTTTTGTCCTAGTTAAAAGCCTCGCTGCGGCATTTTGTACCAGCTGAAGACTCTTGATTCTGGACTACGGTAGACCGGAGAGTAGTGCATTACAGTAATCGAGACTGGAGGTAACAAACGCGTGAATTATAATCCCCGCATCCGACTGAGACAGCATAGGCCGAATTTTAGCAATGTTACGAAGATGGAAGAAAGCGGTTCTAGTAATTTTCTTCACGTGTGTTTGAAAGGACAGATCGGGGTCAAATATGACACCTACATTTTTAACTGAGTCACTCTGTGTGATGTGACATTTATCAATGTTCACAGCAGTTTTTGAGAATAAGTTGCGGTATTTAGATGGACCAATAACTAACATTTCGGTCTTTTCAGAGTTAAGACGCAAGACATTGAGTGACATCCACTCTTTTATCTCAGTGAGGCAGGCCTCCATATTTCCACAATTTAGTGTGGCAGATTCCTTCAACGGAAGATATAGTTGAGTGTCATCTGCGTAGCAGTGGAAACAGATATTATACTTGCGAATAAATTATATTTTTCGTTTTTTATTTGTTAAAACAGTTTATAATATTCAATAATGTGTGTTCCACTTTATGATTGTGTCCCACTTATTGTTGATGCTTCACAAGAAATTACAGTTTTATATCTTGATGTCTGATGTGTGGCAAAATGTCACAAAGTTCAAGTGGGCCAAATAGTTTTGCAAGCCACTGTATGTTCTTCTTTTTAAATATACTGTTATACGTTTTTAAACATCCTAATTCCCACAACGGATATTCTTTTATAAAGACGACCCACAAATATCATTTTGACATTACACAAAAAATGGAGTCGTCCCGACACGCCTTACAGTGATAAAGCACCCCAACAGGAGGCACAGTGTGACAGTATCTCGCTTTAAGAACTGATGGACACCTAGCCGTGTTTCAGGTAAGAGGAAACCAAAAAACGAAACAAATTTTTCTTTTCTCGATTGTCACTCACAATCGACACGTGGGCAGCGGAGCTATTTTGAACTACTTATGCCAAAACTGCAATTACTGCTAAATTTGGTAGACGCTAACTTCTGAATCTATCCATTTTGGTCGCGAACGAGCTACGACTGTCGTTAGCAAGGAAGCTAAAAACAGGAAAGTACATCTAATGGATTTTTAGCCTCAAATATGTTATTTCAATTTATATTTAAGTATATATTCAATTCTTACACATACATGTATGTTCAATTCATCAAACAATCTTACTGTCAGGACCAGAACGGAAACAGGACCCAATTGTGTTACGTTTCTCATAAGTTTTATAAAAGGAAAGAGGAAGGGCTGCGCCCACGATCCGGTGTTCGCTAGGCGCGTGAAACAAGTCGCTCTCGTACTCTGATTGTGATCCGAACACAGAAGTGGATCTTCCGTAGCAAGCGATGGTGGTGTCAAGGACAGAAAAAAAACAGGTCGAAAGCCGGGACAGGAGAGCAAAAACGTGGTCGGGGTCAGAAACGGGTCTTTGCCGGGACGGGAGCGCAGGCGTGGTTGGGGGATCAAAAACGGGTCGTAAGTTGGGACGCGAGAGCAGACGTGGTCAGGATCAAAACGTAGCTGGAGACAGATGGGAGCAAAAATGGCACAGGTGGGAGTCAGGGTTGAAAAAGGTTTGCTTAGTATACAGACGGACTGAGAACAGGGGACTGACAGGACTGGGTTCAAATACTGACAGGGAGCCAATCAGAACCTGTGGCAGTTGGCGCCGTGGGAGCGGGCACAGATGAGTCACATCAGTAATCATGACACTTACTTCTTTCACTGGCATCAATGGACAAAATTATTGGAAATAAAACAATTGAATTGAGTTATCGTCTTGGCAAGCATATTTTATTTTTGATAGATCTTGAATACATTTTTTCAGTATTCAATTACTGTACTTGAATTATGACTTGTTTTATTCTTGAATCAATTTTTTTGTTAATTTTTATGATTTTTTTTTTCCAATTGGTAGAACATTTTGACTTGTTCATTTTGTAAATAGCTGTTGTGCTGAAAAATAGAATATGCATATAATATATATTATATATAACCCTTAAAACGATAATGATGATATTTTCTTAGGGTGGAGCATTTTGATTTGCTTATTTTGTAAGAAGCCCGCGTACTGAAAAAGTGCGCGCACCATGAAATAAAGAATGATTTAAGAATTCAAGAGATGTGCGTTTTTTGACGGTAATAGAGTATTTTGACTAGCTTATTTTGTGGAGGGTAGATCAATTTAAATCAGTCGTTTTGTAATTGGCTCGCATGCTGAAAAAAATTGAGCACCTCCTGAATTAAAGAATATAGAAGTTTTTCCAAAACATTGATAATTCAAAATATTTTTGAGGTAAGTACAGCTCTTTGAATTGCTCGTTTTCTAAGTAGCTCACACCCTGAAACAATATTAGCAGCCCTGAGTTAAATCATCTCCAAAGAATCCTTCCATCCTTCAAGCTCGATGCGATATTTTGCATTTCGTGGTGGGTAGATCAATTTGCCTCGGCTATTTTGTAAGTAGCTCGCCTGCTGAAAAAAAAAAGTATAAAAACAGCTGAATTAAAATATGTCGAAAAAAAATCTTCAAACATGATTAATTATGGATATGTGCATTTTTCAAGGAGGTAGAGCTTTTAGACTCCTTCATCTTGTATGTAGCTCGTGTGCTGAAAAAGTGCGCGCGCCTCTGAATTTAAAAATATAGAAGGATTCCTAAAACATTCCAAAAACGAGACATTTTGGATTTAGGGTGGTTGGTTGTTCATTTTGACTCTTTCATTTGATAGTAAATCAGTGGTTGAAAGGTGCTTTTTTTTCCTTTCTTTTTTTTCCTCCTCCCTTTTCTTTCTATTTTACTTTCTTTTATCTTCCAAACATTCTCTTTCTCTCTCTTTTCTCCCCCCCTCTCTTTTTCTTTCTTTTCTTTCTCTTCTTTCTTTTCTTTCCGTTTTTTCTCATTTTCCCTTTTCTTTCCATCTTCCAAAATTATGATCTTTCTTTCTCTCTTTCTTTCTGTTTTCTTTCTTTCATTCCTTCTTTCTTTTTTTTCTTTCTTTCTCTCTTTCTTTCTCCCTTTTTCCCTTTTTTCTGTTTTTCTTTCTTTTTTTTCCTTCTTTCTTTCTTTCTCCCTTTCACTCATTCTTTCTTTCTTTCTTTCTTTCTTTGTCCCTTTCACTCATTCATTCTCCCTTTATTTCTATTTTCGCTTTCTGTCTTTCTTTCCGTCTGTCTTTCTTTCTGTCTTTCTTTCTGTCTTTCTTTCTGTCTTTCTTTCTCCCTTTTTTTCTTTCTTTCTTTCTTTTTTTCTTTCTTTCTCTCTTTCTTTCTTGCATTCTTTCTGTCTCTTTCTCTTTTCTTGTCTCTTTCCTTCTTTCCTTCCCTCTCTCTTTCCATTTTTCCTTGTCTCTCTCTTTCCTTCTTTCATTGTCTTTCTCTTTCTTTCCTTGTCTCTCTCTTTCCTACTTTCCTTGTTTCGCCCTTTCCCTCTTTCCTTGTTTCATCCTTTCCATGTATCTCTCTTTCACTCTTTCATTGTCTCTCTCTTTCCCTATTTCCTTGTCTCTTTCTTTCCTTGTCTCTCTTTTTTCTCTTGTTTTTTTCCTTCTATATCTGCTTTTGAGGTTCTTTGCATCATTTACTTTTTACAATCCAGTAGAAACTGTCAAAAAAAAAAGATCTCGCCATCTTTGATCGAGCTACTTAAAGTGTCTAATCTCCCGATACCTGCGTTCTGTCGCCATGGAAACAGAGAAGAAAAGGTGAACAAGGGAGACGGGGAGAACTGCGTTACCATGGCAATAAAACGCTTGAAGGGTGGATGCAGATTTTGAAAAATAAATTAATTCATTAATTGACGAGCTACGAGTAAAAATGACCGGAGATTAAACGTTTAAAAGATTAAATAAAAAGCTGTTTCACTTGTTTGACCTTGAATATGAATTTATAATAAAAGGTCATATCTTCCCTCGAGTAGTCTCTACGGAAAAAGGAAAAGCGAAAACGAGTGTAACCGGTATTTTATGTTAGCAAATTTTACGTTAGTACAATGTTGGATTTTCACCCCCAAAAATCCGATACTAGCATTAGCCTTTCTATGTTTAGCGAAACTGCTAAAGTGAAAACGATTACAACTCGTAGTTGATGTTTACGAATTATATATATGTTTATTTTCTTACTTTAACAATGGGTATGTTAGCATTAGCGTCTACTTGCTAGCCACGGTGTACACAATGCTAGCATTATTACTTGAGGTCTGTGCTACTAGTATTAGCTGCTGAAATATTCAGCATCGACGGCCAAAGTGGTGTTTGTGTCTAAAGCAAAGCTAGCTGCATGCTAGTAGCAGGTATTTCCACAATGCTGGAATTATTATTTAAGGTCTCTGCCACGAGCATTAGCTATTAAAATCTTTAGGATTAAGTGCCAAAGAGATGCTAGTATCTTAAGCAAAACTAGCCACTTAAGCGATGCTATATGCCATTGAGGCAAGAAGTTGTTTCCACAACGCCAGTATTGTAAATTGAGGTCTCTGTCACTAGCATTAGCCGCTAACTTATTTAGCCATAACTGCTAAAGTGATGTTAGTGCCTAAAGCAAAGAGATGCTAAATGCTAATGTGTCTTGCTGTCAGTTCCACAATGCTAGCAGTATAAGTTAAGTTTGGTTTCACTAGCATTAGCTATTTATGAGGATTGAGTGCTAAAGTGCTGGTTGTGTCTAAAGCAAAGCTAGCCACCAAATAATGTTTTTCACCGATGCAGCTAGCAGCCCTTTCCACAATGTGTTGGCTGTGTGAGGTGAGGTCCGCGTTTACTAGCATTAGCGATTTTATACCTTACAACTGCTCAAGTGGTGCTAGTGTCTAAGGCAAAGCTAATCCCCAAAGTGATTACATTTGCTAATTTGTCTAGCAGCTACATCCACAAGGTCTGTGACACTAGTATTAGCTGTTATATTTTTTGGTGTTAACTGCTAATTTGATACCTGTGGCTTAAGCAAAGTTAGCTACCAAAGTGATGCAATTTGCTAATGAGGCTAGGAGTTTTTTTCTACAATGCTAGCATTATGAGTTAAGGTTTTTGTCACTAGCATTAGCAATTAAATTATTTAGGATTAAGTTGCTAAAGTATAGCTAGCCACCAAAGCAATGTGATTTGTTAATCTGACTAGCAGCCATTTAAACTAAGGTAACATTTTTATTTAAGGTCTCTGACACTAGCAGGAGGTGCCAATTTATTAAGCATTATTTGCTAAGTTGCTAAAACAAAGTAGCCACCAAAGCGATGCTATTTGTTAATGTGGATGCAGCGTCTTGCCCCAACGGCTTGTTTTTTCAAGATTTTTGAAACTACCATTAGCTTCTAAATTGTTAAGCATTAATTGATAATGTGATGCTAGTGGCTTAAGCAAAGCTAGCTAGCAAAGTGGTGCTGTTTGCTACTGAGGCTAGGTGTTGTTGCCACAATGCTAGCATTATAAGTGAAGGTCTGTGTCATTAGCATTAGTTATTAAATCCTCTAGGATTAAGTGTTAAACTAACGTAAAGCTAGCCACCAAAGCAATGCTGTTTGCTTATGCGGGAAGCGAGAAACATTTTAACTAAGTTAACATTGATATTTAAAAGCTGTGCCACTAATTTCTTTAGGATGGAACGCTAAAGTGTTAGTGGCTAGTGTTCAACAAGTAGATATGAAAATTGGTGGCTTGTTACTAAAACATAGTAAGCCACCAAAGCAATGCTGTTTGCTAATACGAGAAGCGTCCATTTTAACTAAATTAACATTGATATTTAAAGGCTGTGCCACTAATTTCTTTAGGATGGAATGCTAAAGTGCTAGTGGCTAAAACAAAGCTAGCCACAAAAGTGCTATTTGGTAATTCAGCTAGCATTATGAGTTAAGGTCTCTGCCATTAGCATTAGCTGCTAAATGATTTAGCCATTAGAACTCTCGTTTCTGGTGATTTCTCTAGAAATACTATTTGCAGCTTGCCAATTTATTTTTCTTTAACAATTGTTCAACAAATAGAATTGAGCATTGGCGGCTTGTTGCTGAAACAGAGTTAGCCACCAAAGCAATGGTATTTGGTAATGACGTCGGAATTTAAAAAAAAAAAATGCTGGAACGAGGGGCCAAAAATCCTGTTATTCCTGTCTGGTTTTGAAATTTACGAAAAAATAATAATATACGGAAATTCAAATTGTGTATTTCTAGTGGAACAATAGAGTCGGCGGTTTTCCAGAAAATCGATTGCGCCGCTATCTCGATTTCTTTTTGCCGAGAAATAAACAAAAAGTCAAAAGCTTTCTCCTGCCAAAAATCGGCGAAATGGGTGGCAGGAAGTTATTTTGAAAGGTGATGCGGTTGCCGCGGAAACGCTTTCTCTTCTTTCAAAGTGCTTGACCTCGGGAGATCGGCCAATTCGGAGATCGGCGAGCGATCGCCGATTAGCGGCTAAATGGAGTTCCCGAGCCCTGCCGGGCGCTGCCATTTTTTTTTCTTTTTTTAAAAATCCATTTGCTCTGTACAGTCATGACATTGGAACTGAAATTCATTTTTTTAGTTCGAGGGTTACACATTTCCTTTCATGTTATGTTCCTTTTTTTTTATCTTTATTTGTTTAAATTTTCAGGAATCAATTTGTTACCTTAAATCTTAACACTTGACTTAACATTCACAGCGTTCTGTCTGTTGTAGTCTTATGAATTACCTTTCATGTTTTCTTCCTTTTTCTTCATGTGTTGTTTTTCAAGTGTAAATTTGCTCATTGTTTATTAACACTTGATTAATGTTGTTTTTTTCAGTTTGTTTTACAAATTTATTTTCATGTTATGTTCAATTTTATCTTTCATTGTTTTTATTTTCACAAATTAATTTCGTCTCTGTTAATTTTTTAACAATTGAATTAACATTGACAACGATTTATCAGTTGTAGTGTTATGTATTACCTTTCATGTTTTCTTCCTTTTTCTTCATGTGTTGTTTTCCAAGTATAAAGTTGCTCATCCTTTAATAACATTTAAACTTAAATTAATGTTTTTTTTAGTTTAAATTTTACAAATTTATTTTCATGTTCTGTTCATTTAAAAATTAAAGAGAAACAATCTGCTCAATCTTCCTATATTTGAACTGAAATTCACATTTTATCAGTTCAAGTGTTACAAATTTACTTTCATGTTATCTTCAATTTTTCTTGGTTTTTATTTTGAATAATGCATGTGTTTGTCGTACATTTAAAACACTGCAATTACATTTCATTTCACTCCATGGATTATACATTATCCTTTCAAGTTTTGTTCAGTTACAGTATATGTGAATTTTTTTTCAATAACCTGTTTTCTTGCTAAATGTGTGACACTTGAACTAAAATTATTATTTTTTTTACTGTGTTTCTTTGTAACTTGCATCTTATGTCCCTTTTTTTCTTTTTTGCTTGTTAATTTCACAAATCCATTTACTTTACGTAGAATCGGATACATTAAAAGCATAATAAAATGAGGCTCAACACCTATTTGACAATGATTTGACATTTACCACCATGTTTGGTTCCTTTATTACATAAAAACAAATGAAAATGAAGGATTTACCAACTGGATTATAGGAGACTAAACAGCATTTGCTGTTCATTCGTCTGGCTTGATGAATACAAGACGAAATAAAGCTAATTGAAAAAATAATTAGCAATTTGTAACGAGATAAAACTGTAGCCAAATTATAACTAATTGTTTTTTATAATGTTAATGTGAATTCATCTTCTGTTTTTTTGACTCAGGGACTGAAATGAAAGAATTTTAATCATCAAACAAAATAATTAAGGGGTTATTCCAGGGGTGGGCAAACTATGGCCCCCGGGCCCTATTAGGCCCTTCAGGCTTTCTCGTCCGGCCTGCCAAACAAAAATGGTCAAAATATAATGACAATATATATATATATATAATCGTAAATAAAGTACTACTGATTGAAAAAAATTGTTTTTGCCAACTTTGTCACCATGATTCTACAACACACTGCAACAATGCTACAAAACAAAATATAAAATTGAGTGCTTTAAAAAACGGAATTTTTTATTATTTTTCTTTGAAATTATCTGCATTTATATAGCGCTTTTCAAGTCAATGACTTCCCAAAGCGCTTTACAGTGTGCTTCACATTTCCCAATAGCGGCCGGGTATTGCAGCCATGTAAGACGCTAACCTGCTTATTGGGGGTTCAGTGTCTTACCCAAGGACACTTCGACATGTAACACGGACGAGCCGGTATTCGAACTGGGATCCCTTGATCCCAAGACGAGCGCTCTACCTCCTGAGCTACTGCCGCCATTCTGAAAAGAAAAAAAGAAAAAAAAAACGATAAAAAGGCTATAACATAAAAATACCACTACAGAAATACTAAAAAAATACCACTACATTATTAGTGTAATACAAAATACTACCACATATGTATTACAACACATATACAACTACAAATACTACTACCAAAATATTACGACAGAATTACTACAAAAATACAACTACAATAATATTACAAAAATGTTACAGATACACTACAATACTTCTACTATGGAAATACTACAAAAATACTACTACATAAATACTACAAAATGATAAAAAAATAAAACTACGGTAATAATACAAAACTAAATATAAAATTCAGTGCTTAAAACTGTGACGTGATATTATAAACAAATATAACATGAAGATGTCTGTACGTATATTGATTAATGGGAATCCGTTTAACATTTTTTTTCCATTTTCAGGTTTACAAACTTACTTTCATGTTGTGTTTATTTAATTAATTTTGAATAGAAATCCTCGGCAGGCATTTTTTAAACATGAGTGTAATTCCTTTTTTAGTCCAGTGGTTATTTACTTTCATGTTATACCATTTTTTTCTTACTTTTTCAAAATAATCTATTTGCTCTCTTGGTGACTCTCTACCCAAAATTATTTTTTTTTCTCGAGGGTTACAAATTGACTTTTATGTTTTGTTCATTTTATGTTTCCCCCCCAAAATTTATATGCTCGCTGTACATCCATCAAATTTGAACCAAAATTCTTACTTTTTTAATTTGAGGGTTCCATATTTACTTTCATGTTATTTTCATTTTTACCTTTAATTTATTGAAATTGTTTTTCTTTTCACAAATCCATTTGCTCACCGTACAGTCATGACACTTGAACTGAGATTCAATGTTATAGTCCAAACTTTACATTATAACTTTCATATTATTCTCACTTTTTCCTCTATTTTTTTTCCTCTGTTGTAGCCCAAAATGTTTTCCGATTTTTTGATTAACCGACGTCTGTATTTTCGGCAAATGCAATGTTTTTTTTTCGCGTCGCGGCACCCGAGGCGGCCGACAACAGCCGAAGGCATCGAGCGAGATTCCCCGTCGAACTTGTAAACGATGAATGATTTAACACTCCTTATTAAAATAAACACGATTATGCAAACGCCGCTCGTGCAAACAACCATTTTGCATTTTTTATTTGGCAGGAAAACAAACAGCCTGCAATTCATACTTTCAAATTCGGGACAGATTTCTTTTTATTGATTGTCAAATTCGTTTTGATTTCATTTTGGTTAGGTGAACACAAAATCATGTAAAAAACTCATTTTAGAATCCTGTTCGATATCCCCTAGATTGCATAGAATTGTATAAAAACTGACACTTGAACTGAGACAAGAAACAAAAAAAAAACATTTGAACTTATACATAGAGGAAAAAATGTACAAACCAACACTGGAACTGATAAATAAATGAAACAAATGGTCAAGCCAACATTCGAACTGATACATTGGGGAAACAATTGGATGCAAACCAACATGTGAACAATGCATGAAGGACACAAATTGTATTCTAACCAACACTTGAACTAATACATAAAGCGAAATACCGTAAATTCCGGACCATAAGCCGCTACTTTTTTCCCAAACGTTCAACCCTGCGGCTTATTCACTGATGCAGCCAATTTATGTAATTTTAGTGTAGACATATCATCATCATGCAAATTGCAAAAAGAAAGGCACATGACGCAGCTTTCAAGCTAAATGCAATAGAGCTTACTTTGCGAGCGTGTTGCTAGCGTGTTTTTAAGTAAGGGAGCGTGGGATGACGTCCATACTGAAGGAAGACAACTTAGATGACGTCAGTTATAAGGAGGAAGATGAGGAGGGTTTACTGTGATTTCTACATGTACGATATGTTTTTTTTAACACACCTGTTTACTGTGTTGCGAGCGTGTTGCTAGTAGCGTTTTGCTACCCTTCACAGGCACGGTTTAGGATGAAAGTTATTATATTATTATTAAAGCTTTGAAAACTCTCTCGGTGTACTGTCTTTCTTTGTAAATATGTGTAACCATGTATAATATGTATTTGGAACTTTATATTTTTGTAATGTATTTATTTTAGAGACTTATTCTGATATGTTTTGCACGAGCAAATGAGAAAGAAGGGGCGGGGCAAACGGTGGCTGACGGGAAGTGGAGTAAAGGTGAGACGTGTTTGTGGACGCGGCCGACAATAGTGGATATTTATTTTTCCCACCCTTATCTTTGGAAATATACACTTTTTTCCTTGGATTACTTTCAACGGGCACCCGGACTCTGCAGGTCTGCATAAAACCTTAAGTACCGGTATCATTTTCCGTTCATTTTGCCGGCTGTGGTTTTCAAACTTTGTACATTATATTCAGTTACAATCGCGGTACTCAAAGTCGGGTTTGGGTTAATTTTGCGATTGTGTTACATGCTTATATACAGGTGTGGCTTGTGTAAGTACGAAAGCGGTTATCCTCTTAAAATGTGGTGGGTGCGGCTTATAATCAGGTGCGCCCTATAGTCCGGAATTTACGGTAATTGTAACCAAACATACTCGAACTGATACATTGAAGAAAAAAATGGATGCAAACCAACATGTGAATTAATGCATGAAAGACACATTCTATTTAAACCAACATTTGAACTGAGACATAAAGGGAAATAATGGTATGTAAACATACACTCGAACTGATACATCGAGGAAAAAATTGGATGCAAACCTACATTAGTGCATGAATGACACAAATTATATTTCAAACAACACTTGAACTGATACTTAAAAGAAAAATAATTGTATTTAAACGTACACTCGAACTGATACATTGAGGAAACAATTGGACTCAAACCAACGTGAGCATTAGTGCATGAAGCACACAAATTATATTTCAGACAACACTTGAACTGATACTTAAAAGAAAAATAATTCTATTTAAACATGCACTTGAACTGATACATCGATGAAACGATTGGATGCAAACCAACATGTGAATTAGTTTTCATGCTTCACTTTAAGAGCCATAGCATGCCGGTCACAGTTTTCCAAGTATTTTATGTGTTTTGGATCATTTCAAATTGTGTGTACACTGTTAGTCATCTTACCCATTTCGGCTTTAATCCGGATCCTCTCGGTCATATACAGTATAGTGAAAAAAATAATAATTTGAACACCTTGCTATTTTGCTATTTCTTCCACTTAGAAATCACGGAGGGGTCTGAAATTTTCATCGTTGTTGCATATCCACTGTGAGAGAGATAAACTAAAAATAAAAATCACAATGCATGATTTTTTTAACTATTTGTGTCATATAGCAGCACATAAGTATTTGAACACCTGAGAAAATGAATGTTAATATTTGGCACAGTAGCCTTTGTTTGCTATTACAGAGGTCAAATGTTTCCTGTGGTCTTTCACCAGATTTTCACACACTGGCGGAGGGATCTTGGACCGCTCCTGAACAAAGATCCTCTCTAGACCAGTCAGGTTTCTGGGCTGTCGCTGAAAAACACGGAGTTTGAGCTCCCTCCAGAGATTTTCGATTGGTTTCAGGTCTGGGGACTGGCTGGGCCATGCTGCAGCATTAATATGCTTCTTACAGAGCCACTCCTTGGTTTTCCTGGCTGTGTGCTTCGGGTCGTTGTCGTGTTGTAAGACCCAGCCACGAGCCTTCTTCATGATCTGACTGAGGAAAGGATGTTGTTCCCCAAAATCTCACAATACACGGCCCCAGTCATTCTCTCTTTAATGCAGTGCACTCGTCGTGTCCCATGTGCAGAAAAAGAACCCCAAAGCATGATGCTACCACCCCCAGATATCACAGTAGGGATGGTGTTCTTCTGATAGTACTCTTGATTCTTCTTCCTCCAAACACACTTAGTGGAATTATGACCATTAAGTTCTACTTTGGTCTCAATCTGACCACAAAACCTTCTCCCATGACTCCTCTGTATCATCCAAATGGGCATATGCAAACTTAAGACTGGCCTTGACATGTGCTGGTTTAAGCAGGGGAACCTTTCGTGCCATGCATGATTTCAAACCATTACCTTGGGAACGGTGGTCCCAAATCTTTTCTGGTCATGGACCAACTCCTGTTGTGTAGTTCTGGGCAGCTGTATCACACAGATAAAAAAATCATGCTTTGCAATTTTTGCATTTTTCTTTTTAGTTTATCCCTCTTACAGTGGACATGCGATGTACGATGACGATTTTAGACCCCTCCTTGATTTCTAAGTTGGAGGAATAGCAAAATAGCTGGGTGTTCCAATACTTTTTTTCTTCACTGTCCTTGTAGATCATAAAATGAACAATGTTGTTTATCATCACTGGCTATTAGTGTGTGAATGGGTGAGTGTGAAGCACATTGTAAAGCACTTTGGGAGATCCTTCGTGACTTGAAAAGTGCTATACTGTATAAATGCAGACCAATTACCATTTTATATCACATCAACCAATAGCTAACCACTTTAGCTATACTATTTTGCTAATGTGGCTGGAAACTGCATTAGCAGCCATTTCCATGATGCTAACATTTTCAAGGTATGTCATTAGCATTAGCTATTAAATTCTTTTGTATTAAGTGCTAAGCTAGCCACCAAAGTGATGCTCTTTGCTAATGGAATAAGCAGCTGTTTCCTCAATGTTAACATTATGAGTTAAGGATTAGCCTCTCTGATCTAATTACATGTTGTCTGTTACACGAACTCCTTAGGACTCTTAACTTTGTTTTGTTTATAGTTTATTTCCTTATATCTATTTTTCATTTTCCTACAATCATGTTCAGCTGCCGTGGGTCGATCACTTTATTTGGTCTTTTTCAAGTATGCAAAGGTACTTTTTTTGCTTGTTTGGTTTTGGCTCTGTTCTCTTTTTTGTTGGGTCGATTTATTTTATGTTATATTGTAACCATGGATGCTGGAACATCATTGTACAAATTGAAGTAGAGTTATAATAGTATCCCTGGTGACTAAAAATCCAGTCAAATATAAAGACATTTGAAAAATAAACAAAAACATTATGAGTTAAGGCAGGGGTCGGGAACCTATGGCTCGCGAGCCATATATGGCTCTTTCTACGAGTATCTGTGGCTCAGAGACAGATTTGATTGCATGCAAAATTTCTCCATCTTGTCCAAAAGTTGTTTCGTCTATCCTATTAAATTACACGTAAAGCTAAACCGGAACTTACTGACAAACGATTACTTCGCAGTATATATATGGCACGTTTTTCACTACAATTTACAGTAAAGGTGTCACACAAAAAAATGGGGAAAAAAAAACTCGTTTTAGCTGTACAACGCTAAAGAATCCTTTATATAAAAGTTCACTATGTAATCTGTGTTCAGTGTTCAGATACCTTATGATGAATCCACAGAACTGTAAATACGCCAAAACACCGGAAGAGAACTTAGTCATTTGATTGGGTGAGTGGGAGGGATGGGTGGAGCTATGCAAAAAGTACAAGCACTCCTTCCCCTCTCTCGCCAAAGGTAAGCACATAAGGCTCCCTATTCTCAGAATGTTGTGACGTTTTTACAAAATAAATGCTTGCATCTGGTTTTGAAACCAATATGTATGATAAAAAAGGGTCAAAAGGAGTTTAACCGATCTTGAGTCATTGCAAGAAAGAGACAAGTTTAAAGTGGTATGTTTGTTGATTTTGGGACAGGGGCTCTGGCATTATTCTCTTTTCATAATTTTTTATCAAATCATCAAAAATAAATGTGCTGAAGACTAAGCTTTTGTCTGGGGCGCGGGTTTAGCAATTTAGTAAATTTGTCTCATAATATATGGTGTGGCTCTTTCCCAAAATAAAATTAATATTTTTTGCTTTTATGGCTCTTTGAGTCAAAAAGGTTCCCGACCCCTGAGTTAAGGTCTCTCACTAGCATTAGCTTTTAATATATTTAGCATTAACGGCTGAAGTGATAAAAGCTGTCAAAGCAAAGCTGGCCACCAAAGCAATGCCATTTGCCTCTGCAGCAAGCAGCTATTATACCTTAAGGAGTGTGTTCCTAGCATTAGTCTTTAAATTCTGGTTCAAATGATGCTCGGGGCTAAGGGGGCTAGCAGTTCTAACTACAATGCTAGCAGAGTTGATTGTCTGTGTCGCCAGCATTAGCTCTTAAATTCTCTAGGTTTAAGAGTTTAGCCCAGGGGCTGGGATTCTTTTTGATCCTAAGAACCATAAAAAATATTTGTATATTTATTTATGAGAGAGAGAGAGAGAGAGAGAGAGAGAGAGAGAGAGAGAGAGAGAGAGAGAGAGAGAGAGAGAGAGAGAGAGAGAGAGAGAGAGAGAGAGAGAGAGAGAGAGAGAGAGAGAGAGAGAGAGAGAGAGAGAGAGAGAGAGAGAGAGAGAGAGAGAGAGAGAGAGAGAGAGAGAGAGAGAGAGAGAGAGAGAGAGAGAGAGAGAGAGAGAGAGAGAGAGAGAGAGAGAGAGAGAGAGAGAGAGCCTCTTAAGTAACTTCCTCACGCAGTTACTTAAGAGGGTCATTTCGACTGCCATTTTTGTTTTAGATAATGGTTTCAAAACAACGTATAAGCAAAGTTTTTTGTAAAAATGTCACCAAATACTGCAAACGACGATACCAACGTATTTACCTTCAGTGCATAATTCACCGGGCAAGGAAGTGTGCGCACGTCCTTCCCTTTGCATATATCCGCCCATTCCTACCGCTCCCCCAATTAAATTGCTATAAGTGCTTTGCTAGAGCAACTGGCTGTTAAAAGTTTGTTGTATGGCTTTTTCTTATATCGTGTCCAAATAATCAACATAGTGAGCTTCGGTATACAATATTATTTAGTGATTTACAGCCAAAACGGAGTCTGTTGATGTGACACCTTGATTGTAAACTAGTTAAATTTTTGTTGTGTTTATGTAGTGGACGGAACCTTGATTCCAGTTACAATTACCTTGGACTCACAACACGTGGTAAGCTTTCTCTCCTGGCTTTGATCTCTTTGATCTCCGGCAAAACTAACATAAAATGAGACAGAAACAAAATGAAAATAAATCCAAACAGCTTGCCAACATCATTTTTGCCGTTCCATGTATTCCGTTACTCCCCAAGCCTGCACAAAATGTAGTAATTGTATTCATATTTACTTTCTTTTGTCTTTTATTAGCATATTTGGTATTGGAGTAATCCAAAAGTAATTGGAAGTAATCCAGTTAAAGTAACCCTACCCAACCCTGCAGATATGCATCTTAAAGTGATACGTGATAACACATGAGAGAAATCATTCGTTGTTGACATTGTATAGCGGGGAAAATGCCATAAAGAGGGGTCAAAGAACATCATACAGTAATCCGCCCCAAATTTGACAATGTCATAAGGCGGGGTCGCTGTGTCCCGGGGACAATCAAAGGAATTGTTTTTCAAGGTGAAAAAGAAACTGCGACTGGAGTGGAATGAGGAAATAACGGAGGAGATGAAATCAATCCTCACAGACTTTTCCAGGCACCGCAATGAGTTCTTTTATGCGCTGGCACCCACAACGGCGCCCCCGGCACTTGATTTTCGCCCATTTCCTTCTCTACCGCGCTATTAGCGTCCCGTCGGAGCGCACAGCTTCCCTTGAGTTGGCTAAATCGTGATGGAATTGAGGGGTCTCTCACCGGGTCCCGGCTTTTATGGACTTGATTTTTGCTAGTGAGTAAGGAGGATGAGAAAAAAAAAACTCAGAAACTATTAAATCTAGAATGTCATTTAGATCATGTGATCATTTATAAATGGGATAACATATGACCAGGGTGGGGTAGGGTTACTTTAACTGAATTACTTTCAATTACTTTTGGATTACTCCAAAACCAAAAATGCAAAAAAAATACAAAAGAAAGTAAATATGAATAAAATGATGACTCACAACACGTGGTAAGCTTTCTCTCCTGGCTTTGATCTCTTTGATCTCCGGCAAAACTAACATAAAATGCGACAGAAACGAAATGAAAATAAATCCAAACAGCTTGCCAACATCATTTTTTGCCGTTCCATGTGTTCCGTTACTCCCCAAGCCTGCACAAAATGTAGTAATTGTATTCATATTTAGTTTATTTTGTCTTTTATTCGCATATTTGGTATTGGATTAATCCAAAAGTAATTGAAAGTAATCCAGTTAAAGTAACCCTACCCAACCCTGCATATGGCTTATAAATTCAGAATATATAGAAAATGCATATACATAAATAACTAGCAGTCGTCTTCTTTTTTGGGTGGGGATTCGTGAAATTTAATCAACCAATCCATTAACTACATAAAAACAAATACATAAATGAATCCAACAAATTAATCTAAAAAGGGAAGAAATAAAAATAGACATAAAAAATATAAAAATAAAACACAAGTTAATTAATAACAAAAATAAAGAAATAAGTAATCATCGATACACTCAATTGTGACGACCAGAACGGAATCAGGACCCAAATGCGTAACCAGAGTTGGGTAGGGTTACTTTAACTGGATTACTTTCAATGAATTTTGGATTACTCCAATACCAAATATGCTCATAAAAGACAAAATAAACTAAATATGAATAAAATGACTACATTTTGTGCAGGCTCGGGGAGTAACGGAACACATGGAACAGCAAAAATGATGTTGGCAAGCTGTTTGGATTTATTTTCCTTTTGTTTCTGTCGCATTTTATGTTAGTTTTGCCGGAGATCAAAGAGATCAAAGCCAGGAGAGAAAGCTTACCACGTGTTGTGAGTCATCATATTATTCATATCTAGTTTTTTTTTGTCTTTTATTAGCATATTTGGTATTGGAGCAATCCAAAAGTAATTGAAAGTAATCCAGTTAAAGTAACCCTACCCAATCCTGCATATGACTTATAAATTCAGAATATATGTTTGTGTTAACGTGCTTGACTGCCCCATTTCCCGTAAAATAAAAGCTTGTGTGAGAAACGTCACACATATTCCGGTTCTTGACAAAAATATCATTAGTCTCTACTGAATATTGGAAAATAGGAAGCTTCCTGTCTTCCCACGCTAGACCGCTGCCTAACATGCATGACTCCCCATTTCCTGTAAAATAAAAGGCTTGTGTGAGAACGTCACGCGTTTGGGTCCTGATCCTGTTCCGGTTCATGACACCCCCGAAATTGAAAACAATTCAAATAAAATCCGATAAAAACTTCATAAATCACTCATAGTCCTCTTTTTTTTCTTTATTTTGTCTAAATTTCCAAAATAGATGAACAAGTAAATAAATCAAACAAACACTATAATTAATTAAAACATTTCAAGTGTACATGGTGATTTACTGGGCATGGTTCTTACTAAATCAAGTCTGGCCCTCCTGGCACACTGGTTCAGTTGTATCACGTCTAATTACCTATAAAATGCTGAGTTTTTGTTGCTAGAGAGTAAAGAAGAAGAGGACGGGTGCAAAACAGTAACCGTGATAAAAACAAGCGATTGTTCGAAAGAATCGGCCGTTCGGCCTCGGTTTTCCCGAGAGTTCTTTCGAGAAACCGTTTGGATGATGTTCCAGGAATAGGGACCGCTGTTAAAAGTGGAGCTTTTGTTTTGCTAGCAACTTTTAGCGAGGCTCTGCGGTGCATTAGCTCACTATTGCTCACTAGGGAGGGAGCAGGGGCTCGGGCACCGCAGGGCCTTCTGCTTTTAAGTGCTTGCTCCAGTCACGCTTTGCTGCTTTTGCGCACGACGGAAAAATAAATAGCGCCTTGCCGCTGAAACCCATCCCTTCGCTTTTCTGCAAATTCAGCCAAAGAAAACGGGGATCCTCTCCAACTATCCGTAAAGGTCCGGCGTGTAAATGATATAGCGACCCCTAGTGGCGTCAGAAGACCTCATTCGTCGAAATGAAGTACTCCAAACCTATTGTCCAAAATGGCGGCACGGAAGTAATGACTTCCTGTTTCCAGCATTCAAGAAATTAAACACCATACAAAAATTCCCCAACAGAAGAAAATGACTGCTTGTTATAAACAAATTCATAAATAAATATAATAAAAATATTATTTCAATATATTTAGAAAGTTTCTGTTTTTAACTATATATTACTTTGTGATTATTTATTGATGGTATTCATTTTGATGTATTTATTTTTTTAATTTCTGTTTCAATTTTTATTACATTTAGAACACTTTTAGTGTTTTTTTGTTTTTTATTTACTTATGATTATTTATTCATTCAAACATATTTTGTTTTTCAAATTTTTATGTCTATTTGTTTTTTGGTTGTTTTTTTAAAATTTTGATTATTATTATTATTTTTTTTTTACATTACAAGGGAGGGGCGGGGGACACTTTGTTTATTTGTTTATTTTGGCAAATTCCCCAAAACAAGAAGAGGATTAGCAGTTATTTATTTTATTTTTGTAATACATTTAGAAAATTGCTGGTATTTCTTTTATAATTGCATTGATTTCTGATTATTATTTTTTTAATACTGTTATTATTTTTTCAGATTTTATTTCAACTTATTTCCTTCTCTAGCCACTCAGTTACTTGGGACATGCCACTAGCCTCTATTATCATTGTTAGCTGCTCTATGTAAATAAAGCTCACTTTGTCACACTCTTTCCAAAACTGGTCACACACTTTTTCCACTGTTTCCTTCTCTAGCCACTCAGTTACTTGGGTGCAGGTTATGGCTTGCTACTATCCGCTATTATCATTGTTACCTGCTCCGTGTAAGTAAAGCTCACTTTGTCCTTCAGTGTCGCTCAGTGTTCCACAGTTTTCTTCTCTAGTCACTCATGTTACTCTGCTGCAGGGTATGAATAGCAGCTATTGTTAATGTTAGCTTCTTCTGTTTCATTCTCCAGACCATTAACCAACTTTTTTCCACTGTTTCATTCCCTAGCCACCTGCGCTAGTCAGTCAACAGTAACCTATGGCTCGCCAGAGGCTGTTCTATTTATTGTTAGCTGTTCCTGCTTTGTCTTTCGTAAACTCTGGGTTTGAACTGGTGCTTGAAATCGTTGAAAATACTAATTTTGCGTTTTAAGGTTTGAAAAGTGCTTGAATGTTGGATGATACGCTAATAAATGCTCAAAACTGTTGCCTGGTTTCTCAACAAGTCTGCTTAACAATAAGACTGACACTGCTCTCTGGTAGCTTCACTTTGCCATTGCGTGTCTTCTTCCCTCATGATTAACGGCAGCTGGCATTAGTTTGTACGGTATTGTCATGAACGTGTGGACAGTCATTGCTATGTCTAAACAAGGCACCATGAAATGTGAATAAGGGCAAAGAATACGTATCAGTTACGGACATTTATTGTAGGCCATGCTAAAAATGGAGGTAACGTTTCCCAGTGGTAAATTGTCAGGGGACGAACTTCCTGTAACTGAAAATTTAAGCTACATATTATCATCATCTGCCAAATACACGAATGACACCGGATTTTTTTCTTGTAACTGGAGATATTGGAAAATGGGCTTTGAAAGCCCTTAATACTGCACGAACCCTGCTTGTATCTTTTTTCTATTTTACCCTGAAATGTTTCTGAAGAAAACAGGAGCTAGCTAAATATCAAACGCTATAAACGGGTAAAAAAAAACGCCAGAAACTGAGCGCAAAGCTGCCAAGCGTGGCACACGGCCGCTTTTTACGGTCCACAAAAGTCGTAAATTGGAGTCAAGCGTGACTTTGATCACGCTCCAAAAGAGAGAATGACTTCACGATGTGGATTTTCAGAACCAACAGGCGTCATATTTACCCAGCAGATGTTCGGAAAGGGTACGGAATACTTGACTTTTCCAGTTGCACTTTAACAGTAGAAGGAGAACTGAAATGTTTACGTCAGGTCGGGAGCGACAGGAGAGTCATAAAGCGACTTAATATGAGCATGTCACCGTGACGGGGCAGCCCAAGGGCATGTAGCACCGTCCCGTGGGAGCGCTTTGAGGTTACACGACTTTCACACTATAGTCTGCTTGGTGTTGTAGATATTTTGTGGATAAATGACACAACTCGGTACTGCTGACATTGGGTCTTAGCATTACAATAGAAAAAATAGTTGTTGATTTTTGCCACAGTCAAACAGTAATCAAGAGGGTGTACAACCAACAAATGGATTTAACATTAAACTTAAAAAATGTAATGAAGTTTTACACAAAACTGTCTTCAAAATGTGTAGGATTGATTTTTTTTTTGGGGTGTCAAAAAATCCGATAAGGTCCGGCTGGCATTGGGTCATTACTATAGATAAAAGTATGTTTTTCATGCTACAGGCAAATTTTAGTGGTCAATGTATCCATCCATTATATTCACCGCTTATCCCCAGTAGGGTCACGGGGGTGCTGGAGCCTATCCCAGCTGTTCGGGCAGTGGACACCCTGAACTGGTTACCAGCCAGTCTCAGGGGAAGTGCAGTTAATGTTTTCTTTGAAAAGATATCATCAGCATGTGACTTAAAACTATCGATAAAATGTGTAGGATTGTGCTAGGTGGTCTATGAAAATAGGTAGCGTTTTCTCTAATAATAATAATAATAATAATGCTCAGAGAAGCGCAAGAAAAAAACGAGCTGCAGGTTAAAATAAGTCCACTTGGTATTGCCCAAGCCAGGTGCCTAGCACAAACACTATACTTGTATTTCTTTCTCTCGCTTTCACTCTCTGTCTCTTGTTTACTCTTTCTTTTGCTCTCTCTTCCTTTTTTCATTTTCTCTCTTCTCTCTTCCTCTCTCTCTCCTTCTCTCTCTCTCTCTCTCTTGCTTTCCCCTTCTCTCTTTCTCCCCTTCTCTCTTTCTTTTCTTCTCTTTTGTCTCCTCTCTTTCTCACTTTCTTTTTATCTTTGGAATTCTTTCTTTACTTCTTTTTTTCTCCCTTTCTCACTATTTCTCTTTTTATCCCTTTTTTTCTCATATTTTCTACCTCTCTTTTCTCCCTCTCTCTTTCTTGGTCCCACCCTCTCTATTTTTCTCTCCCTTTCTTTCTCTTACTTATTTCTCTCTCGTTTTCTTTTTCTCTAATCTACTAGCCCGGCCCCCGAGAGAATGTTTGTTCTATTGTGTGGCCCCCGAGTTTGACACCCCTGAATTAGACATTTCTGACATTATAATGGAGAAAAGGCCTTGTTTATTAGTATGACCAAATGTTAGTCAAGAGGGTGAACGACTAATAAATGGAGGTAATGTTATCTTTAAAAAATATGTCATTAAAGTTTTACACAAAACTATCTTTAAAATGTGTAGGATTGTGGTAGGTATCATTTTTTTGAAGTCACCGAATAATCTCGTGGGAGCACTTTGAGGTTACACGACTCTCCCACTGGAGTCTGCATGATTTAGTATTCATTTTTTTCGATAAAAGATTCAATAAGACATTGTTGGCATTGCGTTATAGTATTAGAAAAGAAAATGTGTTTTTTTTGCTCCAGGAAAATATTAGTTGTCAAAAGGGTGTACAACCAACAAATAGAGTTAATGTTATCTTAAAAACAGATAGCATCAAAAAATTATCGTTGAAATGTGGTTGCATTGTGGTCTTTTCTAAGTCACTGAAAATTCTCGTGAGAGTGCTTTGAGTTTACACGTCTTTTACACCGTAGTCTGCTTGCTTTTACTTTTTTTTTTCTTGATGAAATATTCAACAAGGCGTTTGCTGACATTGGGTTATCGCATTATAATAGAAAATAAGGTTATTCTGCCATGGGCAAGTAAACCGTATCTTACCCAAAAAAAAAATAAAGGTTTACACAAAAATATTGTTGTAATGTGCAGGTTTTGGGTCTCCTTTAAGTCACTGAAATTTCTCATCTGAGGTTGAACAACTTTCACACTAGTGTTTATGGTTTTGTATTGGTTTAGGTTTGTTTTATCTTGGGGGGATTTGTTATCTGTTTGGTTTTGGGTTCTGGTGTGTTTTGGAGGTGTTTTATTGGGAAGTTTAGTTCTTGTTTTCATGTTTTGGGGTTTTATTTCTTTTTCAAGTTTGGTTTGATTTGTTGTGGGATTTTGGCTTTTGGGTTTTTTGTTTTGTTCTGGGTTCCTTTTGTGATCCGGTTTTCGTTCTTTGGTTCTTTTTCATGTTTAGTGTGATTTGGGTTTTGGTGTGTTTTGTTGTTTTGTCTATGGGGTTTTAGCGTGTTTTGAGTTTTTTTGTTTTGTTTTTGGGGGCGGCAGCAGCTCAGGAGGTAGAGCGCTCGTCTTGGGATCAAGGGATCCCAGTTCGAATCCCGGCTTGTCCGTGTTACATGTCGAAGTGTCCTTGGGTAAGACACTGAACCCCTAATACCCCCAATAAGCAGGTTAGCGCCTTACATGGCTGCAAGGCCGCTATTGGGAAATGTGGAGCACATTGTAAAGTGCTTTGGGAAGTCATTGACTTGAAAAACGCTATAGAAATGCAAATTATTTCATTTCATTTCATTTCATTTTTGTGCTTTGGTTTTAGTTTGGTTTTGGTGTGTTGTGGATATTTTGTGTCTTGTTTTGTTCTAGATTTTCTTCTGTTCTGGGGTTTTGTTTTATAATGTTCCAGTTTTATTTATTTATTTATTTATTTATTTATTTTTCCCTTTCTATTGCTATTTTTCCCTTTGAGGTTTTGTTTGTGCTTTACTTTGTTTTCATGAGGACTTTTTCTTTCACCAGATTATTACCTTATCCCAATCTATCAAAACAAAGTCAGGAGGGATTCGGCTTCAGATTTGTTGCAAAGCACTCTGATAAAAAAAAGCGACTGAGACGGATTCCAGATGACAATCTTTCCAAATAGAACTGCAAGCCACCTTCCCATATTGATTTGATTTGAGCTAAAACCTCCAAGAGCTGATTGAAAAACCACGCAAAAATGAAGTGGCCACGCTTTCATTCACCTATTTTTTTTGTACACACCACAACCTGCTGGTTTCACTCAAGATTTTCCCTTTTTCCCCCTGACCTGAGTTAGCTTAAATACTATTTTGCATTCCTTTACATCTTGAAGCATATTCCTCAACGTGCCGTCCCGAACGATTTAGCGGCCCGGGGTTGCCGATGCTGCGGTCGGGGGTATTTCGCTTTGTTGCGGCTAAATATAGTTTACGTAAAAACCGCAGCCAATGAGATCACTCGGAGACGGTAATGAGAAACACACAGAGAAAACGGGAATCGCTCTTTAGTGTTATGGAAAAGATGAATTCACAGGTTTTAGAGCACATGGTTTCACTTTTTTTTGCTTTGTGTGGTTTTGAAGATCGTCAGACGTTTTTCACTTTTCATGTCAGAGGCGAATGTCCCCAAAGTAGAATGGAGTGTTTTTGTGCTCACTTCCTCTCTGACTGACCTCGGCTTAAACATTCCCAAAGGGAGGCAGGGATTCTCAGGGAGCCAATAAACCCTCCAGCAGGGGGCCTAGTACTCAATCTTCTTCAGGTTTTACCGCTATACAGTATAGTCTCACTATAACGCAGGTGACATTTTACGCTTTTACTACTTGACAGATTTCCAAATGTGGTCACGTTTAACATAAGACCAAATCGGAGCATTGGGAACAACCATTGACTGTAGACAGACAGCGACTATTTAAACAGGGTTCCAAAATAATTCAGATGACCAACTTAAGTTGCAAAAATCCTGTCAGGTCAGACCCAAGACCATAACGATTCTTCAGGAGCAAGTATTGAACGTAGCAGCCAACTGCTGATTGATAAGAAAAAACTTTAACAAATGAGGCAATAATGGAGGTTAAAGGACCAACTTAAGTTGTACAAATGTTGTCAGGTGAATGTACGATCAAATCGGTACTTCGGGAACAACCATTGAATGTAGCGAGTACAAGGAAAGAGAAAGGCATTGTTGGAAGGAGTCCATCCATTAGCATTTTGGCATTTTCATTATGCCCTGAAGCAAACAAATTGCAGACAAGCATCTTATATCACGTCGACCAATAACAGGCTGGCATCGTAGAGACGTTTTTGAGCATACAAAACATTTTGTGGTTGATGTTGTATAGTAGGCAAAATGCCAGAAACAGGGGCCAGAAATACATCTCATTCCACACCATAAAGAGAAAACAGGTCACCAAATTCTGGGGTATACTGTATTAAAATGGTCCCCAAAAATATCAAGGTTGAATTTCGCCTGTCACGGGGTTGGAACGTAAACCCGGGTTGCCTGTAATCAGACACGGGCGACCATTGAGCTCAGTAATGAAGGCCAGGTTTAAATTTCACGCTAAGATCTTTAGACAAGCGGAGATCAAAGTAAGACAAAATTGGCGCATTGGGAACGTGCGAGACCACGGAGAACCCTGCTTGATCAGGGTTGGAAAAGAAAGCATTTAACGCTTGAGGTACTGGAGGTTAAAGACCAAGTGAAGTTGTAACAATCGGGTCAGGTTGGATGCAAGACCAAATCTGCGCAAGCAGTAAACGTAGCAGGACGACGGCTGTTTGATCCAGGTTTGAAAAAAAAAGACGCATTTAAGGGTTAAGATGAAATGAAATGATCTGCATTTATATAGCGCTTTTCAAGTCAATGAAGACTTCCCAAAGCGCTTTACAATGTGCTTCACATTTACCCATTCACACACACTCACACACCAATAGCCATTGTAATTCTAATTCTAATAATATGCAAGGCGCCAACCTGCTTATTGGGGGGCATTAGGGGTTCAGTGTCTTACCCAAGGACACTTTGACATGTAACACAGAGGAGCCGAGATTCGAACCAGCGATCTCTTGATCCCAAGACGGGCGCTCCACCTACTGAAATAATGCTGGAGTTTAAACAAACCGATTTTGTGAAAATGGCGTTAGGTTGGTGCTTTGGAAGCAAGCGTTGAACGTAGCGAGACGAAAAAAAAGAAAGCATTCAACGCTGGAAGTACTGGAGATGAAACGACCAACTCAAACCATGCAAATGCACTCAGGTTCGATTTTAATGTTACTCCATCATCACTATTTGAATCGAGCAAATCATTTATCAGGGTCCAAAAACAAAGCGTTTTACTCTCAGGAAACCGGTGTTCAACCGACCAACTGAAGTTGTAAAAAAATCGTAAGGTTGGATGTGTGACCAAATCTGTGCTTCGGGAGCAAGTATCGAACGTAGCGATACGATGGCTGTCCGAACAAAATATTACAGCAGTGGTCGCGTTGGGCGTAAGACCAAATAGGCCCCTTGGGAGCAAGGTTTGACATTAGCAAGACAACAGCTGTTTGATCAGGGTCAGAAAAGAGGACATTCAACACAGGGAGTATTAGAGGTTATACAACCAACTCAAGTTATATAAAGGCTATCAAGTTGGACCTGTAACCAAATCACAGCATTTAATTTATCATTCTAAAAATGATTGTCATCAAAATGCCTTAACTCTAAAAGCGGTGCCAGGTAATGTGTGTGAGGCGCGATGTCTGTGCAAAAAATATTAGTTTTTTTTTTGTTTTGGTTAATTGTTTTTATTGGTCGACTTGGTTTTAAAATTTGATTTCAAAAGGCATTAAACAAGTCTTTAAAAGTTTTGAATTTACCTTGCCATGAACTGTAGGAACAATGATTTAACAATTGAGGCACTGTAAGATAAACGACCAACTCAAGTCTTGCAATCGTGGCCGGGTTAGATGTAAGACCAAATCAGTGCTTTAGGAGCAACCATATTATTAAAATGTATCGTTTACCAAATTGTTCGAATTAGTTATCTGATTCCATTAACCAAACATCACCTAACAATGCGCACTCGTATCTTTTTGGGAAAAGATGGACAAGAAAAGCTGACGTTTTCACATGGGGGCAGATTTAATTTCTTAAAGTATTTAACTAAGTGAACTCCATCGAATTAGCCGAATTAGTGTCGCTCAACTCTCCGTCAAGCCTCCTTTCTCGTTCTCTTTCGATCTTATTCTCCCGGCCCACGGTTTTTTCCACAAGCTGGTGTCCCGGCTCCTCCCATGGGCGGGTCCGGAAAGCCCCCCACGTGGGCTCCATCATCCCGGAGAAGAGCGTCGCGATGTCTGTCCATGTGCGTCTGGACTTCTTCATCAGAGTCCTGTTATAAAAATTCCCAGGCCAAAACATTCCGCATTTGGAATGGCGTGACCTTGAAGCTCACTCAGTGAAAATCTTTATTGCACTCGATAAATGTAACTTTTATTCAACAAAATCCTTCATTGTAAAATGTATAAAATCCTTCAGTAGCGAGACGATGACTGTTTGTTCAGGGTTCTAAAAGAAGGAGGTACTGGAGGTTATATGACCAACTCAAGTTGTACAAATTCCGTCATGTTAGACGTAAGACTAAATTGATGCCTTGGGAGCAAGTGTTAAACGTAAAGAGACGACAGAAAAGAAAGCATTTAATGCTGGAGATACTGGAGATTAAACAACCAACTCAAGTCACGCAAATGCCGTCTTGTTGGATGACAGTTTTACTCCATGATCACTTTTTGAATCGAGCAAATCATCGACAGATCAAAGATGGCCTCAATTTCAACTGTCTTCGGCCTTCACATTCTTCTCCAGGTTTTATAACCTTACCTCGTCTCATTCGTAATCGCGTTTATTTTTACAGGATTGTTCGTCTCGTATGAATAAGCGCCTATCGTATTTGTCTGAAGGGGAAAGTAGGACGGCGAGAGCGATGATGTCATCAGGAGAATCGTTTTTATTTGTACTCGATTCATTTTTCATGGGGCCAGGTTATGCAACCTTCTACACGATTACGACATTTCAAAAGTCTTTTCAAATCCAGAGCGACAATCCATGCATTGTTCAACCAAGTCAGTGTTCGAGTTACAGACAAAAAATATTTTACATTGGAATCAAGAGAAGGCGGCAAGGCGGCTGGGTGGTTAGCGTGCAGCCCCAATATGCAGAGGTAGACGGTTCAAGTCCAACTACTGAAGCCTCCCCGTGTGGAGTTTGCATGTTCTTCCTGTGCCTGCCTGGGTTTCCTCCCACATTCCATAAACATGCATGTCAGGTTATTGTCCCTAGGTGTGAATAAGCGAGTGAGTTGTCCGTCTCTGTGTGCCTTGTGATTGGCTGACAACCAGTTCAGGGTGTCCCCTGCCCACTGCCTGAACATGACTGGGATGGGCTCCAGCACCCCCGCGACCCTACTGAGAATAAGCGGTGCAGATAAATACACACACACAAAATACCACAAAGGAAACATCAGGTTAGGTCAGTTTTTCAATTTGGGTTACTGACAAAACGGCTTTGCACTCAAAATGGTACATTCATTTGTTTTTGTTTATTTCACTCATAAAATAGAGAAGGAAAACAAATCAAATAATAATCAGGTTAGGTTAGGTCAGTCTTTGAATTTTAGTTACTGAAAAAACAAAATAGCATTGCACGCATGCAATTTTTTGGGTAGAGGTTATATTCCGAATATGGAAACGTAACAATCAATAACATTAGAGAAGAAAAACATCAAGAAAAAAATCAAATTAGTTTAGGTCAGGTTTTCAGTTTGAGTTACTGACAAGCAAAAATGTCATTGGTTCTAGAAGTACAAGCAAAATAGTTCTTTTCTGAAATGGAAAATTAAATCTGAAAGATATGAGGGAGCAAGTCCATGCATGATTTTGTATACTACCAACAGAACCTTAATATCACATCTTAAGCTAAAAGGGAGCCGATGCGGGTTAGCTAAAATCGGGGTAGTGTTATCACACTTTCTTGTCTTAGTTACAAGCCTAGCATTTTGTACCAGGTGGTGGCTCTTGATTTTGGACTTCGGGAGACCGGAGAGTAGTGCATTACAGTAATCGAAAAGGGAGGTAACAAACGCATGAATTATGATCTCCGCATCAGAACTGTGACGGCATAGGGTGAATTTTAGCAAATACTAGGAAGATGGAAAAAGCTGTTCTAAGTCATATTCTTAACGTGTCACAAGTCATGAAAGAGAAATGTATTTCGGTTAGCCTTTCAGTTTGACCAACTGACTCACAAAAGCATGTTAACTGACTAGCAAAATCCCTTTTTAAATTATATTAAGAGCATGCAACCATCATAATAGACAAAAATGGACAATTATTGTTTTTTTGTTGCTCAGTTTGAGCCACTGACTCAAAAACACATTGAACGCATGAAGTGGAACACACTTTATTGGATATTTTAAACTTTTTTTAACAAATAAAAAACGCAAAGGCTTGGGAAATCTTTTTGTTTAAAAATCCAGCTTGAAACTTCTCCACAACATTATCTCGGACCTGCCTGGTGTGTTCCTCATTCTTCATGATGCTCTCTGCGCTTTAAACACACATCTGAGACTATCACAGTGCAGGTGCATTTATACAGACACTTGATTACACACAGGTCAATTCAATTTATCATCGTTAGTCATTTAGATCACCATTGAATCATTCAGAGATTCTCACTGAACTTCTGGACGGAGTTTGAAAGTAAAGGGGCTGAATAATTTTGCACACCCACTTTTTCGTTTTTTTATTTGTTAAAGAAAGTTTAAAATATCCAAGAAAGTGTTTTCCACTTCATGATTGTGTCCCACTTTTTGTTGATGCTTCATAAGAAAATACAGTTTTATATCTTTATGTTTGAAGTCTGAAATGTGGCAATGAAATACATGAAAAATGTTTGTTTTTTTCCGAACATTGAAACATAATACTCGACAATAGAAAAGAAAAATATGACGAAAAAATGGCTTAGGTGAGTCTTTCATTTCGAGTTACTCATACACAAAAATGGCTTTGCGTTTATGTGATGTGCAAGCAAAATGCCCTGTTAGCGTAGCATTTTTATTTGTACTATAGCGACAACAGCAGCCTCGAAATAAAGTGGGAAATCTGTTCAACTACGACCTTTCCAGAAGATACGTACACATTATGGTATCAGAAATTTGACGTAGAAAAGTTATAAAAGTATTTTTAAAAATACGTGAAAAAAGTATGTTTACCTTCAGAGATGGACTAGATCTATAACTCAGATGGAGCAAGCCAACACATTTTCAGATGGTGCATGAAGATCTAGTCTTTAGCTGTACACATATATATATATATATATATATATATATATAAAATCAAAAAGATGAGAGACCAGTCTAATTGCAGAGATTACATATCATCCGTTCCAATCCCGACCGATTTCCTGATGCTCGGTATGGCAGTTGCCGTGGTAACCGCCAAATAAACGAAGATCCGTGTTTTATGAACGAAAGGTACACCTTCAATCCAATCGTATTTTCGCTTACGTCTCGATAAAATTGCGCGTTACATGTTAGCGGATAGGTAGCGATTTATGCTAACGTGGAGCACTTGTGTCGGCAACTGACATGATTGCATCATATTTATATTTTACTTTTTTCATTCTGATAATCTCAAGAGAAATGCTATAAGAAAAAACATACTCTCTTTGTTTGAGTTACCTACAATAATTTTGTTACATTTTCACATTGCACGACAGTTTCTAGTTAGCGGTTAGCATTACATATTTAACTATTTTTTTCCAGGGCAGACGATATAAAGAGAAGAGCTATGAGAGAATAACGTTCGATTTGTTTAAGTGACTTGCGTGGGTTTCCTTCGGGCACTCCGGTTTCCTCCCACATTCCAAAAACATGCATTTCAGGTGAATTGGCCGGTCCAAATTGTCCCTAGGTGTGAATGAGCGAATGAGTCGTTTGTCCCCGTGTGCCCTGCGATTGGCTGGCAACCAGTTCAGGGTGTCCCCTGCCCACTGCCCGGAGATGGCTGGGATGGGCTCCAGCCCCCCCGCGACCCTAATGAGGATAAGCGGTACGGCTGATGAGATGAGATGAGACTTAGAAATATTTCAATACAATTGCGCATCGCGTGAAAGTCTCTAGTTAGCGGTTAGCATCCAATATTTTTTATCTTATCATTCCAGGGCAATTTTTTTTAAGAGAAACACATCTCTCTTGCCACACCCATAGTTTAAGATTATATTCTGAGCATTTGGATTATCCATCTGTAAATTACGTTATTACTTTGAGTTCTTTGAGGTCTGATATAAATTACTAACCCCAAGAAAATAGAATCAATGAGCTAGGCCGTTTAAAATAAGACACACCATTTATTAACACAGAAAATTAATGATAGGAAAGAAAGAGGGGGGGGCAGCACGGCGGCGCAGTGGTTAGCGCTTGTGCGGCACAGTTCATGTCATGGAAACCTGTCGTGGGTTCAAATCCTGTGCGGAGTTTGTATGTTCTCCCCGTGCTTGCGTGGGTTTCCTCCGGGCACTCCGGTTTCCTCCCACATTCCAAAAACATGCATTTCAGGTGGATTGGCCGGTCTAAATTGTCCCTAGGTGTGAATGAGCGAGCGAGTGAGTTGTCTGTCCCCGTGTGCCCTGCGATTGGCTGGCAACCAGTTCAGGGTGTCCCCTGCCCACTGCCTGGAGATGGCTGGGATGGGCTCCAGCCCCCCCGCGACCCTAATGAGGATAAGCGGTACGGCTAATGAGATGAGATGAGAAGAAAGAGGGGAGTAAAGGCGCCAGGGATTATGGGAGTTTTCGACTGCTGAAAGGTAATAGCACAAAAAGAAAGTTTCCATTATAGTGCTAGTGAATTTGGAGAGATTTCCTAGATGGATTTTATCTCATGACCTCTGAACTGTACTACGGATGCACTAACCACTCAGCCGTCGTGCTGACGCATTTGTATTATAAACAAAAAACTATTGACTAATTGTCTTATGGAAATAACAATTTGGTAATGAACACAACTTCTTGTGATTTTCTTATTTTTGAGTGACTGCTAATTGCAAAAAGTGATAAAATTCTTAAAACAGTTTCAAAATAATTTTTATCTGATTTCTTTACCAATTATTCCATCGCAGCAACCATTTTGAAATTTCGAATTGATACCAGAAATAAATGTGATACTGAAACTGATAATGATCAAGGTTTTCTATTAATGTAGTTCTTCTACCCTCTGACGGTCAGTTAGGGAAGGGGAATTTTATGCAGGAATGTTTTAACCACAAGAACACAGATTTAGAATAGAATAGAATATACCTTTATTGTCATTGTTACAAAATGGGTTGAACATATTGTGACAACGAAATTGGGCGTGGCACTCCAAGTTCACATTTAACAGTGAGGATAAAAGAAAACAAAGAAGATAAGGTTATAATTTACACAATATAAAGGAACACAGACGATAAGGTTAAAAATTACACAATATTTACACAAGAAATGTGGGCATGTAGGATGTTACATACAGTTTTGGGATCGTATTATTGCAATATGCGTTAAGTGCAAAAATAGTCAACTTTGTGCAAAAAATAGTCAACATTGTGCAAAGTGAGCATAGGCATGAATACAATTTTACATCTGTATGAGGTAGTGTGTTTGCAAGAGTTTCAGTTTTTTGTGCGGTGTGTGTTAAGGGTGGTAATGGATTTGGGGAAGAAACTGTCTCTGAGTCTGTTTGCTTTTGTTTGATGTGACCTGTAGCGCTTGCCGGAAGGCAGCAGGTCAAAGAGGTGGTGCCCTGGACGAGAAAAGTCTTTGGTGATGTTTTCGGCTCTGCTGAGGTAGCGAGAGCAGGCAATGTCCTCCAGACTGGGTAGAGAGCAACCAACGATTCTCTGGGCTGTGTTGATGACCCTCTGAAGCGTTTTCCTGTCTGCTGCCGTGCACCCAGCATGCCACACCGTATTTACATCCATGTTGATTAATCCCTCGGTTTGTTATGTAAATGTCTTGAGAACAATATAGGTTGTCTGATGCTGATATATTTACGTCAGGCAAAAAAAAAATTGAAATATTTTCCTGGACGTAGGCCTCCTGCAATCGCCGAGCGTGGTGAATCGGAAAAATTTCCGACGGAGCGCAAAGCCTTCAGCATCAATTAGCCGCCAATTGACTCGCTTATCGTCACCCGTCACCGGGGAATGACATTTTTCCCCGCCGTATTATCGTGTAAATGAACGATTCCGCCATCAATTAACACGCTGGTCCGTCCTCATCGTTTCATTCCTTTAAACCAGGGGTGTCAAACTCATTTGAACTCGGGGGCCACACGATAGAACAAACATTCTGTCGGGGGCCGGACTAGTAGATTAAAGAGAAAGAAAAAGAGAGATAAAGAAATATGAGAAAGAGGGAGGGAAAAGGAGAGAGGGTGGGACAAAGAAAGAAAAAGAGAGAGAGGGAGACAGCGTGAGAAACAAAAGAGAAAAAGTTGTGAGAGAGGGGGAAAAGAAAGGGAGAGGAAAAAAGAAATCCGAAGAGAAATAGAAAGACAGAAGGAAAGAAAAGAGAAAAGAGCGCGAAGGATAGGAAGAGAGAAAGAGAAAAGAGAGCAAAGGAAAAAAGAAAGTTAGAGCAAAAGAGGTTAAAAAGACACAGAGAGAGAAAAAGACAAAGAGCAACAAAGGAAGAGAAAAAGAGAGACACAGAGAGTGAAAGAGACAAAGACAGAGTGGGAGAAAAAGAAAGAGAGACAGAGAAATAAATACAAGTACAGTGTCTTTGTTCGAGACACCTGGTTTTGGCAACATCGAGTTGACATATTTCAACCTGCAGCTTGTTTTTCTCTTGCGCTTCTCTGAGTGTTGTCTCGTGAGCCGTATTCAATTCCTTGGCGGGCCTGATCTGGCCCGCGGGCCGCCTCTTTGACACCTGTGCTTTAAACCATCGGAAATATTAAAAAATACAAACTGATTATCATCACTATCGATTTAATGTATTTCTTTGAAAATCTGCTGTTTGGGTTTTTGAAAATATTTCTCATTTTATGTGATTTTATTACGTTGAATCCATGTTTTTTCCGCATAATCGATATCGAGATTTATCCTGATCATTATCTTCAACTCAAAATCCGTGTTGATCTCGGATTGACAAGCATCTGTTTTTTGGTAGGGGAAATAAGATCTTCATTTCTGCAAATTTTCAGCAAAAACTTTGTCAATGTAATTGAGAAACAATCAGTGTTTTTTTTTTTTAACACTATTAACAGCAAATAAACAATGTGAGGTTTGAACAATTTTTCTCGACAATTTTAACAGCAATAAGGTCATGTGACTATTGTCACTTGAATTTAATCAATTTATTGATTTGATCGGTGGCCTTGTGAGGTTGCTGGTTCGAGCCTCGGCCGGGTCATACCAAAGACTTACAACTTTGGAACCCATTGCCTCCCTGCTTGGCGCTCGGCATTCGGGGTTGGAATTGGGGGGTTTTGTCAACCTTATGACTGCAACACAGGAGTTGGGTTGAGTAGGAGGGCTGGGAATCCCCTCTTCTGTATCAATCTCCCAGAGAGAGTCAAAAATGTGAATGTGTTCTTGACACTAGCTACCTCCCACTTTGGGGATGTGGCTCTGGTATACACACATATCCATCCATTATCTGCACCGCTAATCCTCATTAGGGTCGCGGGGGTGCTGTAGCCCATCCCAGCTATCTTCGGGCAGTGGGCAGGAGACACCCTGAACTGGTTGCCAGACAGTCGCAGGGCACAAAGAGACAGACAATTCATTCGCTCATTCGCACCTAGGAACAATTTGGACCCGCTAATGAACCTGACATGCATGTTTTTGGAATGTGGGAGGAAACTTGAGTTCCTGGAAAAAACTCACGCAAGCACGGGGAGAACATGCAAACTCCACACAGGAAGGTTCATTCTCATGAACTCAGAACTGTGCCGCACACGCGCTAACCACTGTGCTGCCGTGCTACCTGATATATATATATATATATATATATATATATATATATATTGATTTGATAACAAATCTTGTTAGGGGTTCATGTTTTTTTCTCGCTTAATCTTGTCCCCCTGGCCATTAAACTGTTAAATGGTCAATCAAATACATAGTAAATCTAAACTGCTGCTAATCTGTACATCTGTTGGTTTTGTTTGACTTTTTGCACTACTGGCAGTTCTTTATAGCTAGCCACTCCTTGCACATCTGTTTCTCTGCACTATTGTACTTACAGTGTTATTGTTACAGTGTTATTCTCACTGTTTACCTGACTTGTTTACCTGACTGCCCATTTTGCACATCTGGTTAGCTGCTCCTCTTGCACTATTTGCGCTACTGTAAAATACTATACATAGCCATAATTATTTAGTACATTATTAGTACTCAATACTCCAACTCAATACAACATTTTATTTATATCTGTACATTCAAGGAAACTGTGCGGGTCAGATGTATCGACATTTCGTTCTGTATACACGTGTACTAGAATGACAATAAAGTAGATCTGAATCTGAATTAATCGACATGACCCATCGAATTTTGCCCTTTTCTAATTATTTCTGACTCAAAAACAGGGCTGATCTTGAATCGAAAAGGCTCAGGTGTTTGGTTGTGAAAAATAATCGAATTTCTCAATGATGCCAACTTCCGCGTAATTGTTGTTTCCTCTGAATCAACAAGCGCAACTCAGATTTTCCTGGATCTTTTTGTTCAACTCAAAAGCGTTGCTGATCTCGGATCTACAAGTGGTGATTATTTGGTAGACAAAAAACCATTCGGAATAACCCAATGGTGTCAACTACCGCACAATCGTTTCTTCCCGATAATCGACGTGAGCAAACTAGATTTTCCCCAATCTTTATCTTCAACTTAATTGCAGTTTTAATCTTGATTCGACAAGTGTCAGGTTTGTAAAAATAAATAATTCTGATTTTCACTAAAAAGTTGGGCAAAATCTATGTCGACGTACTAGAAAAAAACTGTCATGATTACCGATAGGCATCACCTGTGCCCGCCCCTTTGGCGCCAACTGCCTTGGACTCTGACTGGCTCTCCGGCCCTATTTAAAACCACTCCTTTGTGTCCCCTTTTGTCAGTCCGTCTGCAAACCTCAGTTAACACTAGGCAAGCCTTTTTTGACCCTGACTCCCACCTGTTTTTTGCTCCAGTCTGTCCCCCGGCTTCGACCGTTTTTGATCCTGACCACGTCTCCTCTACCGTCCCGGCTTTCGACTTTTTTTGGCCCCGACCACGTCTACTCTCCTTTCCTGGCTTACGACTCTCTTACGACCCTGAACACCTTTTTCCTCTCCTGTTTTTTCGTTCCCGACACCGTCATCACTCACCACGGAAGATCCACTTCCGTGTTCAGAGCGACCTGCTTCCCGCGTCCAGCAACCACCGGATCATAGGTGCAACCATTTCTCTTTCCTCCAATAGAACTTGTGAGAAACGCTACGCAAGTGGGTCCTGTCTCCGTTCTGGTCCTGACAAAAACATCGGGGAGGCTACAGGATTATCATCGCTTTTAGATTCCAACAAATATTCGATTCCATCGAAAATCTTGTTTGGGGTTTATTAAAATATTTCCAAGACTACGAGCTTTTATTAGAATTAGAATTACAATGATTTTATTGCCGGTGATATCAATCTTGTGAAATATTGTATGCTAGGAGATTAGACATGGCACTCCAGGGTAAAACCTAATGTAGAGACTTTGAAGACAAAAAAGAGTTAAGACTATCAGGATAAAAATCGCAAAATATAAAAAATAAAAACAACATAGTGCTTAGAAACACTGGCCCAAGTAATATTATTACTAAAAATGATGCAATAAAGAAGAATAGTGTAATGTAACAATAGCACAATACCATTTGGTAGCATTATTTATAAAGAATAATATACATAAGAAAAAAAAATCCACAGTTTCCTGCAATAGTATATATATTTTTCACCGTTTCATTTGGTAACAACAAAAAGAGATACGAATACATTAAATAAATATACTTGCAGATTTAAACACAATTCTGTGATTCTTTCCGTTTTTTTTTACCAGCGTTTCGATTTTCCATAAAGTTGGGAAAGTCGGGAAATTGTGAATAAATACCCCAAATCTAACGTAGAAATTCATATGAATGAGGGGAGGGTGCACCATAACTACTTTTAGAAAAGCGACGATTGATTGGAGCAGAAAATGGCAGGCTAATTAGGGGCTAATTTTGTACCGCAATCCGATTTATTCCAACAAATCGGCGTTTTCATTCAGAGTGGATTGGACTACTAATCTCTCTTTAAATACCTAATTACAATGAAGGGTTAGGGGGGATGTTGGGGGTTATGTAAATTTTTTCCCATTTTTTTAGGAAAAAATCACATTAACGTTTGTTCCCTTATAATCGATCCGAGCAACCTAGATTTGCCTCTTCATCTTTATCTTCAACACAAAAGCGGTGCTGATCGATGACTCTTTTATTTTTACCCAAATTTTTGTGAAGTACGTTTTAATGAATCACAATTTGATTGTGTATTTGAATTTTGAAGTATTTAAGTGGAATGGTAATACTTTCACATATGTTTGACATAAAAAACATATTGTAAAAATTCCTTACTCCTAAAAATATCTATAAAGTCCTTTCCATTTTATATGTATTAATTATTCATGAAAAGGTGAAAAATATAATAAATGAAGTTTGCCATTTTTTCCATTGTGCAGTGGTTAGCACTTTTGCCTCACATGCGGAAGGTCCCCGGTTCAAGACCTAGTGGAAAAATATTTTAGCCTGGAGAGGGATGGGTGCCATAAGGCTGTACTTGCCCAAGACACACCACAGGAAATGGTGCCCCTACCACCCTAGTGTTCAGGGGATCCTACCAACCAAACTACCACTCTATTTTATAGATATTGAACATACTTTTTTTAATTTAAACAAATATTTTCAGTAAAATATATACAGAGGCTGCCCTACTTACGAACTAGATTTGTTCCGGACGGTCGTTTGTAAGTTGAATTTGTTTGTAAGTTGCTTCAGTGCTATATTTAGTATGTATAAGGTTTGTATAAGTATGTTTAAGGCTTGTATACGTAACCTGTATTGTTTTGTACTAAAAATCAACCTTCATAAAGTAATATGTTCTATAAAGTTAAGTTTAACTTACTTTTGGAAGATGGACTTCAAAAAGTCCTCCTCTGTGGTAGAGTGGACAAAAAAAAGCGTTCCGACCGTTTTCTCAACCGGATCAAGCTTTCTTATTCCACTTTGATTTCAAATGAAACGGCTCACCTTTTCTTTACACTTTACAGCAACCATATTGAATGGATGCACAAGATATTAAACAATCAAACTGTCAAAGTTCTTAGCGCGCTGGAGATACAGTATAGAATGTTTACACAGGTATTAGGAAGAGTAAGTGGATACGGTTTCTTCAGAGTGGATGCTTGGTGAGCTCGCACAGCGCCACACTGGTAAAAAGCACTACAGTAATGTCCTGTACTCTAACTTACAACAATGTCCGTATCTTTTTCCACATCCCGAAAATGTTTTTCGTATCTACCGTTTTTTCGGAAGTCGAATGGCTCCAAGTTGGGGAGCGTCTGCATACGGTAAATACAATCTTGCCATTTTAAATGTGTAAAATATACTTTTGTATATTTTGTCTTAAACATTCCTCAAAAAGGTAAAAACAAAATACATAATATTTGTGATTTTATATGTATATTATTAAAATGTTAAAACATATAAATATAAAGTTTAATATAAAAATAAACTCACTTGAATTGGGCAAAAATAAAAAAATATTTTTGAGTATCAAATAGACTCCAAAATCTAAGAATAAAAACCTTCTTAAGTAATCAACTATTTTGAGAGAGAGAGAGAGAGAGAGAGAGAGAGAGAGAGAGAGAGAGAGGAGAGAGAGAGAGAGAGAGAGAGAGAGAGAGAGAGAGAGAGAGAGAGAGAGAGAGAGAGAGAGAGAGAGAGAGAGAGAGAGAGAGAGAGAGAGAGAGAGAGAGAGAGAGAGAGAGAGAGAGAGAGAGAGAGAGAGAGAGAGAGAGAGAGAGAGAGAGAGAGAGAGAGAGAGAGAGAGAGAGAGAGAGAGAGAGAGAGAGAACGAGAGAGAGAACGTCTTTGTGAGAGGCACATTGTTTTGGCAACACGAAGTGGACATATTTCAACCGGCAGCTCGTTTTTCTCTTGCGCTTCCCTCAGCGTTGTCTTGCGGGCCGGTTTCAATCCTTTAGCAGGCCTGATCTGGCTTGCGGTCCGCCCATTTGACACCCCTGCTTTTGAATGATTGAGCTTTACACAAGAGAGAGAGAGAGAAATAAAGAGAAGACAGATAAGTAGGAAGAGGGGTTAATATCACTCCAAATATAAAGCATTTTTCTAGAAAGAGAGGAAAACCGAAAGAGAGAGAGAGAAGGAAAGACTGAAAGAGAGAGAGAGAGAGAGAGAGAGAGGGAAAGACAGAATGAGAGAAAATCTAGATTTTGATTCTGCGTCCGGCCCCCAACCGCGCACAGCAAGCCGAATACAAGTGGTGCTCGTCGTCCATTAGCTTAAAAGTTACATACAAAACGTCCTCTGCGGGCACATGTCCAACAGCGTGCCACCCCCTGCCGAGACAAATGATCCACCTGCTCGCGTAAGTCAGCCCTAATAACGTTATTGGCGCTCGTAGTGGAAATGGTAATTGCCGCCTTCCCGTTCCTGTCAGGGACGCTTTTCTCTGGTAAATGGTTCATCAGCCAACAAAACAAGAAACATAGAGTAACGGGTCCTATGATTAGCTCAAATATCTGCTTCAAATTTACATTCGTTTATATATTTTTGGGACCAAAAATCCCTTTTTTATTTCAAAGAATCCAATTATTTTCTGTGTTTTTCTAGTGTTATGTCCTTTCATGTTTTGGTCAGTTAGAGCTAGTTAGTGTGACTCTACATTATATTACATAGTCTTGTTCTCCCTGTTTTTGGTGTCACCTTCATTTTATGTTTTTATTTGTTAGAACTAGTTTATGCTCCAACATATCCTTTGTCTTCTTATTTTCATGTTTTGTTCTGTTAGTTAGTTACGGTGCCTGCATATTTTATTTCACTGGCTCGCTGTATCTCCCTGTCTGTTTCTTGTGACTTCTTTTCATGTTTTGTACTGTTTGATGTAGTCTGTGTTCTAACATATCCTCCGTTTTCTAACTTTTATATTTTGTTCTGTTAGAGGTAGTTCGTGTGCCTCTACATTATATTCCGTAGTCTTGTTCTCCCTATTTATGGTGTCACCTTCCTTTTATGTTTTTACTGATAGAATTAGTTTATGCTCCAACACATCCTTTGTCTTTTTATTTTCATGTTTTGTTCTGTTAGAGTTGGTTACAGTGCCAGCATATTTTATTTCACTGGCTCGCTGTATCTCCCTGTCTGGTTTTGGTGTCTTCCTTTCATGTTTTGTACTGTTTGATGTAGTCTGTGCTATAACATATCCTCCGTTTTCTAACTTTCATATTTTGTTCTGTTAGAGGTAGTTAGTGTTCCCCCATATTATTTTCTGTAATAGTGTTCTCCCTGTTTATGGTGTCACCTTTCTTTTATGTTTTTACTTTTTGAACTAGTTTATGCTCCAACATATCCTTTGTCTTCTTATTTTCATGTTTTGTTCGGTTAGTCAGTTACGGTGCTGCATATTTTATTTCACTGGCTCGCTGTATCTCCCTGTCTGTTTCTTGTGTCTTTCTTTCATGTTTCGTACTGTTTGATGTAGTTTGTGCTCCAACATATCCTGTGTCTTCTAACTTTTATATTTTGTTCTGTTAGAGGTTGTTAGTGTGCCTCTATATTATATTCCGTAGTCTTGTTCTCCCTATATATGGTGTCACCTTCCTTTTATGTTTTTACTGATAGAATTAGTTTATGCTCCAACATATCCTTTGTCTTTTTATTTTCATGTTTTGTTCTGTTAGAGTTGGCTACAGTGCCAGCATATTTTATTTCACTGGCTTGCTGTATCTCCCTATCTGTTTTTGGTGTCTTCCTTTCATGTTTTTTACTGTTTGAGGTAGGTTGTGCTGGAACATAACCTGCGTCTTCTAACTTTTATATTTTGTTCTGTTAGAGGTAGTTAGTGTGCTCTTATAATGTACTTCATTTTCCCATTGTCCCTCTGTTTCTGGTGTTGCCTTCCTTTCATGTTTTGGTCAGTTAGAGCTAGTTAGTGTGCCTTCATTTTATATTCCGTAGTCTTGTTCTTCCTGTTTATGGTGTCCTTCCTTTTATGTTTTTACTGTTAGAACTAGTTTATGCTCCAACATATCCTTTGTCTTCTTATTTTCATGTTTTGTTCTGTTAGAGTTAGTTATGGTGCCTGCATATTTTATTTCACTGGCTTGCTGTATCTCCCTGCCTTTTTCTTGTGCCTTCCTTTCATGTTTTTTACTGTTTGAGGTAGGTTGTGCTGGAACATAACCTGCGTCTTCTAAATTTTATATTTCGTTCTGTTAGAGGTAGTTAGTGTGCTCTTATAATGTACTTCATTTTCCTATTGTCCCTCTGTTTCTGGTGTTGCCTTCCTTTCATGTTTTGCTTTGCTGGAGCCAGTTATTGTGCCTGAATACAGTATCTGATGTTTTTTGTTGTCTCTCTGTTTTGTAGTTTTGCCTTCTTTTGTGTTTTGTACTGCTTATAGCTAGTGTGTGCTCCAACATATCCTGTGCTGTCTTTCTTTCATGTTCTGTCAGCTGGTTGGTGTTTGGAACTTAATGTAGTTTGATATGCATCATCTCAGTTTTTTTCAGTCAGAGCTAGTTAGTGTTCCAACATTTCCTGCCTTTTCTTCCTTTAATGTTTTGTTCATTTGTATGTAGTGCGTGATTGTTTGTTAGAATTAATCATCTTGTTTTATGTATTTTTGCTGTTTTGTCCAAATGTGGGAATGGTTTTTGTGCCTTCTGCCTTTTATGTTCTGTTAGAGCTAGTTATTGCTTCCAACGTTCATGTTTAGTTGTGTTAAGTCTGTTTGGTGTAACATTATGTGATTATTCTATCAATGTTCAAGGCTTTATTCTGTGTTATCTGCCATTCATGTTTTATAGTTAGAGCCAGTTCGTTTTCCAACATAATGTTTGATAGTCCCGTTGTCTTGCCAAGTCATTGTTGTTCTGGGCACGCTTGAGTAAGTACGTATCCTGCGCTGTTTTACTTCCAAGTTTTTTTCTGTTGTAACTATTTATTGTGCCTGAATATTTTTCAGGGTCTCGAAATCATGTCACTCTTCTCTTCTAGTCTCGTTTTCATGTTTTGTTTTGTTAAAGCTTATTTGTTTTGGAACAACATGTAGTTTTTTATACACTGGAGTATATTCCCTTGCATCTTTTGTCTTTTTTTATTCTTACAATGCAAGCTAACTTGTGGCTCAACACATTCTGCATTGTCTTCATCCAAGGGTTTCTGGCTTATGTATGCTTTTAGCTCCTTTCGTTGGAATCATTGTATTTCCCTACTCTCTGGACTACTCGCTCAGAAGAATTTTGCTAGCTTTTTGTTTTCGTGTTTTTTCATTTGAAGAATAAGACCCCACCCATGGGTTCAAATCCAGCTACCTGACTTCCTGTGCAGAGTTTGTATGTTCTCCCCGTGCTTATGTGGGTTTCCTCCAGGCACTCCGGTTTCCTCCCACATTCCAAAGACATGCATTTCAGGTGGATTGGCCGGTCCAAATTGTTCATGGGTGTGAATGAGCGAGCGAGTTGTCTGTCCCTGTGTGCCCTGCGATTGGCTGGCAACCAGTTCAGGGGGTCCCCTGCCCACTGCCCGATGATTGCTGGGATGGGCTCCAGCACCTCCGCGACCCTACTGAGGATAAGCGGTGCAGCTAATGAGATGAGAGATGAGACCCCACCCATTATTCTCTCAGAAAATAACAGATATTCCTATTGTAATTCCTTGTTCTCTGGACCCCCCTATAATAAAGTAAACAAGCTGATTATTTACCCATTTGAACATAGAGGCAGAGTATCCACATTTCTCTTTTTGGCCAACACTGAGGTGCCAATGAGGCTTTTATCTCCTCTTGTTAGGGTTAGAGTTAGGATGATTGTAATTCCATGCTTTCAGGACTCCTTCAAACTGGCCAACTCGACGAGTTTTGATGTGTCGAACGCAGCCTCCAACCGTAAACTAAGATAAAATGTCTTCACTTTACTCGTACTTTGACAACATTTAAGCTGTGTGCAGTGTAGCTGTTTTTAATTTCCCACAATGCCTCTATGGCCCCTCAGGCCCTAAAGCCCCGCCTACGGCAAGACAAGCATCTTTTGAGTATTTCAGGAATGGCGCTCGGATTTTTTATTCACAATGTTTTATTCAGGATGTTTTAGTGACGCGCCTAAGAGAAATTGTTCAATGAAGGTCAAAGAAGGTTACAAATGGTAAGAAGGATGCGCAGTAAGCTCAATGATTTTCTTTCTTTTACTGTTATTTTTAACATCGCTCATTTGTTTCCAAGGCCTGGAAATTCGATAAGAGACAAAAAAACGGTCCACAAAGTAGCAATTAGGATATGAAGCCGGTTGAGAAGTTCCGACAATGAACTTGGTCAGTCCTTTTTAACCAATTACAGAAAATTTGCTGCTTACAAAGGAAAATTAAATATCAAACCGTTTGGGGGAGATTCTTTTCAGCAAAAGAAAAGGTACTACATTTGTCCAAAAATGCTTGTTTCTAAGCAAGAAATATGTTATAGTTATCTAGGATGCCCTCGTGACAAGATGTCCATTTTGAAGGGACACTTCTGCCATCTAGTGAACATTTATCATACAAATATCAATTACAGCCATAAGATCCTAGGGGTTAGCAACCCAAAATGTTGAAAGAGCCATATCATACCAAAATTAATCCTCAATAGAATACAATTAAAGGTCTTATAAGAATGAAAACACATACTGTATTTATATTTATTCTCTAATACATGTTAATAATGTTTGTACCCGTTTGTCCTCCAGCTGAAACCATATATTTTTCCATTATAAAACATGTTTGAATAAGCGCCAAGGAGCCACTAGGGAGTGCCAAAGAGCCACATGCAGCTCCAGACCCGCTTGTTGCTGACCCCAGTGCTACGCAAAGGGTTTTACAATAGTTACAATAGAAAACGATTTTGTTCCCGCCATTAGACTGAGTACTTTATTAGTATACCTGATTTTGTGATGTAACTATATGTAAGGGATGGGCGGATCATTATTAAACTACTGCAAAATGTTATGTTAGATAAATATAGTATTGCCGCATCATTTTTTATGCGAGGTAAAGAAAAAACTACTTTGAAATTTTGATGCGAGGTAGAGATACAAGATCCATTTAATTTTATGTATTTACGTGTACAGATTAAACTACTAGCATTTTGATGTGAGGTGAAGATAAAATGACTTATTCTGCTTGGTAAATTAAACTACCCTTGAATTTTTATGCTTGGTAAAAATGGAATTGCCAAATAATTTTTAATGTGAGGTAAAGATAAAACTACCAAATACTTTTCTATGTGAGGTAATTATAAAACTATTGTAGATTTTTTTGTGTCTGGCTGTGATTAAAGTAAATTAAAGTAAATTTCTATATAAGGTAGAAATGGCGTTTTCATATCCATTTCTATGTGAGGTAAATACAAAACTACCAAGGTCTTTTTGGATGTGAGGTAAAGATGAAACTACTGTAGATTTCTTCATGTGAGGTAGTGATTAAAGTATCTTTGAATTTCTATGTAAGTTAGAAATGAAACCAAATGATTTTTGATGTGAGGTCTAGATAAAACTACCAAATACTTTTCGATGTGAGGTACATTTTAAATTCTGTAGATTTGCTTCTGTGGTAGTGATGAAACTACGGTATATTTAAATTTCTATGTAAGGTAGAAATGGAGTTGACATATAATTTTCTATATGAGTTAAATATTAAACTACTGTAGATTTTTTGACATTAAGATCAACTTACCGTAGTTTTTTTATGTGAGGTGGTGATTAGAGTGCATTTGAATTTCCATGTAAGGTAGAAATGGAATTGCCATAGAATTCTTGATGTGAGGTAAAGTGTAAACTACAGTAGATGTTTTTATATAAGGTAGTGATTAAAGTACCTTTGAATCTTTATGTCAGCTAAAAAAATTAACATTGCATTTTTGATGTGAGGTACAGATAAAACTACCAAAGACACTTTGATGTGAGATAAAGATAAAAATAGAATTTTTGATGTGAGATTGTGATTAAAGTACCTTTGAATTTATACGAGAGGTAGAAATGTAATTGCCATTGATTTTTTTATTTGAGGTAAAGATAAAACTACTCAAGGCTTTTCTGTGAGGCAAAGATGAAACAAATTATATTGTATGAGATAAATATAAAACTATTGGAGTATTTTTGATGTGAGGTAAATATCTATCCCTGTGCGAGGTATAGACACAACTGCCGTATAATTTGTACCAGAGCTGAAAATGTAACAACTGTAAGACTTTTCATGTGAGGTGAAGATAAAACTACCTTCAAATTTTTCTGCAAACAATTTAAAATGGAATTGTAATAAAATTTTTGGTGCAGGGTAAATATGAAACTATTGCAGATTTTTTTCTATGTGAGTTCAAAATAAAACTACGGAATTTTATTTATACAAGGAGATGGAATTACCGTAGATTTTTATAAAATCTGAGGTACGGATAAAAGTACAGCAGACATTTTCTGCGAGGTAAAGACGAAACTAGCGTCAGCTCGAGCATCGACCCTCTGGTATGCTAATAGGGTCTCTGGGTTAGCTTGTGTTTGCCTAGCGTAAATCTCTGATCCCTCCTCTGAGGTTCCAGCTTAGCACAAACAAAGCGGCAACGGGAATTAGCCTGCGCCCGTTTGGGGGAGATCGTTTACAAAACACAATCGCTTTCCAACGTTTGATCCGCGGCACAAATATTAACCCACTTAAACGCCGATTATGACCGATCGTGGTTCATTAAACGATGAAAATGGCAAAGCGTTGTATGCCGATTGCGGTCGTCCTGGGAGACTGGGAAAATATGTCTCTTGGAAAACATTTCAAGGGATATTTTTGACTATCAAGATCTTGTCATATGTAGAAATAAATGTAGAATTAGATAGTTAAAATTATATGACATTGATATACTGGGTGTTCCAAAAGTCTTGGGCACATTGGAAGTCCTTATAGATTAGGGGTCTCCACCTGGGTGCCCCCTAAGGGCAGTTGAGGTGTCCAGTGACCATTTTTGAAAAGAAGGCTGGGTCATTGAAATTTTCTAGTAATGTGTTTTGTTGTGTTTTGTTTTTGGTTGGCTGAGTCTATTTAACCCTATTTTTCGATAATTAATCTGGTCACAAATCAGGAACAGCGAGGGGACCCAATTGCGTTCATTTTACTCAGTTTTTATTAAGAAGAACAGGATTTGCATCCACGATCCGATGATTGTCGGTTACGGGTAGCAGATAGCAGGAACGCGGAAGTGGCACTTCCGTGTCGAGCGAAGGTAGTCGTTGACAGCGAGAAAAACAGGTCGATTGCCGGGGCGGTGGAGCAAAAACATAAACAGGTCCAGAAAAGAGGTCGGCATCAGGTATCAGACAGAAAACAGGGCAGGATAGAGTCGGAGAGTCACAAAAGCTTGCCTATCCCGGAGCATAGGTTTGCAGACGATCTGACGGGTTCTTTCAGGAAGAGAAAAGTTTAAAAAGAGTCCAACAGCCAATCAGGGTCCGTGGCTGTTGGCGCCAACGGGGCAGCCTCAGGTGCCCCGCCTCAGTAATCATGACATTAGTAATGACATAGTAATAACATATTACGTTGTTATTTTAGAAATAAAATACAAATTCAAAAGAAATGACAAATACATAAAGTAATGCACAAAATACACAACATTCATGACAAATTTCACAACAAATTAAATGACAAAATACGCAAAAAATAGACAAAACATACACAACAAAATACACAGAAAATAAATACAGTAAAAAAAATCCATAACAAATGACACGACACAATACAATACAAAATACACAACACTATAAGGGAAAAAAGTACAATTATATTTTAAAGTTTGAGTTTTCTTATTATTGTCAATTCATTACATTGATTTTTACCTGAATCTATTTTGTTTGTGGCTCTTCATTTAGACACAGCACAAAAGAAACATCAATCATTAAGAAACAAAAAAAAAACGATAAACGATTTGCACACAAACAGCTGTACAATAATTTTTACATGGGATGAAATTAGCCTGTAAGGGTCTGATACGCCTCCTACCAGCAGAGAGCCCCAACAGGGGGTTGAACTGGGCACAGGATGGTTGAAATTCCTTGTCCCTCACCACCAAGACGGGAAACCAGTGCGCGGCCAAGGGGCCTTATTCTCACCAACATTAAACGAGGGTGTGGCCGAGGGGGCTTCTCCTCGCCACATATACAGCAAACCAGAGTGCGGCCGAGGGGTATTCTCCTTATTGTGAGACACAAAACAAAAGCTGCCACCTGGACAGGGATGTGGGAGCTACCACCACATGATCTAGGCATTATCGACTCTCACATTGTTTATATTTTTTAGCTGTAGCATAGCCCGATGTTAAAGATACATTCAAGCCCCGGGATACTACCTAAAGTGAAATTGCTGTATAGTGGGGGATCGAAACCTATTGGCTCTGAAACTGCTAATCCTTTCCAATTGTTTTTTTTTTTTTTTTTTTCATGAGACACTTCTCAATTCAATTTTTCTTGTTCCTGCTGAACTAATTTGTCCCTTTTTCTTTTTTTTTCATTGGCGCTCGCTTCACCCTTGACCGAATGGCGTCTCTTCTTTAACAGGTAAGCTAGCAACACTTGGTTTTACCTTTTTGTCTTGTTTTCACTTTTTTGTCTTTGATTAAACATTAGACATTAAGGCAAGTACGTTAGCATTACCAGCAAATAACTGAGTCCAATATGCAAGATTGGTGGTTAACATTTGTGACACTAACATTAGCTGCTAATTTAATTTATTTGCTTAAGTGATTCTAGCGGCTAATGTGATGCTAAGCAGCCCAAAACCAAACCCGGAACTAACCCATTGCTGTAAACTACACACACTACTATCAAAGCAATGCCATTTGCAAATGCCGCCTTTGGCTAAATTAGTTATCCTTAATTGCTAAGGTGATTGATTCTAGCGGCTAAAGTGAAGCTAAGCAGCCCAAACCCTTCACTAACCCGTTGCAGTAAACTATGTATACTTTGTAGTTATCCAGGGCAATAAAGACTTCTATTCAATTTTACCTCTAAAGCGATGCTAGCGTCTAACTCAAAGCTATTCCACCAACGATGCCACTTGCTAAAGCATAAGTGATTCTAGCAGCTAAAGTGAAATTAAGTAGCCCAAGCCTTACATTAACCCATTGAAGAAAACAATGTGCACTATGTAATTATCAAGGACAATAAAGACTTTTATATCTAACTGTAACGACACTTGTGAATGCAGCTTGTGGCTGAGGTAATTAGCTTTAACTGATAAAGTGACGCTAGCGGCTAAATCGAAGCTAACTCGCCATAGCAATGCCATTTGCTGATGCCGTTGTGCCTAAATTAGTAAGCTTTAACTGCTTAAGTTATTCTAGTCTAGTAGCTAAAGTGAAGCTAAGCAGTCAAGGTGATGCTAATATGGCTATTGGCTAAATTAATTAGCCTATCCTAATATTCTTTAATATTCTTTTTTTTTTCTTTAAATTATTTTATTTTGTCTTCACCTTGATCTTCAAAAATCTACGGGGAGGAAAGTTCAGCAACGGTCTCCTCTTTCTGTTTACGGGACGTCAGTTGACTGTTTTAGCTGTCCTGAATTTCTGTGTTTCCCTCATCATAGTGAAATGTGTGTGTATAAATATATATATATATATATATATATATATTGTACTTTCCATCACTGTATCATTGTATTAAAGCTTGGCAAAATGTTTGTGATTCTTTTATTTTATTAATGGAGCCCGAGTTGGTGCGTGAGGTTGAGAAATTCCGACTAGATATAGTCGGACTCACCTCTACGCACGGCTTGGGCTCTGGTACCAGTCCTCTCGAGAGGGGTTGGACTCTCTTCCACTCTGGAGTTGCCCGTGGTGAGAGGCGCAGAGCCGGTGTGGGCATATTAATTGCTCCACGGCTCGGCGCCTGTACGTTGGGGTTCGCCCCGGTAGACGAGAGGGTAGCCTCCCTCCGCCTTCGGGTGGGGGGACGGGTCCTGACTGTTGTTTGTGCTTATGCACCAAATAGCAGTTCGGAGTACCCACCCTTCTTGGGGTCCTTAGAGGGTGTGCTTGAGAGCGCGCCCCCTGGGGACTCCCTCGTACTGCTGGGAGACTTCAACGCTCACGTGGGCAATGACAGTGAGACCTGGAGGGGCGTGATTGGGAAGAACGGCCCCCCTGACCTGAACCCGAGTGGTGTTTCGTTATTGGACTTCTGTGCTCGTCATGGTCTGTCCATAATGAACACCATGTTCAGACATAAGGGTGTCCATATGTGCACTTGGCACCAGGACACCCTAGGCCGTAGTTCGATGATCGACTTTGTCATCATTTCGTCGGACCTGCGGCCGCATGTTCTGGACACTCGGGTGAAGAGAGGGGCGGAGCTGTCAACTGATCACCACCTTGTGGTGAGTTGGCTTCGATGGTGGGGGAAGATGCCGGCCCGACCCGGCAGACGCAAGCGTGTTGTGAGGGTCTGTTGGGAACGGCTGGCAGAATCTCCTGTCAGAAGAAGTTTCAATTCGCACCTCCGGCAGAACTTCGCCCATGTCCCGAGGGAGGCGGGGGACATTGAGTCCGAGTGGACCATGTTCCGCGCCTCCATTGTCGAGGCGGCTGATCGGAGCTGTGGCCGTAAGGTAGTCGGTGCCTGCCGCGGCGGCAACCCTCAGACCCGTTGGTGGTTACCGGCGGTGAGGGATGCCGTCAAGCTGAAGAAGGAGTCTTATCGGGCCTTCCTGGCCTGTGGGACTCTGGAAGCAGCTGGCAGGTATCGGCTGGCCAAGCAGAATGCGGCTTTGGCGGTTGCCGAGGCAAAAACTCGGGCATGGGAGGAGTTTGGCGAGGCCAGGGAAGCCGACTTCCGAACGGCTTCGAAGAAATTCTGGTCCACCATCCGACGTCTTAGGGGGGGGGGGGGAAGCGGTGTGCCATCGACACTGTGTATAGTGCCGATGGGGCGCTGCTGACCTCGACCCGGGACCTTGTGAATCGGTGGGCGGAGTACTTCGAAGACCTCCTCAATGCCACCGGCACGTCTTCCTCTGGGGAAGCAGAGCCTGAGGACTCTGGGTTGGGCTCTCGTATCACTGGGGTTGAAGTCACCGAGGTTGTCAAAAAACTCCTCGGTGGCAGGGCCCCGGGGGTCGATGAGATCCGCCCGGACTTCATTAAGGCTCTGGATGTTGTGGGCGTGTCATGGTTGACGCGCCTCTGCAACATCGCGTGGACATCGGGGACAGTGCCTCTGGACTGGCAGACTGGGGTGGTGGTTCCCGTCTTTAAGAAGGGGGACCGGAGAGTGTGTTCGAACTACAGGGGAATCACACTTCTCAGCCTCCCTGGTAAGGTCTATTCAGGGGTACTGGAGAGGAGGGTCCGCCAGGAAGTCGAATCTCGGATTCAGGAGGAACAGTGTGGTTTTCGTCCTGGCCGTGGAACACTGGACCAGCTCTATACACTCTTCAGGGTCCTTGAGGGTGCATGGGAGTTTGCCTGTCCGGTCTACATGTGTTTTGTGGACTTGGAAAAGGCATTCGACCGTGTTCCTCGGGAGGCCCTGTGGGGGGTGCTTCGGGAGTATGGGGTACCGCACAGTCTTATCCGGGCTGTGCGGTCCCTGTATGCCCGGTGCCAGAGTCTGGTCCGCATTGCCGGCAGTAAGTCGGATTCGTTCCCGGTGAGGGTTGGGCTCCGCCAGGGCTGCCATTTGTCACCGATTCTGTTCATAACTTTTAGGGACAGAATTTCTAGGCGCAGCCTTGGCGGGGATGGAGTCCGGTTTGGGGGCCTCAGCATTGCGTCACTGCTTTTTGCAGATGACGTGGTGCTGTTGGCTTCCTCAAGCCGTGATTTTCAGCTCTCGCTGGAGCGATTCGCAGCCGAGTGTGAAGCGGCCGGGATGGGGATCAGCACCTCCAAGTCCGAGGCCATGGTTCTCAGTCGGAAAAGGGTGGTATGCTCCCTCCGGGTCGGGGAGGAGGTCTTGCCCCAAGTGGAGGAGTTCAAGTATCTTGGGGTCTTGTTCACGAGTGAGGGTAGGATGGAACGGGAGATTGACAGACGGGTCGGTGCAGCGTCTGCCGTCATTCGGACCCTGTACCGGTCTGTCGTGGTGAAGAGGGAGCTGAGCCGAAAGGCAAAGCTCTCGATCTACCGGTCGATCTACGTTCCTACCCTCACCTATGGTCATGAACTTTGGGTCATGACTGAAAGAACTCGATCCCGGATACAAGTGGCCGAAATGAGTTTCCTGCGCAGGGTGGCTGGGTTCTCCCTTAGAGATAAGGTGAGAAGCTCAGTCATTCAGGAGGGACTCGGTGTAGAGCCACTGCTCCTCCGCGTTGAGAGGAGCCAGTTGAGGTGGCTCGGGCATCTAATAAGGATGCCTCCTGGACGCCTCCCTCGGGAGGTGTTCCGGGCATGTCCCACCGGCAGGAGGCCCCGGGGGCGGCCCAGGACACGTTGGAGAGACTATGTCTTTCGGCTGGCTTGGGAACGCCTCGGGGTCCCGTCGGATGAGCTGGAGGAGGTGGCTGGGGATAGGGACGTCTGGGCTTCCCTTTTAACGCTGCTGCCCCCGCGACCCGACCTCGGATAAGCGGAAGACAATGGATGGATGGATACTTTCCATCACTGTATCATTGTATTAAAGCTGGGCAAAAATTTTGTGTTTCTTTTATTTTATTAATGATTGTTTCGGGGGGGTTTGTGTTTTTTTCTACTCGGTACTTTTTAAAGTTCAGTTATAACAAGCGAGTTATAGTCCAAAAATATTTTATTTATGTAAAATAGGCATACGTTTATGTTTTATGCACAAAACGTATTTGTAGTTTTTACAAAATCAAATCAACTTCAGTGACATTGATGACTGTAAACGTCAAGTTGTAGTTTAATTTCAATGCCATTGACACTCATATACATTCAAGGTAAATCTTTAGTCTCTGTGCCATTGACGACTATAGATGTTAAATTGAATTTGAATTTCATTGCCATTGAAGATCAGATATGTCAAAGGTTGATTTTTAATGTCAGTGCCATTGACGACAATACAGTTGACATCAGCGATTGATATGGATTTCAGTGCCATTGATGACTATAGATTTTAAAGGTTGATTTTCAAATCCCTGTTTCATCGACAACCATATCCAATAAATGTTTAGTTTAGTGTTAAAGCCTTCAACAACTACGAACGTCAGAGGTTTGATTTTAATCTCCGTGCCATTCACGACCATAAACATCAAAGTTGAGTTTGAATTTCAATGTCATTGAAGACCAGAGACGTCAAAGGTTGATTTTTAATGTCAGTGCCATTGACGACCATGGACATCAGTGATTGATTTTGTATTTCAGTGCCATTGATGACTATAGACATCAGCGATTGTTATGGATTTCAGTGCCATTTATGACTACAGATTTTAAAGGTTGATTTTCAATCTCTGTGCCATTGACAACTATATGCAGTAAATGTTTAGTTTATCGTCACAGCCTTTAACAACTATGAACGTCAAAAGTTTCATTTTAATCTCTGTGCAATTGACGACTATAGATGCAAAATATTCTGTCTTTCTTCCGGCGCCGTCACGAATGGCAGCCACTCCAGCAGCTCCCGTGTTATTTTCGATTGTTCTCGATTGTTTGTTCTCAGCTCAGGGATGCTGCTGGAAATGTGAATTTCCCTTCGGGGATGAACAAAGTATCTATCTATCTATCTATCTATCTATTGTCAGTGCTATTGAAGATCATAGACATTAAAAGTTGATTTGATTGCAGTGATGACTTCAGATGTCATAGTTTAATTATTTTTTCAGTCCCATTGAGTTATGTTATATGTTATAGGTGGCTCTTTAGTCTCTGTGCCATTGACAAATATAGATTATAATAATTTGAATGTCAATGTCATTGGAGATCTAGTTGTCAAAAGTTCGATTTTCATCTTTGTGCCATTGGCGACTATAGGCATTAAAGTTGAGTTTGAATTTCAGTGTCATTGAAGATCATAGACGACAAAGGTTGATTTTTAATGTCAGTGTCATTGACGACGATAGACATCAGCGATTGATTTGGATTTCTGTGCCATTGTCGCCAATAGACGTCAAGTATAATTGCTATTTCAGTGGCATTGACGATCATAGATGTTAAAGGTTGATTTTCAATCGCTGTGCCATCGACATCTACATACAACAAATGTTTACTTTAATGTCAAACCTTCATCAATTATGAACATTTTTACTTGTTTTTTTTCATTTTTTTTCTCATGTTTTTTCTATTTGTTTCCTTCATTTTCTGTTCTTTTTTTCTCTTTTTCACCTTTCTTATTTTCAACCTTGGTTTTGAATTTCATTTTTAAGTGATTGGCATTCTTGGACAAAAAACTGTTAAAAACGCGGCAAAATGTGTCACGGCGGTGCGATTTCCTGATTTTCTTTCTTGGTGTTATTATTTAGGGTCAGGTTTGGAATAAGAGAGCGTCCCAAGGAGCAGCTATTAGCCTGTCAAACGGCGAGCGCTAGGTGACAGCGCGCGGTGCCGAATAATGTGCCCTAATCAAAACACGCTTGTCTGCATCGTACGGCGGATATGTCCGTCAAACAGGAAATTATGCAGCGGCAGGTTTATTGTCAAATGTTGACGCGGCACGCTAGCACGTTTTTACCTACGTTCCTGCTGCCGTAAAGGTGTAATGATCAATCAATCAATCATATTTATTTTACGTAAAATGCAGGAGAATGGCTCATTTGATTTGTTTTTGTAATGATTAAACAGCTGCCCAAAAAAAAAAACTGTTCTATGAAAAACATTTTTGATTATAATGGATCAAAATTTAAATCAGATAAAAAAAACCAATATGCTTTGTTTAAAGGAATCTGTTTTAAGGGACTGTGTGTAATAATTGTTAGCACCTTCTAGTGGTCATAAACTTCATTCATTAAAGAAAAAATGGCAAAAATACATGTATTATCATTCAAACTTTTTCTGGATGATCATTTCTGGATTTTTCTTTTTAGTTTATCTCTCTCACAGTGGACATGCATCGACAATGAAAATTTCAGACCCGTCCATGATTTCTAAGTGGGAGAAATAGCAAAATAGCAGCGTGTTCAAATACTTATTTTCTTCTATCTATATCATAGTTTTTTTCTTTTTACTCCAAAAATGTCTTAAATCTCATCTTCTAATCAGATTAGCAGACCGTAATACAACATAAATAATTGCAATTAACACGTTTTGGCACGCATATTTATCCATCCCAAATTTTTTCCTACCAGTAACCGAACACAGTTTTCTGTTTTTCATATGTTTTTAATATGACTTCTGCCCATTTGTGTAAGCCACACCTCCTAGTGGTAAACCTATGTAATTACACAAAGCTTTTATAATCGCGTGTTTGTATATCGATTGTCGTAGCGATAGTTAGCATAAATAATATTGCACTTTTGGGGGGGTGTTTTTGCAGTATAACATCCTCTGAATGGGTTATTTTGTTTACGTCTAATTTTGCTTGTTTCTTTTAGCCACGTCTCCTAGAGGATATCTATGAAATCACAAAAGAGAATTTAAATTAGCATGACATATATGTATTACAATATCGATAGTTGGCAGATTAGTATTGTGATTCTTTGTCACTATTTGCAAAATACCATCCTCTGAATGAGGTTTTTCCTTTACGTCTTATTCTGCCGGCTACTGTCCGCCACGCCTCCTAGGGGACATCAATGTAACTGCACAAAGGTGTTTCTATTTCTGTGTTTATGTTTTATTTACAATATCGATAGATAGCGGAATAGCATTCGATTATTTTGACGTTTTTTTAATATACTGTCCTCTAAATTTTGTTCACAGCTTCGTTTGCCCAATTCCATTAGCCACGCCTCCTAGAGGACATCCAAGTAATTGCACGAGTGCGTTTAAACTAGCGTGTTATGTATTAATTACGATATCAATAGTAGAGTATTGGATTATCTTGGTTTTTTTTTTCAATATACTGTCCTCTAAATTTCGTTTATTCTGCTTGTTTTCATTAGGCACGCCTCCTGGTGGATACATATGTAATTACACAAGAGAATTTTAACTAGCGTGTTATATATCATTTATGATATCAATAGTTAGTATAAGAGTATTGTAATTATTTTGGGACTGTATTGGAATTAATCTGAATGAGTTTTTTTCGTTTACAGCTTCTTTTGCCCAATTCAATGTGCCACGCCTCCTAGTGGACATCGACGTAATTGCCAAATTGCGTTTGACTTAGAGTGTTATGTATTATTACGATATCAATAGTTAGCAGAATAGTATTGCGATTTTTGTTGTTGTTTTTTGTCGTTTTTGCAATATACTGCCTCAGAATTTTTTTTTTTGTATTGTGTCTTATATTCGCCTTTTTTCGTTAGCCACGCCTCCTAGGTGACATCCATACAATTGCATGAAAGTTTTTACATTCATCTATTTTTCTCGTAAATACAATATCAATAGTTATCAGAGAAGTACTAGGATTTTTTTTCTTTCACGGTTTTATGTTGTACCGCTCTTCTTGGAAACTGTATCTAGATTTTGCCGGCGTTGGTTTACAGTATATTTTTGGTTGAGATGATTCCCATCGGGCATCGCACAGACTTCCCAAATACAATTAGGGTCCACGGTTGAGCGGAGAGGGAAGGGTCCTCGGGGAGGCGTGGAAACTGCAAAAGGGTCAAGAGGAGAGAACGGCAAATCCGTAATTCAATCGCCAACAAGTCTCTGGAGACTCCTACTGTGTGAATCTAACAACGACCACCCCTGAGATTGAGGAAATAAGAAATGAAAATGTACTCCCCGCTTACTTCTATCTTAGAATGCAAATGAAAAATAGCAGAAGAGGTTACGGTTGTGCAACTCCTTTTGGACTACGGACTACAGTGTTCTAAAAGACGAACTGAAAGAAAACAATCTCGTACAGCGGTGGGCAGTGTGGCAAAAACAATTGTGACAATTTTGTTTGAAGCAATTCCCAATTTCAATTCCGTCACCATTTTTTTTCCTGCAAGATGTTCTGACTAATTAGGCAGTGCTTGGTTATCAGCGTCACGACCTCGTTGATCGCCATTGTAGCATTTTCATTTCACTCGCATGAAAAAGTGCTGCTGTGCTATTAAAACAGCTCCCAGTTCCTTCACCTTTTAAAGCATTTGCTTCCTTTTTGCATTCACATTTCGTCTGGCAGTGCCTCTTGATATTATATTCTTTGTAAATGGCCACAGTTTCTTGGCAAATTAGGCAGAAGCAGTTGTTTCGGATTTTGGTGGAAAAGTACTCCAAAGTCCACTTGTCCTGGAAGTGGCAGCCCTCACAGTCAGCTTTCCTTTTTTTAATTTACAGTCGCCATGTCGGAAATGGGGTGGGCTAAAATTCTTTCAGAAAGCCAAGGATAGGTTGGCCAAAGGGCTTCTGCGATCATCTGGTGGAATGGTGAATTATTTGTTTTTGGGTACAAATGTATTTTATACTGCGGTCAACATCACTGGCAGGCCACATATTATTAGTTTTATGACTGGCCCCCGGCCCGGACTTTGGAAATGCCTGCCTTAAGTAATTTTAGCGGCTACAGTGGAGTAAAGCTGCCAAAGTGATGCCATTTCCTAAATTTGCTATTGGCTATGTTTATTCGCCTATCTTAATATTCTTTAACATTCTTTTTTCTCTTTTAAGTCATATTTTATGTCTCCTGTCATCTCTAATCTCGCCATAAACAATGTGAATTACGTAGTTATTGATGACAATAAAGATTATTCTATTCTATTTACATGCTTAAGTAATGCTAGCGGCTAAATAGAAGCTAACTCACCAAAACAATGCCATTTGATTATGCAGCTCATTCCTAAAATCATTAGCTTTAGCTGCTTGAATAATTCTAGCAGCAAAAGTGAGGCTATTTGCTAAGGTGGCTAATAGCTGAATAAATCAGGATATCCTAATATTCTTACATGTTATTGTTATCTTTTTTAAGTCTTTATTTTGTATTTTTCCTAGAATTCCATGTCTAATTTTGCTGTAAACAATGTACACTATGTTCTTCTCAATGACGCTAAAGACTATTCTATTCTTATGCTAAAGTGATGCTATCGGCCAAATCGAAGCTAACTCACCATAGCAATGTCATTTGTTAATGCAGCTTGTGCCTAAATTATTTGCCATTTACCGCTTACGTGTTTCTAGCGGCTAAAATATAGCTAAGCAGCCATGGCAATGCTATTTGCTTACGTGGCTAATGGCTAGAATACTTAGCTTATCTTAATAATCATTTTCTTCTCTTTTAACTCTTATTTGTTTCTCCCGGGTGCCAATAAAGACTTTTCTATTTGTCTTTTAAAGTGATGCTATCTGCTAAGGGGGAGCTAATCTACCAAAACGATGCTATGTGCTACTGCAGCTAATTGCAGTAACAATAAGATTGTAACTAGTATTTAAAGGACGAAAAGTAAACGAAACAGACCTTTTTTCCCTGGAACAAAGCGATCGGGACCAAAGCTAGAGAGACGGCTAATTTGTTGCATCTCCCGCGACGACGCTAGCTCAAATGGCAATATCGTAGCGGAGCAGTGGCGGATAATTGGAAGCACGTGTGGCGGATCGATGCAGAGGCCACCGGCCCACGCTGAAGTATAAACACGCTAGCTACGATCGATGCCAGCAGATGGCTAACGGGATTTTCTTCTTTTTTTGTGGTATTAAAAGCTATCCAAAACCGGATGTCAGACCCCGATAAGGCCGCACAATTTTGGGCAAAAAATAATAATTTTCCAGACCAGTAGTTTAATTTCGATTTTAATAGGATAGTGCGTTTTTTGTGCTCGCTTTGTACATACCGTATTTTCCGCACTGTAAGGCGCACCGGGTTATAGGGCGCACCCCCAAAAGATAGTTTTTGGTCCTATATTTTTCATACATAAGGCGCACCGGATTATAAGGCGCTACAATGGGAACGTGGACAAAACAGTCAGATAGTTCAGTCAAACTTATTACCCCCTTAACATTCCGAAAGCTTGCAAAGAAGCAAATACGTGTCTCAGACATGTACGGAAACAGTGTCTGTACGATGTCACCAAACAAACATTTCTTAGTTTCCATTTTATTTTTTGCTGGCAACTGTGTGGACAGCAAAGTAAGAATTTTATTGTGCAGGGAAACAGGGTTCTTTACTGTGCATATGGCAATAAACACTTTGAATTGAATTTAGTTTAAAAATAGACTCATCACAGAAACATCAAGATCGTTCTAAAACAAGATACCTTGAAAATATAAAGTCGCATAGCTCACCTAAGTTCTCTTGCAGCTATCACGTTCAATAATGATACGTAACCAGGTCTCCTTACAACCGTGAGTGTAGTAAATCCAGGAGAGTAAAATATTTACAAATACAGAATAGTAAAAAATGTTTTCTCTATGCCGTAGTGCAACCCAACGTGTGATCCACATTCATCTTTTTTCGGCCAATTGCAGGCTTTGTTTCGCCCCTTTAGCCTATGCGAGCCTGTAAATGATAAAAAGGATCCGCCCCCTTTACCTCCGAATAACTTTGGCCAATATTGACTGATTCAATGATGATTGACACATTAGTTAGGAAATGAAACGCCGGTATATAAATCCCAGCATACACCGCGGACTACCTCGCCTTCGGGGGAAAATCTAGTCGGCGGCTGCTTGCCTTAGTTGCAAGATTTTGCGACTTAATATTGATCCATATATAAGGCGCACTGTATTATAAGGCGCATGGTCAGCTTTTGAAAAAAATAAAGGCTTTTAGGTGCGCCTTATAGTGCAGAAAATACGGTACTCTTCGTGGGAGGAAAAATGAAAATACTAATGGCACCGTGTCATAAACGTTATGAGGAATACCTGGAATGTGACGATATTACAACTTAATTTTTATTTTTAAAGATTTTGAAGAATAACAACCCATGGGGTCATTTTTAACCCAACTCATGTATCCAAGGGTTAATACTATTGACATGCTTTAAAATGTTAAATTTAGTAAACAGCGCCCCCTTATAGGGAGCTTTGTTAGTGTTGCTGGCTTTAAATCCTTTAAAAAAACAGCAGTGTTATGGGATTACACAACCGCACTACGTCCCAATCGTGCATTTATCATGCAACCCTAGTCCCCTACCATCTCTTAAATCTTTTTTCACATTCTCTTTAGAATTTATCCGAACGGTTCTTACGCCGATCGTGTATTCACGGAACAGATGGAAGGTGCTAGCTCCCAAGATAGTAACGTTCAATTATCTGTATCCAATTAGCACCTCGAGCGAGAAAACAAAGGAAGTGCAAAAACTTTCAATAAAGTGGGGGGCTAAAAGGTTGCAAGCAGCGTTGTTACGTCACTAGCGTGATCTTTGAAAATAATTCGTAGAAACTGCTAAAGGGATGATAGCGACTAAAGCCAAGCTAGCTGCTGAAGCGGTGGTATTTGGTTGTTTAGCTATTTGTTCATCCAGCTAGCGACAATATAAAAACATTTCGTTTATTTTGTTATTTTTCTTCCTTCCAAGATTTCACTGTCAGGCAAGCGCAAGAAAATTCCCGTGGAGGGTGAGTGAGAAAAAAAACATGTAGAGAGGAAAAAAGGATCTTGTGAATAAAGGTTGTGAAACGTGAAAAAGGCGCTAGTCCTCCCAGGAGACTCTTGTCCTGGGGGGGCGCTGTGATCAGAAGAGGTACGTAGCAGCGGGTGGCGCCGCTATCGAGTATCTGACGCTTTATTTATGACAGCCTTCCCGCTGACAAGGAAAACAAGGTGTGATAGAGCGCTAGCTGCATCACATTAGCTAGCTAGCTAGGATTTTCTTATTCTAAAGTACATTTATTGACACCGTAAAATTCGTACTATAAGGGGCACCTGATTATAAGTTGCACCTAGTACATTTTTTAAAGGAAGAAACTTTTGTACATACAAAAGCCGAACCTGACTATAAGTCGCATGTGCCCACATTGAAACATGAGATATTTACATAGAAAGATGGTACACAGCAACATATATTATACGGTACTTTAACATTTTGGTATACAAGTACGTGTCTGTACGATGTCACCAGTCACTGAAATATGTCATGCCACATATCATTGAAAAGCTTAAACTCTCGGGATTCAAGATACGATACCATTTCAAAATATACTCAGTAGAGAAACATCACAGTCAGTTTGAAAGGAGATACCTGAAAAACAGGGTTGGGTAGGGTTACTTTAACTTGATTACCTTCAATTACTCCTGGATTACTCCAATACCAAATATGCTAATAAAAGACAAAAGAAACTAAATATGAATAAAATGATGAGTCACAACACGTGGCAAGCTTTCTCTCCTGGCTTTGATACCTTTGATCTCTGGGCAAAACTAACATAAAATGCGACAGAAACAAAATGAAAATAAATCCAAACAGCTTGCCAACATCATTTTTGCCGTTCCATGTATTCCGTTACTCCCCAAGCCTGCACAAAATTTAGTAATTTTATTCATATTTAGTTTCTTTTGTCTTTTATTAGCATATTTGGTATTGGAGTAATCCAAAAATAATTGAAAGTAATCCAGTTAAAGTAACCCTACCCAAACCTACTGAACAGTTCTAAGGTCTTGGGAACCTCCTGTGTGGGTTCAAATCCAGCTACCGGACTTCCTGTGTGGAGTTTGTATGTTCTCCCCGTGCTTGCTTGGGTTTCCTCCGGGCACTCCGGTTTCCTCCCACATTCCAAAGGCATGCATTTCAGGTAGATTGGCCGATCCAAATTGTCCCTAGGTGTGAATAAGCGAGCGAGTTGTCTGTCCCTGTGTGCCCTGTGATTGGCTGGCAACCAGTTCAGGGTGTCCCCTGCCCACTGCCCGATGATTGCTGGGATGGGTTCCAGCACCCCCGCGACCCTACTGAGGATAAGGATGAGATGAGATGAACTCAACAGCACCTCCTCTGGCCGTCTTTAACTTCTTTGAATGTCTGCGAAAATGGTTTTTTTATATCAAAGACAATTAAGACAATTACTAAATTTTGTGAAGGCTTGGGGAGTAACGGAATACATGGAACGGCAAAAATGATGTTGGCAAGCTGTTTGGATTTATTTTCATTTTGTTTCTGTCGCATTATATGTTAGTTTTGCCGGAGCTCAAAGAGATCAAAGCCAGGAGAGAAAGCTTACCACGTGTTGTGAGTCGTCATTTTATTTATATTTAGTTTCTTTTGTCTCTCATTAGCATATTTGGTATTGGAGTAATCCAAAAGTAATTGAAAGTAATCCAGTTAAAGTAACCCTGCGGTCCCCCCTGTCGTCACTTTCCCCTGGTCCGGAATTATTAAGGACCTCATCGTCTCCCTGAGTCAAGATTGAAGCAGTATTTTGTCCAATATTTCTTCCGTGAGGTTATTCCCTGCTTAATCCAGAACGCTGCTGATTTAAAGGCCCGGTCACACAGCCTTTTGCGTCGGTATCGCGGGTAAAATTTTGAGATTTTTTTTGCACGTGGTTGCCCGCGGTGGAAAATGTGCAAAATTGGCCGGCGACTGTTCCGCGTCCTTCCGGCGACTGTTCCACGTCCTTATCGCTGGTAACCGCGGCTGCATCGCTGTGCCGCCCGCGGTTACCCGTGGTCTAAAGTTTTGAGCAGCGCAAAACTTTTTCGCGCGGCCATACGCGTGTGAATTTCTTACCGCGTGTAAAGCACGGCTGTATCTCGTCTGTATCGCGATCTCAAAAGCGTCCAACAGTGTCTGCTTCACGGGCAGAAAATTCTGGCCGTGATTCAGCCTCGATACGCCCGTGAAAGGCTGTGTGACCGGGCCTTTAGTCTGTTTTGTTTGTGTGAGTTATTTTACAATCTGGAAGGCTTTTTTTGAATTGTTTGAATTGATCATATGCATTCAAAAATAAATTAAATAGAGATGTTTGAAAAAAATCCCCCAAAGAACCACAGTTAAAATTGATTAAAAATGGGAATAATGTCATATCCATCCATCCATTATCTGCATTGCTTATCCTCAGCAGGGTCGCGGGGGTGCTGGAGCCAATCCCAGCTATCTTCGGGCAGTGGGCAGGGGACACCCTAAACTGGTTGCCAGCCAGTCGCTGGGCACACAGGGACAGACGATTCACCTAGGGAAAATTTGGACCGGCCAATTCACCTGAAATGTATGTTTTTGGAATGTGGGAGGAAACCGGAGTGCCCGGAGGAAACCCACGCAAGCACGGGGAGAACATGCAAACTCCTCACAGGAAGGTTCGATCTCATGACCTCAGAACTGTGCCGCACATGCGCTGACCACTGTGCTGCCGTGCAGCCTTAATGTCATATATTGAATTGAAATATCTATGTGGTCAAAGATAAAAATGCGGCAAGGACTGCATGCAACGAGATAAGACATGGCACGCATCGTGTCAAATCAACGTCCGTCCCCGGGACGCAACTTTTTTCACACGAAATTGTCATTATCATTTTTTAACAAAGATTTACCGCACTCCAAACTTTTCGTCAGGCAGATCCGGCATTGTTGTTTTGGTCTCGCGGTTCAAGTTTTCGTCTGCACGCCGATCTCAAGTTCGACTTGTGTAGTGAAAGTCCGTCTCTTTTTAGAGAACCGGCTTGTTCGGCTCAACTCATTAAAGAGCCGCTTCTCAAACGGCTTATTAGCTTTGATGCATTATATTACGGATGATTATGTTGTATAAAAAAGTTAAGAAAAAAAGGAAGTATAAAGGGAGAAAATGAAAAAATGAAAAACGACAAGTTTGTGGTTATCCCTCTAATCAGTATATTACCAACAATGATTTAATGCAGATGGGCAGCACGGCAGCGCAGTGGTTAGCGCTTGTGCGGCACAGTTCATGTCATGGGAACCTCCTGCGTTGGTTCAAATCCAGCTCCAGACTTCCTGTGCAGAGTTTGTATGTTCTCCCCGTGCTTGCGTGGGTTTCCTCCGGGCACTCCGGTTTCCTCCCACATTCCAAAAACATACATTTCAGGTGAAATAGCCGGTCCAAATTGTCCCTAGGTGTGAATGAGCGAGTGAGTTGTCTGTCCCCGTGTGCCCTGCGATTGGCTGGCAACCGGCTCAGGGTGTCCCCTGCCCACTGCCTGGAGATGGCTCGGATGGGCTCCAGCCCCACTGCGACCCTAATGAGGATAAGCTGTACGGCTAATGAGATGAGATGAGATTTAATGCAGAAAATGAATTCATAATTTGAATAGGAAAATGTATTATTTGTATTTTTTTTTTTTCCTTCTACAGTGACCGTCCAAGCGACTTCATTTTTTGAACTTTTTTATAATAAACCTCATTCATGTCGAGCAACTCAGTGTCTCACAACAAAATGTTTATTAACAATAAATATATTATAAGGAAACACAAGTACAATATAACATGTTAAACTACATAAATAAACATGTTTGAAAAAAAAAAAAAAGATTAAAGGGAAAATACGACAGTTTGTAAGGGCATGGAGCACACTAAATTTTGGGGACCCATAGATCTCTGTTGGGACCCATAGATTTTTGAGCATGCGAGACCCCGGGACCCATCACTTTTCAGGGGTAAAATGAATACTGTATACATATATATATATATATATATATATATATATATATATATATAATTATAATTATAATTATAATATATCGTCCAAATAATTATACTCCTGCCTCGCCTCACTGCTCTGCCATATTGTAAATCCCACTCTTCGTCCAATCAGTTAAAAGGCAAACTGGTAATAGCAGCCATTATGATCAATCTGCACACGGTACGAGGAAATGGAGGATAAAAAAAAATCAAAATGAGGAATGACGACATTATTCGGCTTCCTGTGGAAATGTTGTGCCGGTTGCTTAGCAACTGTAATCTTCTCCGAAGCTTTCCGCTGCTTTATGTGCACCCCCAGTTTGCTTTTTTTCGCTATTAATCGGTGAGGTACGATTGATTTTACTAATTTTACCCGTTTCCTGTCTGAGGTTTGTTGTCTCTTTGAAGCTGGTTTTGCTAGTTTTTTTTTTCTTGTACAGTAAGAAAATGGATACTTAGTAGATCGGTTCAGGGTTTTTTTTTTTAATTCCTTAAAACTAGTTTAATTATGATTGATTTTCCTTATTCTACTCGTTCTCTGCCCGAGTGTTTTCTGGTTTAAAGCTTAGTTATGCTTGCTTTTCTAGTAAAATGCGGAAAATTATACTTGGGAGACTGTTTTTGCATTTTCTAACTTGATTTGTTAACACTTATACGTTAATTTTCCTAATTTTATTTGAATCAGAACAGTACGAGAACCCAAATGCGTGACGTTTCTCACACACGTTTTTATTTTATGGGAAATGGGGCAGATACTGGACAGGACGGGATAGACAGGATTGATATCAAACTGGATATCGAAATTAAACAGGACAAACCTGACGGGAATGAAACTGAAGACTGATATTTAACAGGACAAAAATAGACGGGAACAATAACAAACAGGAAACCAGCAGGAAGCTGGACAGATTCTAAATCCCAGGTCTTGCGAATGCAGAGGTGTGTTGACAGACTGACAAAGGATGAGTGAGAGCACTGAGTTTAAATAGGAGGGAAGCCAATCTGTTAACGAGCTGCAGCTGGCGCCACATGGGCGTGGCCATTTGGGCGCCATGGCAACCGTGACATCACCGAAGGTTTTTTCTAGTTTAAAGCAAGTTTTGCTTGGTTTTTTTTTTTTTTTTTTTTTTTTTTTTTTTTTATTCGTTAACATTCGGTTAAGTACAAGTGATTTTCTTAATTTTACTCGTTCTTCACAGAGTTTTTTTTGTGGTTTGAAGCGTTGTGCTTGTTTTTCTAATATAATAAGAACATGTCTATTTGATAAATTGTTTTGGCTTTTCATCATTTGTTAACTCTTTACGAAGTACGATTGCTTTTTCAAATTTGTATTCGTTCCTCGCCCTGTTTTTCTCTTTTTTAAGGCTAGTTTTGCTTGTTTTATTTCTAGTAAAGTAATAAAATATCTATTTAGTGCCCTGTTTATGCATTTTTCTTTTCATTTGTAAACATGCGTTGGAGTTGGGTTGATTTATTTTTGTAATTTAACTTTTTTTTTTTTTATAGTTTAAAGCTTAGGTTTGCTTTGTTTTCTAGTAAAATGAGAAAGAATACACTGTGTGGACTGTTTTTGCATTTTTGAATTGATTCATTAATGCTTGGTGAAATATCCTTTATTTTCCTAATTTTACTTGTTCCTCGCCGAAGGTTTTTTTCTGGTTTAAAACAAGTTTTGCTTGTTTTTCTTTTATTGAAATCGAACGTATTTTTTTTCTTTTTTTTAAATTTGCTAACATTTGGTAAAGTACAATTGATTTTCCTAATTTTACTTGTTCCCCGCCGAAGGTTTTTTTCTGGTTTATAGCCAGTTTTGCTCTGTTTTCCTTCAGTGAAATCAAACGTATTTGTTTTCATTTAGTGAAGTACAAATTTCTTATTTTACTGGTTCTTTAATGAGTTTTTTTGTGGTTTGAGGCTAGTTTGCTTGTTAAGAACATGTCCATTTTGTAAATTTTTTCGGCTTCTTTTTCATTTGATAACTCTTGGCAAAGTACAATTAATTTTTCAAAATTGTATTCGTTCCTCTCTCTGTTTTTCTCTTGTTTGAAGCTAGTTTTGCATTTCTTTTCTTTTTAGTGAAGTAGGAAAATGTCTACTTAGTTTACTGTTCATGCATTTTTCTTTTCATTTGTTAACACATGTTGGAGCAGGATTGATTTTTTAAATTTGTTTTTTTCTTCTTTTATGGTTTGAAGCTTAGTTTTGCTTTTTTTTCATGTAAAATGAGAATAAAAATGTATACTTGGTAGACTGTTTTTGCCTGTTTTTGTTTGTTGTTTGTATTTTTCAAAATGACTTATTCCTACCTCAAGTTTATTATTTTATTTTATTATTTTAAGTTTTGAGCAAGGTTTCTTTTTTTTCTAGTAAGATAAACAAATTTGTAGTAGAATATTTATTATTATATAAAATATAGCTTATTTTAAGCGTATTTTTTCTTGTATTTCTTATCATAAGTGAAATATATTTGACTAAGAACAATGACCAACAGGGTAAGACTTTTTTTTTTTTTTTTTTTTGCAGTGCTGGTAGTTTTGGGATCCATCTGAAATTATTGGGGTGGTTCCTCTGACTCCATTCACACTCAATAGACAATCTTTGTTTGTTTATCTGAAGAGACGTTTTTCTCCCAACTCCAAGATTAGTTTTTTTTTCCTTTCTTTTTTTAAAGAAACACGCTTTTGTGCAGATAGTCGTCTAATTTTATATTCTGTGTTTGTCCCTTTTTGTCTTTTGTGTCTCTTTCGCTGTCCTTTGTCTTCTTGTGGACACCAGCGATGGCTTCTAAAGGAAAAGTCCGAGGTGAGTGGTGGCCATCTTAAATACGGCTCCATCTTGGACAAGGTTCATGGAAGTGGATTGAACGGGTTTCCCTCAGAATAGTTGCTAAGCCTGGTGCTAGAGCTAGCTTTATTTACGCAGAGCAGCTAACGACAGACCCATTTGATCGGCGTGCCGACTGAAAGCCTGAGCTAGTCGGGTCAAAACTATCAGATTCTTCGAGTACAAAATCCAAAAGAGAATGCTGGCTCATTGTGTTGCCTATGGATTCACTCGACTGGAAAAAACCTTTCATACGTAAAATGTTTATGGATTTTTTTTTTTTTTTCATCATTTAATCTTGTTGAGAGCTTCAGTAGCTCCAGTGCCTCTTGGTGGCTTACATTGTTTCAATGTTTTTAATATGAATGCTGCACCACATCGCCGTATTCACTTCCCTTAGAAGGTGGAAGTACAGGAAATAAATCCTGTAAAACCTTCCAATTTCAGGGTTTCTACAACCGTTTTAACCCTTTCATGTGGCAAGTGAGCAAACTGTATATGGTCACTTCTTTAGACGTCAAAACTAGATGAATAACTTATTTTAATTTTGTGTTTTTGTTTTTCAAATATTTTTATACATACAGCATTTTTATTGTTTTGTTTTAGTCTAGACTGGCAAGTGCTTTATATTTGGTTATGTATATGGTTATTGTTTATGTATGTATATATATATATATATATATATATATATATATATATATATATATCCATGATCTGCACCGCTTACCCTCAGTAAGGCCGCGGGGGTGCTGGAGCCCATCCCAGCCATCCTCGGGCAGTGGGCAGGGGACACCCTGAACTGGTTGCCAGCCAGTCGCAGGGCACACAAGGACAGACTATTTGGATCAGCCAAATAACCTGACATGCATGTTTTTGGAATGTGGGAGGACACCGGAGTGCCCGGACGAAACCCATGCAGGCACGGGGAGAACATGCAAACTCCACACGGGGAGGCTGCGGTAGCTGGACTTGATCCCTGAACCTCCGCACCGTGGGGCTGTGCGCTAACCACCTATCCGCCGTTCTGCCATATATATACTGGACTGTCTCAGAAAATTAGAATATTGTGATAAAGTTCTTTATTTTCTGTAATGCAATTAAAAAAACAAAAATGTCATACATTCTGGATTCATTACACATCAACTGAACTATTTCAAGCCTTTTATTATTTTAATATTACTGAATTACAGCTTAAGAAAACTCAAAAATCCTATCTCAAAATATTAGAATATCATGAAAAAGTATACTAGTAGGCTATTCAACTAATCACCTGAATCATCTAATTAACTCGAAACACCTTGCGAGGGTTTCCTGAGCCTTAAAAACACTCAGCTTGGTTCAGTAAACTAAATCACTGGTGATCTGACTGCTGTCCAGAGGACCGTCATTGATACCCTCCATCAGGAGGGTAAGACACAAAAAGAAATTTCTCAAAGAGCAGGCTGTTCTCAGAGTGCAGTTTCAAAGCATATCCACAAAAAGTCTGTTGGAAGGGAAAAATGTGGCCGGAAACGCTGCACAACCAAGAGAGATGACCGCAGCCTTAACAAAATTGTGAAGAAGAGCTGCTTCCAGAATTTGAGGGAGCTTCAAAGACAGTGGGCTGAAGCTGGAGTCCAGGTATCAAAAGCCACAGTTCACAGACGTGTCCGGGAAATGGGCTACAATAGCCGTATTCCCATGGTCAAGCCACTTCTGAACTCAAGACAACGGAAGAAGCGTCTGACTTGGGCTATGGAGAAGAAGCACTGGACAGTTGCAGAGTGGTCCAAAGTCCTCTTTTCAGACGAAAGCAAGTTTTGCATTTCATTTGGAAGTCAAGGCGCCAGAGTCTGGAGAAAGGCTGGAGAGGAGCAAAATCCAAGTTGCTTGAAATCCAGTGTGAAGTTCCCACAGTCAGCAATGGTTTGGGGAGCCATGTCAGCTGCTGGTGTTGGTCCACTGTGTTTCATCAAGTCCAGAGTAAATGCAACTGTGTACCAAGAGATTTTAGAGCACTACATGCTTCCATCTGCTGAAAAGCTCTATGGAGATGAGGATTTCATTTTCCAGCATGATCTGGCACCTGCCCACAGTGCCAAAACCACCAGTAACTGGTGCACTTACCATGGCATCACTGTCCTTGATTGGCCTGCTAATTCCCCTGACCTGAACCCCATCGAGAATTTGTGGGGTATAGTTAAGAAGAAGATGAAAGACACCAGACCTACAAAGGCAAATGAGCTGAAGGCCGCTATCGAAGCATCCTGGGCATCAATAACACCTCAGCAATGCCACAGGCTGATTGCCTCCATGCCACGCCGGCTTGATGCAGTAATCCGTGCAAAAGGATTCCCAACCAAGTACTGAGTGCATCAATGGACATTTTCAAATGTTTGATTTAGTTTTGCTGTTATAAAATTATTTATTTTACTTGGTCTGAGGAAGTATTCTAATATTTTGAGATAGGATTTTTGAGTTTTTTTCAGCTATAAGCCAAAATCAGCAATATTCAAATAATAAAAGGCTTGAAATAGTTCAGTTGATGTGTAATGAATCCAGAATGTATGACATTTTTGTTTTTTTAATTGCATTACAGAAAATAAAGAACTTTATCACAATATTCTAATTTTCTGAGACAGTCCAGTATATATATATATATATATATATATATATATATATATATACTTTTAAAAAAGTCTTTAACTTAACGCTGATTTTAATTTGTTTGTCGAGTATCATATAAAGTTAACATTTCCAAGCATGTTTTATGTGTTCCGGTATGATTGTTCATTTTTTATGTAAAAAAAAAAATAAAAAATCAATTTCTATATTTTTTAATTATATTTCCGTCATAACAGCGGGTGTTGGCCTGACAAAAAAAGGTACCCGCATGAAAATCGGTTGTAAATTGAGTAAGTTATGATTTATTTTCAATGTACGTACATTGCCTTATCGGGAACATTGACCCCTCCAATGTGGCCGCCATGTAGGCACGCGAGTTAGTGGGCTGCTACAGCACGCTGTCGTATCTTCTGTTCTGTACATATCTGTGGCTAACTATCACAAAGCGGTGAGTCATAGGATGCAACCAAGTGGCTATTATGAGTAGGTAGAAAAATAAAAAACTGACAAAAAAGTGGAAGATGCGTAAATAAAGCTACTTTGCTAGAGTGGCTAACATGAGTGGCTAGAGAAGAAAACAGTAAGTCTAAAATGGCCATGTGACTCACAGCTAGCCTGCTCTTCATTGTCACGTGCCTTGTAACCTACTCATGCAAGCAAACAGCACTGAATTCTACAATTTAGGCATTTGGCTTTTATTCTTCCACTGTTCCCCTCTCTAGCCGCTCCTGTGACCCATTTGGCTGCAGGCTATAGCTGGCTGTTATCTGTTATCGTTATTCCTAGCTGTGTCTCGCTAAAGCTTGCTCGGTCCTTCAGTGTAACTCGCGGTCGCAACAGACGCTTGTCGTCTTTCACTTTTCTCCCAATGTTTCCATCTCTAGCCACTAATGTGAGCCATTTGAGTGCTGGCTATGGCTCGCTTGATTGTTAGCTGCTCTGTGTAAATAAAGCTTGCTCTTGGGAAAAACTGTACAAAACAAAAAACGGTCTAATAAGTTGCAAAAAAATAAGCATTTAATGGCCACCTCTCTCCACTTTTAAGTCCCGTCTAAAAACACACCTGTTCAGGACTGCCTACAACACATAGCTTCTCCATTTCCTATGTTTTTTATGATTTTATGTCTTGTTTTTATTTAATATTTCGCTTACAATTTTTTACATTGTATTTTCTCATTATCTGTACAATGTCCTTGGGTGGCTTGAAAGGCGCTTTTAAATAGAATGCATTATTATTATTATTACTTACTGCTAGTAGCTGAGCCTGAGTCCTGTGACTCCAGCATCTTTTACTTTTTCCCCCATGTTTTCCTCTTCAAGCCATTAATGTGTGCAACAGCTATGTGCTATTGTTAGTGTTAGCTGCTCCTGTTTTACCCTTCAGCTTCATTTGTTTCCCAAAGCAGGTAAAGCAAGCAAACCATAGCTGAGTTCAGGCATCTTCAACGTTTTCTCTCTCCACTGTTTCCTTCTCTTGCCACTCATGTGAGCCACTTGGCTACAATTATCAACAGCTTTCTGTTATTAGCTGCTCCGTCACTTTATATGGCTATTCATGTAAGCCAACATCACTGAGTCCCATGATTCTTAAATCTTTTTTGTCCATTGTTTCCCTCTCTATCCATTCAAATGAGCCCCTTGGCTACAGGAAATGGCTCACTGCTATTGTTATCATTAGCTGCTTCTGTTTCATCCTTCATTGTCACTCACCTTTCATGGCTGCTCGTATTAGCCAAAGTCACAAAATCGCAAGACTTTGGATTTTTTTTTTTTGTCAACCATTTCCCTCTCGAGCCATTCAAATGAGCCTCGTGGCTGCAGGAAAAAGCTCACTGCTATTGTTATCATTTTCTGCTTCGTCCTTCAGTGTCACTCACCTTGCATGTCTGCTTATGTTAGCTTAAGTCCCAAATCCCAAGATCCTGAAACTTTTTGATCCACTGTTTCCTTTTCGAGCCTCTCAAGTGAGCCAGGTGGCTGCAGGAAACGGCTCACTTTTATTGTTATCATTTGCTGTTTCTGCTTCGTCCTTCAGTGTCACTCAAGTTGCATGGTTGCTCATGTTAGTCAAGGTCATAAAATCCCAAGATACTGGAATTTGTTTTGTCAACTGTTTCCTTCTGGAGCCCCTCAATTGAGCCAGGTGGCTGCAGGAAACTTCTCAATGCTATTGTTATCATCAGCTGCCTCTGCTTCGACCTTCAATGTCACTCACATTGCGCGGCTGCTCGTATTAGCCAAAGTCCCAAATCCCAAGATTCGGGAATTTTTTTGTCCACTGTTTCCTTCTCAAGCTTCTCAAGCGAGCCAGGTGGCTGCAGGAAACTGCTCCTGCTTTGTCCTCAAGTGTCACTCTCTTTGCTTGGCTGCTCATGCAAGCTAACCCCTCTGGCAGTTTCTTTCTCACATGAGCCACTTGGCTGCAATTGTTTTCCTGGTTTAAGAGTAAGAATGGAAGGCATTTTTGTGGATGAGCAAGAGGAAAGATTATAACTCGCAAAATTGTTATTGTAGCTTCAGTGTTGTTGAATGAATAAGCACGGGTGTGATGACCTTGAACTCTTTCTATCTGTTGCATTTCTTCACCAGCATCTCCAGGATGAAGAAATGACATTTGCTGCTATTTTTTCTTACCTTTAGAATTGAGCTCGGCTACTTGTATTCAAATTTGGTTGCTGGAGATTTACGGTCAAGGTCATCCGGGGAAAAAAAGAAATATCACGGGCGATACCTGACTTCAGCATCATCTGGAAAAGGTCAAACTTAGCATTTGCAAATGAAAACCAGCGTGTATTTTCGTGGTTCTTTTTTTCCAATCTCCAAGAGTAAATTAACATTACAGACGGAAAATTTATCAAGCGAAATCAGCGGAGTTTTAATTTGGGTATTTTTTTTTTCTTTTCTGGCCGATGCATCGCGGTTCGGTAAAGGTCAACGGCTCGAGGCTGTCCGTCTGCCTGCTACTTCAATGCGCCATGAATGCCTAAATAAGGAAAGTTGCAAGACACTCACTCGCTAGCTAGCCGGAAAGGTCACGTCACTACGTGCCGTGCAAGTGTGTGCAATTCTCGGCTGCTACGATGCTTTTTCTTCTGCCAGTATTGGACTAATCTCTCTATCGCGGTTAACTTATTGCAGTTTTACAACTTTTGGGATTTTCTATTATGCATTCTGATTGGCTAAACAGAGGAAGGTGCTTTCTATAACCAACACATGTGGAGCTTTCCACCTGCTAAACCTGCTAAGGGGACACATGCGGCTCTTTGGTGCACCTTAGTGGCCCCCTGGCGCTTTTTCAAACATTTTTGAAACAAACATATGATTTCTTTAGCACAGAACCAGAAGGTAAATGCTTTTTTCCATATCGTCCACATGATGGTGGATTGTTTCCTTAATCCATACAGTTTGGCAATAAAATGGCAAGATTATTTTTGTCCCCTCTCTTCTACCCTGTCATTCTTATATATATATTTGGATTTTCTATACAAGAAGTAGCCCCATTTAAGTTTGGTTTCTTTGTTATTACTGAAATAGGTAGTCTTCTGAGACGCAGTAATTAGTATACATGTCATGACTTTAAATGTTTTTTAAAAAGTATGTTCTGGAAAGAATAGAAAAAAGTGCTTTAATATTACTTAAGGTCTCGGGTTTTCTACAACGCCATTAGTTATTCATTTTATTACCTATTTATTTTTAAGAAGTTTTATGGAAACAAAATAATTATTTGATTGCAATTAAATTATATGAGCATTATGAACAGCTTTCTCAAAAACAACCTTTGGTGGGTAATTATTACACACTGTCACTTTAAAGTTGGTCAATTCAAATAGGATTCACCCCAATGTAGGTTTGTCCGAGTATTTTAAAAGGCGTGGTACGGAATTAGGAACTATTTTACTTGCAGCTGCCTCTGGCAAGCTCTTTATGTACTTGACACATGCTACACTAGCAAAATAACGCAGAAACGAGCATGAACTCATTCTAATCCCCCCACAGCCTCCACCTCAGTTCCCCCATCGCTCCTACTCATTGTGTTCCATCCCGAACAGCTTCGGTAAAAGTAAGATAAAAGCAAATGGGCTTGGTAGATTAATATTTATTTATTTTTTATAATGGTTTGAATTTAGTCGGGTGTTGTTAACGCAAACCCAATAGAGAAAGGATTATATTTTCTACTTTTTAGGAAGCAATAAAAAAAACAAGAACATTGTAGAGAAACCTGGACAGGAATGAAATATATACAGGTCGCTCCATCCATTTGCTTCCTCCTCGTGCTCATGTGCGCATGATTAACCTTGGGAGGTGGTCCTAAATCAGCGCTGAAAATAAGCCATGCTCTTTGCCCTTAATCTCCCACTTTTTGTTCATTTTACCTGTCAATGGGGCTGCAACTAATGACTATTTTAAAAGTCGACTAGTCACTGACTAATGAAACAATGTGTCAAATAATCGTATAATTGTTATTTTCTTAGCTTTTGCATGAAGTTCATTTAATGACGTGGAAAATGATAATAAATACAAAATATGGGTACAAGGAGAGATACAGGTTTTATTAAACATCCTGTGATTTGAAAAAAAAAAATACATAAAAATGCTCAATCTAAAACCAATTAGCCACAATTTTCCATCAGTAACGACATCAATCCATAAACATTTCCATTTTTAGGGAAAGGCAAATAAATAATACATTATAATCAAATACACATTTTTATCCCTGTAAAACAAGAACAGGCACATTAACAGCATTAGAACAGTAGATAGCAAAATGTATACATTTTCTGGAGTACATTGTTGGTCAACTGCAATGTCTGTTACAAAACAACCTAATTATTGTCAACAGTTATTTTCTGTCAGTCAAGTTATGTCTGTTCTTCGTACTTGTAGAGTAGTCAACGTTTGGTCACAATTCCGTTTCGCAATGTCAGAAAATGATCAAACAATGGCAAAAGATATGAACTGAATACTGTGTTTTAAGTCAATCACATAGCTATGTTATCTGACTGATACTGGTGGAACGTGAGGTAGGGGAGGGGGGTGTTAGCTTTCATTTGCACATGAAATGTCACCGTGACAACTCCACTTCAGGGGGTCCGCCCCTCCCAGGAGACTGGAACTCAAAACTGGTACACCGTACACCTCGCAATGGCGGCCTGGATTTGGTTGGCAAGAGGGCATATCCTAACAAGAAGAACTGGATCAAAATCCTGGCCAGTCCTGACCAAGTCTCAGCTCAACACGCAGCCAGAGAACATTGCCAAGTCAGCAGCCAAGATTCAACAAGCTCGCAGCCACACCGGTGGGACAAAGCCAGCGACCTCAGAGAAGCTTCAAGCCACCAGCAGTCAACCTCTCCTTCAACACCCTGCATCCTGTGGTCCTCGTCCCAACCAGCTCTCAAGCCTACCAGGATTCCTTATGGCTCTAAAGCCGAGGGCACAAAGCTGGGCTGTCATCTTCGTCGAAGCAGAACTTCGCAGAATATCTCGTTGTTACTAGGTATTGGTGACGTTAAATAGGGAATTCTATCAAAATACAATAACATAATAATCAAACCAACGTTGTTGTCCATCCAAATGGTGCTACTTTAAATTCCCAACTTCTAGATGTCTTTGTTTTATTTTATTATTATTGATTTGTGTTCTATTCAAGCTTCTTCAGTAGATAATGAGTAAAAGAAAAGTCCATAAATCCAAGAGTGTGTGTCTCTTGATTAAAGTATATTGAACTATCAAAGTAGTAAAAATAACTCACCTAAAGTGTGTGTAGCCACCCTTCAGAATAACTAAACAATATTTTTCATACGTTTTCCTGATATAATGATCCCAAAACGTATGTGGTGCTCCAAAAAGGTGAGACGAGTTTTGAAAAGAATAAACTGGGCTCTTTAATTCAATTGGTCAATAAATTGTTTGTTAGAATAATTCATTTACCATCCATATTCGCTACATACTACCTGCATTTGATTTCAAATATGTCTGTCGGGTACAGTTGGGAATAACGATCAAGCTCTCCTTCATAGCGTATAAAATGTACTATGCATGTCATCAAAACAGTATTGGCTTAAATGTTAATTGAATCCAACCGAGGCAAGTCAGACTCCTCTGTTCCCTTGTCCAACGTGTTTTCTCATTAAATGTGCCATGATATGCAATGTCTGCATGCAAATGTTTTTTTCTTTTTTTTCTTTTTATTGACCATATCTAGGCTAATATGCTCCCAAACTTTAGAATTTTTGGTACTTAATGTTGACGCCACCAGTTTTGTGTGTTTATGTTACTGTTCGAGACAGAGACGCTATTGGCTATTTTGCAAAAGCCACTCCCAGCAGAGATCATATATACTTAAAGATGAAGAAACGTGTCTAGCGATAATAGTGGACAATGAAATCCATTTCATTTGGTTACACGGGCTAACTGCAGCCCACTGGATGATAGTTTATGGCTCCCCGTATTAAAGATAAAAACTATTTTTAATTGTTTTATTATTTTCTGGTCCTTTTTGGCCGTTTTTGGGGGTTATTTTGGTAATTTTTTGGGGGGGGTAATTGTCATGTTTTGTTCATTTTCATACTTTTGAGTTTCTATTCTCTATCGTTGCAGCCCTACGTGTCAATTACGCCAGGACTTGTTTTTCATTTCATTCCAAATCCTTTTTTACTTCTGAGTGTTTCCTTTATGATCCTCTCCTGGGGGGGTACGTGGGGAGAGGATTAATCATCTCCCTATGAAAGTCCTTCCCCGGGGAAGGATATACGCTTATTTTTATTTACCTTATTTTAATTTCTGATGCAAGTGTGGGAAAACTATGGCCCTTGGGCAACATCCGGCTGGCCAGGCTTTTTAATACGACCTTTCAAATAAAAATGTTAAAAATACTGCTAATGCTAAAAATGCTCATGTATATAAACAGGCAAAAACATTTTTTTTACTTTATTTATAAAGAAATGTATATTTCTTGTCCTGATTGTCCCTTGGTTTGTCCATCCAATGAAAATAATAATCTAGTGGAACATTAATGTGTTCTGCGCTCAAGGCCAACATTCAAATAGCTGGCTGCATTTTTTCTATACTTACCATTTCCGTATCATGCATTTTTGTAACGAGCTTTTTATAAAAAATTATGGAAAAACACATATTGAGTTTTCCAATACACGTTATACAATGTACTGCTTAAAACATGGGGCATAATATATGACTTCTTCAATAATGTTCAATATGAATTTGTTGAAGGGGTCTATTTTTGACAATGTCTGCATATGTGTGATATATCTATGTTTTCCTTATTTCTTAGTTTTTGAATGAATGTAATGTTTACAATGAAACTAATAAAGAGAAAAAGCATCGACTACAAGTATATCTTAATTGGGTAGGCAGTGTTTCCAATACCATATAAAACCCACTGGCGTTCTGCCAGAGTTTAAAGCTTGGTTAGTTGGTTGATTGGATAATATGAGTATTTTTGTTTTCTTAAAAGAAGAGTGAAGGGTTGAGGGATTAGTGTGGAGTGGGGGGGGTTGGTTCTGCCACACCAGCACATTGAGCACAGACTCCTAAGGACATTAAAAAAAATGAGTCAAAGCAGGACTGTGATCCCTATTTGGACTCATTTTGATTATATAAATGGCTCCAAAACATTGTGCGTTGTCCATCAGTGTGTTCCTATTTTCCAATATTCAGACTAATGATATTTTCGTCAAGAACTGGAACAGGAGGGGAACCCAAATGCGTGACATTTCTCACACAAGTTTTTATTTTACGGGAAATGGGGCAGTCATGCATGTTAACCCAAACGCCAGTTATTCGGCGATCGTTGGGCGGAAGACAAGGCAGAAGTCTGGCATGGAATGACGGGAAGCTAAAGGCCAACAAGATCGATACCAATTGGACGAGCAGATATCGGACAGATGGGGTCGATACTGGACAGAACGGGACAGACAGGATTGATTTTAAAACTAGAACTTGAAATTAAACAGGACAAACTAGACGGGAACAATACCGGGCAGGAAACCGGACAGAGTCTAAACCCACGTCGTGCGGGTGCAGAGGTTCTTGACGGACTGACAAAGGTTGAGTGAGAGCACTGAGCTTAAATAAAAGGGAAGCCAATCTGTCAACGAGCCGCAGATGGCGCCACACAGTCGGGGCCAATTGGGTGCCATGGCAACCGTGACAATTTTTGTTTTTGTTATACACATTTGATTTGTATTTTTGTGTGTTTTTCAGACACTGTGTTGGTTAGAAGTCAAATTTTAGATTGTTAAAAGTTCTTGTATTTGGGGGTAGGGCGCCTGCCCCGAGACTGGGAGGTTGCTGGTTCAAGCCTCGGCTGTGTCATACCTAAGACTTACAACATTAGTAGCTGCTTGGCGCTTGGCTTTAGGGGTTGGAATTGGTCACCCAATGACTCCCAACACATCAGTTGGGTTGAACAAGGGGGCTGGGAATCCCCTCCTCTGTATCAGTCTTCCAGAAAGAGGCAGAAATATGAACGTGTTCCTGACTCTGGCCACCTCCCACTAGGGGGATATGGCTCTGGTATATATATTTATATAATATATATAATTTTGTTGTGTAGTTTTCTTCGCTGGGATTCTGTGTCGCCTGACTTTAAAGTTTCTTAGGATAAAGACCTTTAAATTAATTAAAAAGTTCAAATAAAGGTTAGCATAATTTGTTGTATTCATTGAGTTCATATTAGTACATTATTATTGGTTGTATATCGGGTAGAGCAACAAACACATCTTAAGAGGTGTTTAGGATTAATCCATCCATCCATTATCTGCACTGCTTATCCTCAGTAGGGTCGCGGGGGTGCAAGAGCCCATCTCAGCCGTCTTCGGGCAGTGGGCAGGGGACACCCTGAACTGGTTGCCAGCCAGTCGCAGGGCACACATAACACCACTCATTCTTACCTATGGACAATTTGGACCCGCCAATTAACCTGACACACATGCTTATGGAACGTGGTAGGTAACCGGTGTGCCCGGAGGAAGCCCTGCCAGGCACGGGGCAAACATGCAAACTCAGCACAGGAAGGTTTGATCCATGACCTCAGAACTGTTCCGTGGACTTGCTACCCACTCAGCCGCCGTGCTCATTAGTAATAGCTTGCGCTTTACAATAACATACCTGTCATATATTATATTTTCCCCTGTATTTTACACGTATTTTGATCCTTTCAACTCGTATATGCCATATACCAAATTTTGTATGTCGATCTTTTGTCCCTTTTTGTCCCCCGAACCACCTTAGACTGTCCTCCCACCTTCATCCAACTAAATTTTATGGGAAACACTAATAGGCGTTATATTTCTTTCCCCCCTGGGTTGCCCAGTTATTGGATAGGAGACTCTGTATGACAGATACAAAAAAATCAAATTATTTTACTCCTGGCCCAGCCTCTCTAATACATTTCTGAACCCAATGTGGCCTGCCATTTAAAAAGTTTGTAAGAACGGATTTCCCGTCAGTGCTGAAAACGCAGGCTGCGCTCTCCGTAGTTCTGAAATTGTGTGTGTATTTTTTCTGTGTTTGTCAGGCCTGAGCGGTCAACATCCCTTGGTCCAAAACGTGACTGTGAACGAGGGCGGGACGGCCAACATGACGTGCCGGGTGGAGTACAACGAAAACACCTCCCTCCAGTGGTCAAACCCGGCGCAGCAGACACTTTTCTTCGGGGACAAGAAAGGTTGGAGACTCTCTTTCTTTTACAAGCAAAATAGCCCGGAATTACTGGGCCAATAGAAGATTGGATTAGGCTGGCTGGAGTGGTCAGAGGGCAAGGGATGGAGTACCCAAATTGGCTGCCAGGGGGTGTTAGAGACTACACAAAAGCTGATGTTTATGGATTGTGTTGCTATTTATTGGGGTTGCCTTAACAGCAAACCTGGATAAAGACACTTGCAGAGGCCTAAAGTGCAAATGTGTATATTTTCACGACAATCGGTGTAGCCATTTCTGAGCCTATAGGTTACATACAAACACACACAATTCGGATTTATAAAGTAGTTTACATTTAGATTCATAAATAGATATTATAATCTATAGATAGTTTTTAATTAGATCAGATTAACGGATTTGGATTACATTAGATGGATTAGACGGAGTCGATCGATTAGATTAGATATCAGTGGTCTCAAACACGGGCTAACTGCAGCCCACGGGATGATAGTTTATGGCTCCCCATCTTCCATGATAAAAAAAATATATAATTGTAAAATTAAATTCTCAAATGTGATTTTAGTTGTTTTTCGGCTGTTTTTTTATTAGTTGTTTTGGTTATTATTTGGTCTTGTTTTTCATTTTGTGTTGCTTTTTTGGGGTAATTTTTGTTTTGCTAACTTTCATACTTATAAGTAACATGAACTTTACTACTTTTCATTACTTCTTCATACTTTTCAGCACTTTTTTATAGATTTCAGGCTTTTTCATACTGAAATGAGATCAAATATAAATTTACCTTTTTTTCTTTAACTTTTAAATGTGGTTTTGGTTGGTTTTGGGTTTTTTTTCCATTGTATTTGGGCCGCTTTGGTCTTCTGGGTTATTTTTCAGTGTTTTTTGTTCATTTTCATGTGTTTGAGTATATTGTATTTACTAGTTTTTAGTGCCGATATATAGTTTTCAGCATTTTGTCATGCTTTTCTGTACTTTTTCATACTAAAATAAAATATCATATTCAAATATATATGTTATTTAATCTTTTTGAGTGACTTTTGGTCATTTTCGCCTAATTTTTGTGGTCGTGTCAGTTATATTTTGTTGCATTTTTGTCGCCTTTTTTGGTCATCTTTCAGTCGATTTTTGGTCATTTTTATGCTTCCCTGTAAGATGTATTTGACTACTTTTCAGTACTTCTACAAACTTTAAGCACATTTTCTTGCTTTTGAAAATATTTAATAGTGAAATATATAAAATACGTTTTCTAATTATTTTTATAAAATGTGGTTTGGTTGTTTTTGGGTCGTTTGTCAATAACATTTTGGATCTTTTTGGTAGTTTTTTCCAGTTTTCTTTTTTTTGGTCCTTTTTGGGCTGTTTAATGTAAATTTTCATTTTCATGCTTTTAAATAATATATACTTTTTACTATTTTTTAGTGTACCTACATACTTTTTTCATGCTTTTCAGTACATGTTTGTACTTTTCTGTACTGTTTCAGTTATTTTTTTTATACTTTTCCGTACAATCTGTTTTTTTTTTTGTGGTAGTTTTCATTTTCCTAGGTGATTTTTGGGTCGTCTCAGTTGTCATTGGTTGTTTGTTTAATGGCGATCTTTTGGGAAGTTTATTTGGAGGTTTTTGGGTTATTTTTCATTCCTTTAGTGGTTGTTTTTTGGGGTCATTTGTGCTCATTTTTTGGGATCGTTTTTCGGTTGAGAAAATCCATGTTCGGATCAGTTGTGGGCACCAGGTAGCCCACTAAGAACACCTGAGTAGCCTGTGGACAGGTTTTGAAAAAAGCTCATCAGTAATGGGTCATTGTGATTTTCCAGGTAATTTGATTTCTACTTGGCATGATGTTTTAATGGTTGACTGAGCCTATTCTAACTCAAGTTCTAAAAAACACAACATGGTAAATTAGACCATATGATACAACTTTTTTCAAACAAAATAGTTTCTCCCCAGTATCAGTACTGTCACATGTTGCCGTCCCTCAATGCTGATCACTGACACTTTACATCCAAAAAAAACAACAGCAGCCAGACCATGAAGGTGCTGGATCTGAGTCAGATCAGGAGGCTTCTCCTGGTGTTGGTAATCATGGAAATCAGTTTCAGGCGGAGGAGGAAATCCTCTGAGAGGGATTGACGCCGTCAGTCTGTACATGTCCAAGACACACCACAGGAAGGTCCTGGCGGTTAAGGGATCCATGATCTGCTATCTGTATTTTTGTTGTTGTTGTTACAATCCTTTTCAACCTCGTTGCAAACTGAAATGAACCCCAGCAGAACGTTTTCGAAATGCACACAAAGACACAAAAGCCTTTTGGTTTTAATAGCTAATAAGCAGAAAAAGGTTTTATTTCTGACCTTTTCTGGCCTGTAGGCTCCCAGTCCCCATATAGAGGATTGATGGCGGTTATTTTGTGGCTTGGAGTGTGCTGACTGACTGATTAGCGCCGCGTAATAGAGAATGAATCACACTCTCTTGTAAGTGTCCGGATTAAGCACGAGTGGGATTTATTCTTCCGCCATTATCCCCCCCTCCTTTCCTTGCTGTTTTTCAGGGGGCGGGGTACGGCTCCCAGGTGCACATTTGTGTACGTCTGCACTTTCTTCCGCTAGCAAGCAAATTTCCCTGCGGCGCCGCCGTAAAAAAAGCAGCCGGGAACATCAAATCAAACAGTCGACGTGCTCCGAGGGTTATTCCTTGCTTTCATTTCCTCCTCCGAAAATCTACTGATTACTCTACTTGAGGAGTATTCTTTGGATCATAGGTCTTCTGTGCTGCTTATCCTCAGTAGGGTCGCAGGTGGTGCTGGAGCCCATCCCAGCTATCTTCAGTGGGCAGGGAACACAGGGACAGACAACTAACTTGCTCATTCGCACCTCAGGACAATTTTGACCGGCCAATTAGTGCCCGATGGAACCCTACCAGGCACGGGAAGAACATGCAAACTCCGTACGGGTAGGGTTACTTTAAAAAATATAATCCGATACAGTTACTAATTACCTATTGAAACATCTAATGAGTAGCATAATCCAAATACCATACTATTGCAGTAATGTAACTTGATTACTCAGAATACTTTTGGAATAGTCCAATACCAAATATTATAATAAGAGACTAATTATACTAATTATAAATCAAATAACAAAATTTGTTGAGTATACATGAACAATGTAACCTTGAAAAAGAAATAGAGAAAACCAGCTCAGGTAGTTGCTTGTAGTCCTTCAAAAAGTGCGCACATATTAACCACACAGTATAGGGGACAGACGCTGCCCTACTTACGAACGGGATTCCGGACGATCGTTCTTACGTTGAATTTGTTCGTAACTTGCCTCAGTGCTATATTTTGCATAAGTAACCTGTATTGTGTTGTACTAAAAATTAAAAAATTCTTAAAATAATATGCTCTGTAAAGAAAAATAAAGTCAAGTTTAACCTACTTTTGGGAGACGGGCTTTAAATGAATTGATCTGCATTTATATAGCGCTTTTCAAGTCAATGACTTCCCAAAGCGCTTTACATCGTGCTCCACATTTCCCAATAGCGGCCTTGCAGCCATGTAAGGCGCTAACCTGCTTATTGGGGGTATTAGGGGTTCAGTGTCTTACCCAAGGACACTTCGACATGTAACACGGACGAGCCGGGATTTGAACTGGGATCCCTTGATCCCAAGACAAGCGCTCTACCTCCTGAGCTACTGCCGCTAAAACTTTAGAAGTTAGGTGACTTCCTCCTCCGTGGTAGAACGTGGCCGAAAAAAAGAGATCCAACCATTTTCTCAACCGCATTAAGCTTTCTTATTCTACTTTCATTTCAAAATAAACGACTCGCCTCTTCTTTACCCTTTATACCAACCATATTGAATGGTTGCACGAGATATTAAACAATAAAAATGTCAAACTGGATCTCTTCATCAGGGTGGATGCCGGGTGACTTCCATTTATGTCCTGTACTCCAAAAAAGGTGCACACAATACAAAATCTAACTTACAGCAATGTCCGGGTATTTTTCGACATCTCAAAAAACATGTCGAATGGTCATAAGTAGGGGAGCGTCTGTATTTGAGCAATAACATTTCTCTTTCACATGGCGGATAAGATATGCTTTGTTCACATTAAAAACACATTAACCCAATAATGTTTTAAACACAAGCGCCGCTGCGTGCGTGTGGAGTGAATGAGACGGCAGAGAGAGAGATGCACACATTGCGAATGTAATTGCAAACAGGGGAAATCATAAAAAGGGTTAAAACTTACGCACACCAGGCTTCAATATACAATATGTTTCATTATGTTCCCCTGCAGTGTGCAGCAAAAAAATCCTTTTAAATTCAAATTTTAATCCTGCGAAGTAATCCTTCTTTTTACAAAATATACCTGTAATCCGATGACATCTTTTCAACTGTAACAGAATCCAATTACATTTTTTGTATCCTGATTACTCCGTTACATCTATTTCAAGTCAAGTCAAGTCATGTTTATTGGTATAGCCTTCAATCACAAGGAGTCTCAAAGGGCTGCACAGACCACAGATTATTGCAAACCACAGACTAGTACTGCACCATCCCCTGATCTAAAACCTACATGAGGGCAAGGAAAATCTCAACATGAGGAAGATGATGAAACCTTGAGAAGGGACCACACATGAGAAGCTATGAACTTTATATCATTTTATAAAAAAATTGAAATCATTTTAGCTTTTGTATACTTATATATTAGTCCTCATTTCTATTATTATAAGTTCAATATTATTTCCTTAGTCCCCAAGCCTACTCACTTTGACTCATCTTCGTTCGAAGCACAAAGTACTAAAGACTCATCACCTGTGCTCTGAAAATGTTTGGACACTGGAAGCTACCGGGCAGCCCAGTCATAACTGTCAACTGTTATAGCCTGTGAACAAAATGCCAGGGAGATCGAATGTGTTAAATATGACTATTGAGCGATGGGATGACTTGAGAATTTGTAACGCCTCTGTTTTCAAAGTGCATTGCACCACAGTCATAGTTAAGTAAACTGATTTTTCTTTTTCCAAATATACAGTGAGACCTCACTACTTCGCAGTTACACGTTTGCGGGTCTAAATAATAATAATAATAATAATAAAAATAATAATAATAAAATAAAATATATTTTAAAAAATGTTTGTTTTTTTTTTAGCATTTTTGAAGGGGCGTCGCTACTTCGTGGTTCCACATTCGCGGGTTCAAAGCTTTGCAGGTCTAAATAAAAAATTAATAAAATACATTAATAATTTTTATTTTTTATTTTTTTATTAATTTATTATATTTTTTTTTTTTTTTATATAAATAAATCCAAACAGCTTGCCAACATCATTTTTGCCATTCCATGTGCTTCCCGACAATTTTTTTTTTTAAGCATTTTTCAAGGTGCGTCGCTACTTAGCGGATTTTCACTTTTCGCGGGTGGTTTTGGTCCCCATTAACCGCAATAACCGAGGGATTACTGTGATCTTAAACTGGTCTAAGTATGTTTTAGGTGGGATTTTATATTTATTTTGGTTGACAAATCAAAAACAGTAAATTCTCATTAAAAACAAACTGCCAGGAACACCAAATTCAACAGTCGACGTGCTCTGCGGGTTCTTCCATATTTCGCCGAGGGACGGAGAGGTTTATATTCCGTGGCATTTGCGATGCAGAGCTGCGCCAGATTGCAAATGAAAAAGCACCCCAAGACTCTCCTATTATCAGCCGAGCGACTGCTGAGACCTCAGAATGGCTGCCAGTTTCTTTTGCTTTTTTTGGGGTCCCGCCCGCCAGCGGTGGCATTTGTCACACCGAGTGTTTCTAAAGTGCCGGCGGCGTTTGAGAAGATGTCTGAGCTACGAGCACAGCGGCGGCCAGATTAATGTTCGCTCGCACGTGCTGGGAAGGAAGATGGGGATTAGGAGCACGTACGGTTTTTGCTCAAATACGATTTTCCCGATTCACTTTATTGAGTTTTATGTCCGTTGTGGCCCTGGGAATTCCTTGCAATGCTTAAATAAATGTCACAATTTCAACATGTCTGACAGTACACATGCAGTTTTTTTTACTGGGTTTTAAGTAGATTCTCACTATAAAGTGAGCCATTAGGGTTTGTATGGATGCTTGAAACTCTCAAAAATACTTGGATTTTAATGTTATGTTTTCGGGGTTTGAAAACTGCTTGGATTTTGGGTGACGTGCTTCTATCTCATCTCATCAGCTGCACCGCTTATCCTCAGTAGGGTCGCGGGGGTGCTGGAGCCCATCCCAGCAATCATCGGGCAGTGGGCACCCTGAACTGGTTGCCAGCCAATCGCAGGGCACACGGGGACAGACAACTCACTCGCCCATTCACACCTAGGGACAATTTGGAACGGCCAATTCACGTGAAATGTTTTTGAAATGTGGGAGGAAACCGGAGTGCCCGGAGAAAAACCCTTGCAAGCACGGGGAGAACATACAAACTCCGCACAGGAAGTCTGGAGCTGGATTTGAACCCACGACAGGTTCCCATGACATGAACTGTGCCGCACATGCGCTAACTACTGCGCCGACGTGCTTCTAAATGCTTGGAATTGTCGCCATGTTTCTCAGCAGTTTTTGTTGTCGTTAGATGCTTCTGCTTCTTCGCCTTCCACAGCTGCTCATAAAAAAACAGAGTATTTTTATATAAGTATGTTCCTATTTTTGCACCGTTTTCTTCTCTAGCCACTCAGCTACTAGGCTGTAGGATATGGTTTCCCACTCTTGTTACTTTTAGCTGCTTCTGCTTTATCTCTGAGTGCAACCCGCCTTCCACAGCTGCTTATGCTAACAATCGTGCTAAGTACCTTTATTGAGGCATTTTCCACTTTTTTCCCAATGTTTCCTTCTCTAGTCACTCAGCTACTAGGCTGTAGGAAATTGTTTGCCACTATTGTTATTGTTAGCCCCTTTTGCTTTTTCCGACATTGGCACTCTCCTTCCGCAGATGCTCATACAAATAAATGTAGCTCAGTCCCTTTATTTGGGCATCTTCATCCTTTTCCACGGTTTCCGTCTCTAGCCATCCACTTGGCTGTAAGTTCTGATTTGCTGTTATTGTTAGCTGCTGAGAGTAAATAAAGTTGTCTCTTTTACTGGTCTTTTGGGTAGCTTCTCTCTAGCTGGTGAAGTGAGCCACTTCCTCCAGCCCTGACCAACTACATCTATTGTCTCTTTTCAGCCGCTCCGGGTGTATCCATCTTGCACATATTTTGTTATCGCTCGCTTTTACTTTAAGAGCAGTCTTTATTTTGTAATGTCACTTTGAAGACGTGCCAAAGACTGAAATGCTGACGCCCGATGGAAAAAAAAAACATCTTAAGGAGTCCCCTCTCTCCAAGACAAGGATCATAAAGCAGGAGGGCAGAAATAAGGAAAAGGAGAAAAAAGACAAGGTGGGATCAGAATTAAGGAGGCATTTTATGAGCGCTTTCAGACGGCGTTAAAGACGCCGCCAAACTTTTTCTTTGACCTTGAACAACAAGCCGATCGCTCGCTCTCCCGCTCGCCCGCCCACCATCTTTACGTCTTCTCGCACAAAAGCCCTTTTTTTCCTTGCCGGCAATTAAAAGAGCGCCACTTCTCTTTGGTTTTGTCTGAGATGGCAGCACTTAGACTGCAAGGTGCGCAGAAAAAATACTGGCGGCCAGCGGAAATAATTAGCTTTCGCTTTAAAGGCGTCGCCAGGCATTAGCGTCAGAGGATTTTTTTTCTTTTTCTTTATATAACAAATTTCATGGCTCTCTTTATGCGGTAATCCCTCGGTTTTTACGGGGGGTGCGCTCCAAATAGATCCCACAAGAGTCAAAACTGACAAAGTAGAAACATGTGTTTGTTTATATAATCATTTATTTGTTAAATACTCTATTATACATTGGAATCAAAGAACATACCCAATTTATAGATATTTGTTTAAAGCCCCAGTGTGTAATATTTGAGCACTATATGGCACTGTACAGACGCTGCCCTACTTGCGAGATTGTCAAGTGCTTGACTATTGATGTGTTTCTAAATATTTGGAATGGTTGCCATGCTTCTGAACCCGTCTTCTTGAAAACGATGCTGACACTGCTCTCTGGTGGCTTTGCCATTGCATTTGTTCTATCCTCGTAATTAACAGCAGCTGATTTTAGTTTGTATGACGTTGTCCTATAAAGTGTCATCGCCTCGTACAGGACAGGCGTGTCATACACCTAAACAGGGTACTTTGAAAAATATAAACCGATACTTTAAAAAATATAAACCGATACAGTGACTAATTACGTATTGAAAAATGTAATCAGTAGCATAATCCAAATACCATACTATTGCAGTAATGTAACGTGATTACTAGGAATTCTTTTGGACTGGTCCAATACCAAATATGCTAATAGAAGACCATCCATCCATTATCTGCACCGCTTATCCTCAGTAGGGTCGCGGGGGGTGCTGTGGAGCCCATCCCAGCTATCTTCGGGCAGTGGGCAGGGGACACCCTGAACTGGTTGTTTTCTTATATGTGCTTTTAGTAATTGTTTCCAGTTGCACTACACAATCCAGTGCTCAAATAATACACGCTGTCCCTTTATGAAAAATCAAATCTCCACAGGCCAATTTTAATTGGGTCTACTTTGTGCAAACTCAGAAAGGAGAAGATGCGCAATCTCGGCCGTTCAATACGCCTTCAATTCCGATTGCATACGTCTCCCTCCTTGGCATGCACCTCGGCACCGCCCGCGCCGCCAGTGCACGACAGACTCTCGTCCCCCTGATGAGTTGTTGACAGCGAAAAAAGAGACGCCGACCGAATGTATATTCGCACATTTGCACTTTTCTCATTAGAAAAGTGTGTCAGCCCGATGAGCAAACACCTGCCAGGGCTTCTTGCGCTTTCCCCGGAGAAAACGGAGAAACCGAGGCAGGAAAAGGAATTCTCGCAAAAAAGATGTTTGCTTATGCATGCACCAATCTTAAAGTGACAGTGTGTTTTAATTCACCACTATGAGGCTGGGTTTGCATGTAGTTTGCCCTCTTTAAGTCAGAGTGTATAATAATACACCACTAAAAATACATGGTGTGCACATTTTTTGCCTGCTTAAAGTGACAGTGTGTAATAAACTACCACTAGAGGGTGGAGTAAGCGTAGTTTTTACCTGCTTTTAAGTGGCGTTGCATAATCATTTACCACCAGAATACGCAGTACGCCCGTTTTTTTGCCTGCTTAAGGTGACTGTGTATACTAATCCACCACTAGAGGGCGTGTCAAGTGTAATTCTTACCTGCTTAAAGTGGCGGTGCATAATAATTTACCACTAGGAGACGTAGTAGGCACGTTTTTTCCTGCTTAAAGTGACCGTGTGTAGTAATCCACCACTAGAGGGCGTGGTAAGCATATTTTTTACCTGCTTAAAGTGAAGGTACAATTAAATTTACCACAAGAAGACGTTGTAGGCACATTTTTTTCCTGCTTAAAGTGACAGTGTGTAATAATCCACCACTAGAGCGCGTGTCGAGCGTATTTGAAACATGAATATTTTGTTTGTTTGTTTGTTTGTACATGATTCAATTGTTTGTTTGTTTGTACATGATTCAAATTGAATCTTTTCTTCCGGCGCCGTCACGAATGGCAGCCACTCCAGCAGCTCCCGTGTTATTTTCGATTGTTCTCGATTGTTCTCAGCTCAGGGATGCTGCTGGAAATGTGAATTTCCCTTCGGGGATGAACAAAGTATCTATCTATCTATCTATCTATCTATTTTTTTACCTGCTTAAAGTGGAGGTGCATAATATTTTACTACTAGAACACTTAGTAGGCACATTTTTTGCCTGCTTAAAGTGGCTGTGCATAAGAATTTACCACTAGAAGACGAAGTAGGCTTGTTTTTTCCCGCTCAAAGTGACCGTGTGTAATAATCCACCTCTAGAGGGCGCGGTAAGCATATTTTTTCCTGCTTAAAGTGACATTATGCAATACTTTGCCACTAGAGGGCATGCTATGCCTTTGCATGATAATATTTCAACCTCTTAAATTGACTTTGAAATAAGTCACCATTAGATTGCATATTATGCTTTTGCATAGCATGTTTGCCTACTTAAAGCGACAGTGCATAATATTTCCCCACCAGGAGGCGTGATACGCACCATTTGTTGCCTGCTTAAAGTGACAGTTTGCAATAATTCACCTCTAGATGTTATAGTGTGCTTATGTATATGTTTTTTGGTCCTCTTAAAGTGACAGTGTGTAATAATTCACCACTAAAAGTCGTGGTATGCACGTTCTTTGCCCTCTGAAAGTTAGTGTGTATTATGTCACCACTATAATGAGTTGTGTGCATGTATTTTGCCCTCTTAACGTGACCGTGTGTAATAATTTACCACTAGAGGGCGTGCTATGCTTATGCATAAAAGTATTGTGTCCTGTTAAAGTGACCGTGTGTCACCAATAAGTGAGAGGTATGTTCTTGCCAATGTCTTTGGCCCACTAGATGTGACAGTGTGTAATAATTCATCACTAAAAGTTCTAGTATGTATTTTATTCGCTTAAAGGGACAGTGTGTAATAAGCTACCACTAGAGGTCATAAGGCTGCTGCTGGATACACCTACAGCAGCTGAAAACCACCGATAGCTGGAGTTGGTCTAGCTAAAGCTAGTTTGCCAACGCTAGCCTGGTGGTTAATCTGTTTTCTAACACACCAGACATACTCAACCTTTGTGAAATTGTCAGCTTACAAGATACTATTTTTTTGCTAATGCAATTTGACAAATGTAAGCTAGGTGCTTTAGTTTTTTCACATACTAGACCTACTCAATCTTCCCGGATTTGTCAGTTAGCTAGTTGATGCTAGTTTGCTATTTTTAGCTCCATACTTATAATGCTGTTTCCAACCCCAGAGACCTTTGCGTGTTAGGCCAATGTGCTAACCACTGCACTACTGAAATAATATATTATCAATAAAAATAAATATTCTGCACCAAAATATTTAATAATTAGTAGTTTCATATATTTTGCAGGAGGTCCCTGCAAAACACATGAAATCTAACTTCAAATATTCACAGATCTACAAGGTTTCTTTATTTTCCTCATGTAGAGGTTGTCGAGTTTTTCCCTACCCTCATGTTGGTTTCAGATGAGGGTATGTTGCAATGGTGATCTATGCGGCCCTTTGAGACTTTTTGATTCTGATGGTCGAAACAGTCGCCCCGCCCCTTTTCTCCCTGTTTCTGCCTGTTGTCAATACCGTTTTGCTCTAACAATAGCCATAGCCTGCATGCCATGTTCCCTAACATGGGTTGTTAGAGATGGAAATTGAGGAAAAAAAAGTGGAAGCCGCCTGAATGAGGAGACTTGGGCTTAGCGCTGTGTGGTACCGATATATTAATTGAATGAAATGAAATGATCTGCATTTATATAGCGCTTTTCAAGTCAAGACTTCCCAAAGCGCTTTACATTGTGCATCACATTTCCCAATAGCGGCCGTGCAGCCATGTGAGGCGCTAACCTGCTTATTGGGGGTATTAGTGGTTCAGTGTCTTACCCAAGGACACTTCAACATGTAACACGGAAGAGCCGGGATTCGAACTGCGATCCCAAGACGCGCGCTCTACCTCCTGAGCCACTGCCTCCCCTAATGTTTCATCAAATTTTTCCACCACAAGGAGTTGCTATATATTCACACGCTGTTACTTTAAAGTAATCGTAATGGAGCAGGACAATGGTTTCTTCTTTTGGTTTTGTCACACCTGCTGCTTTTAATAGTGCCAGGAAAGGGAAAAGGGAAAAAACAAAAAAACTTTCTGGACGGGCTTTTCACTTTTTGGCTGCAAACAAAAGCAAAAGGAGGTCTTGTTTTCTAGCCGGCTTCACGATCCGAGTCTTGTGAATTCGGATGGAAGCTTTGAGGGGATAATGGCGCCAGCCGTCATTATCTCTGGTGGCGGTGTCGGGTTTGATGGCGACATCAGACGGACGCTCGTTTGGAAGTCGGGAGGAACGCGCAACTTTCAATTCAGCGAAATCGGAGAGAAAAAACAATTGTACACAATGTCCGAAAGCGTCACCGTTAGCTTGTTAGCTTGTTTGCGCTTTCAAGTTGAAAATCGGTTTAGTCTCTTTTGAGAATTGGAAAGAATCGTGTTTCGCTGGACATCATTAAAATAAGAAGGAAAAAAAAGATAATTTAAAAATTTACCACTAGAGGGCGTTGCTAGCGTTTAGTAATTCAACACGAGAAACCATAGTCTTCACATATTCTCCTCTTAAAGTAACAGAGTGTAATATGTCACCACTAGAGGGTGGGCTATGGTTTTGCATGAACGTATTTTGCCTTCCCAAAGTGATAGTGTGATAGTCTGTATTGTCTAATATGAAAGAAAAACAGTGCCAAATGCAGCAAGATGTCAGAAAAACATGGCAACGACTTCTAGGTAGGGATTCCTATATGTAAAGTAAATACTGATTTTTCGACCTGTGATTTTTTTTTATTCAAATTAACATTGATATGATAGTTCATACGGGCAGCAAGGCGGCGCAGTGGTTAGCGCGTGTGCGGCACAGTTCTAAGGTCTTGGGAACCTCCTGTGTGGGTTCAAATCCAGCTGCCGGACTCCCCGTGCTTGCTTGGGTTTCCTCCGGGCACTCCGGTTTCCTCCCACATTCCAAAGACATGCATTTCAGGTGGATTGTCTGGTCCAAATTGTCCCTAGGTGTGAATGAGCGAGCGAGTTGTCTGTCCCTGTGTGCCCTGCGATTGGCTGGCAACCAGTTCAGGGTGTCCCCTGCCCACTGCCCGATGATTGCTGGGATGGGCTCCAGCACCCCCGCGACCCTACTGAGGATAAGCGTTGCAGCTAATGAGTTGAGATGAGATGAGATGATAGTTCATGTACCTTTGTCTAGTATTCAAATCTGTTTTTGGTCTCCTTGGGCTTTAACTGAAATAGTTTTTGTACCACTAGGAGGTTTTAAATATAACACATTGCCCCTTTAACAAATAAAAGTACTGTCCTTTAAAAACTGTCAGGTTCAACCCAACACTTGTAACAAAAACCTATACACAAAAAAGACAGAGAGAATCGTGTTTGGTTTACTTGCAAGGAAAGCAAACGGAAAACTGCTTTTGGTTACAGTTCTCGAACTCACTCCAAAGCAGCCTTCCCTCACCTTGCCTTTTATTCAGAAAAGGAACGCCCTAGTTACAAGGTGGTTTCGACTGCTAAACAGAAGAATGCATTTGAAGGTTAAATGTTACAGTTTAAAACCAGTTCTTGCACAACAACTTGTTAAATTAAATGTGACTGATTAACTCTCGTCCACTATACTCAGGAAAAGATCCTTGGCCTTCGGGTCAAATCTGTAACTGATTTACACCGTTAGTTCTCTTGGGTGCAGTGGAAACCTTTGCTGAGAGAATATCCTATTTTTGTAAGCACAATATCTCAATAGTAAACATATAACACAAATAAATTATAGTAAAGTTGAATAAATGTATGTACATTATTCCAACAAAAACGTTTTTATTTTTTTTTCACAGATATAATTTTTGCTGTAAAATTCCAATTTTAAATAGACTTATTGCACAGTTTTATTGATTAAGGACACATATCTTCATCGTTCGTAAGTTCATTGCTATATTTTGCATAAGTAACCTGTATTTTTTGTACTATAAATAAACATTTCTTAAAATAATCTGTAAAGATAAATAAAGTCATGTTTAACTTACTTTTGGAAGATCGGGTTCAAAAGTTAGGCGACTTCCTCCGTAGTAGTTAAAAAGTGGCCGAAAAAAAGAGATTTAAATAGAGATTGCATAAGTCGAATGGTCGTAAGTAGGGAAGTGTCTATTAGTGCAAGGATTACGTATCAATTGTGAACATTTATTCTGGACCATGCAAAAAAATTAAAGTAGTGTTTCCCAGTGATAAAATTGTAATGGAAGAACTTCCTGCAACTAAAAATTTCAGTTACATATTACTGTCATTTTAATGACAACCTATAGGAAGAGAGATTTGTCTCAAAGACAAATATATTCACAATTTACTTAAGATCTAAAAAACATGTCTGAATAAATGAGCATGCAAGATTGTAAATCGCAAATATAATTGTCTCTCCAATATGCATGATCCCGCCGTTTTTTTTTTTTTGTCTTTTAATGGTACTCGAGAAATTGGAAAATTGGATTTAAAAGTCCTTTTTAAAAAAACTCGAATTTGGCCATGAAAAAGGTGTCCGAACCCTGAGTGTGCTGGTCGAGCACATTGTCTGTTTAACCAGATGCTATTTTGGTATTTGTGTCAACGTTCTCATTTTAAAAAAAATAAAAAGCCAAAAAACACGCTAACAGACTCGACAGGCCAAAAAGCGGGGCACGTGCCCCCACCGAAAAATAAAAAGCTCTCGGATAAACACCTCCTTTGGAATAAACATCCTCTCTGCAGATGGTTAAATACAGCTTGCAGCTACTACGCTTCGGTGCCTTTAATGTTGCATCAAAAATAGAGGAAAGAAGAGAAAGAGTTCAGTGTGCAATTCATGACCGTGTTTCCATGCAGGAAATAATGGAATTGAAAAGGACATATTAGTAATGCAGTATTACTTCAGTTATCACCTTCAATGGGGGGGATGATCCCCTCCCCCTCATCCAAAGAATCGTGAGAATCTGTGAAGAAGAAACCTTTATTACTCAAGAACAATCCCAATTTACACCACTTAAGTATTAGGTACTTCACAAATAAAAGTACTGTACTTCTTTTTTTACAAATAAGCCAAATTATGATTTTAAAAGAATTATGCTGTTTCATTGCAATACTTAAAGAATTAACGACCCGATCCACTTCACTTTACATGATTCTGTTCCGCCGTCATGTGGACCTTATGGAAAACTGCATTGATCCTCCAGTTCTGTCCTATAGAAATTAAACCATTGCAAAAAAAAATGCCAGGGAGTACTAGAGAGTGCCACAAACCCGCACGTGGCTCCTGAGCAGGTTAAGTAGGTAGAGAGATCCACATTTGTTGGTGATAGCAAGTGTCTTCCTATGCTTAGCGAATCAGAATGCCGAACACAATGCACTGTGAAGATCCGCATGGCAGTGAACCAGTGATTACCAAAGCACAAAGTAATGTTGTGTCTCTGTTAAATAAATTCAGCATCCGGGGTATTTCAATGCCGCAAAGCACTGTGGGACTTGTAGTACAGTTACTAATGATACACGCAAACTCTGGTTGCTTGAAAGGCTTCATGTTCATTGGCTTACTTATCCAGGACTGTTTTGTTTCCTTTTTTGCTCCCACATGGTGAAAATGCCACAGTTGTATCTCAAAAAATCTCGCGTTTGTGTCCAAAATGGACCAACCTGTCACGGTTGCCATGGCGCCCAATTGGCACCGGTCATGTGGCGCTAGCTGCAGCTCTTTAACAGATTGGCTTTCTGTCTTTTAAGCTCAGTGCACTCTCTCTTACTTTGTCAGTCCGTCAACGAACCTCTGCCCCGCAAGACGTGGGTTCTGACTCGGTCCTGTTTTCCTGTACGGTATTGTTCTCGTTTATGTTTGTCCTGTTTAATATCAGTTTCCAGTTTCGTTCCCGTCTATTTTTTTCCTGTTTATTATTTTCTCCAGTTTTCGTTCCCGTCTTGTTTGTCCTGTTTGGATCCGATATCCTGTTTCATTATCTATCCTGTCTGTCTGTCGCGTCCTGTCCGGTATCGACCCCATCTGTCCAATATCAACTCGGGCAATTGGAATCGATCTTGTCGATCTCTGGCTCCCTGTCTTTCCACGCCAGACCGCTGTCTAACATGCATAACTCCCCTTTTCTCGTAAATTAAAAGGCTTGTGTGAGAATGTCACGCGTTTGGGTCCTGATCCTGTTCTGGTTCATGACACTGACCCAGAACTTGGGTTGATTTACCCAACGTTTGGTTTTCCTTTACAGGAACACCTGGTGTAAAGACTGTCACATTTTATTTTATTTTTCTACAGGAAAAATCTGAAAAATATATATATTTTTAAATACCAACCCCTAAACACCCCTCAAAGCACAAGCAACCAGGAAATGAAAGGACTAACTAGTCAACCGTTGCTAAAGTCACACGACGCTTTTTTCTCCCCCTATTTCTAAAATCGATTCCTGGCGAGAAAAAACGGACGCCGCGTCTTTTTTGGGCGTGACGAACGCACAACAAAACACATCAACAGCTTCATTAAATGACTGAACCGCAAAACCCATGATCCAAATCTGCAGCGTTGACTGCTCTTTATTTATTTATTTTATTTTACAGTCAATTTCACAGGGAGGTCGGAAGCTGCTTCAGTCTAGCGTTGCTCATCTCTGGAAGCTAATTTTCCGCACGATTCTTTAGCCCAAAAACGACCTTAATGGGTATTAATCGGTTATAGTCAGTGATATCTTGGTACTGGAGTATGATAAATTCGGAATCGGTATTCAAAAATGTTCCCATACAAAGTCGAGTTCTTTATTTTTCAACGTTTCGACGCATGCCACAACACCCAAACGAGTACGTACATCAGCTTATACCATTTTATTATTTTCCATAAAGGTTGAAATGGTCTAATGGGAAGACATGAAGATAACACAGGAACACTAATTACTGTAGCTCCAACTGATCGAAACATGAAAGAAAAGGAAGACACACATGTGAATGCAACCATCACAAGAGTGCCAAGATCATAATACCATGAAACGTTTGAACACTGGCTGGCTCTAACTGAACACAACATGAAAGAAAAGAAAACTGAAAAAAAACGTTCCCACAGATGTACAGAACAAGGGTGCCATGATGACAAGATTAAGAATTATAAGAAAGGTCCAATAACTAGCTCTAACAGAGAAAAAAACATGAAAGAAACACAACACAGGATACGTACTCACACGTGGATAGAACAATAATAAGAGTACCAATTAGACAATACCATCAAACATAATGATGGAACACTAACTGCTTCTAACTGAACAAAACATGAACAGAAAGAAGACGGAAGAAATGTTTCCTCTCATTGACAGAACTAGAGTTCCATGATGACAAGACCAAAAAATATAATGAAAGCACTCTAACGAGCTTTAACAAAACAAAACATGAAATTAAAGACCAGGCATGGTATGCACTCACAAGTGGATAGAACAATAACGAAAGGACCTAGGCACAAATATCATAAAACATAACTCTGGATCCCTAACTGTCTGTAACTGAACAAAACATGAATGTAGACTGCAGACGACGATATCATTTCACTTAATGTTGGTACACCGACTGGATCTAACTGAACAAAACATTGAAGTAGAAAGATACAAACGGAAAACAACAGTCATATAAACTAGCTCCTGCAGAACGAAACACAAAATTAAGACAATGGACTATTTGTTGGAACTATAACTGTTTATAACTGAACAAAACCTGGAAAATTGAGTAGAAATAGGAAGACACAAAAAACGACTCCACACCTGAACACAACAACAAGAGTGGCTCTACAATGATGTACTGAACAAAAGTGCCATGACAACAAGATTAAGAAATTTAGGTCCAATAACTAGCTCTAACAGAGAAAAAAAACATGAAAGAACACAAGATATGTACTCACACATGGATAGAACAATAACAAAAGTACCAAGTAGACAATACCATCAAACATAATGATAGAACCCTAACTGCTTCTAACTGAACGAAACATGAACAGAAAGAGGACAGAAGAAATGTTCCCTTACATGGACAAGACGAGAGTTACACGATGACAAGACCAAAAAATAAAATGTAGGCACTCTAACTAGATTTAACAAAACAAAACATGAAAGGAAGACCAGACATGATATGCACTCACAGGTGGATAGAACAATAACAAAAGGACTTAGACAGAAATATCATAAAATAGAACGCTGGATCACTAACTGTCTGTAACTGAACAAAACATGAAAGTAGGCTGCAGACGACGATATCATTTCACTTAATGTTGGTACACTGACTGGATCTAACTGAACAAAACATTGAAGTAGGAAGATACAAACGGAAAACAACAGTCATATAAACTAGCTCCTGCAGAACGAAACACAAAATTAAGACAATGGTGTATCTGTTGGAATAAAAACTGTTTATAACTGAACAAAACATGGAAAGTTGAGTAGAAGTAGGTAGACACAAAAAACGACTCCACACCTGAACAGAACAACAAGAAAGTCTATGTCACGACCAGAACGGAGACGGGACCCACTTCTGTTGCGTTTCTCACAAGTTTTTATTGGAATAAAGAGAAAAGAATGCGCCCACGATCCGGTGTTCGCTGGATGCGGGAAGCATGTCGCTCTTGTACTCGGATTGTGATCCGAATACGGAAGTTGATCATCCGTGGCTGGAGATGGCGGTGTCAGGTACGGAAAAACAGGTCTATTGCCGGGACAGAAGAGCAAAAACATGGTCGGGCTCGGAAGCAAGGCCAGAAAAGGAGAGAAAACGTAGTCGGGGACAAAAAAGAGGTCGGAAGCCGGGACGGGAGAGCAGACGTGGTCAGCATCAAAAACAAATCGAAGCCGGGGACAGACGGGAGCAAAAAAACGGGACAGGTGGGAGTCGGGGTCGAAAAAGGCTTGCCTAGTGTTCACTGAGGTTCACAGACGGACTGACAAAAGGGGACAGATAGGACTGGGTTCAAATACTGATCGGGAGCCAATCAGAACCAAAAGAGCGGGCACAGCTGAGTCACATCGGTAATCATGACAGGCTCTACAATGATGTATAGATGTGTTTTAGCCACTTAGCATGGGTAAGGATCCAAGTGCCTACTTTGTTTTTCTTTATCATGGCTTGCTTTGTTTCTATGGTTATCAATTTTTGCTTCTCCCTTTAGCATCACTGCAAGCCTCAGGGACCCATAGCGAAACAAATTCAAGCTTGGCATATAAGATTCTATGTATATTTTCAGGTGGAATCCCGAATCTTTTGAATACCGGGGTTTTACTGTATTTTTGCCCGGAAAAATTAATCTGACAGTCACCGATCGTTTCATCCCAATGCATTTCTTGCGCTAAGGACATCGATTTTCCCGACAGATGCAACGGGAGCAGAATAGCGTCGCCATAACCATCTTGGAAAATGTTCCGACGATCCGTCTCATCGCAGCCAATCACCTTGCCAAATTCTCATTAGGGCTCTTTCGCAGCCTCTTATTGCTCTATTGATTTCCGTTGATGTCTTTTTGCTAGACGCCATCTTCTTATAAGTAAAACTTTGCACTAAGAGCTCACGGAGGAATGTCTGTGCAAGTTTTAGACGAATGTATTCGGCTTCTTTTGCTGTCTTTTGAAATACATTAGACCTGGGATAGGGCTTGAATCAGTTCTGAGGTGGAGTAATCTAAAATTGCTGTATAGTGGGGGATAGAAACATCTGCTAAATAGCTAATGCTTTCCGTACCCATTTAAAAACATTACAATATCTACTATAGATAGTATATAGTAAGTTCTACTTATGTGTAATATAAATTGATATGAGTGTAACTATACAGGAAAAATGACATTTGGTGTGACAAGACTTGAGCTGGTCCACTAGAGTAGCGGGTGGATGCAGCGGGGTGAGGCAGAGACAGTGGGTTAAGAAAAACTAATTCAAAACCTACTCGAACGTGGTCTCAATTACGGTGTCACATTGTAATAAAGCATTATGAGAATGAATTTCCCCAAAACAACAATTGAAAATATAAGAAAATGTGGTACTGTGAGTAAAAATTGTGTGATGATGAGATACAATCGAATGCTTTTTCCTATATCATCAACAGCACTCTCATTACCTTGATCTGGGCTTGATTCCCGTTTCATCCAAATTTTGAGCGGTATTCTTTGATTGATCCTCAAACCTCAAATACTAAATTAGGTATGGGATAAGCATATAGCAAGGGCAATTTTTTTTGTAACTCATCATATGCACCAACAATGCAAAGTTGACATCATATAGTGGGGAAAAAGCCATAAAGAGGGCCCAAACAAAGTCTTATTGCACACTGGTGAAAATGCTGTAAGGTGGGAAAGCTGTATCCTGAGGGCGACTCTACCGCACCATGTTGGTTTTAGGCAAAAGGATATGGAGTGACAATGTTTTCTTTTCAGCTCTTCGGGACAACCGGATCAAGCTAATTCGAGCCTCTTGGTCGGAGCTTACCATCAGCATCCATGAGGTGGCGCTGTCGGACGAGGGCATGTATACGTGTTCCGTCTTCACTATGCCTGTCAAGACCGCCAAGGCATACATGACCGTCCTCGGTGAGTCCTTGCCCTTTGTACAAAATTAGTCTATCCAAAATGATCTATTCGCAGATTTAGTATCAAATGGTAACAGAAAAAGGAAGTTTATTCGGATCTTGAAAATTCAGGATTATTAAATCTAAGCTGGCATAGGCTCGACGACCCATCGCTGCTACATCATGTTGAAACACTAACTGGATATGAGTAGAAAAAAAACATGAAAGAAAGAAAGGAAACAAAACAAGGAAGTTTACTATTATATCATATCTACGCTACCACAGGTTCAATGACCCATCCTTGCCAACATCCTGATACTAACTAGATCTAGCTGAACAAAACATGAAATAAAGAAAACACAGATTACAGTGGGGAACCAGCTGGTTTGAACCTTACAAAACACGTAAAGTGGTAACATTCTCATGTGCAGATAAACACCTACCTAATACTGAGACACCAACCAGTCCTGACAAAACAAAACATGAAAGTAGAACGACACAAAAAACTGTCCCACACGTTGACAGAAGAATTAGTGATATGACAAAGAAACTGAAATGTAATGCAGGCTCAGTTGCAAGCTCTAACTGAACATAACATGAACATAACACATCCTATTAGAACACTTGTTGTCCATCACAGGACAAAACATGAAAGGAAGACGACACAAGGTATATCGGACAACCAAATGGTTCCAACAGAACAGAACACGAAATGGGGACATGGGTAACATAATGATGCATGGATAGAAAACTACCTAATATTCCAACACCAACCATCCACAACAAAACAGAACATGAAAGTAGGATAACAGAATAAACATTGTAACAGGCGGACAGAACAATGAGGAAAAAAGAGAAAAAGAATAAAACACATGAAATATAACGCAGCCTCACTAATTACCTCCAACTGAACAAAACATGGAAATAAACATCAACGAGCACAAAACAGGATAAATTGGAAGACAATCTAATTCACACTAAACAAAGCAGGTAAATAAGGACACGGGAAACATATGCATGGATAGTACAATTCCCTAATATTCCAACACCAACCAGTTCTAATTCTACAAAACATGAAAGGAGGATGGCATGATCATTTCCACATGTGGACAAAGCCACAAGGCGAGTGCCATGACAACGAGACCTATAAAAATAAAGCAAAAACAATAACTTGCACTAATTGAAAAAAATATCACAGAGTGACAATCTATGATATCTAGGAACACAAAGTGGTTTGAACAGAACAAAAATTGAAAGTAGGAGGATGTTAGAAGCATTCCCATTTGTAGACAGAACAACCACTCGGGTGTCATGGTGACAAGACGAATATTACTCAGGCACTCTAACTATTTACAACATAACAAAACATGAAAGTAGACAATTCAAAATAGGTTGGAACCCTGATTAACTCTAAGTGAACAAAACATGAAAGTATCACAACACAAGAACCCTTCTCACATGTACAGAGCAGCCATGAGTGCTATGACCACAAGGCTAAGAAATATAATGCAGGCACACACACGGACTAGCAGTTAAGGTAGTAGGTTTATTTCATTATCACACTTTTTTTGTCACAGTACCATGTACAAAGGTTAACTTTGTTGTGCATTTCTCATGTTACAATGGGAATAAAGTATATTCTATTCTTCTTTTCTAAGCATTGTGACAAATTGAATGTCATATAGTGGGATAATAAGGTAGAACTTAATGCCTTTATATATGCAACCAGTGGTCTAGTGGTTAGGATTCGGCGCTCACATTGCGTTCGATTCCCGTTGCATCCGATGTTTTGCCATTCTGGTCAGCGTTATTTCTGCACAAAGACGGTCAATCCTCGTGTATAACGCGCACCCAATCTTTGAGTTATTTTTTGGTAAAAAAAAAAAAAAAAAGCATGTTACACAGGAATAACCCTGTTAGCTCTAACTGAACAAAACATGAAAGTAGTAACTCTTTGTGACCCCAATTCTTTATGACATCGAAACGCAAACTTTCCCTGGTAACACCAAATCACAACACGTCAGTAAAGAAAATACAAAGCATAAAATGCTAACGCTAATTTTGTTGATGGAAACAAAAAAGGGACTTGGAATTAAAAAATTGTGTTACGACTGTTTTTGACATTTGCAGTCTGTGTTGGTTTTGTTAATAAGGAAACATTTAGCATCACCCTCATTTTACTAACTGTCCGTATTATCTGGCCAATTAGTTTTTGCTAACGCTAATAGATATTGCGGCGCAATCCAGTACCATTAGCCATATGTAGCTGCACCTCCCCATCCCCCGTTTTGGTTAACAAGCATTCCCGAAATGACTCAAATTAATGAAGATAGTGAATGGGAAAAATCGAGCAACAGTTGTGTGTAATTTTGGGTCATATTTGACCACTAGATGGCACCGTATTGTTCAATGCGAGCGAAAACCAGTGCCAAATCCACACAGCAAGATGCCAGACAAACATGGCGGCAACTTCTTGGTAGGGATTCCACTATGTAAAAAAAATGTACAATTCTGGACCTATGATTTTTTTTTTTTTTTTTTTACCAAATATCGTTATTCAAATCAATGGGTTTTTTGTACCACTAGGAGGCACTAAATATTACACACTGTCCCTTTAAGGTTATTAAATATAATAACCCTCATCTGGTACAAAAAATACAATGATGTTAAAGATTGGTGGAGAATTTCATGAATGGAATAATTAAAGAAATGTGAGGGGAACATTCCTATTATAGGTTCTTTATTTAAACTCAAATAACAGTTTCATCCTTTTTGGCCTAATTTTAAGTGTTTTTGTACCACTGGGAGGCGCTAAATATTACGCACTGTCCCTTTAACGATGTACTCGCCGATGCTTTAATACCGATTTAGTCGACAAGTTTGTTCATTGGAACTGAAATGTTTCTAATTTTAACATCTTTAAAATATTTTTCCTTTTAATAAAATAATAAATATCACATATATATATATATATATATATATATATATATATATAAAATGAAGACTACACACGACTATTATACCATCGATAATAATATTTATTACACCCAAGAAAGAAAAAAATACTATAGAAATAGTACAAAACTCTAGTACAGTAATACTATAAGACAAACATACTACTACAAAGAATATTACGAAACTACTAAAATAATTGTACAAAAATACTATAACGAAAATACTAAAAAAAATGCTACAGAAATACTACAAAAATACCACTACAGTATTACTATGATACAAAAATACTACTACAGAAATATTATGACGGAAATACTACAAAATTACCACTGCAGTAATAATATAAGACAGAAATATAATGACAGAAATACTACAAAAATACTACTATGGAAATGCTACAAAAATAGTACAGAAACACTCCCAAAATATTAATATGGGAAATACTTCCACAGAAATTCAACAAACAGATCACTATAGTCACACTATGATACAAAAATACTACTACAGAAATATGACAGAGTACTACAAAATAGGACAACATTAACACTAAAAAAATACTATAGATATTCTCCAAAAATACTATGAGAGAAATATGACAGAGTACTACAAAATAGGACGATATTAACACTGAGAAAATACTACAGATATTCTACGAAAATACTATGACAGAAATATGACAGAGTACTACAAAATAGGACGATATTAACACAGAAAGTACTACAGATATTCTACAAAAATACTACTACAGAAATATGACAGAGTACTCCAAAATAGGACGATATTAACACTGAGAAAATACTTCAGCTATTCTACAAAAATACTACTACAGAAATATGACTGAGTACTACAAAATAGGACGAAATGCACATTAAGAAAATACTATAGATATTCAAAGAAAAAATTGCTGCAGAAATATTACAAAATACTATAAAAATAAAACTACGGTAATACTACAAAAATAATACTACAAAAATACTACGTGAGTCCTGCAAAAATTCAACCGCAGAAAACCAACAAATATCCTAAAAAATACAACTACAGGAATACTAAAATCTTTAAATATCAAATATATAATGAAAGCATCACCTGGCGGCCCTTTTAAGACGTTGCCATGACGACAAAACTTGACTTTTTCTTTTGGATAGGAATCATTTCATGATCCACGTTTCCTGACTCACACCCTCCAAAACGGCTTCATTAAAAGTGGCGCGTTCCAAATTCATATTTTACACTTCCCACATATTCGAAAAGTATTCCTGCGCACCTGTTTTCACATTCTTCCACATTCTCGCCTCAAGCTGTTCAAATGGAGACATTTGAAAACCACTTATAATGCGTCACTTTTTCATCGTATTCGAGTACAGTTAGACCACCTCATAGGAGAAGTATGTCTTCCCGATCCTACCTTTATACAAATTTCTTTGTATCTTGAACAAATATTCTCAATATGAAATAACTGAAAACCGATCAATCCGTTCCCGGCCTCCCTAAAGCATCCAAGTTTATCCTAAATAGCTATAAAATACACCTTTCTGACACCTAAAAACACATTAAATTACTAATCGAACATGAAAACACAGTTATTACACTAACAACATGATTCAAAATGACTTTAAAGGGACAGTGTGTATGTTTTGATCACTAAAAGTTGCTGTATGGTGTAGTGCAACTGAAAAAAGTGCTAAAGAGCACATGGAGATAACAGAATCCTTAGACTCAAAAAAAACCATTTTACTCCTCATTATTTTGCCTAGCCTTTTTGGGGTTTTTGGGACTTTTTTTCTATGTCTTCCAACGTCTCATGTTTTGTTCAGTTAGAGCCAATCAGTGTTTCAACATTAGGTAAAATTGTCTCGTCGTATTGGCTATTTTTGTTGATGTTCTATTCACGTGTGGGGATGTTCCCCACCTTTCTTGTTTTGTTCAGTTAGAGCCAAATAGTGTTCTTAATATATCCTACATGTTTTACCTTCCATGTCTTGTCCAGTTAGAGACAAATAGTGTTATTAATGTATCCTGCCTGTTCTACCTTTCATGTTTTGTGCAGGTATAGGCAGTTACTGAGCCTATATTATATTCTATGGTTTCTTTGTCATGTCACTTTCATCACGTAGGACTGTTTTTTTTTTTTGCATGTGGTGTCCTCCTTCCATGTTTTGTTCTATTATAGCTTGTCTGTGTTGGCACATTAGGTAGTTGTCTATCCACACATGATTATGTTACTTGTGTTCTTTCTTTTCTTGTTTTGTTCAGTTAGAACCAGTTGGTATATTACGGTATTCCGTGTCTTACTTTAATGTTTTGTTTATCTAGATCTTGTTGGAGTTTCAACCCAATGTAGCAGGCATGTGTTGTTGAGCCTGTGTTAGCGTAGTCAGATGTCTTCGAATTCTGTAGATCTTAGTACATTTCCCTGTTTTGTTACTTCACACTCTCCAATGCTAACTCTTTCAGTAAATAAATTCCGACTACTTATTTTCATGTTATTTTCATTTATATCCAGTTAGGGTTTTAACATGACGAATCAGGGACGCATCATTGAGCCCGTGGTAGCGTAGCTTAAATGTTTTTTTAATTGGGAAACTAAAAATAAAAACTTCATTGTTTTGTTTCTTTACACGCCCTGATACCAGTTCCTTTTATAGATCCCTCGTTCTTTGTTTCATGTTGTTTTCATTTATATCCAGTTAGTGTTTTTAACATGATGTAGTAGGGATGTGTTGTGCTGGTGGAGCTTTGATGCCTTTGGATTTTGTAAATCCTAGTAAACATACTTGTTTGGTTCCTGTATAATATTTGACACTGATTCACACATATTCATTAAAATCATTTAGATTTTAGATATTGTGTTTTTCCAGTATAGCATGCAGCTTTTGGAATTGGTATCGGTCTATTTTTTTAGCAATCATCAGTCGAGAAAAAACGGTTGTATAATTTGGAGAATGTATCGTGTGATAGGTTATTGTTATGAGGTTCACTAGAATGAGAACAGACGTTGAAGTTCTTTGATGTCTCTTGGATAGGGGTTCCGGAGAAACCGGAGATCGAGGGTCCGAGCAAGCCAGTCCTGGAGGGCGAGCAGATCACACTGACTTGCATGACCCAGGGAAGCAAACCCGCCGCAGACTTGCGATGGTTCCGAAACCAGAAGGAAGTCAAAGGTGGGTCAACCTATTTTGTCTTACATTAGAACTCAAAATGTTCTTGAAGCATTTTAAAATAACGCTAAGTTACTGTAAGTTTTCCTTGTTTTTTTTACTATTGTAAATGTAAACATTTGAAATATTTAAACTTTTTTATTTTTTTGGGATGATAAAAAAGACTCTTTAATTCAAAGTGTTTTTAACATACTTTTAATGACATTTTCATCCATCCATTCATCCATCCATTGTCTGCACCGCTTATCCTCAGTAGGGTTGCGGGGGTGCTGGAGCTAATGACATTTTTTTAATTGTAATTTTGTTATGTTTTAATTTTTTTTCACATTTTTACATTAGTTTGTGGGGTTTTGGGGTCTTTTTATTAATTCCAATTTTACATTTGTAAAATGTAAACATTTTCTGCATTGACATTTTTTATTTTAATTTTCTTTTGTTATTTTTGTTTTTTACTGTAATTTTCCTTTCATTTTTTATTTTCTCAATTTTTACATTTTTACATTACTTTTTGTTTTTGGGGGGTCATTATATTACTTGCAATTTTGAAGTGTAAATATTTTTTTGCATTCTGACATTTTTAGTCTTAATTTTCTCTAGTCGTTTTTTTTTTTTTTTGCATTTTTATATTTTTTACTGTAATTTTCCCTTCATTCTTTATTTTCTTAATTTTTACACTCAAATTGTCTTTTGTTGTCTTTTTTTGTTTAATTTTTTTACAATGCAAACTTTTTTGCATTCTTGCTTAGTTTATCAGAATTTTTCGTTTTTTTTTTTCATTTTTACATTTTTTTACTTTTGTAGTTTTGTAGTTAAATTTCTTTTGTCGTTTTTTTTTTACTCTAATGTTGTTCTGTCGTTCTTATTTTGATGTTTTTTTACAAGCAATTATTTTTTTGTGTGAGTTTACATTTATATTGTAATTTTCCTTTCATTATTTTTCTATTTTCTTATTTTTTTTAATTTTATATTTTTTACTCAAAATTATCTTTTGTGTTTTTCTTTTTAATGTTTTCATTCTTTTTGCTGTTTTGCATATTTGATTGTAACTTTTCTTTGTTGTTTCTTTTTACATTTTTACCTTGTAATGGTTTATTTTTAAATTTTTAATTGTTCTGTGTTTTGGGTTTTTTTTGGGCATTTTTACATTTTTTTCTGTCTTTTTCTTGTGTCGTTTAACCTTTTTCATTTTGACATTTTTTACAATGCAAACCTTTGTTCATGTGTTTTTACATTTTTATTGTAATTTTCCTTTGCATTTTTATTTTCTTAATTTTTACATAGCAAATATGTGTTTGCCTTTCTGGAGAGATCGTCGTTGGGCGTAGCCCCAAAATATACGCAGAGAGGAGATATGGCAAAAAGGGAACGCTCTTTATTGCTTTCGGGACACGTTCAAAGTTCCAGAAAAGTTCAACATTGGCCTTTATACTATCTTCAAAACAACTCGTGATATCTCGTGATGGTCGCCCCCTCACTCGGCATAAAAGCTTTTGACCTCCTGCAACAACATCATTCCACGACTTCCGCCAGATGCCCACACACATTAGGCTACCGTCAGCTCCAAGACTTGCCCGCCTCTAGATTCTGGTTCAACTTTCCTGATCATTAGTTATTATCCACCTTCCCCAACAGCCTATTTACACTATTTAATCGTAATTGATCATGTTTTTCATTTTTTTATTGTCATTTTTGTTTTGTTTTTCATTTTTCATTGTTAGTTTTTCACCTAACGGATTTTTTTTGGCATTCTGGACGGGTTAGCATTCTCTTTTTCGTCGCTAACTTTCAGCAAAGGGTCACGACTTTGCAGCGCAAGCTAAAGGCGGCTCCCCGGACGGTGATGAAAGGGGGGATGGGGCGCTTCTCGGGGACTCAAGTGCATTTTGCGGGGGCTTTTTTTATAGCTCAGGCGCGCCAAACGGCAGGACGGGGACGCTGACTTCCGCAAAATCCGAAAACCATTCTCCTCCTTGTACGACGAGCGCGTTACAACAGCGCGTTTAGGAAATGTCGACGGCCGCCTGGTTTCCTCTCGGCCCTTAAGAGCACTTTGCTCCCGTGTTAAGTGGCTGCAGCGGATGCGCTTCCTCGTGAGAGTAAATTGTGCAGCCTCCAGGGGCTCGCTCCTTTTTCCTGCGTGTCACAATATTGCAGTTGTAGAGGGGAAAGATGTTTACCGGAATCCTGGGTTTTTACGCTGGGTTGTGTTCCGAAAATAGCCCGTAATAGTCAAAAAGTATTTATGTATTTATTAGTACTCTATCATACATTAAAACCAGCGATGAAAGGCTATTTTTCAATATTTGTTGAACAAATTAGAATATATTTTATGTTGACAATATCTGTGTATTATTTGTTTTTGCAACATCCATTGCAGCCTGGTCATCCTTATGTGCGGTCCCTTGTCAAGGTTTCATTTTCCTCATGTTGAGGTTTTTGACTTTTTCCTTGCCCTCATGTAGGTTTTGCTTAAAATCCTTGAAAATGCTTGAATTTTAATGTTTTGTTTTCAAGGATTGAAAAGTGCTTGCAAATGCTTGAAATTGTTGCTATGTTTAACAACACGGCTGCTTTTTAAATGACACCGCTCTGCGGTGGCTTTGTTTTACTGTTGTATTTCTCTTGCCTTGTGACCTACGGCAGCTGGCATTAGGTTATATGGCATAGTCCTATGATGCATCATCACCCCCTAGGGGTCATGTCTAAGAGGACAGATGCATGCTACGCATAAACAGGGCACTATGCAATGCATATTAGCAGATATATTTGTTGATTTTTTTTTTAATGGTACTGGAGGAATTGAAAAATCGGCTCTGAAAGTCCTTGAATTTGGCCGTAAATTAAGGTGTAAGAGTGTCAAAGGAGCAATAGCACCACCAGTGGATAAAAAGGGAAACGCAGCCACTTTGTGGGAAATTCTGTGAAATTAGCAGCAAAGGTTAATGAATGCTAAAATGTTCCCTGAGCTCGGCAAAGAAGGTCAGGAAGCGCTTTTATGCTTTCCACTCCTTTTATTCTCTCTTGGAGGAATACATTTGCGACGCCACTATTCATTAAACGAGGAAAAACAAGATCTCAGCCGTTACGTTGCCGCCGAACACGAAAAAAATCGCCCTCATCTCAAAGACACACGTCAGATTACAGGATTGGTCGGATGAAACGGTAGATAGCGTCCAATCGGTGCTTGAAAATGCATGAATTTTAATGTTGGGTTTGAAAAGTGTTTGAAAATTGTTGCCATGTTTCTTTGGTTAGGTGTTAGGCCAGGGTTAGGAGCTAGGGTTTGGGTTTCAGTTAAGGGTTTTAAACATATAAGGTTTCAAAATAGTATGGGGTTGGTGTTAGAAATTAAGGTTTAGGCTTCTTATTAGGGTATTAAACTAAAATTAAGGTTCTGAAAAAGGCAATCCTTTTTAGGGTTACAGTTACAGTGAGGTCTAAGTTTAGGGTTAGGAACTAAGATCTGAGTTCCATATTAGGGTTCTAAACTGAATATAGGGTTGGGTGTTGGGCTAGGGTTGGGAACTAGAGTTTCAGCTTCATATTAGGGTTCCTAACTGTTGCAAATAGGTTAGGAGCGAGGTTTACGGTTTGAGACAGGGTTAGGGCTAGGGTTAGGAGCTAGGGTTTGGGCTGCAAGTTAGTGTTTTAAACTGATGTTGGGTTAAAAAATAAGGTTGGGGCTAGAGTTAGGGGTTAGAAGGATGCTTTTGTTCCTGTTTTTTTTTTTATCCGCGCTGGACTTTTCCTTTTAATAATACTGAGGAAAAAAAAGCAAATTGGCTTCAAAACTCCTTAAAAACTGCTTGCATTTGGTTATGAAAAAGGTGTATGGACCCTGTAAAGATGTTGCGACCCCAAGTGGTGGGTAAATAATTAATTCACTTCAATAACAGTATGTGTAATAGCTCATTAACAGAGTTTTAGGTTAAGAAATGTGGGGTTCAAACACCTGGCCCTTTTTCACTGTTTCCTTCTCTAGCCACTCACGTTAGCCACTTGATTGCAGGCTAGCTGCTTTCACATCATCCTTCAGTGTGTCAGTAATTATTTTGCCCGTTTTTTCCTTCTCTGCGTTCTATGGCTCATTGTTTCCTTCTCTAGCCACTCATGTTAGCCACTTGGTTGCCGGTTAGCTCCTGCTTCAACTTTCAGGTTTACTGTTTTGCCCACTGTTTTCTTCTCTAGACATTTATATTACCCCTTGGTTGCAGGCTAGCCTCGGATGTTAGCTGCTTCCACTTCACACTTAGCTTAAGAAATGTGTGATTCAAGCACCTTGCCCTTTTTTCACTGTTTCCTTCTCTAGCAACTCATGTTAGCCGCTTGATTGCAGGCTAGCCCGAATTGTTAGCTGCTTTCACATGATCCTCCAGTGTGTCAGTAATTATTTTGCCCATTTTTTTCTTCTCTAGCCACTTATTTTAGACACTTGGCTGCGTGTTATGGCTCACTGTTTCCTTCTCTAGCCACTCATGTTGTTCCTTTCATCTGGCCTTTTTTCAGTCATTTTCTTCTGTAGCCACTTATGTTAGCCACTTGGTTGCAGGCTAGCCATGATCGTTAGCTGCTCCTGCTTCAACTTTCAGGTTTACGGCAACTATTTTGCCCGCCGTTTGCTTCTCTAGACACTTTTAATAGCCACTTGGTTGGGTGCTAGTCTCACACATCAACTATTTTCCCCAGTTTCCTTCTTTGTCATTCATGTTGCTTGGTTGCAAGCTAACAAAGGAAAAAAATCCCCCTCAGCTCAAAGACACGTGTTAGATTACAAGATTGGATATTATCTGTCGTTTTATCTAACCAATAGGGTTACATACAGCTAGGGGTAGGTTAAGTGCTAGGGTTAGGAGCTCGGGATTGAGCTTCAAATAAGAGTTTTAAACTAATTTTATTATTCCAAACTAGGATTGAGGTTAAAGTCTAGACTGCAGGCTCACAAATAGTCACTATTGTTCTTCAGTGTCACTTGCCTTCCACGCAGGTAATCAGCAACTTTTTCTGCAACTGTCTCCTTCTCTAGCCACTTGGTTTCAGGCCATGGCTCACCTCTAGCCACTTTTGTTATTGTTAGCCGCTTCGACCTCGTTTTTCAGTCTCACTTACCTTCCATGGCGAATCAGCATTTTTTTCCCCGCACTGTTTCCTTCTTTAGCCACTTATTTTAATCGTTTGGCTGCTGGCTGTGGCTCGCTTTTAGCGACTATTGTTATTGTTAGTTTCTCCTATTTAAGAAAGATACAGGTGACGGTCGCAGAGTCCCGCTACTCAGGTGTCTTTTGCTTTTTTCCCCACTATTTACTTCTCCAGCCACTTATATCAGCATTTTTTTTTATCTCGGGCAAAAATAATAAAATAAGCTGAATGTATTCCTTGTCTATTAGACTATACTACGTGCACAGGCTACTTTAACTAGTTTGCTTTTCCCATTGTTTTAGCTTAATGCTAATTTAGATGTAAATCAGGCTAAATCTTTTGACGCAGATCGAATCTTTCTCACCTTATCGGCATTCCCCAATCGTCCCGGCTTAATGCCTTTTAATCGCATTAGCAGATATCTTGATAACGAGTGGGTGGCCCATGGTGCCATTTAAAGCCACTTAGCGCGCAAAGCTGAGCCCCGCACATGATTTGGTCACCGAGTCCCTCTATTCAAGCATCTTTCCTCTTTTTTCCACAGTTTCCTTCTTTAGCCACGCATGCTAACAAGCTATGAGTTGCTGTTAGCTAATAATGTTATTGTTGGCTACTCCAGCTTTGGTGTCACTTGCCTTCCACAGCTGGGCTTTGGCTTTTTTTCCCTGTTATCTTTTCTAGCCACTCATGTTAGTCACTTACCTGCAGGCTTTGAGTTGCTGTTAGGTGCTATTCTTACTGTTAAGCTGCTCATGCTTTGTCATTCAGTGTAAGTAGTCTTCCACTACTTGTTTTCTGCTTGTTTCTACTGTTTTTTCTCTAGCCAGTCATGCTAAAGCTCTCCACTAGCCGCTATGCTTATTGTTAGCTGTTCTAGCTTCGTCCTTCAGTGTCACTTCAGCAGTTCATGCAAACGGGTGTCACAGTATAATGATTCATTTATTGTTTGCATTTTTTTTCTCTGTTTCTCTCTCCAGCCACCCATGATAGCTACCTTTTTTAAAATATTTGTCAGATTAAATAAGATAAGCCTAATTAAAAAAGCAAAGAACCGTGATTCTGGCCTCTACCCTAATGTTTCCTTCTCAAGACATTCATGTTGGCCACTTCTGGTACGGCTAGCTTTTTTTGATTGTTTCATTTTCTAGCCACTACATTTAGCCACTTTTTAAAACATTTTTTTTGTCTCTGTCCAAAATAATGAAATTCTTTTAAAAGTTTTAAAAAAGCAATTACTTGTGATTCTAGCAAAAGTCGCTTTTTTTTCTACTCCTCTAGCCTTTTATGTCATCCACTTTTATATGAAATAATTAAATACACTAAATATTAAAATCACAGATATGTGATTCTGGTATCTGTGGTTTCCTTCTCTAGCAACTCATGATAGCTACTTCTTTTCTTTTTTTTGTCCTTTGATATGACTTTGGCCCATTCTGCTTTTTTTCCAGTTTCCTCCTCTAGCCACTCATGTCTGCCACTTTTGATTTGTTGATCTTGGTCCAAAATGTTGAAATACACAAAATAATAAAAGCACAGACCTGTGATTCTGGTATCTTCAGTGATTTCTACAGTTTCCTTCTCTATCCACTCACGATATCCATTGTTTTTCTTTTAAATGATTCCGAAATCTGCCCCCTTTTTTCCTGTTTCCTCCTCTATCCGCTCATGTCACTTTGATTTGTTTATCTTGGTCATAAACTGTTGAAATACACCAAATATTAAAAGCACAGACATGGGATTCTGGTATCTTTAGTATTTCCACATTTTTTATCTCTATCCACTTATGATGGCCATTGATTTTCTTTTAAATGATTCTGGCATCTGCTACTTTTTTCCAGTTTCTTCATCTATCCAATCATGTCAGCCACATAATGTATTATTTTCCCTGATGTTTTTTCCCACTGTTTTCTTATCTAGCCACTCATGTTTTGTTTTGTTTTGTTCCTTGCGGGGGATTTCTTTAAAGCTATATTCCATATTTTGAAAGCCAAGACACTCGATTCTTGGATCTGCTGCTTTTTCCCACTGTTTTCTTCCCTAGCCACTCGTGTCAGCAACGTTTTAGGTCAAAAAAATAATATCCCTCCGATGAGTGGGTGCAATTTGGAAATGCTTATCCTGGGACTTATCCTTCAGGCATCAAGGAGGTGAACGCCAGTGGAAAGACCTTCACCGTGCGAAGTTCGCTTCATCTTCGAGTGGATCGTCGTGACGACGGCGTGGCATTCACTTGCCGGGTGGACCACGAGGCGCTCTCACATGCGCCGCAACAAACAACACAAGTTCTGGAAGTCCACTGTAAGTGTCGACCCGCTAGGGCTGCTACTATAAGTCGAAGTTGTGGACAAAAATCGATAATAAAAGTACTCGACAATAAATTTAATTGTCGATTGTTGTCGCAAGATATGTTTTTCCAACAAAGTGAGACATCTCTACATGAATATAATCTCTGCTGAGAGTTGCACATGCGCAAAGGCGTCTATGTCTTGGGCAGTAACACAAAAATGCCGCATTGTTCGTACGGCGGCTTGAAATCCTTAAAAATGTTTGCATTTTATCGTCGTGTTTACAAGGAAAGTGCTTGTAAATGCTTGAAATAGTTGCCATGTTTCACAACAAGTCTGCTTAAGAACTGATGCCGACACTGCTTTCCGGTTTGCGAATCAATTTCTTCCTATGTGGTTAACAGCAGCCTCTTAGTTTGTATGGCATTGTCCTCTGGAGCGTCACCGCCCCCTACGGGTTGCGCCCGAGAGGACAGGAGCATTAGTATTAGTACAAGGATTACATTTCTTGCAAAAAGTTAGGTAGCGATTACCAGCGGTAAATTGTAACTGGAAGAACTTCCTGCAACTGAAAATATAACAGGGTTCCTGCTTATCCTTGAAAAGTTTTAATAGGTAATGAATTCATTATTCTAAAAATTAGACATTAAAATGTCCTAAATCAAAAGTTTTAAGAATGTGAACACATTAAAAAGATTTATATTTTTTGGGAACTAAAAAGATTTTGTAACATTTATCAATAGTCTTTTTAAAAAAATTCATTGATTTACTTTCTTGGAACCAACGCTTTACCAAAATAATGGAACTATTAAAACAGTGATGTTTCAGTTGGTCCTTTCAGAGCAGACGCATGTCTTAGGTCTACCTACGCAATACTATTAGCACCTTTGGAAAGTGACTTATACTTTAGATTAATAGAAAGTGTAAATTTGATAAGAGGTTGCTTTTGCCATGCAGTTAAGGTCTACGAGGAACTACGTGGTCTGAAATATGATTCAAAAGGCATTGAAAATTGGGAAAATTGGATTTTAAGGTCCTTAATTAATGCTTGAATTTGGTATACGTGAATACAGATACATAATACAGAAACGGCGGCTTCAACATCAAGTACGCGAAGCAACACTTCTAAAGTTTGGGAGTATTTTAGCCTTGATCTGTTCAACAAAAACAATACTTGCCAAGCAGACCTTGCGTATCATGGCAGTAGCTCTGTAACGCAGGAACATTTAAGAGGACGTTGGACAGTAGAACTTCTGGCTCGCCTTATCAGGCCCGCCAACTGATTTAATTCGGCCCGCGAGACAATGCTGAGACAATCATAAGAGAAAATAAGCTGCTTTTAGTCAAGCAGCAATGACTTGCAGTTCCTAATATGACCACTAGATATGACTAAATAACACTTTTGAAGTAACCCGGTTGTACATTAAGTTTTTCAATGCAAATGATCAATGTTAGTGCTTAAAGACCTTGTTAGTAATATTTGACCACTTTATGGCACTGAATGGAAGCCAGTACCACAGCAAGCTTCAACATGGCAGATAAATATGGCGGTGACTTAAGTAGGGACTCCACTTATGTATAAGAAATACAAATTTCTCGACCTATCTTGGTATGATAGTTCATGTGTTTTGGCCTAGTATTCAAATAAATGTTTTGTTTTTTGTTTTTGCTTAATTGAGTTTTTTTTTTGTACCACTAGGAGGCACTAATATTACACACTGTCCCTTAAAAAGGGAGATAATACTTTGCTATTATTAATTAAATATTTTATTTGTAAATAAATATAATAATCATTGTATACTGTGTGTTTCAAAACCATTTGGATGAAATGGTCTATTTGAAAACAAATATACTTGGAAACACAACGTGTGCACGTAAATGAGAAATGGATTGGCTAATGTCTATTTGCCTCATGTATTGTGGAGGTATTGGAATTAAGACATTTAATTAAAAAACATTTCCTGTGGTGTGTCTTGGGAAAGCACAGCCTAGTGGCACCCATCCCTCCCCAGGCCAACACGTGTTTCCACCTGGTCCTGAACTGGGGACCTTTTGCGTGTTAAGTGAATGGACAGAGGTTTATTTATGTGTTTATGTCTCTACTAACTGCCTAATTGGTTTTAGAGTTTTATCTTTGTATAGAGCTTTAGTGTGTTCCATATAATATGTTCTTTTAATTCTACCCATTTTCCTTGTGTTTATCATCATTATCCACAAAATGTAATCAACATCATGCTAGAATAGTCGTCTGGTTTTCGACAAATCCTTTCAATAGTCGGTGACCATTAAAATCATTGGTAGTTACAGTCGAGCCGCCGCTCTTTGATTGGTCACTCTAACTTCCTGACTTTTCAGACGCCCCCCAGGTGAAGATCGTCCAATCGGCCGCCGTCCCCCAGGAGGGCCAGTCCCTGAAACTGGACTGCGTGTCGCAGGGAAACCCTTCGTGAGTAGCACCTTTCGAAAGGTTTCTTACTGAAGCAGGTCATGAACCGGTCTCGTCCCTAGGCCGGACCCGGTGATGTGGACCAAAGACGGCGCCGAGATTTCGGACCTGGGGCGGGTGGCGGTAGAAGGACGGCAGCTTACCTTCACGCCGCTCAACAAGACGGATAACGGAACGTATCGCTGCGAAGCTAGCAACCACCTCGGCACCAGCACTGCCGAATACGTGCTCTACGTCTACGGTCAGTACTTGTAATTAAACAAAAGTGAGGATAATGATTGTTTCAGGCCGGTGCATGTTTTCATGAAGATTTTCCCCAAACGTGGGGATTCAACCAACTACCAACCAGGGTTAGGGTTGATAGGTTAGGCTTGTGGTTTGGGTTAACGCAATCCAAGTCATATTTATTTGTACAGGCTTTAATCACTCAGAGGTCTGCACAGACCACCATTACAACATCCCCTGATCTCAAACCTACATTAGGGTAAAGGTCAGGGTTAAAGGGTTAGAGTAAGAATATTAGAGAGTTAGGGTATAGGGCAAGGGAGTAGAGGTTTGGTTTACGGTTAAGGATTTGGGTTAAAGGGTTAGGTGTCAGGGCCTGAACAGACACAGGACCCACTTGCATTACGTTTCTCAGTTTTATTAGAAGAAAGCAAAGGGTTGCACCCGCGATCCAGTGATCGCTGGACGCGGGAAGCAGGTCGCTCCTAAGGCGGAAGTGGGTCTTACATGGCAAGCGATGGCGGTGTCGGGAACGGGAAAAAAACGGGTCAGTAGCCGGGGCAGGAGAACCAAAAACGTGGTCGAGATCAGAAACGAGTCGAAAGCCAGGAGAGGAGAGGAGAGGAGACGTGGTCAGGATCAAAAAACAGGTCAAAGCCGGCCGGGAAACAGACGGGAGCAAAAGCAGGTGGGAGTCGGGGTCGAAAAAAGCTTGCCTAGAGTACACTGAGGTTCACAGACAGACTGACAACCGGTGACAGATAGACGTGGGTTTATATAGTGACAGGTAGCCAATCAGAGTCCGAGGCAGTTGGCGCCAAGGGAGCGGGCACAGGTGCGTCACATCGGTAATCATGACATTAGGCAGTTAAAGATAGACGGTTAGGGTAAAAGAGTTAGGGTTAGGATTTAGGGTTAGTGGATTTGGATTAGAGGGTTAGGGGGGTTTAAATTCAGAGGTTTAGGAATAAAGGGTTAGGGATTCGAGGAGTTATGGGTCAGGGAGTTAGGGTTAGGGGTTAGATGGTTAGGAGGGTAAAGTTAGAGGGTTACGGTCAGAGGGTTAAGGGTTAGGCTTAAGTATAAGGGGTTAGGGTTTGAGGGTTAGGATTTGAGGGTTAGGGTTAAAAGATTAGGGTTGGTGATTAGAGGGGTTTAGAGTCAGGGATTTCGGGATAGGGGTAAAGTTAGAGGGTTAGGAGGCTAGAAATTAGATGGTAAGGGGGTTAAAGTTAGAGGGCTTGGGGTACAGGGTTAAATTAAGAGGTGTAGGGTTACCGAGTTAATGTAAGAGGGGGTTAGGGTTAGGAGTCAGGGTTAGTGGGTTAGGGTTAGGGGTTTAAAGTTTGGGTTTGGGCTCAGGGTAGGAAGAATAGGGTGTTAAAATTAGAGGTTTAGGGGGTTATAGTTAAATGATTTGGAAGTTATGGTGTCAGGGTTAGGGTTCGAGAGGGCTAGAGTTACTGCGTCTTTTTTTAAATAAATCATGCGCACCACAAGGGAGGGATGAGCGAGGACCCGGGATTTAACGGCACATTGTCAGTTGTATTGCCGGCTGGCATTAGTCACGGCGGTCCTCACCGGAAAAATCGGAGGAGGAAGTCGATCAGTGTCAAGGAAAACCGATGCCTCCTTTTCCCGTGCGCTTGTTAGATACAAATAAGTCATAAATATTGCTTTATGATTACCGGTGCGCTCTTTGCCTTTATTTGCGTGCTATTGGATATTTTTGGGCCCAAAAATAGCTCATCTAGGACAGCCTAACCTTGTGGAAGGTAGCTATCAATTGTTCATGAGTCTAGTTTCTTCCGCTTATGTATTTTTGATTCCGTGGCTTTTCTGGGGTCATTTGAACATGGATGAATGATATCAGCCAAATTCTGAATGATGAGAGAGACTTTTATTGCTTGAAGCCTTTAGCTACTAATTGCCTTTAGCGTTCGATGTTCAAACAGAGAAAATGTTTTACCGATTGGTTATGACCGAATTCCTTTTAAGGGTGACAATGCTTGTGCCTTTTTTCGTATAGCTTCATCATTGCAAGATTTGTTCTCATGGTTATGATGATTTTTGCTTCTCCCTTTAGCATCATTATAAGTCTAGGAACTCATAATGTGATGCATTTGCAGGTGTCTAAAGCAGGTTTGCTGCTATTTCCAAAGTGTGTAAATGAAATTACTGTATATTTAGGGTCTGTGTGAGTGCTTTAAATATCTGTAAAATGCTTCACTTTCAATGTTGTGTTTTCAAGGATTGAAAAATGCCTGAATTATGGGTTAAGTGCTTCTAAATGCTTGAAATTGTTTGCCATGTGCCTTAACGAGTCTGCTTAAAAAATGACACAGACATTGCTCTTGGTAGGCTTCACTTTGCAAATCCATTTATTCCTTGTGATTAACGGCAGCTGGCATTAGTTTGTTTGGCATTGTCAGACAATGCGTCATTGCCCTCTATGGGACAGGTGTATACTACACCTAAACAGGGTACTGTGAAATGTGTAATAGTGCAAATATTATGTATCAATTATGGACATTAATATGGACCTTAAAGCTAAAAAACTGAAAATATTTTCGAAGGAAATGATTACATGTGAGACACGATTGAGAAGTTGAAATTATTTGAACATTTTAAGTTATATTTACAACAAAAAAACTGAAAAGTAGGTGTTGCAAAAATATCACCCACCTGTTCTTTCAGCTCAGCCAACTGACTCTTGGAAGTTCCCTGATGACTTCTGTAGGATCCAATGTCGACCTAAATGACTAACAATGCCGAACAACGGTATATTCAGGGTCTATTGAGTCTCAGTAAGTCTCAGTTATAATACGCTTGCTCTGTGATGGGCTCAGAGGTCTGGGAAAGGAGACACTGAGCTACAGACAGCATTATGAAGACCAAAGAACACATCAGGCAGGTCCGGTAGAAAGTTGTGGAGAGGTTTATAGCAGGAATGGAATACAAGAAGATTTTGCAAAATGTACAAATATCCTGTAGCACTCTCCGAACAACAATATAAAAATAAGACTTACCAAGAACTCTAAACTTTCGGCCCAATCAATTAGGAAAACTCATCAGAAAAGCAACCAAGAGACCCATTATTACATTAAATGACCCGCAGGCCTACAGAGCTGAGGTAGGACAATCTGTGTAATAAACAGCTATTAGCCGTACTCTGCATAAATCTGCTCTTTTGGTAGAGGGGCAAGTAGAAAGCCCTTTCTGAAAGAATGCTATTAAAAGGCCCGTTAAGCGTTTGTAAGACACCACACGGGAGACACAAAATATATGTGGAACAAGGTGCTTTGGTCAGATCAGACCAAAATTGAAGTTTTTGGGCTTAATGTTAAGCGTTACATTTGGCATAAGAATAACACTGCACATCACCCTGAACACCAATCACACTGTCAAACATGGTAGTGGCAGTATCATGATGCTCTGTGGTTGCTTTTTTCCAGCAAGGACTAGGAAGATAGAGAGGGAGCAAGAAAATCTGTTGTAATCTGCAAGAGACCTGAGCATGGGGCTCAGGCTCCAACAGAACAAGGACCCTAAACAAAAGGCAAAATTAATCACGGAATGGTTTAATACTAACACTATAAGGGTGTTAGAATGGCCATGCCCAAGTCACGACCTTAATCCTATAAAGCATTTGTGGAAAATCTAAAAAATGCTGTGCACAAATCATCACCATCAAACCTGAAAGAACTTAAGCTGTTTTGTGAGGAAGAATGGGAAGATATTTTTGTTTTAGAACTCAAAAAGACATACCCAAAAATATTTGTGACTGTGATCGCAGCAAAAGAGGGCCAATATTTTTGCAACGTCTACATCTCATTTTTTCATTTGTTAGCACAATATAAAATGTTGATTCAATTATTCGATTTGGTTTCTTTTCAGGATTGGGTTTTAGATGTGGTTGATTCATAGAAAATATTTTGAGTGTTTTTAGGTATTTCCCAATTAGTTTAAAGCCTGAACCAGTTCTTGGGTGGGAGCAGTATAATCTCCAACCCCAAAAACAGTGCCTCATCCGACCAAGTACCTGTCCATGTTTCTTCCGATCCTTAATTAGCATGCTCGTGGCCTAGCATAGCTTCCAAATGTCACCAAAGTGCAGCAGTCTCCGCCAATTGATGAGCTTAGGCAAAGACGAGTTCACAAAAAGAGCAATTTAGGTGAACGAGTGCAAAAAGCACGCGAGGAAAATGCCAATGGGGGTGAGAGAATCCGAAAAACCCTGCCACTTTATTTCCCGGGCTTCGATTCACTGTAATCGCACCCGCTAGCCTTTCGCGAGTGTTGCCGTACTTCTTGAGAAAATACTTCTCTAATGGTTCCTGCGCAGCCAGGAGACAATTTCATGCGCTGTTTTTGTGATTCTCAGCGTAAAAGTCAAGCTGCCCTTACAAAAAAAAATGGAAAAACACCAACAAGGAGAACCGAGGTCACCTTATTAACTAGCAAACTTCTGCTAGCCATCACTGATCATATTTTGTCTTGATCTGTCAAAACATCTTGTTTTTTTAAGCCCTAGTGTGTAATTTCTGAGCATTTGATGGTACTGTATCGTCTAGTTTGAATGAAACCAGTGCCCAATAGGCACAGCGTAGCAGCAAAATGCTATAAAAACATGGCGGTGACTTCTAGGATTCCACTATGTGAAAGAAGTACAAATTTCTCCACCTATTTATTTTTTTTTTAAATAAAAATTAGCATTGGTATAATCATTCAGTTCTTGGTGCCACTAGGAGGCACTAAATATTACACACTGTCCCTTTAAGGTTTTTAAATATAACGACACTCATCTGGTACAAAAATAAACGGATGTTAAAGAATGGTGGAGAATTTTTCCTGAAGCTTAAAGCCAAATGTAGTATTTAAAGAAACGTGCATCAATAATTAAAATGAACATTAAGATTTATAGGTTCTTTATTTAAAAAAAAAATGTTTCGGGCCTAATTTTAAAGTTAAGTTTATGTCATTTTTCAGTACAATATAAGGGTTTTCCCTCTATCAAATTTAATGCAACACAAAAGTATGTTGTCTGTCCCTGTGTGCCCTGCGATTGGCTGGCAACCAGTTCAGGGTGTCCCCTGCCCACTGCCCGATGATTGCTGGGATGGGCTCCAGCACCCCCGCGACCTTACTGAGGATAAGCGGTGCAGCTAATGAGATGAGATGAGACAAAAGTAATTGTTCTGTATGAAGTTTAAGTGTCTGGTATCCACAAGTCGCTCATATAAGGCTACTTATTAGCACAATACTGTTAAAAACACTCATTGGGAATTAAATGTCAAGTTAGTTGACAACAAAAAGAACAGGATCCTCGAGTTTTTTGTTTGTTTTTTGTTTTGTTTTTGCTTCATTACCATTTGTCACTAAATGTCATTTCTGTGCAACTGTGTGTATTCCGCTTGTTTTCACATTGGTTTTCCCTAGGAATGCATGATAGTTAGCAGATCAATACCGGCCAAAATATTGTCACAGTTGGAAATGGAAATAAAGCCAATAATAAGTCACTTTTAGCCCTGCTAGAATATTCAATCAGCTGACACAATTTAGATTTGACATATGTATATTACGCGAATTGATTTTATTTTTTAATTTTTTTTGCGAGAAGTAGCATAAATTTGTCGTTACACTTCTCTACCACTCTGAAATGTGTCTGAGGCACTGGAGAACTTGGCTAAAATCAGGTTGTGCCAAGACTGTGATTCTACTGGCTTCTGATCTGATCTCAGTAGAATCTATTTGGATTTTCTTTAAAAATAGTAGCACAACTTGGTCATGTCACCTCTTGACCTCTTCATAAAGTGTGTGAAGCACTGGAGATCTTGGCAGTAATCAGTAGCATGAATGAGGATGCGTACTTCTCTAATAATTGCCTTGTTTCCTAATACGGATATATTTAGATATTTTTCATAAAAGTAGTAGCACTCTTAGTTGTGTCTCCTCTCTGCCATTTCATAATGGGTCCTATCACTGGGGAGCTCAGCCGCAATCAGTAGCGTGTATCTGGATGTGATTTTCTAATCTGTTAGAATTAGAATTTATTTAGATTCTGTTAAGAACTAGTTGCACAACTTGGTCGTGTCACCTCATGACCTCTTCATAAAGTGTTTGAAGCACTGGAGATCTTGGCAATAATCAGGAGCATGAATGAGAACAAGTACTTCTTTAATAATTGCCTTGTTTCCTAATACGGATATATTTAGATATTTTTCATAAAAGTAGTAGCACTCTTGGTTGTGTCTCCACTCTGCCGTTTCATAATGTGTGCTATCACGGGAGAGCTCAGCCGTAATCAGTAGCATGGCTCTGGACATGTTTTTCTAAACTTTTAGAATTGGAATTTATTTACATTCTGTTAAAAACTAGTTGCACAACTTGGTCGTGTCACCTCATGACCTCTTCATTAAGTGTGTAAAGCACTGGAGATCTTGGCAGTAATCAGTAGCATGAATGAGAACAAGTACTCCTCTAATAATTGCCTTGTTTCCTAATACGAATATATTTAGATATTTTTCATAAAAGTAGTAGCACTCTTGGTTGTGTCTCCTCTCTGCAATTTCATAATGCGCGCTATAACTGGAGAGCTCAGCCGCAATCAATAGCATGGCTCTGGACATATTTTTCTAATCTGTAAGAATTGGAATTTGTTTAGATTCTGTTAAGAACGAGTTGCACAACTTGGTTGTGTCACCTCTGTATCTCTTCAGAATGTGTGCGAGCCACCGAAGAGCTCGACTGTAATCAGTCACATGGCTCAGGACATGTACTTCTAATTATTTTAATGTTCCTTTTTATAATTTATTTTTATTTTCTACAGACTTGGTCGTTTCTCCTCTTTTCATTTTCATACAACGGGGGCTTAGACATTATCTTTCATGGATCAGGTGATTTGCACAGACTCCTGAAATTTAGCGTGTAGCTACAATTTTGCCTCACTTTGGTTGTGTCTCCTCACTACCTTTTCATAATATGCTTGAGGCACCTGAGAGCTTGGCTAGAATCCCACATAGTTTGGGCTGTTTTGACAGTACAGGCTTCCTAACTTTACTGACTTCATTGAGTTTTTCTTTGTTTTCTAAACTTAGTCACGTGCCTTCTCTCCCTCTTCATATTTTCTGCAAGGCACTTGAGAGCTTAACCCTAATCAGTCGCATGACTCATGGTGCTTACTTCTAACCATGTTTATGTTCTTTATTAGAACATATTATGATATTCTTAAGAAATAGTAGCACAACATAATGTGTGTGAGGCACTGGAGAGCTAGACTGTTTATAGAAGTATTTTTTGTTTGGGAATAATTGCAAATTTAAAACACATATTGTATTTTTTTGTGGAAACGCAATTTTCTTTTCACCCAAGAAAGAGCTCAAAGTTTGGGTGCGCATTATACACAAAGTTTTGCCTTTTTTGTGTCATGATTAATCGGCCGAGAAATATTATTTGCAACGGGAATCAGACTTGGGTGGCACCGTTGAGAGGGCCCACTTCTAACCACTGATAACATTTGAAAAGGCATTCGATTTTAACCTCATTAATCTCAGTGCCATTTGTTTTCTGGTACCGTGAGTAAAAATAGTGTGATGATGAGATAAGATCTGATGCCTTTTCATGTATCATTTACATCACTGTTGGTCCAGTGGATAGGATTTGGCCCTTTTACCACCGGATTCCGGGTTTGATTCCCATTTCATCCAACCACAAAGTTTGAGTTTAGAAAAAGTGAACCCAAATTTTAGCCCAATTTTCAATTAAAAATAAGGGTTGCTCTTTATACACCAATAAATATAATTAAAAAAGGTATACGTTATTGATATTGGTCTCCAAAGGCAGGATGATATCGGTATCGGTCGGAAGATTCAGTTATCGTGCATTCCTACTTTTCCTTGTAGCCCAATCCCGCCTCATAACTCATGTCTCCCATTTTCATTTGCATTATGTTTGTTTGTGTAATCCCTCCTTTTCCCACTCCTCACCCTAACAGAAGAACCCACTACCCGTTCTCCATCCACCGCGCCACCCCCCTTGCATCCCATTTCCCCAGACTCCACCGCCCTAATAGGAACCCACGACTCCCATCCTGACGTCACCGGAAACCGAGGTACAGTACCGTCACGCTAGCTCGCTCACTGTCCATATACAGTGTCTTGCAAAAGTATTGGCCCCCAAATGAATCCCCCCCCAAAAAAATCGACCGATTATTGAAATGATGTTGGTTGCATCCTGTCTACCAACTATTTGTACTTTACTCCGAAGTCAAAAACAAAAATTGTTATTTACATAGTGTAATCATACAACCTTAAAATCTCACTAGACCAGTTTTAAAATTTTTACTGAACTTTGATTAAACAGGCAAGCAATTTGCCTTGTATTCTTTGTTAAATCATAACATTCAGATATCAAAGAGCATAATTCAACAAGGACAAGAAAAACATGAAAGTACAAAAACTACACGAGATGACAACTTGTGAACATGTATCGTCATAACGTAGCTTTGAAGGTTTCTCTAATCAAATAAGAATGTTAACATACCAGTGGTGGAATGTCAGGGCCTGCAAGGCCTTCTCTGCTGCCCTAAAAGTATCTTAATCACATGTTTATTATATTTTTTTCAATGGACTTATTAGTTAAAAATTGTCTGTCAGCATCCTTTTTATTGCTTCTCCCTAGTAGTACTGCTTCAAGATGCGTGCTTTTATATTTAAGCATTAAACCAATCACATTTTGGGCCATTGTTGCGAGATTCAAAAATCTACCCGGAGGCCTTCAGAAATCCAGAAGGCCGTGTACCTTAACATCAGTCTACAAAAAGCTAATGGTTTATCCAATCGGATTCCAGATTGGTGTCTGAGCTCCAGCTAGCAAGCATTGGGAAACGTCAGCGATTTTTCAAGCTATGATTTGGTAGAGGTGGGTAATTCACCAAAGTGATTGCGCCAACAGCCTTTAACTTGAAGAGAAAAGCTGCATGAGGGAATATATTGTTGTGGTCGACAACTCTATTGGTGTGTGAGTGTGTCTGTGAATGGGTAAGTGTGAAGCACATTGTGAAGCGCTTTGGGAGGTCATTGACTTGAAAAGCGCTATATAAATGCAGGCCATTTACCATAACTCTAAAGTAAGCCAGGATTTCACAAGCGGTAAAAGGTTTTGTCCACCACTTTCAGCCTAGCGGTAAGATCTTAAGCCTGCACCCAATCCGATTGGAATGGCGGGCCAGTCGGGCCTAAAATGTCAATGATTAAGTTCGGGTTGGGCCTAGCTTCTCTCCCCCTGACTTTTTTATTTTTATTATGATTCCATCATTGTTCTTCTTTGTCTCTGTTTACACAATTTTGTTAAACTTGGATTTTGTTACAAAAGACGGGCTTTATGTGTCGCCCGGCCTGGGGCCCTTCAAGCCCATTTTTAGTTTAAACCCTTCAACCACAACAGGTTAAGCCTACACTCTCCCACCCCAGAGTTATCCCGACGACAGCGGGTTAGAGACTGACTGTACGTAAAGCTCCAACATAATGCTCCATTTTCGAAAATGCAGAAATCCGGAATTTTTGAACAATAAATTGCATTTATCGGTCAGAGATCAATAAAGTCGGGGAAAATGAAAACTAATTTTATGACAAAGCTCCACACTTTTGTTAGTTTACTTAATATAAAGTTTTTATCGCTATCGCACAGATAAGTCAGAGTAAAATTAATGCATTTGAGAGTAAAATGCAAGACTTCTCGATGCCTTCATTTGCAGTTATCAAATTATCAAAGTTTTTAAGACCTTACCCAGGCATACACCTACCCATGCCGATTACATTTGTGGTAATGAGTTGTTCAAATAAAAAAGAAAACATACGCCGACCCATCCAACATGGTCGCCACCAATCAGGTTGCCCTGATGTAGATCACATAAATAGGAACTCTCTTTTTCAAAGTTTTTTATCTCCCTTCTAAGAGACTCCCGCTAGGGCCCCCAACCCCCTGCTGTATGTATTCAGTGCGAGCTCCTCGGCCCCCTTGACATTCTTATCCCTTCAGTGGTCCCGAAAGCTCAAAGACGTAAATGTCACGTCGGACTGCAAATGTCCCCCCAGAGAGGACTGGCACTGACTCCTAATGCTTCAATTCGGGAACACTTGAAAAGAGGAAGCAGTAACTCCCACTTTTAAAGAGCGACGTTGATATACTCGCTGATATTTTATGAGTAATGGCTTGCATGCAAGATTTGAGCATCTGAGGAGGAACTAAATGCTGATGTCGTCGATTTTGAGTGGCTGTCGTCTCCAATAAAGATGTCGGAAGGGTTGGGTAGGGTTACTTTAACTTGATTACTTTCAATTACTTTTGGATTACTCCAATACCAAATATGCTAATAAAAGACAAAAGAAACTAAATATGAAAAAAATGACTAAATTTTGTCAGGCTTGGGGAGTAACGGAACACATGGAACGGCAAAATGATGTTGGCAAACTGTTTGGATTTTTTTTTTTTTAATTTATTGTTTCTGTCGCATTTTATGTTAGTTTTGCCGGAGATCAAAGCCAGGAGAGAAAGCTTACCACGTGTTGTGAGTCATAAGTTTATTCCTATTTAGTTTCTTCTGTCTTTTATTAGCATATTTAGTATTGGAGTAATCCAAAAGTAATTGAAAGTAATCAAGTTAAAGTAACCCTACCCAACCCTGTGAGTGCGCCTGTCTTACGCCCCCTTGTGTTCAGTTTGCTCAATGCACTTATTAGCCAACCACCTGATTTTCATATTGCATTTCATAATTCTAAATCCGACTTCTGTGCGAGAGTGTACGTGGTCGGAATATTGGCAATATTCTGTTTCAAATCCGATTATTGCCTGCATGTAAATGTACCCAATACTACTTGGTTATTCTGGTCCTTCAGCGTTTTTTTTTCATCATTGTGCAACAAATCGAACAGCCATCAAAGTTCTGACCTTGATCCCTGAACCCCCGAACGGTCGCTGGTTGTGATTGACGTTAGCTAGTTGCGGTGGACGATGTTGATGCTGACAGAGTGCCACGTCATCACGGGACGTGATTGACGTATTAATTTGAAAGTTAGCTGCTTCGCTAAGCAATATGTAGACGACTTTGTAAAGAAGCTTTCTAGTGAGACAGTCCCAAAGCTACAGTTTCTTTACACGAGGCAAAACTATTCCCCCACCCACTCTATTTACGTTCTGCTGACACCCGTACCGTGAGGCAGCCGGGATAGCCGCCTCTGTGGGTTTGTCCCCAGTCTCGTCACGCTACACTATCTGCTTTCATGCGTCTTCTTGATTTATTAGCGCCAATGAAAGCAAACACGCTTGGAGCTCTTTCATTCCCCTGACATTTTGTCTTTTTAATAATGTTGTCGGCCCTAGCTGATCGACAACGGCTAGCTCTGACCCACGGCGAGATGTTAGCATATCGTACACTGGCTTAGCGCATTCAGTGAATAAAAAAGGGCCATTTTATGGTGCTCTGAGCTATGTTAGATAGTTCTTTTTTATTTTGATTGTAGGGCAGGGAAAGGCAGACCACCTGCCAGGCACTTTCAATCTAGAGCATCCATAGAGACAATAGACACTCAATCTTGATTTACACAAGCGGTATGTCAATGTATTGAAAAGAAACCCCAGTAGTGCTTTTAACCGCTTGTTTTGGGCTAAAAGCCAAGTTTGAAAAGGCTTAAAACCCTAGGTTTGGGGCCAAACCCCCATGTTTGAAACCCTGGTTTGAAACCCTGGTTTGAAACCCAAGTTTGACTCTTCAAAACACTAATAAGAGGCTAAACCCATAGTTTAAGACCCTAAAACTGCTTCAAAACCCAATTTGAAACCCTAATAACCCTTTAAAACCCTAATATTAGAATGAAATCTTAGTTTGAAAACCTAAAATTCTTCAAAACCTTGATTTAAAGATGACACCCTAGTTTCAAGCTTTTGTTCGAGGCGGAAACCCTAGTTTGAAACCCCTAACTTTGAAACACTAGAATCACATTAAAACACTACTTTGAAGCCGAAGCCCTAGTTTGACACATTTAAAACAATTTAAAACCCTAATATTAGGCCAAAACCCTAGTTTTAAACCTAGGTGTGGATCCCTAAGAATGCGTTAAAATCCTATTTTGAGACCAACACCCTAGTTGGAAACTAAAAATGCTTTAAAGCCCTATTCTGAAGTCAAAACCTTAGTTTGAATCCCTATATGGAAACTACAAAAAATGCTTTAAAAGCTTAAATTGAAACCCTAGTTGGAAACCCTAAAAACGCTTTAAAACCTTATGTTGAGACCAACACCCTAGTTGAACACCTCAAAAATGCTTTGAAACCCTTATTTGATGTCAAAACCTTACTTTGAACCCCTAGATGGAAACTTTAAAAATGCCTTGAAACCCTAATTTGAAACCCTAGTTGGAACCCCTAAAAAGGCTCTGAAACCCAAATTTGAAGCTGAATACCAAGTTTGAAACCTTAATTTTAGCCTTGGAAACCTTAGCTGGAAACCCTAAAACACTTTGAAACCCTATTTTGAGACCTCAAATCTCAAGTCAAAACCTTAGTTTGAAATACCAGTTGGAAACCCTAAAAACCTTTTAAAGCCCGTTTTGAAACCAAACTCTAATTTTGGGGAAAAAATGCTTTCAAACCCTAATTTGAAGTCAAAACATTAGTTGGAAACCCTAAAATGCTTTAAAAGCCCATTTTGAAACTTTAATTCGAAACCCTTATCGGAAACCTAAAAATGCTTTAAAAGCTTAACTTGAAGTCAAAACCTTAGTATGAAACCCTAAACTGCTTTAAAATCCCAATTTGAAGCCAAAGCCCTAATTTGAAACCCAAGTTTGAATCCATAAATTTTAAAACCCTAATTTGAAGCACGGCGGCGCAGTGGTTAGCGCGTGTGCGGCACAGTTCTGAGGTCGTGGGAACCTCCTGAGTGGGTTCAAATCCAGCTCCCGGCCTTACTGTGCGGAGTTTGTATGTTCTCCCCGTGCTTGCGTGGGTTTCCTCCCACATTCCAGAAACATGCATTTCAGATGAATTGGCCGGTCCAAATTGTCCTTAGGTGAGACTGAGCGAGTGAGTTGTCTGTCCCCGTGTGCCCTGCGATTGGCTGGCAACCAGTCCAGGGTGTCCCCTGCCCACTGCCCGATGATTGCTGTGATGGGCTCCAGCATCCCCGCGACCCTACTGAGGATAAGCGGTGCAGCTGATGAGATGAGATGATGAATTTGAAGCTAAATACTTAATTTCAAACCTTAAATTGAAGCTAAAATCCTTGTTTGAAACACCTGAAAAAACGCTTCAAACCACTAATTTGACCCTTGTTGCAAACCCTAAAAATGCTTTAAAGCCCTACCCGTGATTAATAACTTTGACAGTTCAGAGACGACCTTTTTCACGTCGACACGTTCCAAAGTGCATCCAAGAAGTGCAAACAAATTACCTAGGCGAGTAAAGACATCAAGCCCACAAACTTTGTTTGCTCTGTACCCGCGGAGCACAAATTAGTTTCCTCGCGTTGCCCACTCCGAGGGTCAGAGGTTACACGATCAATAGCCAGTGGCCATCTTTAGGATGCAACTTGGGTTGTAAGAAGGGACTGCGCTTTACTGATCAGCATTCCTCCGGGCCTTTTCCGGCATTTCAAGAGCACTGCTATTTTCCTGGACATGAAAAATTCATGACTTGATTGCGGAATCTACCTTGCAAAGTAGACCACTCCGCTAAAAGGTTACAAAAGTTGTGCAAATAACAAAGCTCAAATGAGAAAGAGTTTGACCTGACCAAAGTCAAAGTTGGATTCGCAATACAGCTGCAAGTGAATAAGTCAGGTATGGACTGAGCCCGGTTCTGACTACTGAAAAGAAAATCCAAATCGTATACAGTAATCCCTCGGTTATCACGGTTAATGGGGACCGAGACCACCCGCGAAAACTGAAAATCCGCGAAGTAGCAGCGCCCCTTCAAAAATGCTTAAAAAAAAACGTATACAGGTATACAATATACTCCCAACCCCACTCAACCACATGTAGCAATCGCAGCTTATTTCGCTTGTTAACAATACCGGTTACATATTGAAAATAAAAACAGTGAAAATGTGATATTTGAGTGTTTGTGAAGCGTTTTGGGAAACAACAGTTAAAAGAATGGTCTGTGTTCATTTTAATGAAAGTGGAAGAGCTACCTTCTGACAATAACAACATACTTTAGCTAGCGGCATCGAACGGCTTTTACAACAAATACGCGAAACCACACACAATTAGCCGTGTTTAGGTAGTACAAACAACCGCTCGCTTTTGGTATAATAAAGTCAAAATTGAGATGAAATGTGACAGAAGAGAATATACTTACGTCGCGTGGCCGAGTTCCTCCATTATGAACAGCGCCACAGAAGAAGGGGGTGAGGTGGGAGGAGTTGAAGGGGGGGTGAGCAAAGCGGCAATGACAAAGCAGAGCCACCCCCTCCCCTTCACAATAAGAGTGGCCACACCGTGTCCTTAGTTGACATAAGCTCGTGCTTGCTCAAGTCAATAAATGCTTTTATTGAGAAGGTAAGGTATATTTTTTAGACCCGCGAAGCTCTGAACCCGCAAAAGTGGAACCGCGAACTAGCGAGGATCCACTGTAGTACAATTAGGGTTCGGGGCCTTGTGTTGTACCAGACCGAGTCCGTTAGTGCTGAAGAAAGTTTTAGGGTTTTAGTTGGAGCAAAGGTTTGGGTTAGAGTATGTGTCAGAATCAGAATGCGTGTATTACACTCACTGGGTTAAGGGTTCAATCCCCAGTCATACCAGTACAAATGTAGGGTTTTGGTTGAGTTAGGGTCTTGGTTCGAGCAAGGGTTTGGGTTTTTAGTTGGAGTAAGATTTAGGGTTTTTGCCGTAACTACGATCAGAGCCATGGTTAGTGTTGGAGTTAGGGTAGTGGTTTGGTTTGGAGGTAGGGTTAGGTTAGAATGTGGTCCAGCACAGGTAGCTCAAATTGTATGTATTACAGTCACGGTATTGTGTATTTAAACCCCAGTCTAGGCTGAATAAAGTCTATGGTTAAAGTTCTGGTTGGAGCTAGGATTAGGATCCTATAATTTCTTCGGCCTTGCCTAAAGACTGAACGCAAAACCTTGCTAGTGTAATACTAGCATCTTGGCAGTTAAGCGAGCAGTGCTGTTTCACATTCCAGGTAGGGTTTTGGTCAGGTTATGGTCAACATTTTGATGAGAATCTGTAACAGCGCTTGTATCTCAAATGGTAGGATGCCTATATTACACTTACAGGGTTGTGGGTTCAACCAACCGTCATTCGGTGCAGTACAAATTCTAGGGTTTCGATTGGATGTAGAGACAGGGTTTTGGTAGCTCCTATAAAAAACCCTAAACCTAAAATCTATACTGCCTTGACTGGGGCTCTAACCTAGAACACTGTGAGTGTAATACAGGCGTCTTACCAGTTTTACTAGCAGTCCTGTTTATGACTCCATGCAACACTCTAAGCCTAACCATAACCCTAGCTCAAACCAAAGACAACCCTAGAACTCACAACTCAGAATTTTGATGTTGCATTTTCAAGGTTTGAGAACTGCTCGAGTTTCAGGTGAAGCTCTTGTAAATGTTTGAAATTGTTGCCATATTTCCCGGCAGTCCAACTCGCTAGACCGCGCATTAAATGAATAAAAATAAATGTTTGAAAACTATTTTGACAACCCTGCTCTGTCGGTTACGCTTTGCCATAGTATTTTGTCTACCCTCCTGATTAACGGCAGCTAGTATTAGTTTGTATGTCATCACCCCCTACAAGTCCCGCCCAATAGGACAAGTAAAAAAAGTGCAATATATCAGGTACGAGAGAAATTTGAAAATTGGGTTGAAACGGCTTGAATTTTCTTTAAAACCCTTCTTTGGGGATGAAACTCTAGAAAGGCTTCAAAAACGTAACGTGAGCCCTACAGCGCTTTAAACCCCGAGTTTAAGAGTGAAACCCCAGAAAATATTAAAGCGTTTGGATTTCCATTAGGGTTTCAACCCCAAACTTGGGTTGTATAGCGTTTTTCCAGTTTGGAATTTAAGTTTCAAACTAGAGATTGGGTCTCAAATTAGGATTTGAAGGTTTTTCAGAGAAAGCTTGTCTGAGAGCATGTACATGTTTTGTATGTGTGGTTGATCCGGACTCAAGGGAGCTAAAATGTCCCACAACAGAATACGGCTTCAGTTTTCGCTCCAGTGCCTGAGCGGATCCTCGGCGCCATCAAATCCGGCGCCGTGCCAACGCGTTTGCGCGCTTGCCGGTGGGCGTTTGTTTGTCCACTTGGAGGCGGCCAAGTGTGAAGGCCTCCTTCACACCGTACCCGCTCGCTAGCTCGCTCGCATGCTAGCCAGCTGTTCTGTCAGGCCACATGGGAAGAGGATACAAAATATATCGCACAGGGTAGTTTTGCATACGTCATCAAATTTGCAGGCGTCCGAAAAGGGACAATTCCAAAATCAATATATTTTTTAACTGGTATTGTTTGTGTTATTTTCAACGAACCAATGAATCTTTTGTGCTTCCTTTAAAGCACGAAGCTCAAACTCTTGTGAGGAACCCTAAATTATTTTAAAAATTAGATTAAATTAATTAGAGCCCCAAACAATTGTATGAAACCCTACTTTAAGGTCGTAAACCTAGTTTGAAACTCTAGCTGGAAACTCTACAAACGCTTTAAAACTGTAGTTTGAGGCTGAAACCATAATTTGAACCTTACAATGATGCAATAAAATGTTTTAATACCCTAATTTGAGGATCAAACCCTAGTATAATACTCGAGTTGTACACCCTAAAAGCCTAATTGAACATTGACACCCTAAAAATGCTTTCAATCTTTTATATGAAGACCATACCCTAATATAAAACCCTACTTTGGCACCCTAAAAACACTTTAAAAACATTTTAAATGTTAAAATCCTATTATGAGGCCGAAACCTGAGCTTCAAAATCCTATTAACACTTTACACCTCCATTTTAAGACAGTCTCCTAGTTTGAAACCTTAGCTGAAAAGCCTACTAACGCTTTTAAACCCTAATTTGAGGCAGAAACCCTGGTTGGAACCCTATTTTGACATGATGAAAACACTTCAAAATTTTCATTTGAATCCGAAAATCTAGTGTGACACGCTGAAACACTAATTCGAAACCCTTAACACGCTTTACGTCCCTACTTTCAGTTCAAAATCCAAAAACCCTAATATGAGGATAAAACCCGAGTTCCAAACCCTACTTTGAAAATTTATAGGGACTTAAACCCTTACTGAAATGTCGTAACCCTCATTTGAAACCTTAACCTGAAACCCTACAAATGCTTTAAAACTTAGATTTGAACCCTAATTTGACAAAATAAAATCACTTTAAAACCCGAATTAGAGGCTAGAACCAGAGGTCTAAATCCTACTTTGAAAACCTATACACTCTATAAACCCCTACGTTAAGCTCATAACCCTAATTTGAAACCTTAACGTAAACCCCTACATCTCATAACCTTAATTTGAAGCAATGAAAATTGAAAACCCTAATATAAAACCAAAACCCTAGATACATTTTAAACCCTAATTCTAAGCTTAAACCTAGTTCAAAATCCTAAAAAAGGCTTTGAAACCCCATCGTGGAGTCGATACCCTCGTTGGAAACCTTTAAACCCTAATTCAAAGCCCACACCTGCTTCAAAAATAAAAATCCATCAAGTCCTTCTCTTGCCTTTCCCCTGTGCTGATTTATTGATGTCACCGTTGTCATCCCGGGTTTTCATTTTGGGGACTGTGGCGACTCTGCAGGGGCTTCTTGAATTATTCACCTCCTCCGCTTTTTATTATTCATTGTTGCGTTTTGTCCGGACTGAGGATTTTTCCGTTTTCCAGATCCCAACGCGGTCGGCCATCACGGCACGGACCACGCCTTGATCGGCGGGGTGGTGGCGGTGGTCGTCTTCGTCACCTTGTGTCTCATCATCGTCCTAGGGAGATACCTGGCCAGGCATAAAGGTAAGACTTACCTGAGACCCTGGGTGGGCGGCCTGCAATGGGTCAAAAAAATGTGGCTCGAGGGCCGATCTTGGAGCCCTATCCATTGTTTTCATGTATCAAGAAATATACATGCAGACATTTACATGTTCTATTTCTTTATATTCAGTGTTAAATCGATTATTTTGGTTTTGAAAGGAAAATAATATTTCAAGCCCTATTTTAATCACTAAATTTGATGTTTAGTTTTTTAGTATGTATTGTACTGTAGTTGGATTTTCTTTGTATTTTCATAGAATCTCTGCGGTCTAGTATTTCTATAGTATCTTTGTATTACTATTTTAGGTGTTTTTTGCAGTAGTATTTTCATAGTAGTATTTCTGTAGAATTCCTGCTGTATTTTAGTAGTGTTTACTCAGTAGTACGTTTGTAGTTTTTTTGTAGAAGTTATTAGTATTCAGGGTTGGGTAGGGTTACTTTAACTTGAGTACTTTCAATTACTTTTGGATTACTCCAATACCAAATATGCTAATAAAAGACAAAATAAAACAAATATGAATAAAATTATGACTCACAACACGTGGTAAGCTTTCTCTCCTGGCTTTGATCTCTTTGATCTCCGGCAAAACTAACATAAAATGCGACAGAAACAGAATGAAAATAAATCCAAACAGCTTGCCAACATCATTTTTGCCCTTCCATGTATTCCGTTACTCCACAAGCCTGCACAAAATTTAGTAATTTTATTCATATTTAGTTTCTTTTGTCTTTTATTAGCATATTTGGTATTAGAGTAATCCAAAAGTAATTAAAAGTAATCAAGTTAAAGTAACCCTACCCAACCCTGTTAGTATTATTGTAGTTATATTGTTAAACGCAAACTCAAGCATGTACTCTGATATACTGGAGCTGAGAATGATCCCCTTCCTTCAGAAACTGGGTCACAGTGCAATGTTTCAGCCAAAGAATGACCCCAATTACACCTCTAGGATGACCAAGGCTTTTCCACAGGGGTTAAGGGTAAATGGGGATGGACTGACCGAGCATGTTTCCAGATCCAAACCCAATAGAACATATATATTGAACTTCAGGAACTTTTACTTAAGGGTGTACTCACTTTTGTTACCAGGAGGTTTAGCTACTAATGCTTATATTTTGAGGGGAAAAATAAAAACTCACTGCTATACACAGATTACCTTTCATTGTGTCAAACCGATGTTTCTTCAGTGTCGTTCGATTAAACCTCATAATTCAATCTACAATCTATAATAAATTCACTGTAAATGTGCAAGCAAGATTGAAGATCACATATGGAAATTGAAACATACATGATTCACTGCAGACAAGAAATCCACTGTAAATCATGTACTTTTAATGGTACTGGAGAAATTGTAAAGTCCTTGAAATGTGCTTGAATTTGGCCATGGAAACGGTGTACGAACCCTGTCTATGCTAATTAGGTACTACATCTTAAAACACTGAAACAACAAATAGTCACTCGTAAGTATTACGTGTGTGTAATATACGTGCATAATATTAAATAACAAATGAATATACGTGTCAAGGAAAAAGTCTGACGTGACATGACTTAAGCTGGTACGGTGGAGTAGCAGGTGAAAACCGTATATTTCCCCAGCTGCAATGCCTGTCGGATACCAGTGTGGATGCACCGACGCGTTAGACAGGCCGGCGCCTAGCCGCTGGCTTGGAACTGGTGCAGACCAGAAAATAAGACGCGTTAATTAAAACAAAACATCGCATGGGCACACAGTGGGTGACGACGCAATGGGATTTCTGCCCAGTGCTCTGAATGTCAAAGTGAAGAAATTCAATCAAGTGCAGGTGAACGACAGGAGTAACTATGATTCCTTTCGGTAGCCAAATGCCTCGTTATATTAGTTGTGAAGCACATGAATTAATGAATGAGATTCAAATTGTTCCTATGCACCGTCTTGCAAAATTACAGTCAAGGGGGCGGGTTTGACGGAATCAGCGTTAAATGTCTAGTACAGAATAGTAACACATTGTGCCACACTTAAGCCACTTGTTTGCGGACTGTGCGCAGCAGTTAATATTATTTAAATTTGCATTAAGATATACGCAGAAGTATGACAAAACCATCCCTCGAAACAAAACTCAATGTACTGTACTGACTACATTTCAGAAACAATCACAAAAGCCTGTACACATGCTCATCTCAAGCTCTCCCATCCCTAGCTAAATAACACACAGTCCAGAATTTACAGTAATTTTTATTTGTGATATTTTTGTTGTTTATTATTTTGTTCTTTTTGTATTTTATCCAGGTACGTATTTGACAAACGAGGCAAAAGGTGCGGACGACGCCCCCGACGCCGACACGGCCATCATTAACGCCGAAGGAAACCACGCAAACGCCGAAGAAAAAAAGGAATACTTCATCTAGACTCTGGAGGGCGCTCTTGTTCGCCTTCTTTTCTGTTTTTCTTTTCGCCGTCGCTAAACTGCGCACAGACAGGCTCCGCCCTCTTTTTGTTTTTTTTGTTTTTTGAGCAGGATGAAGTTTCCCAGAATTTTTTTCGGAAAGGTCGACAACTTCTCACAAGCCCCGCTCACTTCGGCAGGGCCCGCCCACTTCATTGTCATGCCCCGCCCAATCCCTCGTCAAGCCCGGCCCACTTATCGCTCACGCATATCTCACGTCAACACGGTGCCTAAAAATCCCGACGCCATCGAACTCGTGTCACTGCCTTCATCTATCGGTCAGTAGCGATGTAAATGCTTTTCGTAGATGGTTACCGATTATCGGCATCACCCTATTGGTTAACGTTTACATGCAAGCGAGAATCCGATTGGTCGCCCAATTTGGCCATTATTTCGATAATGTGAATGTGCAAGATAATCCGATGACTGTTTTAGTTTGACTGAGAGTTTTCCAAATGCAGCAGTTTTATGTATTCGAGGATCCGATAGCTTGTTTTCCTCATTCAAGATATGTTGATGCCTCAAAGCATTGTGGGAGTTGTAGTACGGAGACTAACACACAAACTCCGTGTCACTCGTAAAAAAAAAAAAATGTGTTCTGATTGATTTTTCCAGAAAGTTTTTGTTTTAGTTTCTGTCCCCACGGTGAAAAATGCAACACTTGTATCCATTCATATTTAGTGTAAGTCATTGCCTCTAGAAAGCCACGTATTGAGCATGCACCCTAAAAAACTGGGGTCAAAACCTTTATTGGTTCTTTTTTCTCTAACAAGATTACTCTTTTTTTAGAGATTTATCTTGTAGAAATATACTCAATAATGACACAATTTTCATGTCCTCAACAACAAAAACACTACAGTTGTATCCATCTATAAATAGTGTCAGTCCATTACTTTGGCAAGCCACATTATGAACAAAAAAAACCGTCTAATTTGTATCGGTCAATTTTTCTGGGTTATTCCTATTTTAGTTTCTGCCCCTATGCCAAAACAAAATACATTTGTATTTGCTCATATATAGTGTAAGTCCATGCTTCTAGCAAGCCACTTTAAAAGCACAAGCTGTTAAGAAAATTGGACAACCCAATACTTCGATCAATTTTACCCATTTTGGGACTGGGATGATGCAGGATGTTTTCCACAGCTGAGGGACCCTCCCCTGTTCAAGGCTCAGGTTGAAGATGCGCTGTAGAGGGTCTCCCAGCTCAGACGCACAGGCTTTCAGCAGTTTTTTTACACAAAAACGACCTGGTTTTGGGAGGGCTCCACAGCAAAAACGCTTCAGTTGTATCCATCCATATATAGTGTTCAGTTCATTGCCTTGGCAAAACACATTACAAACACATGTAAAAAGGTAAAGTATTAGTCAATTGTTCGGGGACATTTTTTTGTTTGTTTTTTTCTTCAATTTAGCCTATTTTATTTTGGCCCCTAGGCAAAACTGCTACATTTGTATTCATCCATATATAGTGTAAATAATGCTTCTAGCAAGCCACGATACAAGATGACCCAGACTGTTTAGAATAAAATAAAGCATTTACGTTTTTTAATTTTTTCTTAAACATGTTTTCTTTTTTGCACAGTTGCTACAGTTGCATTCATCCCTTTATAGTGTTTGTCCATGTTTTTGGCAAGCCACGTCACGAGCGCATCTAAAAAAGGCCTCATGTTCATTAGCAACTTGTCTGGGTTATTTACATTTTATATTCTGCCCCCACTTGTATCCATCCATGTATAGTGTAAGTCTACACTTCTAGCAAGCCAGGTTTCAAGCTCATCTAAGAAGGCTTCATGTGTCTTGGTCAATTTTTTTGGGTCATTTCGGTTTTAGTTTTTTGCCCTATTTGTATTCATGTCTATCGGCTTCCGAAACTGTAATCGGATTACTCATTAACGGGGTTATTGGTTTGTCTCTAGTCACGATTGATCGGGTGCACTCCAAAAAGGTATATTCCCTTTCCAATCGGATTATTGCCTGCATGTAAACATTGTGTCTTTGGACCATTCTGTTTTTTTTCAGTGACAAATTCGCGCCTTACACTCACTCGATATCTTCGCCGATTCCTCCTTCTTTAAAGAGACTCTCACACCCATGTACGACAAGAAGAGGACACTTTTGTGTGACGCCAATTTGTAGAGCGGGGGCGGCCTAGGGTACACAACCAAAAATTTGGCCGGATGAGACTTTTCTTCACCGCGGAAGAATTTTGGAAATCGACTTTTTGTGTATATTACTGAACTGGACGGCCTCTTTTTGTGTTTTTGTTTTTTTTTGTTTTTAGGTCGACTGGCTGTATAAATTGTATTTAATTTAGTCATTTATGGCGAATGAGAACAAGGAGAAAAAATAGTGTAAACGTAGAAAATGGGTCTGAATTAGTGAGGTTATGTACAGGAATTTTCTCATTTGATTTCTGTAAATTGTTTTGTGGACTACGCAGCACAAGTAGGAACATGTATGGAGTTCAGTTACCTTAAATGTGAAATATATTAAAAAAAAAAAGGATTAATTATATTTACATTTTCCCCCAAAGAAAGACCGTTTTTATTCTTATTCGTAGGGATGCACGATAACTGTTTTTCCCTATCGATGCCATCAAAATCCTGCTCCTGGAGATCGATACTAATACCTGATTAGAAAATAGAATAACACACAAAGTCCAGTTATATTTAGGCGTCATTTTTGTTTATAATTACAATATTATAAAGCTTTTGTAAATGTCACTAAAAGTAGCATTGGATAAACTTAATGAATCGATTAATACTCGCTTTGTGTGTCAATAATAACTATGAGCACCATAACGATGATGTTTAAATATTGCCTCAAGTGCAATCGGGGAAAAAAGAAATATAAATTGGATTGATTATGGCCAAGCTCTCCGGTGCCTCACGCACATTTTGAAGAGGTTGAGAAGAGAAATAATGAAGTTGTGCCACTTCCTTGATAGAAAACCCCCAAATATTCTAAGGTAACTAAAAACGATCAGAAGAACACATCTTAAACCAAGCTACCAATGATGGCCAAGCTCTCCAGAGCCTTGTTCAAATGACCAAGAGGTAAGAGGAGACACAACCAAGTAGTGCTACGACCTTGATAGAAAACCCAGAAATATTTCAATGAGGAAACTATAAAGGTTTAAAAGTGCACATCTGAAGCTATGCGACTGATTAAGGCCAAGCTCTCCATTGCCTCGCTTACGTTGCAAAGAGGTAAAGAGGAAACACGATCAAGTTGTGCTCCGGCTTTGATAGAAAACCCAGAAAAATTCTAATGAGGAAACTAAAACTGATTATAAGTACACATCTTAACACATGTGACCGATTAGAGCCGAGCTTTCCATTGCCTCGCTTACATTACAAATAGGTAAGGAGGAGACATGACCAAGTTGTGCTACTACTTAAGTAAACCTCAAAATATTCGAAAGAGGAAACTAAAAATGATTAAAAGTACACGTCTTAAACAATGCGACCAATTATGGCTGAGCTCTCCAGTGCCTCACTCACATTACGAACAGCTACGGAGGAGACACAACCAAGTTGTGCTGTGACTTTATAGTAGACCCCAAAATATTTTAATGAAGAAAGTCAAATGGTTAGAAGTACACCATCTTCATAACATCTAACTCTCTGTTGCCTCCCTTACATGACGAGGAGGTAAAGAGGAGACATGACCATGCTGTGCTGCGACGATAGATTGTTTTTCCTCTCTACTAAAGAATATCAAAACACATGGTAATGAAGATCATAAATTCTTTATATCTTAGCTTGGCCAAGCTCTCCAGAGCTTCATGCACATTAAGAAGAAGTCGAGAGGTCATACGTCCAAGTTGTGCTGCTACTACTACAGCTACTACTAAAGGAAATCCAATCTATTCATAAATGCATCAAGATAAATGCTTCAAATCTTACTTTGGTCAAGTTCTTCATTGCCTCGCACACATTACACCGAGGTTGAGAGAAGACACGACCAAATGGTGCTAATACATGGATAAATAATCCAAATGTATTTTGAAGAGGAACATAAATGCCTCAAATCTTACTTTACACACGCTTTACAGTGCCTCACGCACATTACGAAGAGGTAGAGAGAGGACATAACCAAGTTGTGCTACTTCTATAGACAACCCACATAGTTTATGAGGACCATTAATGCTTTAAAGTTTTCTAACAAGTAGCGTCTGCTGATTGAATATTACAGCAAAGTATTTGTCTTTTCAGGTTTGATAACTATTGGCCTGCTGATTATCGTGCATCCTTACTTATCAGTACATTAAAATGTCCTCCAATTAAAAAATTAAGCAAACATTACATTCACTGGGCTTGTGGACATGTTTTAGCAAACGTTCCAAATTGGTGGACATAAAAAAGCACAAAATAGCAGAAAAAGAAACGTTTATTGTTGTTTTTCTTCAATGTTTGACTCCCTGCTGTGTAACATGTCTACAAAAAAAAACAAAGAAAAAATGTGTTCGATTGTGAAAATTGCTTCGAAATTTCCTGCTCTTTTTGTATATTAGCAATCGTATGAATTGTCGGGTTCTTTTATTATTGCATTTATTTTTGGCCATTTTTTTAAACGTTTTGTTTTGGCACAAAACTTGTAAATAATGAGTGGCAAACTAAAGTTGGTAAAACACGTTTTTCTTGGGCTCTTTTCGCTATTTAATTTTTATTTTATTGAATTTTTGGTCACTTGATCGACATTGACGTAAAATGTCGCTGCTAAACGACAGATTTTACTCGATTGATCGAAAAAAAACGACTCCTAATTCTGAATTGAGTTTGATAACGACAAATTGAGACGTCAACAATCCGAATTGTTTTGGCAGCCGGCAATTTGGTCCGGTCGTCCATTGTGCGAAAAGTGATGGGCGTATTAATGGGTCAAAATGGCGGCAGACGTTAGCAAGCGCGACGGAACAGTCGTGACCAATTTCCAGCATATTATGCGAATACGTAACGTCTTTGTCTCAAGAGTCATTTCGAACGTCTACATAAGTGGAAAGTAACAACAATAGATTCACTTCTCGGTTACTGTTAGCATAAAATTTGTACGAAGGGGAAAAAAACACATTCGGATTTAAAGCAGAACAATATGGTAGAAATGTAACATGACTACGTTTATATGCGAACAACTAGTATCAGAGTTCGGATTTTAAGACCGATTCCAACAATTTTAATCGGACTATAGCCTACATGTAAGGATAATCAACGTGCGCCTTAAAATGTTAGCGCTAAATTTGTACGAAATTTAAACAACAGTCAAGTTTAAAGCAGGACAAAATGGCAGAAATGTAAGTTATAAGCACAATGACTTCATTTATATGCAAAACATAGTCAGGATCAGAACTTGTTTTTTCTGACCAATCAGAAAAATTTGAATCAGACGATGGCCTAGATAGTCAATGTTAGCCTTCAATTTTAGCGCTAAATTGATTCGTGAGAAAATCATTTTGGATTTAAATTTGGACAAAATGGTAGAAATGAAAATTATAACCACAATGACTATGTTTACATGCGAACAGTAATTTGACTTGTATCAGAATTCGAATTTTAAGACCAATATAAACAAGTTTAATCGGACTTTAGCCTACATGTAAACATAGTCAACGTGCGCCTTAAAACGTTAGCGCTTAATTTGTACGAAATTTAAACAACGGTCAAGTTTAAAGCAGGACAAAATGGCAGAAATGTAAGATATAACCACAATGACTATGTTAATCTACAAACAGTAGTCTGACTGGGATCCGAATTTGGATTTCCTGACCAATCAGAACGATTTAAATCAGACTATAGCCTCCATTTAAAGGTAGTCAAAGTTAACCTTAAATTTTTGCGCTAAATTGATTCGTAAGAACATCATTCCAGATTTAAAGTGGGACCAAATGGTAGAAAACAAAGTTATAACCACAAAGAGGATGTTTATATGCGAAGACTCGTCCGACTGGGATCAGTATTCAAATTTTTGGATCAGTCTGAACGATTTTAATCAGACTATAGCCTCCATTTAAAGGTAGTCAATGTTAGCCTTTAAATTGAAGCGCTAATTGTCAGTAAGGACCAAAAAATCGGATTGAAAGCGGGACAAAATGTTGGATATCTAGGTTAAAACAACAATGACTAATTTTATATGCAAACAACAGTCTGACTGGTATCAGAGTTTGGATATACGGATCAATCTGAACGATTTGAATCAGACTATACTCTCATGTGAATGTAGTCAATGTTAGCCTAATTCTATCATATTTTTCTTCGTTTTAGAATCATGCTAGGCAGGAAAGAGAAATTTTAGACTGCAAAGGACTTTTACGTAAAAGCAATGGGAAAATTTCAATCGGAATTGGAATTACCGCACATAATTTCACTGAAATAATATCTGTTAGCCTAAGATTATAGCGTAAGAAGAAATTGTCTTTACGATTTGTTTTCTTGAAAATGTTATGTCAGGGTTGAGTGATAATATCAGATTGGAAAGGACTTTTAGCAGTCTATTTGGTTAACTAAAACATTTACTAGCCGTTAGCGCTAAATTATTTGTAAAAAAAAAAAAAATGGTCAGATTTAAAGTGGGACAAATTATAACCACAATGCCAATCTTGAATATTTTAGTTCTCCCGTTTATATCTTTTTGCAATTTCAATTCCTAATTACTTAATTAGCTAGCTAGCATCCATTTTTCAGTTTCCAAACAAGACAGTGATACAGCCTACAAACCAAACTAAAACCTTTTTAAGCTAGAAAGCAAAGTAAAGGCTAGCATTTCTTGTCCCCGCTAATGTTGCTAATAGCACAGACTACTAAGTAGTCACTATTTAATACTATCTAATTTCACTGGCTACAAGTGAGAAGCTTTTACCATCTCAAACATTTATTAGCTAGCCTGTAAGCTAGCTAGCTCGGCTTACATGCTGAAAATACGTCGTTCGTGGACGTTAGCATCCATTTCTTAAATAAGCAAAAGACAGCATTTAAATACCTTTGTTTGCTGGTAAGCTAGGTAGAGGCTAGGGTTTCTTGTCTCTGCTAATATTGCTAATAGCACAGACTATGTAATATAAGCTAATTTCACAGGATATAAGAAGAGTGCATTTACCATCTATCACTATTCTTACTTACTTGGTTAGCAAACAAGCATCCATTTTTCAGTTCCAAAACAAGTCAATGACACAGCAGACAAACCATTCTAAAACCTTCGTTAGCCAGCAAGCTAGGTAGAGGCTCGCGTTTCTTGTCCCAGCTACTGTTGCTAATAGCACTGACTACTTATCCCAAGTCAATTTCACAACTGGATTCAAGCAAAGAGCTTTTACTATCTAGCACATTTCTTAAGTAGCTAGTGAGATAGCTCAGCCTACCTGCGGGAAATTCATCTTTCTCGGACGTTAGCATTCATTTATTTAATTGGACAAAAAGACGGCATTTAAAAACCTGTGTTTGTCGTCAAGCCATGCAGAAGCGCTTCTCGTCTCCGCTAATATTGTTCATAGTACAAACAACTTATTACAAACCAATTTCATAGCTGGATATCTAGCATAATACTTAGTTAGCTAGCTCAGCTTTCGCAGACGTTAAAATCCGTTTTTTAGATTACCAAAAATAGACAGCATTCAAAAACCTTTGTTTGCCGTCAAGCTAGGCAGAAGCGCTTCTTGTCACTGCTAATATTGCTAATAGTACAAACTACTCATTACAAAACAATTTCATAGCTGGATATCTAGCATAATACTTAGTTAGCTAGCTCAGCTTTCACAGACGTTAACATCCATTTTTTTAGATTACCAAAAATAGACAGCATTCAAAAACCTTTGTTTCCCGGCAAGCTAGGCAGAAGCGCTTTTTGTCACTGCTAATATTGCTAATAGTACAAACTACTCATTACAAAACAATTTCATAGCTGGATATCTAGCATAATACTTAGTTAGCTAGCTCAGCTTTCACAGACGTTAACATCCATTTTTTTAGATTACCAAAAATAGACAGCATTCAAAAACCTTTGTTTCCCGGCAAGCTAGGCAGAAGCGCTTTTTGTCACTGCTAATATTGCTAATAGTACAAACTACTCATTACAAAACAATTTCATAGCTGGATATCTAGCATAATACTTAGTTAGCTAGCTCAGCTTTCACAGACGTTAACATCCATTTTTTTAGATTACCAAAAATAGACAGCATTCAAAAACCTTTGTTTCCCGGCAAGCTAGGCAGAAGCGCTTTTTGTCACTGCTAATATTGCTAATAGTACAAACTACTCATTACAAAACAATTTCATAGCTGGATATCTAGCATAATACTTAGTTAGCTAGCTCAACTTTCACAGACGTTAACATCCATTTTTTTAGATTACCAAAAATAGACAGCATTCAAAAACCTTTGTTTCCCGGCAAGCTAGGAAGAAGCGCTTCTTGTCACTGCTAATATTGCTAATTGCAGACTATTTTTTACAAACTAAATTCACAACTGGATATGAAAAGTGGGCATTTACCGTCTAGCGCATTCTTAGTTTTCATGCTTGGAATTTATCTTTCATGGACGTTAGCATCAATTTTCTTACCAAAAATGATAGCATTCAAGAAGCTTTGTTAGCCGTCAAGCTAGGTAGATTCATTCCATGTTTTGCCACTCCTAACATGATTTATATTACAGATGATCAACAATTGGAGAAATGTACTATAAGATAGTGTGAGCATAGAATTATTTACATTTTGGTGGCATTTTTTGTTATGGAATAATACATACTGAAATGGCTTGGGCAGTCATGCTGCTATTAAGCTAATGTCATGTTTTTTTATATTAGCTTTTACTTTTGTTTTTTGTAGAATTTTGGCATCATCTAAATTTGAGTTGACTGATTTTATTTTTTTATTTAAATCACTATGGTTACCACAAGTCTGGCACATCACTTTTTAAATCTTTGAAAATCGGCGTTTTATTTATTTTATCGGTATTAGAAAAAAAACACACACACAGCCTTAAGACCACAACTCATGAAGTACCTATTTATATTTTTCAAGACTTCATATCATCCCATCAATGTTTTTTTTACATGATGTGAATATATTGCTTTTTTCACTGTTTGTTTTAGCAGACCGGTGTTAAACGAGATATACTTCTAATACGATAACGTCATTTTTCTATCCTTGCTCTCACTCAAATGTTTCATACCTCGAAAGATTAGCTAAATGCTAACTCGGACGCTAAAGGGTCAAAGTTTGTGGATGTTTACCACTTTTATGATCATTATTAGATATCGAGCCCAATAGGACGGCGTCCATTGTCCGTGAGATCGATTACTTTCGTTTAGAACGTTGTTCTCATGTAAAAAATTCAATTGTTGAATAAACTGTTGCCAAAAGATCTGCCTCAACTCAATTTTTTTGAGTTTTTTTCCAAAGATGCTAGCGTAGTTTACATGATCATTCTTTGTGGCCTGCCCCTGTATTCATCCCATAGTAAATCTAGTAAATCAATGAATAAATGTTAAATATACAGGTGCCACACAGCCGGCATGTCTTGTGACGCCAGGAAGAGGCCAAAAAAAATAAGGCAGATAGAAAAACCCTGCATATCTTGTGACACCAAGAGGAGGCCAAAAAGAATGAATCCCATCGTAAATCTAGTAAATCAATAAATAAATGTTAAATATACAGGTGCCACACTGCCTGCATGTATTGTGACACCAGGAAGAGGACAAACGAATGAGGCAGGTAGAAAAACCCTGCACAGCTTGTGACACCAGGAGGAGGCCAAAAAGATTAAAGCCAATCATAAATCTAGTAAATGAATGAATAAATGTTAAATATACAGGTGCCACACAGCCTGCATGTCCTGTGACGCCAGGAGAAGGCCAAAAGAATGAGGCAGATAGAAAAATCCTGCACAGCTTGTGACACCAGGAGGAGGCCAAAAAGAATGAAGCCCATCATAAATCTAGTAAATAAATGAATACATGTTAAATATACAGGTGCCACACAGCCTGCATGTCCTGTGACGCCAGGAAGAGGCCAAAAGAATGAGGCAGATAGAAAAATCCTGCACAGCTTGTGACACCAGGAGGAGGCTAAAAAGAATGAAGCCCGTCGTAAATCTAGTAAATGAATTAATACATGTTCAATTCACAGGTGCCACACAGCCTGCATGTCTTGTGGCACCAGGAAGAGGCCAAAAGAATGAGGCAGATAGAAAAATCCTGCACAGCCTGTGACACCAGGAGGAGGCCGAAATGGATGAAGCCCATCGTAAATCTAGTAAATAAATGAATAAATGTCAAATATACAGGTGCCACACAGCCTGCATGTCTTGAGACACCAGGAAGAGGCCAAAAGAATGAGGCAGATAGAAAAACCCTGCACAGCTTGTGACACCAGGAGGAGGCCAAAAAGAGTGAAGCCCATAGTAAATCTATTAAATAAATAATGATATGATAAATACGTGTGTCACACATTCTGCATGTCATAGGACATCAAGGTTTGGTGACACCAGAACAGACTAAAACAAATAAGGCCCAGGAGCAGCTAACAATAGCAACACGACGAGCCATAGCCTGCAGTCAAATGGCTTGAGACAAAAACAGTGGGAAAAAAAGTAAAGGACTGACTGAAGAATGCAAGTAAGACTGGAGGATGAAGCAGGGGCAGCTAGCAATATTGACAGCTGCTAGAGGCGAGTCACAGCCTGCTGCCAGGTAGCTAACTTGGGTGGCTAGAAAAGGAAACAGTGGAAAAAGTCGACCATCTGCAGAAGGCGAGTGACACTAAAGGACAAAGCAGGAGCAGGTAACAAGGACAACATCGGCGAGCCATTGTCTGTAGTCAAGGGGCTACTATAAGTGGCTGGAGATGAAAACAGTGGAATAAAGTCAATGACTGGCTGCAGTAACAAATATAAATACAGCAAAAATTTGACAAAGGAAAAACTATATAAATACAAAGAAAATATGACTATGGAAATACTCCAAAATAAGTACTACAGATATACTATTAGTACAGATATGTTACAAAAAGCTCTACTATGGGGATACTACAGAAATACTAAGAAATAATACGATAAAAATACTTAACAAAATAATTACTAAGGAATTAAAAATACAGTCATACTACAAAATAGTAAATGTATACAACAAAAATTTAACAATGGAATAACTATAAAAATACTAAAAAAATATGAATATGGAAATACTCCTAAATAACTACTACAGAACTACTAAAGAAAATACAGTAATACTATAAAACACTACAGCTAAACAACAAAAATGTGACGATGGAAATACTATAAAAAATACTACAGAAATACTAAAAGAAAATATTCCTATGAATGACATCAAAAATACGACAGAAAGTCTACAAAAGTAAAACTACAGTAATACTACAAAAACAAAACTACAGTAATACTTTAAAAATAGTACAGATATTCTACAAAAAGCTCTAATGTGGGAATACCACAGAAATAATAAAAAATAATACAGAAAGTACAAAAGTAAAACTACAGTAATACTAGAAAAATACTACAAAAATAAAACTACAGTAATACTTTTAAAATAGTACAAATATACTACAAAAAGCTCTAATACGGGAATACTACAGAAATACTAAAAAATAATACAGAAAGTCTACAAAAGTAAAACTACAGTAATACTAGAAAAATATGACAAAAACAAAACTACAGTAATATTTTTAAAATAGTACAGATATACTACAAAAAGCTCTAATACGGGAATACTACAGAAATACTAAAAAATAATACAGAAAGTCTACAAAAGAAAAACTGCAGTAATACTACAAAAATACTACAAAACTATAACAAATATGAGACTGCAGAAATACTAGAAAACACATTTACGGTAATACTCCAAAACTAAATATCAAGTGAAGTGCTTTAAACAGGCATTTAATATTATTTGATGAAATGAATCAATTCAAAAGCAAATATAAATATGATATGTATGTGTCATAAATCGGAAAATTGGATAGATAATGGATACTAAATGCAACAATATAATTTCAACGATATTCATTGAAAAAAAAATCTCATTAGTATTAAAGTACTAAGTGATTATTGATTGTTACGGTGTACTTCCAAACGAGTATCTTAATCGCCACTCAATTTAGTCATTTTGCCCTTCAACGATCGGCGATAAGGTGGCGCCGATTCGCCCTCGGCCCGATTTGCTCTCGGCCCAATTTGCTCGCCGACAAAATCTATCGCCGATCTTATCCACTTCTCCTCGATTTGTCTTTTCCGATGCCGACTTTGATTTTGATTTTCCGACTGTCGGGAAATTCGTCCCTTCTGTGTTTTTCCGGGACGGATCGAGTGGGAGGAAATGTTGCGGTAGTATTTTGTCAAGTATTTTGTTGTGTATTTTGTCATTTAGCTTGTATTGTTTCATGTATTTTGTTGTGTATCTTGTCATGATTTTCTGCTGTATGATTTTTTTGGGGTGTATTTTGTGGAGTACTTTGTTGTGTATCATGTCATTTGTCCTTTATTCTGTCGTGCATTGTGTCCTGTACTTTATCATGTATTTGTTGTGAAGTTTCTTGTCGTGTACTTTTTTGTCATTTATTTTGTCGTGTATTTCGTCGTTTGTCCTGTATTCTGTCGTGCACTTTAACATGTATCTGTTGTGTATTTTGTTGTGCAGTTTCTTGTCATGTACTTTTTGTCATTTATTTTGTCGTGTATTTCGTCGTTTGTCCTGTATTCTGTCGTGCATTTAGTCATGTACTTTATCATGTATTTGTTGTGTATTTTGTTGTGCAGTTTTTTTGTCATGTACTTTTTGTCATTAATTTTGTCGTGTATTTTGTCATTTGTCCTGTATTCTGTCGTGCACTTTATCATTTATCTGTTGTGTATTTTGTTGTGCAGTTTCTTGTCATGTACTTTTTGTCATTTATTTTGTCGTGTATTTCGTCATTTGTCCTGTATTCTGTCGTGCACTTTAACATGTACTTTATCATGTATTTGTAGTGTATTTTGTTGTGCAGTTTTTTTCTCATGTACTTTTTGTCATTAATTTTGTCATGTATTTTGTCATTTGTCCTGTATTCTGTCGTGCACTTTATCATTTATCTGTTGTGTATTTTGTTGTGCAGTTTCTTGTCATGTACTTTTTGTCAGTAATTTTGTCATGTATTTTGTCATTTGTCCTGTATTCTGTCGTGCACTTTATCATTTATCTGTTGTGTATTTTGTTGTGCAGTTTCTTGTAATGTACTTTTTGTCATTAATTTTGTCATGTATTTTGTCATTTGTCCTGTATTCTGTCGTGCACTTTATCATTTATCTGTTGTGTATTTTGTTGTGCAGTTTCTTGTCATGTACTTTTTGTCATTTATTTTGTCGTGTATTTCGTCCTTTGTCCTGTATTCTGTCATGCACTTTAACATGTACTTTATCATGTATTTGTTGTGCAGTTTTTTTGTCGTGTATTTTGTCATTTGTCCTGTATTCTGTTGTGCACTTTAATATGTATCTGTTGTGTATTTTGTTGTGCAGTTTCTTGTCATGTACTTTTTGTCATTTATTTTGACGCGTATTTTGTTATTTGTCCTGTATTCTGTTATGCATTTCGTCATGTACTTTGTCCTTTATTTTGTCACGTATTTTATGAGTATTTTGCATTCTTGTTCAATTTGTTATGTATTTTGTTGTTAATTCATTTTGTCATGTAATTTATTGTGCATTTATTGTGTAACTGGTCGTGTGTCTTTATGGTATGTCTTTATTTTTTGTTGTGTTTTGTGTTGTATTTTGTGGATGATTTTGTGGAGTAATTTGTTGTGTAATTTGTCATGAATTTTGTCATGGTTTGTACCATGCATTAATTATAATGTGTATTTTGTCATTTGTCCTGTATTCTGTCGTGCATTTCGTCATGTACTTTGTCATGTATTTGTTGAATTTGGTTGCACAGTTTCTTGTCGTGTACTATTTGTCATTTATTTCGTCCTGTACTCTGTCATGCATTTTGTCTTGTACTTTGTCATGTATTTGTTGCGCAGTTTCTTGTACATTCTGTCATGAATTTTGTCATTAAGTAATTTTTTCATGTAATTTATCATGTATTTTTTTGTGTATTCGGTTGTGCGTTTTGTCGTGTGTTTGGTGATCTGACCTGTATTTAGTCATGTTTTGGGTGATTTGTTTTGCTGTTTATTTAGTTGTGTATTTTGTCATTTATTTTTGTTTTTGTTGTGTATTTGGTGGGGTTTTTTTGGGTTTTATTTAGTTTCGTGTTTTTGTTGTGAATTTTGTCATGTATTTTGAAGTCTACTTTGTCATCACTGTTAATGGATTTTGCTGTGTAATTTGTCTTGCACTTGTGGTATGATCGGTCATGTATTTTGTCCTGTATTTTGTCATGTTTTTATCATGCATTCTATCATGTATTTTGTAATTTATTTTGTTGTTTATTTTGCAGTATTTTGTGGAATATTTTGTCAAAGATTTTGTCTTTTATTTTTTCAGGCTTTTTTTGTGTGTATTCCGTCTTGTTTTTTATCATACATTATTTGGTGAATTTTGGCCAGCACGGCAGCGCAGTGGTTAGCGCTTGTGCGGCACAGTTCATGTCATGGGAACCTCCTGCGTGGGTTCAAATCCAGCTCCAGACTTCCTGAGCGGAGTGTGTATGTTCTCCCCGTGCTTGCGTGGGTTTCCTCCGGGCACTCCGGTTTCCTCCCACATTCCAAAAACATGCATTTCAGGTGAATTGGCCGGTTCAAATTATCCCTAGGTGTGAATGAGCGAGTGAGTTGTCTGTCCCCGTGTGCCCTGCGATTGGCTGGCAACCAGTTCAGGGTGTCCCCTGCCCACTGCCCGTAGATGGCTGAAATGGGCTCCAGCCCCCCCGCGGCCCTACTGAGGATAAGCGGTACGGCTAATGAGATGAGATGAGATTTGGTGAATTTTGTCATATGTTTCATTGTGTATTTTGACATTTGTCCCGTGTTCTGTTGCGCATTTTGTTGTGACAAAATATTATTCAAATGAGGGGGCGGGTCGAACTGGCTGAGCTTTTAACCTATTGGTTGATCAGCGATGAACAAGTTGGCAACTACACCACCAAGAAATGACAAAGAAAAGTAAAAATTCATAGCTAAATTATGTCATGTATCTAAGTATGACGTGATTTATGTGTTCATTTATTTACATGCAAGTTATTTCTAGGTTTATATTTATTCATACATGTATTTCTACAGGACCGGTCCTTCATAGATCCTGACAAAAAAAATGCGTAAGGCTCCTCGGAGATCAATGAACGAGACGCGTTTAGCAAACTTCGGAGAGCTTCGCAGATACAATTTGATTGATGGTAGAGAGCCGCCGAGCCGGAAGACCATTACTCAGGGAGAATCACGAAAGATTAAGAACAAGACGGCTCCTCGAGTCTATAGTCACTCTCAGATCTTCTGTGTTTCGAAATTACGATCAGGAACCACTCGATTTATGTTGGTGAGTTACACTCGAGCCCGGGCTATGACATGAATCGATTCCGACATTGCCCCATAGCAGAGGAAAGAAACCATTGCTGATTAGCAAAAGCCTTCTGAAAAAAACGGTATCTCAGATAAAAACATTAAAGTAACAAAATAGTATACAGTAAACAATATTTATGTGTAAGAGATTAAATATAGATGTAAAGAATAAATTACATTTGATTGGCCTTCGGAGTGACGTGACTTGAGCTGGTTAAGTGGAGTACTGGGTGGATGCAGGGGGGGGCGGCTTATGGGGGACTGTGAACTTCTGCCTGCAAGGGTTGTCATGCCCAATCAAAGATGTCCTTGCTCTTATTGCCTCTTTGTCCTTAAGGGGGACAGTGGGTATTATTTAGCGGCAACTAATAGTAAAAAAATCTTAATTCATTAAAAAAATCACCATGATACAAAACATAAGCAAAAATGTACGAAACATCATTTAAACGTAAGCTTTTTAAACTACTTGGAGGTTTATTTATTTGACATTACAAGAGGCTCACTCAGAGGGATATGACATCATTCTCAGCCACCTTGCTGCTGCGGGTACCCTCAAACACCAAAAGCCTTGTGAAAAGTTGGGCAAATAATGAGAAGAAAAATGTTGTTTGGTTACTTTGAGTTTCCAATCTTCCTTGTGCTTTGTAGCATTCATTATATGTTGCACGGCACGTTACAGCAATGTCTAGTGGTGAAATTTTACACACTGTCCCTTTAATAAATGTCCCGATCGTCAATAGCTTAATGTGATGCAACTTGTGTGCCTTCTTCATATTACTTGATTGTCAAAAGCTTGGTTTCCATGGTTAGCATGTTTTTGCTTCTCCATTTAGCATCACTGCAAACCTTGGGACCCATAGCCAACAAATACAGTTGAAAAAAGTAAATACCGTATTTTCCGCACTATAAGGCGCACCGGGTTATAGGGCGCACCCCGAAAAAATAGTTTTTGGTCCTATTTTTGACATATATAAGACGCACCGGATTATAAGGCGCTACAATGGGAACGTGGACAAAACAGTCAGATAGTTCAGTCCAACTTATTACCCCCTTAACATTCCGAAAGCTTGCAAAGACGCAAATACGTGTCGAGAACACGTGCGAATGCGGTGTCCGTAAGATGTCACTCAAATGCATCGTTCCATCATTCGGAAGGTTAAAGTCTTGGGATTCAAGAAATGATAACCATTCCTTCGTATCTATTTTCTTTTTCGCTCGCAACTTTACTGTGCATATGACAATAAACACTTGGAATTGAGTTTAATTTAAAAATAGACACTCCATTCCATCCATTATCTGCACCGCTTATCACAGAAACATCGAGTTCAGTCTGAAACAAGACAATATAAAACCGGGAATAGCTCACCGAAGTCATTGTGTTCATAATAATGTGCAGGCAATGTCCTCTTATATCCGTGAGGGTAGTAAATCCAGGAGAATACAATATTTACAAATACAGAATAGAAAAAAATGCTTTCTCTATGCCATCGGCCACATGCTATACGCATTCATCTTTTTCGGCCAATTGCAGGCTTTGTTTCGCTGTTTAAGCCAATGGCAGCCTGTACATTATAAAAAGGATCCGCCTCTTGACCTCCGAATAACTTTAGCCAATAGTGATCGATTCAACTGATGATTGACACATCTTTTTCGGCCAATTGCAGGCTTTGTTTGCCGTTTGAGCCAATGGCAGTCTGTAAATGATAAAAAGGATCCGCCTCTTGACCTCCGAATAACTTTAGCCAATAGTGATCGATTCAACTGATGATTGACACATTGGTTAGCCAATGAAACGCCGGTAAATAAATCCCACCATCCACCGCGTACTACTTGGCGTTCGGGGGAAAATCGAGTCGGCGGCTGCAAGTTAGTTGGAAAACTTAATGTTGATCCATAAATAAGGCGCATTGTATTATAAGGCGCATGGTCAGCTTTTGAAAAAAATAAAGGCTTTTAGGTGCGCCTTATAGTGCGGAAAATACGGTTTATGGAAAACTAAATTCTTACCGTACAACTGTACAAATCAATTTACGTGTTTCCTTTTCCCACAGCTAAGACAAGACATGCAGATTACATGACACATATTGATATCATTTATTTACTCCTTTAACTGTATTAATTAGGGACTCATTCTTTTTGGCCTGCTCCTGGTTTCCCAAACATGCAGAGTGTGGGACCGTGACAATTATTACATGTCTAATCATTTACTAGTTTTACTATGAGCTTCAATTATTTTGGCTTTTTGTGGTGTTGCAAAGTGTGCCGTCTTCTTATGGGCTTCATTATTTTAGGCCTTCTCTTTGAGTCACAGGACACCATTTACTCATATTACTTTGGGCTTCATTCTTTTAGGCCTCCTGATCTCGGAAGATGTACAGGGTCTTATCATTGGCCTCATTCTTTTTGGCCTCATCATGGTGTTGTAAAAACCTGATGTCAAAGACATGCAGGGTACGTGACGCATAGTTATCATATTTTCTCATTTACTCGAATTGTTATGGGATTCGTTCTGTTTAGCTCTTCATGGTGTTGCAAAATGTGCAGTCCTATTATGGGCTTCATTATTTTAGGCCTCCTCTTTGAATCACAGGACACCATTTATTAGTATTATTTTGGGCTTCATTATTTTAGTTCTCCTGGTCTTACAAGATGTACAGAGTCTTATCATAGGTCTCATTTTTTTGCCTCTTCATGGTGTTACAAAGACCTGATGTCACAAGATATGCAGGGTTATGACACAAATAGTTATATTTTCTCATTTACTAGTTATACTATGGGCTTCATTCTTTTTGGCTCTTCGTGGTGTTGCAAAATGTGCAGTCTTATTATGGGCTTCATTATTTTAGGCCTTCTCTTTGAGTGACGATAACAATTATCACATGTCTACTCACTTAGAAGTTTTACTATGGGCTTCTTTATTTTAGGCCTTCTCTTTGAGTCACAGGACACCATCTATTAGTATTTCGATGGGCTTCATTCTTTTTGGTCTCCTGGTCTTACAAGATGTGCAGGGTCTTATTATAGGCCTCATTCTTTTTGGCCTCTTCATGGTGTTACCAAAACCTGTCGTCAGAAGACGTGGAGGGTAGGTAACAAATGTAGTTATCAAATTTACTCTTTTACACGTATTACTATGGGCATAATTTTTTTTTAGCTTGCTCGTGGTTTCACAAGCATGCCGGGTGTGTGACGATAACAATCATCATGTTTACTCATTTAGTAGTTTTACTATGGGCTTCACTATTTTAGGCCTTCTCTTTGAGTCACAGGACACCATTTATTAGTATTGCTATGGGCTTCATTCTTTTTGGTCTCCTGGTCTTACAAGTTGTACACGGTCTTATTATAGGACTCATTCTTTTTGGCCTCTTCATGGTGTTACAAAAACCTGATATCAGAAGACGGGCAGGGTAGGTGACACATGTAGTTATCAAATTTACTCATTTACTCGTATTACTATGGGCATCATTCTTTTTAGCTTGCTCCTGGTTTCACAAGCATGCCGGGTGTGTGACGATAACAATCATCACATTTACTCATTTAGTAGTTTTACTATGGGCTTCACTATTTTAGGCCTTCTCTTTGAGTCACAGGACACCATTTATTTGTATTGCTATGGGCTTCATTCTTTTTGGTCTCCTGGTCCTACAAGATGTACAGGGTCTTATTATAAGACTCATTCTTTTTGGTTTTACAAAAACCTGATTTCAGAAGACGTGCAGGGTAACAATTATCACTTGTTTACTCATTTACTAAACATACTAAGGGCTTTATTCTTTATAGCGTGCTCCTGGTGTAACAAGCCATGCAGGGTATTCTACATAGCCTTTCCTACTGTAAGTAAATAGAGGTGCCGCGTTCTGTTTGTAAAGGTTCATTATCTCTCTCTAAAGGGAATTGATGATTAATAACGGGAACAATTGGCTGACAGGTATGCATGCAAGACGTCAAATTTCTCACTGGAAGCAGGCGAGATGTCAATCTGAGCATTTTCCGGCGAAACGGTTCCTGCGTCGCCCTTAGCTGGTCCCACAGATGTGTATCGCGATCGCCCTTGCCAAAGTCATCTTCTCTTCTCCGCCGTCAGCAAACTAATGACTGTCTTGTGTCTTCGAACGTTTGCAGGATCGCTATCTCTGCCGGAAAAAAGACATCTTAGCATGCTTTTTAATACTATGCCTACCCTGTACCATCAACCGAGTCAAGTTTATTTGTATATCCCTTAATCACAAAAAGTCTCAAAGGGCTTCACAGACCACCATTACAACATGCTCTGATCCGAAGTGTGCCCAATTTTAGGGTTGCATAAAAAGGATGTCATTGTTCAATATCTTTGCTTCCTTCAGTGATCAGTTGAGTAACTGAAACACTCATCCATACCAGTGGGGGGCAGCAGATTACGGTTTCATTTTTTACTTTATACAAATGATTATTATTTTTTTTTATATAGCTTTTTAAGATTGCAGTGAAACAAAACTATTGATACATTTGCCTATTTAAATTTGTATTTCCTATTTAAGTAAAAAAAATGAAAACTTAGAACATAGTAACACATTTTTGGTCGGAGCTGTTTAAGATTGGCTGGGATGGGCTCCAGCACCCCCCGACCCTACTGAGGATAAGTGGTGCAGATAATGGATAGATGGATGGATGTTTAAGATTACACTGCAAAAAAAAACAAGATAAAATAAATTAAAAAGCTTCTACATAATTTTGAGGATTTTAAATAATATTTTCTTATTCCATAAAGTTTTTAAAAATTTGGACCGTAGTAAAAAAAAAATAATATGCCAACAAATCATTGGTTTTAAGATCGCACTGAAAAAAAAGAAAATAACTCATTAAACATTCTATAAATCCTGCACAAAATTTTGCTACTTTGAAATAATATCTTGTTATTTCACTGAAAATAAAACTGACAAATGTTCCAATGTAGTTAAAATAATAATAATAACAATGATGAAATTGAAAAAAAAACTACAATTTTGCTGACTTTAACTAATGTTTATTTTTTTATTTTACAATAAACAAAAAATGGAAAAAAGTTAGAATGTTGTAAAGAGTTTATTGTTCTACCGGCAGAAAGACATTCCACTCACTCCGGCCAGAACAAGTTGAACCAGGCTCCTTTACAAGCATTCTGGTAGGTCACTCTAGAGGTTAAAATTCCCCCCATAAAACTGATGCAGCACTTTTGGTTTTGCTGACACAGCAGTTTTTGCAGAAAGGCAAAGGCCAGAACAGCATTCATTTTCAACACAATGTCTTGCAAACAATTAGAAGGGTTGACTTATACGTAAAAAATGCCAAAAGAAGTCAACTCAGGAATTTTTGTTTTCCACTTTCCTAATCCAGAACATTGAATAAATATCAACAGCATCTCTTACAGGCAGTCAGATAGGTTACCCCAGATGTGAAAACTGCCACAGAAAGTTCTATTTATGGTTTATCTGATTAAAAAAAAGCTTTCTCAGAAAGGTATTCTCCTTTCCCAGGTCAGGATGACAAACAATCAGGTAGGTCAGTCAAGTGGTGAGTGAACCTGCTTTAAAGGGAATGGCACCTAAAAGTGCTTTCACGTCTCAAATACTCTGTGGGCCATTCTAGTTCATTGATGTGTTCATTTATTAATATGTTTTATATTTATACTGATAAATTTATTTCTACATATGGCAGGATCGGTCCGCCACACATCATGTTTTCTAAAAATGTTAAAATGCGTGCGTAGGTGTCGTCACAGTTATAATTGAACGTGTTCGGGCTCCAAAAATACATAAAACCCCCTAGAGGTGGCGCCGTTCTGGCACTGTCGGACTCATTATTTGGCGATTTTTCAAAGGACGGCCTGCAGAAACCCAGCAGCGAGTTTTGGAGAGACTCCACTTTGCAGCTTTAACGGCAACAAAAGAACCAACTAGGGAATGTAATCGCCGGCTTGTGCACCCCGGGACGCTCCTGGCCGTACCGGCAATTAATTAGCTTAATGGCACGGTTAGCTTGAATTGATAACCTTGTTATTTTTCTTCGCAGCAATATGGTTTTCCTTGCATGACTATAGCCCAATGGCAGATTCCGGTATCTGACTCCGAATGCTAATTGGGACGTTTGCGAATATGACATTGTTACTTAAAGTTGAGCAGACACTCAAAAAAAAGGGGGAGAAGACATCAATGGATTTTGAACTTGCAAAAGGAACCAGGAGTAGAACCTTAAGCCCTTCCCTGAAGCCCCTGTTAAAATCTAAATCAAAGTTACAAAAGCAGATCAGCCCTATGGGGTGTGGAATCAAAGAACAGCAACACGATTGGCCGATAGCAACAATTATTTCATAGTCAGAAAAATGAACAATAGTGTGCAATAATAGTCAAAATAACAAACATGCATCCTATGAAAACATATTTGCATTTGTCCAATAATAAAAACAAAAATGTATTAACGACACATTGGAAATAATGACAGCATGGTGAGAATTTTTAGTGACTACGGGTCTATAGTAGAAGCACAGCCAATCATGTAAACCACCAGGATTGGTGGGAATCTGAGGTAGGAATCGTAAGAGAAATTGCCATTAAGGGGGGGATGGAAACCTATACCAATTTCCAGTACCCCGGATAAAACGTTAAAATAACAAAATAGCATATAGGAATGTCTATGATCATTAACCTTGTGAACATACAGGACATAAAAAAGGGATTTACCTTTGGTGTGACTTGAGCTGGTACAGTGTAGTTAGTGGGTAGATGCAGACCAATGCTAATTAGCTCCATACTTCTGGTACCCAAGATAAAACATAACAAAATAGAACATAGTAAGTTTTATTTATGCTTAACATAAATGTATATTATTCAATTACATTGTAAACATAAAGAACAAATAAAGCGTGATTTACCTTTGGTGTGTTGTGACTTGAGCTGGTGCGGTGGAGTTAGTGGGTGGATGCGGAGGGGAGGAGTTGGTGGATTAAAAGGAAAACTGACTTCAAGTCAAGCCAAGTTCATTTATATAGCCAAAACCTTTACTTGCGAGGATTATCATATTCTTAGAAGACAGTAGAGCCCTGGCATACGGTGTCCCCACCCCTACAACATTTTCACTTTACTTTGTGAAATAAAATGTTTTGGCCCTCCTTTACAGCATTTTCCTCTGTATAGATCATCGACAACAATTTATTTTGCGTCCCCCAAAAAAAAACAAATCTAGCGTTGCTTTTCCTTCAGATGGTCGCAGGCCTTTGCCTTGGCCAAATAAGAATTATACTCCTTAACAGTTGATGTTGATCATGTCCTGCTCAATCTCTTATCTGTTCAGTGTATTGGCACATGAGAGGGACCACATCTCATTTTATTCTGATTGTGTTGGTTTTATTTCTTTGTTCTGCCTATAATAGTTCCCAAGAAAGTGACAGGTCTAAAAAAGGAATTGTAAAACACAAAAAATGGTGTACGAGTGGCTATTGTAGGGCTACTAGAAGGTACAGTAGATGTTACTAGTATATTAATCTTTATTAACTACATAATGAAACAATTAACAATGTTCAAGTACACACTCCATTAATATTTTACATTTCTTTTAGTGTGTGGCTATTTCATAGCAGTTTTAGGAGGTGGCTTGTACTGTATGGGATGTAGGATTATATGAAAGTATATAAAGTTTTGGTTTTGATGGCCACAAAAAAGTGTATATATTCTATCTCTGCCTTAAACTGCAAAATCATTTAATGGGATGGATGAGAAGAAGACATTTTCTCTTATTTGGGTCACAGCTTGTGATTAGTGTGTAATGGTGGCTCCTCAAGTCAGACCAGGAGAGAAGCACTGATCTAAAGTGCTCGACTTTCCGTAAGTCCCAGCAAATGCCACTTTTGTAAAAGGTGTTAAAACCCTCATTACTATTTTTTATCCTGAGTTCATGAAATACCTTTTGGATTACAAATCAAAGAAATTGCCAATTAAGATTTGCTAATTAGACAAAAGTCAAAGCCTGGATGAAATTATTATAGATATTATCCATCCATCCATTAGCTGTACCGCTTATCCTCAGTAGGGTCGCGGGGGTGCTGGAGCCCATCCCAGCCATCTCCGGGCAGTGGGCAGGGGACACCCTGAACTGGTTGCCAGCCAATCGCAGGGCACACAGGGACAGACAACTCGCTCGCTCATTCACACCTAGGGACAATTCGGACCGGCCACTTCACCTGAAATGCATGTTTTTGGGGTGTGGGAGGAAACCGGAGTGCTCGGAGGAAACCCACGCAAGCACGGGGAGAACATACAAACTCCGCACAGGAAGACCGGTAGCTGGATTTGAACCCACGCAGGAGGTTCACACGACCTAGGAACTGTGCCGCACACGCGCTAACCACTGCGCCGCCGTGCTGCCTATGAACATTATGTTTATTTTTATTGTTGTTGTTATTGTTAAAATATGTGATTATTGTAGTTACACTGGAACCTCGGTTTTCGAACGCCTCTCAGTTCGAACGAATCGGAGTCCGACCAAAAATTTAGAGAAATTCTTGCTTCGCTGTTCGGTCAAAAAATCAGAGTTCAAATGCCGGTAATGCGTGAGTGCGTACGCTAGGGTGCGATGCTGAGCGGCGTACGGGTGGAGATCGCTCTTTTCGTGACCAACTGTTATAGCGTGCGGACGTGCTTCGTTTTGCTTTCGCTTTTAATATAGTTGTACCAAGTGTTTTAGCCCCTAATTATGCCTCCGAAGAAAGTCAGTGCAAGCAGCAAAGTTGCTACAGGTGAAAAAAGAAAAGTAGTGCGTACAACTATTGCTGATCTTGCCTGCGCCTTCTGCTGACCACCACAAAGGTAAGAAATCCTATTCATAATTATTTTCTTTATCCTTTCTTTCACACGTTCATGTTAGCGTAATATTTCATACGGAAGATTACAATAACGCGAATGTACGATTAGCCTGGGTTAGCTTTATGATTACGTTAAACATTCAGGGTGTTGGAACCGACCCCAAAATTCAGGGTGTTGGAACGGAGCCCCCTTTCCAATGAACCGCTCACCACTTGTTGTGGAGACCCGGGTGCTAAATGACTTGTAAACGACCTGATTTTTTTTATTGTTACACGTTCATGTTAGCGTAATCTTTCGTACGGAAGATTACGATGACGCGAATGTACGATTAGCCTGGGTTAGCTTAATGATTACGTTAAACATTCAAGGTAAACATTCAGGGTGTTGGAACGGATTAAAACGATTTACATTATTTTTAATGGGAAAAATGATTTCGGTGATCGAACAAATCGGTTTTCGGACAGGGTTCTGGAACAGATTATGGTCGAGAACCGAGGTTCCACTGTATTATAATTATTGATATCTGACCTACGTAATAGGGATATACATGAGGTTTTGTTGTATTCGACACAGGAGGAAAGGAGGATTTGTGGGATGTATTTAGTGGGGAAGATAAAGGGGTAGGGAAAATAAGCATCTGCTTCTGACTTTCGAACATGTTATGTGACATTATTTTGTTGTAGACTCAATGTCCTGTTTTTATTTTAATGTTCGAAATAAAAGTTTTCATTCATTCATTCAAAGTGACGACGATGTTTCCTCGTTTTGACTTTATCATCCGACCGGTGATTGATGAGGACGTTTTGATTTGCTCGCCGGTCACCGCGGTTATTTTTGCCCGAGATATAAAGCGGAGACGAGGAGATAAGGGAAAAAAAAGAAAAAAACATGTGCGAAGCATCAAGAAAACATTAACGTCGACATGAGAAAGTGACACCATGATGTTGTCAGGAAGAACAAGCCAGATTAGAAAAGGGCTGGATTGATGGCTGCCAGACAGTTCGGAGAGGGAGACGAAAGGGTGAAAAAAAATGGAAGAAAAGGTTTGAAGGCTGGCTGGTTGATGTTAGTACAAGACTTTACAAATGTAGAACCATAAATCCAAGATTGTAGACCTGGCATGTCAAACATACAAGCCTGATCTGGCTCGTGGATGAATTTTCCTAGCCCGCCATGAATTTCAGGGTATGTCATAGAAATAAGTAAGTCTCTAAGGTCATTTCTATCAAAAGTGATTGATATGGTTCTTTTAAAAAAATACAAACCAAATGCCCCTCAAAAAAATGATGGTTGTCTGCTATTGGTCAACAAATCGTTAATACTAGTCTTGTAGGGTTAAAATTTTGAAACACACACAGATTTAGAAAAACTTTTAGGTAGTTTTAAACACTAAAAATAATTACTGCTAAACCTAGCTGACATTTCCATGCATTATCCTGCAAAATGGGTAATATGAGACGCTAGAGAAGGAAACAGTGGATATTAAAACGGGAGATGCCAGACTCACGGGATGTGGCGTTGCAGTGTATTTTGTCATTTTTCATGCATTTTGCTGTTTATTGTGTTGATTATTTCTACATGCATCCTGTTGAATATTTTTTCATGCATCTTGTCACGTATTTTATCATTAGTTTGGTCGAGTATTTAGTCACGCATTTGGATGAATATCATATTCATGTATCTTGTCACATATTATGTATTTTGTATTGAAGTATTTTGTCATTTATCTTGTCATGTATTTTGTCATGTACTTTGTCTTAATTTTGTAGAATTTTTTTTCATGTATTTAGCCTTATACAAACGCTCCCCTACTTACGACCATTCGACTTACGAAAAACGGGAGGTACAATCATTTTTTTCGGGATGTCGAAAAATATCTGGAAATTGGTGTAAGTTAGATTTTGTATTGCGTGCACCTTTTTCCGAGTAGAGGACAGTACTGTAGTGCTTCTTTCCACCGTGAAGCGCTGTGAGAGGTCAGCCAGCATCCACTCCGAAGAAGAAATCCGGCTTCTACTTCCTAGTTCGTGTGTAAACATTCTATACTGTATCTCCAATGCGCTAAGAACTTTGACATTTATATTGGTAATATCTCGTGCATCCATTCAATATGGCTGGTGTAAAGTTTAAAAAGGCAAGCCGTTTCTTTTGAAATGAAATCGGAATAAGAAACTTGATGCGGTTGAGAAAATGGTTGGATCGCTTTTTTTCGGACACTTTTTACAACAAAGGAGGAAGTAACCTAACTCTTGAAGCCCATCTTCCACAAGTAAGTTAAATTTCACTTCATCTTTATACAGCATACTATTTTATGAAATGTTTATTTTTTAGTACAAAACAATACAGGTTACTTATACAAGCCTTAAACATACTTATATAAGCCTTAAACATCAAAATAAAGCACTAAAGTAAATTACGAACAACTTCAACTAACGAACGATCGTCTGGAACTTATCTCATTCGTAATTAGGGCAGCGTCTGTATTTGTCATTTATTGCAAACACAAATTCTCTCTCTGACTGCTAGAGGGCAGTGTTGACTTTGTATGGCATGGTGAGTTGGTTTAAGTGTAAAACTGCTTTTACTTTACTGTTATAAATTAGCATGTTTCTAAAGGATAAAAGTCAAATCGAATCGAATCGGCAGTAGGATCTCATTGTGCCGGCGAGTTGTTAGTATTTGCAGATGTAGCCGCAGCAGCACGCAAGCTGAAATATTCAAGCGTGTTTGTCCTCCTTGTACCTAAATGGATTCAGTCATGCTCTGATTCTTTTTAGCGCTGTGCTCTTATCTCCGTCTGGACCGGACTCCGCTGCTACGAAAATAAATTTCAACGCCCAAAAGCTGCTGGCCTGTCAACAAATGTACTCGTATTAGTGATGGGAATTGCGGCTCGTTTTACTGAAAATTGTTAAGACTAAGCAAACAACGCCGAGATGACACCACTCATACTGACCAGCCAAGAGCGCCTTCAAGAAGGAAAAAGAGGAGAGAGAAAGATGAGAGAGAGAGAGAGAGAAAGAGGAGGGAGAGAGAGGAGAGAGAGAAAGACAAGAGAGAGAGAGAAAGAGGAGAGAGAGAGAGAAAGAGGAGAGAGAGAAAGAGGAGAGAAAGACAAAAGAGAGAGAGAGGGAGGGAGACAGGGGAGAGAGTGGGCGAGAGAGAGAGAGAAGGAAAGTGAGAGATAAGGAAAGACAGAATGAAGGAAAGAAAGAGAGAAGGAGAGAGAATGAAGAAAAGCAAGAAAGAGAGAGAAGGAAAGAGAGAGAGAGAGGGAGAGAGAGGCCCACCGCTGACTCGTATGTAATTTCAGAGCTCAAATAAATAGAACGAGTGACACAATGCAGGTAGTTATTGGTTTTATTGTGTTGATCCTAATTTGCTGGAGTTTGTATTTTATTTTAAGTAGTTGAAGTACTACTTGTTGTTGTTGTAGTATTAGTTGAATTCGTAACATATTGGTTTTTATAGAAGGAGCAGTTCAAGTAGTATTACCGTGTCGTAGTAGAATCAATTTTTGTAAGGGATTTAGTAGTAGTAATAATAGCAATAGTATTGTAATAGTTCAAATAATATTAGTTGTTGTAGTAGAATATGTCAAAGTAGTATTTGATTTGTAGTAGTATTAGTTGAAGTAGTAATAGTAGCATTAGTTTTTGTAGTAGGATGAGTATCATTTGTGGTTGAAGTGGTATAAGTTGAAGTAGAAACAATAACATCATTTTTAGATCAATTAGTATTTGTTGGTGTAGTGGTATTAGTTGAGGTAGTAATAGTATTCTTTGTAATAGTACAAGTAGTATTTGTTTTACTAGTAGTGGTAGAAGTAGTAATTATTGTAGAAGTACCGCCAAACTAGTAGGGAATTTAGTTGTAGTTATAGTAGTATTAGTTTTGTAGTCATTTGAGTATGTTGTTGGAGTAGTATCAGTTGAAGTAGTACGAGTAATACATGCCTGTAAGCCTGTACGGTTTTGCCATACAAAGTACGCTTTGTATGCATTTTAGTACGACGTACAAGGAAATCAGTACGGAAAAACGCACATTTGTCAATCGCATGCATCTGCCGTCTAGGGATTTCCCATCATGCATCATTCAGAGAAAAAAAAAATATGGTTTACGATTATTTTGTATTTTGTACGGGAAAATACGACAGTTTGTACGGGCATGGAGCCGTGGAGGTTGACAGGTATAGTAATATTAGTTTTGCAGTAAAGTAGTATTTGTTTTTAGAGTAGTATTAGTTGAAATAGTAGTGTTACCAGTAGTTTTTTTTCAGTTGTAGTTCAAGTATAATTAGTTGTTGGAGTAGTAACAGTTGTATGAGTTATAGTAGTGGTTAAAGTAGCAATGTTTGTGGAAGTAGTATTAGTTGTAGTAGTAGTACCCGTTTCCTGACGACTGTCAATGGCCACCTCTTTTTAAGAAAGAAAACCTACAATATGCAGATTCACATTAAATTATAAATGCAAAGCCAAAACCAGCAAACGCATGTATAATTTTTTTTTAATCAAAAAAATGGAAATGCAATTATTTTGAAGCTGGTTGAAGACAAGCTTGACTGGGCAAGCCTTGTTATTAGAAGTCATTTTAAAATGTTGGAAAAAAAGAGTCATAAAACAATTTCATTTTGAGCGTTCTTTTTCCCCTCCCTCCAATACAAAAGCAGCCGTGCCTCAGAGTTGGTGTCACACTGCCCCCTGGGAGCGGAGTCTGCAATTACGTCACTGTACGCCGACGGAACTCAATTGTGTGCATAGTAAATAAAGAACGTTTGCCGTGCTGCTTAATCAAGTAGCTAATGAGGAATATAAATATGGATGGCAGGCAAACAGATCAATGGCCAATAAAAAGGTCAAGGGCGCTGTTTGTATTGATGACGTGAGAGGAATTACAAACATAGACGATAGCTGGGGAAAAAAATAAAATCCATCGTGCTGAATGTGTCATAATTAATAAGGCCGGAGATTTAGAATGATTCAAAATGATTAGAGGCACATTTGACTGCATAAGAGCCGACATATTTCACCTTTATTTCCGATGTTCTGTTATTTAATCAAAACATATTAAGAAAAAGACTTTTCAGACAACAATTTGCAGTTAAAAGTGCTGAATAAAACGGGTAATAAAAACTTGTTTTTATTGAAATTCCTGCTGAAATATGTTGTGTAGTTTTTGTGTAAGTGTCCTGCAATGATGAGTCCAACAGTGCCACCTGCTGGTATGGGGTAGGTTTTGGTTTGGCTTTTGACATGTGACCGGAACGCGGGGTTTTGGGCCAACGGTAAGATACGATCTTTTGGTGCTCCGCAAAAAGTAAATTTTAAAAATTAAAACCACAGCTGACAAATCTCTCAACATGCACAGGAATGTGATTGATGTGGTCAAGCTGTTTGGATTTATTTTCGTTTTGTTTCTGTCGCCTTTTATGTTAGTTCTGTTGCATGTTGTGCTAAAAGGCTAATTCCCCTTATAGAGATCAAAGCCAGCAGAGATGCTTACCTTTTGTTGTGACTCAGTCATTTGCAGGTAAATTGTACCCGTTTTTATATTCATTATTTTTATTATTTCTATTTTCTCATATATAAAAAGGATGATGTTGGTTAAAATTCAGACTAAAGAAAATATGTTGAATTGATTGTAAACGTTAAAAAGCCACTATACGATCTCTTGTTAGAAGTATCTTCTTAAAATGGATGTAAAAATGTATTGTGATGGTTGATATTCTGAAATGTATTTTATGTAAACTGAAAAGAAAGCTCTTTGATATGTTTAGGGCAGTCTACAAAGAGCTGCCAACGAGATCAAAGCCAGCAGAGAGGCTTACCATGTGTTGTGACTCATTCATTTGCAGCAACTGTGATAAAAACCTCATCATCCAGTCCAGCGTGAATTTGGATCTTTGGTGGGACAGGTACACCGCGGTTACATATGTATGTACAGTACCTTAATTCATTAATTAATGTGTATGTCCCCCAAAACAAAACACGTGAATAAAATAAATAAAACTCATTGAGGTTTAAACAATCAAAATAAATGGATACAAAATTGAAATATAGACACCAACATACATGAATTGCAAATTCCTTTACTAGACAAAGAAATTATGATACCTGACAAAAGCAAATCTAGGGGCTAATTGCCTCTGGCTATCAGTGTGAGAGTGTGTGTGTGTGTGTGTGTGTGAATGAGTAAGTTTGAAGCACATTCTAAAGCGCTTTGGGAGGTCTTAAGTGACTTGAAAAGGGCTCGTTAAATGCATACCACTTACCGTTTGATTGAGTTTTAATTGTACCTTATAGCTTAGTACTCAAATTTTGAATAATAATAATAATAGCTTGTATTGGACCCGTTAGCCTAAATGTTAAAAAATGGTGTCGGTAACTTCAAAATATTCTACTTCTTTTGGCTGAAATCATCACATCAGCTCTTTTGGTTGCGCATGCAAGTATGTGATACGTGCCTGATATCGCTCTGTTAAATTCTCCCAACCCTCCAGTCTACTTACCTTAAGCAAGGGGTGGGCGAACTTTTTAAGTCGCCGGCCGCATTGGCTTAAACATGATTTGAAAGGGCCATGAGGAGAAAAAAATGTTGATTACATTTTTTGTATATAGCGAAACAGTCTCGAATACAAACCTCAGCAATACCTGAGTGTAGCCCCTATGCTGTTAGACAGAGGAAAGAAAAGCTACTGGACTTGTTCTAGGTTTGAGGAGTGGTCATATTTATTTTGTTAAATATGTTTAATTTCGGGCAGCATGGCGGGGCAGTGGTTAGCGCGTGAGCGGCACAGTTCTGAGGTCATGAGATCGAACCTTCCTGTGTGGAGTTCGCATGTTCTCCCTGTGGGTTGCGTGGGTTTCCTCCGGGCACTTTGGTTTCCTCCCACATTCCAAAAACATGTCAGGTCAATTGGGCGGTGCAAATTGTCCCGAGGTGTGAATGAGCGAGTGTCCTGTCTGTCCCTGTGTGCCCTGCGACTGGCTGGCAACTGGTTGAGGGTGTCCCCTGCCCACTGCTCGAAGACAGCTGGGATGGGCTCCAGCACCCCCGCGACCTCATTGAAGATAAGCGGTGCAGATAATGGACGGATGGATGTTTTATTTATTTTTCAGCTTGATAGCCAGTCATCTACGCTAACATCATTGTTAACCTATTTTTAGTAGCAAAATTTACATTTATCTGCACTGATAGGGTTTAGAATTAACAATCAATCTATTTTGTGTCAGAATAAGTTACACAGTAATACACTTTGAATTTCAATGACAGTTCAAATGAATGATAAGAAGGTTCATTAAATAAGCAAAGAAAACACAATTCCAATGTTTTCCAGTTCAGGGGATCCCAAATGCATGGGTGGAGAAGCACCATTTCCTTTACTGGCTCCATCTAGTGTTAAAACTGAGAAGTGCAACAGAGTTGAGCTCAAGCGCCATGAGCGGGCCATATTCAACTATATTTTCAGAATTTTCTGCGGGCCAATAAAAACTGAGTTGGCCCGCGGGCCGTAGTTTGGACACCCCTGCCTTAAGCGCAATGTGCCTCAGGGCCGATGATAAAAGAAAGATAAAAACCTTTGGGCGCGGTGAAAAAAATTATATACAAAGGCTCTTTGAACTCTGTTGGTCATTGTTAACACGCGACAGAAAAGATAGAATGTTAAACTTTTAAGACAAGTACGCAGCTCACCTATAGGTCAATTATTTCAACAAATATTTATTTTTTTAAATATTCCCCAGAAGATTTTAATTGGACTTTGTAGCTAAATTGTCTATGGTAAATATTAAAATAATAATAACACTTTTTATATATAAAATTAAAATCATTTGACCGCATGACTTAAGGCTAATGTATACAAAACAAAACAAAAAAACAAAACAAAAATCAATAAATAATAGTAATACTACAAAACATTAAACAAAAAGCAAATGTAATTGAAACCTGGTAGCTTACTTGTCTAGGTTAAATATAAAATAATAATTTTCAAACATTAAAAAAAGATAGCAAAACTGACGAATATGAAAATGAAAAGGGATAAATAAAAACCTGTCATTGGACCTGAAGCTAAATTGTTAGTTATATATATTAAAAAAATAAAAATACTTTCGAATACTCCCCCCCAAAAAGATCAGGGGCCTCATTTTTAAGTCACAAATAAATATTATAAATACAACAAAACTTGTCTTTGTTTTTAAAAGCTCAATAGCTTAATTGTTGAAGTGAAATATTAAAATAATATTTTTTTTTTATTATTATTTTTTTTAAACTAAATTCATTGGACCCGATAGATAAACAAAATAAAATGCTTTTCTGTTTGGCTCAATAGCTTTAATGAATGGAACACCTCCCCCCAATTAAAACAATACTTATATATGTACCTGGAAAAGTAATTGTTTTAATCAAATTAAATTGGAACAAATCATTGCAGAAAAAACAGATTCATATTTGAAGCCAAAGGGACAGTGGGTAAAATTTGATCACTAGATGTCATTGTATTGCAGGGGTTACCAACATGGTGCCAGCGGGAAGGTTGGCCCTTATGATTTTCTAGTACAATGATTATTGGTGGTCGTCTATTTAACCCTACTTCCAATATTTAAACTGGAAATAACGTAGTTACAACATAGTAATAACACAAGTTATTATAGAAATGCATATCAGCTTGAGAAAGGTTGGAGACCCCTGCTGTAGTGTATGGTGTTTGTTTTTGGCACTAGGAAGCGCTGAATAATACACACTGTCCCTTTAATCAAACAAGCAAAAAAAACAACAATCGTCACTCTCAACGAATAAATGAGCCAACTGACATCAGCCACTTGTATTTTATTGTCTTAAGATTTTAGACGTCAAATCATCTTTAACGATGTTGTTAATTTTTTTACGCTCCTAAATATTAGGAAGATTCCATCAACCTTACCCATTTTTCTTTCCGGTGTAAAATTAAATCTGCGCAATTCCAAAACACGTTTCCAATTTCTCAAAAACGGAACTTGAGTAAAAAAGGTGATGAAAAAGTTTGTCCAACCCTGCTTGCTTTAGAAGAAAGATTCTCTGCACAGCGGGCACGTCGACTTGTTGCTGGACGTGAACCATTTGTACTGCGGAAGGAAAAAAATAAATCACTTGAGGCCATTCATCCATTCACAGGGTATCAGAAGTCAAACAGTGTGTTGGCGCCCTTCGTGTACTGGAAAACTTGGTCTAGTGTCAAGCAGAGTTTATTTTTTATAGCCCTTAATCACAAAAAGTGTCAAAGGGCTTCACAGACCACCATTACGACATCTCCTGATCTAAAGTGTGCCCCATTTCATCTTTGCAAAAAAGGAACATGCAATTGTTGAATATATTTGCTTCCAGTGATCAGTCGAGTAACTGGAGCACTCATCTATGTCAGTAGGGGGCAGCATATTACTTTTTTTTTTTTTACTTTAATCTAATAATCTGTTCATGGGGTGGTATAGGGAAATATACTTAATAACTTATTTTGTCTGATAAAGCTGTTTAGGATTGCAAAGAAAAATGACAATTGATCATTTTGTTTATTTTAATTAATATTTCCTCGTTTAATAAAAACATAAAAACGGAAAGTTAGAACGTAGGAACACATTTTTGGATGGAGCTGTTTAAGATCGCACTGCAAAAAAAAAATCGATGTAGTATACATTTTGTACATATTTTTGCTGATTTTAAAACATATTTTATTATCTCACTGAAAAAACTACAATTTGCTGACTTTTATTAATATTTTCTTATTTTACAAAAAAAAGTTAGAATGTTGTTAAGATATTTTTCTTCAACTGGGAGATCATTTTTGAATTGCACTGCAAACAATAATAACTAAGATTAAATAGAGTAAAAACAAATCTTGAACATAGTTTTGCTGAATTGAATTATCATTTTCTTATTTTTGTAAAAAAAAAATTGAATGTAGGAACATTTTTTGTTCCACTGGCAGATCATTTTTTAAGATTGCAGTGCAAAAACTAACAACTAAAATTAAATAAAGCGACAATCTTGCATATAATTTTGCTGATTGTGATACTTTACCCTTGTACAAAAAAAGTTGGAATGTTGTATACCGTTATTTGCTAATATTAAGTATTATTTTGTTATTCTTTTCAAGAAAAACGATAAAAATACAGTAAAACTTGAAAAACAGGTTAAATATATGGCAGCAAAACAATTAGGGAAATTAATAATTTTACATCCAGAGCCACGGTGACCACAAATGAGAAGAACTCTGCACTGTCAGTGAGTGCAACATGTCCCTTAAAGCTATAAAAAACATGAATTTAATAAAATTAATTTTCTAAAATTTTGGGCAGAAGGTGTGTCTTGACCAAACTGAATTAAAAAAATGTGCCTTCGTCATAAAAAAAGGTTGAGAAACACAAAGCTAAGGGCATCATTAAGCAAGTGGAGTAAAAATGTTTCCTTGCAAGTGCGACATTCCTCCTGAGGGCTTTGCTTATTTTCACCATTTTCATGCTAAATTGATAAAAAAAACGCGGGGATGAGCATAAAATCACTCTCAAAGTGCCTCACCAAGCAAGCAGAGTGGAATTTCTTCTTGCAAGTGCGACAGGCCTTCTTGGGCAGCGAGTAGTTGGAGCTGTGGATGACGGAGAAGCAAATCATGCAATCTTCGATCCCTTCGAAGCGTTTGTCCACGTTGTTCTTCCACAGCGCAAGGCCTTCCATGATGCTGCCGTTCTGAAAACACAGAAAATTTACGCCCTGTCTCAAGAGGAGGTTCCAAACCTGTTCGTAGTGAAATGGTCGCCCACGCATTAATTTAAGTCACATTTCACAAGGTTTACCATAACGTCCGGACCAGAGAGCACCTTATTAAAAGGTGCATGCATTCTTTCATTAAAAAAAAAAAATCAGAAAATTAACACATCGTGCTGTTATTAAGATACTTGTTTCCAGACTGTGTCTGCAGCTGAGTGAATCAATAATTACTCTGAGAGTACAGTAGTGCCCAAACTACAGTCCACATTCCTTCCGGCCCCCTGAACAATACCAAAGAGCATTTTGATTTTTTTTCCTATACTGTATTTATTTTTGTATAAAGACCCTTTTTTGACTAAAAAAGAACTTAAAGTCTGGGTGCGGGTTGTTGGTTGAAAGGGATTCAAACTTGTTAAGACTGTGCAGGGCACAAGAGAAAGTGCATGGTCCATTGTCTGTGAAGAACCCAGTAAGTATTTGTTTCATTAATAGTGAGATTATTTATTTTCCGACTTGTTCTGTGAAAAATCCAGAAGTGTCATTTGATTGTAATTGTAGAAAACTATACATGTTTACATTTAGGCACTCCTGCAATCGTCACACTTTTTCTGTTACAAACTGACACCGGCCTTTAATTGGAGAAGGAAAATGTTATGCAGCCTTCACGGTAAAATAATTTTTTCATAATCGAATCATTTACCATGAATGATAACCAAATGGTGATGAACTCAAAGACTATTGTGAGTGTCTCAGTACCTGATGTGTGAGGTAAGTGCTCAGCTGCAGCATCCAGTTCCTCCATTGCTGCACCGACACACCCACCCGACGACCGCTGTCCACCGATACCGAGCCAAGAGGGTAACTCTGTGGCAACTGGATCACCAGCTCGATGAATATCTCCTCCACCGAGTAGGTAGCAATCACCTCCCGGGCGGCCGAGCGGGCTTTGACCTGGAGATGGGTACAAATTGCATTATAAGCCCCAGTATGTACTGCATAGCAACTCTTAGTGATGTAAAAGTACTTCAGTGTTTCCCATATATAGGAAGATTCTAGTGGGCCGACAGGGTTTCATTGGTCCTGCCAGAGTATCATAAACTTGCATTATTAGAAAACGATCGCAAATGCCATGGTGTGTATTTGGTCAGTCACCCTCCTCCTCTCCGTGCTATAGCGCACACTCTGTATTTGTTCTGCTCTATCTGCACTGTGATTGAAGATCTGATTTTAATGTTCTGTTGGTAATATACAAAATTTTGCATGGGCTTGCTCCCTCATATCTTGTAAATTTAATTTCCACCTATATTCCGGAGCCTTTGCTCTTAAAATAGTGGTCTACTAGTGATCCCGAAAACCAAAAAGACATCCGCAGGTTTGAGAGCGTTCTCCATTCGGCCCGGTGCTGTGCAATGCTCTGCCCCCTGAGATTCAATCTGCAACCTCAGAAGAACTGTTTAAATCCAGGCTTAAAACACTTATATTCTATAGTGTATGAATCACCTATATTTCATGTTGACAATATCGGTGTATTATTTGTTACTGCAACAACCATTGCAGCCTGGTTATCAAGGAAGATCCTGGAAGGGGGATTACGGCATGTGCGGTCCCTTCTCAAGGTTTCTTCATTCTGCTCATGTTGAGGTTTTTGAGTTTTTCCTTGCCCTCTTGTAGGTTTTATATCAAGGGATGTGTCATAATCGTCTTTGGTTTGCAATAATCTGTGGTCTGTATAGCCCTATGAGACCCCTTGTGATTAAGGGCTACACAGATAAACATGACTTGACTAGATAGATAAATACAAAGTAGACTCACCGTCATGTTTTCAAACAGTTGTGTGCTGCTGTGGACAGAAGCAATCTCCTGCGCTGACAAGACTGGACTGACGTACTTGCTGGTGAACTTGTCCACGGTGCTGCTCACACGTTTGTCCTGACTGTTCCACCACAGCCGCACCATGGCTGGCAGGTCCTGCAACGTGCTATAGTATACGCTACACGCCAGGTGGAGAAGCTCTTGCTCGATGAGATCCCTTTCTGCAGGAAATACAGATTAGAGGCACTTTCTGTCGTTTCTCCTGCGCCGTTGCGGTCTTACTGTCGACATCCAGGCTGAGATTCTGAGTGAAGTAGGTCTTGAAGTCTCTGGTATCCCCAGTTTGGTCTGGGAAGTTGGGATTCTCGGGCATGAGTTTGAAGAGGTGGAGGAGAAGCTTGTTGAGGGAGCCGCTTTTCTTGAGATGCTGAGCGTAATGGGCACGGAGCTAAAAACAAGACAATCAGACACCGGGTCAATAACAAATTTAATTGTGTTTTATTGGTGCCATTTATGGTATATTTAGGGATAAGCATAGGTTTCTATACACCATATCTTTGAGATCCCCAACTAAAAACTGATCATGTCCTATCCCAGCGGAGGCTCTACTGTATTTTACAAAAGTCAAAAATATTATGTTATAGTCACTCACACAATAAAGTGACATAAACTCAGTAGTTAACTTGCATATTTTTAACCAGCCCTTCCAAACCCACCCACTCAAGCTCCTTTAAACTTCCAGCCCCTCCCCCAATTATCCAATGTTCAGTTGCACCATAATATTTTGAAAGTGAAGGATTTCTAATGTCAGGATTCCTACAGTTCAAGGCAAGTTCAATTTAAGACTAAAGACATTTTAAATGCTTTTTGAAATCATATTTAAGAGCAATTTGACCAAAAAATAAAAAATAAAAAGAATTGAAACCAACCATCTTAGTCCAAAGTTTCTATGTGGATAGTGGGTACACCTAAGACATGAGTCTGCTCTGAAAGGCCCAAGTGACACCACATCACGGTTTTTATAGTTCCGTAATAGCGGTCAATGCCATGTAGCCACAAATAATAAACCGGTGTATTATTAAAAAAAGACAATTCATAAATGTTACTCAATCGTTTTTTTAGTTCAAACATATATCTAATGTGTTCACATTTTTAAGACTTTCAGAAATTGGATTTAAAACATTTTATGCCAATTAAGGCCTTGTTTTTAGAATAATGAATTCAATGCCTTTTAAGACTTTTTTAAGAATCCGCGGGAACCTTGCATCATTTTTTAAACTAACTGTAATTGAAGACAAATTCAATCCCACATTGTCCATGACATAACAATGCCTTACTAAACATAACCCTTACGTTGTGTTAGGGCAGGGGTGTTAAACTCATTTTAACTCGGGGGCCACACAATAGAACAAACATTCTGTCGGGGGCCGGACTAGTGGATTAAAGAGAAAGAAAAAGAGAGATAAAGAAATAAGAGAAAGAGGGAGGGAAAAGGAGCGAGACGGGACAAAGAAAGAAAGAAAGAGAGGGTGTGAAAAACAAAAGATAACAAGTCGTGAGAGAGGGGGAAAAGAAAGGGAGAAGAAGAAAGAAATCCAAAGAAAAATAGAAAGACAGGAGAGAAAAGAAAGCGAGCGGGGTATGAAGAGAGAAAGAGAAAAGGAAAAAATTAAGTTAGAGCAAAAGAGGTTACAGGACACAATGAGTAAAAGAGACAAACAGCAACAAAGGAAGAGAAAAAGAGACACAGAGAGTGAAAGAGCCAGAGACAGAGTGGGAGAAAAGGGGTGGAAAAGAAAGAAAGAAAGAAAGAAAAAAAAAAGAAAGAGAAAGAGAAAGAGAGAGAGAGAGAGGAGAGAGAGGAGAGAGAAATAAATACAAGTGCAGTGTCTTTGTGAGAGGCACCTGGCTTTGGCAACATCAAGTTGACATATTTCAACCTGCAGCTAACTTTTCTCTTGCGCTTCTCTGAGTGTTGTCTCGCGGGCCCGATCTGGCCCGTGGGTCGCCTGTTTGACACCTGTGTGTTAGGTGTCCAGTAACCTGTTCCAGGGTTCTAAAATGTAATAACTGATGTGTTTCAGGGGCCATAAAATCTAATTACAATGGGAATATATAGTCTTGGATGCATATAGTGTTTAAGATGTTGTAATAACTATATTGAGCAATAGTCATTTTTTCTTTTTAGAAGTCAGGACAGAGTTAGTCCTCGGGTGCAAATTCACCTGCTAACAACGGTTAGTAGTGCTATTTCCAACACAAAATGAGGGTGAGATCGGAAGACCGGCCTTTATGTGGACTTGTGAGAATTTTCTAGTTTTCCCTTTCGGTGAGTGAATGTCAGTGCAAGACTCCGTGTGTGTGAGGAAATATTGAGTTTAAACTCACATGGGAGGGTGACGACCTAAAAAAGGTGAGAAGTAGCTTCCAAGCTAGCAGGTAGCCCAGGATGCAAGAGTACTCCACGCTGTGAGGCGAGACCAGCGCAAACTCTCCCACTTGAAGTCCGGACAAGATGCTGTCGCACAACTCCTCGCACGCCGACAGCACCTCCATCAAAGCGGGTGGAGGAGTGCTGAAAATGAAACGCAAGAACCTGAGTGGGGCCCATGCCATGCCGCCAAAGTTTGGACTCACAGGCTCGGCTCGTCGTCCTCGTCCTCTAACTTGCTGATATCTCCTCCTCCGTCGCATTCGGGCAGCTGAGGCATTACCCTATTTAAAGGGAAAATATGTCGTTTAGTGCTCGTCCTTACAAACGAGACAAATGAAGAAGTAAAAGGAGTGAGCCTTAGAAGAGCCTCAGGAACATCTTACTTTTCCAACAAGTGGTATGCCGTTACTTGAAGAGGTCGAGCTTTGAAGACGAGCAGAGGACAGAAGGTGTTGAGAAGGGTCTGAAGCGGTTGGGGCAGGTTGCTCTTCTGGCCTGCAACCAATTTGGCCGGCAGGGAGTTGTGGATAAGCTGCTTTGCCGGCACATAGGTCAGAGCTGCTCCAAGTGAGCGTAGCGCCGCCAGAGGGAACTCTGGCACATCGGGTGTTCGGAAAGCATCTGACAAGATAACAGCCCGGGAAAGTAGAACTATTTTCAACGAAAATATTCAGATAAAAAATACAGTAGACCCTCAGGATATGACATGAATCATTTCTGAAGTGAGGGTCGCAAAGTAAAATGGGGCAAACAAACCTATGCTGATGCATAGCAAATGCGTTCAGAAATGCTGGTATACCAGAAAAAAACATTTAAAGCCAAAATATTGTATTGTAGTTACCACAAATATGTGTAACTGTTTTTTAAAATTGAAATGAAATCATTTCATTTCATTTCATTTAAAATTGGACACCTGCAAAGGAGATTGCATAGAATGCAAGTTCTTTATTTTAACTTTTATACTTTACTGTTGTTCTTAATTTTGATTAGGCACCGTTTACATCATTGTCACCATCGGCTGTGTACTATTCTTTGATACCCACACCCTTTAGGGCTGATCTGCTTTTAGATTTAAATATAAAGAGAGGGCTCAGGGGAATACCTTTAGAACAGTTTGGAATTTTGAAATCTTGAAGGTTTTTGTCCAGTCCTATTTTGTTCTCCTTGCTCAAAATTCATAGATGTCTTTTCTACTTATTTTCTCTGCTTTGTGTAATCTAGGAGATTTAATAAAAAGAACAGGCTTTTAGAACAGCATGGAATTTCGAATATCAGGGTTAAACTAATCAAATTCTTAACTATTTATGTGTAATACACGATTATAGGAATAGAAAAATAGGAATGTAATTTACATTTGAAGTGACATGACTTGAGCTGGTAGAGTGGAGTTAGTGGGTAGTGGCAGAGGGGGAAAGACAAGGTGATGTTGGATTAAAATTTTAAATTATTTTAAAACTTTTTAAATTTCCTTTCATTAATCTCCCCTCACTTTTAATAATATTCACGATTGTCAACTGGTTCTAGCCATGACGGTAGCGATTTGTCAGCCTTCTTTTTATTTTTTGATCATTGCAAGCTCAATTTCCGAGTTATCGTGTTTCCCCTCCTGCCTTTAGCATCACTGCAAGGCTTGGGACAAACAGTACAACATATATACGACTGAATTACTGCCTCGCACTAATCTTACCTAACATGTGAAATTCTGAATGGAATGAATAGAAAGGCATTTTGGGAGGCAGTTTTGCTAAAATCAGATCTTTATGATGCGGTGAAAGTAACCAATAGCAGACCAGCGTTTGATAGGACGTTGACCAATCCCAGATAAGAAATCTAAGACACAAATCTTCATATGCACAGATATTTTTCTATAGGCTAAATAATTTGTTGTTTACGTGGTATAGTGGGGAAAATGCCGTAACAAGAAGCCAAAATACATCTTTTTTTTTACATCATAATGGGAATTTTAACAAGGCAGGGTCACCATATACTGTTGGGTCTATTGTACTTTCAAAGCAACAGATATAAGACCACCTGTGATTTTGACAGGCATGGGCACCATCAAGTTATAGATTCCTTCCACAAAGAAATCCTGCCATTCTGCCACCAGCTCCGACGGCAGCTTCTCCAACACTTCTGGCGTCAGCGCAGAGAAAAAACGGCTCAGGTCGTCAATCAGAACAGCGTTCTTGCATGAAAACAACTGCACCCACGGATTCCACAGGCTGCTCACGTTTTCGCTGGCCACCTGATGTTTACAATAAGTCAGCAGAGAAGAAATAGAAAAAAAAGCCACAACAGGAGCTCACCTCAAGCCAGGCAAGCATAGCGCATAGCAGGAAATCCCATTCGCTGCTCCCAAGAAGCGTCGGACGGTGCGTCGCCAGCCAGGAAAGGAAGCTCATCAGTTCCACTGGCAAATTCAGTTGTTGCGCGCTTGCTTTAGAAAGATCGCTGGAAAACGCAATTAAAAAGTGACGTTTCTTTTATAGCCGTTTCAGATTTTCAACATCACAAATGATTTATTTTTGCACTCATTCAGTACTTTAGTCCTGTCATACCTCTTAATTCGGCTCACGAAAATGAAAAAAGTAAAATGATACTATAACTTATTTTCCAAGACCTGACAGCGCACCTAAAAGCCCCAAATATGCCAGAAATTTAAAAGGGCACTTCATATTCGGGTTTGCCCATATACCGCAGAATACGGTGGATAAGTTTGAAAATGGTGGGAAAAAAATGTATTGGGAAGTGTTTATAGGTGTTCGTTACTATACACAGTTTTACTGTATACCACCGTATTTGGTTAAATGATAATCATTGTATGCAACGCTTTGTCAACACACCACTAGTGGTAGAGATGAAAAAGGAAAAGGTATTTGAGCTTATTTCATCATCATAAAAAGTGTGTATAGTGTATATATATATATATATATATATATATATATATATATATACATATACACACACACACATACATACATGCATATACACACACATTCAATTAGCTATTTTTTTCTGCACTTGCTTGTTTTGTATCACAAATGTATTTTATTTAGTCTGATCCCTACTTTTCCAGTCAGATTTATAGTTAATCAATTCGAATACATAAAAGTTTGATCACTAGATTGTAAAAAAAAAAAAAAAAAAAAAAAAAAAAGAATAAAAATCGATAAGAAACATTTCATATACATGTACATATATTTTATGTCCAAATTCTTGCTGACCAATTTCATTCTTAATTCTCTTGCAATTTGTTGTGAACTAAAATAAGTGAATCGTTTTCTAAAACGCACCATTTTTAAACTAAAATATATATATTTTTTAAACTGAGTTGATCATAAGTGGGTGCAGTACTGTGTGTGTAAGGCTTATTATTACTTAAAAAGGGAAATTGCAATCATTAATAAGTGGGGCAATTGGCTGAGGTTGACAGGTATGTATTGATTAGATTTAAATTCAGCCAAATACGTACATGTATCGCTATTTCAAGTTTTGGTGTAATTTATTTCAGTAATCAGAACTGGGGGAGCAAATATATGTATTGATAAATTTATTTGACGAATTGCCACAATGATCCCTGGTCGAAATATGGAGAATGCCGGGTGAACGTGGGCTGACCTTCCAAAAAGGAACCAATCTTCCTTTCGGTTCCTCCACTCCATCATGGTGGCGAGCACGGCATTCAACACTTCATCTTCTACTTTCGGGTCGGCTTGCAGACAACAGAGCAGCACCGCCACGCTCCCATAAACATCTTGAAACAAAACAAAATGTGTTGACCTGCTTGATTGAAACCGGACAAAATGTTTTTTTTTTTTACCGTCGTCTTTTTCCCAGTTGATGATTCCAGCTGTTGCCAAGGTGATGAGAGTCTGCCGCTCTTCCTGCGTCATAGTGGGGCACAACACCTGGAGCGTACTCAGTTTGCTCGAGGACGCAGGCAACAGACTGAGACGTGGAAAGAAATACAAAATCAGATACAATATAAGTCCCCCGGTGTTAAAATTGAGCTACAGACCTCTCAACGGAACCATACAGCTTTCTCAAGCTTGCGCTGTGATTGGCTGCAAGGTCGTGGGTGCAGATGAAGTTTTCCAGCGTTAGCGACCACAAACCACCAAGCTCCAATGATCTAAAGAAATCGTGGCTTGTTATTTACATAATTTGAAAAGCCCTGAAAAAATACTGTCTTTACATAAAAAAATAGGGATGCAAATATTTTTTCTTCTACCAGCACAGGTAACCATTAAGGACTCTGCTCCTGGAGACCGATTACAAAACATTCATAGATATATAAAGTTATCCCTTGCTGTATTGCGATTGATCTATTACGGTTACTTTACTTTGCAGCTAAACTTGCTCCGGAGCCACATGCGGTCCTTTAGCGCTCCTAGTGGCTCCCTGCTCCTCCAAACAAATATAAGGTTACATTAGGACAGAACCGAAAGGTAAATGCAGTTTTCAATACAGTCCACATGACTGCAGCTAAGTATCATGTAAAGTCAAGTGGATTGGGTCCTTAATTCATACAGATGTGCAATAAAAATGCAAACTTTATTTTTAAAATTATAATCTGACAGTATGTTTGTGTAAATACTTGAGCTAGCAAATTGGGTTTGTTCTTGAGAAATAAATACACAAATAAAAAAATAAATAAAAGTTTCGACTTTGCGGGTTTTGACTATCACGGGATGTTTTGGAAACGCAACCCCTGCAAATCGAGGGATTCCTGTCATTTTTTCTGCGTGCATTATTTAGAAAATAAGTAAAGACACAAGAAGAAAATCAAATTATTTTGACAGGTTTCTTTATTCTGTTTACAGTAACAATAATAACAGACAGGTTCAAAAGACTAGAGCTTGATTAATCATTCAATCGATCAACGCTTACTTTATAAGTAATAACGATGCTGACAAAATATTGTTAGGGGCAGCATATATTGCAGAAAGTGCATATGTTAATGGATGTGTTCTTGGTACATGAGAATATGTCACTTCTAAAGATTATAAAAGTGCACAACAAAAAAAGATACTCATTTATGTAAAGAGGCATCACCTTAGCTTTACTAATGAGTACGTAGAATCAATTAAAAACAGGTAAATCAAATGGCGTACAATCAAAACATCTTTAGCCATGCCAAAAATTATGGCCGAGCTCTCCAGTGTCTCTTGCATATTATGGAGAGGTAGAGAGAGGAGACACAACCAGGTTGCAATAATCCTTCTATAGAACATCAGAATCTATTCAAAAGAAAAAGAATGCTCAGAATCTTTTTAAAAAAAATCTTGTAACCTGATTGAATATTACAGTGTAACTAAATATTGCGTAATTCTATCCAATCAGGCCAATAACTCTGACATCATATTTGATAACTATCGGCCCAAAAAGTATGAGTTTTTGTTTTGTTTTGTTTTTAACACAATGTCAGAATTAAACACTACCTTGTAAAATATGAATCGACTCCCCTATGATGACCTTTCATTGCTTTAAACTCTTTCTTCTATTTTACAACGGGGTTTTGTTCATCGAGTGGAATCAAAAGTACCACATTAACGAAAGATTTATACCTGCACTGAATTGACCACGTTGATCCGAACAAAAAGAAACATTTTTTACTGGCTCGAGGCATGTTTTATGGAAATGATTTCAATTTTTTGCAGTTGTTCTGCAGATTAATAATACATTACATTCTTGAGCGCCTTGAGGAAAATTTCAAGAGGGTGAGAAAACCAACCCTGACGGTTACGCTGAATAAACAAGTTTACGAGCACGGGTTTTTAGATGATTTGGAACTATGAAGAACAGTTTAAAAGAAACTTCTATATAGCTTGCAGTTAGAAAAATAAGTTCTCGGTTATTGGTATCTATAGGAAAAAAAAACTACCCTTAAATGTGCATTTTATAGTTTTGCAAGAAAGCAGAAAATGACCCCCACCTGGAGAAGAGAATGTCCAACAAATGTGTGTTTGTGACAGAGTCATGCAGACCCTCGGAGAGTCCCCACTCGGCGAGTAAAGTGTGATATTCGGACACGATAGCTGGGGCGTACTCAACCTCCTTACACCACTGTAGTGCCAACAGCAGCTCTGTATCTGTAAATTAAAGCGAATTAACCAAATGTACGGTAGACATCCAGCTTACAAAGTCCCTCGCTCATGATATTTTCACATAATGATGCAGAATACAAAGTCTTTTAGGCCCCTCGTTGTGGAATTTTCGACACACTAAGACCTCAATGAACAGATTCCTTTGTGTGGACAAAAACGTACAAAATTCAAACTTAGTTACTTCTCTAAGATGCTTGTCTGATATTAGTCCACGCATAGAAGATCTTAGTCTGCTATTTTTTTGCGTCACGGCATCATGAAGATGCAGATATCCCATTCACTGAACTCCATCCCGCAATGCCATTCTCTCCCTCTTCATTTAGATCAGAATCTGGTAGAACAAACTTGAATTTGTTTAGAAATTGCTACCAAGACTTGCAGCGATGCTAAATAATGAAGCAAAAATATCAGTGGAAACAAAACTTGAGATAATCAAGAAATACGAAGATGGCACACTGATCGCTAACCTCAGTAGGTTCCACGGTCGTAACCAATCAACGAAAAACCAGGTGATTAAAAAACGGATATCTTCTAAGGATACGACAATCTTCACAAGGGTAGTTCGTAAACTCGGTTTATTTCAATCCACCATCTCCCTCCCTCTGCATTCACTCGCTTACTCCACTGTACCAGTTCAAGCCACGCCATACCAAAGGTATTTTTTTTTCTGTATATTTACAATGTTATCTAATCATATAAATGTCAATTAAAGGTGGATAGGCCGGTCCAAATTGTCCCTAGGTGTGAATGAGCGATCAAGTTGTCTGTCCCTGTGTGCCCTGCGATTGGCTGGCAACTGGTTCAGGGTGTCCCCTGCCCACTGCCCGATGATTGTTGGGATGGGCTCCAGCACCCCCGCGACCCTACTGAGGATAAGTGGTGCAGCTAATGAGATAAGATATTCAGGTGGTACTTACAACATATATATATATTATTGTGTGAATGTTTATACCTGGGGTATCAGGGGTTTGGAACACATTGGCTAATTAGGATAGGTTTCTATCCCCTACTACACAGCAATTTCACTCTGCAATACCAACTTGGAATGGATTTATGTCATATCCCAGCTGGGGGCTTTACTGTATATGAATAGAAAAATGGGAGCATATTTACCTGTGTAGTTCTGATGAGAGCTTGGAAGTGAGGCTACACGACTAACTTTTCCTAGCAGGGCACATACACATAGATGTGCAGGTAGAACATTTGGCGTTTTCCGTTTCCACGTTTCCGGGCAGGGGCTTTCACAAACTCCCCTGTACCGGCCAGACAGCAACGGTTTCTTGATCCACTGCGGAAGAGTAAAAATGAGCAGAATTTCAACCACAACTACTGTAGGTTCTGCACTTTAAGGCACAGGCCCCCACCTCAAAATATACATACATACGTATACATACATTTTTCATACATAAGGCGCACGGGAACTAAGACTACAGTTATCATATGTATTTGTTACACTTTTGGTATATATTAATGCATTGATTAGTCAGTCAACAAGTGTGGCTGACCAATATAGCAAATCAGTGTACGTAATAGGAATCGGTAGTAATGGCAGTGAGAGAGCCAGTGGTACAGATGACATTCAAAAAGGCATTGTACCTTATCTTATTATCACACTATTCCTACTCATGGTTCCAGAACACTGATTTGCCAAGTGCATTCTCCACTTCTTCAACTGTACGTCAATAACGTTGCAGTTCAATATGTATTGGTACGTAAAACAGCTCGTTTTTTTACTGAATTTAGTAAAATTTTCTCCATTCTCTAACATTTGTTGGTGAAGAAGTAGACTATAAGAGTGCACTATGCAAATCATTGCTTCTGGCTTCGTGAGTGAAAATAGTGTGATAACAAGATGACCTTCGATTCTTTATCAAATGTTACCCGTACTGCTAGTGGTCTAGTGGTAAAGTGGCGGCACTCTCACCGTCGGAGTTCGGGTATTCGGGTTGGAATCCTGTTGCATACAATAATTTACGATTTGGGTCAGCGAAGTTTGTCAGTTGATCAATCATTGCACAACTACGGAAGTACTGTAAAACCTTGTAGAGTAACGCACACCTAGTTCCTCAAACCATTACCAATTTTACAGAATGCATTATCAATTGTATCCACCTTATCTTGCGGTATATGAGGTGCACCGGGATATAAGTCACACTTTAAAATTTCTGACCAATTTGGGGTTATTAGGTAGTCTAGAAAATACTGTAATTTTAAGGTTGTCTTACGTGCGAAGGCAAAGCCCGTTGGAGTATGGTCCATTCTGTAGCGCTGGGCATCAAGTGGGTAAAGAATTGGGAAAGGATGGCAGAGTCTTTACAGCACTCTCTTATTGTTTCTAATATACTTTGCATGGCCAGAACTAAACACTGCAAACTGAAAGAGATATAAAGACAAAAAAAAAAAAAGCTTAGAGAACCAAAAATAATGATCCAACAAGGTTTTTTTCTACTTAACTATTTAATTTTCAGCCAATGACCCAGTCAACAGTTTCAAAATAAACTATAGATCGCATTCTGATTTTAGGTATCTTCTGATACAGAGTCACAATCAGATACCAGCATGAGGGGGGAAAATGTTTTAAATTCATCTAAAAAGTATATATCGATAAACCCAGATATTTGTAGACAATATGTAAGCTCTATTTCATATATTCCTTTTTGTAGGCACTAATTTAATGAGGCACATTTAACAACTAAAAATGATTTTTTTCTTCCTGATTTAATTGTTTTTGGCATTTTAGTTAAGTTTATAAAATAAAAGTCTTGGCAGGTTTTACGATAAACACAAATTCATTTGCACATGAGGTTTATATTAATGCTGGTTTTAAGCACAGTGCACAACTATTTGCAGTTAAGTTATTTTACAAAAAATATACTAAATAGAAATAATTAGTACAGAATGGTAAAATTCTTGATATTACTTAAGCTGATACGGATCAGCTGAAAGTCATGTTATTGGGCCAGATCTCCAATCATATGTTTGGGCCAGGTATTTCTAATATAAACTTGTATCTTTTTTATTCAAATCTACATGCGTGCCTGTTATGAATACACATATATACAGTTTATTACAATAAATAGGGGAGGGCTTTTTTCTTACACTCATTGTATTTTTTGTTGAATCTTATCAAACTGATTTTGAAAAACTCCATAAAACCGCTCTCAAACGTGTGGGTTATATTTTGATATCTTAGAAAAAAATAATTGTACCTTTTGATGTCCAAAGTCGTAGTGAGTAATCTATTCTTCGCCCAGAGGGCAGCACCCTGCAGAAAACCACCTGCCGCCACCTGGTACCCAGCGTTCTGGACTAGCGCCCGGACCCCCGCCACACATACCTTCCCCAATTTCTCCAGGAGGAAATCTGTCAAATAAAAGCAGTTCTCTAGCTAGGTTTGATTACATTATCCCAATTTCAGCTGACCTGCACTGGGTCCCTGTCAATTTTGTATCTGATTTTAGGTTTTGTTGGCATTACACACAATTTTGCATGGACCTGTCCCTTCAAAACTTCCCGATTTAGTTTCCGCCTATGCTCCTGCTCGGAGACTTCGCTCGGAAAACACTGGTCCAAAAGCCAAGAAGAAATCCACAGGATCGAGAGCAATCGGTGCTGTGGAATTTTCTGCCCTCCAAGATACGATCTGCAACCTCAGAGGAAGTGTTTAAATCTAGGCTTAAGACACACTTATATCCAATAGCTTTTGAGTGATGTTGACCCCATCCTTCTGTCTTCTTGTCCTTAAGGGAGAAAGATGAGGCTGGTTGTTGCACGGTGCATGCATTTCGAGCAATCGTACCCAGACTTGGACCTGGTGTACGGCATCATCAAAAGCATGCTGCGTGGATCAATATTTAGGGGGAGGAAGCTGTCTACTGGCCATTCTGTTTTTACCTATATTTCACGTTGATAATGTCTGTATATTGTATGCTTCTTCCTACTCCCTTTTGAACATGTACGTTAACATTGTTTTTGTGTTTGTGTTTTTATTGTTTTTTTTTTGTTTTTGCATTTTTCATGTTCGAAATAAAAGTTTCATTCATTCATTCATTCATTGTTTGTTGAAGCCCTGCAACATCTATTGCAGCCTGGTCATCCTGAAAAGGTGATTATCTCGTGTGCGGCCCCTTAAGTTTCTACACTTTCCTAATGCTGAGGGTTTTTTGTCTTTTTTTCCTTGCCCCCATATAGGCTCAGATCAGAAGATGTTGTAATGGTGGTCTGTGCAGCCCTTTGAGCCTTTTTGTGATAAAGGATTATACGAATAAACATGACTTGACAATCTAACAATCAAAGAGTGGCGTGTCACAAACCTGATAGGTGAGTGCATGTTTGATCCTGGCCAATAAGCTTAAAGACAGTGAGTAAGAGTTCCTCGGCGGACGAAAGCAGGAGGCAGTTTTGCACGGATTGGAAAAAATTGGAGGCCACGTCGCAGATGAAGGAGACAAGCGGTTCCGTGTCGCCTGCGTCCGACAAACCTTTGGTCTCTGATAGCGTCGCGTGCAGTTTCTCCAGGATCTTTTCCATGTAGACTTCCCCTATTACACATTCTAACAAATTGGGAATGGTTAGCAGTTATTTTTTTTTCTCGGGTGTTTTATTTACACTACCATCATCATGATGCTGGGAGAGAACTGAGCTGATGAGGGTCCAACTGTGAGGATTACTCAAAGAGCCAGGTCGGACCTTGCAGAGTTCCTCGGTCAACTCGAGGAGATGCTGGCCTAGAACTGAACCTTTGAGCCACTCTCGACAACACAAAAGTGTGTCTCGGTCCACGCACGCCTGCTTAGAAGTAGGGCAAATGTTTAACTTAATTCATGCAACAATGTGTGTCATGAGTGTGAGTGAATCAACACCTACCCTCTGGATGATTTGTAAAATGATTCCGCATTGAAGTCCCATCTGCAAAAATCAAAACTTTGTAAAACCAATCTTAGACAAGGCATGTACACTATGGTTCAAGTTTGTACATGAAACTAATCAGAAACACACCCCATACGTTGTTAATGTGGCTATTTTAACTACAAATGTCTGCTTTTTAGTGCAATAGGTTTGTATAGGCCCAGTTCCAGCAACCAGCACTCAAGTGTTCTAATAGTACATTGTGTAGGCAAATGGATGAATAGAAACCCCTGTGAAATTATATTAGCAGAGCTAAAAAAAAGTTTAGCTGGTGTGCGAATCTATAAAACTGAACTTCCTTTAAGCTAGTCCAGCATCTGGAACATCGCATTTGTGGATGCGATTAAACTTTAAGAATGGTCAGAAAAAGATAACTTTCATGTGAAACTCAACAGTCTATTCTTGTTCTGAAAAAATGAAGGGTATTCCATGCAAGAAATTGCAAAGAAACTGAAGATCTACTACAATGATGTGTATTACTCCCTTCAGGAAACAGCAAAAACAGGCTCTAACCAGAGTGGAAGAAGTGGGAGCACAACCAAGCAGGAGAACAAGTACATGAGAGTCTATTGTCTGAAATAGATGACTCCAAATGCTGGCCTTCAAGGCAGACTGGCAAATGAAAAGCCATAAGCCACTGGCAGACAAAAATAGAATCAAATGGGCAAAATAACAGACATTGGACAACTAATTTTATGAAACTGACTTTTTCACAGGAAACATTAAATTGTCTGGGTGACCCCAAACTTTTGAATGGTAGTTCATGCAATACAGTATAGGAGCACTTGCAAGGAGTTTCGAAGTGACATAGTTTCACATGATGATCACACTCCATCATATGCATAACTGCCCAAAATTTTGAAGATGGTATTTGAAAATGGATAACAAGAAATTGCATATTTAAGAGCACCATTTTAGGCTGAAAGTGTTTCTTCGAAAATGCTGACAAGTAGCAAAAGCAACCATTAATATCTGTATTATACATATATGCCATAAATATCAACATACGATATTTTGAACAGTCAATGAATTTAGTGGTTAAAAAGTAAATAGTCATGGACAACTTGTTTCATAAAGAACATTTGATATTGATTCCTATAGATGACACTCTATCTTTAAAGATACAAGGGGAATGTATTGAACTACACTTTTGCGTTAAAACCAAGAACCCCACTAAGAGGGAAAAAATGAACTTTGCTTGATTTGCCCTCTAGTTTTAGTAGTCTTCATAGAGAATGTGCAACTTGTTATTGGCTATAAATTGGTGTAGTAAACTAGGGACAATTCATAGTATTTGGTAGCTCTGCATGTAAACTGTAATATCTGGTACTCAAAAAAATATTTGATGATAGTTCAAAATGTCAAAGTAATAAACAATCGATTAAAAACGTCAAAAACTTGTCTTTCCAACACTACTCTTTGCAAATGTTTACAGAGGCTGCGTAATGTAATTAGTTGTAAACAAAAATAAAAATACACGTTAAAATAATTGGATGTAACAAACATTTTTCCTCCCGAAAAAAGATAAATTATCAGTAGGAAAATACCAGTCCATCTCCAAAAAAGGCAGAAAAGGTAAGCCAAAAAGCAAACTTGAAAAGAGAGAAAACACTTTGGAAAATGGCTGGCCGGACGTTACCGTTGTTATGTGGTCCAGGATGCGAGTGGTCTCCTGCCGGCTGCAGCAAGACAAGGAACTGAAGAGCATCTCCACCAGGTGCTCAGTGTCTGTCCGCTCCGTCTCAGTCAACCAAGGCAAAACTCGCTCGAGTAAGAAGCGGACGGCTGGACTGGTCGCGCTTTGCTCACTGCCTTCCTTAAATGCATCGTTCGACTCCACCAAAGCCTGACAAAAAATTTGACGTTGTGAGCCGATGTCTTTGCAAAATAGAGGAGAAAATCATACATACGTTGAAGATATGAAGCGTGTGAAAAGACTGCAGCAGACGGGAAAGGAAAAGTAAATGTTGCTCGGAGCTTCTCTTGTTGACGTGCACCAGGCAGAGTTGCACCAGCTGGCACACCACTTCCTGGAAATGTGGCGTCTGGGGGGAACTGGGCACGTCCACCGACACTGGCTCCGTCTTGGCCACCTCGCCAGGCTCCATGTTGTCATCTCCAGATTCAGAAAAACGGATCTTAAGGCACTTTGACTTTAGCACGTGTCTTTGACTGACTCTTTCGGGGTAGCGCATCACCTGAAAGGATGGAGGACGGTGAGAGCTCAGCTACATTTATCCAATCAATGACTTGAAATTGAATTCAAATGTGGCACAATTAAACTAAGGATCTGAAAGCATCTGAATGATGTTATTGTATATGTCTGCGAACCAGGATCATAATTATCTTGGTTTGCAATATGGATTAAGTTGCACCAGGGACATTTCCTTGACAAAGAGGCCAATAAGAAACATACTGAAATGCATTGCAGGCAATTTTCTGACAATAAATATGATTTCCTTGGCATTAAGCATATTGATAGCATCTATGCTACCAGAAGAGTTGGAAAAACAAGCCTGTCAATTGACATGTATTTCAGGTTATGTATTTAACAGCTGGGAGTGACTGCGGGGTTTATAGAGTTTATTAATGGAAAAGCTAACCTTTTAAGCACTTTCAAAGCAAATGGTTATTGTTTTTTGAATACCAATACAATAAGAAATACAGTGAATTATATATTTTGCAGATACACAACTATAACTGCGATTTAACTACACAATTTTTAATTACGCGTGTGCATTTATCAAAACATGTGACTTAGATCTTGGGTAAATCGAAAATGTATTTGTAGATCTGAGCAATCACAGTTCAAGGATGCCTTACCCGTATGGCTCGTCGTGGCACCACAAATGCAATGACAAAGCCAAGCCATGAAAAAGCAGTGTCGGCATAATTTTTAAGCAGATTTGTTAGGATGCATGGCAACAATTGCAAACTTTTACAAGCACTTTACTCATATTTCAACCAATTTTCAATCTTTGAAAAAACAACATAAGAATCATCACATTTTCAAGGATTTCAACCTTGTTTTTTGTCTGGCAATAATGGACATAGAGGATGCAGAGAATGTTTATCTACTGATCATCAGGATCAATTGAGAACATGGACTTTGATGCGACGGCTGAGGAAAAGTGGAGGATGAGCTAACCATAGCGCTTACTCTTGCAGTGAAGGCTCTACTCCAGAGATGGATTGAAATGCAAACATGGCTAACAACGACCAGTGATGCCTTGACAAAGCTGAAAATTGACAGCATCATCAGGATCAACGCCTTGCAAGACAAAATGGCCGAAAATGCCTGGCAGGAACAGAAGCCCCAGTTTCACCAGAAAATATATTTTAGTGTTCTTTTGGTGGCAAAGGAACAGAAATTATATATATTTGAATATACTACTGTGGAAGGCGTCAAAGCAGTGGACGAGACGAGACCACAGAAGTTTCATCTTTTTCACGACAGCCCTTTTTTTCCTGTAATAATTTCTATTGTTTTGTGCATTTTATAATTGTTTGTGACTTTGTGATGAGAAAAAAGTAAAATCTCAACAACAACAACAAAGAATTGAGGAACTGACTTGCAGTAAGGCGGCGATTCCTTCCAACATGTGCAGATCAACTTCCTCATTGTCTGTGCGGTGCGTCAAAATAATGCCAAGCTCCGCCCAAAAGTCGGCCACAAGTCCTGGAAACACACCCGTGTGTCCTTTTGATTTGCAGTCAGCCCTCTGTTCCCAGGAAACGAGCATTTCGGTGACCAACAGAAAGAGAGGGCCATTCTGAAGGACGGGGTTCTCTAGGGCCCTATCGAGGAGCGGCAGAAGCTAAAAGAGGAGGACAAATGTAAGATTGGAAGCAAACATAAAACACGATGGTATCGTCTTAACCTGCTGTGAAATAAGCATGGTCCGGATTTTGCGCTGAATTTCCTCATCTTCACCGGGATGGCGCAGAATGCAGAACCTCAAGCACTCCACAGTGGCGCTCACAATAGCTGAACTTTCTGAGGCGCTGCTAGCTGCTCGATCGCTTGAAATTCTAAGCATACGACACAGACACAAAGATTCCAATTTTCGATTTCCTTTTCTATGGATACATTTCTCTCTGAAGTTTGGTCCCCAACTGAACTGAATATCACAAACCCCCTACATTGAAGGTGGGGAAAATAACGGGGTCAACGTGCCACATGGCAGGCTTTTTATTACTAACTGTTAATGGCGCCACACTTGTCCCCAGTTTCCCTTTAAGTAAAAAAAAAACAAAAACAAAGAAAAAACAAAAAAAAAAAAAAACCACCCCTCCTCCATAAAAAAACTTTTTTCAATGAAGCATGAATGGTCATTGTACATTCAAATAGCTGGGGATATTTTTCTTTACTCTCTGTTTTTCAGGGTTCCTACAGCGTAAGGCTAGTTAAATTTAAGACTTTTTAAATGCCTTTTAAAACCAAATTTAAGACAAAGTCAACAAAAAAAAAACACAATTGAAACCAACAAAACACAAATATTTTTTGCAGACTATACATCGTGTCTCATACATATAACCTGGCACAGCTATTAGCCATGGCGAAAAAAAAAATGTCAGACAGCCACTTCTATTCAAATGTACCCTTCCCATGGTCGAAAGTACTGTGTCCAAAGTTGCTTTGTGTATTGTGGGTAGATCCAAGTCATGCGTCTGCTCTAAAAGGCCCAACTGAAACCTCATCACCAATTTAATCGTTCAGTTATTGTGGTCACGCCATGTTGCAACGAAAAAAAATTAGTAACTTATTAAAAAGGACAAATAATAAATGTTACTAAATCTTTTTAGTTTAAACAAACATAAATCGTATTAATGTGTTCACAGTTTTAAGAATTTCGTAAATTGGATTTAATATATTTAAATTCTAATTAAGGCCATTTTTTGAGAATAATTAATTCAATGCCTTTTAAGATTTTAGGGACCTGCGGGAACGCTGTTTTTTCATCATGTATTTAATTTCCTTATTAAGGTATTTATCAAATCTCATGCAAAAGAATTTCTGAGCAAGCCATCCTGTTTTTTTAATTCCTTAATATCAAATTAAGTGCTTAAAAACCGACATCATATACTACTTTGCTTCAACTGTTAAGAGTTTAAATATATTTGATGAAGTGTTTTATCTATAAAGTAATATTAAATGTAGACGAAGTTGTCGGTTTTTAAAAAAAATTCATAAATACCTATGAAAAAATTCAAACAGGCCTACATTATCTTATTTATTCATGTATTGCAGAGGAACAACTGCAATTATTTGACTGATGTCAACTTAATTAGGCGTTTTACCGCATTATGCTATAGTGAAGCATTAGACTGGAGATTAAAAAAAAAAATACACAAAATCACAGCGACTTCCAGTGATTTAATCCACAACCTCAATGATCAATAATGAAATAATTCAGCATAGACACAGTTGGAAGAAAGTCAACTAACTCAAATATAATAGGCTTACCCAAGAATGAGTGATGTAAAGAAGGTAGAGTAGAAATCCAAGGCCGGCTCGGTGACCTGTTGAGGCAGTTTGCTGAGAAATGGCATCAAATTGGGATAAAGTGCTTTAGCCAAGCCTTTGCCTCCTTCTTTTAACAGGGACCAAAGTTTGGGCAGGAAGCCCTTTTTGGGGTTCACGTGTGTCCAACAGTCCTGGAAAAGGGAGGAAAAAAAGAAAGGATTTGCCTCTTTCTTGTAAATGGCAAAGAGATAATTGAATCGTTTGGTGTCTTCCCTTATCTATATTGAATAATCAAATTTAGGGATCCACAGAGTTTTCAGTATGACTGAAAATGTTTTGTCCAAAAAGTGCATATTCGGTTTTGGCCAAAATAAAAATGTAAACAAAAAAGCCTTCTAAAACCACATTATATTGATGATGTCATATCTAAGGTGAAGTGAGATGTGTGGACCTGGCTTTTACTAGAGTGTGAAATTGGTGAATGACATGGCAGCTTATTTTTCATTTAAACATGTTTTCCACATTTTTATCACCCAATAGCTGCATGTTGGATAATGTTTAACTATCAACAGTTGAAAGATTTTAATTCATCAACTTTCTGTGTGAAATTCACCCATTCATCCCTGAGGTCCAATGATTGTCACTAAGCAACAGTGATATGAAAAAGTGGCTTAACTTTTGGGATATTCTCACATTTCTGCATGAAATCACCATCAAATGCAATCTGGTCTTTGTCAAAATCACACAGATGCAAAAAACAGTCTGTCTACAACGAAAACTACCCAAACAATCATTGCTTTTTTATATTGTTTTGAGGATATCATGCAAATACCTACAGAAAGCATTTGGTTGCTGCCAAAGAGAGGGGGCACAAAATGTTAAATGTGATGGTTCCGTTACTAATTCTTCCCCGTTTTCTAATTTTTGTAAATTGTTCTCATTCAAATATGAAAACCTATGAATGTTTCTGAGGTTTTACTCATTAGAATTTTTTCATCTGTGTGATTTTGACAAAAATCAGTTTACAATTGATGGTGATATTATGAATTAATGTAGGAATTCACAAATAGTTCAGATACTTTTTCATACCACTGTATGTTCAAGGAGAATAAAATGTCATATTATAATTTATTAAAGTGAATACGTGGACCCTTTGCACACACTTACCGTTTATGTAAAGGGGGTGCATTGCTTTTTGTGTGGTGTGAGGCGATGTGCAAGTGTGACTCGTATGTTACATTTGACTGTGCCTACTATTGCAAACTCATCAACATTAGTTACCCCAACTCCTATTTTCTTGTCACTATTCACTCTCATGTCCATTTAAAGGTAAATAACCTTGGTTGCACAACACAATATAATGACATCTAGAGGTCAAATAACAAACACTTAAATACCTTTTATTGTTTTGTGACAATTTAACAAAAGTATTTCAATTCAGTAGTAGTTATATGATAGTAAATAATCATTTTATATGACACGTTTTAAGCATTTGTATGTAAACTAAAAGTTTTTAATCAATAATTAATCCATTTTGAAGTTGCTGTTTTGGGTAAGGGTTATGCTTTTTTGTTTTGAACCCAAATCTCCATTTTGTTGCATACCTAAACAAGCCATTTTTTTGATTACTGCAAAGTTCGTGCACCTTTTTAATGGCCATATTCAAGCACTTGTTAAGAACTTTCAAAGCCAATTTTCCAATGTCTCCTGTATGATTAATAGAAAGAATCTGGTGTGAATCATATTCTGCAGAGCTACAAATATAAATCTAAAAATGCAGTTTTTAATCTTGCATATATCAAAACATAATTTATAGATCTTGATTATATCGTTTACAGATTTGTAGATCTGAACATTGTGTGGGTATATTACAGTAATATGCACCATACATTTTAGTTACAGCTCTTCCCATTACAATTCACCACTGGGAAATGTTACCTTAAGCTTATGCATGGCCCATAAAAAATGTCCATTATTGATACGTAATCCTTGCACTAATATACATTTCATAGTGCCCTGTTTAGGTGTAGCATGCACCTGTCTTTTTGAGCATGACGACGCTGTATAAACTAATGCCAGCTGCCCTTAATCTCAAGGGGAAGTGAAATGCAAGCATTTACAAGCACATCACCCAAAATTCTAGCACTTTTCAATCCTTGAAAACACATTAAAATTCAAGCATTATCAGGGATTTCAAGCACCGTATGAACCCTGTTAGGTGTTTATCATACATAAATACGATACAAAATAAAATACAGATTTAAGTGTTCTCAGTCGAGAAGTGCTTACAGGTATAGAAGACACTACATGGAGAACAGCCTCCCACACAGCAGGTAGCACCAACGGATCTGTGTCGTCGATGCTGAGGAGAACGGCGGGGCAGAGACGTGCCGCCTCGCTTTGTGCAAGACTGGGCAATAACTCGCACACTGAGCTAAGCATCTCAAAGAAAGCCCCTCTCACCTGCAAAACAGTCCTATCACTCAAGTCCTCTATGCAAGAACACACACACAAGAATATCAACCTGTGGTGCATTGTGCCTGCTGTACTTCCAGAACTTGGCAGCGCCCACCAGATGAATCAATCTGTACTCCATGGCGGCCATGTCCGTCCGTGGCAACAAAGAAAGCAATTTCTTCACCGCCAGAAGGGAGCTGGTAAGCATGCGCAAATACTTGGCTTCCCGTTCATTCTCAGGCACACTTCTGTTCACCCCCCAAAAAGCGATATTTACGATTATCAAGGAGATTAAAGTTTAAGGATGAGTAAGGCAGACTTACTGAGTATCACTGAGTGTTTCTGGTGTGTCTTTTAATAAAATATCTTGAAGCACCTGCAGAATGAAAAAAAAATGATATGTTCACCGTCAGCATCATTCAGTATGTTTACATGCAGGCAATGATCTGATTAGAAAATGAGTATTGCAGAGACCAACATTACATGCCATCTCTAATTTACTTGCTAAAAAAGCCTCAAGTGTATTGGTTGATTTGTCCAGGACACGCTTACAGGTACGTTCTTTTCTGCCCTGGCGGTAAAAATTTCAGTTGTATCCATCAATATTTAGTATAGGTCTATGCTTCTAGCAAGCGACGGAAAGCCACAACTTGTAAAAAGGTGGGAAAGAGCAATGGAACTCGCTCTTGGAACAAGCAAGCTCTGTACTTCTTTGATTTTGGTGAGCGACATAAATGAAGGTGTCCTTTATTTCATGTTGAAAGTAAAATTCGGAAACAATGTCTGTTTGCGTTATGACACCACTCATGCGTTGCCCACTTCCAATCTGATCATGCCCAAATGCATGTATACAGCGGTATTGGTTTGTCTCTAGGCATGTAAAGAAATAACTCGATTGCCCCAGAAATCCAATCTTCCGTTTCCAATCAAATCATTCCTTCATTTAAACGCAGTCAATAGCACTAAATGTATATAGACATAGTTGGCACTCACATTGAAGATCTCGTCTTTGCAAAAGCTGAGAGCTTCCGGTTGCTTGGAATCAGAAAAAGCTGAGCGAAATGCTCGACATGCAGCTGAAGCCGCTGGTGTGTAGGTGTCGCATTGGGACAAGATCCAGTGGCCCATCAAGCTCTTCAAGAAGGGAGCCAAATTGCGGCGCACTTTCACAACCAGCTGCTCAAAGGCCAACTGCGTGGCTTCTCTGATGCGTCGATCGTGGTCCTGAAAGGTAGGAGAAGAATATATCGTCAGTGATAAACTGTCAGTAGCAGTCGGGAGAACATTATGGAAAGTCATCAACATCGCCCAGAAAACCATGGCCTGGTTTGTGCCCATTCTGGAGGACAGTTTTTTTCCTGGACTGTCACCTTTTATCTCCTGGTCAACAATCTAAATTGTTTAGCCAATGATTATAAAGACTATTGTATTCTATTTTTTATTTCTACACCCAGTATTTGTTGCTCCTCACCACTGATATTTTGCAGTAAATTCTGGGCCAATACGGAAGAGCTCCTTTAACATCTTCAGCCTCACGCCCTAGACACATGGATCCAAAGTCCTGCACAGCCTGGAAAAAAAACAAGAACAATTTAATATATACACCTTTAACTGTGGAGCAATTATTTAGGAGGAAAATGAGATTGAGTATAACCTCGGGATACACCCTACCCTGCCTTACGGTGTTTTCCTTTTATCATGTGGAATGAGATGTTTTGTGTGCTCAAACATTTCAAGCTTTGATGTGCTTGAGATGGATCGTCTCCAGGGGGGCTGTCTGCAATTGGTTGATCATATATATAAAATACTGGTCTGCTATTGGTTTAATGCATCATGATAATGCAGATATGCTATTCATTGAACGCCTTCCAAAAACGGATTTCTCCATTTTTGTTCGGTCAAGAATCTTGACTTGATCTTGCGGGTTTGTGGAACACCATACTCTATATTTTCTTTACAATATAAATTCATTAAGGGTTCAAAAGCTTGTGGTGATGCTAAGAGGGTGGCAAAAACATAATAACCGGAGAAACAAAGCTTGAGATTTTTAGGAATTGTGTAGAATGCACACGATTTGCCAATTTCAGGTCCGTAAGCAATCGATAACGATGTGTTAATAAAAATAAGGAGGCAATCACAGCAACTAAGCCCGCTCAGGTTATGACAATCATTGTGAGATTTTAATCGTTTTTAATCATTCAATCAAATATATACTGTACCAGTATATCATACACTCTGCAATCCCCACCTCAAAATTAATTTGTGTCGTATCCCGGGGGTCTACTGTGTTAGTATGTTGGAATTCTGTCCACTTACTTTGAGTCTGGTGACGACGTCTCTTTTTGAGATTTTCCTGAGCACCAACCTGAAGTCCGCATCCACCAGATTATCGAGATCGTCCGCGCCATGGAAAGCAGGAACGTAGCTCACTTCGGAGGACAGCGCAGTGTCGAAACCGATGAAGCCGGGTAGACCCCCGCCTTCCCTGGTCAACACCTCGGCGGCACGCCCGCTACTTGACGGCTACCCAAACAAAACAAAAAATGACAGCTGCCATGAAGTCAATATCGGCATTAGTACACAATTGGAACAATGACACATTTACAATTTCCATCTGAAAACGCCAAAATAGCTTTTAAATAACATAGAATGCTAACACGAAGTTAGCTAAGCAAACATAGCGTAAACATAGTGTTACTTACGCGAACGTTTCCTTTTGTCCTTTGTTTATTTTTGCCCCCCATTAGAGAAATAAAACGATACTTTGGAGGGTACTAAAAATTGAGTTTTATTTTTCTATCACTGAGAAAAGTTCAGAAGTATCTCCGTGGACAACATGCAATGTGACGGGATACGGAAATAGGGGCGAAATGAAGGAACTTTCAAAGTAAAACATATGACAACTGTATTGAAACGGTTTCTTAAAATTCTAGGATGATTCCCAGTTTAAGAAAACTTAATATCAATGTTTGCACACTAGTAAAGCTCTAATACGCTAGCATTTTGCCAATGCGTTGTAATATTTAGTTTTATATTGTAAAGTCGTTCTTGTCTGGAGGAAGCGTCATTTCCGCCTAACAATACTCACTATTACGTTGGATTTATTAACACTAAATTGCTTCACATTTGAAAAAAAATTGCACAAATTACCTGAAATCATTCCCATTAAAATCGAGTCACAATTCTTGTGCCTTTGTTTGAAGCAATTGAAACGTAAAACTTGAAATACAATGTTTTGAAATATGTCACTGTCGTAATATAACGTACCAACAAAGTAATAGACACAGTGCATAAATTAAAAACATTTTAATGCTTCATCTCCACATAAGTCAAAAACATTTGCACAACAATTGCATAAGTGTAATCTGTAAAATGTCTTATAATTTTGCCAAAAGAGAATGAAAAGAGGTATCATGTGTCTAAAGCTGGCTGCAAATAAAAAAATCTAAAAACCAAATGGAACTGTCGAGATCTGTTCATGACCAACCAAGGTCATAACTATAAAATAGTTTAGCACAGTCACTTAAAATGTTGACATTGTTCGAGGTGGCTTTTCTTCATGTATCCGACCAATATTTACATGGTAACACAAAAAACTATGAAATTACATTTTTCGTGGAAAGATGGTGAATACTAACGGTGGGGTGGGTTATCTGAAAACGTATGCCTGCAATCATGACTTTCAGCCAGGAGATGACAGCAGAGTACCCCATTGTGTCTTTTTGTCTTAGACATGCTCGAATAAAATCTTTTTTTCATCTTTTTGGGGGCTTGTTCCGCAGCAAACAGGCCGGATGCAAGTAAAATAAAAGTTTGGCGCAATGGAAAATAAAATAAAGCATAGGGTCTCTTGGAACACAGTTGGGCATTGTTAACACATCCTTATTTTGTTTGTTTGTTTGTTTGTTTGTACATGATTCAATTGTTTGTTTGTTTGTTTGTACATGATTCAAATTGAATCTTTTCTTCCGGCGCCGTCACGAATGGCAGCCACTCCAGCAGCTCCCGTGTTATTTTCGATTGTTCTCGATTGTTCTCAGCTCAGGGATGCTGCTGGAAATGTGAATTTCCCTTCGGGGATGAACAAAGTATCTATCTATCTATCTAACTAATAGAGAAAATATTTACTTTCAACTTTTTATGAACCCCTTAAACTTTGCACTCCACCTTTAACCATTTGAATTTGCTTTGGCGTTCAACAATCACATTATTACGATTGGTGTAAAGATAATTCCATTAATCTATATCGATGAGTCAGCACAATTACAATTATTACTTACAAATGTTCAAAAGCAGCCATCCTGCTATAAGGATATAAATAATTATTTGGTTGGCTTAAATCTTGTTATTCTGGTAACCAAAACAAACACAAACATTAGTTGGATCATTAAAAATATTCTTACCAAAAATATGTGTTTCGGTTTATAGGAACCTGATAAGATACCAGTGTTGGAATGCTACAAGCCTTTATCAGAAAAACAAACCAAAGATACCTGCCGATTAAAATATGAAAAAAACAGGCAGAATACTCAAGTAGATGCTGCCCAAATACAACTTTTTTCCTTTTTTGCAAAAATTAGACTTTGTACACACCACACCCCTGACTTCATGAATATCATCCTAACTGAGGAATGCTTTGACCAGCCACCGAGAGGTACCGTGGGTCCAGCTGAGGCGAAAACCCCCGAAAGTTCCTCGAGGCGTGCGTGCCGAAAACATCCAGCACCTGCCGATTCATCACGCCAAACCTGCGAGTCAGAAAATCAGCATTAAAGTAGCTTTAAGAGTTTGTGATCATACAAGTGCAATTCTTCAACAATTGATGAACATATTTTTTTTCTCTGTAAATTCATCCTACCTGCCCTTAGTGAGACGCAGAAGAAACTTCCAGTAGGCAGGCCTAAGATTATGCATCTCCATCACAGCCTGACAATGACCGCCAATAAAGATTCAAAAGTCTTGTAACCTTGAATGACTTTGTAGTGTTGTTTTGTGTCACTTACCGCTTGAAAACAGATGGCAGTGGAGACGGCATATAGGTACGTGTCCGCTTGTGGGAAGTACGGGAAATGGCCGGACTCAATGCCCTTAAAGTATAAAGTCTAAAAAATAGGGCAAAATGGCACCAGTGTGAGCCACAATACAAGTACGTTGAATTTTTATTTTATTTTTTTACTTATAAAAAAAATTCCAATGCAGGCATTTCTTACCTCTACCAGCTTTGAGAAGAGATACATGGATATCGACGTGCTCTTGTAGAAGAACATGGACAGTCCTGCCAGAAAACCTGGAAATATAAAGTAAAAACACCATTAACATGAAAAAGCTAGTTCGAAGAAAAATGTGGACGTACCGGCCACCAAAGCGTGGAGCTCATCGTCAATATCACGCAACCAACGGAGTAAGCAGCTCACTCCCTGAAATTACCAAAAATGGACCGTCAAAGTGGGCTGTCAAAAATTTAATGTTATTATCCATAAATTTACTCATTTGGTACTCGTCATATTTTTTAAAGTGGGCTTCATTCTCTTTGTCCCAAGACCCTGATGTCGCAAGACATACTACTTTTCTTTATTGCTTGGTTATATATGTATTCAAAATGTGTTTGTGAAAGTTTTGTAATAATACGGCTTCGGATATTCCACGACAAAATCGAGAACTATATCAAGTGTTTTGATCAGGTCAATTTGCTTCAATATTTCTCAATAAATCGTAAATCAAGCTCGATTGTTCTGTACTGAACAAGGCTGGAGGTACAGGGCCCACCTGGCGGCCTGCCTTTCTCCGCCAATGCTGTTTCCGCCCGTGTTTGTGCTTCGATTCTATAATGGGACTTATAAAAAACACATGTACCTTGTAAATGCTAACAAAAGAGCCCAAAAAGGCTCCAAGCTGGAAGTTGTCTTTGTCGTAGAAGAGGGAGGGAAGGCGCGAGGGTTTCCAAAACAGGTACCGGAAAGCAGAGGGCACTTTAAGGCAGCACTGAATCAAGTAGCCCACGCTGAACATGCGAACAAAACCCTGAGCACAAAATGTTTTGTAAAATTGAGCATGTGAGCATTTCATAAATGCGATGACGTACTTTGACGCAGTACGAAATGCAGTTGTCGTGGTGATGTTTACAACATCTGTGCTTTGGACCTCGCTTGCATCTAGAGGATTGCAGGTGCAAAAAGAAATACAATGTAAACTCTTCCCTCCAAAAAAAACATCTTCAAAAGGAAACAACGAGTGTGATTTTTCTCACATTGACTCCAACAGCTTCCTGATCGATGCCAGCCAAGATTTGCTCCTGGAGTTGCAGGAGGGCTCCAAAGCAGCCGACGCCTCTAAGGGAGTTGCAGCAATATGCTCTGCCGGAACAGACTGAGACGGGATCTCTTCCTTGCCAATGAGGAATCTGAAAGAAAAAGAAATTGCACCTCCACACCTTAGGATAACAAAAACAAGCAAAGTAGATCTGCAACAATTAGTTAACGTTGTTGACAAAAAACTATGATTAAAAATAGTCGAAGATGAATTACACTGTCCACTATTGTCGCCAGATATGCAAGAATAAGACATCTCTACACAAATATATTCTTTGCTGAGAATCGCAAATGCCGCAATAGCATCTCATTCTTAAACGGCAAAGTAAACATACAGAAATGGCGGAATCAACATCAAATATGCGTAGCATTTTAGCCAGGATACGGTAAATAAAAAGACTACTTGCAGAATTTGCAAATCAGACCTTGCGTATCGTGGCGGTAGATCAGCAACGCACTAACATTTAAAGAGCATGTTGGACAGCTGAACGAAACTGAGTCAGACCAAAAAAATGGTCCGATTATTCGACTTATCGTTTCCAAAGTGACTAATCGATGATTAAAATAGTAGTTTGTAGCAGCCCTAAATCTGAGAGACTTACTTCAATGCGGAAAAAGAGAAGCCTTTAAGTCCATCTTTACTCCTGTTTGTCAACAAAACAGAATTGTACTCAGAATCTTAATCATCCGAAGGCGTGAAAACACAGACAAGATCTGACCTAAAGAAAAACATGTAGAGGGATGCAGTGACACAAAATAGGAGCACCTATAGGGAAAAACAAACCATAAAAAAGTCAATGGGAAGGTCAGAATAACCACGTGAAGAAAAGCCATATGTATGTCACCTCGCCGTGATTGATGGGTCTGACAAGGCCTCGTGTTACGGCCATACGGAACAAAGTCTCTGTTGCCTGCAAACAAACCACTTATACATCACCGGCTAAATCGGGTGCGCTATCATTTCACATTCATCGCCATTATCTTTCCCTTTTTAATGTAAACTAAAAAGAAAAATCTCCAAACTGTAGATAAAACGTACGTACGAGATTTGTCATGTATATTGTAAGAAGTCCTCTCCTGCACAAGAACAGATGACAGAATTCAAATTTGGGGAAAAAATTCGAGAAAATGAACAAAACTAGGGATGCACAATGACTCTTTTTCCCTACCAATACTAATTAAATCCTGCTTGTGGTAGCAGATATTCAATAAAAAAAATTTAACTGCATGCAATCTTTTATTTCATGATGTGAAAACATGTCACTTTTAAAGAATAGAATAGAATTTACTTTTATTGTATAATAAAAATAAATATCCAAATACTGATGCAACTACATGTACGTTAGGCAAATGTAATGTTTGACCAGTTGTGGCCATGGAAGTATTTCAAAAGAGCCGGCACTCGTGAAGGGAATGTAATGATTTGCTACAGGAGTACAAAATGTTCAAATATGTACACTACACGTTGTGTTTATCCAGTACAGGAACATCCTGAGTAATGTGACTATGTCCCAACTCTCGGATGCCCCGTGCATAATGGTAATAAGTTGAGGGGAAACACGTCCAAGTTGTGCTAGTACTTCTCTAAACTAGTGGAATACAGGAACATCAAGGCTTAGAATCTTATCTTAGTCAAGCTCTCCAGTGCCTCACACACATTTATAAAGTGGTAGGGAAGAGACACAATCAAGTTGTGCTACTACATATATAGAAAATCCAGATATATATGAACTATGGGGAGGTAGGGCATTAACACGGCTAATTTGTGCTAATACTTGTGAAGAAAATAAAAATATATTAGTATTACGGGGAGATGGAGAGGAGACATTACAAAGTTGTGCTACTACATCTATAGAAAATCCAAATATATTAGAACTACGAGGTGGTAGAAAGGAGACATGACCAAATTGTGCTACTACTTGTAAAGAAAATCGTTATATATTCTGATTACAGTAAGATAGAGATGGGGCAGGACCAAGTTTTGCTACTAATTCTGTAGAAAATCAAAATATATTCTAATGCAGAACATAAATGCTTTGAATCATTCAAACCAATAGAGACTGAAAATCTGGCCTTTTTTCTATCTGGCCAATAACTGTGGTCATATTTAGCAGTTATGGCTTCAAAAATGATTGTGCATCTCTAAAGAAAAAAATCTCACCTGCTCTTGCGCTCCAGGAGAATGGCGACATATGAGGCGGGCAGTGCTGAGCCAAACCCGGCTGACCAGGAATAAAAACCTCCCAGAAGTTTCCTTTCAACGGAAATATTTAAACTTAGCAAATCACAGTTCCGTGGTTCACTGTATAATTCTCAGCTCGGGCTGATTGTCTGTGTGATTTTTAAAAAATTGAGAAAAACAACAACTTCCACTTTCTTAAAAAAATAATAAAAATAGATAGCATAAAAACATGGCATTTTGCAAATAAATATAAAAAGTGTGTTAAACTTGGCCTCTTTTTTGTCTTTTAGCATTCATTGAAAAATTGCCTAATGGTAATGAATTTTCACTGTATCTCTTAGCCCATTCTCCAACACAAAGGACATCTCGCTCTTCTCAAAAATATAACTGCTTAGATTTGATTCTGTGAGTTGTTTTGTTACTGATTAGCATGAAGAGCTACCAGTTTGATATGTATTTCTAAAATGACAACTTATGTTATTACTATGTTGTTACTGAATCTTTTCTTCCGGCGCCGTCACGAATGGCAGCCACTCCAGCAGCTCCCGTGTTATTTTCGATTGTTCTCGATTGTTCTCAGCTCAGGGATGCTGCTGGAAATGTGAATTTCCCTTCGGGGATGAACAAAGTATCTATCCATCTATCTATCTATCTATAATGTAATTATTAGAAGATGAGTAAAAATTGGCTCAATCAACTACTAAAACATGCCGGTAAGAAATAAAATTCCTTGGAAATCACAATTACCCATCACTAATGATGTATTTTCAGAACATGTCCGCGGTGTACCCTGGTGCTCTTATATGCGAATAGAATGATTAAGTTCCCAGAACACGCAATACCAGGCTTGGATTACATAGCCACTTCGTGATGTTATATTTCTTTACTCAAATTGGAAATTAAAATACTTCTTGAATGTGTATTGAACATGTGTTGTGCATGAACAAAAACAAACAATGTTTGTAGTAGGAAACTAACCTGAAAAGGCAAAAAAGGAAGATATAGAGTCCTGCATTGGCAGTGAGGAAAGAGGTGGACTGCAAGATCTCAGGTAGAAGTCTTTTCAAGTAGTAGTCTTTCTTCCTTCTCCTAAGAATAGCTGCTATCTGTTGGATGAAAGGGAGAAAAGTGTCTTTGCATTAACAATATAATAGCCCGTATTGTCAAAAATAACAATGTAGTAAACATTGTTTGCAATTAGATTAGACATGGCACTCCAGGATTAACACATAAAAAGACCGAAAAGATTAAAATGAGATAGGCAAATATATTTACAAGCTAGTGCTTTGAGACTGACCTAAGTCATAAGTGCAATTTTCACAGTCTTGCAATCTTGTTCAGGGTGGGGATGGTCCTACCTAAGGAAGAAACTGTCCCTTTTTTTCGATTTTTCTCTCATGTTTTCTTTTTTATTCCCTTTATTTTTTCTTTGTTTTCTTTCTGACGCATAGGACCAATGTATTGGCTTTGCCTTTCCAGTACATCACATGAGACTTATGTGGGTGTTTTATAGTTTGGTCCCCACCAATCTTGAAACCCCACGTGTGTGTGAAACATTTCCTTGCCGTCACTACTGCAAATATCTCAATAATAGTTTCCATAGACACAAGGGCACTTAGCCGAAAGAATAATATATTTTTTGCAAGACCACAAAAGTTATGCATGTATGATGCAAAAACTTTTCAGCGCTTGATGTTTCCGGTGACATTATCGCATGATTTCGGTCAACATGGAGATCGCAGACAAACACGAAACGTCATCCCTCTCCAAGCCAATGAGGATGAAGAGACTATTATCTTTTTTTTTAAAGGAGAAAAGCTTTGAAGCGTTAACTATCTGTACTTATATCTTAATTTTTATCAACCCATGATTCACTGTGCCTACTCACCATAAGGGCCGCCTACAAACTCTCATTTGCAGGGTACAGGAAGCAACACAAGGAAGTGAGAGCTTCCTTGATGTGTGGACAAAAAACTGATCAAAGCCACTTCTGCCATCCAGTGGTGATTTATGATACTGAATCTTACTTGATACTTACTGATGAGCTGCTCCAAAGCCTTTATAATAGTTTTTTTCAAACAGCAAAAAAAGTATTTTTCTCTCTTGGCACTCAGAGAAAACGCTTCTGAAAACATACATATACACGTTACGCACCGAATGGGATGAAGGTGGCTCCAAGTCAAGGAAAATCAAAGTGCCTTGCAAATTTTTGACATTGATTGCTTAAATAAGTTGCTATGTTGCTGCTTATAAGTATTTTGTGCTTATTCGAGACGTTACTATCTACGATGAGTGTCAATCGGCTGGTATAAATTGACATGAATTATTTAGTTCTACCTCAAAAATGCACGCAGCTTGGCAACGTAACACTTGATTACCAACACGAAAAACGGCCTATTGACCTTTTGTACACGCGAAACTTGACCACGTAACGACACCATGACGGACAGTAGTAAGCTGTAGTTAACAGTGGACAAGACCAGTAAACAGTAGACAACAACAAGAACAGCTATACTATTCCAGGGTTCCTACAGCTTAAGGCAAGTGAAATTCAAGACTTTTTAAGGCTTTTTTAAATGCCTTTTGAAATCAAATTTAAGACCAAGTCGATATAAAAAACAAAAAACAACTGAAACATCCCTCCATCATCTGCACCGCTTATCCACACTAGGGGCGGCTGGAGCCCATTCCAGCTATCTTTGGGCAGTGGGCAGGGGACACCCTGAACTTGTTGCCAACCAGTCACTGGGCAGACAATTGAGACAAACAAAACGAAAACAATGAATGAAAAGGACGTTTACAGTACTTCATGGATCCTCAGTCAGAACTAGCAGATTACTACTAATTCCCCAAAACTCCTCTGCTACATCCATGAAGCATTTTTATTATGATGCATAAAAGATGACTTTTTGGTTTAGAGTCTAACTTTTTGAAAAACATCACTGCTATACTCATGACCTATTTAAATGGTTTCATCATGAACACACAAAAACTCGATACTCCCTGGATATTACTAAATCTTTGTGTTTAAATTTTTAAGACTTCCTACAATTGGATTTAAGACATTTTAATGCCAATTGAGGTCTTATTTTCAGAATAATGAATTTAATGCCTTTTGAGACTTTTCAAGGATCCGCGAGAACCCTGTATTCAAAACCATTGGCAATGACTAGTCAAACAAGTATTGTGCAGCGCTATTAAGAGAAACTGAGTATAGTATTATCAATGCTAGCTACCAAGCCATAAAGCAGTGTCTGAAACTCATGCCAAAAAGTTAGCGGACACCAGGGCAGACAACTCTGAAAAGTTGCCTGCCCAGCCATAAAGTTGCCTGCCCCATTTTTCACAACTTGAAACACAATAAGACGACTAATCGCAAAAAAAACATTGTTGCAAAGTATTAAGGATTGATAATCAGATATATACAACAGAACAACACTTTAAAATCAAGTTTATTATAAATCTACTTATAACATTCATTGCATGTATATGACATCGCTGTTTTCCATCTACCATCAGTACGTACCTGTATTTACTCATCTTCATTCATGCAATATTTGCATTGCGTCATCTGCTACAAGCCACGTGAACTCCTCTTTCCACAATGCTTTTAATGTACATTTACGTTTTGTAGCGTCATAGTTTTTTTTTTAGCTTCTTTCGAAAATGAGGTTTTGGCTTGATTCCTAACCACTTCTCCATTTTTATTGTGTTCTCTGTGCGTCTACTTTGGAAAATGATATGCAAATGCACGACCTTATAAAGCTCGGGAAAGTCCGGAAGCACAAAGTTAGTCGATGCAGGCTTCTGATTGGCTGCCGAGTATGCAAATTTCCAAACCGAACGAAGATTTTGAAATCGGAAAAATTCAAACGTTAGAGTTGAAAAAAAAATCTTGCTGTTTTTTTTCCTTTGTAAGGTGTGCGCCCGACGTAAAAGATGCAGACGTTATTTTAGACACCGCATACGGTCTTCCTCCTGACATTCACACATCCAAAAAAATCGTCCAGTCTGTCTGACTTCCGTCTACACGATATGTACCACTTTGTTGTAAATGGAGTATCCCCATACACCAGTGCTGATCTAAAAGCTTAAAAAAGTCTGGATGCTTACCAGGTCTTAGTAGCTGGTACGCGTTGCTGTGCTTCGTTTAGCTGAAAAATCCACCCCGGCGTGAAATCTCCCCCTGGCGCAATCATTACTAAAATTACTTTGTATCTAAATTTTGGGGGAATGTAATAGAATAGTAAAGCAAACGGCATTTGCATCTTGTATGGAAATCACTATTGAGCATGTTGAAAATATTTACTTTGACGAAATGAAGTCTTCACTTTTGAGCATGTTTCACATTTTATCCATCAATAATTTTGCAGTTTATTTCTGCTTGGTAAGCTTTATGGTAGAGCACATAACAGTTTTCAATACATGATATATTTGGAAGATTGTGGGTTTCAATCGCCAATGAATTGCAAAAAAAAGCAGCTCGTTTACGGTAAGACTCTAACATAGGTAATGACCACTAGCCAATTTATTATATTCAGAGTCTTTGACGTGACCTGTACCTACTTAACATAAGATTAATCGAAAATACATTTACCGTACCTTGTAAAACGGTTTATTGCAAATCCTAAAATAATTTGAGGTTGGGAGGCCCTGCGTTTGTTTTAAAGATAAACATCGGCATCTTCCGTCTTAATCAAAACAGATCGGATACAATTTTAAATCGTATCCAGAACCTTGTCAGTTGGCAAAGCCTAGCGGACAGCAATTAATCACGATTGCAAAAAGTTGTGGGTATATTCCTCTGTCATCGATGTTAGTTTCAACTCAACTACCCATTAAACTGCTATCAGCTAGGGGGCCTCTGCCGCCCGTCATGGTTCTCACTCTGCCAGTCAGGGATCAGAATGGAGATTTTCATTTTCAGCTGAAATAGCCAGTGTCCAGGGGCCGCAGGCCCCGGCCAGGTCCAGGGCGGAGCCCGGTGGGGGGCTCAGGGGGGCTAAGCCCCCCTGAAGCCAACAGCATTTATCTTATTTGCTATGTGAAAATTGCACTAGAATGAATTAAATCCAACAAAACAGAAACCATGTATTTTTTTCAGTTTTAAGATGTTTAAAACAATTGGGGGATTACAATGTTACAACCATCACCATTGTTGTTGTGTTTTGATGATGAAGATGGACCTTGTATTTAGCTACTAATCAACAATATATATGAAAATATATACATTAATAACCATTCATCATTAATTTGAAAATAGAATGCACAAACTGAACATGCTTAAAGAAAATACATGTCATAAATTTTGTTTATCCTGTTCTAAATATTGTATAAACACAAAAGATAAAATCATTTCATAAATAGATTTATAAATACCTCAGATTGGGATTTTCTGTCACACAGGGGAACCAGTGGTTGACTGCTGCTAGTATTTGAAGTGGAAGGATTTGGAACGGCCAATAATGTTGAACCGGTGGTGTTACTGTTAGTTTCACTGCCGATTTTAAATGCGGATCCGAGTGCATAATTTGATCGCAGGCAAGCTATTTTTGCTTTGTGCCTGTTCATTTTAGCATGATCGATCAGTGCCACACAACCTCGCGTACCATAATTGATCAGATCGACACAGTATAGACACTTTGCTTTCCCTGGAACATCACACTTTGCGATGAACTGGCTCAAAGTTTCTGTAACTTCCTCGATCTTTGCGCCGATTTTAACGTTTACTGTGACAATCTTCTCCAGCCATGACCACTTAAATTTATTCTTGATTCCTTTATCAATCTCGGAGACAAAAGCCTCGTCTTCTTTTCTTAGTATTTTCATATTTACTTTTTCAAACACTCATTTCGCCGTTTGAAAAGACCGGAAGGAGCGCCATGTTTGAGAAAGCCAATGCTCTGAACAAAAGCTCCGCTGATTGGTTGTCAGCGAACCTATCGACCAATGGTAGGAGTCGATTTTTCTCGCGATCTCTAACTGCTAACTTGGGGTGATGAAACAGTCACGTATCATACCTCACCCCCCCAAAATATTTTCTCATCGAATTTAGACGATTTACGGGAATGACCTTTGGGGTTCAAAAACAGCGGAAATCCGCGGATCCGTGGAAAATTCTGATCCCTGGCCAGTGAAGGTAACGTGACGTCACGTGCAAAGGGTCGATTGTAATCCAACATGGTGGTTGCTTGAAAGGTCACGTGACCGAAAGCTATGTTTGTTGAGCGTGTTCCAAGAATAACGTGACTCACTAGAATTTGGAGAAACGAAACTAATGCGTTTATCACCACACAAATTGGCAACTTTTGATTTGACGTTTTATCTCCCCTTCTCAAGTGGCCACGCTATTTTTCGAGTGACTTCGCTGTGCTTTAAAGTCTGTCTTGAAAGTTGAAAGACACAACTCCAGTCGGCTAGGCTAACATTAGCTTCCTCTCACTCACTTACCAGGTAAAGAGGGGCGTAGATTTTGAAGGCAACCTCTAGCGCGCCTCTCGTGATGTCCACGGAGGACTGAAGACAAGACGGGTTCCAAGTGTGTCCCACTTCGTAGCAGTTGTTAGTGATCTTGCTCAGGGCCGCCATAGCTACTTTCGAGTTGGTTAGACAGCTAGCCCAGTGACAACCGAGCCGAGAGGGGCGGCCACGCGTCGACGTGCGCGGCCAAGCGACGACGTGCGCGCTCACGATAAGCCTGCGCGTAATGCCATGCGGGTCCCCTCTCAAGTCATTTTTTTGTGTTATCCACATCTGTAGTATTTTTGTAGTATTTCTTAGTAACATTTTTGAAGTATGTCTGCAGTTTTCTTGTAGCATTTCTGTAGTATTATTTTATAATACTTTAGTCGTATTATGTTTTTGTATTATAGTAGTTTCTGCAGTAGTGTTTATGTCATAATATTTCTGTTGTTGTTTGTAGTAGTATTTCTGCAGAAGTATGTTGTTATTTTTTGTAGTATTTCTGCATTGCTAATTTAGTAGTAGGATTTTTGTAGTTTTTCTGTAAAATAAGTTGTGGTACTATTGTAGGATTATTTTAGTATTTTTGCAGTAGGATTTTTGTGGTATTATTGTAGTATTTGTCCAGTAGTATTTTCGTAGTACTTCCGCACTAGGATTTTCTACTATTTCTGTGGTAGTTTTTGTTGGAATCTTGTAGTATTTCTGCAGTAGTGTTTGTGTTGAAGAATTTTTTTTTGGAGTTGTATCTATGGGGTTTATCTGTAGCAGTATTTTGGTACTATTTTTGTGGGGGGATTCTTGTAGTATTTCTGCAGTAGTATGTTTGTAGGGTATCCGTAGTAAATTGTGTTTTAGTAATTCTGTGTTATTCTTGTATTTTTTTTCAGTTATGTTTTTGTGGTATTTGTGCAGGAATATTTTGGAGTATTTCTGTACTAAAAAACTAAAAAGTGCTGTAAGACTTGTTTGAGTTGCCCAGTCTGTAAATAAATGTATTTACACGAATGCTCTTTTTTTTCTTCTGCATCGTCTGTCTTGCTGCTAGTAAATAGGCGTGTTGTGTTTGTAACGTTTATTGACACTTAAGGCAATTGCAATCATTAATAAGGGGAGCAATTGGCTGTGGTTGACAGGTAAGCTAAAACACCTATACAAACACGGCAAAGAATAAGAAGACAACATAATACAATAGTGAAATTAATGGCTTTTTCATACAAGATGACAGGAACAAGTGTTACATCATTTTTTTTTAGTTTTTAAATTAAAGACACTTATACGAATAAACAAATTAGTGAAAATGAAAAATGTATGTTTCACTTTCAAAATGTTACACTTAAGTAGTCCAGAAGAGATCCCCACAAATACACGTTCCATGTTGACTCCATTGTCTTCGCAAGAAAATAAAGTCTTGCAAGAAAAAAACATGTCCTTACTAACCACTAAAGTGTCACCAAAACAAGTTTCTTCAATAAGGTACAATATTAAAATATTCTGTGAATGTTTTTTTTTCTGAATATGATAAATTAAATTATTAATCAAAATTATGATTGATTAATTTAAGAATGTCATTGATATTATTTTATCAGCAAAAGTTTTTTATGTGCATAATGATTTTGGAAAAGGTAGTCTCAATTGAATTTGATCTTTACTTCAGGCATTGGATCACAAAAATGGCCTATATTTAATTAAAGTTGATGTAGTTGTGTTGTGCTTTAATATTTTAGTATTTATTTTAAGCTCATAAATGCGCTTGGGGGGAAACAAATCCATTATTCAGATTTCAACATGGTTTTCACACCGTCATTTACAAGTAAAGCACTTTAATATAGTAATTACTATTATTTTGTAAAATTGGCGTGCTCATTTTTTATTCAAGAAACTTTGACTGTGTGGTGCCACTGGCCCCTTTGGAGGATGCAAAAGACCCCTACTATCCTGAAGTTAAACAAACTCAAAAGGTTTTTCTCGTGTGATTTCATCATCACATGTCGCTGCCCGTCGATGCGAGCTCATCTCTGAAAAGTGGGATGACGCATTGCGCTGAAGAACAACGCCGACCAGATGATGAAGGTGCTGTATCTGAGTCCGATAAGAGGCTTCTTCTGCTACTTCTAAACCAGTATTATCCGTTTCATGTGGGGGAGCAACCCTCTACCCGAAAAACAGCCTGGAGAGCGATCGGCATCGCCAGGCTGTACTTGCCCAAGACACCCCTCAGGAAGTGGTGCCACTACCACCCGAGGGTTAAGGGAACCGTGTTTTATATGTGATATATTGAGGTAATAAGTAAATTATTTATGTGTTCATTCATTTACATGGCATATACTGTATTTGTTTTTATTTATTTACTCAATTATTTTTACATATGGCAGAATTTGTCCTGATTACAGTAAAAGATGGATCGTTGCAGCCACACATGGACGATAAAACGACAACTATCCAGCCCACTTTTAAATGATATATTGTTTGCCCATGTTTGAGTCTATAGCGACAACGCAAAATGTTGAAAGAGCCATATTGGACCAAAAAAAAAAAACATTTATTTGGAGCCGCAGAAAAGTCAAAAGCTTTATACTATATCATATTACTACAGAAAACCCTATCATTATCACTATCAAACATTTTTGAAAAAGCGTCAGGGAGCCACTAAGAAGTGCCAAAAATCCACATGCTGCTCCAGTGCCGGTTGTTGCTGACCCCGGCCTATACACAAAAGTATTGAATGAACAAGTACTTGTTTACATCTGGGCAAGGGTCAAACAAGGAGGTTTGGTTAAATGCTGTGAGCTCGCACACAGTTGAGTTAAAACATCTGCAAAAAAAAAAGGAGCACCAGTTGAGGTTTGGAGCAAAAAAACATTAAGGGTATTTCCATACCTGGCTTGGATAAGGATGGGGATGGGGATGCTGCAGTTCTGATTGGTACCACTCATACCATCTGACAGGCAAAGGCTTTGCCCTTCACGCCCCAAAATAGCTGTATTTATTTGAATGGTTTGAGGAACAGCTGTGCAGGGCAAAAAAGACATTTCAGCAAATGTAATCAAATCCAAATAGATACAGTATGTGCAGCTCTTCAGACGAATTGCAACTTGAAGTGCTGTTGGAAAACTTTTAACGTACAAGAAGTGGTAAGTGTAGAGTTTAGTAGACACTCAAAATAAAGAGAGAAGACATCGACTGATTTTACACTTGCGAGGAGAACAGGGCACGAACCACAAATAAGAAATTACTTTCTTTTTATCAAATCTCCTAGGTTACAAAAGGAGACCCACCTTAAAATGTGAGAAAACCAAAGATCAGCAACATGATTGGCTAATAGTGATAATGCATATTCAAAATAACAAACAACAGTGAGGAATAATAGTCAAAATAAAAAGCGAACTGGCATCCAGCTATATTACACAAATAAATCATGCATTGTTATTTCTGGATTTTTCATTTTATTTTTTGGGGATTATAAATATGTTCATTTAGCGCCCTCTGTTTGGATGAGGATAACAACACACTAGACGATTGACACTATGTTAATTTTCATCTCTTACAGTGTAAAATGTTAATTTATGAACAAAACGAAGCATTTTTGGAAAATAGTCGGGCCACTATAAAGCTTTAACTATTTCAACCAACGGTACACAAAATATTAGTATGTATCTCGGGTGGGAGCCATTTTCTTGATGTGGATTGATGATGTCTTTTTCAGTTGACAGCAATTGACAAAATGGCCGCCACCTTGACAAGTGCGGGAAGGCAAAGAACATTTGTGTCGACCTAATAGTTTTATTTGATGAAAAATAAGACTTACTACAATTAATTGTGCCTGTCTGACCGCCACAGATGGTTTGGGTGTAGCAGGTCTGATTGACGCAGGCGTTGTTACTGTAGGGGGAAAAAAGTAAGTCATACATTGGCAATTCAAACTACAAATGCCCACAACATCCATTCATTATCGGCTAAGATTTTATACTCTAGCATGTACATTAAATGTTAAATAAATCCCATTTTCCCAGATTATAAATCTGACTTTTTGTGTTTTTCTACGTGTATTCTGAGGTGACTTACAAATGAAGCAAACCTATTTGTTTTTACAGACAGAATTATACAACGTTGATACATAAGATCTCATCTCATCTCTCATCTCATTAGCTGTACCGCTTATCCTTATTAGGGTCGCGGGGGGGGGGGGGGTTGGAGCCCATCCCAGCCATCTCCGGGCAGTGGGCAGGGGACACCCTGAACTGGTTGCCAGCCAATCGCAGGGCGATATATAAGATACGTACATAAAATTATTGGGGTTATTCGTGAAATTTTTTGATTATACAATAGGTATCATAGTTTTTTCTAAACTTCAAGTTTGTATAATATTAAGTTTAAACTGTAGTAGACACCAAATAGACACTCAAATAAGGAGAGAATGGATTTTGAACTTGCAAGAAAGACAGGGTGAGAAACCTTCAGATAGGCAATTCCAACCGGTTCTAAAAATTTTAAGCATCTGCTAAGATTGGTTAGCATATTTTGGTTATAAACGGTACATTGAATGATTTTAAATGTGGAATAATTTTTTTCCAGATGTTTTTGGTTCATGCTAAATATAAATATAATCTGAAGTGATTTATGGTTATGTATGACATTTTCTGATTAAGTATCAATGTTTTTTTAACTTTAACTTCATTATGAGAATTTTTTTGCACTTCCTATGATTAGAGTATAAAAAATGCTATATTCGATTTTCAATGGCAAAAACAAGCGTCATCTAGTACATCGGAAAATACAATTTTTAAAATGTTTTTAAAGATTACATATTATTAATGTATCATTTAATTTCTTTGCTTGTTTTCTTAACTCTGTATTAGTAATTTCCAAATGTTCCTATCCCGAAAAAACATTTTCACACTAACAACCGTAAAAAACAAAAAACATACGTGGAGGGAAATCCACAACAGGGAAGAGAGGAATGAATAAATTACAGGGATAAATAAAACAAAAAATGGAATTGCTAAAAAACTAGCCTAGTCTTCTATGTCAATGTCGATTTATGCAAACGAGAGATGGGATTAATTATAATCTGTAAAGTACATGACTGCAAGTTTCGAGTCAATATTTGACAACAGGAACGTTTCTTGTTTTTCCTTCTCAAATTCAGACTCCTTTTCTTCTGCTTCGTTTTCTTACCCGGACAGGTACAAATCGAAATCTCCAAAGATGTCCAAATCCTCCTCCGAGGACGAAGTATTGGCGCTGACTGAACAACACAAATCACAAAGTTATATTATTTTAATTATTGCGGCAGTTTTTAAAATTCAATTTAAAGTCATTCCTTTTCAAATCCATCAAAGAAAACTACCTGATGTGACGAGCGCGAAGGCCAGCACTGAAAAACAATTGAAAAAAAAGATTTTTCTTGAATATTTATATATATAGTTAAATACAGTGATACCTCAGTACTCCAACCACTCTGAACTCAAGCCTGGGGACCACATGGTAGACGACAAATAAGTCTGCCTAAGTTGAATACTTTGCCTTTTTATTTATGACAAATTTAAATGATCATACTTATTCAGTACACGATTTATTCATATTTGAGGTATTTTGGAATGCGTAGGAACAAATTAAAAGTAAAATCATCTATTCTTATGGAAGAAAATTATTCAGTACTGGAACAATTTGGTGGCAAAGCAACCATTCCCAATGGATTAGGATAGAGTACAGGGATATCACTGTGTGTGCACTGTATATATATATATATATATATATATATATATATATATATATATATATATATATATATACATATGATCTTGAGGAAAAATAACACAAATTGCAACGTTAAATTGGTACTTACAAGCCAGCAAGGGGAACTTGAGGGAGGCCATGTTGAGACGATTTCACGCAAAGTCGTCGGACTGACTTGACTCGCTGAAAAACTGCTTTGGCTTCATTTGACTTCAGGGCTCGATTTATAAACGAGCAATTCTTGCGCCCATTGGCTGTTTGCCCTCAACAATCACTTGTGCGGAAATGAGTCATTGGTATATCAAATACCATTGGAGAATTTTCAAAAGAACAATACGAGAGATGTAGGTATGTGTCTATGTGGTACGGTTGACAGAGAAAGTCATTTTTTTACAGTTTTACAGTTACACAATGATGATTCATGATAATTACTAGGGATTCTCAATCATTTTGAGGTTGATCGTTATGGAAGCAAAAGGGGACAAATACGGTATGATGTCACCGTTCTAATAATTTTTTACCTTTTTTGTAATATTCACTCAGTCAGAATGACTTCTCAGGAAGGATCCAAGTATATATGCTCACCATGAGAATATATGTTGGTTTTCTACAGAAGTAGTAGCAAAATATTTATTCTATCTACCTTGGTCATATCCCTCAAGAGGGGTGACCGACAGCAAGACAAACACATACAATAACAAAGAAAATAAAAGGGGGAAAAAAATTAGCAAAAAACACACACAAAATCTTTTGGACCATGGCCAACCCAATTGCCCAAACACCCAAACAAGTTGGGCACCTCGGCACCTAAGTTGGTCATGCTTTCGGTCCCTCCAGATGAAACGGCACACCAGAAAGCGGCCATGTCACTCGGGTCAGGGTGACACAACGCACTCTTTTGTTCAACAGCAGGGCAGTAGCAAAATATACTACCGTTAAAAAAATTGGAAGTAACCCAATTTGGTGTTACTTTTTTTTTATTCAAGCGAGTTGTCCAATGTCTGGTGTTTTTTGCCCATATTAAAGAAAAAAAAATCCTGTCATTGACCAGTCTCAGATATGTATTTTACTTTGGATCTTTGCCTTGAAGGCCAGCATCTCAGGGTCACCTCTTCACTGGATTTTGACACTGGTGTTTTGCGGTTACTATTTATCCAAACTGCTAGTTGCGGATCTATAAGGCGTCTATTTCTCAAACTAAAAACTCTATTAACTTGTCCTCTTGACACTCCTCTACTCTGGTGAGGGACTGGTTGTGCTGTTCCCCGAAGGGAGTAGTCCACACCGTTGGAGGAGATCTTCAGTTTTTTTGGCATCTTTAATTCCTTAGAACAAGAATAGACTGTTGAGTTTCACATGAAAGTTCTCTTTTTCTGGCCATTCTGAAAGTTTAATCAGGGTCACAAATGGGATTCTCCCGATACTCAACTAGCTCAAAAAAGGCCAGGTTTATAAGCTTCTCTAACCAGTTAAACTGTAATCAGCTGTGGTAACTTCAGTGCACAGGGGATTTCTCATCATCAATTAACCTTCTAACGCAATTTCACAAAAACAGTTTACTTTTAGAAGCTGGCGTGACAGTTACTCGTGATCCATACACCTACGTAGATTTTGCGTTAAAAAGCAGACAATTGCAACTAAAATAGTCCTTTAACACGTTAACAACATATATGTTTTATTTCTGATTAGTCTAACGTTATCTTTTTGAAAAGAACAGAGTTTCACCTTCAAAAATAAGGACATTTTTAAGCGACCCCATACTTTTGAACCATATTGTATTATTTTCTTAGCCAAGGAATGTTCGCCGTTCAGTATTGTAGCACTGTTATCATGTTTCGAAGAGCTCGATTTTCACGTCATGAACAAACTCAGAATCATATAATCTATATGTATGTTATGACTTACACACAAATTAAGTATTCATCAATCCATTTATAAAGTCAAGTTTTAGTCTCTTTAACACTACTTATAGGAGGCATGTTAATAGAAGCTTGATAATGTTATTGAAATTATAATAAAAATCAAGATATAAGTAAAGATAATAGGATTTTGAAAACTGTTATCTGTATCAGTCACCAGAAGCAGGTTTGTATCAGGTATCAGTAGGAAAAACAGCGTATCCCTCAATAACTGTGAGAACACGAGAACATGGAACATTTTGCGCTTGATGTTTGTCCCCCTGAGGCTAAAAGACAATGTAAAGAACAGATGTTGACTTTTCGGAATAAAAATGGCTGCCGGGTGTTGTCTCACTTAAGAAGTTTTTGAACATACAAAATTAGAGTCATTTATTCTTTTTTTTGTGCACATGGAAAAGAAGGTAAAGTCATGCAAAATCGTAATGATTCTAATGACTTGACTGGGGGCATTTTTCGATAAAAATTCATTGTAAAAAAAATATCCACTTCTTAAATGTAGCGAATAGAAGGATTGTGCAGTACCAATCAGAAATAGTGGAATAGATTCCAAAAACAAAATGACCAGCAAAAATAAAACAACTTTAAGTACAGTATATACTCACATATAAGCCTACATTGCAAATAAGTGACCCCCTACAACTGCAACATACTAAAATAATTTTGTATCCAAAATATTTATAAAAGATGTACCAGGACCTAAACCTAAACCTTAAAAGTTATTTAATTATGTAGATTTTTAGATTGATATAGAGGTAAAAAGCTAAGTATATAACATTTTTAGACCATTTTATTCTACCTTCTAGTAGCGCTTCATGGCATATACTCGTACACCATATTTGTATTGTTTCTTTGATCGTTTTTATCTCTGCTTCCACTTTGCCTTCCCCTTTTTACTCACTTTCTTAGGACTCGTTCTTATGGGAGGAAAAAGGAAATAAAACATACAAAATCTCAATAAAATGAGAAGTTGTTCCTCTCAAACATTGTGGGAAAGGCACCAATAGACTGCAAATGAAGAAGAGATCGAGCAGGGCATTATCGCCATCTGCTGTTCAGGAGCGTAATTACCCTCCGTTTTTTCTCCTTAGTATTATTTTGCCTGGGCATAGGCCCGCCTATCACTAAAAAGGGGGCTGCGACCCACTTTTGGGTCCAAACCTGTCACGAAACGGGTCGGGAAGCAGGAAGTTGGAACTCATTTGCGTTGACGATTTGTCACTTTAATTGAGAAAGAAAAGTTGTCCAACACAAACGGACCAAAAACAAAACAAAGCAGGCTCAAATGCAGGCAAAACTACAGACTAGGCATTTAACGGGATTAAACAGAACTTGCAGGAATTTCTCAGAATGTTACACCGAAGTGCAACAATGTCCAACAAGCACAACAAGAATAAACAGGTATCAAACACGCTTGAACAGGTTTTCAACAAGGGTAAACAACGATCTGGCAAAGGGCAGTTCCAAAAGGTTTAAATACCCATAGGAGTAATCAGGAAATGCAGGTCAGCCGGTGTCAAGGGGCGGGGCCAGCTGGGCGCCATGGCAACCGTGCAGGACATGACAGAGTATTTTCAAACCAGTTTGAAGAAATTAATATATTTATAATCAAATAAAAAAGGAAATTTCCTCCTGGCCCACTCAATGTGGCCAAAACATATAATTTTTCACTTTTGATATCTATTGATATCTCCACCTACGAGTATTTTAAAAAGTGCATGTTTATATGATGTTTCATATATGTTTTTTTGTTATCTAAATCATCCATCCATCTGCTCATCCTTACTAGGGTCACAGGGGGTGCTGGAGCTATCTTCAGGCAGTGGGCAGGGGACACCCCTAAACTGGTTACCACCCAGTCGCAGGGAAATATTTGAATTAATATTGTTTTTTTTTTTAAATAAATTAAGTTTTTTTTATCAGGAAGTGATAAATCATACAGACTGTACCTTTAAAGATCATGACGTTTTCCTACTTGAGAACGATAGCCGGCAGCATCTGATCAAATGTATCTTTATTTACAGTTGAAATATAAAAAAAAAAACATTACCGCTGACATCATAAAAAGTACCAGAATCCATCAGTTAATCATCCATATTTAAATACTGTGCAGTTGATGTGACTAATCTAGAGTGTAAATATTTTCCTGAACCGGTCTTCTCATCCTGATCTCGTAGATGATGTGGGGAGGTTCTTCGCTCGAAAAACTGCAAGAGAGAAGCCGATAGTTAGATTCTTGCTATCTATCTTGTACAAAATTTGAGTTTATAACAGTCATAACTTGGTAGTCCATTGATTGCTGTCTGACTAGCCAAATGTTCACGTACTGAAAGATTGTTTCCACCTACAAAGTCATGGTTGTCACGAGGCGCGGTGGGGTCGAAGGGGTGATCGGACCAGAACGGAGGCAGGAGGCAGGAAGGGAGAACTCAAGTGCGTAACGATCCAAAAACTTTTATTCAACAAAATAAAAGTCGCCCAATACTCCGGGACCAAAACAGAACAATACAGAGTTCCTCCAGCACAAACTCAACAGGACAAGGCATAACAGACGGAAAATGTTTAAACCTAAAACAGGACAAGGCATAACAGACCTGGGATTGTGTATATGTAATGAGCCCGCACTCGCAAAGCCCACAATTCAGCCTTAAATAGCAGACACTCGATTAGTTGAACTGCTTCAGCTGGGCCCAGGGGGCGGGGCAGACCGGTCGCCAAGGCGACCATGACAGAGCCCCCCCTTTAAGGGACAGCTCCTGAGGTCCCAAAAAGAAGAAAAAAAAAAAAAATTACTACCTCGCGCCCCGGAATGGTTCGACGCTCACGATTGGGGCAACCCCGCTCCCTCCTCCGAACACGCAGGAACGGGGAGAGGCAGGCGCCATCTGCGTCGGGCGGATCGGAATCGGCGCTCGGCAGGGGGGGTCCGGCGGGCAAACTGGACAGGCGAAAACAGACAGACAAACAAGGGAGTCGAACAGGCAGGCAGGCCGGAGAGTCGAACAGGCAGGCAGGCCGGAGAGTCGAACAGGCAGGCAGGCCGGAGAGTCGAACAGGCAGGCAGGCCGGAGAGTCGAACAGGCAGGCAGGCCGGAGAGTCGAACAGGCAGGCAGGCCGGAGAGTCGAACAGGCAGGCAGGCCGGAGAGTCGAGCAGGCAGGCAGGCCGGAGAGTCGATCAGGCGGGCAGGCCGGAGAGTCGAGCAGGCAGGCAGGCCGGAGAGTCGAGCAGGCGGGCAGGCCGGAGAGTCGAACAGGCAGGCAGACCGGAGAGTCGAACAGGCAGGCAGCAGAGTCGGAGTCGGACTGGCAGGCAGCAGAGTCGGAGTCGGACTGGCAGGCAGCAGAGTCGGAGTCGGACTGGCAGGCAGCAGAGTCGGAGTCGGACTGGCAGGCGGCAGAGTCGGAGTCGGACTGGCAGGCGGCAGAGTCGGAGTCGGACTGGCAGGCGGCAGAGTCGGAGTCGGACTGGCAGGCGGCGGAGTCGGAGTCGGACTGGCAGGCGGCGGAGTCGGAGTCGGACTGGCAGGCCGCGGAGTCGGAGTCGGACTGGCAGGCCGCGGAGTCGGACTGGCAGGCCGCAGAGTCGGAGTCGGACTGGCAGGCCGCGAGTCGGAGTCGGACTGGCACGCAGGGGAGACGGAATAGCAGGCAATCGGCACGGGAGTCGGGCAGGCAGGCATGAGAGTCGAACAGGCAGGCGTCAATTCCTCCCGGGACCCCATTCGAGGCACAGCAATGGCCACGACGGGCGGGGCCGTGGTTCGAACGGGCAGGGAGTCGAAGTCGGACTCAGTGGGCGCTTGCAAAGCTGCGTTCTCCAGGTCTCCCCAAATCGCGCTGGGATCGTTCGCTGAGTTCTTGTCGTGGCGGGCTCATTCTGTCACGAGGCGCGGTGGGGTCGAAGGGGTGATCGGACCAGAACGGAGGCAGGAGGCAGGAAGGGAGAACTCAAGTAGTAACAATACAGAGTTCCTCCAGCACGAACTCAACAGGACAAGGCATAACAGACGGAAAATGTTTAAACCTAAAACAGGACAAGGCATAACAGACCTGGGATTGTGTATATGTAATGAGCCCGCACTCGCAAAGCCCACAATTCAGCCTTAAATAGCAGACACTCGATTAGTTGAACTGCTTCAGCTGGGCCCAGGGGGCGGGGCAGACCGGTCGCCAAGGCGACCATGACAATGGTATGTATTTTTAATAAGTTTTAACACTTTCAAAAATCCGCAAAATATGAATAAAACGTGTACCTAAACAATTACAAATACTCAAAATGTGGATAAAATGTGTAGTTATTTTCCATATTCTCTGCACTATAAGGTGCACTGGATTATAACCCACATCCACAAAAAAGTCTAATATATTCATCCTATATAAGGAAAACTGGACTGAAAGGCAAGTTAAATAAAAACTACAGTAAGAGCTAGAGTTGCTCGTGAACATTGTGTAACGACAAAAAAGGATTAGCAACGAGCTTTCGAAAGTTGGCATCTGTGCTGCCATCGTTTTAAGACCACTCTATATGTTTCTCAAAGGCAGAACAGTGCCCTCACACTGGCACAAAAGATTGTGAACCAAATATTATTTATATCTATTAGTTCAGACATACATAATTAAAAAAATACAAACTGTTGGATGAAAAGCTCTCAAATAATTGACAGATCCGTGAAAGTTTGATTGAGGCACAAATCAAATATTATTGATGTCTTGATTATTAATGCGAGGCACCTGAATCTGCTCCTTTGGGGCCAACTGGCTTGGACGCTGATTGGCTGCTCATTTCTTTTCAAACACCAGTCTTCCTGTCACCCATTGTCAGTCCGTCTGCGAACCTCAGCCCCACACTAGTCAAGCACTTTTCGACCCTGACACAATCCTGTCCTTATTCCCGTTTGATTCCCGGCGCCGACCCCTTTTCTGAACTCGATTACGTTTCTGCTCCACCGTCCCGGCCATCTACCTGTTCTTCCCCCCGCTCTCGACTCTGCTTTCGCTCGCCACGGAAGTGCCACTCACGCGTTCCAAGCGATCTGCTACCCGTGACCGACGATCACCGGATCGTGGGTGCAAGCCCTCTCTTCCTTCTAAATAAAGCTGAGTAAAAACGGACGCAAGTGGGTCCTATCTCCGTTTCTGGTCTCTGACAATTGAAGCATTATTTATTATAAGAACCCATCTCATCATTGTTTGAAACGTAACAAGCATGATTGTACAAATAAAATGTTAACCACAAGACAGCACTCACAGACCACTCTATAAGTTTCTCAAAAGCAGAGCAGTTACGGTATGCAGTACCATTTAAATGTAACTATGCATTTCACATTCTATCTGCCGTATGTTCTAGTAGATAAGGCACACGGGATTATAAGTCTTACTCTCAAATATCTGGCCAATTTTGTGGTTATTAGGTGCACCTTATCGTCCGGAAAACAAAATACATTTGTGGATAACCAAGGTGAAACGTAGTAAACATGAAAATATAATTTTTTTTGAAAGTATTTACTATACCTTTCAGCTGGAGTTTGATGCCAGAATGTTTTTTTATGGTCGTTCTAACTCTTTTTGTCTTTTCCTTCCCTTTATCACTAACATTCTTGGTAGGGACGGATTATGCTCAGCAAAAAAGGCAATAAAACAAACTAAATCACAATAAATTTGTGCTGTGGGGCATTTCGCCTGAAAAGATGATAGCCGGCCGGGCAAGAGTAGGCAAGATGGCCGTTCTTCTTACTAAGCCATGCATTCATTTCACTATGTTCGAGTGCCAATTTTTCATTCAAACACCGTGAAAAATGGATTTGAATTTTTGGGTTGAATACCGATTCGTTCATATACAGAGTCGTATTGCTGTATTTTAGTTTTCTCTAAAAGAAGTCAGACTGCAGTAATTAATAGTGTCTCCTTTCTACCTTCCAGTAATGTGTACGAGGCACTGGAGAGATCAGTTTTTTTTTAGTCTTTAGAATGCGGTCAAATGCTGTCGATCGAGTACTGAGGTATTGCTATATTTTGGTTTTCTATAGAAATGGTAGGACAATTTGATCGTGTCTTATCTCTACTTCTTCATAATGTGTGTGAGGCACTGTGGAGATGTTTTTGTTTTTGTTTTTAGAGTATTTTTTTTCATGGTCGTGTCTTCTCTCTACATATTCATAATGTGCCTGAGGCACTGGTGTGATCCATTTTCTTTTTAGCTATTAGAATGGGCTTGAATATAATCGTTCAAGTAGTGAGGTATCACTGTATTTTGGTTTGCTGTAGAAGTGGTCAGATAATTTGGCCATGTCTTTTCTTCACCTATTCATAGTGTGTGTGAGGCACTGGAGATATATTTGTTTTTATTTTTTTCTTCTTCTGTTTTTCATTTGAAAATTGCAGCAAAAATTACAAAAAAATTTCGGTCGAATATCTATTTGTTTGAGTAAAACTGTTCGAATACCGATGTATTGGGTTATTTTGATTTTCAATTAAAGTTGTTGGACAATTTTATTGTGTCTCCTCTCTACCTCTTCTCAATGTGTTCTGGGCACTGGAGGGAATTGTTTTTCTTTTCTTTTTAATTGGTTCGAGTATACTTGTTTGACTACCAATGTATTACTGTATTAGTTTTTTTGTTTTTGTTTGTAGAAATGGTTGGACAATTTGGTTATTTCTCCTCAGCACCTCTTCTTAATATGTGCGAGGGCTGGAGGGATCCTTTTTTTTTTGTTTAAAGAAGGAGTTGCTCACCAGCCACTCCTTAAAGCCGGTCCGTACAAACCACCTGTCCAAGGAAAGAAAATGACTGAAATTCCAACTGATATTCTTCATCGACTTGCCATGATCGTCTGGTTGTAAACTCACGCTTAAAGGCCATGGAGAGACAAACGGCGGCCATTGTTATCAACGCCGTGAGAGATAGTGAAAGCACAGGAATGTTGATCTGAAGAGAGAGCGACGCTGTCGGAGGGTTCACCTCCTCCGCCATTTCAAATACAATAATGAGTCAAAATTAGCTTCATCACACTTCAATGTTGCCACTTTGCTATCTGTTATTCTCTTTATAGGGTTACTCACAGTGCCAGAGGTGGAATGCAGCAACGTCGAGTTCCTTTTGACGAGGTCCATCTGAGGTGACTGCGGCAGCAGAAATTTTCTGTTTACTGACAAAACAGCATTAATTGTGTTTAAAGATGGCGAAAAACTTCTTTTAAAACCCTGGTGTGTATTTATATATCGACCCTTAGTTTTGTAAAAACAATCGATTAAAATCAAACACTATTGATTCATATTATAAGCAAAAACACATGGACTGTCTCATAAACATTTTTAAGAATAGTTTTTCACCTGTTGTTTTCTTCTCTAGCCACTAATGTTAACCACTTGGCTGCAGGCTTTGGCTTGCTGCTGTGTTTATTGTTAGCTGCTCCCTGTTACTAAAGTAGACTGGTAGGTTCCGTAATTTGCGTTTGGCCACTATCTTTATACTCCAGAAGCTAGCTTGTCCCAGTGCTGCTTTTAGCATTTAACGGCCACTGACCTCATAAAGTTGAGCCTGAGTCTTGTCATTCGGCCATCTCCCACTTTTTTTCAATGTTTCCTTCTCCAGTCACGTATGTCAGCCATGTGGTTGCAGGCTGTGGGTCGCCACTAGCCACTATTGTATTTCTTAGTTGATGATGATTCACTCCCCTTCCACAGCTGGTCATCCAGAAATTCAGGCATTTTTATTTTTTTTGGTCACTGTTTTCTTCCCTACTCTTTCTTGTTAGCCAGATGGCTGCAGGCTATGGCTTGCTGCTAGCCCATATTCTTGTTGTTAGCTGCTCCGTGTCAATGAAGCTTGTTCTTTTTTGTAGCTTCTTCCGCTAGCCGCTTGAGTAAGCGGCCTTACACCAGCTCTGACCAACTCAAGCTATGGACTCTTTTCAGACGCTCCGAGTGTATTCAGCTTGCTAGCTTGTGTGTCCCGCTGCATACTAGTTGGCATGCTACTCAATTACTAATTACTTCAAAAATTGGGTTACATCTGTCAGCAACTAAGATGCCCCCAAATTCATTTTTAAAAAATTTTAAACCAGTTAAGGAATAACAGGCAGAATTTTTTACTTTTATAGGACAGCGTGGGAAAATGAATGACCTTGTGAAGTGGTTGCCTCTATGACTTGAGTCGTCCTGATCGTGGTTGATGGTGTCGTTACAGGAATGTTGATTGAAGCTGCTGGATAGGGTACAAAAAAAAAGTAAAGCAACGCATGAGCAGTGTCAGGACTAACATGTTAAAAAGCAACACGTTCCTGGAATGAGTACTGGAACGAGTTATTTATTTATCAAACTTTGGAACTCAACTGTCGTTACTTCTTGGTGCGGTACTCCGCTACTTGTTAAAAGTAGATCATGAATTTCAACATCCTCTGTTGCTTACGGTTCCTCCTTTGAAAATCCATGTAACATCCAACCCTTATTCCGCCAGCAATGAAAGGAAATAATGCAGTGACGTTAGCCGAGTCAAGCACAGAGTACATGGACTCTGAATTCCTCCGTACTGTATGTTAATATTCCCACTCCTGTATATACCTACATCCAAGCCATATTTCCAACCATAAAATAAAATACTGAAATCAATGGCTAAGTTTACGTGTGCATATTTGTTTGTTTGTCACCAGTAGCAAATGGTAGGCAACATAGGAAGTGGGTCTTATACAGGAACAACAAGGTCAATGGGGAAAAGATGAACTGTCACAAGCCAGAAACGGAGAGAAGACCCAATACCGTTCGTTTTTACTCAGTTTTATTGAGAAAGAGAGCAGTGCTTGCTTCCACGATCCAATGATCGACGGATACGGGTAGCTGATGGTAGGATTGCGGGAGTGGCACTTCCGTGTCGAGCGAGGATAGTCGTAGGGAGCGGGAAAACTGGTTGATAGCCGGGACGGAGGAGCAAGGGCAGTAACGAGTCCAGAAAAGAGGTCGGCAACAGGTATCAAGCAGGAAACAGGGCAAAACAGGTCGATGGCCGGGACGGAGGAGCAAGGCAGAAACGGGTCCAGAAACAGGTCGGCAATAGGTATCAGGCAGGAGAAAACAGGGCAGGAGAATGTCGGATAGTGCAGAGCTTGCCTAGCTGAAATCATAGGTTCGCAGACGGTCTGAAAGCTTCCTCTTGGAAGACGGGGGTTTAAAAAGAGTCAGTGAACCAATTTAGCGATCAGGGCTGTTGGCGCCAACGGGGCAGCCGCGGGTGCCCCGAATCAGTAATCATGACATGAACACAGAATAAATGTATGCTGAATTTTAGTCTTGTTATCTATAATATTATTTTTGCAATACATCATGCCTGAAGAAAAAAGGAAAATGTCTGAGAGAGTACTCAGAAATGGAGAAGGAAATGGTCGCCTGGTCTGAAAACAAAAGACAAAATGGACATAGAGTGTCTCATTTGAAAGCTCTAGTGATCGCACAAGCCAAGAAAAATAAAAAGTTCACCGCTTCCAAAGGTGTGTGTACATGTTTTCTTCTATCCCTTTTTTTTTATATGGCTATTTTAAATCTATTCAGGAGGGTAGACTTCAATAAAAATCTATAAGGGAATTTGTAACAAGTTACTTTCAGAATAAAACACTACTTTTGGGTGTCAGTAACTTCTGGCTCTGAAGAGCAGGAGGACGCTTAACATCGACAACAACGGTGACAAGATGATATAGGTGCTCTATCTAAGTACCACGATGTTTTTCCTGCTACTGGTAACCATAGGAACCAGGGCTATCTTTTTCATGTGGGGGGGCAAAACGCCTACCCGAAGAAGCGGCCTGGAGAGGAATGGGCACCGACAGGCTGGACTGAGCCAAGACACACCACAATGACCCAGGTCATTATGGGATCTGTGTACTGTGAATCTGAGGGGTAACGGAATTACCTTTAATATTAAGTAATGTATTTTCTGGACTCAAAGGCGTACCGGAATAACCCAAATTGGACAAAAATGTAAAAGTGCGGCTCATTTATCGCAGTGTTGTGTATAACATTGGAAATGCATACCGTATTTATTGTTATTACAGAAGGTTTTACTCATTTTAACTAGAACAAATATTCTCTTGGGGGCCGGACTAGTCGTTTAGAGAGAGAGAAAAAAGAGAGAAGCCCGGGTGCCACTTTACCTTTTGACCACCAGTGGTACAGATTTCATAAGAAATTGAGTTCAAGCTCACTCATTATGTCTATTTTACAGTGCTTCAAACACTGATTTGCATAGTTTATTTTGTTTTGCATTCAAATAGGTTAAACAGTTCTACACTTCTTCACCTGTGTGTCAAAAACCTTCCAAAAGAAAGAAACAGTAAACAGGAAATCTTTCAACCAAATACTATAAAAGCTCTTGTATATTTTGTGTATTTTTCTCATTTATTTTTCCCTTTTCAATCACGTTGCAACAAACATCACAAAACGGAATGAACAAATAACCTGAAAAGAAAAAAATGGATGACAGTTTGAGGCTTACAAGAAAACCGTCCCCCCAAATAACTTTGGACCCTATTCAATCAATCATATAAGCAAATTATCATGTCTTACATCATTATAACAATCATTTGTTAATCCATTAAAAAATTGACCACCGTATTGGATCACAATATTAACAGTACTTTCCAGTTATTCTTTTCACATTATCTTCTCTTCACTCTCTCACGAAAATCTAATGTGTAAAACCTATGACAAACAAGCGTTTACTTGAGAAATTTTACGTACAGATATTAATACACTGTGTGTAAGTATATATTTTATACCTAGATTTGACGATCAGGTGAAGAAATGGAGAGGCTGTTTAACTTGTTAGAATGCACTATGCAAGTCAGGGTTTCTGGCACAGTGAGTAAATATAGCGTGTTAATGACATAAGCTGTAATGCCTTTTCATATGTCATTTGTACCAGTGGTCTAGTGGTGCTCTCACCACCACTGCTCGAGTTCAATTCCTGTTGCATAAAATTTTGGGCGAATTGGGTCAACGATGATTATGATTTGATCTATCATTGCTCGAACACGGTTGAATGTTGTAACACCCCGTGTAGTATCACACACTTACAGTGAGGAAAATAAGTGTTTGAACACCCTGCTATTTTGCTATTTCTCTCATTTAGAAATCATGAAGGGGTCTGAAATTCTCATCGTAGGTGCATGTCCACAATGAGAGAGATAAACTAAAAAGGAATATCTTAAAATCACAATGCATGATCTTTTAACAATTGATTTGTGTGATATAGCTGCAAATAAGTATTTAAACACCTGAGAAAATGAATGTTAATATAAGGTACAGTTGTCTTTGTTTGTTGTTACAGAGCTCAAATGTTTCCTGTAGTCTTTCACCAGGTTTGCAGACACTGCAGGAGGGATCTTGGTCCACTCCTCCACACAGATCTTATCTAGATCAGTCAGGTTTCTGGGCTGTCGCTGAAAAACACGAAGTTTGAGCTCCCTCCAAAGATTTTCGATTGGGTTCAGGTCTGGAAACTGTCTGGGCCATGCGAGAAAATAGAACCTTGATATGCTTCTTACGGAGCTCCTTGTTTTTCCTGGCACTGTGCTTCGGGTCGTTGTTGCGATGGAAGACCCAGCCACAACCCATCTTGAACGCTCTGACTGAGGGAAGGAGGTTGTTCCCCAAAGTATCACAATACACGGTCACAGTCATCCCCTCTTTAATGCAGTGCACTCGTCCTGTCCTATTTGCAGCACAAACTCCCCAAAGCATGATGCTACCACCCCCATTCTTCACAGTAGGGATGGTGTTCTTCGGATTGTACCCTTCGTAAACACGCTTAGTGGAATTAGGACCAAAAAGTTCTATTTTGGTCTCATTCGACCACAAAACATTCTCCCATGACTTCTCTGCATCATCCAAATGGTCATATGCAAACTTAAGACGGGCCTTAAAATATATCATATCATATCATGACGTCTTAGTGTATTTCCTACAGTAACCTTGGAAACGGTGGTCCCAGCTCTTTTCATGTCATTGACCAACTCCTGTCGTGCAGTTCCGGGCTGATACCTCACCTTTCTTAGAATCATTAAGACCCCACAAGGTGATATATTGCATTGGGCTCCACTCCGATTAAAATTGACTGTCATGTTTAGCTTTTTCCATTTTCTAATGATTGCTCCAACAGTGGACCTTTTTTCACCAAGCTGCTTGGCAATTGCTCCATAGCCCTTTCCAGCCTTGTGGAGGTGTACAATTTTCTTTCTGGTGTCTTTGGACAGCTCTTTGGTCTTCGCCATGTTACAAGTTAAAGTCTTACTGGTTGTATGGGGTGCACATGGAATGATACATGGAGTGCATTTGGAATAATAGTGGGCGGACTTACAGATCTTACCGGGTCAGAATTCTAGATAATACACAGGTGTTCAATAACTTATTTGTAGCTGTATCACACAATTAAATTGTTAAAAAAGTCATGCATTGTGATTTCTGGATTTTTCTTTTTAGTTTATCTCTCTCACATTGGACATGCACCTACAATGAAAATTTCAGAACCCTCCCTGCTTTCTAAGTGGGAGAAATAGCAAAATAGCCGATGTTCAATACTTATTTACTTCACTGTATAAGTACTGTATGCATTTCCAATTTCATTCACCGTATTCTGCAGTATATAAGGTGCACTTTCAAATTTCTTGCCAATTTTGAGTTTTTAGGTGTGCGTTACAGTCTCTAAAATCCGGTGATTACTGCTTTTCAGTGTTAGACAGTTTGTTTTTCACCTTAACGAAGATGTTTTTACCTTTGAGCACCCTCAGGTTCATGACGACCTTCTTGTCATTGAAGAGTCCATCCACATCCACTCGGCAGCAATACGTTCCGCTATCGCTCCGTCTCACGTCCAGGATGTCCAGGTCCATCTGTCCGTCTAGGACGTCCCCACTCAGACGAAAGCGGTCGTCAGCCGGCGTGACCACGCCGTTGCGGTCGGTTTGGATCAAGATGTCACTGCACCAAAGGGCCCCGCAGCCTCGGCCCCAGCAGACCCGACTTAGGCCCAAACGCTCCACTGAGTATTGGCAGGACAGTGAAGCCACTTCGCCTTCCCTCACTTTGAAACAGGACGCGGGGACGGTGCCACCTATAGTCAGAAACACAGTACATTTATCAGTATTTAGTATGCATTGTTTGAGTTTTTGAACAGTTTTGGAGCTCTTCCAAAAATGGACGGAGTAAAAGGGAGCAAAACAACTTTCAGTGTTGGTGAAAAAATTAGAGTTCACATAAGTTTTACTGTCACTCTCACATAATAATTTTAGAGTTAATGCAATAAACTAAAATGGCTGTGCGCAATTAGAGCATCACATTGAAACGCATAAACATTTTTGGGTAACATTTCCCTTTTTGGTAGGGTCTTTGGCATTTTCACCTCAAGAGTGACCTACCTGATTGATTATAAAAGATTGTGATCCTGGCCAAATTGGTTCAGACTTGAGAGAATAGAATGTTTTTCTCTGAAAGCTGCCGAGTCAGCAAGCCCAAAAAATCAGAGACAACTTTTTTGGGGGGGGAATTTTTCATATCTGGGGTAACCTTCCAGATTGCCTGTTAACAATTGTGTTGATATTTAATATTGTTCTGGCCTGGAAGAATAGAATATCTTTCTGGGAAAAATTCCTGAGACAACAAAATCTAAAGTGCTGAGTCAGCTTTTTGGGCATTTTTCACATCTGGGCTAATCTACCTTACTGCCAGTTGTATCTAAACTCTATCCTACTTTTCTTGGGTGGACAAGCAGAAAACCTATACAAACATGTACTATTTCCTCATATTTTACAAGTTTAAGAATCTAGCAATACCTTTAAATCCACGAAACTGACACACAGTAACCACAGAAGGACAAAAACAACCTAAATTGTGATGTCTCACCTGAAAGAAGCAGCAAAATCCATATTGTGAAGCGGCAGCGGGGAGCTCCAGAGGCCATGGCAGCGTTAGCGACATTAGTTAGGTTGTGCAGCGTTGTGCAGCGTTCAGACTTGTTCACCCCGACCCCAATGGGGTGGCTCTCTTAGTGTGTGGGGGCGCTTTGTGGTCTAACGTCACACAAAACCATAAAGACAGCATTGATTCACGCTCAATGTCGGTTGTGTCTTTGGCACAATTCGGCTTTATGCTAAATCAAAAAATGCCAATTATCATTTTCTCACAAATATAAATTAGACCCGACATAGTAGGCCGCAGTTTATTTTTGTAGAAGATAAAGACAGTATGATTTTTGTTATTTTGTCTGTCTACATGTGTTGCTCCACCATTACTTGGAAAAAAAAAATCCACAGAAAAAGATGTCATGGAACACAGTTTATTAAAGAAAAAAAAAGGCTGAGAAAAAAGACTCGAAAATAAATATCTGAAAGTCGGCTCTGTGTTTTGCACACAATGGTAAAGGGGACCGTTTGTATTATTTGACCACTAGATGTCACTGTATTGTGTAGACCAAAAACAATTGCTACAAAAAGAATACAAACAACGGAGACTCAAAGTTACCAAACTGCATTATTTTTCTTTGCATTGTACCCTTAGAAGCAAGATGGCAGACAATCATGTTAGTTTACTCTAGGTGTGTCCCATGTTATCTAATAAAAAATAAAAAAGGAAAAGAAAGAAAAGATAAAGGGGAGAGAAGAACAAAAGAAAAAACATTGAAAAGAGAAAAGAAGAAAAACAGAACATAAAAAAGAGGAAAAATAGAAAGGAAAATGATTGAAAAAAAGAACAAAAAAATAGATCAAAAAAGAAAACGAGAAATAAGGAAAGAGAAAAGGAGAAAAGAAGAATCAAACAGAAACAAGGAAAATAGGACACCGGAAAAAAACAAGGTGTAAAAAAGAAGAAAAAGGAAAGAAAAAATGAAAAAAGAGAAGAAACAGAAGCAAAACAGTAAAAATGAAAAGGATAAAGGAAAGTTAAAAAGAAGAAAAGAGCAATATAGAAAGAAAAATAAGGAAAAAGGAAAAGAAGGAAAAAAAGGTAAAGATAGGAACAAAAAATAAATAAAAGGAAAAAAGAAGAAAAGAAAGCAAAATGTTGTACATAGATTCGATATTCGTCCCCCCCATCCTCAAATTAGATGTTACACAATTTTAACTTAAGGAAAGGTTCTGAAAGGAAACGTTGTGTTCAACAGCGCTTTTGTTCAACACACAAACGGCTTAGTGTGTGATGACGTCACACACCACTCCATTATCATCTCAAATCTTCCCCTTTCACTTCATCACTCGTCTTTTTTTCTTTCTTTTTATGACACTGAGAGCCGGAAAAAAAATCAAGATCAATTTTCAAAATAAGAGCATTTTCCAAAGTTGATTTTAGATTGTTTTTCATACATATTTAAACTGTTAGTTTTCATCATATCTCTTACTTAAAATATTATTATTTTTGAAATGTGTTTCCTGGTGCTTTTAAAACTCTAATACCCACAATGAATTGCGGCACGTGTTGACGTCGCACCTGACGCACGTCAGCTTTTGCTGACGCTCTGGTAAATAGCTTGCTCCTTTTTTTAATGTTTCCTTCCAGATTATTTCGACAATTATAATACAAACATGCTAACGTCTTATCTAACAATGAGGACATTGGAAGATTATCATTCCTCATACTTTTTTTCAGAATAGCTGCTCAAATGACGTCATCGGCAGTCTCCCCAAATTACCATCAACATAAGCCTTTTTGCATTCTCAGACACGCCATACTATTTTATTTTTTTACTTTTGCACTTTTTTTTCCATAACGTCCTTTTAAAGAGACATTGCGTACAACCAGGGTTGGGTAGGTTTATTTTAACTTGATTACTTTCAATTACTTTTGGATTACTCCAATACCAAATATGCTAATAAAAGACAAAATAAACTAAATAAGAATAAAATTATGACTCACAACACGTGGTAAGCTTTCTCTCTTGGCTTTGATCTCTTTGATCTCCGGCAAAACTAACATAAATGCGACAGAAAAAAAATTAAAATAAATCCAAACAGCTTGCAACATCATTTTTGCCGTTCCATGTATTCCGTTACTCCCCAAGCCTGCACACAATTTAGTCATTTTATTCATATTTAGTTTCTTTTGTCTTTTATTAGCATATTTGGTATTGGAGTAATCCAAAAGTAATTTAAAGTAATCAAGTTAAAGTAACCCTACCCAACCCTGCGTACAACTCAGCACCCCCGAGTGGTGCAAAATAAAACTTCATTCAAATACATGAACTATCAGATTTGACTCAGTTTTGGTTGTGATTAAACACTGGTTTTATATTATTTTTTTTCTGGCATCACCCATTTTTTGCTGTTTTCCCCCCAAAACAAAAAAATATCATTTCTATTTTAAATGATATTGTTATTGTTGTTTTAGCAAACCAAATCAACCATTTTTTTTGCTAAACTGCCTGAATTTGTATTTTTTTTTCAAATTATATCAAATTTTCGCTGCTTTTTTAAACCAAAACAATAACATTTTATGGGGTTGATTTCTATTTTTTAAAGCATTTTTTGTAATCATATTGACTTTTGTTTATAACTTTTTACCATTTTTTTTTTACAAAAAATGATTGTTTTTTTGTATTAAACAGCCAAGTTTTGTGATCTTTTTTCATAGCACCCAACTTTTGCTGTTTTTTTTAAACCAACAAAACAAGAACATTTTAAGGTTGATTTTTATTTCAAAAGTTTGCTTCTTCAGGTAAAAAAAACGCGAAAGGCAAAAAAACAACAACTTTGTAGTGACTATTTCTCTTTCAGCACTTGTTTTAGGTTGCACCGCACAATACAGCGACATCTAGTGTTTGAATTTGACACACCGCGAGGCATACTCTGCAGCAACAAATAAAGATAAGATGAATTTTTAAAGTCAATGTAGACTACCTGGTTATTTTTAGTTGTGTGGTGAGCCTAATTTGGTCCCCACTTGATAATGCTGTGCCTTCATGTTGTCATGCAGGCTATGACCTGCAGAGGTCCTCCTTTCGGGATGTAGACTGTCATCTTGCACTTGCTGAAGACAAAGTAGCGCTCAACTTATACGTTTTCCTTGTATTTCATACATTTTTTGATCATTTCAATTTTGTAAGACCGATTTTGGATTGCCATTTTCGGCTATAATCTGTATTTCATACGTATAATAAGCAACCCTAAATTTACTGCACGTGAGGGGAAAAAAACTACAAAAAGTTGCTGAGATAACTGTTATCTTGTCAGGACTAGAACGGAGACAGGACCCACTTGCGTAGCGTTTGTCACAAGTTTTATTAGAAGGAAGAGAAAGGGTTGCACCCTCAATCCAGTGATCACTGGACGCGGGAAGTGGGACTTCCGTGGGACTTCCGTGGCGAGCGATGGCGGTGTCAGGAACAAAAAAACGGGTCAGTAGCCAGGACAGGAGAGCATAAAACGTGGTCGGGGTCGGGGTCGGAAACGAGTCGTAAACCAGGAGAGGAGAGTAGACGTGGTCAGGATCAAAAACGGGTTGAAGCCGGGGAACAGACAGGAGCAAAAACAGGTGGGAGTCAGGGTGGAAAAAAGGCTTGCCTAGTGTAAACTGGGAATCGCAGACGGACTGACAACAGGTGAAAGAAAGGAGTGGGTTTAAATAGGGAAAGGGAGCCAATCAGAGACCAAGGCAGTTGGCGCCAAAGGAGCGGGCACAGTTGATTCGCATCAGTAATCATGACATATTTATCTAGTAAATAAAATAATTTTGTTTAAAAAAACTTATCTTTGTTTTTATTTCTACATAGATTGTCTTGCTGGGAGTAAACAGGTACTGTGTGGTGTTTGTAAGGTTTATTATTGCTTAATAAGTGAAATTGCAATCACTCTCATCTAAATTTATCTATAAATCCATGTTTATGTGTGTGTGTTTGTGTGTGTGTGTATGTGTGTATGGGGCTTATAGGGCTCAAAACTGCAGAACCAATTTTTGTGAGAATTTACACAGTTGTACTTTAGAACTCTAAGATTGTTTTTAGCTATGTTTCATGTCAACGCACCCCCAAAAATACCAACAAATTGGTAAACATGTGCCTACAAGGCAGGTTGTACTGGGTGGACTAACACGCTTCTTTCTATTGGACGAGGTTGTGAACCACCATTAACTCTGACTTGCAATCGATTGGCTCCTTGGAGTGATCATACCTGAGACCAATCTGCTATTTTCCAAGGGACCTGTATCTAAGGACAGCTGCCCAAGGGCTTTGATTAGGTCACCAAGCTGAGGAAGAGAGAGCACCAGTCTTCTAAAACTCTGGGGCGAGCAGCAAGCGGCCAGTGGCTGAATGTTTTGTTTGGTAAGAGAATTTCTGTTTTATTTAGAGTGAAGAGAAGTCGGGACTGGACAGAACCGTTACCTTGTGGGCAGCGCTGGAAGGCAGGCCTGATTTGATATGAACTGTTTACTCTCTCTGCCACCGACTACATGAGGCCTATATATTTATATATACTTACAATCGGAGGACCTTGTTTTCTGTACCTCATACCCCATTTCCCCGAACTGTTTTGTAGTAGTCAATAAACCTTGTTTTGTTCAAACCTGGAAAGCTCTCTTGGTTGTGTTTCCAATTGTAAAACTTGCGTTTGATGCCCCCAGTTGCTACATTCTGTACAAACATGTCAGGACCAGAACGGAAACAGGACCCAATTGCGTTACGTTTTTCACAAGTTTTATTAGAGGAAAGAGAAAGGGCTGCGCCCACGTTCCGGTGTTTGTGGGCGCAATCGGATTGTGATCCAAGTACGGATGTGGATCTTCCGTAGCGGGCGATGGCGGTGTCAGGGACGGAAAAACAGGTCGATAGCCGGGACGGAAGAGAAAAAAAAGATGTCTGGGTCAGAAATGGGTCGTAAGCCGGGAAGGGAGAGCAGACGTGGTTGGGATCAAAAACGGTTCTTAGCCGGAGACAAACGGGGAGATCAGGAATGGGCAGGTGGAAAAACGGGACAGGCGGGAGTCAGGGGTTCGCAGACAGACTGACAACAAGGGATTGACAGGACTGAGTTCAAATAGTGAGCCAATCAAAATCCACGGCGGGTGGCGTCAGATGAGAAGGCACAGCTGAGTCACATCAGTTATCATGACAAAACGGCTCTTGAGATGCATGAACTTTTTCAACAAACCACGGGTAAAAGGACAATGCCCAGCAACACCAGGCCATTCTGCTTAAGGAAATCAATTGCTAGAAGTTGACAGGTATGCATATGTAGCACCACCTAGTGGTATAAAAATCAGTCATCAGAATGATTTACATAATAAGTAACTATCATAAATTCATTATTTTGTTTAAATACTTGCAGGTCAAGACATTTGTATTAGAAATAACATGAGTCTCACCTAAAAGGAGCTGAGATGATTGTATGCCATTTTTCTAAGGGTACCCCAAAAACTTTGAAAGGCAGTATAAAGATGCAGTTTGGTAACTTTGAGTCCCCGTAGTTTGTATTATTGTGTTAATTAGCACGTGTTTTTGGTTGCACGGCATAATACAACAACACCTAGTGGTCAAATATTACACACTCTTCTGTTTAAATGTGTCGCTTCAAGATAGACCATGATTAGACTGAGCACCCCAGACTGATGTTTGACGAGTAAACGATAATTATAATAAATCGGAACTATAGGTCAAGTTTGTATTTTTTTTAATCAAAATGGATGGGATGTAAAATGTAATTGTGACGTGAGGATGAACATGCGCATTTTCCATCCTGTCTTCTTGTGTGAAGACTCCCCCTTACGTCCTTTTGGCAAACTGTTGGTAGCCGGGAGAGGTGCATAGTGCAGCGCTGCAAGGCGGCGGGCAGGACCTTTTTGCATCCTTGCTTCTTTCCATTCTCCTGCAAAACCTGAGGACCCATTTGGCTTCCCGAACCCGAAACAAGAGCCCAGAGGCTGCCCTGAAGGCTTAAGGGGGAGGGGTGCACCTTCAGCCGCCCGCTTGTTGATTCGAGCGGATTGGGGGAGTCAGCATGCTGCGATGTCGCACCGCCGCGTGACGCCGAGCCCTTGGAATTAGGAGGGGGGTTGGGCCCCTGGAGGGGGTCGTCGTGGCAGCGGATCCCGATGGCATGGACACTCTTGCGAGGTCCGCCGCGCTGCCGCCGAGTCACCAGAGCATCCTCGCCACCACTTCCTCTTCCTCATCGTCGCCGCCGCCGCCGCCGTCGCTCGAGAGCTCCCGGCATGAGGCTGGAATCACTCGCCTCCCTATCCACGCTGCTCATCGGGGTATCATTTGCCTGCTACCCCCCGACATCAGACTCCCTGCAGGACCGTGCGTACCGCTCGGCCGTGGTGATTGAGGGCAAGGTGCGTTCCAGGGCGGCCGACGCCTCCGAGGCGCCGCGGCCAACAGCCGGCGTTATCGGCGCCGGCGTGGTCGGCGCCCTGCGTGTGCAGGTACTGGATGTGTGGCCCCTCCACAGCGGGGGTCTTGAGCCCCAGCAGCTGGTCACTGTGTTGGGGGACTTTGGCGCCGAGGCGGCGTGCGCCGACGTGCGCCACAATCGCGCCTATATCTTTTTCATGGAACCCACCGAGGCGCCTTTAGTGTACAAGGCGTCTTTTGCGCCGTTGGACACCAGCCGCAACACTCTCAAAACGGACGTGGCCAAGATACTGTGCGAGGATTGTGGTGAGTACAGAGCTGTTTGACCTGGAAGCAGAGCCGCCGGGCCACTGACTTTGGCCACAGAGGCGTGCAAAGGGGGCTGGGGGGTTATAAAAGTGTTGGGGGGGCTTGGTTTGCTGCAGCAAAGTCTTGCATGCAGCCCCCCGAATCAATTCAAGTGTCTTGTCTCTCTGCGCATGCGCCCGGTGCTGTTGCTTGTGTGCAATTGCATTCTGCAACCGCCTCCCCACCCTGTCCCCCCTTAACCGCATCGTTTTAATCCCCCAAATGTCCTCGGGCGCAACTAACCTTGCAGTCCTAGGGCTTGACCCCCCCCCCAGGTTTCAGGACCAGGGACAGCGGCCGTGGTGCGCTATTGTATCTAATAAACTAAACAGTGGTACCCCTTCTTAAGAGCTTAAATTGTTCCAGGATCGTGCTCGTGGCTTGAAGTGAGCGAATTTTCCCAATATGAAATAATTAAAAACTAATTGGTCCGTTCCCTTCCTCCCAAAAGCATCCAAGTTACCAGCTATAGAATTTATCTTCCTGATCAGCCACACTCAAATAATAATTAAACATAAAAATCCAGTAATAAGATAACAGCACGGCGGCTGGATGGCTCGCGTGCAGACCAACGATGTAGAGGTCCAGGGTTCAAGTCCAGCTCCCGCGGCCTCCCTTTGAGGAGTTTGCATATTCTCTCCATGCCTGCGTAGGTTTCCTCATAGGACTCTGTTTTTCTCCCTCATTCTGAAAAACGTTTGAATGAACGACTGATTTGTCTGTTTCTGTGTCCTGCGACTGGCTGGCAACAAGTTCAGGGTGTCCCCTGCCCACTGCCCAAAGATAGCCGTATCCTTAGTGAAAATAAAGGGCACAAAAAATGGATAAATAAGATGATATTAACTAAATAAAATGCAAGTTTATCATGAGCACCACAATGAATGTGTGCCCGTGATGCAGAGTAAACGGGGGATTTTTTGAGTGACTGAGATTGCCTACATATATTTTCAATTTACGTATTTTATATGGTTTGATCTCTCAGCCTTGTGTGCTGGATTCTATCCATTGGTGGACCTAATTCGGCCCACAGGCTGCACGATTGACTGCCCTTGGTATAATAATGGAAGTGGTTTTACTACGGTGGGGGCGCGAGGCTACGTCAAGGGGGGCACGGGCTTGTTTGACTTCGGGGAACTTTTTGTTTTGAATTTCCCAGACTTAAGTGCAGTTGCACCTCCACCACACTAGATAGCAGTGGCGTTAGCATTGGCTGAACGTTTTGTTTATATTTAGCCTCCATGCAATGCATTAAGCTGAGCATTGAGTATGAAAAGTAGACACGCAGTGTCGCAGACTACCAAGGGACCCCATGAAAAAAATATTTAACATGGATGCAAATACAAGTAAATAGAGACGGGTAAAGAGACAAACATATGTCTCTGAGATGCACTGAATTAGGGAAAGGTGTGCAGAGATTGGGTTCAGGTCTGTGCAGTTCAGCAACCTCCTTCCAGGTTGCTGAACTGGTGCTTTTTGTGCCAGGTTCTCACCTGTACATGGTGCTGTTTTCCTCTACTCTGATGGAAAACACAGTGGAATCGCTTTGTCATCCTTTGGATAACCAACGATCAATCACTTACTCAATGCTAATATTTTGGGAGGGTGGTGGGGTGGGGGCAGCGCGACTATATTTAAATCAATTCAATGGGATTGTCATCCTTTAAGAGCGACTGAAAGTTGATGCAAGCAAAAAGTCAGTGCAAGGATTAAGTGGTGAATGTTTACATGCGGAATTTACAGATCGAAGCAGCTTGGACTCACTTCTTCTCACACATAGATAGATAGATAGATAGATACTTTATTCATCCCCTAAGGGAAATACACATTTCCAGCAGCATCCCTGAGCTGAGAACAGTACAATAATAAAGCCAAAAGAATACAATATACAAATACCCAGTGTGACGTGCAAATGCCCACTGTAGCGTGTTATATAGAGTAACTAAATAGTGCTACACAGAATACATATTGCAGTAAGATTCGGTAATATCCAATGTAGGTGGTGTGGTTTAATGTGGGCCTTTACTCTGCCGGGTGGAGTTAAAGAGCCTCATGGCATGAGGAAGAAAAGATCGCTTCAGTCTGTCCGTAGTACAAGACAGTGACAGCAGTCTGTCGCTGAAACTGCTCTTCTGTCTGGAGATAATGCTGTGTAGTCGATGCGATGGATTGTCCATGATTGACCTCATCTTTTTCAGTGCTCGTCTCTCAGCTACTGTTGTTAGGCTGTCCAGCTCTTTGCCCACAACAGAGCTCGCTTTCCTAGCCAGTTTATTGAGACGAGAGGCATCCTTCTTCTTGACGCTGCCTCCCCAACACGCTGCCGCATAGAAGAGGGCTCTTGCCACTACTGTCTCATAGAATATTTTCAGGAGCTTTTTGCAGATGTTGAAGGAGGCCAGCCTTCTGAGGAAGTAAAGTCGGCTTTGCCCTTTCCTACATAGAGCTTCTGTGTTGGCAGTCCAGTCCAGTTTGTTGTCCGGCTGCACACCCAGGTATTTGTAGGTCTGGACAAATTCTACACATTCTCCCTTGATGGTTACTGGAACCGGGTGAGTTCTGGTTCTCCTGAAGTCCACCACCATCTCTCTGGTCTTGGTGGTGTTTAGGTGCAGGTGGTTTGCGTCGCTCCATCGGACAAAGTCCTGAATCAATTTCCTGTACTCCTCCTCCTGCCCGTTTCTGATACATCCCACGATCGCAGTGTCGTCGGCAAACTTTTGCACATGGCAGGACTCAGAGTTGTACTTAAAGTCCGATGTATATAGAGTGAATAGGAACGGAGAGAGAACGGTCCCCTGCGGAGATCCTGTGCTGCTAACCACAGTGTCCGATGTACAGCCCCCCTGTTTCACATACTGGGGTCTGCCTGTCAGGTAGTCAGTAATCCATTCTACAAGGTGTGAGCTAACTCCCATCTCTGTCAGTTTCCTACTCAGTAGCAGAGGCTGTATGGTATTGAAGGCCCTGTAGAAGTCCAAAAATGTAATCCTCACAGCCCCCTTCGCCCTATCCAGGTGAGAGAGGGATCGGTGTAACATGTATACTATAGCATCCTCCACTCCCACCTTCTCCTGGTAAGCAAATTGCAGTGGGTCGATGGCGTGACGGACCTGTAGCCTCAGGTGGTGCAGCAGCAGCCGCTCCATGGTCTTCATCACATGTGATGTCAGGGCGACCGGCCTGAAGTCGTTGAGTTCCTCAGGTCTTGATTTCTTTGGGACTGGGATGATGCAGGATGTTTTCCACAGCTGAGGGACCCTCCCCTGTTCAAGGCTCAGGTTAAAGATGCGCTGTAGAGGGTCTCCCAGCTCAGACGCACAGGCTTTCAGCAGTCGGGGGGATACTCCATCCGGACCAGCTGCCTTGCTGGTTCGTAGCCTTCTCAGCTCTCCACACACCTGGGCTGAAGTTATTTTTAGTGGGGGGGATGTCTTCCATGCTAGTGTCCATGCGAGCCCCCCCCCCCCATACTCTGAATCAATAGGTGAAAATTACAGCCAATTCTTACTCCCCTTTATTTTAATAACATCTTTTTGTTCCAAAAAACAACGATAAAATAAATGCTGAAAAACAGGATGAAATTAACACCGAAATAATTAACAAAATGCACAATCAAATACAGAACAAATGCACAATGAAATACACAACAGTATGAATAACAGTATACATGCACAAATACATGAATACATTACATTTATGTCCTATGTTTAGGTATGAAGTGATTTATTTATGTGTTCATTTATATCTTCGGCATATATTTTTAGCTATTTCTTTCTACATTTATTTTTACTGAGGGCAGGATTGGTCCTCCATATTTCTTGTCACTGAGGCATAAATAAAGGAGAAGGAGCAGCTTCTCTTGTATTGTTTCATGCCACTGTGCAATTAAAAAAGTGCCATCTGTGACATCATCTGGGTAGTCATTTTCCCAGGCTACTTAAGAACATAATGTCTTCTTAAAATGTTGAAATCCTCTTAGCGTGCCCCTGAGACGTTCATGTTCCCCTTTGCTCCCTTTTCCTATTTGCACTCTTTTTAACTCACACCCCAATTTGAGCCCTCACACTAAATGGCTCTTATTAAAAAGCTCTTATTATCACTTCAAATCTCCCGTGGCATATTTTTGCCCCCAAACGTTGTGAGTAATGTTTCCAGAAAGTCACATTTTATCAGCAATGTGCAGTCAAGTGAAGCTGTGTCTCACCTGTCATCATTGCAATATACATTCAATGATCCTATTTATTCACTTATTTGTGATTAAACTTGACAATTTGGAGATTTTTATATTCAAAATGGCTAAATATTGATGTGATTATATGAATTCTGTGAATATAATGAGTATATAATGTACTACATTGCTGAGCAGATGCAGAGTGAGGCACCCAGTTCCCTTGCCCCATAGTAGATGGCAATAGTGAGATAAAGTATTTTGATTTAGTGTTCAAAACAATAGAATTAGCGAACATTTTAGCAAGCTGATAGCAAGTCGAGCCATGCGTTTATTCCAAATGAGTAGTATGTAACTCATCACTGCTGAGGAGATGCAGAGTGAGGAACACATTTCTCTTGCCTCATGGCAGAAGGTTATAGTGAGAACAAGGCTAGTGATTTGGCGCACACCTAAGCCCAAAACAACAAAATTAGTGATATAATTTGCAAGCTAACAGCATGTAAATATATATATTTTTCACATATTATGGATATGATCAGTGTGTAACATTTAACTGGGCTGACTCTGTTATGTTGACCATCTGCAGATGCAGAATGAGGCACACAAATATCTTGCCTCACGGGGTGATAGTGAGAGCAAGGATTGTGATTGGCACACACTTTACGCACAAACATTAAAATTAATAATAGCATTAGCCAGATAACAACAAGTTAATTGCTACATTTTCACATGATATTATGAATATAAGTAGTATGCAATATATAACTGTCCTGACTCTGCCATGAGGCAAGAAAAGTGTGTGCCTCACCCTGCATATGCAGCGCGTCCGCAGATGCAGGGTGAGGCACACACATTTCTTGCCTCATGGCAGAGGGCGATAGTGGGACTGTAAAAAAAGAATAGATGAAAGCATTAACAAGCTAACAGCAAGTATTTTTCGTTTCCTTGGACTTTATATCTATTAATGTTTTCATTCAAAAGGAATATACTTAATTTATAAATTAAGATATTACAATACATTTTTCTCTGTTACAGTTCATGTATTTTGCTATCTGGATATGACGTACAGTAGCTTCATTTCTTTGTAAATCTGACTGTGCCTCGACAGACATTAACCACGTCACTACCTTTTATGACAGCAGTGCATGATTTTGACCACTGAAGATTTTTTAATATGTTTTTCAAATCAATTATTTTTATATAGAGCACCAGTGCAACGATCGGATCTTATTTCCAAGAGAAGTTGTTCCAATCCCCATGCGAAAGTTTGTTTTGTTCCCTGTCAGGACAATTCGTGACAATGCAAAACTCCCAAGCTAGAAAAAAAGTCTCCTGATATTTTCTCGTCTCTCGTCCCATTAAAAAAATTCAGATTCATCGTATTTTTGATCACGGCTTATCATGTTTTTATTGTCACAACATCATCTCTTGGTGCTGCTTTGACCTTAACATGGAGTCCAAACTCTAATTAGTCTTCTTCTTTAATTGCAATTTGGTCTCAGGTGTGTTAATCATTGCATGGTTCCCGACGCGATTCCTTAGAGACGGAATAGCGTGCCGTAGGAAAATAAATTACATGCAGAATAGATGGTGTTTCAAGAGTCTCAGGCACATTTTGACATTGGATATCTCAGAAACTATGAAGGATATAAAAACACATGCAGGATATTCAGAAAGCTTGTAATCTCAATTTTTACATGAAATGTTCGATGTGAGCACCATTGGTCAGACGACACATATCAAGCCATTACATTTTTGCCAAACGCGTTCTTCTTCTTATTATTATTATTGTCAATAATTGTAAAAGCTTCTGTTATTCGTGCTTTACTGTTTTGTGCTATGTCGAAGAAAGATGCCTGCAAACTACTCTTAAATTGTAAATTGTAAATGGTCTGCATTTATTTAGCGCTTTTCAAGTCAATGAAGACCTTCGAAAGCGCTTTACAATGTGCTTCACACTTACCCATTCACACGCCGATAGCAGCGTCAGCCATGCAAGGCAACTACCTGCTTATTGGGGGCATTAGGGATTCAGTGTCTTGCCCAAGGTCACTTCGACATAATAACACGGAGTAGCCGGGTCTTTGAAAAAGCAACAGTTAATGGTGAGACGTACCTCGACCTGATGGAAAACTTGTTAATGGATGCATTGAGTGAGAACGAGTCTGGTGATTTTATTTTCTAACAGGATAGGGGACACCACACAGGAGCCTCAGGGTTAGACTGTTTCTGAACACAACACTGCCAGACAGATGGATTGGACAGTCTGGGCAGAATAATCTTGATCTCATGACCTGGCCACCCAGATCCCCAGAGGTCACACTGTGCCATGTCTTTTTATGGGGATTAGTGAGAGGATTGGCCTATGTCCCCCCAATTCCAAGAGATAACCGAAGCAACCATTGACAATGCAATGCTGGGATGCGTTTGGCAAGAGTTTGACTATCTGCTCACACTGAACATATTTGAACATTCCAAGATTACAAGCTTTCGCAATTTCCAAGATGTATTTTTACATAATTAATAGTTTACAAGGTATTCAATGTCAAAATATGCCTCAACCTTTGTAACACCCTATAAATTGCAATGTATTATTTGCAAAGGATTAAACAGAGTAACAGAGTATATACATATATATACATATATATAAAACATTCAGTGTCAGAAAAGGTGAATCCAAAATCAATTATCTGAAACTTTTCATTCTTTCACTTCTAATTTTTAGAAAAACTCATTTGAAGGGATAGTGTGTAATATTTGACCACTAGATGTCTCTGTTTTGTGTATTGCAATTGAAAATGAATATGAAAAGCACAAAGAATATGAACTGTGGAGACTCAAAGTGACCAAACTGCACCATTTTTTTAGCAAATTATTTGGCCAAGACTTTTTGGGATGGAAATAGTTAAATCTCAAAAGGACAGTGTTTAACTAAATGTCACTGTTTTGTGTAGTGGAACCCAAAATGAGTGCTACAATTCACCAAGAAGAATACAGACTTTGGAGATTAAAAGTGACAAAACCATCATCTTTCTCCAAAGCTGTACTCTGGACAAAAGATGGACTGGTTGCTTGCTAGCATGTTCACATTTGTAACTATAATATATCTAAAATTATAAAATGTATATATTTCTTGCCAGGTACATAGTGCGAGTATCTTAATTTTTTGATTTTCTTTCTTATATTGCTGCTAAATGTTTTTGCGCTGCTTTTTACTCTACTATTTTTTACAATTTAGGCCAGTCTCCAAGCACTACCTTGTAAATATTTTTTCCCATTCACCTTGAGAGTTTTTTTAATCTCATTTTTCTCTTTTAAAGGAACACTGTGTTATATTTGACCACAACATGGCACTGTATTGTGTAGTGCAACCAAAAACAAGTGCTACTAAGCACTAGGAAGAACACAAACGACGGATACCCAAAACATGCATGTTGTTTAGATAGCTTACACATTTTGATTATCATCTCATCTCATCTCATTAGCTGCACCGCTTATCCTCAATAGGGTCGCGGGCGTGCTAGAGCCCATCCCAGCAATCATCGGTCAGGGGACACCCTGAACTGGATGCCAGCCAATCGCAGGGCACACAGGGACAGACAACTCGCATGCTCATTCACACCTAGGGACAATTTGGACCAGCTAATCCACCTGAAATGCATGTCTTTGGAATGTGGGAGGAAACCGGAGTGCCCAGAGAAAACCCACGCAAGCACAGGGAGAACATACAAACTCCGCACAGGAAGTCCGGTAGCTGGATTTGAACCCACACAGGAGGTTCCCAAGACCTTAGAACTGTGCCGCACATGCGCTAACCACAAATATTACATACTGTACCTTTATACTGCAATATGTATTCTGTGTAGCACTATTTAGTTACTCTATATAACACGCTACAGTGGGCATTTGCACGTCACACTCGGTATTTGTATATTGTATTCTTTTGGCTTTATTATTGTACTGTTCTCAGCTCAGGGATGCTGCTGGAAATGTGAATTTCCCTTCGGGGATGAATAAAGTATCTATCTATCTATCTATCTATCTATCTTTAGAATGTTGTGGCTTTGTTTAGCGACACAAAGGAAGATGCTAGCTAAATGCATTCCTAATCTTTACACGTAACCTCATTTCACTTTCTATGGTCTGATTTAAAAGGGCGACCATAAGCAGAGCAAGTGCTTGATGCTAATGTTGAGGTGCTCACCAAAATTAGCAAAATAGCATAAGTGAGTAGCTTACTTTGTCTCTGACCAATAGCACCAATAGCATTAGCGCTAGCTTTGCTTGTCTCTGACGCTCATAATTTGCATTTGTTGGGCCTGTCAGATTCCATTATAACAAACAGGCTTGCTTAATATGCACTTTTCTCATTTATGCGAGCGTCTGCTGCTAATGTCGACATGCTCATCAGAATTAGCCACAATAGCTTTAGCGACCAGATTTGCCTGTTGTTTGAACAAATTGGGCTTGCTTAATCTGCAATTTTTTGAATCATATAAGTGCCTGCTGCTAATGTTGACGTGCTCACCAGAATTGTCGACAATAGCATTTACGACTAGCTTTGTTTGTCTCTGATGCTCGTATTTTGCATTTGTTTGGCCTGGGCTCGCATTATCTGGAATTTTGTGATAAATGGAAGCGCCTGCTGCTAAAGTTGACTTGCTCGCTAGAACTAGCGACACCAGCATAAGCAACTAGCTTTGTTTGTCACTGCTTTTTGGGTCTGACTGATTCTATTCTAACAAATTCGGCTGGCATCATCTGCAATTTTGATTTATGGCACAAATCACAGAGACGAGCAATTTGCCGCTAACAGGAGAGAATAGCTAGCTGCATTCACTGCAGTCCTAAAGTGTGGGTGGATCAGTTCCAAAATCATTACTATCGATAGTTAACGAATAGATCGAATCGATGGTATTTTTGGGGGATTTTTACATAATGTTGTTAGTGCGTCATAAGATTATACATACATTCTAACTTGAACAATTGGTTCCATTTGTGTTTAGATTTTATTCGCACTACTGACCTTATTTTTAAAATAGTGTGCAATGGAATACTTTAGTTGTCTTGTTGACATTGTTATGCAATATTTTTGTTTTCATTATATTGCGGCTGTTTTGTTTTGACCCTCTTGACTTTTGTTCTGAAACAGTTGTAGTGGTATTAGTTGTTGTAGAAGTATTTTATCTTTTAGTTTACAATCTATTTGCACAATTCATTGACTTTATTTTCAAAATATTGTGCAACGGAAGGTATTTCAAGATTCAATGGTTTTATTGTCATATGCACAGAAAAGAACCAAGATTCCCTGCACAATAAAATTCTTACTTTGCTGTCCACGCAGTTGCCAGCGGAATAAATCTAAGAAACTATAAACATATAAGAATATTATATATCAGGCAATAAGGTAAAAATAAGATAAAAACACAGTTGAAAGTGACTGTAGTGCAAAAATAGTCCAAGTAGGGTCCAGTGGTGTAATAGAGTGTCTTTAGTGAGCTAAATGTGTCTGTGGTGTATTGTTTGATCAGCAGCCGTTTAAGAGTCTGATAGCAGAGGGGTAAAAAGAGTTGTTTAGACGGGTTGTCCTGTATTTCACACTCCTTTACCTTCGTCCTGAATGTAGGAGTGTAAACAGTCCGTGTTGTGGGTGGGTGGGGTCCTTCATTTTGGAGGCAGCCCTCCTGTGGACTCTGTGGTGGTATATGCTCTGCAGAGGGGACAATGAAGTCCTGGTGATCCTCTGGGCACTCTCAACCACTCTCTGCCGGCGTTTGTGGCCCATGGCTGTGATAATGCCGTATAAAACAGTGACGCAGATGGTCAGGATGCTCCCTGTAGAAGTTGCTGAGGATCTTGCTTGACATTCCAAACTTCCTCAGCCTCCTCAGGAAGTACAATCGCTGTTGAGCTTTCCTCACCAGCTGTGTGGTGTTAAAGATTCCATGTGAGGTCCTCAGCGATGTGCATGCTGAGGTACTTAAAGCTGCTCAACCGCTCTACTTCAAACTCCCGGATAAATCGTGGCTGATGAGGTCGCCTCCTCTTCCTCATGTCCACTATCATCTTCTTTGTCTTGTGGGCGAGGTTGTTGTCCTCGCACCATGTCACCAGACTTGCCACTTCCCTCCTGTAGGCCGCCTTGTCCCACTGCAGTGACGTCAGCGAACTTCAGGATAATTAATATTGGCACTTTGACTTCATTTTCAAAAATATTGTGCAGTTGAAGGTGTAGATGGCATGTTGACTTTGTTATATTTGTATTTTCATGACACAATTGCTTTCTCTTACTTACTTGACTTTTGTTCTAAAATAGCTGTAATGGAAACACTATATTTATTTTTCTGTGATGTTAAAATTTGCATCGTAGTTATTTCATAAAATATATCTCATTTTTAGTGCCTAAAATCTTAATGTTGTGTTCAGTTATTATAAACAAACAAAAAGTTGGAGGGGTTCAAGTATTTAATAATCGATAAATTTCCATGCAAATAAAAGTACCTGTATCGATCGATAATACCTGGTATTTTCTTCGAAATTGTCACGACCAAAACTAGCAGTGGACCCAAATGCGTAACGTTTCACACAATGCCTTATTAAGGGACCGGGGAAGTCAGGGTGAGAGGAAAAGACAGCGATCTGGTGCTTGCTGGGCAGGAGGAGCAGAAAGTTTTCGCGGCTGGTGACAGATGGCAAATCGGGTGGCACGGACAAGAGAATGAAGCATGGTCTGGGATCGGAAGAAAGTCTGGTAGCTGGGACAGGGGAAGGAAGCATGGTCAGGGATCAGAAGCAAGTCAGGTAACCGGAGGTGATTGGGAAGCCAGGGACAGGGGGTTGATACAGGAAACAGGGGACGGAATCAGGCAGGATGCAGGAACGGGTCAGAATCAAAACTGGAGCCAGAGTCAAAAAGTGCTTGCTTTGCATGTGCGGAGCTTCGCTGACAGACTGACAAAGAGTGACCGAGAATGAAGTGCTTAAATAGGGAGAGGGACAATTAGGACACGAGTGGCAGCCGGGGCTGAAGGAGTGAGCGAAGGTGAGGGCAATTAGCGGGCAGGTGACAGAATCGTTACAGAAATTCCCAGTATTGCCCACCCCTAGCAGTTGGGCTTGTCTAGTCATGTGCAAATATAATAATAATAGAAGGTTTTCCTTTCTTCTATACAAGGAACGTGTGAAATGAAACGTGCTGATATCTTGACAGCAGCTGTAGGAAAAGTTGAAGCATTATTAAGACCCTTCGCAACCACAACATCAAACATCTTGTACGTATTAAAGTCTTCGAAAACATGGTTTCGAAACATTTTTTCTTGCATCTCATCTGATCTATGGAAAAATAACGGCGGATGCCATGAGTAAGTGATCCGATACTGTCAAATACTATTTAGTCTAGCTTCGTCCCCTCAAGGCTTGGCAACATTTCAAGTCTTCTTAATGACACCCATGTGGCTACAACCCCCATTTATTTTCACCCCCCCTTCTAGAAAACATAGCCTCATTTCTGCACGCCTTAGGATGTTTTTGTAGGCAGGTGAGAGCCTCCACTCGCATTTCTGCACCAAAGAAATGGAAATCTCATTTAGCGATAACACGTGTGGACCCATTGGCTTCACAATGGGACTTGATCAAGGAACTAGGTTAGGTATTGGCATCAGTGGGGACTTCTTAAGCCGACGGGAGATACTCCACACCAATCAGGAAATGGCTCAGAGATAGTAATGTGTAAATGGCAAACCTAACTGTTCTATGAGCCGGCTTTTTTAAGTGACTGACGGGAGCCGACTCCCTTCGAGATGAAATGACGTGCTGTTGGTGAACGTAACAGCTCTCTGAGCTGGCTCTTTGAAATGAATGATGAGATCCAGTTCCCTGCCAATTTTACACCAGGTCCCTTTGAAAAAATGATGTGCCAACTTTATAAGTGAACGAAGGGAGCGAGCTCCCCAGCAAACAAGAGCTAGCTTCCGTCGAGACAATGTTGTTGGTGAACATAACAGGTCTAAGAGCTGGCTCTTTGAATTGAACAAAGAGAGCTGGCTCTCTACCAATCAGGAGCTGGATCCCTTTGATATAGTGATATGTTGTTGGCAAATATAACAGCGCTATTAGCCAGCTCTTTGACGTGAACGAGAGCCGGCTCCTCGCCACTGAAGAGTCGGTTCCCTTAGCGAACATAACGGCTCTGTGAGCCGGCTATTCAAAGGGAACAATGGGAGTTGGCTCCCATCAATCAAGAGCCGATTCACTTGGAGATAGGGATGTGTCATTCGCGAATGTAATAGCTCTATGAGCCGACTTTTTGAAATGAACGATGAGAGCTGGCTACCTACCAATAAGAAGCTGGCTCGCTCTGAGATAGTTATGTATCATTGGCAAACTTAAAGGCTCCATGACATGGATCAATATTTTCTCAGATTTTCTTTTCTTCTTCTTTCTTTTTTTAATTGTTGAATATATTAAGTAATATTTAAGGGGACAATATTGGAGGATACTCGTCCCATTGCCCCACACCTTAACGATGCCCGGTAAGAGACATTGTAATGTTTGTGACAGAGGCTAACGCTAGCTAGCATCTGGGGTTGCTACGACAACTTGTTTGCTTTCTTCCAATGACAGCTCTCTTCATCTTTGCTTCTCTGTTCTGGCAAGATAACTGGGTGGAAAAAAGTGCTGTCATTCAGAATAAGTGCCCCTTCATTTTGCTGTCCCCCTTTTTTACATGTTGCTATATTGCGAGCATCTCAAAGATAAACCTTGTCAGGCAAATGAAATGTGCACTGCAGACACACGCTTGAAAATGAGGGAGAATCTTTGGGAACTTGCAAAACCATGAGCTTTTTCAACAAGTTCTTACAGCAAATTGGTTTTTTTTTTTTACTGTTTACTCTTTTTGAAGCCAAATCCCATTTCTTTGTTTAGCCCTTAATCACAAAGAGTCTCAAAGGGCTGCACAGACCACCATGAGAGCATCCCCTGATCTGAAACCAACATGAGGGCAGAGGAAAAAAAAAAAAAACCTTCCTAAAAAAGAATGGGTTTCCCTGGTAGACTTGCTCTTTTACATATACAAATGGCAAATAGTCTGCATTTATATAGCACTTTTTAAGTCACAGAAGACCTCCAAAGCGCTTCACAATGTGCTTCACACTTACCTGTTTACACTCACTGTCAAGAACCTAGACAGGAGGAGGACCCAGATGCGTGGCGTTTCTCACACAAGATTTATTTTACGAGAAATGGGGCAGTCATGCACGTTAACCCAAAACTCCAGATCGTTGGGCGGAAGACGTAAGGCAGCAGTCTGGCGTGGAATGACAGGAAGCCAGATACCAATTGCACGAGCAGATATCGGAGAGATGGGCTCGATAGCGCACAGGACGGGACAGACAGGATTGATTTCAGGCACTGGAGAGTGGAGTCCGATAACAAGCAGGACAAAATAGACTGAAACGATACCAGACACTAGAGATCGAAATCAAACAGGACAAACGAGACAGGAACGCTAGCAGACACTGGAGATTGATATCAAACAGAACAAAATAGACGGGAACGATACTGGACAGGAAACACAAGCAGGACAGAGTCAAAACATTCGTCTTGCTGGTGCACAGGTCCGTTGACGGACTGTCAAAGGGTGAGTGAGAGCACTGAGCTTAAAAAGGAGGGAAGCCGATCAGTCAACGAGCCGCAGCTGGCGCCAGACGGGCCGATTGGGCGCTATGGGAAACCGTGACACTCACACAATGATCATGGTCAATAATCATTTTTATTTCCCTTTATGTATTTATTTGTAGAATTCTTTACAAAACATTTGTATTCATTTTTTCTTTTAAAAAAACATATTTGTATTTATTCTTTATGTAATTTTTCATTTCATAATTTTTAAAATTTTATTTTTAAATGTTTTTTTATTTTATTTTATTTAATTAAATGTTTTTATTTATTAGAGATTAAAATTAAATGAAAAAAAACCCATACCATTACCGATATTTCAATTGTTTTTGTTTAATTTTGTGTGTGGTTATCTTCATATGTATTATCAGATGAGGTGATGGCAAATTGTAATCCAAAATGTGTTATCTGACGATGGTAACTTAAATGTTCTTGATCATTTTCTTTTATTTAACGATGGGAATCATCCTTAAATATTTTAACTGGTTATAATAGTTTGGTTACATAATTGAATTATGTGTTTCAACTGACAAGGGGAGCAAGATAAACTACCGTAAGCCCGTTTCCCCCTTCTGCTTATTTTTAAACAAAGTTGAATTCATTGTGTAGGAAAACATAAAAATGTCAATCAATCTATTTAAAAAATCTATATGTATATTTTTTAAATGATTATTTTAATTGCTATTTTGCTCTCAGTTGAACCTATTCGAAAGCACATGTTGCAATACGATGACGCTTCGGCCCCACACTAACGCAAAGAAACTAATTATATCCAGACACGATGATGCAATATATCTTGCTATATAACAGGGTCCCTGCCTAAGGAAAATGTTAAAAACATAATGATAATAGCATGTTGGTTTAAGATCAGGCGATGGTGTAATTGTAATCCGTGCAGTCCTTTGAGACATTTTGTGATTAAGGTTATTAAATAGTTAAAAAAATACCGTTAACAAAAATGTGCTGTTCTTGTCCACTATGTACCCAACATTCAAATTGCTGGCCGAATTTTATTTACTCTGCGGCATGGTGGCTGGGCAGTTAGCGCGCAGCCCCATCGTGCAGAGGTTCAGGGTTCGAGACTAGTTACCACAACCTCCCCGTGTGGAGTTTGCATGTTCTCCCTGTTTGTGCATGGGTGTCCTCTGGGCACTCTGCAACGTTCAATAAAAAATGATTAGAAATAAGATACTTTGAAGCTTTGGTTCTCAACTAGTCTGAATTGGGGACCCAACCATTCCACCCTCATGACAAGCTTCGACCCAAATCAAGAGTAAATGTCCCCTTCTCAAATGCATTCAAGAAAAGGATTGTGCCGTTTAAAACAGAGATTCTAGACTATTCCTTGGAGTCATAGTTGATGATAGGCTTAGTTGGAAAGCACACATCAAGCACATACAGTCCAAAGTTAATTAGTTCCCGTTTATTTTAGGTATTATTCATTATTTTGCTTTATTTTGAGCTGGTCAAACAATTTGATTAAATGGTTGATTTGAAGATGAAACTAGAAAGAAATACATCATGCATTTGTTAATGTCTGTATTTGTATTTATTAATGCAAAAAATACAATTTGAATATATGAAAGTAAAATTGTTGCGTATAATCTCGTAGTATTTATTTATTATTTTCTTAGTTTTTTTTGCGTTCATTCGGCTAAATGTCAGGAGATTAGCTCACGTCTGCGTTCGGCTGTAATTTAGAAATACGGCGCCTCTTATTGGGAGGCTGTAAAAATAGCGGCGGCTGTTTGTGAAGCTCAAATGGTGAAGAAAATCATGAAGTTGACTAGAGAAAACGTCAAAATGCAAAATGTTGGCATCTGGAGACGTCTTTCGACTCTACTGCGCTTCTTCTTTTGAATCATTCAGTCGGTTGTAGCTATCTTGGGCTGCGGTGGACTTTCTTTGCAGCAACGACTTTTATTAATTATTGAAAATGTTTATTTTTTTTCCCCGTGACTCTCCTTGTGCAAAGCTCAAGTAGCTCGTGGTGTGTCGTTGTGGAACGTATTGGCTTTATAAACCGGCTCTTTGAAGTGAATAGGAGCCGGCTACCCACCAAAGAGGAACCGGTTCCCTTCAAAGTAGTGATGTGTTATTTGAAAACATAATGGATCTCTGAGCCAGCTCTTGGAAGTGAGTGAGGGGAGTCTTAGCCCCTCCTCTCAAAAGCCTATAAAAACGCGCCACCAATCAGGAGCCTGCTTCATTCGAGATAGGGATGTGTCGTTGGTGAACGTTATGGCTCTCTGAAGTAAACGACAGGAGCCTGATCCCCAACAATCAGGAGCCTACTCCATTCGAGATGGTGATGTGTTGTCGGTGAACGTAATGGCTCTATCAACCGGCTCTTTGAAGTGAATGGGAGCCGGCTACCCACCAAAGAGCAACCGGCTCCCTTCAAGGTAGTGATGTGTTATATTTGAACATAATGGATCTCTGAGCCAGCTCTTGGAAGTGAGCGAGGGGAGCCTTAGCCCCACCTCTCAAAAGCCTATAAAAAACGCCCCACCAATCAAGAGCCTGCTCCATTCAAGACAGTGATGTGTCCTTGGTGAACTCAACGTCTCTCTGAGCCAACTCTTTGACGTAAACGACAGGAGCCTGCACCCCACTAGTCAAAAGCCAATTAAAAAGCCCCACCAATCATGAGGCTACTCCCTTCAAGATAGTGATGTGTCGTTGGTGAACTCAACGTCTCTCTGAGCCAATTCTTTTAACTGAATGACGGGAGTCTGATCCCCACCAGTCAATAGTCTGCTCACTTCGATATTATAATGTGTCGTTGGCATTTGGCAAAGGTAAAAACTCAATGAGTCGGCATTATGAATGGGATGATGAGAGTTGGCTCCAAACCAATCAGGAGGTGGCTCCCTTTGTAGTAGTGGTGTGTCATTTGCTAACATAATGGCTTTCTGAGCTCTGGCTCTTTGAAATGAACGACAGGATCCGGCTCTCTTCTAGACATTTATTTGTCCTTTCTGTAGCTTCTCCGCCTCTCGCTTCAAAATTTATATCATAGGTTTCTCAGGGATCTTGTGTTTCACTTTAAGTTTGTTACCTATAAAAATCTATTCTTGTATATTATAATTTATTCAAAAGTAGACATTTTTAATTAATATTTTGTTGCACTGTGCGTATTTCAGGGATTCTGATTTGCTTGACTTTAAAGTTGTTTGTCTGAAAAAATGTACAAGTTTAATCTAGCTAAAAAATCACTATATATTGAAAGGATAAACACTTTTATAACAAAGTGCTTTAATAAATCTTTAAAATTTGAATTCTATTTTGTGTATACTGTTTCAATACATTGATCAAAGCAACACCAAAAAATCAGAACAGCTGTTTGGGAGCTGAAAGAGCAGGCTCCTTTTATAGGGCTAAGCCGAAAGAGCTGCTTCTCTAAAAAGCGCCTGAATTTCCGTTAATACAATGTGCCGACTCCAAAAATGAACTATTAAGATTTCGACTCAAGTGAGGCTCAGATTTCAAAATGTCTGAATGGTCAAAAAAGATTTCCAGCGTTGCAAAAAGTTGTAAATCCCAACAGCTCCTCTGATAAGTTATCGGTTTCTCTTCTTGTATTGCTGTCCGTGGACCTGTTGGCATTTACTGGCTATCAGAGTAAAACCCTGCATGAAAAATGAGCCCAATTTTCAAACACAATAATCTATTTTGATAAAAGGGAGTGTAAGAGTGTTGATTTTCCATGACATCAGTGTTGTTGTGGGGGCGTGTTGGCCCGCAACTTTGTTTTGGCCTCTGATGGCCTGGGCAAGTTATGCTTTTTATGATGAGGTCAAGTTCAGTCATGTTTATTTGTGACGCCCTTAATCAGAAGTATTCTCAAAGGGCTACACAGATTATTGCAAACTACAGACTATTATTACACCATCCCCTGATCGAAAACCTACATGAGGGCAAGGGAAAACTCAAAAACCTCAAGTCAAGTCTGTCACGGTCGCCATGACGACCAGTATGCCACGCCCCCGAACTCAAGCTGAAGCAGATCAGCTGATTGCTGTTCTGCTACTTAAGGCTGGATTTTGGGTTTGGCGGGGGCTGGTTCATTACTTACTACTCATTCTTCACAGTCCCGGTCTGTTATGCCTTGTCCTGTTTAGTCTGTTATGCCTTGTCCTGTTTTAGTCTGTTATGCCATGTCCCGTTAAGTTCGTGCCGGAGGAACTCTGTATTGTTCTGTTTTGCCCCGGAGTATTGGGCGACTTTTATTTTATTAAATAAAACCTATGGATCGTCAACGCATTTGAGTTCTCCCTTCATGCCTCCTGCCTCCGTTCTGGTCCGGTCACCTTCCACGCCACCACGTCTCGTGACAGAATGAACCCGCCAACAATTGAACTCAGCGAACGATCCCAGCGCGACTTGGGGAGAGCTGGAGTGCGCAGTTTGGCAGGCGCCTACTGAGTTGGCCTTCCCTGCCCGTTCGAACCACGGCCCCGCCCGTCGTGGCCCTTGCTGTGCCTCGAATGGGGTCCCAGGAAGAATTGACGCCTGCCTGCCCGACTCCCGTGCCGATTGCCTGCTATTCCCTCTCCCCTGCGTGCCAGTCCGACTCCGCTGCCTGCCAGTCCGACTCCGCTGCGTGCCAGTCCGACTCCGCTGCGTGCCAGTCCGACTCCCCTGCGTGCCAGTCCGACTCCGCTGCCCGCCAGTCCGACTCCGCTGCCCGCCAGTCCGACTCCGCTGCCCGCCAGTCCGACTCCGCTGCCCGCCAGTCCGACTCCCCTGCGTGCCAGTCCGACTCCGCTGCCCGCCAGTCCGACTCCCCTGCCCGCCAGTCCGACTCCCCTGCGTGCCAGTCCGACTCCGCTGCCTGCGTGCCAGTCCGACTCCGCTGTCTGCGTGCCAGTCCGACTCCGCTGCCTGCGTGCCAGTCCGACTCCGCTGCCTGCGTGCCAGTCCGACTCAGCTGCTCCTGTTTTGCCGGTTCTGATTTTGACTCTCTCATGTCTTGTCTGTTCTGATTCCGCCTGTCCTGTCTGAATCACCACTTCTGCATCGGCCTGTCCTGTTTTTGCCTGTCCTGTTTTTGCCTGTCCTGTTCTCGTCGGTTCTGCCTGTCTGTCATCCCCTGTCCAGTTGACTACCAGACCCCCCCTGCCGAGCGCCGATTCCGATCCGCCCGACGCAGATGGCGCCTGCCTCTCCCCGTTCCTGCGTGTTCGGAGGAGGGAGCAGGGTTGCCCCAATCGCGATCGTCAACATTCCGGGGCGCGAGGTAGTAATTTTTTCTTTTTTTTTTTTGGGACCTCGGGAGCTGTCCCTTAAGAGGGGGGCTCTGTCACGGTCGCCATGACGACCAGTATGCCACGCCCCCGAACTCAAGCTGAAGCAGATCAGCTGATTGCTGTTCTGCTACTTAAGGCTGGATTTTGGGTTTGGCGGGGGCTGGTTCATTACTTACTACTCATTCTTCACAGTCCCGGTCTGTTATGCCTTGTCCTGTTTAGTCTGTTATGCCTTGTCCTGTTTTAGTCTGTTATGCCATGTCCCGTTAAGTTCGTGCCGGAGGAACTCTGTATTGTTCTGTTTTGCCCCGGAGTATTGGGCGACTTTTATTTTATTAAATAAAACCTATGGATCGTCAACGCATTTGAGTTCTCCCTTCATGCCTCCTGCCTCCGTTCTGGTCCGGTCACCTTCCACGCCACCACGTCTCGTGACAAAGTCACGTTTTTTTGTATAGCACTTTATCACATGATGTCAAGAACCAGAACAGAATCAGGACCCAGACGCGTGACGTTACTCATACAAGCCTTTTATTTTATGAGAAATGGGGAACATGCACGTTATGCAGCAGTCTGGCGTGAAATGATAGGAAGCCAGAGGCCGACGAGATTGAGACCAATTGCCCAAGTTGATATTGGACAGGACTGGACAGACATTATAAATAATTAAACAGGATATCGAAAATAAACAGGACAAACTAGACTGGAAAGAAAACTGGAGAGAATAATAAACAGAACAAAAATAGACGCAAACAAAACTGGAAACCGAAATAAAACAAGGACAAAATAAACGGGAACAATACTGGACAGGAAATACTAACAGGAACAAGACCGAGTCGAAACCACGGGGCAGAGGTTCGTTGACGGACTGACAAAGGAAGAGTGAGAGCACTGAGCTTAAATAGACGGAAAGCCAATCTGTCAACGAGCTGCAGCTGGCGCCACACAGGAGGGGCCAATTGCCGCCATGGCAACCGTGACACATGGAGTCTCAAAGGTCTGCACAGAAAACAGATTATTGCAAACCACAGACTATTGTTACACCATCCCCTGATCTAAAACCTATATGAGGGCAAGGAAAACTCAAAAACGTCTATATAAGTAAAAACGAAGAAACCTTGAGAAGAGACTACACATGAGGATGACCAGGCTACAGCAGATGTTACAATAACAAACAATACACAGATATTGTCAACAGGAAATATAGGTGATTCATTAGCCATAGAACAGAAGTGTGTTTTAAGCCTAGATTTAAACAATTCCACTGAGGTTGCAGAGCGAATCTCAGGGGGAAAAGCATTCAACAACACCGGGGCCCGAACCTGCGGATTTCTTCTTGGCTCTAGCGATCACTAGTAGACCAGCATTATCAGAGCCAAGGCTCCGGCCCGGTAGATAGTGGGAATTTCAATCTGAAAGACAAGTCAATTGTTTTATTACAAAACCGCAAGTTTTGCAGAACAGTGTGGGGAAGAATGCTCTTCCTTTGTACGATTTGGAAATGTACTAAAATATTGCGTTTTTGACATTCATGTCCCCCCCGGAGCGGTCTCACTCAGCGCTGAGGCAAATAGCAAAATGGCAGCCATGCATCTCGTCAATCGTCTTTTGGCCGCAAGGGAGAAAAAGAAATATGATTCCGTTTTAACTTGCCAACTGTCTCCTTATTCATACTTGTTAAAAAGTACATTTTGCCATGCAAAGTATGGTTTTTCTATGCATTCTAAGAAGTGTACGAGTTATTCATTCATTGAAATACATGAAAAATTGGAACACACAGAGTTATCGCTGGTTCAATTCTTCATGGGCAAAAAAGAAATGTTTTTTTAAAAAAATAGTGTAAAAAAAAAATCAAAAAACATTTGTGCTAGCCAAGATTCAAGCTGATTGGACATTTATTTTAAAATAATTAATAAAGACAAAAAAAACAGACAAGTGCTTTCTCCCTATCTTTTCGCCATACCGCCTAGACCAAAGGTCTTGAACGTTTTTAAAGCTAAAGGCTACTTTTTATTAATAATTAGACGCCCAGTTTGATATGGATTCCTCAAATAATAACATGTTATAATGTTGTAACTATGTTATTACCAGGTTTATTATTTTAACTACATTTGAATAGACTACTAAAAAAAATCACTTTAATAGAAGGTCACAGTGACCCGGCACTGGTGAGCTAGTTTCAGAACAGGTCCGTTAGGCAGCAGTCTGGCGTGAAATGATCGGAAGCCAGAGGCCGACGAGATCGATACCAATTGCCCGAGTTGATATCGGACTGATGGGGTCGATACCGGACAGGACGGGACAGACAGGATAGATAATGAAACAGGATATCAAAATTAAAAAGGACAAACTACACGGGAACGAAAACTAGAGCGAAACAAAGAACAGGACGAAAATAGACGGGAACGAAGCTTGAAACCGATATTAAACAGAACAAAAATAAACGGGAACAATACCGGACTGGAAATACCAACAGGAAAGCAGGACCGAGTCAAAACCCACGTCTTACGGGGCAGAGGTTCGTTGACGGACTGACAAAGGAAAAATGAGAGCACTGACCTTAAATAGACGGAAAGACAATTTGTCAATGAGCCGCAGCTGGCGACACACGGGCGGGGCCAATTGGGCGCCATGGCAACCGTGACATGCAAGCACATCAGTTGTTCTTAGGGTGCACACTTGTCCCCACGGCACAACGTTGGAGACCCCTGGCCTAAATGCATCTCTTTCTCTCTCTCTCTCTCGTTTTTATCTCTTTTTCTCCCACTTTCTTTCTATCCTTCCCTATCTTTGTCTCTTTGCTTCTGTCTTTCTTTCTCTTTGCTTCTCTCTGCATTAAGTATGCGTCTGTCTGTCTCTGCTAAGGCACATTTATTTCTTTTATTCAGATTTCAAGAGTGACTCTATCTATCTATCTATCTATCTATCTATCTATCTATCTATCTATCTATCTATCTATCTATCTATCTATCTATCTATCTATCTATCTATCTATCTATCTATCTATCTATCTATCTATCTATCTATCTATCTATCTATCTATCTATCTATCTATCTATCTATCTATCTATCTATCTATCTATCTATCTATCTCTATCTGTCTGTCTATCTGTCTATCTGTCTGTCTGTCTGTCTGTCTGTCTGTCTGTCTGTCTGTCTGTCTGTCTGTCTGTCTCTACTGGATGGACTTTAATGATCTGATTTTACGGTTGTTTAAAGAAAAACAAAAACAATAAGTGAGACGTCGCTAAAATTAGTCAGTACTTGAGGAGTGTTTTCACCAAGTATTTTTTTTTACTTTTACTCAAGTAAATGTTTCGGATGACTACTTTTGTCTTCTTTTTGAGTCATTTTGTCTTGAAGTAACACTACATTTACGTATTAATTTTTTGCTACTTGATTGCATGCGATATTCTCTTCAGCCACTAGAGGACAGTATTTAACAAACACCTATGTAGAAAGCTTCGTTTTTCTTGACAATGGAATGACAATCGAAAAATGTGGCTTCACTTGACCGCTTGAGAGTTTGCAAGATTGTTGGCGTGAATCTAGTCCTTTTGTCTTGTGTTGCTATGGGAGACATGAATAATTGAATGGATGAATGGCATTTATTGTCATTATACAATCTTACAACAAAATTGGAGGGCTTTTCCTTTTTGCGTCTCTTCTTGTGTCTTGGAAGACCGTGACCCTGTACAGTTTATCAATTTAAATTTGAATTATTTGATTTATATATGTATCTAAATTAGGCAGCACGGCGGGGCAGTGGTTAGCGCGTGTGAGGCAGAGTTCTGAGGTTGTGAGATCAAATCCCCTGTGTGGAGTTTGCATGTTCTCCCCGTGCTTGTGTGGGTTTCCTCCGGGCACTCCGGTTTTCTCCCACATTCCAAAAACATGCTTGTCAGGTTAATTGGCCGGTCCAAATTGTCCCTGGGAGTGAATGAGCAAGTGAGTTGTCTGTCCCTGTGTGCCCTGCGATTGGCTGGCAAACAGTTCAGGGTGTCCCCTGCCCACTGCCCGAAGATGGCTGGGATGGGCTCCAGCACCCCCGCGACCCCACTGAGGATCAGCGGTGCAGATAATGGATAGATGTATCTGAATTTTTAAAATATTAATTTTAAATTTTGTATTTGTAGTTTTTTACTTATATATTTTTTAATGTTGAATACATTTTTGTTTATTTTTAATTAAACAATAAATATATTTTTATTGTTTGTGTATGTTTTATTGGCTCTATTTACGATTTTTATTCATTTACCTTTTGAATTTTATTTTATTTTTCCCATTTTTATTATTTCTAATTGATTTATATATATATATATATATATATATATATATATATATATATATATATATATATATATATATATATATATATATTTAGCATTTTTTCATAAGTTTTTTATTTTTATTTTTGTATTTTCACTATAGTTTTTTAATCGATCTTTGTCAAAATCGTAAATCCATCTTTTAAAATGTATTTTAAATATATTTTTGGGTGTTTTTTTAAATTTATATTTGATTTTACTTGTATTCATTTGAAAATATTTACATCTGAATTAACTTATTTAAATATTCATTTGGAGTTTGATACATATCATTTATTATTATTTTTCTTTCAATATTCTTTTTTTAAATTTTATTTATTTGTGTATTCTTTTTTAATTGCTATTTAATTTATTTTAATTTGTTTTGGATTTTCTTTATTAATGTATCTTTTTTTGTTTTTAAAAGTATTTTTCAATTGATCATTTTAAAAATAAAAATATATATCTTTCAAATCTAATTTTTATCTTGCATTTTTTGTGCATTTTCTTTCATCAATTTTCACTGACTCAGCTCTCCTCTCTGGAGCATATTCAAAGTAAAATAGAATCGAGCATATCAATAGTATTTGCACTGCTGCAAAAATAAGTGAGTTATGAAAAAGTGTCCCATTAGCAAGACTGCTTGCTAGCTTGTTTACTTGCAAAGAAGCGTATGCAAACAAACTTTTGAGTGTGTGTGGGCGTCTCCCCAGGCAACTTGCGTCAGAAAGTTTCTTCTGATGCTTGCTTCTTGACATCATGTCCTGCATGTCCTTATTTTTTACCTTTTCAAAAGTGAGTCATAAACTGCCAGTGGAAGCTGAATTTTACAAGTATTCTTACCTTTTATTTTTCACTTACAACCAGAGTATCAAACTCCTTTGAGCCTGGCGGCCAAATAGTATAAAAAGAAAACATTCCCACAGGGGCTGGACCCTGAATAGCATAAAACCTGTGTCTTAGCTGGGGGTCTTTTTGGAGGCTCACAATTAAATTATGATTCTTGGAAATGAATTAATTTCCACTATAGTTTATTTAACTCAGGGAAAATCATGCAGACTGAAAAGTGACAAGAATGGCACACACACACATTAATTTAAAGGATTGATTTAATGAAACAAAAGTCTAAAATCTAAATGTGTTTCTCAAAGGCTGAACAGTTTCCGAATACAATATCATTTAATTAACTATGAATTTACAATTTTATCCACCTTATTTTCCGGTATATAAGGCATCCTAGATTATAACGCGCACTTCTAAATTTCTGCACAATTTGGGTTTTTAGGTGCGCCTTATAGACCAGAAAACGCAGTACATGAAATATTAGATTGATAATAAATAATACAAGATATATGGATCAGAAATTTTTGCTAAAGACAGTTCTCCAAATTAAAAAACTAAGAAATCGGACATTTTTTAAGCATATTTCCTCTTCTGCTAATGTGCAGGATGCTATCAAGCGCCTGGTCAGAAAGAAAAAGTCAGTTATTTAAAATAAAGGAAATATAACAAACAAGCACAGTTTTTTTGTGATTATATTATTAAAAAAATGAATTAATAGTTAATATAAGTATTTTCAAATTAGTCTGTTGTAAAATATTTTCCATATATAAAGCACATTGGACCATGGGGTGCATATAGGGTTGCACAAAAAATAAGATTAGATCTCATCATCTCATCTCATTAGCTGCACCGCTTATCCTCAGTAGGGTCGCGGGGAAGAAGATAAGATAAGATAATCCTTTATTCGACCCACAATGGGGAAATTGTTTTTGTTACAACAGTGTGACAGTGAATAATAAATAAATAAATACATTTTAATTAAAGTAATTCATTTCATAGAACATAAATTAACATTATAATATCTGGTTTGACCACTAAAATAAATTCACTCATTCATAAAGAGTTCCTGTGCTGTCCTCACTCCAAAGTGTGCTTTTCTGTGTTTACCCTTTCGCAACAAAAAAATGAACATTTTAACCACAAGAGGGCACTCGAAGACCACTCTATATGTTTCTAAAAGGCAGAATAATTTAGTTGTAATCATGCATTTTCAGTTTTATCAACCGTATTTTCCGCTATACAAAGCGCATTGGGTTATAAGGTGCACTTTCAAATTTCTGCCCGATTTGGGTTTCATAGGTGCTTCATATAGTATGGAAAATATATTATGTTTTCTGTGTTTTTCAGGCATGACGTGTTCCTCCGTTAGCTTTTTCCTGTTAAATCAAAAGTGACTCTTGTATTTCCGAGTGTGTTGGTGTTTGCACTGAATGATCAATATTTTAATTGAAATTGTGTTATATGTTTTTCAAAGATGGAGTTTTTTTCCTCTTTTTTTCGCTTTTTTCATTTAATTTTTTTCTTCTTCTTTGGTTTCTCCCCCCCAGCTTTTTGCTTCTTTTTTTACTCTCCTTTTTGATTTTCTTTCTTTTTTCTTATTTTGTTTTTCTGGCTTCTTGCTTTTTCTTTTTTGCTTACTTATTTTGTTTCTTTCCCCCCCCAAGCTTTTTACTTTTGTTTTCTTGCTTATTTTTTTGTTTGTTATTTTCCACTCCTTTTTCATTTTTTATTTTGTTTGCTTTATTTATTTCTGTCTCGGTTCTGGACTTCTTGTTTTTTTTTCCTGTTTAGCAACAAAAAATTAACGTGGTAACCACAATGGGGCACTCGAAGACCACCCAATGTGTTTCTTAAAGGCAGAACAGTTCCCACATGCAGTATCAAGTCATTGTAACCTAGCATATCTAATTGTATCCACCATTTTAGGGTATAGAAGGCTCACTGGATTACAAAGCACAATTTCTGCCCTATTTGGGATTTTTAGCTTGGCTTTATAATACAGAAAATATGGTACATAATATTGTAAAAATGATTTGAAATATTTGCATTAGAAATTTCTTCTAAAAATGGTCATATTAGAAATTTGACAACTTTTGCAGCATGTTTCATCATTGCCTTTTCTGCTAACAAGCACGAAGCTGGTTAGCTAGCGCCTCGTTCACATGAAAATTGCAGCCGCAAGGCCTTTATAAGGAATGTCAGTTATTTGACGACTTCTTCCTTGCAGACCAGATTTTTTTTTCTCCTTTTTTTTTCTTTTCGGTGGTGGCGCTATTCTTCTGAAATGGAGTTTGGCGAGTGTCGACTTGTCCGGAGACGCCGCAGGAAGTTTGGCGGAAAAATTTCCGACACAAATGGAGTTTTGTTACACCAAATTGTGGAGGAAGTTGTGCATAAAGAAAAAAAAGGGTGAGCGTTGCAAAGTCTGCTGGGGGGACATGCCTGGCCACGTTTGCCCTCCCTGCCGGCCCACCGCCCGTCGCCGATTCTCACTGATTCTGGCTCTTTTTCGAAAACCGGCTCCCACAGCTCGGCTCTTTCGGCTCGGCTCTTTAAAAAGAGCCGTCTCTTTTGCATCCCAGGCATTTTACTGTACATGTTGACGCTGGTGTTTTGCAGATACTGTTGTACCTTAAAATCTAGGACCTGTAAGGCGTCTACAAACTAGAGTCTCTTGCGTAATTTTCACTATGCTACCTTTTTATACTCTGATTAAAGCCTTTAAGTCCTGTTCCCTGAAGGGAGTATTACACAGCATTGTAAGAGATACTGGCATGAAAATCTCTCACCCGTAGAAGAAATTCACAGTTTAGAGGTCAAATAGGGTGAGCAACGTGAACTGTATAGATCCGAGGAGAAAATGTTTTGAGGTGAGGGGAGGTATGGTGAGATTTCCCGGAGTGATGAGGGCATTTGAGGTTGTGCCTTCGAATTAAAATCAGTGTAGTAAAGCGCATATGGTTTTATGTCATTTTTCACACCATTTTTATTCAACGTACCAGAGAGGAATGTTATAGGATGGAGAGAGCATGAAGTCGTCCTGAAAGTTATAAACACATAAAGCACAACAAGGATAGCAACTCTGGTGCATCTGAGGATTATTCGTTTTTTATGGGACATTAAATAAATACATCGTAAATTTTGTGTTGGTGTTGTGTTCATAGTTTATATTGTCCATGAATGATTTTAATCACGTATTTAACAACATTTACAATGCTTGGTTTGGGCTTAGAAGAATTATTTATGCTGACTTAAATAAAAAATTAGGGATGCGCGTTATACACATATAAATGTGGTATTTCATCAACATACTTCTCACCTTTTTAAGCTCCAAGCGATTTTAGTGGCCTGTCTTCAATTTCTTGGCAGTTTCTCGCAATGAATATCCTTTATTTCTCAGAACAAAAACAGACTGTCGAATTTCACATGAAAGTGATCTTTTCCTCTCCATTCCGAAACTTTAATTTACACCCACAATATGTATTGCTCCAGATACTGGACTAGCTCAGAGGAAGGTCAGTTTTATGGCTTCCGTAACCAGTTAAACTGTTTTCAGCTAAGTTAGCATCATTGTCATGATTACCGATATGCATCACCTTTGCCCGCTCCTTTGGCGCCAACTGCCTCGGACTCTGATTGGCTCCCCGTTTCTATTCAAACCCACTTCTTTCTCTCACCTGTTGTCAGTCTGTCGGCGAACCTCAGTTTACTCGAAGGTTAGCTTTTTTTGACCCCGAATCACACCTGTTTTTGCCCTCGTCTGTTCCCCGGCTTCGACCCTTTTTTTGATCCTGACCACGACTACTCTGCTCTCCTGGCTTTTGACTCGTTTCTGATCCCGACCACGTTTTTTGCTCTCCTGCCCGGCTACTGACCGTTTTTTTTCCGTTCCCGACAACGCCATCGCTCGCCACGGAAGTCCCACTTCCGCGTTCAGAGCGACCTGCTTCCCATGAACATCGATCACCTGATCGTGGGTGCAACCCTTTCCTTTCTTCCAATAAAACTGAGAAAAACGTAACACAAGTGGGTCCTGTCTCCGATCTGGTCCTGACAATCATTGCACAAGGGTTTTTCCAATAATTCATTTCCAAGAATCAAATACCAAACAAAACACTGAAGTGGAGCTTGCTGAAAATGGGCCTTTATATGCCTATGTAGATATTCCATTAAAACAAGACATTTGCAGCTATAAAGACGCTCCCCTATATACGAACATTTGACCTACGCAAAACCGGAGATACAAACATTTTTACCGGGATGTCGAAAAATATCCGGACATTGCTGTTAGTTAGATTTTGTATTGTGTGCACATTTTTTCAGAGTAGTAGACAGTACTGTAGTGCTCCGTTCCGCCGCTTGTCGCTGTGAGAGGTCACCCAGCATTCAGCCTGAAGAAAATCACCCAGAAGAAATCCGGCTTCTACTTCCATGGTTCCTGTGTAATCATAACAACGTGTACTGTATCGCGAGCGCTAAGAACTTTGAGAATTTTATTGTTTAATATCTCGTGCATCCCTTCAATATGGTTGGTATGAAGTGTAAAGAAGAGGCGAGCCATTTCTTTTGAAACGAGAGTGGAATAAGAAAGCTAGATGCGGTTGAGAAAATGGTCAGAACGCTTTTCTTCGGCCACTTTTTACCACGGAGGAGAACCTCTTGAAGCGCATCTCCCAAAAGTAAGTTAGATCTCACTTTATTTATCTTTATAGAGCATGTTATTTCAGGATTTTTTCTAATATAGTAAAAAACAATACAGGTTACTTACACAAGCCTTAAACATACTTACATAAACCTTAAATATACAAAATATAGCACTGAAGCAACTTACGAACAAATTCAACTTACGGACAATCGTCCGAAACCTGGTCGGGCAGCGTCTGGAGTAGTAATTTACCACGTCAACAATGTATGGTGTGTATTTCATGTTATTTTCTTTCAAAAATAAGAACATTTCTGAGGAACCCAAAACTTTTGAATTGTATTGTATATACGCAACAAAATTGGCCTCATCAACATGGAATCCGTGAAAATCTTGGCCAAAGACAAGAGATAAAATCGTCTCGTAGGTAACCGGCTCTCGATCGTCAGGGAGCCGGCTCCCGTTGTTCACTTCCAAGAGCCGGTTCATAGAGCCGTTTCGTTTAGGAAGGACACATGACTACTTGCTCAGTTTGTTTCCTCAGGTATGTTGGAGGTGTGGATGGGAGTTTGTCTTAACATGAAAAGACTTTACGCAGAATGGAATGGCTTGTTGGCTCGGTTCGCGGGGGGGCGGTGGGGGGTTCGTTTCCTGAGATGACACATGCCCTCCATTTTTTTTTTAAATGCATTCTCTGCCAAATGCACGGTTGGCGTCCATGAGATAAATCTACCCCAAATGTTTTGCAAGCGATTCATGATTGTCCCACTGCAATCTAGAGGGGGGGTTTGCATAGAGGAGGAATCGGCGTATTTGTCTTCCTGCACAAACGGGCCTTCTTCCCGTCTGCGCCTGCTCTGCTTGTTGTTGCAAGATAGCGAGCGAGCGAGCTGCAGAATATACAATGCAAAAAAAGTCAATTTTTTTCAGCCTGGCTAGCATCAGGGCTGCAACTAAGGACTATTTTAATAGTCGACGAGTCACGTACTATTGAGTCGTGTGTGGAATGATCGGATATTTGTTCATTATTTCTTAAATTTAGCATCAAATTGATTTGATGATGTGGCAAAAACAAGAAAAATTGGAACAATGAAAAATATATCTTTTATTGAACATACTCTACAGTCATACAAAAACTAAATATAAAATCTAAAACCAATTAGGACTGCGCTCAGTCAGTAGAGACAAAGATACAAAAATAAACCTCTGACCATTTTTAGGGACAGACAAATGAAAAATAAATTTAAATTAAAGTAAACATGTGTATCCCTTCAAACCTTCCTGTGTGGAGTTTGCATGTTATCCCTGTGCTTTTGTGGGTTTCCTCTGGGTACTCCCGCATTTCAAAAACATGCATGTCAGGTTAATTGTCTGGTACAAATTGTCCCTAGGTGGAAATGACCGAGTGAATTGTCTGTCCCTGTGTGCCCTGCGACTGGCTGGCAACCAGTTCAGGGTGTCCCCTGCCCAATGCCCGAGGATAACTTGGATGGGATCCAGCACCCCCGCGACCCTACTGAGGATAAGCGGTGCAGATAATGGATGGATCGATGTTCATCCCTATAAACCAAGAACAGACATATTAGCAGCAGGGGTACATTAAACAAAATTAAATTCTATGCACATTTTGTGATGTCTAGTGCAGTGTTTTTCAACCAGTGTGCCAGGGCACACTAGTGTGCCGTGAGACCTTGTCTAGTGTGCCGCAGGAATTTGCCCAATTTTATCTTTCCCCAAAAAATCAGGCCATTAGTCAGTATTCTTGCTTTCTTCAGACGAGGGACTGTAATAGTCATCCATATCAGTAGGTGGCAGTAGATTTTTATATACTTTTTATGTACTAATTATCTGCTCTTGAGGTAGCACAGTACATTTAATAACTTCAAAGGGGTTTAAGATTGCACTGTAAAAAATAAAAACATAAATAAAGCTCACAATGTTTTTTAATTTAAAGTATCATTTTCTTCTTTCGATACACTAATTATCTGATTATGAGGTAGTACAGTGAAATATTTGACATCATTTTCAAACATTTTTGACAGACGGCGTGCCTCGGAACTTTTTTATAAATAAAAGTGTACCTTGGTTCAAAAAGGGTTTAAAAACACTGGTCCAGTGCAAAGACTGACAACAAAAAACTTAACAATTCTCAGTTTTTAAGGTTTTAGTAACCAACGTTTGTTCTTCCGACTGCATCCATTTGATTTCAAATAGGTTTTTCAGGCACAGTCCGCTGGAGCTCTCTTTAATATCGAAATATAAGCGTACAAAATGTACAATGTACTGAATTTTTTAGCCCATAAGGCACTCATAAACGTTGCAGAAGTTTTAGAGCGCGTAGAGTGGCCGATATTGACCAGCTTGGTGGCCTTCTGGTTGGGCGCCCTTTGCCGAGAATGGGGCATCACAGGTTCGAGCTTCGGGTGAAATCTGATGTTTTTGTGAGTTACTTCACATTTCCAACTAAATGAGACTTCTAGGTGTCTCCTGGGACTTTTTAGCTTCTCTTGTTTGATTGCCATCACCTTCCGCTTGCGCGGAAGGGGGCGCTTGACGTCACATGCATTGCATTGTTAGCGGAAGTACTCATGGATGCTAATGTTATAGCGTATCTAGCAATTTGAAAGTGATTGTGCAGCCAGAGGCTGAGCAGGGTTGCCCCACCAAATATGAATCAAATCCAAAACCTCCCTCTCCCTCCATTGAATGCTTTCCGTGTTTTCGTCCACCGCGGTGCGTTGATTTTTACGTTACGCGGAAAAACATGGAGACTGTGCAGCCGCCGCGGGAGGATTGAAGTATAATGAATCGAAGGTTTGGAAGTTGGAGGAAGCTGATAACGAACTCTGACAAGGTTTTATCCGTGGCAATACTTGAATAAACCTCGACCAAACTCAGTATTGCTACCGCTGTACTTTCAAATATGCACAGTTGTATGGTTGTCAGTGTTGTAAGGAAAAATAACCCAACCACCCCCCCTCCATGAAATTGTCCCTCCTCTTGGTGCAAGTGTTACCAAAACATCTTCGTATCTAATTTTTTGGAGAATATAATAGAACAGTAGAGCTCGAAGCATTCGCACCCACGCCTTTTCTCACAATGCGCCTTATGGGTCTGAAATTGCAGTATGTCATGAAACCATATTGGCTTGAACGTTACTTGAATCTTACCGAGGCGAGTCGGACTCCGTTTTGTTTACCTGTTTGACGCGCTTAGTCTTTCAATGTTCATGCATCACAGAGTTACTGCCATGATATGCAAGGTTTGCTTTGCAAGTAGTCTTTTTATTGTCCGTTTCCAGGCTAAAAGGCCTACTTGGTGTTTATGTTGTCATTTTTGTATGTTTGTGGCTGCTCGAGACAGATGCCACTGCACATGAGTGACTCTCAGCAGAGATTGTATTCATGTAGAGATGCCTCACTCTGTTGAAATATTGTGTCTTGCGACATTAGCTGACAATGGTATTCATTGTCAACTATTTATCGATTTTGTCGCCAACTACGACTGATCGTTGCTGTCCTAGATAGCATTGACTGTCCTCACTGAGGATAGGAAAGTCAGTTTGGTCCTTAAGGTGTCAAAGTCTGTTGCATCGGTTGAGATTCTGAGACTAAAAGCTTGTCGTTGGTGTCTATTGAAGATTTTGCAAAATTTAAGTTATTGCTTCTGTTTTTTTTCTGAAGTGCTGTGAGGATAGAAGATGTGCTGACAAGTTCCCATAATGAGTCAGAGGATGAGTTTTTAAAAATGTTTTAAATCATAACTTGTCGAGCTGATATTTAGGTGAGAGCTAATCTGAGCTAGCTGCTCAGTGGTTATTCATATTCAACATGCGAATGTGACTTTCACATGATGTGCTGTTATGATTTTTTTTACATTTATATCAATTACAATATAAAAAAAAAGAAATAAACGAAGAAAAATACTAAGGGAAAGGAATATAGGTAAAAAAGAAAAAAAGGGAAAAAAAGGAAAAATAACAAAAAAAAGACCAAAGAAAAAGATCGAAAAATTATGAAAAAGAAAAATAAGAAGGAAAATGGGTTTACATATCGTCTTTGTCGGCCGAGGGGTACACTCCCAAAAACCAATAACCTGTCTTTTTTCCTTTTTTTTAAACCTTTTTTTCTCTTTTTTTTCTACTTTGATCCTTTTTCCTTTCCTCTCACCTCCTTTTTTCTTCCTTCATTTCTTTAGTTTTTTTTAATTTTTAATATTTCTCTTTTTTCTTTTTTTCTTTTTTAAATTGTGTACCTCTTCACACGAGCCTCATTTGTTCCAGGATCGTGCTTGTAGCTCAAATTACTCGTGTAACAAACAAAATTTCCTGATGTGAAATTATTAGACACTAATTGGTCCGCTCCTGTTCTCCCAAAAGGAACCCAGTGGACAGCTATGAGACACATTTTCCTGATCACTAAAAACATTCAAATGGTGATTAAACATAAAAATATCATGAAAAGATAAAAGAGATGATATTAACGAAAAGAAATGCGAGCTTATTATGAGCACTTACCATGGAGGAAGTCGGCGTAATGGCGGTTTATGCGTGATGCAGGAGTGTTTGTGTGTAGGGGTGCAAGAAGACCAATGGAGTATGAGAGACTGTTGATGATACATAAAAATTTGTGCCAAAAATAAAGTTACTGTAATTTAAAATGAATGTACACACAACAATTTTTACAGCATACTGTTTTTATTTTAAGAAAGCAAGGTACAGCAAATTCTCTTCCGTGGCTTTGTAACCTGCACTCGCTTCTTCCTCACGCCTAACCACAGATTCACTGAGACAGTCGTCTTCTTGAATTTCTCAAACCAGCCACAGAGGGGATTGAAATCCATTCTGGTTGTACCCGACGCTGCCTTAAGATGTAGGTCCTTGCAGATAGACACCGACATCTGCTCTCCGTTTTGCTATCTCCCGCTAGGTCCTTGTCGCGTATCCACAAAAACAAGTCTCTCCATCTTGTCATGAATAGTGGTTCGCAATTGTGAAAGAGCAGTTCCGCCCCTGGTCGGTTTTATAGCCTTGATGACATCTTTCTGTTCCAATAGCGTACAAACAGATGTTGACTGTACTGTTTCGCTCATCACATGAACACCATACTTATGTTTGTCTATTATTTCCTGCATCATTGAAAATAGTTGTTGTTTGCAGCCCTAATATAGACCAAGGTAAGATCCTCCCCCTCTTTGAGTTTTTGAGCTGATTAGCATCAAATTCCATTGTCAATGTCCTGAAAACAAGGCAAGGTGGTGGTCTTATCGGCCATAAAAACATTGGCTGTCTGCCTTGCATTCTTGACATGGACAAACAGACGGACATGTCCGTCCTTTATCTCCAGAATGTGCTTCGAGAGCATCGCAAAGATGTCACGCCGAGGACAGAGGAGTGAAAGCAGTTCCCGGGCCATCTTTTTTTTCACGGAGAGACGGCCTCACTTATCGTCTCCTATGTTTTTTAGCCGACGAAGAATTTCCTGGAAAATGTACGTGCTTATGTCATACTTTAAACAGCGACGAGAAAGTCTGAGACAGATTGGTGACCTCCTCAAGGTTCGTAATTTGCTTGAAATCCCTAAAAATGTTTGCATTTCAATGGTGTGTTTGCAAGGTTTGAAAAACGGCTGGAATTTGGGGTGAAGTGCTTGTAAATGCTTGGAATTGCTTCTTGGCACTCTAACTCTATAGATAACACATCAAAAGAAGAAAAAATCAATTAGGCACGGAAATTGTTCTGCTCCTCCCCATAATTATGCAAATATGTTGCAGAATATTCCACTCGCCAGGGGACTCTCACAGTTGACCCATCCTCTAGAGCTGGAGGAACACAATACTTTCAAAATGACTAATGCCATTAACGCAACATGTGAGTGTAGCTACCAAACAGACATCGATTGTAGTGAACAGTGATTGCATACCGCTCAATTTATTGAAGTAGGCCACGTGTCATGGGTGGTTTGATATTGTCCAGCTAACGCCCATTAAGCATCCAGGCTTCCAAAGGCTTCCTGTTTTGTTTGCTCCTGGTTAGCCCCCATTTGAAACACACAGTGTGGTTTGGCAGGTTATTCGGCTAGCCTGCCGTGTTCATTTGTTTATTCCTAGCGAGCCTCAAGTTTGTCGCTGTCGCTGCTTTTTTTTGTTGGTTTCTGGTTAGCCTGGCTGCTCACTGCCTGTTTTTTGGCCGACCAGCCTTGCATTTTTTAGCCACTATTAGCTATCTGTGTGTTTTTTTTTAAATTAGCCCTTTAAGGCTGGTAGCCCTTTCTTGTACTATATTTGCATCCACCTGCAACACAACGCTTAGGTATTCCCCACAAAAACTATCAAAACATGGCTTGAATTACGATTACCTCTTCGACTAACTTACATGTGAACCAATATGGTGACTGGCTTGCAAGGGTGCTGATGTTCCTGCGATGACATCACAGCTCAGGATAAGACATCCTCTTTAAATTGCATTATCTTGGAAAATAATTGGAATGTACTGATTAAATACAGTGTATATAGATTTGATACAAAACCATGAATTTCCTTAAATTTTGTATGTTTTAGAATTTGTGACTACCTTCAATAAAGATTCCCACATGATTTTCTGTCAATTCGATTCGTATCATTTGCGTCGGCAGTCCAGATGGGAGGTCCCCGATAGTTTTTGCACGCACCCCTCATGGGAATGGAAACGGGCGTGGGTCCAAGGCGCTTTAGCCTATTTACGTGTGTGAGCACCTGCGCGTGGGCGTGGACATGCGTGTTTGCGTTGCTTTTGTATATGTTGCGGGTCGGCCCGAGTGCGGCCCGCTCTCGGCCGTGCCGTGTTTGAATCCACGTGGGCGTCTGTTTGATAAACTCTTTTTTTGTCTGTTTGATAAACTGCCAGACGTGTTTGCCTCTTCTGCCAAGAGCAGAACCAGGAGGCCTCTTCCAGGACTTTATGCACAAAAACATCCAAAAAGAAAGGAGCTTTTGTTGAGGATTACTTCACCAAATGTAAAAAAAAGCCGAAAAGTTGATCCCGCTGCACCCAAATTGGATTTTTTTTTAAGCCGTTTTGTTTGGATTTTAGAATCAACTTAAATCTGTTATTTTGTGTCAGAATATTAAATTCTCACAATAATACACTTCAAATTTTAATTCTTCTTCTCCTTCAAATCAACTAAGAGACAAAATGCAAAGTGAGGCATGAAATCCTCTTGCCTCCAGGCAGAGGGTGATAGTGAGGCCAGAGATTGTGATTTGATGTATAGACGCTGCCCTACTTACGAACAATCATTCGTGAGTTGAATTTGTTCGGAAGTTGCTTCAGTGCTATATTTTGTATGTTTAAGGTTTATATAAGTATGTTTAAGGCTTGTATAAGTAACCCGTATTGTTTTGTACTAAAAAATAAACATTTAATAAAATAATATGCTTTATAATGATAAATCAAGTTAAGTTTAACTTACTTTTGGAAGATGAGCTTCAACAGTTAGGCGACTTCCTCCTCCATGGTAAAAAGTGGCCAAAAAAAAGCGATCCAACCATTTTCTCAACCGCATCTAGCTTTCTTATTCCACTTTCATTTTAAAAGAAACGGCTCGGCTCGCCTCTTCTTTATACTTCACACCAACCGTATTGTATGGATGCACGAGATATTCAACAATAAAAATGTCAAAGTTCTTAGCGCGCTGGAGATGCAGTATAGAATGTCTACACACAAACTAGGAAGAGGAAGCGGATTTCTTCTTCAGGATGGATGAACTCTCACAGCGCCACGTACCGGTAGTGGCGGAAAGAAGCACTACAGTACTGTCCTCTATTCGGTAAAAGGTGCACACAATTCAAAATCTAACTGACAGTAATGTCCGGATATCTTTCGACATCCCGAAAAAAATGTTCATATCTACCGTTTTTCGTTAGTCAAATGGTCATAAGTAGGGGAGCATCTGTACTTCTCGGCCCAAAACAATAGAGTAATAGTATTAGCATATTAACAGCAAGTCAAGCTATCCAATCATTTTTTGTTATGTTGATGCTAATACTCAAAAGGAGCAGTGCATACACTTCATTTATAAGTTTTTTTTTTTGCTCTGCTGATAAAATGATGAATACACCATTTTTTTGTAAATATGACTGTGCTTCATTGATTTCAACAGGTCTTCTTTAGCCGTTTTTCCTAGAAATAGGCTCCGAAAAGATCTTTTTTTAATTTTACCTTATTTTAAGAATATTCTGACAGTCATGTAAGATTAATTTCTAATATTGCATTTTATGGATGTTCATGCTCCATTGCGGTTCCTGATTGTTAAAAGCCCACAAGAAGGCAATGGATGCTTTTACCCATTGAAAACATACTTTATAGAAACTTAAATCATATGAACAAATAATTCATTGACCAATTACATTGAAGAGGCAAATTGAGTCTTTTTTTAAACTGGAGGACCACATACGTTTTTAGATAGTTTTATCAGGAAAATTTTCATAAAAAAACTTTTTTGCTGTGTCAAGGCAACCTGGAATGTCCTTTTGTTTTACAAATGCAAGATGATGTCATCTGCCAAATTCACGCTTAGACAATTCAATCTCTTTAAATAATTAAATCAGAGCTTCGACGGAATTTAATGATCCTGCGTGTTGGACATTGTTTCATCATTTTCTTTTGACATGGCAAATATTGGTTGAAGGTCCTACAAAAGCTAGTATTGGCAACGATGCTGATGCTTTTATTGCCTACCATTGTGAAAACAGATATTTTATGGAAAGTTAGCGACAATACTAATGCTTTAACCGGCTTGCATTGTGATAGCAGGAGAAAATCATAAACAAAAACACCGTCCGAAACAAACTCGTGGGCAGCAGGATACTAGGAACAGCGTCAAGGAATCAGGCAGAACATCAACAGGGAAAGCAACGATACGACAGCTTCTACTATCGATACAGTCATTATATGCCGGATTGATAATGTGCTCCAAGCGTGGGTGATTAGATGAAAGGATGGAAGGTCCTCCAGTTAAATCTTCACGTGTGCTCCTTGGTGTCTGAAGAGGTTACATTAACAGGAATTTTCCAATCATTGACGGATTTTTGTAAGGGTTAATGGGAACATTTGAAGAGTGTCCATGTTTTTGATTGGGTGAAAATAGGTTTTTAATCCACAGGGGCAGCCCATCCTCATAAAACAAGCATGGCACTTCTAGAGAGAGAAGCAAAAGGACAAAGAAGAACAATGTTTTTTGAATTTTTTTTTTTTTGGTCACGTATTCAAATATAATCTTAGAATACATTTTTATAAATATATTTATTCATTAAAAAGCCCGCAAGAGCGAAGCCTGGCTCGACCCGAACGTAATGATTAACATTTTGCGCCCAGCCAGGGTAAAATTTGTTTTGGACTCTGGCTTGAGATCTTATCTCTGATCCAAATAGGGTGATCCAGAACCACTATTGGATTTTCTTGTGTGCTAGTTTGGTAAAGAAAATATTGACCTTGAAAGGAAGTGATGATGTTGATTGTGGAGCGTTGGCGTTTTGTTTTCCAGGGATCTCCACTCGGCAATTTGTCTTGACGGTGACTCAACAAGGCCTCCGCAACAAGTCGCTTGTTTAAAGTCGGCACGTCTGCAAAGATAAACTCAGCCTCCACGGCGGTGATGATGTGCAGGGACTGGGGCCACGGAGGGCACGGGGCCCGTTTAAGAGCTCCGAGGGGCTCGGTTTGGGTTTTTCGGTTATGGAGGACACTTGTTCGGCTGTTCATGTTCTGGTTAGTTAATCCCAAATTCTCAAACATGCAAGGAGTGAGGACATTGTTTCTTTTGCATAAAATCTACAAACATTTAATCCGTATGGATTTATTATAGAATGCATTTTGAAGATACCCTGAGTAACACCAGCACCCTTGCAAGTCAATGTTTGAGTGTTTGCAGTTCACGTGGTAATTGCAAAAAATAAAAAAAATATAAAAACATAGCAACATATCCTTTCAATTTCCCCAACAGCATCACAACACTAATTAAAACAATTATAACTTGTTCTGAAGGTGGTCTGTTGATATGGCATCTGTCTAGACCTGTCCAGCTTATTCCCTAAGGTCATACAGGCGGTTTACCAATTATACATAAAATGTGCCTAGATGTATTGTTTATATCCTGTTGAATCATATTCATTCAATTCTTGTCTGTTTCCTATCCAGACTGACACAGTAAATTGGTCGTGTCTGCAGTTAGCATTTTGCGGAAACTTTATACCTGCACTGTTACTAGAAACAGAGGTTTGTTCTAAAGCTAAAATGTTGAGGCTTATTTTGACTGTTATTTTTATTATAAATAATTGTTTCAAAACAAGGTGCTAGCGGAGTTCTTTTGTAAAAATGTCACCAAATACTGCAAACAAGTATACCAACGTATTTTTGGGTGTTTTCAGTTTCTTTTGTGGGTTTTCATAAGAATGTGTTTTAAAAGTGAACATACATTGTTTCATGAGCTTCCATACAAAGGATTCTTTAGCGATGTATGGCCAAAAGTGGGTATGTTGGTGTGACACCTTGATTGTAAACTGTAGTTAAAACTGAACCATAAGTCTATCAAGTGTTTTCCTGGCTTTGCTTGTGCTAAAATCAGAATCGCATGTATCAATGAAGTAAATGAACACCCAGGTTCAGATTTGTCTTGAGCCAGATGCACTATGTTCCCAACCGCTGTTCTAGAGTGAATCGCAAATACAAAGAAACTGAAAAGTCTAGTTGAATAGGATACAAACAATACATTTTGAAAAGGTCAGTGTGAAATTTCCAGTGCAATATCTAGATTTTACAAGATTAACCATTTGAAATGTCGACTTTCAATTCGGATGTATAGTTTCAGGACTTGATTTATGGGCGCAAAAGTGTAAATATATACTGTAATTAGTTCGTTAATATTGGATAAAGTAGCAGTTTTTATTACTAATGTACTATGTAATATTACATCTACGCCTTATTGTTCATACAGTGAGAACAATTTTATTATGCACAAATGCTATAATGTGGATTTAAATTGAGGACTGGATTTGTGACTGCAAAGGTCAAAATATTGTGAGTACGTAAGTCCTTATGACCCTGGCGATTAAGAGATCCTTGAACCATGAGCGTCAAATGTATTCACTCCATTGGTCCATCGTATGCTCCGTTCCCAAGGGTGTGTTCCCAAATGACACATAATTCTTTCATAAGGAAAAATTGCAAAATAAGGGACAGAGACTAGAAATTGAATGGAGCACTATTTCAGAAGAAGGGTCTTAAATACAAGTTACCAATTTGTGTTTAGGAAACAATCACTACTTTCCTTCTCTTCTTCAATGCTTGTTGCCAATTGATATGACTGTATATCTCATTCTCTGCCATTATAACAGTTTTTTTCTCTAGACTGGGACATTCTTTTGTTATAATCAGCCATAATATCGAGCTCAGAGAAACCTTACTACAATTCATTACATTCGCTGTTTATTTTGGAGCTGGCCTCACATTTTGTGTTAATGGGATTTGCCATTTTGAAAGTTATGTGTTTTTTTTAATGATGTCACGCCTTTACAACAAACAAACCAGATGGGAAAACTTACATACATACAGGACTGTCTCAGAAAATTAGAATATTGTGATAAAGTTCTTTATTTTCTGTAATGCAATTAAAAAAACAAAAATGTCATACATTCTGGATTCATTACACATCAACTGAACTATTTCAAGCCTTTTATTATTTTAATATTGCTGAATTTGGCTTACAGCTTAAGAAAACTCAAAAATCCTATCTCAAAATATTAGAATATCATGAAAAAGTATACAAGTAGGCTATTCAACTATTTACCTGAATCATCTAATTAACTCGAAACACCTTGCGAGGGTTTCCTGAGCCTTAAAAACACTCAGCTTGGTTCAGTAAACTAAATCACAAGTATGGGGAAGACTGCTGATCTGACTGCTGTCCAGAGGACCATCATTGATACCCTCCATCAGGAGGGTAAGACACAAAAATAAATTTCTCAAAGAGCAGGCTGTTCACAGAGTGCAGTTTGAAAGCATATCCACAAAAAGTCTGTCGGAAGGGAAAAATGTGGCCGGAAACGCTGCACAACCAAGAGAGATGACCGCAGCCTTAACAAAATTGTGAAGAAGAGCCACTTCCAGAATTTGGGGGAGCTTCAAAGACAGTGGGCTGAAGCTGGAGTCCAGGTATCAAAAGCCACAGTTCACAGACGTGTCCGGGAAATGGGCTACAATAGCCGTATTCCCATGGTCAAGCCACTTCTGAACTCAAGACAACGGAAGAAGCGTCTGACTTGGGCTATGGAGAAGAAGCACTGGACAGTTGCAGAGTGGTCCAAAGTCCTCTTTTCAGACGAAAGCAAGTTTTGCATTTCATTTGGAAGTCAAGGCGCCAGAGTCTGGAGAAAGGCTGGAGAGGAGCAAAATCCAAGTTGCTTGAAATCCAGTGTGAAGTTCCCACAGTCAGCAATGGTTTGGGGAGCCATGTCAGCTGCTGGTGTTGGTCCACTGTGTTTCATCAAGTCCAGAGTAAATGCAACTGTGTACCAAGAGATTTTAGAGCACTACATGCTTCCATCTGCTGAAAAGCTCTATGGAGATGAGGATTTCATTTTCCAGCATGATCTGGCACCTGCCCACAGTGCCAAAACCACCAGTAACTGGTGCACTGACCATGGCATCACTGTCCTTGATTGGCCTGCTAATTCCCCTGACCTGAACCCCATCGAGAATTTGTGGGGTATAGTTAAGAAGAAGATGAAAGACACCAGACCTACAAATGCAAATGAGCTGAAGGCCGCTATCGAAGCATCCTGGGCATCAATAACACCTCAGCAATGCCACAGGCTGATTGCCTCCATGCCACGCCGGATTGATGCAGTAATCCGTGCAAAAGGATTCCCAACCAAGTACTCAGTGCATCAATGGACATTTTCAAATGTTTGATTTAGTTTTGCTGTTATAAAATTTTTTTTTACTTGGTCTGAGGAAGTATTCTAATATTTTGAGATAGGATTTTTGAGTTTTTTTCAGCTGTAAGCCAAAATCAGCAATATTCAAATAATAAAAGGCTTGAAATAGTTCAGTTGATGTGTAATGAATCCAGAATGTATGACATTTTTGTTTTTTTAATTGCATTACAGAAAATAAAGAACTTTATCACACTATTCTAATTTTCTGAGACAGTCCTGTACATACATACATTTCTCGAGGCCCCTGGCACTTGTAATATTTTGGAACATATTTGCATAAGTGTGAGGAGGAACATTACATGTTCTCAGGGTTTGTACGGGTGCTTGAAATTTATTGTTGTGGTTTTTAAGGTTTAAAAAGTGCTTGAATTTTGAGTGAAGTGCTTGTGAATGATTGAAATTGCCACCTGGTCTCTTGGCAGTCTGTCTCGAGCGACCGTACATAAATAGATTTGACGAAAAATAAAACATTTATCCTTAAAAATGACGGGGACACACCTGCTCTGGTGCCATTGCATTCCTTCTTCCCTTGTGATTAACGGCGGGCATTAGTTTGTATGGCATTATCATGTTTAGTGTTATCAGGTGCGTCGGACCAAGTTGATGGGAGGCTGCCATTTTAAAGTAGATAACATATGTAAATCTCAGCTATAGAGCCCTTTCTGTGTTTGTGAAGTGTAACGTAGCTAATCTGTGCACATTTGTTGAGGCAGAACGGTGGAAATAATTCATACCAGCCAATCCTCAGAAAAAGGACATAGATGGTAACAACTCAAAAGGGAACAATGTGTGTGCAGCAGCAACATAAAGAATTTATTTTGATGATAAAAGTTTTGAAAAAAAAATATTATTTGGATCAGCACTAAAAAATAGACTGTAACGAGTAAAACATATTTTTATGCCAGCAAATGGACAAAATAGGTGGCTCAGATGATCAGCTTATTTTTACAGTAACTCAGTTCACATATAGGTTAAACTTCAGAAGAATAGACTTTCCTTGGCTTGCACCTGCCTTTGATACATTGTTAGTGTTGGTAGCATCAATAAAAATGATAATAACAATCATTTTTGTTATGAACACTATGATAATGTATTATTTCTTCTTTGATTGTAATGAAGAAATTGGAATATTTGCTTGAATTTGGCCATGAAAAAGGTTTATGAACCCTGGCTGTGAAACCTGGTCTAGTGTGCTGCAGGATTGCACACAATCATATTTTGCAGTGAAAAAAAGCATGCATTGCTCAGTATCTTTGGTTTCTTCCTATATTCAGATGAGTAACAACAACATTCATCCTTATCAGTAGGTGGCAGCAGATTACGTTTTTTCTGTTTATATACTTATCTTCTGCTCATGAGTTGGATAGAGTATATTTAATACCTTGTTGATTAAGCTTTATAAGATTGTAATGCAAAAACCAATTAAATAAATAAAATTTAGTACAAACATTTTTGCTTATTTTGATTGGTGTTTTCTCATTTCCCCCACACTAAAAAGTTGTTTGTTAAACTGGCAAATAATTTTTGCTCATTTAAGGCAATATTCTTCTTCTTCCATTTATGTAGGTGGCAACAAACTGCCCTTTTTTGGTTTCGATATACAGATGCTGCCCCATGTACGATCCGGACGATCTTTCGAAAATTGAATTTTTCCTCTTCCTCTTTTCCTGTTTTTTTGTATGTTTAGGCTTGTATGAGTAACCTGTATTGATTTGTACTAAAAAATAAACATTTCCTAAAATAATATGCTCTATAAAGTTAAGTTTAACTTACTTTTGGAAGATGGGCTTCAAGGGGTCCTCCTCCATCGTAGAGAGTGGCCAAAAAAAAGCGATCCAAAATTTTCTTATTCCACTTTCATTTCAAAAGAAACGGCTCGCCTCTTCTTTTCACAAATTACACCAACTATATTGAATGGATGCACGAGATATTAAACAATGAAAATGGCAAACTTCTTAGCGCGCTGGAGATACAGTATAGAACGTTTACACACAAACTAAGAAGAGGAAGCGGATTTTTTTTTTCTCCTGGATGGATGCTGTGTGACCTCTCACAGCGCCACATGCCGGTAGTGGCAGAAAGAAGCACTACAGTACTAGAAAAAAGGTGCATACAATACAAAATCTAACTTACAGCAATGTCCAAATATCTTCCGACAACCCTAATTTTTTTTTTGTATCTACCGTTTTTCATAAATCGAATCGTAGTAAGTAGGGGAGCATACTAATTATCTGCTCAGGAGGCAGTACAGGGAAATTAACAACTCCCTTTTCTTATCAAGCTGTTTCAGATTGCGCTTACAAAAAAACAATAAAATCTAGTAAAAAGTAATATCGAGCTCATAAATGTGCTCATTTTCATTAATTACTTCAGAAAAAAGTTAAAACATAAAAAAAGGGTTTTGTTCTGCCCTCAGATAATTTTAGCTCATTTTAAGTATCATATTTGTTATTTTCTGTGTTCTATGCCTAAAACCCCCCAAAAAGTTCAGTTCTGGAATACCTTTAAGCGCATGCCCACCCACGTGCATTCTTCCCTGCAAATGGAAGTGAGTGTTGATATAGGAGGGGGCGGGGGGTGCAGATAACCATACACTACAAAACCCCCCACCCCCCTCTCTGCTGACAGATGAGATCATCTGCAAGAGCCCGAAGGAGAGCAAATCAGGATCGGCGTGTCACAACTGCGCCACAAATTGACCTTTTGCACTGCAGATGAGCTGGAGTGCATTGACCTGTAAAGATCCAAACCCCCTAAATCCCCCCACAGACACACTCCTCACCCCTCCCGAGATTCTCCTCCAAAACCTGGGAGAGCCCATCCGATGACTCAGCCTCCATTTTTTGTTTTGTTTCGATGAGTAAGACAGGTTTCGTAGAGAGCTCTCCGCTTTGCGTCATGGGTTCGTTCGCTTTTGCCCTTCTTCAGTAGTTATTAAAGATACTAAGGTTACTCCGTGTCAAAATCCAGAAGATTTCATATTACTTAAACATAAATGCTTTAAAATTTAAATTTCGTGGAGAGCTCTTTGCTTTTTCGCTATGAGTTCACTCGTTTCTCGCCCTTCCTCAATTATTAACAAAACTGAGGCTACTATGTGTCAAAATCCAGAGAAATTCATATCACCTGGAAACAAATGCCTTAAAATTGGAGGTCACAGCAGTGAGAGCACCAAACTCTTACTACTGGACGACCACTCTATCTTTAGTCAAGGTACCAGAGGCAAATTTTGCTCTGCAGTGTACATTTTAATATCAGTCATTTTATTTAATGCCTAGAATAGAATAAACAAATAGAACATGATTTGTCATTGTAATATGTGAAACACACAAAGAAATAACCATTCATCTCCGGTATTGTGATTAAAAGTAGTGTAATAATGAGATCAAATGAAAGTCATTTATCAGTTAAGACTGCTTACGGTACAACAGAAACTTTGAAGAACCCACAGTGTTTTATTTGGTTACTATTTGTTTTTTAAATCGTGTTTTTGTGACCTTATTATGTTCTGTGAATAATCCAGAGGGGCTTTAATTTATTATAATTCATTTCATTAATAGTGTTATTTATGTTCTGAATTATGTTCAGTGAAAAATTCAGAGGGGTTGTCTGATTGTGACTTTCTGGAAAACAATACATTTTTATATTTAGGCACTCCTGCAATCGTCACACTTTTTCTGAATACAAACCGACACGCCCCCTCATCTGGAAAGTCAATTCAAGTCATGTTTCTTTGTATAGCCCTCAATCACTAGAAGTCTCCAAGGGCTGTACAGACTACAGACTATTATTACACCATTCCCTGATCTAGAACCTAGAGGAGGGCAAGGAAAAACTCGAAACCCCGTCATGAGGGAATTAAGAAACCTGGACAAGGGGATGCACATGAGGTAATCCCCTTTTAAGGATGACCAGGCTGCAGGATGTTGCAAGGGCGTCCATACACAATACAAAGAAATCATCAACATACAATATAGGTCTTTATAAGAGCTACAATATAGGTGTGTTCTAAGACTAGATTTAAACAGCTCCACAAATGTTGAATGAGTTGTAGATTCATTCATTTTGTAAATCTGACTGTGCAGGCAAAAGCTAAATGGTCCTTACAGGAAAAAGAGTAATTTGCGTCCATACTGGACTTTAACTCATCTTCAAATAAGATGATCTTGTTGAGGAAAATGTTGTATATGTCATTTTTGATACAAAAAGACTATTTTTTTTGTAGATAGGCCATGTGCATGGAAGGCCAACATGGACAGAAAGCAAATAAATCAAGCGGTGTTATTTAAATAAAACAAAGGGTGTCAAAGTCAAGCGGACAAAGGGCCCTACCTAAAAAGAATGGCTACAACCATAGAGCCAGACAAATCGAATGCTGACAATTTTTAAAACAACGCATCTTGTTTACTGACCCTTATTGATCAGATGAATAAAGCAGTATTTTCTTATGGCTTTGTCAGTAATCATACATTTTGAACAGGTACAAAAGACACATTTTCTTGATTAAAATTACACACAACATGAAAATTGAATTATAATTATTCCGGCAAAATTTGTAGCACACAGTTTCAATTTCAACACAAAGGGCTAAATTGACTCCAACTTATGAACGACTTAGGTTCCGGACGATTGTTTATAAGTTGAATTTGTTGCTTCAGTGCCATAGTTTGTATGTTTAAGGTTTATATAAGTATGTTGGAGGCTTGCATAAGTAACCTGTACTGTTTTGTACTAAAAAATAAACCTTTCATAAAATAATATGCTCTGTAAAGATAAATCAAGTAACATAGTTTTGGAAGATGAGTTCTTCCAAAACTTCTTCCTCTGTGATGAAAAGTGGCTGAAAAAAAGCGGTCCAACCATTTTCTCAACCGCATCAAGCTTTCTTTTTCCACTTTCATTTAAAAAGAAACGGCCCGCCTCTTCTTCATACTTTACACCAACCAAATTTAATGGATGCACGAGATATTCAACAATGAAAATGTCAAAGTTCTGGGGATACAGTATAGAATGTTTTCACACGAACTAGGAAGAGGAAGCGGATTTCTTCTTCGGGTGGATGCTGGGTGACCTCCCACAGCGCCACACGCCGGTAGCGGCGGAAAAGAGCACTACAGTACTGTTGAGTTTTTCGTAAGTCGAATTGTCCTAAGTAGGGGAGCGTTTGTTAAAGTAAATTTCTATCATTCACTCAGCTGGAATATTTTTTTTAAATACAATTGGATCGAGATACAAAAAATTAGAAGTAACGTAAAGGGAAAATACTCAGCAACTCCTGGTATAGGATACAATACTGAATCAAGATCATCTCAGGGGCCGTAGAAAACCTTTTCAGAGCCACAACTTTGACCTAGGTTCTCCAAAACATAATTTAAGTCCAAAAAATGGACAGACGGTGTGTCAGATCAACCTCAAGCTTCCTAACTGTCTTTGAAAAATATTATTTCATTTTAGAGAGTGTTTTACACGCAAAATTGTTGCATTTCTTTTACTACAAAATCTCCTTTGTATATTGAATAATTTTTAGTGGGAGTGCTGGAAGTCCATGTGCATGGACGGCCAACGTGGACAGAAAACAAATAAATCAAACGATAAAGAGCCACTGGCTTTCACTTCGCTGGAGTTCTTTTTTTCTTTCTTTTTTTCTGAACATAGCTGTGACCAAAAACGTTTTAACAGAAGGAGTCGTCTAATATTTCCAAGATAGGATCTCCTTCAAACCCACGTGGATTTTGTCTTGGATGCAAGCCATCATGGCTGACACCTGGCTGGAAATTTTTGGTCACCGTGTCTCCTAAACAGAATTTTGTTATTAATTAGGCACAGAACGTGTAGTGTTCCTCCCCACAATTATATAAACATGTTGCTGGGGGGTTGAAAAAAAATAGTCTCAAAGTTGACTCATTTGGCCTGTTTGCTGTATAGCTGTGAAGCCGGTGAAGGACCATAACATTTTTAAAATGGCGAATCCCATTAACACATCATGTGAGGCCAGCTCCAAAACAGACAGTTATTGCATACCGCTAATTTCTGCTTGAATAAATGCGATTGTGGCTTTTCACTTGTGTTTTTCCTCACAGTTGGTAAAATGTTGTCTTGCTAGCTTCCCATTAGTGACGGGGCTGCCGAGGGCTTTCTTGATTTTTTTTTTTTTGCTCCTGGTTGACGCTTGTTTGCTGTGTTGTTTGGTCGGCTAGCCTGGCGTTAGTGCCTGTTTGGCCATGTCCCTTGTTTTTTTTCTGGCCAGTTGCGCGTTCATTGCAGTAGCCGTTGTCCTTTTTGTTATTAGTTACTGGTAAGCCTGGCTGCTCCCGGCATGTTTTTGTCCGGCCAGCCTGGCGTTAACACCATCTCTTGGTTTGTCGCCGTATCTGTTGCTGCTTCTAGCTGCTCATCGCGTGTTTGTTGGTCAACCAGCCTAGCGATTTTTCCACCTTTTGTTTATCAGTCCCATTAGCTCTGCTGGCAGCTCTCTGTGTTTTTCTTTTTCTTTCCAATTAGCCCCATTTTTGCTGCCCGTTCTTTGTTGTACCGTCACTGGCTCCACTTGGGACATAACAACTAGGCATTCTTCACAAAAACTACCAAAACCTTGCTCAAAACACTCGTAACCTCTTGGACTAATTAACACGTCAATCAGTATGCCGACTGGCTTGCTAGGGTGCTGGTGTTCCTCCGATGATGTCAGAGCTCAGGATGGTAAAGAAGAGAGATGCCGTATTTAAAATGGATCATCTGAGATGATAATTGCAGTATACGATGAAATATATGTATAGTTTTAATGCATAAAACATGTACTATTTCTTTTCATCTCGCAAGAATTTGGAAATACCTCAAAAAGTGTATCCTTCACCTTGTCTGTAGTGTGTCTAATCGGACCCAGATGTCAAGGGCCCGGTGACCCTGACTACAAATTGGGGGCCCTGACCCATCCCGTGCTTGGGGTATCAGAGTGGGGGAGAAGGGTGGGTCTCGTTCTCTCTGGCGTACGGCTCATTACCAAAAAGTGAAGACGCGTGCAGAGTAGTATTTCTTCACCTTTGGATAGCAGATCGCTGCCTAAGCCAGGGGTCAGCAACCTGCGGCCACATGTGACTCTTTAGTACTGCCCTAGTGGCTTGCTGGAGCTTTATCGGCTAGTAAATATTCTTGTTTTCTGTAAGAGGAAAAATACAACACGAATATTCTTAACATCTTTAAGTGCTTTAGAACTGTTATAATAAACATTAAACAACTGGCTTTTACATATCAATCCTTTTTAGGTTTTTATTTTAAAATACATTTGTAAATGGCTTTACATTGTTTTTGCAGCTCCAGAAACATTTGTGTTTTTATTTTATCTGGTCTGTAATGGCTCTTTTAACAATTTGGGTTGCCAGTCCATGCAATCCTAAGCAGAATAATGCGAAAAAAGAAAAAAAAACCTGGACGTATTTGATGGAGCACAGGGGTCCTGTCCTCGTTGACTTGTGGCTGCAGGGAATGGAAGAGCCTCGGCTTATCTAAAAGATCCAGTCAGGGAAGAGAAGATTGCCTGAAAGCCATGGGAAATGCCTCCCCCCTCCCTCCATGTTGTATGGCTTTTCTGAAGCTGTCCCCACCTTTTCTCTCTCTCTTTTTTTTGCTCTCTCGCTCAGTCGCTTCCTTGCTGTAGTCAATTGGTGCTGCTGTATAAAGGGGGAGAACTTCTGGAACTGGCTTCAGAGCCTGCGGGTGCCTGAAGCCACAAGACCCCCCTGAAAGGACTATCTACTTTTTCCTTTTTTTATCTTCTGGATCCACTTGTCTTTGGGAACTCTTTTACTGAGAGGATTTACTGGACAGCATGACTGAGAGCAAGAAGAAAGACAAGAAAGGCAGGAGGAAAGGCGGTAAGAAAGGGCAGAAGGAGAAAGATGCCGAATCCTCTGCAGGTAAGCCCACGTTTGGAGGTGCGCCATCTGAAATTTTGAACAGGAGACCGCCAGTGCTTGCTCTTTCGCTCTTTGGCTGGACTTGTCAAAGCTTGCAGCTCGCTTGTCACGTGGACGTGGACTGCGTGTCTCTACACGCTGCTTTCTATACACTCAAACCCGATCCAAAAAGGACATTTTTAGGCGGAAATTGCACTCAATCAGCTCAAAAAAAGTAGACATTTTTGGTTAAATTGAAGTAGCATAAGTTTATAGTTTAGTAGGCACTCTAAACAAGGAAAAAATAGGCATCAATGATTTTGAACTTGCAAGGAGAACAGGAGAGCACTGTACAAAAACTCTCAATACGTACAATATCTGGCTCAATGGATCAATTTTCAAGTATATAGTTTAGTAGACATACAATAAAAAAGGAGGATAATAATGCATTTTGAACTTGCAGGGAGAACAGGGGAGGACTGTACAAAAAAACCCCAAGATTTAAAAAAAATCATGTTCTAAAGGTCCGTGGATACGAAAAGCAGTTTAAACATATGTGGTGTGGAAATCAAACAAAAGCTATATGATTGGACAATAGTGACAACATTGGTAACTAGGGGTCAGGAACCACTTTGACCCACAGAGCTCAAAAAGCAAAATATTAAAAAAAAATCTTTGAGCGAGAGCCACAACATATTTTTTAACACCAAATTCAACATAACCGTGAAATTTGCTCTCTAGATAAACGCTAATTCTTCAGCACATTTCATTTCACTTTGTGATGTTAGGGGTCAGCACAGCTGCTGGGTGGTTGACGCGCAATCCCACGGTGCGGAGGTCAAGGCTTCAAATCCACTGCCCACCCGTGCAGAGTTTGCATGTTCTCCCCGTGCGTGCATGGGTTTCCTCCATGCACACTGGTTTCCTCACACTTTCCAAAGACATGCATGTCAGGTTGATTGGTGTACCATATCAGTTTAAATATACCACTAAAACGGTTCTCGCTCTCGCAGGTACATAAGAGTGTTTCTTAAAGGTGCAAGCAAAATTATTTTGTAAAAATGTCAAAAACATTCCAAACAAGGATACTGAGTCCAATGTATTTACTTGTTAGTGCAGACAGCATTGGGGGGGGTATTTGTGCATGCGCCCTGTGTTTAGCTCCGCCCAATTGTACCGCTCACCCAATCCAATTGCTCTAGGTGCTTTACTAGAGCTTCTGGGTCTTTTAAAGTTTGTTACATGGCTTTTCATCATAGAGTTTCTCAACAATAAATATATATTGTCAGAGTTGGGTAGGGTTACTTTAACTGGATTACTTTCAATTACTTTTAGATTACTCTAATACCAAATATGCTGATAAAAGACAAAAGAAACTAAATATGAATAAAATTACAAAATTTTGTGCAGGCTTGGGGAGTAACGGAATACATGGAACGGCAAAAATGATGTTGGCAAGCTGTTTGGATTTATTTTCATTTTGTTTCTGTCGCATTTTATGTTAGTTTTGCCGGAGATCAAAGAGATCAAAGCCAGGAGAGAAAGCTTACCACGTGTTGTGAGTCATAATTCTATTCATATATAGTTTCTTTTGTCTTTTATCAGCATATTTGGTATTGGAGTAATCCAAAAGTAATTGAAAGTAATCAAGTTAAAGTAACTCTACCCAACCCTGTAGATTGTTTAATGAGCGTACATATAATGTATGGCCAAAACGGCGTTTGTTGTTGTGGCATCTTGACTCAAAATTGTTGTTAAAATTGTGTCCTATATATGCTGGACCGAACCCTTAATTTTGCCAATGTGTTTTGACTTTGCACTTGCGACAATCGGCTCTGAAAGTAATATTACAATAAGTATTTGTGCAATCTCTGTTTTGTCTCTGAGCCAAAAGTACTCATGAAAAGAGCCATATTTGGCTCGCGAGCCATAGGGTTCCCGACCCTAGGGTAAACAGTGCTTAATAGTCAAAATAAGGAAAGAAGACATCAATTATATTTTAGCTTGCAAGGTGAATGGAAGACGATTGTACAGAAACCTTCAAGATGTACAATATCCTGCTCAAAGGACCATTTTTAGTTTAGAGTTTTACAGACACTCAAAATAAGGAAAAAAGTCATTCAAATTCAAGCATGCAAGAAGAACAAGAGAGGACTGTACAAAAACCCTCAAAATACCAAATTCTTATCTGTTCTAAAGGTCTTACAAAAAGGCCTGTGGAAATCAATGGTCAATGGTGACAACGATGTTAATAGCACATAACAGTCAAAATATTAAACATAATTGAGCAATAATTATCAAATTTAGGAAAAAATGACATCAATGAATTTTGATTTTTTGAGGAGAACAGAAAAGGACTAGAAAAATCCTCCAAATAAAAAAATTCCAATCTGTTCTAAAAGTCTTAGGTAACCAAAAGCAGGTGAGCCATATACGCCGTGGTTATCAAAGAACCGAAACATCATTGACCGATAGTGATAATGATGTAAACAGCACATTATAGTCAAAATAACAAACATCTGTGCTCAATAACAGTAAAAACAAGGAAAAACCTTGGAACCCTAAGCAAACTTCTTTAAATCCAAACAAATATGAAATGATCTAATCGATCAATGTGAGCCAATTTTCTGGGTTGTTTTTGAAGACATTTTCACTTTTTTCAAGGTTTTGGCTTTTAAAATCAGTCAGTATGAAATTACTATTAAATTACCGTATATTCTAAATAAAATTCAGTTTTATGATGAGTATTAAAAAAAATACTGTCAATAGTTCATTGGATCTCTAAAAAGGTGAAAAAGCTAGGTATTGGCCACTGACAAATGTTTGGGGGCCAAAGATGGACCCCATGCCATAGTTAAGATATTTAGTCCGCTTCCTAATTAAAATTCTTTCTATAAAAACCAAGCACTTAAAATTGGGCCAAAAAACGTGCTTAGTTTATTTGAATGGAAATTGTTATTACTGTATTTAGCTATTCTTGGTGGTAAAAAAGCCTGATTCATAACAAAATAAATTCAATAATCAGAAAGTGCAGTCTTCATTTCACTATTATTGAAATCATAGAATAATTTGTAAACTTTAAGTATATATATATATATTTTTTAAGAATATACATTAATAGTAAAAAAATGAATCAGTTTTATTTTTAATGTCAAGTATACATCCACTTATTGTATTGGAATAAATCAAATAATTAAAGGGAACCTGGTCAATCGTAAATACAATTTTTTTTGTGCTAACTTTGTCCACATAAAAATACTACTACAAAAAAGTACAAAAATGCTACAAAATGACTAGAAAACTAAATATCAAGTATACTGCTTGAAAACAGGGACCTCATATTTTATTTCGCTTTTATTCTGAAAAGATGAATTACTACTAAAATACTACTGTACTATGGGAATACTACAAACATACTACTACAGTAATACTATAAAACAAAATTACTACTACAGAAATATTACCCCATAAATACTACAAAAATAAAACTCTAATATTACACAAATACTACAAGAAATGCTACAAAAATACAACTATTGAAATACTACCAAGAAATCTATAAAATACTACTATAATATCATTTTGGATATATTTAAAAAATATTTTAACAGAAATGCTACAAAAATACCACTAGAGTAATACTATAATATAAAACCCTTCTAGAGAAATATTACTACAGAAATACGACAAAAATACCGATTCAGATAGAAATACAGAAAAAATACAACTATAGTATTACTACAAAAATGATAGGCCGGCAATACTACAAAAAGAAAATTACAGTAGTAACACAAAAAATTGCGACAGAAATATCACAAAAAATTGGAAATACTACAAAAATCTAGAGAAGTACAACAAAATACCACTACGGAAGTACTACAAAAATACTACAAATATAAACTTACAACAATACTACAGAACTACAATAATTACCCGACTGGAGAAATAATACAAAAATACTACAAAAATACAACTACAGTAATAATACAAAACTAAACATCAAACTCAGTTCCTAAAATAGGAACCTAATTTCCTATTTTGCTTTAACTGTGAACGGTATCCAGGATGGGCCCCTTGGCCAAATACTTAAACCCAATGGAGCCCCTGACTCCAAATACCCAGTGCTAGGGTACCATAATATCCAAAATCTAGCAAAAAGCCCCAAAAAAAGAATGAAATTATGCGGTTTGGTCACTTTGAGTCTTCGTAGTTTGTATTCTCCCTTGTGCTTTGGTCACATATGAATCACTGTCTCTTTAAGAAGTGACACTTCCTGTTAAGTCCAAAATTGTGTTCTTTTTATCCAACCAACGTTCCCAAAAATGTTTTTTGGGGGTTGCGGCTGAAGTTATAGTCTCAAAAAATGTGCGTGTTGTACAAAAGCATTCGCTTCATAGGTTATTGTCCAAAACAAGCCAGAAAATAGTGGATTGCTATATTTTGGGGGGTTCGCATTTGTCTAATTTTGGATTACGGCTTTGGAAAATCAGTTTGGAATATTATCAGCTTGTTGCTTTCCCTTAATTTCCGGATACCGGCCATGAGCCACGCGTCTTGAGCGTGGCTTTTTTTTTTTTAAGGAGAGCTAGAGGCAAGTGTAACAACGTGGCTAGCTTAGTGGCGGCAGCCAGCAAGCTGGGGCACGTCTTGGCTCGACTCCAGGTCAGGGGGAAGCCCACCTTAAATAAGTCAAGCTACATCTTATTCGTATCGGTTTTTGTGATTCTACCCGATAAAAGCATCAGTTTTGTTGACAATACTAGCTTTCCATGAAGTATCAGTTTCCACAATGCAAGCCGATAAAAGCAACGGTATTGTTCCTGATCCTATCTTTCCGAAAAGTATCGGTTTACACAATGCTAGCCGATAAGACATCCATATTTTTCCCGATGCTAGCTTTCTGAAAAGTATCGGTCACCACAATACTAGCCCCCAAAAAATCCTGGGTATCGTTCCAGATACTAGCTTTCCAAAAAGTATCGGTTTCCACATTGCTAGCCGATAAAAGCATCAGTATTGTTCCCGATACTAGCGTTCCATAAAGTATTAGGTTCCACAATACTAGCCAATGAAAGCATCGGTATTGATCCCGATACTAGCTTTCCGAAAAGTATCGGTTTCCACAATGCTAGCCGAAAAAGCTTCAGTATTGTTCCCAATACTAGCTTTCCGTAAAGTATTTGTTCCCACAATACTAGCCCAAAAAAGCATCACTATTGTTCCTGATACTGGATTTCCGTAGAATTGGTTTCCACAATGCTAGCCAATAAAAGAATCGGTACCATTACCGATACTAGCTATCCATAAAGTATTGATTTCTACAATTCTAGCCAATAAAAGCATCAGTATTGTTACCGATACTAGCGTTCCATAAAGTATTAGTTTCCACAATACTAGCCAATGAAAGTTTCGGTATTGATCCCGATACTAGCTTTCCGAAAAGTATCGGTTTCCACAATGCCGAAAAAGCATCAGTATTGTTCCCGATACTAACTTTCCGTAAAGTATTAGTCCCCACAATACTAGCCCAAAAAAGCATCAGTTTTGTTCCCGATACTGGATTAGTTTCCACAATGCTAGCCAAAAAATGAATCGGTACCATTACCGATACTAGCTTTCCATAAAGTATTGATTTCTACAATGCTAGCCGATAAAAGAATCGGTACCATTGCATTACTAGGTTTTCCTCCAATGCTAGCCAACACAATTTACAAGAAGAATCTAATAAAAGTAAGGTAAAATTAGTAAAAACATATCTTTAAGAGCGTATTTCCTGGGGATAACTGAAAAAGAAAGTCCAGACAGTGTCTATGAAATTGGCATTTCAAATAGAGCGTATTGTTTTGAAATCAAATCTTTGGAGATTGCATTTAAGTTGTTTTGTTTGGACTAATTCACATTGAACCACCTTTTTATTCATCATTTGATTGGCAATGAAGTCAAAGCGCAGCTCCTTTTAAATAAACACATCAAAAAAGTCCATGCAACAAAATAACTTGACTCATGGTTAGCATGCTAATACTATCACTATTTCCATTGTTTGGAGAGTAAAATCAGTATCCTTTGTCTCATTATCCCCCTCTGTCATGAGGTTAGACTATTTTGTGCCTCATTCTGCAGACGCTCAGCACGGTAATATTTGACATACTCCTTGTATTCATAATATTCGTGATATAATGTGAAAATTCAACAATCGACTTGCTGTTAGCTTGCTAATACCATGACTAATTCTATTGTTTGGAGCTCCAAACCACAATCCTCTGTCTCACTATCGCCCTCTGCCATGAGGCAAGAGATCTGCATGCCTCATTCTCCAGACACTCAGCGCAGTAATACAATAGATAAACTTTGCAAATCGTATTTAGAATATTTATGATATCAGGTGAAAATGTACCTTATTTGAAAAAATAAAAATAAAAAAATAAAAAATTATATATATATATATATATATATATATATATATATATATATATATATATATATATATATATATATATATATATATATATATATATATATATATATATATATATATATATATATATATATATAATACCTTCAACATTCTGTTGTGTCAAATATTACTGAGTGTAAAAAATAACTGTCAATAAAAATATGTTTAAGCAGCTATTGAACTAAAACAGTTTATTTCATTATTACAATATTATTCATTTTTATGAAGTTTTCCCTGAATGAAAATAAAGTTATTAGTTGTACTTATTTTCCAATTTTAAACATTTTTTAGCTTTTTAAATACATCATAGTCAGGAAACTAATTTCATGTAGCGAAATGTGCTCTTAATGACATGATTTTCTAATATAATAATTTGAGATATTATCGCATAAAAAACGGATTGAATTGAACTTTAAAGTTTATTCGTTCAAGATAATTCACTTAAAATTAAGAGTGTATTTAGTAAAGTTTTAATACTTGAACAAAAACAATTTTTGTTATTAATGTCACGGTAGTTGACATTCAGATTTGTTTTCATCATTTAAATTTAAAAGTTTAGAAAAAATGCGCTGGTTCGGGAGTTATTTTTCCAGCCGACACTGCTGTGCTTTCCACTATAAATAGCTAGCAAGGATAGGCAGGCATTTAGCAAAGAAGTAATACTTGTGCAGAAACATTATTTGCTATTGCTTTTGTGTTATTTGACACCCAAATTACAAATATTTTTTTCTTTATAATTTGAATCTAAATTTAGTTATGAAATTTGCCTTTTGACATGGAAAGTCTTGGTCAAAATATTTCAATTTAGATAGTATCATAAATGAATTTTACATAGTTGCTAGGGTTCTTTTAAAAACACATTTTTAACAAGGTACGTTTATATTTCAAAACGTCCTTTTGCCCAATGCCATGTATTTCTGAATACCTGCGCATTGTTTCCTTGTCAATATAAAATATTCTTTAAAACAATCGATAAACAAAAAAACTTTTGACAGAGGCGAACGATCAATATTGCTGGCTCGACTAAAATGTAAAATGTAATTTCGCAAAATGTCGTTTATCAAAATGTCAAAACAGCATTTGAAACCGTAGCAATCATGTAAAATCCAATTATGATTTTAGTTACATTATTTTTATCAATTGAATTTTCCTTTTAGGGTCGTTTTCATTAATTGAATGCTCTTTTTGTTTCTATCAATTGAATGTTTGTTTTGTTTTGATTAAACACTTACTTGTCCTGTAAAATTTGCCTAAACTCCCCATCCAAGACGTTGCAAAGTAATTTGAATGCTGTATTTGAACGGTTTGGGGTGTATGGACAGTTTAGGTCTCTTTTAAAAGGTAAATGCAAAAGAGTGTAGCATGGGCATCTTAGCTGGAAAACAGGTGAGACAATAGCTTGAAGCCTTACCTCGTACTTTGTCAAATTTAATCACAATCTGAAAAACTACGCATTGTATTTTACACGTTTTTCCAAGGGTAGGTTTAGGCGTTTCCAAAAGTGGCCATTTGGAGACAATCATTTTACAGCCCTTAAAACTTGGCATTTGTGTATTTTACTTTGGCCAGTTTCTAGACATTGTGAAAGAGTTGTAAATGTTTGACTTTTCTTTCTAGAAGTGAATCCATGATTGTGTGCACTGACCTGTAATATTGGTGCATGAAAATTAATCACGACTGGATTTGCTCACTGGCAGGAGGCACCGGGGACGACCCAGGACACGTTGGAGAGACTATGTCTCTCGGCTGGCTTGGGAGCGCCTCGGTGTCCCGTCGGATGAGCTGGAGGAGGTGGCTGGGGATAGGGAAGTCTGGGCTTCCCTTTTAACGCTGCTGCCCCCGCGACCCGACCTCTGATAAGCGGAAGACAATGGATGGATGGATGGATGGTTGGATTTGCTCACGTTTACCTTTCGGCTTTGATTTTAATTCAACCTGTAAATCTGTACATATTTCCATTGGGAATGCATGAATTAACCAATGTGTCAATCCACATTTGAATCGGTCACTATTGGCGAAAGGTTTTTAAATTATAATTGTTCATGATGTTCTCATGGGTTGTCACAGGCTAAGGACCATAGAAAAAGCTTGCAATTGGCCAAAAGCGGTGTCAATCAAACGGTCAGAGGCAAACGGAAATATGTTGAAAATAATGTGACAAGCCTGTATATTTTTAAAGGAGAGTAATAAAGCAAAACAAATGATTACAGCCAAGATCGTCAAACAATGCAGGAATGCTTTTAGGCGTTTTTTTTTAATCTGCCGGCATTTTAATGTGTTTTGGAGTAAAGGTTTACACAGTCGGATTCACAGGACTTTAATGAATGTGACCCCAACATTTTTGCGGGGAATCATATCATGAGCTGATTTCATAGATGAGCTATGCCATCTTTATTGTTTCTGGTTATCTTGTTTCAGACTGATCGTGATGTTTCTGTGATGAGTATTCTGAAATGCTAATCATATCTTGAATCCCATGAGTTTTCATGTGATATGTGGCGTGACAATTTTTTTTACCAACATCCCTAAGTCCCGCCGGCAGGCCGGCAGAATGCTATGGGATAATTGAATGTTTAGTAAAAGACTTTTGTTGATTAAATGCCAGTTTTTTTTTTTAAATGAATGTTTTTTATTAAATGAGTCAGTTTTATTTTTTATGGATTGAGTGTTCGTTTAAAGGCCGTTTTATGGTTTGAATTAAGGCACTTTTGATCTTCCATAATAATAGACTTTCAGGTGTTGCCGTTTGTTTTCAGTGCCTCGAGTTGCCAAATTTTTCTAGCCACATAAAACGAAGCTGAGTATCTTCACGCTGTGTAATAAGTAAGCTGCCTCTTCGTCATTATTCACGAGCAATAAAACGTGCTGGAAACGGGCCAAGACGCTCTTCTATATGTCCCCCGAAAATAATGCTGTTGAAAGAAAACGATACTTTCGGTAACGAGTTCGGATTTGAAATTTGATTTTATTCACCTGAAATAAGCTAATGATACAATTTAGCGACATGTACGTTTTTTGAAGCACTTGATGCTATTTCAGGACTGTTGAGCATGTTTTCGAGCTGTTTAAGAATAAGCTGCTATTCTATTTCATCCATATCAATTGCCAGAAGTGATGCTTAAAGCGCAAATTTTACCTACGCGCTTGCACATTTTGAGAAATGCATACGAAAATTAGTCCATCCATCGCACCTATTTCATTAGGAATGTCCATAAATTCCTGTCTCATTACAGGTGAGTCACCTTTTTATCATACCACTCTCTTCTGCTTGAAGGAATTGCAGTTTCTGCTGTGCCTACTGCTTTTAACATAGTGACTTTTTTGTTGGAGTTGGGTGGTTTTTTTTCACTAGCTCAAAAGGCCGTATAGGGTTTGCTCGCTTGCCGCCATTGCCGCTTGTTTCTGGTTTGCCTTTGGCCACGTTTGGGGTTGGCGAATGTGGCCTTTGTTATTTCATTTTTACCGAGTGTTGCGGTTCATTTGATTTTGTCCAAATAGCCACCCTTTAGCATTGGGGCTAGTCTAGCTGTTTGAGTACCTTGGGCTGGCCACGCATACGCCCGCGTGGACCACCTAGACATTCACGTCAATCTGCCCAAGTCCTGTCTTGTCCCATCTCTCAAGACCAATTTTGTCTGGGTTTCATTGGAAACTGTATCGATAGCAGTCCGGCCCACTGATTGCAGAGTGAACGATTTTCTTCTCATCCTCCACCTCTTTGAAGGGGACAGGGTATTGCCCTATGTCACCTATTTGTAGCTTTTGGGCACTGACCTCCCTGATCGCTGTGGTCCCGCAGAGGTGGCTGATAGAGTTCCGCTTGGATGCCAGGCGGAAGCGTCAGCGAAGGATCGTGGTGTCTTGTCGTTGTATTCGAGCCTTGGCCCCCTGGGGGGACAGGGCTTTTCCGCTGGTGGTATCCCTGGTCGGCACGAGACGGTCACAATGGATGCCAGACTTTTGGGCTTGTTTATGGTCATAGGGTGGCTCTGAGTCACCAGTCGCTGCAGGACCGCACTGACTAATCAATGTGCTCGGGCTGCTTGCAGTGCACCTGGCTTTCATGCATTTACCTATACTTTTTGGGGAAGCACTTGCTCGTGCGCTCCGGCAACACCTTGACGGTCTTCCACGTAAACCACCAGGGTGGCACCCGGTCTGCGGCCTGTGTACCTGCTGGGCGGTTTCAATCATTAGGCAGATAGCATTTTCTGCCGGACACTCATCGGGGCGCATTCAACCGGACTCAGAGAGCCTAGTCTGGCAACGCTTTGTCGGTTGGTTGGTGCTGACCTTTTCACTTCCCTGGGAGACGACCCACTGTGCTCAGTGGTTCTCGTTCATGGAGGCGGACAGTCCTTTTAGTCAGGATGTGTTGGCGCACCCCTGGTCGCCATGTCTCCACTACCTTTTCACCGCTGCCTCTCATCTGGTCGACTTTCCAGAAGGTTGTTTAGGAGGGCTACACGATGCTGCTGGTCACCCCCTTTGGCTGGCCCAGACGTGGTTACCCCTTCTGTGCAGACTGCACTGGGACGGTCCATAGCATCTCCCCTTAACGGCAGGATTTGTTGTCTCAGCAAGGGAGGCTGTTATTTTACAAGGGCCGTCGCCACTTCCTGGGCAGCCCTGAAGGGGGTGTCCCTGTAGGACCACTTTGCTGCCGACTCTTTGGCGTCGCATAGCAACATCGATGTGGCCTCCCCCACACCGCTCAGTGTTGTCTTTGGTCCAGCCGGGGCCTTTTAGGGAGGTTTGTTTCTGGGGTTCCTCATGACTACGCTGGTATTATTTATTACGTGCTTGAAGCACCGCCTCTCGCGGTTGGTAAGGACTAAATAGCCCGAAAGTTACGGTTTTACGAGTCCGTCAGAGCATCTTGTCCCTCGGGATCCTAGTGTTCACTGGAGAAGATTTTGAATGTTGCTCACTTGTAATGAGACGGGAATTCATAGATATTCTTAATAAGACAAGTGTGATGGAGTGACTCATTTTGATATGCATTTTTCGAACCGCATATGCGCGAAGGTGAAATTCCAAATCGTACTCACATGTGGCTTCATCTTGTCAGTCTACCTGAGTTTCTGTGCTGTTTGTGGATGGGTGCCATTATTTGGTACATCTGTAAGGACTCAAGGGTTGGAAATAAATAGCTCCAGTTATGGTTGCAACAATGATTTGATTAAAATCTATTATTAAAAGCATTGGCAACTAATTTCATTATCAATTTGTTGTGTTGCATAATTTATGCGCCACTAAGGATGTTAAGTCAATTCAAATAAACGTGCACTGAATTCCATTGTGAAGTTAAGGGTTATAGTACCACTTTGGTCTGGCAGACTCAAGGCAGATTTTTTGAACAAAAATCTCACATTTAAAAAAAAATCCTTTTTCATTAAACATTGCATCATTCCAAAAAAATGGCATGAAATGTTATACACTACAAAGTTAACAATTTTCAAGGCAACAGAAAGTGCTGCAGAAACACAGAGAAAGAAAAATAAATTAATAGAATAAATGAAGTTAAAAGACAAATAATATTTATGACATTTGAAACTCAACACACGGGGAAGATTCTTAAGCAGGTTGTTTATCATTTGCACATTGGGAACGTATTTTATATTCAAATAATTAACCCAAAATATTCGACCTTTTTTAAAAGTACGGTTTACATTTATAAATTGTGGATACAAAAAAATTGCTCCGAATGAAATGAAATGTACTGCTCTGCTTTTTTTGTGTGGATAATGTGACTAATGAAGTTTGGAAAAGAGTACTTTACATACAGTATTTGCATGTGTATAGTATTCCTTTGTAAGTAGTATCTTGGTCAAAACTTCCAATATTTGACTAAAGAGGAGAAAATCCAGAACGATGTTTTTAAAAAATCCGAGTCATCAATTAATCAAATATTTTTTTCAAACAATCTATCAATTACTAAAAATAATTGTTGGTTGCAGTCCTAGTTGTAGTGATCACTGCAACAGTCCTCTTACACCATTAATGTTCAAAGGCGTAAGAGAAAAATATCAAAGATAATTTCCCCAAAAATAATTAAAGTAAATTAAATAAATCTGAGAATCGAAAAAGCTCCTTATTCACCAGAAAATACGTTAAATTAAGTGATTTTTTTTTTACGCTTAGTTGAAATCGTATAGATTTGTATTGAATATGTATCATGTATCGGATCACCAGCATGGTGTCAGCAGACTCCAGGGTGCCCCCTATGGATAGCTAGGTGCCCGCAGACCTGTTCTGAAAACAGCCAACTAGTGCTGGGTCATCGTGATTTTCTAGTAAAATCATTTTTTAGTGGTTAACTCAGTCTATTTAACTCCAATAATCAACCTTGTATGAACAAAGTAATACCATGATTCTAACATAAGTTGGTCTTTTGGAAAACATATCAAACTGGTAGCCCTTTTGCAGCAAAAAGCAACAAACAGTCGCTCTCAGCTTGAAAGGGTTAGAAATCCCTGGTATATACTATTGTGTAAGACAATTACTGCATTTTTTGGACTTTAAGGCACACCTAAATACCCGACATTTTTCAGAAATGTGTTTGCTTATAATCTGGAGCGCTTCATTAAGGGGAAATATGGTAAATAAAATAAGAAGTGGATAATTACAATAAAACACTTAGCGTAGCCATTTATGAATGGATCACACTAATTACTTATTACTTTCTTTGTGTTATATAATATAAGCTTTTATATTCTGACATTTTTATTTTTTTAAAGCAACCCTCAATCTTACTGTACTTTTAATTCTAATGTGCCTTATAGTCTGGTGCGCCTTTATAGATTGATATTTTTAATATTGGACACCTGCAAAAGAGAATGGATTGGATGCCAGTTTGCTATTTCTAATATTATTGCGCATTGTTGTTTGATGTTTTGACTATTATGCATTGTTTACATCACTGTCACTATTAGCCAATAATGTTGGTGTTCTTTGATTCCCACACCTTATGGCGTGGATCTGCTTTTGTAACCGAGGATATGTAACAAAAATAAAAGGCTCAGGAGAGGGCATTTAGAACAGGTTAGAGTTTCTTATCTGAGGTTTGGGTCTGCTCTTAATCTCCTCGCAAGTTTAAATCCATTGATGTCTTCTCTCCTTATTTGGTGTGTCTTTTAAACTATATACTTATCATGTGTGAAAAACATTCTCATCAAGGGATATTGTGGGGTGTCCCTTATCATCAGGTGTGCCTTATTGTCCAGAGTGGTGTATGTCAATGGTGAAAAATTCTGACAGTTTTCTTCTTTGTTGTTTTGATCCATGTTAGACAGTTTGTGATCCCCCTGCAGGTCTTTAAACGCAGTATTTACAGGGTTTTAACGGGTGCTTTAAATCCTTGAAAATGTTGAATGAATTTGAATGTTGTGTTTTCAAGGATTGGAGTGCTTGCATTTTGGGTAAAGTGCTTGTAAATGCTTGGTATTGTTGCCACGTTTCTCAACAAGACTGCTTAAAAATAAGGTCGACACTGCTCTAAGATAGCTTCTATTTGCAATTCCATGTCTTCTTCGCTTGTGATTCACAGCTGCTGGCATTAGTTTGTATGGCATTTTCCTATGAAGGGTCATCTCCCCCTACATATCGCGCCCAAGAGGACAGGTGCATGTTACACTTGAACAGGGCAAAATAAAATGTGCATTAGTGCAAGGATTTCGTACTAATTATGGACATTTTTTATGTGGGCCGTGCAAACAAATTCGGTAGTGTTTCCCAATGGTAAATTGAGAAGTTCTTCCTGCAACTGAAAATGTCATCTACAGATTACTGTTATTTTTACCCAACACTTATATGGGGAGATATTTGTCTCAAAAACAGATGTATTCCCAATTTACTCAATCACTTAAATTTATCGGTCATGATAAATCCACACGCAAGATTAAAAATCGCAGATATATATATACAAGATTCACACCAGATTTATTTTTTAAAGGGACAGTGTGTGATATTTAGTCAAGTCAAGTCATGTTTATTTGTATAGCCCTTTATCACAAAAAGTCTCAAAGGGCTGAACTGTGTTAACGTACATATTGTATTGATATTTTAATACTACTACTATATAACGATAATAACCCTCTATCAAAGTTTAATGCAGCACATCATGTGGAGAATGATGCTCCACGTAAGTGCGCCCTAGAGGTACAAAACACCTTCATTCAATAAAAAAAAAACTGATTTGAATACTGGGCAAAAATACATGCACTTTCATACCAATATTAGTTTTTTGAAAAAAAATCATGGGTCGAGAAATGTGTATTTCTTTTACATAGTGCAATCCCTACCTGGAAGTCTCCACCATGTTTGTCTGCCATCTTGCTGCATTGCCGCTGGTTTTCGTTTGCATTGAACAGTCTAGTGACATCTAGTGGTCAAATATTGGAAACACGGCTTTGAAAGTCCTTAAAATGTGCTCCATTTGGCTTTTAAAAAGGTGTTTGACAGTTGATTCCTCACACCCTGAAGGTCTTTGAACAAATATCATGTGATATTCAGTTGCAATAGTGTTCCAAAAGAGTGTAACAGTAGACTAAAGGGTCACTTGGTTTGACAGGGCCGTCAATGAGCATCTTAGGTCGCAGTGTTAAATGTTGAGCAATATCCCACCCAGAACTTCTCACTTTTTGCCACCGGATGTCTCAAATAGAGTCCAACAGTGAGCTTCAACATAATCCACAGTCCCAAAGGAGGTTCTTTTTTGGTCCTTCAAGTGTTGGCCAATATCAGGAGAATACTCCTTATTTGTCTTTTTTCTCAGCGGGGGTGCAAAGTGGTTAGCGCCTTTTGTGGCACAATTCTTGCATTCAACGTTGCCATGCTCCGAAACAGCGTTAGCATGATCGGCGGCACAATTGGACTTGCTGTCTGTCCAAAAATAGTGCAAAAGAAATGGAAAATTGAAAACAGTGTCGTCTAAAGTGCCCTGAATTCTGTGTTTTTTGCATATTTACCAGTCACAAAGATCATAAAAGCAATTTTAATATTAAACAGGAACAACCCAATAGAATAAAAAGTGGAGTTTTGAGATGTTTATTCCATTTATTAAAAATTAAAAGTTTAAAATCAAAACCCTGTGGGAAAAAGTAATTGCCCTCTGAACCTATTAGCGAGTTGCCAGTGATAACAGAAATAAAACATTTACAATAATTGGTAATGAGTCTTTCACATTGCTGTGCAGGAATTTTGGCCCACTCTTTTTTGAATAATCGTGTCAAATCTCACATACTGGAGGGTTTCCTAGCATGGCTTGCCTATTTAAGGTCACATTACAGCAACTTAACTGGATTTAAATTCGGATTTTCAACCATAGCAAGTTTTCCTGGTCCTGAAGCAGAAAAGCAGCCCCAGACCATCACACTGCCACCACCATACTTTACTGTTGGCATCATGTTTTTTCTCAAGTGCGGTGCCATTTTTGATGAGATGCACACCTCCCAAAAAGTTCTATTTTTGACTCATCAGTCCACGGAATGTTTCTCAAAAAGTCTCGAGGATAATCAAGATGCGTTTTAGCAAATGTGAGATGACTCTTTGTGTTCTTTGGTGACTGTATTTTCTCTATCTGTCTATCTCTCTATCTTTCTATACCTCTATATCTCTCGCTATATATTGTTAGATCTGTCTATCTCTCTCTGTCTATCGCTAACTCTGTCTGTCTGTCTGTCTGTTTGTCTGTCTATCTGTCTGTCTTGGTTTTGCATGAGCCCTTTTTATTTTGTTTTATCTGTGAGTTTGACTTTTTAATCAATTCTTAAGTAAACCACAACCAAACTCTGTTTTGCTTTTGTTGTATTTTCAAATACTTACACTCCATCCATTGGTGTCGGGGGGTTGCTGGTGCCCATCCCAACCATCTTTGGACAGTGAGAAGGGGACACCCTTAACTGGTTGCCAGTCATTCACAGGGCACACAGGGACAGACCACTCATTTGATCTTTCACACCTAGGGACAATTCGGACCGGCCAATCGACCTGACATGCATGTTTTTGAAATATGGGAGAAAACTGGAATACCCGGGGGAGACCCATCCAAGCATGGGGAGAACATGCAAATTCCGCACGGGAAGGCTGGCTGCTTGATTCGAACCATGACTTTAGAACTGTGCCGCAGAGGCGCTGACCACCATGCGTCTGTGCTGCATATATAATGTATATACTGTATATATAGATAGATAGATAGATAGATAGATACTTTATTCATCCCCGAAGGGAAATTCACTTTTCCAGCAGCATATATATATATATATTTATATATATATATGAAATGAAAATGAAATGATCTGCATTTATATAGCGCTTTTCAAGTCAATGACTTCCCAAAGCGTTTACAACGTGCTCCACATTTCCCAATAGCGGCCTTGCAGCCATGTAAGGCGCTAACCTGCTTATTGGGGGTAATTGGGGGTTCAATGTCTTACCCAAGGACACTTCGACATGTAACACGGACGAGCCGGGATTCAAACTGGGATCCCTTGATCTCAAGACGAGCGCTCTACCTCCTGAGCTACTGGGTGTAATATATACAAATTTGGTAGACAAAAGAGGGAAAAAAAACACGTTTTAAAGAAAAATTACTTTGTGCGTGTGTACGCAAGACTAAACTGGCCTTGAAGCATGCGTTGGCTGTCATACTGACTAATGAAGAGTTTAGCAATTTTTGTGAAATAGTATCGCTCCGATTCAAGGTTTCGCTTGCTATTATTGCACAACTTGTCATAGCATTTATCCTGACAGTCTAATTTTTCCCTTTTTTACATGTTTACCCCGGAGTACCATGTCTAATCTCGTTGCACACAAAATTCTTACGTGGTTATCAATGACAATAACGACTACTCAATTCAAATGAACTCTTATCCAAACGTAATTATCTGCAGAAAGCTTCTCCCCCGCTGCCAGTGATTTTTTTCGACAGATGTTTGGTTAAGAACACGGTCAGAAAAAAAAGTTTGTACAGGCCGATTGCTCAAGTGACATAAGACTGCAGTAATGTGGGATATTTTGTGCATAAAACGAGGGGGTGTGTGGTGGGGTGGGGGTGTTCGCAACAAATGCGTGCCTTAAATTCTTCCTCTAAGCTTCTGGAAGTCAAATGAGTGCGATTACAAAGGCATTAAGCTACGTGCACACCCTTTAAAAAAGGCGGGGGTGTGCGGTATGAATTCCTCAAGATGCCGCCATAAGTCATGCGAGAGGTTTTTACGAGTGCTTGAAATCCTTAAAAATGCTTGGATTTTAATGTTATGTTTTCAAGGCTTAAAAAGTGCTTGTATTTTTAGAAATATGCTTGTAAATGCTTTAAATGTTTGCCATGTTTTTAACATGTCTGATATCGACACTGTTCTCTTGTCATGATTTGCCCACCTGTGCCTGCTCGTTTGGCTCTAGCTGCTGCTCGTTCCCCTCCTGTTTGAACTCAGTACTCTCATTCACTACCGGTCAGTTCGTCAGCAAACCTCCGCACATGCAAGGCAAGCACTTTTTAAAACTGGCTTCCGTCTGTTCTGTCTGACCCGTCCTATTCCGCATCCTACTTTTCTGCCCCTGGCTTCCCGATCGTCTCCGGCTACCTGACTTGAGTCCTTTCTCCGACCACGGCCCAATATCCCGTCCCGGCTGCTCGACTTGTTTCCATCCACTGACCACGATCCGATCTCCCGTCCCGGCTGCCCGACTTGTTTCTGTCCACCGACCATGCTCCGATCTCGTGGGCTTCCTGCTTCTCCTGCCCAGCAATCACCGAATCGCTGGCTTTTGTTTTTTCGTCCCTGACTTCTCCGCTTCCGCAATAAAGCTTGGTGTGAAACGTTACGCGTTTGGGTCTACTGTCTGTTCTGGTTCTGACATCTCTAGTGTCTTCGTTTTGCCAATGCATTGCTTTCCTCGTAATTCACGACAGCTGGTCACTATGAAATGTGGATTGGTGCAAGTATCAATAATGGACATTATTATGGGCCATGCAAAAAATGAATGTAGCGTTTTTTCATGGTATATTGTAAAGGGTAGAACTTACTGCAACAGAAAATCCAAGCTAGATATTTATATCATACACAAACAATATTACCTATATGGGTTGGGATTTGTGTCAAACAAATACATAAGCGATTTACTCAAGATCTGAAAATCATAATTCCTAAAATAAAACACACACGCTACATTAAAAATCACATGTGTAAATTTCAAATATATTTGTGACCTTGCAAAATATATGAGTCACATGGGATTTCTTCATTTAATGGTAGCGGAAATATTGACAAATTGGCTTTAAAAGTCCTTAAAATTCTTGAATTTGGGCATGAAAAAGGTGTATGAACCCTGCATGTGACTCAAATGACAAATTGTATATATGTTGTTGTATTTATTAGCAAATGCGTGGAACTTCAAACTCATTTATTGCTTGAGAAATGCTATATTTTATTATTTTGTGTGGTACCTTGATTGGATAAGACCACAGCCATGTATTTAGGAATATTTTGAAGATTTTTTGATTTGATTTAAAAATTTGCAGTTACAATCTCGGCCAGAAATGGCAGTCACGAAATTCGAGTCGGGTGGGCCTAAAATATTAATCGTTACATTCCGTTTCAGGCCAGGCTGGGTTTCTCTCTCGCTGAGCTTTTCAATTTAAGCAAGTATTCTTAACGACTACTAAATGTAGCTATCGCTTTAAGAATGAGCACTGCTGTTTGTTTACGGCAGTGACATTCTACGCTATTTTGGTTGCACTTGGAGTTTCAAACAAACAAGTGTTCTTCTTCAATGAATTGTTGAATTCATGACACACCCGTCATTGTTCTCTTTCTTTTTCTTTGTGGACGGTCGTCGCGATCGATTATGCATCGCTCTTGCATTATGCATGGGTGGACAGAGGCACTGAAGGGGTTGAGGGAGGAGGCTATTAAACAACCCCCCTCCTTTCAAATAAAATAGGAAAATTTGAGTTTGCTTCGGGCTTGGTCCTCATTTCAAGTTGTTGGGCTAGGGCTGGTTCGGGTTGTGATACCCATGGCCTGGGTGATGTCGGGCTCGATAAATTTCTTTAGGCCTCATCTTATCTCTTATATTAAGGATATTTGGTGAATTCAGAAAGCTTGTAATTCTTTCGGCCATTGGACGTCGACAGACATTAAGCCCATAGTCTAAAATTTTCCAAACGCGTCCTGGCATTGCGATGTCAATGGTTGTAACCGCTTCTTTCACAAATACCTCAAAAAAAAATCACATGATGTGAGATCTGGAGATCTAACCATGATGCACCAGTGTGGTGGTGCCCCAAATTGTTTGAAAATGAAGTCACTAGACTCTTACTTACTCAATAGATCCAATAAGCAGTTTTCCAGCATGTAGAGGTACGTCTCACCATTGACTGAGAGTGGTTCTTAAACAGTTTTCTTCCACATAACACAAAACACTGGCACCTTTGGAGAATTTCGCTGTTGGTCAAGGTATTAATGTGGGTTCTCAGAAGCCCTTATGTGAGTGTAATAGCTATCAACTTTGCTTCAATTTCGTGAAAAATTGACTCATCACTAAAAACAAGCCGGTTGTCACTTCCATTATTTTCCTTCTTCTGTTCCATTGCAATCCAAAAGTCATGAGAAGCAGGTTTATCAGTGTCCTCCAACTGTTTGACTAACTAAAGCCTACGCAGTCTTCTTAAGACATCCCAAACAGTTAGTGTAGTACATCGAAGTACCCTATTGTCTCTTTTGAACGATTTACATGGGCTTCGCTAGAAAGTAGTTCAAACTTGTTCAATCACGTCTGATGTTGAGGGTCGTCCCGTTCTTTTAACCGGGCATAAGCACCCACCAGTTATGAATTTCGCATGCCAACTCACTATGGAATTCCTCTCTGGTGGCTCATTTTCAGAACTTTCTGCGAAATGCACGTTTAACAACAGTCCAAAATTCATTTATTGCAAATTTATGCACATAAAATGTATTTTCTGGTTGAGTGAACACGTTTAATAAGTCTGAAAAGAAATTAAAAAAAATTGTAGTATTTAGAAAAAAACTAATGTAATTTGCTCTTAAATGGCACAACTTATACCCTACTACTATTCATAGTTGAAGAGATATGGGGACTTCAAATGTGCCCAAGACTCCTGGAACACACTGCATTTTATTTTTAGCTCAGTGTATCTGATCATAGAATCATTGCTGCTTTTTACATTTCAATATTTGTGTACATGTGTGTTTGTTGCGTGACTGCATTGCACGTATTTGTGCTTTCTTAATATAAATCGTATATAAGACTCTGGCTATGCCGGTGTATTTTCGACTCCTTGCTGACACAAGCAGTCTGGAAACCCATACAGTTGAACAGTAGATGTAGCAGAGTGATACCTTACTCCATCCTCATCAACTCGGCTGCCATAGATGACAAAGATCAATTCTAGCTAGACTGCCATAGGCCGTTATTTCTGTTATGGATGATTTTTAGCTAGGATGCAATAGATGGTCATGGACATAAAACTGATTTTAGCTGAGCAGCCATACACAGGTTTAGATGACAAAGATAAATTCTATATAGGCTGCCATAGCTTGTTATTTCCATTATAGATCCTTTTTACCTAGGCTGCCATAGGTTAGTATAGGTGTAAATTTAGGCTGTTATAGCTTGTTATTCCCGTCATCAATATTTTTTTAGCTAAGCTGCCATAGACAGCTTTGGACGTAAAATTTGATTTTAGCTTGGCTGCCATGGACCGGGTATAGATGGCAAAGATCCATCTTAGCTAGGTTACCATAAACGTTTATTTATGTCAAAGATCCATTCTTCCTAGTTTGCCAGAGCCTGTTATTTCCTTCAAAAGTTCATTCTAGCTAGACAGCCATAGCCTGTTATTTCCTTCACAGATCATTTTGAGCCCGGCTGCCTTAGACTTCGGTATGGATGGCAAAGATCCATTTTAGCTAGGCTACCATAGCCTGTTATCTCAGTCATAGATCTTTTTTAGCGAGGCTACCATAGAAAGCTACTGTCAGGATTTGGCATGCCACCTTACCTTAGAGGGCGCCAACTTGGTGTTGGACTGAGTACATGTGTGTCCAATCTCCACACATCTGTCCCGAAATATACCAAGCCTTTATATAGACTGGACAGCCCTCTGGGTCCGTTCGTTGCCATTTCCATGCCACCTTCATCCAGTCTTCTGTTAACACGTCAGGTTTGTTTTTTTTGTTTCTGGCTTAGACACTTTTGTTTGTTCCTGGTTTTTGTTAATACATACTGTCCTTTTTTGAGCACACCTGCCTTCGTTCCAGCCTCCCTGCGTTTGGGTCCACCCGCAAAACGTGACAGCTACAGACGTAAAATTTGATTTTAGCTGTGCTTGCATTGATGATCGCCAGATGTTGTCCACGCAGTGCATGCAAAAGTTTTGTCAAACGCATGTTTTGCTATTCATGAACTTCACCTTCCCTTTTGTACGTGACAGCTGTGAAAATGTCCAAAAATGGGAGTAATGCCAAACATCTGGACGAAAAAAAGTGCCGCTGGTGCATAGGCGGCGAGCAGCTGATGTGTTTCAACATACACATTGCAATAAAAAATGCTGGCAAAAGTCTTAGCTATCCCGTTAAATGTTTCTGTAAAATGCAGCTAATGTCATATTTATCTGTAAAATGTAGCTAATGTTATGAGGGGCTGTTTGGGAAGTAAATCATACTCGCGCTCACATATAACATCATACTCTCACACATGCTCAACTATACTCGCATATACATAAACTACTACCTGTCTCAAACACACTACTACAGACTCTCTCACACTCTGTTATACTCCCTCAAACACACCACTATACTCCCACAAACACATTGCTATGGACTCTCACACGCACAATTTATTATACTCTCTCACGCAAACACATTCTTTCTCACAGACCAATTAAAATGACAATGTTTTTTTACTCCTAGGTAAAGATCACTTCACCTGTCAGTGTTGTTTTACTTCGGCATTTCATACATTTAACATCATACTCTCAACCATGCACAACAATAATCTCATACATACACAGTCAAACCCATGCACAAACACTACTGTACTCCAGCATGCACCTACTATACTCTCTCAGACATACTATTTTACTCTCATACACACATTACTACACTGTCTAACACATATTACTATGCTCCTGTTCTCACACTAGTATGGACTCTCACACACGATTATACTCACTCAAACACACCATACTCCAACAAACTCAGATAAACAGACATAGACACAATGATACACATGCATAAAACTACTACCTTTCTCATTGACATAGTATTATACTTTCTCATACATATTACTATAGTCTCATACACACACTACTATTGACTCTTACACACACTAATATACTCTCTCACACACACCCATTCTTCCTCAAATGCCAATACAATAGTAAAAACTCTGGGGCTTTTCACACATAGTATATGATCACTTCACCTCTAGGTGTTGTTTTATTTTGGGTACTTTTGGTAAACAGGTAATGTACACGGATTTATGTGTATATGTTGTACAATTTAACTCGAGTTGCTCCCAGTATGGTAGTAGTGTGAAAGTATTGTAGTACAGCATAGTTGTGGGTGTGTATTAGAGTATAGTAATGTGCAAGAGAGAGTACAGTAGTATGTTTATGAGAGTACTGTACAGTTATGTGTGAGAGAGTATAGTAATGTGTGTATGAAAGATTAGTCTTATGTGTGAGGGGGTGGAGTAGTGTGTGTAGGAATAGTATAACAGTACGTTTGAGAGAGTATATTAGTATGTATGAGAGAGTATAGCAGTGTTTGTGCATGGGTATGTGGCAATGAGGTGGCGCTTATAATAGATTAGTGTCGGTCAAACTACGGCCCGTGGGCCACATGGGGCTGACCAGGCTTTTTTATCCAGCCTGTCAACCAAAAATCGATATATAATGTTTATTTTATTTCCACTCTTGTCCCCAGTGTTCCTTAGTGTGTCTTCCCCCTGTAAATTTGTTTTTGCATTAATGTATACTGCACTCAAGGCCAAAAGTCAAATACCTGGCCATATTTTCGGTACCTATTTATTTATCAAGATTTATCCAATTTCGTGTAAAAAAATAAATAAAAAAAATTGGACCAGCCCACATTTAGGTATGCAATGCAGTATCAAATTTCAAAAAAGTAAAATTATATATGACCATGATTTAATCAGTGTTTCAAAACCAGATTAAACGGTCTATTCTTAGAGTATAATGGTGCACAGTAGTAAGTGTAAAAGTATAGTAATGTGTATATGAAACTATAGTAGTATGTGTGTGACAGCATAGTTGTGTGTGTACTATACTACTGCATAGTAGTAAGAGTGAGAGGATAGGATACACACTACTGTTACACATACTGCTATACTCTCACACACGACTACACTCACTCAAACATACAGAGAGTATCGTAGTTAGTGTGTGTGAAATCATAGTAGCGGTATGAGAGTATAGTAGTATCTATGAGCGAGTACGGGAGTATGTATGAGTATGAGAGTATATAGATAGTATAGTAGTACAAATATAGAGATTATAGTAGTATGTGTGTGAAAGCAAGGTAGTATGTGCATTAGAGTATGATAGTATGTTAGAGAGTATAGTACTGTTTGTGCATGGGCATTACCTTGTCTGTATTAGAGTGTATTAGAGTGTATGTTTGTGCATGTTATACGCGAGAGCAAGTATAATTTACCTCTCATACATGTCTTATACACAAATAAATACAGTAATCTGGTTAAGATAAGGGATTTTAGACATGCTCTCATGTTGGTGGCCCCACTTTCTCACCAGTTTTTTTTTTTTCTGAGCATGAAACGAGAGAGAGGGGGGTTGGATGGGCTGTTCTCGCATGCTAATTGTTTTACAGCGGAAAGGAAAAGGTCAGAGGTTATTCTGACAGCTTCAGGCTAGCCAAAATGAGCCGTCCGTATGGCTAGCTGTCATTTCAGCATAAAACAAGGCTGTCAAACTCACTTTAGCTCGAGGGCCATTTGGGAGAAAAACCATTCTCACGAGATGAACTAGTGAGAGAATGGGCTAAAAAGTTGGGTGGCTGGGGGTCTTTTTGGAGGCTCACAATTAAATTAGGATATAGGGATGTAAGATTTGATTATAAAACAATGATTGAGGTTTTCTATTTCCTTCACTAAGATTTAACCACTGTATTGTTCTTCAACTCTGCATTGATAAAACAGAATATTATACAAATACTCATTTTACATGTCTTTCTGCTTTTTTTTTTATTATTACGAAATTATTTTCCTGAAAATAGGAAACTCTATTATAGAAAGGAGCTAAAGCTAGTTTAAAATGTAAAATGACAAGGGGGTGGGTCTCATCAATGATCTTGGGTTGAGTAATAGTAGTCAGAAAATACAGCTACAGTAGGTGCTTTTCAAACGGCGCCTCACTTTGGGGACATCTAAAGGAGATTTTAAAAAGTCAATGTGGCAAATTTTTTCTCTTGTTTTTCTCTCAGCATTATCTCATAAGCCACATTCAATGATGTGGCAGTTCACATTTGGCCCATGGGCCATGAGTTTGACACTAAATTTCACTGTTCTTAGTTATCCCACACCATTTAGAGTGGATCTGCTTTTTGCAACCCGGGAGATGTGATTAAAAAAATGAGTTTTTAGAACAGTTTGGACATTTTTATCTGAGGTTGGGTCTTTCCCTAGTTCTCCTTGCTAGTTCAAACCCATTTATGCCTTCTCTCCTTATTTTAAGTCTTTACTGAACTTTAAACTGGTCGTTTTAATCCTTGGCAATAATTTGCAATGCACTTGAGGTTTTCGGTCACGTTCCAGCTAACACCAACTTGAAAACAAATGTTTTCAGACAATACTTGATCAGATCCCAGCTTAATTTTTCCGCTTTGCGTGTAATGCATACTACTTACGTCTCCTGCAACGATGAAGATTACTGATCCCTCAATGACTCTTGATAAGGCATAAATGAGGAGTGGAAAGTGCTCCAAAAGGCCTAATCTTGAGCCAAATCCGGCCAATATACATCTTTCCAGGATGCACGGTTGCAAACATAATCTCCATTCCCTTTTTTAAGTTAATTTCATATATATATATACATATATATATATATATATATATATATATATATATATATATATATATATATATATATATATATATATATACTGTATGTATTTTCCTCTGAGAATCCTGTCAGCGCTTGATACGGCTGATCAAAGATAAATACAGTCCCCGCTTTCCTATCTGAATTCTGAAGACAAAGCACGTCTTTGTTTTTGTCTTCCATTTTGAATTTGTGACACCAAAGACTCGTTCGCCTTTCAGCAAGTTCTTTAAATAGAAATTGTGCAAAAGCGTAAATAGAAGCATTGAGCTAAAAATGCTTCCTGGGGTTGATTTGTGTTAGCGGTTTTGAAAAAGTGACACGACTTTTAGGGCAGCGGACGTTTTGAATGTTGTGTTTGTGGGATTTTATGCCTGAAAAAATATTTTAAAAGTCCTCAGCAGGTCCTAGGGGCGGCAGGAGCTCAGGAGAAAAATCGCTCGTCTCGCGATCAAGAGGTCGCAAGTTCGATTTCTGGCTCCTCCATGTTAGATGTTGAGGTGTCCCTGATAAGCAGATAGTTGCTTTGCATGGCTGACACTGCTATCAGTGAGTGAGTGTGTGTGTGTGTGTGTGTGTGTGAATGGGTTAGTGTGAAGCACATTGTAAAGCACTCTGGGACGTCTTCAGTGACTTGAAAAGCGATGTATAAATGCAAACCAGTAACATTTACTCGAAAAAAAGGCTAAGAGTCTTTTTGCACAGGGCCATCACCAGATGAAACAAGTGCGCAAAAATGTGAAAATATGTATCTCGTGATGTATTTTGGAATTTTTTTGCTTTTTTTGTTTTTGCACTATTCTTTTTTTGCATTATTGTTATAACTTCAAGCACTACGAAGTACATATTTTTGCTTAGTCTTTTATCTTATTTTTCTCTTTATTATGTGTTTATCTTTGAGTGTCATGTCTAATCTCATTGCGGGGTTTTGGGGTTTTTAAGGGTTATTGATCTATCTTCGTTATTCATTATCCATTATCCGTTATCGGTCAGTTCATAATACGCTACAAAGCCTAGGAGCCAGGACACTTACTCTCAGCCAAAAGGCCAAGCTAAGGTCCTAGCCCTAAAGCCTTGCTGCGATCATTGCGAATGCACCGTTCCCGGAGGTACTGCAATACCGGGCCGATGCGTGGAGTGGACAGAGCAAGCTCATATTCCATCTCCGAAATGCAAAAATCAAAGATAGTGACTTCATAGAAAGTACACAAAAGGCCAAGCTAAGGACTTAGCATCAAGGCCAAGCTAAGGACCTAGCATCGTGCTGATCAACCGTAACTTCATAGACAGTACACAATTCTAGAACCACAGTTGACGTTACAGATAGTACACAAATCCAGGACCACAGTGTCACAAAAGAGAGGCAATGTTTCACCGCGTGGATATCAATAACTAAAGATGATTCTATTTCATCAGCTAGCTTAAAGTTCAGCCAGCTAACCTGCATAGTTGGAAATCAAATTTAAATTGTCTTTATTGTCATTTATAACAATGTAGTAAATGTTGTTTGCAACAAAATTAGACATGCCACCTCAGGAAAAATACAAAACATTCTGTTTAATTATACCATTTTCCAAGGGACTGTGTGTATTTTTTACCACTAGATGTCGCTGTATTCTGTTGTGCAATTTTAAAAAAAGTGCAAGAAGGAAGAATATAAACTATGAAGACTCAGGTTATGTAAAATAAATGCAATTTTCCCAACCTATGAGTATTTTTTTAAAAATCGCTTTTATAAGTTAGTTAATGTAATTTCATTTATTATCCAAAACAATATTGTTTTATAATGAATGGTTTTTTTTTGAACACTTAAAGGTGTTAAATAATGCACAACGCGCCAAAGAGCGCTGTTTGGTCATTTTAGGTGTCCTTAGTTTCTATTCTTCCTTGTGCATTGTAGCACTCGTTTTTGGTTGCACTACACAAAGCAGCAACATTTAGTCGTCAAATATTACACAGTGTCCCTTTAAAATGTTTTTGCATTCCGGGTAAAATAGGGTTTCTAAATGATAAAAATAAATTACTGTGTGATGGATAGTATTGTCTTATTTTTAGGATAATTTTCCATTTCTACAGCACAAAATATTCTAAACTCGGAAAAAATATACTTAAAATGAATTGAAAAAAAAAAAAACGATGTCTATTTCAATAATAGGCAAAAAGACATGTACTAGCAAATAAATAAGCATTTTTTCCGGGAAAATTTATTTGACATTACACGAGAGTTCGAGCGCGCTGACATGATTGCCATCTTGCTGCTACACGTACCCTGAAAAACCAAAAACTTTGTGAAAGGTTTGGCTAAAAAAAATTGGGGAAAAATGGTGCAGTAAGATAACGTTGAGTCTTCATTGTTTGTATTTTTCCTTTTAGTACTTGTTTTCAGTGCGCGTCACAATACAGCAACATCTAGTGGTCAAAAACTACACTCAATCCCTTTAAAAATGGTTGCGTCACGAAAGGTAATCAAATTAACGGCTAATAAAGTTTTACTGGTAAAAGCTACTCATAATACATTTAAAAGGCAGACTGGGTTATCAGGATAGCTGTGATGGAAAACTTGCAGTGGTCAGGGCCTGCAAGGGCCTTATCTGCTGGCCTAAAAAATATCTGAATCATGTGATGTAATTATATTTTGTCCATGAATACTTATTACTTAATTCCTAATTGCTTTTATATTTAAGTATTTAACCAATAAAATTTTAGCCATTGCTTGTCGCCAGGCTTAGAAATCTACCTGGAGGCCTTCACAATCAATTTTGCAGGCCCTGAGATATAACTAATGAGCGACAATAAAGCTGTTGGTTTAGCCAATCGTATGGCAAGGTGAGGGCCTTCTGGCCTTCAGCTAGGGGTACGGTAATGCATGAAAGTCTGAAATATTTTTTTCTAGTGAATTATAATAGCATTTTTTCACCCTACAGTGAACTTTTAACCCCTTAACAATCCTGTAAAATTCACCTAAAATCCCAATCAAAGACGTACCCAAGGTAGAATAAATGCTGTTCTTAAACCGAATATCGACAGTTTTGGTCTCCTTTGAAAGATGACGCACTGAAGTTTTGTCTCAAACTGAAATAATATCTCCAAGTGCTATTAAAATGGAGCAATCTAAGTTGGAACAGACAGAAATAGGTTTTTATTCTCACCTGAATTTTTCTTTTTGCACTTACATGCCTCCAAAAGAGTGTATCATGGGCATCTTAGCTGGAAAACAGCTGTGATAGGTCATATTCAATCAAAATCTGAAAAATGAATAATTGCATTTTACACATGTTTGTAAAGGTATGTTACGTTATGGCCTTTCCCAAGGGGCCACTTGGAGATAACCAGTTTAGAGCTCTAAACTCTCCGCAACCCTGTATTTTACTTTGACCAATTGTTAGACATTGTGAAAGAGTTGTACATGTTTGACTTCTCTTTCCAGATTTCAATCGCTGATCGTGCACACTTGTGCGTGATAACCGTTCGTAGAAATGAATCCCGAGTTGCAATAAGCGTGTTTATTCTTGGCTCTGACTTGAAAACATCATAAATATGCATACATATATGTTGCGAATTTCATTGGATAATCAACGTGTCAATCATTTATTGACGGAGATAATATGAGCCAAAAATATGCGTAGGTCCTTTTTTTTCATTACAGTCCAATATAGCTATCGCTTGCTAAGGACTGTGAAATAAAAGCTTGCAATTGGTTGAGAGAGGTGTCAATAGAAAGGTAGGAGGGTAACGCACATACTGAAAATCACCTCACGAGTTTTTTACCTTTAAAAGAGAATTATGGGGCGAAACGAACAAATTACAACAAGGATCGGCGAATGATGCAGAAATGCTTGGAGGTAGATTTTTTTTTCATCTTTCGGCATCATTTTTGGTTATGGAATCAATATTTTACACGGTTGGATTCCCTGGACTGTCCTGAATGTAAGGAGACCATGTTTGTCATCAGCTGAATATCTGAGCATGTTATTGGTGAGCTACACCAGTTTTATAGTTTTGGGTATCCTGTTTCAGACTGATCGTGATGGTTCAGAAGAGTACATTTCATAATGCATATCTTGAATCCCAAGAGTTTAAGCTTTCCAATATGTGGCACGACACATTTTAGTGACTGGTGATGTCCTGAAGACTTGTCTTTGTTTCTCAACAGTTAAGGGGTTAACGTATTTAAACTTTGAACTTTTACCATACCTAGCAACTTTGATGTCAAGGAATTCATAGTCTCTAAAAATACACAACAAAATGTATGATAAAATCCTGTCTTTTCAATGCAACAATAAAAAACTATGAAATACGAGACTAAACTTTACATTTGTTATGTAAAACACATTGTCACCAAAAAACAGAGAAAACATAAATGCAAATATTTACAATTGTACAAAAATACAAAACAATTTTTGTTTATACTTAACAAATTAAAGGTCAACAACACAAAATTCCTGAACAACATGGATATTTACCAATCATCGCAGAAAAAAAGTGTCCTGAAGAAACAGGCTCTTAAATTGGTGGGGAGCAGGCTCCTGTCATTCACTTCATAGAGCCGTCTCATAGAGCCGGCTCGTTCCCATATGACACATCACCAAAGGCCGTCACTGAAGGCCTAGGTGCGAAATGCAAGGACCACCACTGGAACACATTAAACTAGAATGCCAACCAAACTTCTTACTGCAGCTTCAACTTTTGCACTGATCCAACCTTTAACTTTGATATGTTGAATATATCCACAACTATCCTATTGGTGGATTAAGAAAGCAACAATTGCTACTCAAATTGGTGTGCAACAATTGCTACTCAAATTGGTATGTAACAATGTAGGGGTTTCCAACGTGTTGCCCTTGGGTACCAGGTGTCCATTTGGGACAGCTGAGAGGCCCACAAACTCTTTCTGAAGGTAGCTCACCAGTGCTGGGTCATTGTGATTTTCTATTAAAATGATTTTTTTAGTGGCTGACTGAATGTATTTAACCCTACTTCCAATGATTAACCAGGTAATGACATGGTTTCTACATAGTAACAACATGATAGGTTGTTATAGTAGTAATGCATTTCAAATATGGGATTCTCCGTGCTAATTGGCAACAAAATCTAGCTCTCAGCTTGAAAAAGGTTGGAGATCCCTCCACTAATCGAATTGCGTCTACACTTATCCTAACATCAAAATGGCAAATTATTCTCTTCACATTTCAAACAACAAGCAAACAAAGAAGAAAAATAATCAAAATGAAAATAATGTCAAAATGGATAGGCAAAAATGTTTACAATGTAGTGGATGGAGGCTGGCTTAAATTAGAAGTGTGTCGTATCAATACGTAATGTAACTCTTAAGTAACCCAGAGTGACTTGGTCAAAAATGCAGTATGGGTGTAACATTGGACCCTAATCAGTCATTTTTAGTTACAAGTAAAGAATATTATATGAGTATTTTTTTTATATCTTCACAACACTCAATATTCATTCAATGTGGTCATTATACAAATTTTGCATGGACTAGCCCCCTCATATCTTTCAGATGTTTGTTTCCCCCTATGTTCCTGCTTGGAACATTCCCTCGGAAATGCTGTCTGTAAGTGATTCAAAGAGCCAAGAAGAAATCTGCTGGTTTGAGAGCGTCCTCAAATTGCTCTGCCCTGAGATTTGATCCGCCACCTCAGTGGAATTGTTTGAATGTATATATATTCTATAGCTTGTGATTGATGTTGACTTCATACTAATGTTGAGGGAGAAAGATGAGCCTGGTTGTTGCACAGTTTATGAGTTTCGAGCCATTGTACCGTCACTTAGACCCGATGTACGCCGTCATCTAGAACCTGCTGCACTGGTCAATATTTTGGGTCAGAAAGCTGTCAACAGAACATTCGGTTATAACCTAGATTCTATGTTGATGATGTTCGTGTATTGTCTGTTGATGCCCTTGCAACATCCATTGATGCCTGCTCATCCTGGAAGGGCGATTAATAATGTTTGGCCCCTCCTTACGGTTTCTTCATTTTCCTCCTCCTGACGTTTTTGAGTTTTTCCTTGCCATCATGTAGGTTTCAGATCAGGGGATCTAATGGTGATGTGTGCAACCCTTTAAGACTTTTTGTGATTAAGGGATAGACAAATAAACAGGACTTAAAGTCAGATGTTGTCCTATTACTTTCCCCAATTTGCCACTTTTGTCCCAAATTCCCTTTGCTATGTGCTTTCTCTTCTCAAGAAGCAAAGGAGCAGCATCTGATTCTGAGGCCATGGCGACCACACGGATTTTGAAAACAGCTGGAACTGGAACTTGGCGAATGGGGAGCCTTTTCCCAGTGTCATTAATTGACCCCCGTTAGCTGTCCCCACCCTAGCTAACCACCCGCGTTTGCAGCTGTCAGCTGGCTAGCGTCCGACGCCTTTGTGTGTGTCAAACTATTTCATAATCCGACATGAACAGAAAATGAGGCAATATTTGGATTCAAAGGCACTTTTTTTACGGTGACAGTGCTAGCAGTTGCTCTGAAAATCTGCTATCAGCTAATTGTGGAGTGAGTCGGTTGAATTGCAGCTGTTTGCTAGCCTGATGTCAACTCGCTCTTGCATGTATCAGCTCGGGACGATTCCTGTTCTTTTTTTTTCTTTCTTATGAAATCAATAACATGCCTTTTCTTTGTCTTTTTTAGCTTCGGCTCCAAAGTTAAAAGCGATGAAGACTCCTTCGGTGATCGAGGCGGGAAGCAAGCTAACGGTGAAATGCGAGGCCACGGGGAACCCGCTGCCTACCTACCGATGGTTCAAAGACGGCAACGAGCTCAAGAAAAGCAAAAAAATACGAATCAAGAACAGCCAGTGAGTAGAGTTGTGAGCAGTGTTGGGACTATCGTATACTTGGAACACAATTACTTTTCTCTGTAACGAGTACTGTAACGTGTTAATCATCAAATTTTGGAATTTAAATGTCAATCACAACGTGGTGCGATACTCTGCTACTTAAAAATAGATCACAATTTAGAATGCCTCAATTGCTGATTGTTTCTTCTTCCCTAACAGTGTTACAAACAATATCTCTATCACCAGAAATGGTTTATATTTCATCATATAAAAGCACATTTATTTGTAAAGCATTTTTCAGGAAGTATATTGCTGTATTTAAACATTCTGTGTACAAAGAGACAATAAAATCCACTCCTTTATCCCCACCCAAAAACCCAAAACACCTAAAACACAGAAGCACACAATGATTAAAATACAATGAAAATTAAATAAATAGTAATACAAATTAAATATGATTAATGGGAAGGCACAGACTAACCATGTAAGGAAAGGGAGTCGAAGGAAGCTTATCCGCATTGACATGGATAGCAGAAGATGGCCTCAGGATTTTCAGCCATTGAAACACACCCGACCAGTGAGAGACAAAAAAAAACCACACACATCAGGAAACATTAAAACCATATAAATACCAAATAAAATAACTGCAGAAATAACGCATAAAAAGCGGAATAAAAAGTAAAGAATTTTACAGTAAAATGTAATTAAGCTAAATAAAAACGAGCCCACTCTAAAAATGAAATGAAGGGTCCCCTGCCAACCTGATGTCCTACTTATAAAGTACACTGAATACCGTCGTCTCAAGCACAGTACAAGGACGCTGAATTTATCCTCATGGAGATATTTTCCCTACTGTAAACACCGGCAAGTCATATTTACAACCACGAAATTCTACACTGAAATGAGGGTTTCCATTTATATGCGCAAATCTGGTTGTGTGTCAACAGTAAAGAATGGTAGGCAGCACATGGGGAGGGAGTGGTGCTAATACAGGAACAACAAAATCAAGAGGACACACAGAATTTATGGTAAAAGTGTGCAGATTTTTTTTTGTTTTTGTGAAATCTTCGACAAAAACAAAACAAAATATGGAGTCTCTCAGCTTTTTTCAAGTGTTCAAGATAATACAAGCCAAGAAATATGCTTAACTAGTAACTGTAACCAATTACAGTTTTTTAGTAATAAGCCCAACACTGGTTGTGAGCGCAATAATGTTTCATAAGAAAAATTTTGAAGCAGAATTCATAGCACATCCATTTTTTTTCATTTTCAAGCCCAACATTATACAAAAACTGACAAAAAATAAAAAAGCACAAGAAAAGTATCGGGAAAAAACATAAAAATGACCAAAAGATCAGCTAAAACGAAAATCCACCTGAAAAACAACACATAACTGACCAACAAAAAATGAACAAAAAAAAAAAAAAACAACAACAAAATTATCTAAAAATAACCATTAAAATAAATATTTAAAAAAAACATTGAAGAACAGCCACAAACATTAAACCCACGGGCTCCAGTTCAGACCCATGGTGTATATAGGGTTTGTTCTTTGGCTTCATTAGGCAGAAAAAAGGATATTCTTTGATTAAAGTAAATGAAATCAAAACATAATAATGTTGAAGATCATCAGGTATATTCTTACGAATCCGAATAGAACCTTTAAAGCATGTGGATTATGTGAACAATTTCACAAATGTTTAATATACGCAACGCTTGAGACACGGCATACGTCAATTCGGTAATCCAGCTCCTGCCAAACACGCATACCTTGGGTAACAGTCTCCAGCAGATTACAGTTTTTTTCTTTTTATATACAAATGATCTGCTTTTGAGTTAGTACAGGAGAACACATATCTTCCATCCATCCATTATCTGCACCGCTTATCCTCAGTAGGGTCGCGGGAGTGCTGGAGCCCATCCCAGCTATCTCCAGGCAGTGGGCAGGGGACACCCTGAACTGGTTGCCAGCCAATCGCAGGGCACACAGGGACAGACAATTCACTCGCTCATTCACACTTAGGGACAATTTCGACCGGCCAATTAACCTGACATGCATGTTTTTGGAATGTGGGAGGAAAACCACGCAAGCACGGGGAGAACATGTAAACTCCGCACAGGAGGTTCGATCTCATGACCTCAGAACTGTGCCGCCCACGCGCTAACCACTGCTCCGCAGTGCTGCCCAACACATATCTTATGATATATGATTATTAACTTATTTACTGCCAACCATTTTACAGAGTTTTTACTTGTTTTCCATGACCCACAACATATTTTCTTTCCCCAAAGCACAAAAACTGAACCATAAATGAATGAACACTAAACAGAGTTCTGTTTAATATTTATCTTTTAATAAAAATGACCTAAAAATGAGTTTATTGGCCTCAATGAGTTAATATTCAAAGGATTTCAATGTTTAAGAAACACCCTGAATAAAATAGTATTTATTAGATAAATATATATAAATATTACATAGATTGTGGATTTTAACTATCACGTGTACTTTATGGAATGTAACCCTTGCCAAAAAACAGGGACTACTGTGCTTGGGGCAGCTTAATGTGTTCCCGAGTTCTCGTATTATTCCGGACTTGTTATTTTTCCTGTCCAAAGCTTAAGCGGGTTGCCACGCGGCGGCCCGTCCTGGCCCCCCTCCCTTGGGTTTCCAAGCCACGCGTTTCCATGCCACTTCCTCCCTTAACTCAGCCGCGCTCTCGTTTCCCGCAGGAAAAACTCCCGACTCCAGATCAGTAGAACCAAGCCGGAAGATTCTGGGAATTACACCTGCGTTGCTGAAAATCCACTCGGGAAGGACAATTCCACCGGCGCTGTTAACGTCCAAAGCTGTGAGTAACAAAACGGAAAGCCATGCAGAAATAAGGGTGACGTTTTTTGGTCACTTTGAGTCCCTGTATTTGTATTCTTTCTTGTGCTTTTTAGCACTTGTTTTCAGTTGCACTACACCATACAGCGACAACTAGTGGTCAAATAATTCAAACTGTCCCTTTTAAAAAAGAAAAATGAGATGTCATGATAGATAGGATAATATATTTACATGGTAATGCTTAGAGACTAGCATGAGTTGTAAGTACATGCTAACAATTGCACAATGAAACATAACATTACAATTCCCTATGAAGTCAATAAATAAGATATGAAAATTTGTTTTCTTTTATACATTGACTATATGTTTTTCACAGTGTAACTATTTAGGAGGGTGATGGACGTTTGAAAGAAAGTGTCTCGTAAGCTGTTAGTCTTTGTTTTAAAGGTCCTGTTAATTACGGTTGCTGGCAATGTCGTCTGGACTGGGCAGAGAGCAGCCAATGACTTTCTGGGTTGTGGTGATAACTCTGGAGAAGAAGGTGTCTCTGAGCCTGTTGGTCTTTGTTTTAGGAGACCTGTAGGATAAGGCAGGGGGCAAAAGAGGTGAGAGTGGCCCTTAATAATGTTATTGGCAATGTCCATGATTCTGTGCAGGGCGCAGCCAATGATTTTCTGGGCTGTGTTGATGACTGGGGAATAAAATGTCTTTGAGCCTGTTAGCCTTTACTTTAAGGGTCTTGTGGCATCAACCAGAGGTTTAAATAAGTAAGAGTAGTCCTTAACAATGTTGTTGGCAATGTCCCCTGGACTGGGCAGAGGCTAGCACATGATTTTGGTGTTGTGACTCTGGAGAGAAAGTGTGTCTGAGCCTGTTACTCTTAATTTTAAAGGTTCTGTAGCATCTGCAAGATGGCTAAAGAAGCGAGAAGAGTCCTTAATATAGTTGTTAGCAGTGTTCTCTGGACTGGGCAGAGAGCAGCCCACATGGTTTTCTGGGCTGTGTTGATGACTCTGGGGAAAAATGTCTCCCTGAGCTTGTTAGTTTTTGTTTCTAAAGGTCCTGCAGAATCTGCCAGATGGCCAAAGAGGTGAGAGGAAGCCTTAATATTTTTGTTAGCTGAGTCCTCTGGACTGGGCAGAGACTAGTCTATGATTTTCTAGGCTGTATTGAGGACTCTGCTGAAGAAAATGTCTCTGAACTTGTTAGTCTTTGTTTTAAAGGTCCTGTAGCATATGCCTGAGGGCCAAAGAGGTGAGAGAAATCATTGATAATGTTGTTGACTGTGTCCCCTGGACTGGGCAGAGAGCAACCCAGGATTTTCTGGGATGTGTTAATGTATCTTTGTTTAAAGGGTCCTGTCGCATCTGCCACAGGGCAGCAGGTCAAAGAGGTGCTGGCCAAAGTGGGAAGAGGCAAGTCAAGTCATGTTTATTTGTTCACAATTATGTAGTTGGCAATGACGTCCTCCAGACTGGGTAGAGAGAAGACGATGATTTCCTAGGCTGTGTTGATGACTTTGGTTATTCTGTCTGGAACCGTGCTACGGTATGCCAGAAATGCTGTTAGGATCCACATACGTGCAATCCTCGTTCTATATGAAATACAAAAGTGCTGTGGTTGCCCCGGCTACAGCCTTCACGTGAAGTCTGCGAAGGAATGCGAGTCTGGCCGAGTTCACCTGCCGTTAAAACGTCGGCCTTCTTTGACGCTGTGCAGGAAAGTGGCCGTGACGTTAAGCGCTCTTTTGCTTTTTTGCGCTTTTTTTGCTTTTGCAATCGGGCGTGCAGAAAAGTCGGCCAAAGCATCCTTTTGGGGCTGAGGGGCTAGCTTGTCATTCCATAGCTAAGCTCACTTTCGCTACAATTCTTGACGAGAGGTCGACGGTGACCGTTACCACTACTTGCTATTGTGTACCCCAATATTTTGCAAGCACTGTGACCCCTGTTGTGCGGTGCAGGGTTCGTACGGGTGCTCGAAATCCTTAAAAATGCTCGAATTATATCTTGTGTTTTCAAGAATGGAACAGAGGTTAAAATTTGGGTGACTTGGGCTTGAAATTATTGCCATGTTACTCAACAAGTTTGTTTAAAATTGAGGTAGACACTGCTGTTTGGGGGCTTCGCTCCGTCTTCCCTCATGGTTAACGGCAGCTGGTATAAGTTTGTAAAGCATTGTCCTATGAAACATCATCGCCGCCTACGGGTCGCGCCTAGAAACGACAGGTGCATGCTACACCTGGACAGATCACTATGAAATGTGTATAAGTGCAGAGATTACGTATCAACTATGGACTTTTATTATGGGCCATTCACAAAATGAAAGTGGTAAACTGTACCCGCATGTGGATCCATTTTTTTTACTTGATATATTTTTTAGTCAGTTATATATTTTATCGTGCAAGATATTTATGAGATACAATTTATTTGTCAATACATATAACCGAAGGATTCCAACCGGGGCATAATCTTGCTTTAATTCTCTGTGTAATTCAAAACCAATTTGATAAAACGGTCTTTTTTTAGAGATAAAAAAACGAAATTATGCATGTAGAAGACGGCATGTTTATTCATTCATAAATGCGTATTGTCGCTCCTATTCTAGAAAGATCGACCTCCATTTTGTCGTCTATTTTTTCACGATTGGAATGAAGCAAATAGGATGCATCATTTTGAAATGGCAGCAAACATATGAGATAAATAGGATACAGCTGCATTATCCTTTGTCCTCATGTATTGCTGAGGTATCCAGTTACAGACTGTAGTGGTAGATACAAAAAAATCAAACTAGGATATATTTTTCCCTTTTGGTCTGGTTCTTTTGCCAATTTTTTTAACCGAAAGTGACACTCAAATCAAATAGTTTGCTCACCTCTGCACTAAACACTACATTTCCATCAAGTGAGCAAATATTACACATTGCTCCTTTAAGGAAAAATGATGCCGTTTGGTTACTTTGTGTCTATGCAGTTTCTATTCATCCTGTGCTTTGAAACACCTGTTTTCGGTTGCACTACACAATAGACCGGCATCTAGTGGTCAAATATTACTTGGAGTCCTTTTAAACTTTTAAATGTTATTTTACAAAAATGATCAATTTAACGTTTGAAAAGCTCAATTGCAGCAAGCATGAAAATGATCGTAAAATGCCTCCAAGCCTTAGTTTGGACAACCTTGGCATACATCTTGAGGAGCATTTCCGTCCTGGTACATAAAAAAATTCACTTTTGTTTTTGGGTCGGAACCAGATATTCTGTTTTCAGGTGGGACGGATCAGTAAAAGAATGTAAAATGTTCAACTTGTAATTTTTTCAGTATTATGTTTATTCATTCAGCCTACTTTTGGAGCCTATAATCATCGATTACAGTGAATCCTTTCTTAGAACAACACATTTATTCACAAACAATGGGGAACATGATTTTCATGTTTGGCAATCGATGTGTTAACTGGTTTATTTTAACAGTTGAAGTTTTACACCTAAACCAACTCACCACGCTACACAAACTCAGTTGGGAGCCGTGAAAACAAATCATTTTTGCTTTAATTGTCGCACGTCTTTGAAATTAATAGAAAAGAAATGCAAAAAACAGTTTAAGCAGTGCATGGACAATAAGATTAGGCTAATGCAGGAAAGAGTATTTCCTCTACTGCCCTCTAGCGGTCAGAGGGAACATTTCGTTTGCATTAAAAAAAAAAAAAAAAATCACAACTTTTAACAGAAATGACCGAGAGACTGTTTTTTGACAAACTCAGACATTTATGCCAGCTGGATTAAATCATTCAATGGGCCATTTCCAGCCCGCGGGATTTATGTTTGACATGGCCGCAGTGAACAATAGTGCTACTGTATGGCCGAGTTTGTTTGTGAACGCCTTTGTGTTAGTCGGGCACGTCTTGTTCCGTCACGCTCCAGGGGAGAAGGGAGGCAAGACAGGGCCAAGACCGGGCCAATCCCGACCTGGCCCTGCTCGGCTCGGTGGTTTATCTGCATTCGGAGCTGCTGTCGGCCCTTGCTGTTAAGCAAACTAAGGCCCACGGGCCACATGAACCCCGTCTCAATCCAGCCGGCCAAACGTTAAAAAAAAAAATTCTCATCCGTGTAAAATAGTAAAAAAAGCACCTTAAAATCCTGACTACAGAGCGCTTCTGAGCGTAAATTTAAGGAAGTACTTTTTTATTGTACAAGCCACAACAAATTTTAAGCCTCAGGCTTAAACAGAATCAACAAAATGAACCAATATAATAATGTACATTTCTTACATGTTATGAAAATCAGTGGGGACATGTCGAGTAAAAGTAACACATGTGCGACCATTAAGACACTCGTTTCTGGAAAATGATATGGTTTCTGTAGGACACATAGGACACAATAATTAATACTGATTTTTAATGAATATGGATTCATGAAGTATATACAGTGGAACCTCGGTTCTCGACCATAATCCGTTCCAGAATCCTGTTCGAAAACCGATTTGGTCGATCACCGAAAATCGTTTTTCCCATTAAAAGTAATGTAAAATCATTTTAATCCATTCCAACACCCTGAATATTTAGCAAGAACGTAAACATGAAGCTAACCCAGGCTAATCGTACATTCGCGTACGAAAGATTACGCTACCATGAACGTGTAAAAACAAAAAAAGGATTATGAATAGGATTTCTTACCTTTGTGGTGGACGGTGGGGAGAGAAAAATCATCAAAAGTTTTTCAACCTCTTCCAAAACTTGCGGCAGTTGCTTGCTTATAGCGCTAACTTCCTTAGCCGCATCACTCGATTTCACAGCCTCCTTATTCTTTACTATCGTACTGATAGTAGATTCAGCCATGCTGTATTCACTAGTAAGATCGTAAATTCGTACACCTCTTTCATATTTAGCTATTATGTCTTTCTTAAAGGCAATATTTGGACGAACAACTTGTTTTTTTTTTTCACCTGTCCTGCGTGCACCGACCTTCTTCGGAAGCATAATTAGGGGCTAAAACACACGTACGCCGCTCAGCATCGCACCTTAGCGTACAGGCGTTCGAACTCCGATTTTTTGACCGAACAGCGAAGCAAGAATTTCTCGAAATTTTTGGTCAAACACCGATTTGTCCGAACTGAGAGGCGTTCGAAAACCGAGGTTCCACTGTATATTGTATGTGTTGCCTTTCTTGTAAGGATTATATAAAGCTTTGAATTTTTGCAGGTCCAAATATATATTTTTACAGGGGTCTTATGTGTCTCTTAACCATTTGGGTTGCAAACTCCGGTTTAGGATTCTGGTTAGTTGCCAAACTCAAACGCTGTCTGCAAATGCTATCCCCGCTTCTTCCATACGAGCAAAACGCGGTGCCGCAGAACATGCTGTCGAAGGCCGGCTGGGAGGCGCTTACCGGCCGGGGTCAAAACAAGGGGACGGATGACAGAAAACAGACCGACGTGATTCCTGAACAGGGAAGCGGATAATCGCTAGCTTGCGTGGACGCAAGCGGGAAAATGTGGAGAAAGATGACAGCTGCTTGCTGGCTAGCTCGCTTTTTGCTCCTTCCAGGAAGTCGAACATGGCATGTCACGCTTACAGAACTTAAACTGTCCATTATCGCATATGAATTCTGTTCACGTGTCCAAATTTTGTCCGCTAAGGGCAGGAAACAAAATCCCTCGTTTTTAGTCAAACTAAAGTAAAAACCTTTGTTTGTTAAATACTCTACTATACATTGAAACCAAAGAACTGACCCCATTTACAGGCTTAAGCTTTTGTTCAACAAATACAATGACTGTACTTTATAAATATACGTTTTTAAAAGAATATCTTGTCAATTTATAATTTAGAAAAACATATTGCTGCTTTATTGCACTACTGTATAGATTAAGAACGCGATTCACTTTACTTCAGATGATATTTTTTCCCCATCTTCTGCCTTGGTGAAGATCTTGGCCCTCTCCCAAAACAAGAAGACATTTTCTACACCCAGGCTCTTTGGCTTCTTGATTGTAGAAGTGAAAAAAACGACTTCTCCCAGGGAGGATAGCTGCTTTCCTATCATCAGCTGGGGGCTTGATTGGCCCATGAGCCAAACCTTTGTTGCTTTCTTTGTTGCAGTCGCCATACTGTTCACCTTAATGCTTGGCTCAGAACAAATAACATCGGAAACTGAGTTGGAACAAAAATAGCGATAACCCAAATAAGTACAGTTCACTACGCAAATGTGACTTGCAGGTTTTTATTCGTTGTTTCACACTGTATGTGAGTCTTTTGAACCCAAATTTCATACGCACCTCAAGGAAAACTTTTTAAAAGCAAGGCTCTGATTGCTTATATTCACAGTTCATGGATCCCTTAAGCACCTATGTTTTCGAGGCACCAGAGTTGACGCAACTCTGGACTGATTTCTCCACTCTTAATGGTTCCTGGATGGAATTTGGGTCGTGACAAGGTTGGCACCAGTCCCTCCCTTTATGTTGTGGGCCCAATTCTTCTGTCCCCTTGTAATGTGCTTTGGAGAATGATAATCTCAGTTATTTTTTAGGGTCCAATATGGCCTCTGATGGTGTTGCACACTGTTTGCTTGTGCTATGAAGCTTATGCCTGGAGGTTTCCTGTGGCATGGCATCTCCATGGCCTGGATTATCCTTTACAGATGGAAGATGGAAGTAACGAGCACATGCATGAGTTTGATCTTTAAATTAACTGCTATGTTCGTGTCCCTCCAGATGGGTTTGAGTCTGACAAGGGCTTCCATGGTTTGAAATATCCTGGCCATGATTTCTGGTTCTGACCCCGTCTTTGATATGATCGCTACAAGATATTTAAATGTGGTGACGGGGTCAAGCTCTTGGTGGTTGATGGTGATGTTTGTGAGACTGCCTTCATGGTTTTCCTTCAGCGGGCCTTAAGTCCGCGGTTTGGAGGTCACATGCTGGAAGGTGGGGGTTGATGCTGCCCACGCCCCTTGCCGAGCGAGCATCCAGGAATGTCTTGATGGAAATTGCAGCAGAAGGAATGGTGCTCACGCCGGCAACAATTTTACGCATGTATTAGCAGAACAAGCCACAAGTGTCCTTTGATGATTTTCGCAGTCAATTTTTGGCAGGCGTCTCGTAATGATGTTCTAAGTTAGAGGTAGGAAACGCTTTTCACTCAAAGAGTCGTAAAAGCAAAATATTTGGATACATATATACAGTAATCCCTCGGTTATCGCGGTTAATGGGGACCAAAACCACCAGCGAAAAGTGAAAATCCTCAAAGTAGCGACGCCCCTTCCAAAATGCTTAAAAAAATAAAAATAAAAAATAAATTGTAATTATTTTATTTTATTCTTATTATTTTTTAGACCTGCAAAGCTCTGAACCTGCGAACGTCGAACCGCGAAGTAGTAAGGTCCCACTGTACAGTATATGTTCATATAAATATTTTTTTGCAGAGAGCCACACCATATATTTTGAGACTGAATTTAACAAAACTGACAATCTGCTCTGCAGACAAAAGCTTATTCTACAGCGCATTTGTTTTAATGTGTTATTATTTGATAACATATATTAACTAATAAGAATGCCAGATGCTGTGTCTCGTATCAAGAAATATACCACCAAAAATGTGACTCCCTCCTACAGTTACTTATATTTGTTAAAGCTCTTTTTGACCATAGTTTTTTCATAAATAATTAGGTGCATGCAAAGTTCTTCAGTTAAAATGTCATAAAATGTTGAAAACGAGAAGAACAGAAATGTATTTACCTTCAGATATGTGATATAGTCACAGTTCCGACTTTTGTGGTCATTATTCATCATCAATTCTGTTTTTTATATATCAATCTTCTGCGTCTATGAAAGTTAGCAATTGTTTTCAGTTGCATTACACAATACAGCGGCATCTAGTGGTCAGGTATACATTGTTGTTTTAAAGCTTGCAAAAATTACATGGCATAAACATGGGGGTGGGTGACTCAAGCTACTTGGACGTCAATGAAAGCTTGTCTAAGTGCTGCTTTGAAGAACATAAACAACGATTTTGCTTGTGGCCAAAACACGACTAGCGTAACTCTGACTACGTAAGAAGCAACGTAAACATTTGTTATTCTTTTTTTTCACGAGTAAGCTGTCCAAAAGAGCTTTTACATTTGCCAAGTGTGGAGTATTTATAAGCCATTCAGGAAGTGCTTGTATGGATTCAGTGTCAGTGCCATCAATTTAGTTTATTTCGCTACGCTAGGCTACCTAGGCTAGCTAGGCCGTTGCTGTTCTTTGTCCACCCATGGCAGAGGGAAATTTAATATGTGCAGAACAGCTTCAAAGCATTCCCAGTCATATATGCTTGTAATGCTGCTTCAAATGATACCAAACATTATAAAATACCATGATATTTGCAGGCATAATGAGAAATTAATTCAATTTTATGGCTAAAATGCAAACAATATGGAACCTAGAATTTCAGCCTCATAAATATCCATTAAATGTCATAATCCATCATCAATGACCATATTACAACGACAAGGGTCCAGTAAAAATATTCCTGTAATATAATTAGTCCACAACAACCTGATATCCAAAAAGCCACATTTTTAGTTGCTGCAACCTTTACATGTTGCTAATCGGATATGATTATTGTTTACACAGGGTTAACATTGTTGCTTGAAATCCTTCAACATGCTTGAATTTTATTGTTGTGTTTTTAAGGTTTGAAAAGTGCTTGCATTTTCGACAATGTGCTTGTAAATGCTTAAAATTGTTGCCATGTTTCTCGGAACTCGGATACGAAGACCACACATTAACTGAAGAAAAATAACAGAAGTCTGTTTAAAAATGAATCCAACACCCATGCTCTGTGAAGCTTGCAGAAACGTATGAGGACTTGAAAAGCATGTGTGTAAATCGCAGATATAGTTGTGGTTTTGCAAAATACCTGTTCCACCCTGGATTTCTTGTTTTAAGGAAAATATGCTGAAGTCCTTAAAAAGAGCTTGAATTTGACCAAGAAGAAAAGTGTACAAACCCTGTGTTCATATTTTCTGTCGTAGATTAAGTTAGCTTTGAAAGGTTTAGCCACACGGTAAGTCAAAGGATAGGCTTGATTTGGTTACTTTATCTGTTGTATGAATGTTTCCTGTCTTTTTTCAACATTTTGTGCGTAAAATGTCCTAACCTTCTTATTTTCTCCATTCTTTTCAATCACATCGAAGTTTCCAGGTGATTGACGTATCTAATAGCCAACGAAATTCTCAAAACAACGATATCCCCTTTGCCATTAACATTAATTTTTCAGTCAGATTTTTTGAGAGAAATACAGTTTTTTGTGTGTGTATTCAAAATTATATATTTTAGTACCAGTTGTACCTAAACAAATTTTAACTTTTGAGGAGAAAACCTTAGTGTTATCTTAAAAAAAGACTAAAACGATGCTGATACTATAAATAGTTCAAGTACAGCTTCTGTTTTAATTTGGCTGCACATTTTTAGACATTTAGCAAAAAATACAAGGTGACCCACCTGATAAACTAGCAACAATAGAGACAATGTGCACGCTTTGCTAGCATCCACATTTCTATAAATGCTTATATTTTTATTCTTCTATTCCCAAATGGCTAATGAGGCTCCCTGGTGCATCATTTTCCTTTCGTCATAAGAAAAATGTTCTTGAGATTTTGGACTTCTTTTGGACACCTGTTGCTTCGTCATGCACTTGACACTTGGACGCCGTGCCTGGAACAAAAACAACAAAAAAAGAAATCAGTGATGCTCCTAGCCAGGGATCTTACATAACCTTTACAAGAGAGTATAAAGATATTTGACAAGCGAGATAGAAAAGGCGCAAAAGTGACCCTGAATATATCTCCAATTTACATATTGGCTTCTGGCTAACCACCTTAGTGGATAGCTTAATCTTAGCTATTAGCCTCACAAGTTAATGTTAAATAATTTAGTAGGTACTGCTATTGTGACGGAAGTTAACTATTAATGCTAGCATTGCGTACAAAGGCTGCAACAACAAATCGATAAAATTGATCATCGAAAGTGTTGGCAACAAATGTTATCATCGATTACCTGTGTCGTGCGATTTATGAGTCACTTAGCAAATTAATCCAAAGCATATAAGAGGTCATTGAACTTCTTCGTGATGTTGTAGTTTAGTTGGGCTTTTGGAGAGAAATGCTAGTAGTACCACTTCAATCCAGCAGATGGTGACTCGAGACTGTATTTTGATGCACGAGGCCCTTTTGATCTGACAAAGAACCCCCAAACTGCTCCGATGTTGCCTCTTTTTTTGCACCTTATAAACATTTTTTTTACATATTTGCAGGAGAATAGCATGCATTTTTCTACATCTTTGTTTATTGTTCAGCTATATGACAAACACTTAGATTTTCTCTTGAATTTTCTGTTGCTTTTTGCACTATTTTTCCATTCGTCCCAGACTTTGAATAAAGAGGAAGAAATTAAAAATGTGTTTGAAAAAAAAATCAGATTAATCAATTGATACCCCCCAAAATAATCGACCTATTTATTAAAAAAGATCCTTAGTTGCAGCCCTATTGTGGACACATTTGAGAGCGGCTAATGCTAGTGTCTTATAATGATTGCCACATGTTGAATATAAAAATGATTGAAATCATTTTTTTCTCCAGAAAGTACGTTTTATTCTATATAGTTCGGTTTATTTCAATCATTTCAAATGGTCACAAAATGTGGTAATCATGCACCGCTAAAATGATGATAAAATTAAGGCCTAGTTTAAAAAAAAGACATTTCTGACATATATTTTATGTATATTTGCAGAAATTTAAGTAAGTTTTAGGCACATATGTTTCATAGCAGGAAAAAGAGACCTCATTATTAAATGTTTCTCTTGTTGTTTTAGGACCAGGCAGAGGTCAGAATTAGATTTGACATTATTGTCATTGATAACAATATAGTGAACATTGTTTACAAGATGAGATGTGGGACTCCATGATAAACTTGCGTGAAAAGACTTAAAAATGAATAGAGTGTTCAAATAAATAGACAAAAATATTTCCTAGGTAGCGCCTAAGGTAATAGCTTAAAGAAAAACAGTGCAATAACATTTAGCTGTAACTATATTCCAAAATAAGTTCATTAATTAATTTGATATGAATCCCAATTTTTCTATGCATAGGCAAAATATATATTTTTCACAGTCTTGTGATCTTCTTCAGGGCAGAAAACGGTCTCTGAACTATTAGTCTTTGTATTAAGGGACCAGACTAGGCAGAAAGACGCCCATGATTTGCTGGTCTGCGTTGATGGCTCTGAGGAAAAGATTTATTGGCCTGGGTGAGAGCAGACCTTTATATTGTTATAACGTTGTGTCCCATGATGTTCTGGGCTGTGTTAATGGCTGTGGGTAAAAACTGTCAACGAGCCTGAACGTCTGTAAGGGACAATGTAGCACCCACCAGAGGGCCAAAGGTCAAAGAGATGGTGGCTCCGGTGAGAGCAGTCCTTAATAATGTTTACAAGGTAATTTCCCGCGGCAATATTTTGTATGGTGTATTTTATCCAGAAAGTCCCTTCGGCAAGGGTTTGCAAAATACTTTGGTCATGGTGGCAGCTGCAGCGTGTCGCGCTTTTGTTTTGAAGTGCGCCCACACGCGTGTTTAGTTCACTGAGCATTAACGTCGCTCGGCCCACTCGCCATCTCTTCGTGTTTATCAGCGCCCTTCTACTCCACTGCATCCGGACTTCTGGGAAAGAAAGTCTCGCTTCTGACGTCTACTAAGAAAAGAAGGCCGCCTTCTAAAAGGGCTCTGAAAAAGCTGTTAAAGGATGGTAGTTTTCCCTTTCAGTCCGAGTTTTGATTGAATTTCTCAAGAAAAGTTTTAACGGCAGCTCATTTTAGACGTCATTGTGATCTGGGCAAAGGCTACATCCTGGCAATAGTGTGCAAGTGGCACCTAAAGCAAGCTTTTTATACCTTTTCTGAGGCTTACTACTAGTGAAGTTTTTGGGTTATTTTTCCATCGTTGGATCAATATTGACCGTTTACGCTTGTGCTGCTGTGGGCTTGTGGTTGTTGGACTTGTGAAATGTGAAAATATGGTGTAAGATGATAAACTTCTTTGAGCAATTCTGTCTTCAAAGGAAAAAAAAAACGATGTTCTGGTGTATACTTAGAAACGAAGGCCCCCTCATAAGAAACTGTTAAAGTAAAATCATATTCCTTTCAGTCCTTGACGTGTTGGTTGGATTGCGTGTGATGAGAAGGTTGGTAGAATCATTGGCTTGAAATGAACTATTTCTCGACAGGTTTTTCAACGGCTGAATATTCTGGACAGCGTTGTGATATAAACAAAGGCTGCTGGCAATACAGTGCAAGTGAAATTTGAAGCTAACCTTTTACACTTTTTGAGGCGTTGAAAAACCGCCATTGAAGTTTCTGGGTGGTTTTTCATCATTTAATCAATATCCTGCTATCATCCATTTTTACAGCTGTTTCATTCCCACCATTTGATCAATATGCTGATTAATATCGACAGTTCAGCCGTTTTGAAAGTTCACTGTGTTCCCTGCTGTGGTTTCTGTGCTTGAAATTATCACAACAATATGAAAAAAATGGCTAAAGTTGATGATTTTCTGTAAATAATACAGTCTTCAAAGAAAAAAAAGGCACACTTTATTGATCTCGTGGAATTTATGTAAGAAGATATCTGAGAGAGCGAAAGGTTGTGTTTCATTAAACCAAGTTTTTGTTTTTGCTCTCAAACAATCATCACATTTTCACATGACGGAAGTTGAAGAAACACTTGATGCTAGCGGCGTAAAACATAAATCAGTTTTGTAGATGTCATTGACGGTGGGAGGGCATCCGCTCCGGCCCGGCGAGATCCGTAACGGAGAAGCAGCTGTTGCATCTTGTCTTTTAGAACAAGGGCGAAAGTTTGATGCCGATTGGCGGAGGAGCTTCTGGGCTATCGGATCTCTGGTCCGGATCGGCCGTAATCCCGTCCAGGCTCCCGTACGATAAAAGCTACGTCCGTATGATGGCAAGCGCATCTTTTCTCTTGTTTCTTGTGATGGTGGTATCAGTTTTCACGGAGGAAGCAGCTGTCGCGGCCGACCGGTTGAGCGACGTGAGCAGGAGGTGACGGCGGGTTTCGGTGCTAAACCAAACCCCCCGCGCAAAAGTCATCCCTGGCTAGCTTCCGTCCCAGCTGTCCCGGTGGTCCGAGCAAAAACTGCCAGGATCTTCTTTGGGGTTTTCCTGCTGCTAACTCACCAAAGCCTTTTCAACTGATCGCTCATCCCTACGGAGTTGGGGTACTGAAAGTAAGAAGTTCTCATCAAGGTGCATTTTGGGGTAAATAATCTCTTATGCTAACAACCGTGATGCCCAAATACAGAGCGGCAGGTAGGTGAGTATTAGAATCCTCCAGTTTGCGCTACAAGGCTCCAAAGTCCTCCCAAATAAGATCAAGCTACTAACGAGGACGTCTGATGGAGATCCCAACCAAGAGAAAGGCTATGACTGCTGTCCCTTGTCAACACCGCCATCATATGGCCCTTTGAACCATACTCCTAGTACCTGGGAGGATTCCCCCCTCGTTTTTTTCTTCTAATGCCTTTAAAATGATTGCTGAAGCTGGAATGCAGGGAGGGACATCTGGGTGGGAACCTGCCCGGTAATTCACCCTCATACCACTAACATTTTGCAGGGAAGCACAAAATGGCAAAAAAAGCAATAAATGATGGAAAATTGTCAGTTAAAATAAAAAATGAAATATAAAAGTTGTCAATGTTCATACGTTACAAAAGACAAGCTTTAATTTGATATCATAAATCCCCTCTACTTCTTTCAAGTCCCCGAAAAGTAAATATGAAACTTCAGGTTTGCTTCAGGCTCGACAAATATAGTACATTGGTCAGGCTCAGACTGGGTAGGGCTATGATACCTGTGGGCCCGGGTCGGGTCTGGCTGGAATTTTTTAGGCCTGATCTTACCTCTAGAGTTTAACGGAGAAAGACATCAGTGCAAACAATGCACTGTGAAGTAGAGTCAATCATTTGTTTCCCCATGAAATAATCTGGAAGCTGCAAATCTGGCTGGTCAAAGTGTCACAAATGTTAGGCCCGGCGTCCCCATGTCCTGGCGTCCGTCCCAAAGCGGCACGGCTGCTGGAATCGAATTAGGATCCGCTGCCACTGTCCGTCAGTGGATTTGTGAGGACGCTGGACAGCACCAATGGTCTCTTTGGACACACTTCTGGGAATTCCCCTGTCACAGAGAATTCTGTCTTGCGAGATCCGTTATTTGTTTCTCACAACATAAAAATCGTTTTAATTTTAATGATTTAGTTAGACAGGCAAAACCCAAGTATTGATAATAAATGGTTTGTCCCCAAAAATAATTTGAATGGATCCAAGTGTGGCCCCTGTCCCATACTTTATGGAGGACCAATTCTGTCATATATATAAATAAATGTAGAAATACCTACTTATATATGCCATATAATCAAATGCACACATCAACAAAGTGTGTGGTACTGATGTGTATGAATCCCCCATGAGATTTGGGCCCTCACCTGTTCTCCTTGCGAGTTTAAAATCCATTAATGCCCTATCTCCTTCTTGTGAGTGTCTTCTAAACTATAAGCCTAAATATTGGTCCTTAAAGCATGATATTGTGCAGCTTGAGGGTTTTGTAGAGTCCTCTCCTCTCTCCTTGCAAGTTCCAAATCCAATAATGTCTTCTCGTCTTATTTTTGATTGTCTACAGAAGTATAAACTTATGAAAAATACATACAAAATATAAACAAAATTGGACAAAATCAACTGTTTCTAAATGTTTGTGTTGAAACCGCACACACACGTTGTAGAAAATATTGAATCAGCTTCATATTGGAAGTCGGTGCTAAACCTGCAGGTCATTTCAGATGTCATGAACCAAAATATCCAATATGTTAATTGATTTATTTTTTCTTGGCTTAAATCAAACTTTGAAACTGTGTAAAAGCCATTTTGCACGCTGTTCCCCACCCATCTATGGTGGAAGACAATATAGACAACAAAAGAAATGACAACAATTGACATAATACATGACAAATTACATGACAATAAATGGCAAAATACATGACCAAATGCATGACAAAATACGCGACAAATTACAAGACAAACTACACAACAGAATAAAGGAAAAATGACAAAATACTATACAAAACCTACGACAAATACACAACCAAATAAAACACAGATTACAAAATACACGACAAACACACACAACAAAATAGAGGACAAATTAAAAAATACACATCAAATTATACAGAAAAAAATACACAACACGTTAAATGACAATACAACACAAAAGACACGGCAAATATTATGACAGGATACATGACAAAATACACGACAGACTACACACCAAAGTAAAGGACGAATTACAAAACACACGACAAAATATACCAAAAAAATATACAACAAAATAAAACAAAAATTACAAAATGCACGACAAAAAAACACAACAAAATAAAGGACAAATTACAAAATAAACGAGAAAATACACAACACATTAACTGACAATACACTACAAAATACACGGCCAAAATAACGACAGGATGCATGACAAAATACACGACAAAGTACACACCAAAGTAAAGGACGAATTACAAAACACATGTAAAAAAATACACAACAAAATAGAGTACAAAATATACGACAAAATACATGACAAATACACAAAAACTAAATGAGAAAATAAATGACAAAAGATGACACAAAACACAACAAAGTAAATGACAATAAATGGCTTGATACATGACAAAATACATAACATTAAATGACAAAATGCACAACAAAATACACAACAAAATAAATGACATTAATTTAAAAAATAAAGAAAAAATAAGCGACATCATATACAACAAAGTAAATTTAATTTAAATAAATGGCTCAGGGCAGGGTTTTTACAAAAGTTGGAATTCATTACCTGCGATTTGCTGGCAACCAGTTCAGGGTGTCCCCTGCCCACTGCCCGAAGATAGCTGGGATGGGCTCCAGCACCCCCGCGTCCCTATTGAGGATAAGCGGTGCAGATAATGGATGGATGGAATTCATTATCTGAGGTTTCAGCTCTCCCCTGTTCTCCTTGCAAGTTCAAAATCAATTGTCTTCTCTCCTTATACTTGAGCGTCTACAAAACTGTAAACATATCAATAAGAAATAAATACATTTTAGCTGTATAAAATAGAAACAAAATGGGACGAATTCCACTTTTTTATGGATTTTTTACTGTTGAAACAGAGCACACAAGTTGCAGAAAATACAGCTTTAGCTTCGCATTTGAAGTCTGTGCTAAATCAGCAACGGGTTCAGATGTCATAAACCAAAATATCAAAGACGTTTATTGATTTATTTGATGTGGACTTTAATCATCTTTTGCAAATGTGCAAAAGCAATTTTTGCACGGCGCTGCCCACCCATCTAAAGAGGCAGCTATCGCCTAAGTGCTTATCCAGCCAACACTTTTGATGTCTTTTTTTTTTTTTTTGCAGCGATACGGAAAGCGATTTGGGGTGTCTGACCACCCTGACACAGATGTCTTTTCCAGCAGGCCCTGTCGAAAGATTTATTGCCGCTTTTACCCATTGAAGCTAGCACGCTAGCTGGTCCTTCATGTTCGGCATTTATTGTTTTTTGCGTGAGGCCGAATTTGGAGAAAGTCTTCTATTGGCTGTGTTCAACAGGGAACTGTAGGGCTTCAACAACAATGAATTTCATTGTCCATTATTGTCACCAGACACCTTTTTCCAACAGAGTGAGGCATCTCTACATGATTATAATCTCTGCTGAGAGTGGTTCATGTGCAAAATCATTTCTGTCTCTAGTGATAACATACAGATATGACCGCGTTAACATCAACTCACGGTTCACAGATTCCTTAACTTGGACATCAGGGCATCAGTCTGGATAACTTTCTTGACGGTTCCTGATCTGTTCTTGGGTCATGGAATAATTCGCACCAATCCATTCCTTAATGTGGTCGACTGAGTTAATTATTTGGTCTTCCGCTCCTCCTGCCTCTTGGAGAATTATCTTGGTCAGTCCTGATGATCCCGTGACGTGACCATACAACTGAAGTTTCTGTCTGTGCACAGTTCACAACAGTTCTTTGTAGGGTGCAATGTGCCTTTTGATGGTGTTGGTTGTTTGAAAAATGGACTAAGTAGGTGATGCCTAGAAGTTTCCTGTGGCATGGCATCTCCATGGACTGGATTATCCTTTACAAGCTGTGAAAGTCCATATGCCCAAAGTGTAGAGGAAGGTGGAAGTAACCAGCGCTTGCATGAGTCTGATCTTCGATTTCACTGCTAAGTTCTTGTCCCTCCAGATGGGTTCAAGTCTGGCTAGTGCGGGAGTCGCTTGAGCTATCCTGGCCATGATTTCTGGTTTGGACCCCTCGTCTGATATGAGAGCTATAAGATATTTACATTTGGTGACAGGTTCTGGCTATTTTTGGTTGATGGTGATGTTTGTGGTGATCCATTGGGGATTGTTGGCCATTACTTTTGTTTTTTCTGTGCTGATTTCTATCACATACTGGGTTGATGCTTTGTCCAGGCAATTGACTAGGTCTCTGGGTTCCTGTTCGTCTCCTCACTCGGGATCAAAGGGTTAGGGAGTTAGGGTTTGGATTACGATTTAGGTTTGATGCTTGCAGCAAACCAATGAATCTCTTGAGCTCGTTTCAGCAATATCATCAGCAAAACGAAGGTTATTGATGCTTAGTCCCCCAATACTGACTGATCCTTCATGTTGGTCCAGGGCTTTGGACATGATCTTTACCAGGAAGATGTTGAATAAAGTTGGAGAGAGAATAGAGCCTTGTTTGACACCAAATCAGGTTCAAAACCACGCTCCAATGGTACCAGTTATAAGTACTGCACCGTTGGCATTGGCATACAGTTGTTTAATGGTCTGAATTAGTTTCTGGCCCATGTTGTACCGGCGTATAGTGGCCTAAAAAGCGTATTGCCATACTCTGTCAAACGCCTTTTTGAAATCAACAAAAACCTGATAGAGGTTTCATACGCGCAAAACTCTGAAAGTTATGGAGCGTTTTAGCCCGGATACAGCCAATAAAAAGACTACATTTAATAAGAACGGCCGGACGGTTGTACTAAATGGAGTCTGACTCGCATCTGTAAGATTCATGTAAAATTCAAGCCAAGACATACATTGTACATCTTATATGTGCATATTTAGTAATAAAACAGAGCTTCAGCGTTGTGCCTGACAAATGTATTTGAAAGGAAATGCATGCAGTCCGAAGAAGACGTTAAAAACAAGAAACTGTTTGATTTCAAATGGTTAAGTTTTTTTGTAACTGATTTTACTGTAAGTGCGGGTGATAATGGGAATTTTAGAATGATCCAATCTATGTCAACACAAGGTAGTATCAATAAACCTAATCCGATAGGAATTCTTTTTGCTTAGAAATGTTCTGATCATTGACTATTTGAGTCCCTTCCTTTGAGTTAGTGTATAATAATGATGAACATGAAATCCTTTATCCAGCATCTCTCATTGCAAACTTTAAAAGTATTAAAAAAAAACTGAATTTATTGTCTATTTCACCTATTTCAGAACAGAAGCCAAGAGAATCCGAACCCCCCAAAAAGCAGCATTGTAATGAAATTACAAATACTGTATAAGAATGTCAACACAAGACAATTGAAGTACATACCATTGCACAATATTTTAAAAATGGAGTCAGTAATTTAAATAAAGTCTCATTTAATGTGTTGCCTTGGTGACAACAAATTTAAAGGTTTTTGTTCAGGAACAGTTACATGTTTACATTTTTTGTTGCAGGTTAGTGATCTCTGTTGGGTGAGCTTTTTTCATGTGTTTACGTTAATTTAGGGTGTTGCAACAGTAGCAGACCTCCTCGCGACAATTATGACACCTGGCTTTGCCCTTTTCTGTAGTTAAAAAAAAAAAAAAAGTCCACATTGGGATTCACTTTCTTGTGCCTCTGTCATTTTTAATTTCTGGTAGGGGCGGGCACATAGATTTGGCCCAGTCTTCTGCCTGGCAGGCAGAATGCAGCAGCAGGCCAGTTAGGGAGAGGTGTTAAGCCTTTCAGTCACGACCTGGGTAAGTGGCCAAGGGTACCATGTGAGAGCAAAGAGAAGTGGCACTTTGAAGAAATTGTTGGAGGAGTGATGTACTGATACCAAGAAAATAATATTGATCCGTTCCTAGTATTTGTTTAGTATTGATAATATCGATACGTGGCCCGATCCGCCCACCCTATGCGGTTAAACACTGAATGTACTTCACATAATGCTTTTTTTATCTACTCTTCCTCTCTAGTCCTTCTCACCTGATGTTAATGTTATAAAAAGTTTTCTTTTATGGCTAGTTGATGCTAACAAATTCCAGATGTGTCCGAGTCACATTTTTGGTGGGCGTCGGCTTGCTCGAAACGCAAAATTCTGATTGGAGTAGTAAATTGTGAAGAACGTTTGGCTAAATTGAGCAGTCAGCCCGTGGCAAAGATTTTTTCTCGCCAGGGAGAAGAATTTTTGCGACAGGGGAGCCCTCACTCCTTCCCTCACTTGCTCGCTTTTGACTTTTACGATTTTTCCTCGGATCCTTCAGAGAGCGCGTAAAGACCTTGATGAAGCGTTCCAGATGCTGCCCGCTTTTCGGAGGGCTACTCGGCACACAGCATTCAGCAAATGCTGCGCTGACGGATAGACGCCGTGGCTTTTTGAATAAATGGTAATAACTGACAGACAACAAAATACACGACAAAATACACAACAAACTAAATTACAGAATAAATTACAAAATACACAACTTCTTTTCAGTTTTCCTCCCTTTCATTTTTTTTTCTTTTTTGTTCTTCTTTTCTCTTTTTTGTTTTTGTATTTTCCTTTTTTTCTCTTTCTTTTTTCCCTTCAGTTTTTCTGTTCTTTGCTATGTTATGTTGCTATGTTTTCCACTTGTTCTTCTTTTTCCTTCCTTTTTGTCTTTGTCTTTTTCCTTTTTCCCATTTTTGTTCTTCCTGTATTTTCATTTCCCCTTTAATCTTTTTTCTTCTATATTTTTCACTTTTTTTTTTCTTCTTCTCTATTTTCATTTTTCCCTTTCTTCTTTTCTTTTTTCCTTTTCTTATTATGTTTCTATTTACTTGTATTTATTTTCTTTTTTCACATTTTTCTCTTGTTTCATTCTTCTTCCATGACTTCATTTTTTTTCTTTCATTTTGATTTTTCATTTTCTTTTTATATATTATTTTTATTTTATTTTTGTATTTCTACTTTGTTTCTTTCCTTTTTCATCTTCATATTTTTCATTTTCCCTTTCCTGTGTTCTTTTTCCATTTTTAGAATTTCCATTTCTTTTTTTCTTTTTTTTGTATTTCTTTATTTTCTTCTTTATTTCATTTTTTTGTTTCAAGGTTTACCCCTTTTTTCTTTTTATTCTTTTCTTTTTCTTTTTTTTTTGTTTTCTTTCTTTGCAAAAGCTGGGCAAAAAAGAAGCAAAATGGTGCAGTTTGAGTACTTTGAGTCTCTGTAGATTGTATTAGTTCTTGTGCTTTGTAGCACTGGTTTTCGGTCGCACCATGCAATAGAGTGACATCTAGTTGTCAAATATAACATTTATCAATTATTTCTCTACTGAAAAAAAACCCAAACATTTTGGTTGCATTTCTCGGGTGTGAATCAGCGCATAAACAACTCAAAGTGATTCATCCCAAGGCACAAGCGGAGCTCCGAATCGAATCTAACAACGAGGTCGAATTTTGTTTAGTGGTGAATCTTACAAAGATTTGAGCTCCGCCGGCGATGGATTAAAATAAATCACACGCCGGAACAAAAGCTCTTTATCAGGCGAAAGAAAAAAAAAGACTGCGCTATTTTTGTACATTCTATAATTGGGACTTTGAAGAGGAAATGGAATTGATGACTTTTGGTGTTATTTTGGGACAGCGGTGGGTAGAGCACACCTGTCAACCTGTACGTTTTTGCCGTACAAAGTACGTTTTTATGCATTTCAAGACAAGTACGACATACAAGAAAATCTGTACGGAAAAATGCAAATGTGTCACTGATGGGTACCATCCGGTATACACTGACTATCACGAAACGGCAAATCAATCAAGTCTAACAAGTTCGCCGCGGTAGCCTCTATCTCGGTATCGTTTTTTTCGTTCGAAGCGAGCCGTTTGATGCTACTGCGCGCATGCGTCTGCCGTCAGGGGATTTCCCATCATGCATCATTCCGAAAAAAAAAAATGGTGTAAGATTATTTTGTATTTTGTAAGGGAAAATACAACAGTTTGTACGGGCATGGAGCCGTGGAGGTTGACAGGTATGGTAGAGCAGCCAAATATTTGACTCGAGTAAAAGCTGTTATTTCAGAATAAAATTACTCGAGTAAAAGTAAAAAATTAGTCTTCCAAGTAGTTTTGAGTATCTGTATCAATGGCTCATATATTGTTTTTTTAAACAACTATTCAATCAGATTATCAAATCATCAAAGTCCATCCATCCATCCATCCATCCATCCATCCATTATCTGCAACGCTTATCCTCAGTAGGGGTGCGGGGCTGCCGGAGCCCATCCCAGCTATCTTCGGGCAGTGGGCAGGGGACACCCTGAACCGTTTGCCAGCCAGGGATGGACAACTCACTCACTCATTCACATCTAGAGCCAATTGACCTAACATGCATGTTTTTGGAATGTGGGAGGAAACCGGAGTGCCCGGAGGGAACCCACGCAAGCAAGGGGAGAAAATGCAAACTCCACTCAGGAAGGTTTAATCTCATGACCTCTGAACTCTGCCGCACACGCGCTAACCACTGCGCTGCCGTGCTGCCCAAAGTCCATCCAATCAAAAATAAATTATATTTTACTTAAAAATAGATTCAAATAATCAAGGAAAGTACAAGTACTTCAATAAACCATAAGATAATAACGGAATAAATCAAGACAAGTCAAGTCAAGTTTATTTGTATAGCCCTAAATCACAAGGAGTCTCAAAGGGCTGCACAGACCACAGACTATTGCAAACTGCAGACTATTAAACGCCATCCCCTGATCTAAAACCTACATGAGGGCAAGGAAAAAGTACAACCTACCTCTGCTTTGGGAGAGAAACAGTTAACATTTGTTTTGGAGCAGGACTTTTTGCTGGCTCTGCAAAGAGTACACAAGCACAATGCACATTTTGTGGGACACGTGCAAAAGGTCCTCGCCAAACAGCTGCCGCGCAAGCTAGCAGGGAGCGCTTGTTATCCGGCAAGTGTCGGCAAGAACAACTGAGGGAAACTTTCCGGCAATCCAATCCAAAGGCATAACGCGAAGTGGAATCTGCTAAAGTGATCGAAAAAGTTTTCTCTTTATCAAGCGTTGCATTTAAAAGTATACGTTTTTCTATTTTCGAGTGGAGTTTGTCGGAACAGGTCAAATAAAGACTAAATTTTTAATGGGCAGGCGTCTGTTTAATGGCTACATTTGTTTTAAAGACACTTTAAGCTGTGTGTTCCATTCCCTTGTTTAAAAATGTGTTTCATGTACCGACTGTGTCGTAGGGGCACCACTTCCTGTGGTGTGTCTTGTGCAAGTACAGCCTGGCGGTGCCCATCTCCCTACAGGTTATTTTTTGGGCAAAGGGTAGGCTCCCCAAATTGAAACAGATAGTACTGGTTTCCAAGGTTACCAGTAGCAGAAAATTCCTCCTGAACTGACATAGATACAGCATCTTCATCACCTGGTCGCTGTTGTTTTTTGGCTTAAAGCGTCTTTCCACTCTTCAAAGATGAGCTGGGCAGCAGCGTCTGTCAATAAAGATACTTAGGCGAAACTATTTTGTTGCAAAGTAATTTGTATCAAACCGTACAATACGCATTGCATAAGTTGTGGGTTTTGTATTTTTTGTTGAAAAAACAAACTTTATGGTGATGATATTACGTCCTTTGATTTTGTCCAAGTCAAGCCCCTAATCACAAGGAGTCTCAAAGGGCTGCACAGACCACAGACTATTGCAAACTACAGACTATTATTACGCCCTGCCCTGATCTAAAACCTACATGAGGGCAAGGAAAAACTCAAAAACCTCAGCATGAAGGGACCGCACATGAGGTAAACCCCCTTCCAGGATAACCAGGCTGCAATGGATGCTGCATTAACAAACATCCATCCATCCATTGTCTGCACCGCTTATCCTCATTAGGGTCGCGTGGTCGCTGGAGCCCATCCCAGCTATCTCCGGGCAGTGGGCAGTGGACACCCTGAACTGGTAGCCAGCCAGTCGCAGGGCACACAGGGACAGACAACTCACTCGCTCAGTCATACCTAGGGACAATTTGGACCGGCCAGTTAACCTGACATTTGGAATGTGGGATGAAACCCACTCAAGCACGGGGAGAACATGCAAACTCCACACAGGGAGGCTGCGGTAGCTGGACTTGAACCCCGAACCTCTGCACCGTGGGGCTGCGCACTGACCACCCAACCGCCGTGCCGCCCAGCATTAACAAACCGTAAAATGAAAAATCTAAAATAATTAAATTATAATAAAAAATATATGAATTTAAAAAAATATATATAATTTATTATATAAAATAAAAAATAAATAAAAAGGTTGACCAGGTTGCAATGGATGTAGCATTTACAACATTAACATTTGTTAACATTTTGTGTTATTAAAGGCTTAGATAGTCTTTGTCCGAATAAAAACTTTGCATTTCATATATTTTTGTATATTTTACTCAAAATATTTGCACATTTAAATTAATAAATAACTAGATGGATAATAAATATAATGATTCCTTCAAAAATAAAAAAATAAACGATTTAAAATAAGTGACATAAATGCATAGACAATTCAATAAAATGCACATTTGTCAATGTATACGTTTCAGCTGTATGTTATCTTGAGAATCTTAGGCTATAGGGTTGAAGGTTCAACTACCAAAATTGAGAAAGCACAACAAAGAAAACAACTTTTGGTGTATGTAATGAGGAACCGGACTTTGAAGGACAAGAAATAAATACGTTGTACATTTTATGACAAATGTAGTATCACCCAGAGTGACTCAGTCAAAAATTTAGGTGTCATATTTGACCCCGATCTGTCCTTTCAAACACACATTAAGAATATTACTATAACAGTTTTTATCTTATCTTATTTACTTTATCTTAGCAACATTGCTCAAATTCACCCTATGCTGCCTCAGTCTGATGCGGAGATTATAATTCATGCGTTTGTTACATCCCGTCTCGATTACTGTCATGTACTACTCTTCGGTCTCCCGAAGTCCAAAGTAAAGAGCCTGCAGTTGGTACAAAATTCTGCGGCCCCTTCTTAAGGTTTCTTCATTTTCCTCATGTTGAGGTTTTTGAGTTTTTCCCTTGCCCTCATGTAGGTTTTAGATCAGGGGATGGTGTAATCATAGTCTGTTGTTTGCAATAGTCTGTGGTCTGTGCAGCCCTTTGAGACTCTTTGTGATTGAGGGCACAGATAAACATGACTTGACTTGACTTTTATGTTGGTGCTATGTTCATAGTTTACGTTTACGTCAATAAATGATTTGAATCATGGCCCCACGCAGAACCAATCTTTGAGTTCTTTTTTGCGTTGACAAAAAAAAAAAAAAATGCATGTTTTACACAGTATAAGGAAAAACAAGTTTTTTTCTATTGGCCCGGTGGTCGCGGATCACTGAAATACAAGATAGACGGACAGATATGAAATAAAACCCCCGCTGCTATCAGCCAAGGTGACGTCTGTTCTCTGTTTTAACCTTGAAAACTGTATCGCTGTCCTCATTTGCAAAATCTGATGTCGAGAGTGTAATCACGACTTGTCAAACAATCTGAGTTGGAGCGGGAACGGAGGCTGGGATTTTCCCAAATTTCCATCAGTGCTTCTCGCTATGGGACCTGCTTCAGTTTTTTGTTTTTTTTTGTAAAATATTTGATGATTGATGCAAACGCATGAATCGATGAGCACCTTTCAGCCGTGTAGCTAACCAATCCAGCAGCACCTCTGCTTCATTCAGTTTGAGCATCACTCGGGATAAAGGGTTAGGGAGTAGAAAGTAGGGTTTGGATTAGGGTTTAAGTTTGATGCTTGCTGCAAACCATTGCATCTCTTGAGCTCGATTCGAATGTGTTGATAACCAATCCAGCAGCACCTCTGCTTCATTCAGTTGGAGCATCACTTAGGATAAAGGGTTAGGGAGTAGAGAGTTAGGGTTTGGATTAGGGTTTAGGTTTGATGCTTGCTGCAAACCAATGCATCTCTCTCTTTGGGATGTGTTGCTAACTAATCCAGCAGCACCTCTGCTTCATTCAGCTGACACGTCGGTCTGTATCAAAGGGTTAGAGGTAGCTTTTGGGTTAGGGGGTTGAGATTATGGGCTCAGGGGGTTTGGGTTTGGGTAAGGATTTAGGTTTTATGCTTGATCCAAACGCATGAGTTGCTGAGTTCTTTTCGGACGTGTAACTAACCATTCCAACCGCACCCCCGCCTAATTCAGTTGACGCGTCAGTCAGGATGAAACGGTTTGAGTTAGGGGGCTAGGATTAATGGGTTAGGGTTTAGATTTTATGCTCGATGCAAATGCATGAATTGCTGAACTTGTTTTGTGTCAGGACCAGAATGGAGACAGGACCACTTGCGTTGCGTTTCTCACAAGTTTTACTGGAAGAAAGAGAAAGGGTTGCACCCACGATCCACTGATGGCTGGATGCCGGAAGCAGGTCGCACTGAACACAGAAGTGGATCTTCCGTGGCGAGCGATGGCGGTGTCGGGAACGGAAAAACGGGTCAGTAGCCGGGACAGGAGAGAAAAACGTGGTCGGGGTCGGAATCGACGGGAGAGTAGACGTGGTCAGGATCAAAAACGGGTCGAAGCCGGGGCGGAAGCAACAAACAGGTGGGAGTCAGGGTCGAAAAACGCTTGCCTAGTGTTAACTGAGGGTCACAGACGGATTGACAACAGGGGACTGACAGGACAGGGTTCATTTAGTGAGAAGGAGCCAATCAGAACCCGCGGCTGTTGGCGCCAAATGAGCGGGCACTGGTGCTTCACATCAGAGGTCATGACAATTTTGTACTTATTGCTAACCAATCCAGCAGCACTTTAGCTTCATTCAGTTGACGTTCCAGTCGGGATAAAAGGGTTATGGTTTCGGGGTTAGGGTTTGGGGTCTAGGGTTTGGGTTTAGGTTTGATGCTTGATGCAAACACATGCATTGCTGATTTATTTTTGGACGTGTTTCCAACCAGACCAGCAGTACTTCCACTTCATTCAGTTGATGTGTCAGTCAGGATGAAAGGATTAGGGTTAGAGGGTTGAGGGTAAGGGTATGATCGTTCGGTTAGGATTTGGGTTCGATGCTTGATGCAAACGCATGAGTTGCTGGTTTGTTTCAGACGTGTTGCTAACCATTACAACCGCACCTCCGCTTGATTCAGTTGATGTGTCGGTCAGGATCAAAGGGTTAGGGTTGGAGGGTTAGAAATAAAGGTTAGGGGAGTATAGTTAGGGGGCTAGAATAAGGGGTTAGGGTTAGGGTTTGGGTTTTATGCTTAATGCAAATGCATGAATCGCTGAGCTTGTTTTGTACTTGTTGCTAACCAATCCAGCAGCACTTTTGCTTCATTCAGGTGACGGTGAGTCAGGATGAAAGGGTGTAGTTAGGGTTTCAGGTTTGTGGGCTAGGGTTAGGTTTTAGATTTGATGCAAACGCATGAATTGCTGGTTTAGATTTGGACATGTTTCTAACCAATCCAGCTGTACCTCCACTTCATTCAGTTGATGGTCAGTCGGGGTGAAAGGGTCAGGTTAGAGGGTTAGAGTTGGGGTTAAAGGGTTAGGGGTAGGGGTAAGACCCTTCGGTTAGGGTTTAGGTTTGATGCTTGATGCAAACACATGCATCACTGAGCTCGTTTCTGACATGTTCCCAACTAATCTGCTTTAATCACACTTCTGCTTCAATCACACTTTTATTTATCCAAATAATTCAATGCCTGTGTTCTTTTGCCGTTTTAATCTCTCTTTGCTACCCTGAAGGCCAGCATCTCAGAGTCGCCTCTTCACTGTAGATGTTGACACTGGTGTTTTGCGGCTACTATCCAACCAAACTGAAAATTAAGGACCTGTAAGACGTCCATTTCCCAAACTGGAGATTATTACGTACTTGTCCTATTTTCAATTCTCTTTTTACCCTGGTTAGAGCCTGTTTGTGCTGTTCTCTGAGGGGAGTAGTACACACTGTTGTCTGAGATCTTCAGTTTCTTGGCAACTTCTTGCATAGAATACCCTTCGTTTCATAAAACAAGAACAGACTATCTAATTTCACGTGGTAGTTTATTTATTCTGGCCATTCTGAAAGTTAAACCAAACTCACAAATGTTCTAGATTTCCTACTGATTCAAATTTTATAGCTTCTCTCACCGGCCGTTTTCAGCTGTGCTAAAAATAGCATAAGGCTTTTTCAATCATCCATCAGACTTCTAACACAATTATCATACACAATTGTTGCTGGAAATAGATAGATAGATAGATAGATAGATAGATAGATAGATAGATACTTTATTCATCCCCTAAGGGAAATTCACATTTCCAGCAGCATCCCTGAGCTGAGAACAATACAATAATAAAGCCAAAAGAATACAATATACAAATACCCAGTGTGACGTGCAAATGCCCACTTTAGCATGTTATATAGAGTAACTAAATAGTGCTACACAGAACACATAATGCAGTAAGATTCGGTAATATCCAATGTAGGTGGTGTGGTTTAATGTGGGCCTTTACTCTGCCGGGTGGAGTTAAAGAGCCTCATGGCATGAGGAAGAAAAGATCTCTTCAGTCTGTCCGTAGTACAAGACAGTGACAGCAGTCTGTCACTGAAACTGCTCTTCTGTCCGGAGATAATGCTGTGAAGCGGATGCGATGGATTGTCCATGATTGACCTCAGCTTTTTCAGTGCCTGTCTCTCAGCTACTGTTGTTAGGCTGTCCAGCTCTTTGCCCACAACAGAGCTCGCTTTCCTAGCCAGTTTATTGAGACGAGAGGCATCCTTCTTCTTGACGCTGCCTCCCCAACACGCTGCCGCATAGAAGAGGGCGCTTGCCACTACTGTCTCATAGAATATTTTCAGGAGCTTTTTGCAGATGTTGAAGGAGGCCAGCCTTCTGAGGAAGTAAAGTCGGCTTTGCCCTTTCCTACATAGAGCTTCTGTGTTGGCAGTCCAGTCCAGTTTGTTGTCCAGCTGCACACCCAGGTATTTGTAGGTCTGGACAAATTCTACACATTCTCCCTTGATGGTTACAGGAACCGGGTGAGTTCTGGTTCTCCTGAAGTCCACCACCATCTCTCTGGTCTTGGTGGTGTTTAGGTGCAGGTGGTTTGCGTCGCTCCATCGGACAAAGTCCTGAATCAATTTCCTGTACTCAAATAAGGACATTTTTACGAAACTTCAAGCTTTTGAACTATATTTTATATACCTGTTTAGGGGGGTGGTGGCCCTGGCTTGGCTTCGCTTCCATGTTTCTCGCTTCAGGGGAGTTGGCCATATCGTGCAGTAGAGAACGAAACTTGATACTCCATTTACTTCATGTGTGTCATGTGCCGTGCCATAACTCCTGTCTTCAACTCTGGCATGTATCTTGCTTCCTTTACAAAAGGTTCTGCCTTTCGAGATTTGTTGAGAATTCCCACACGTTAAACGAACTAAGCTAAGCGACAACGTGCGGCTCCGAAAACAAGCTTGCAATGCTTTTAATTATGAAATGAGTTGTCCAATATTTGTGTTGTTTTGACCATTTGAATCCCTTTGTTTTATTGGCCATTCTCAAATATGGCTTTTTCTTTGACACTCTGTCTTGAAGGTCAACATCTCTGAGTCAACATTTCACTGCAGCTACTACTTAACTAAGCTGCTAGTCAAGGACCTGCAAGGAGTCTATCCCTCATACTATATACTCTAATGTACTTGTCATCTTGCTACTTCTAGTTAGGTCAAGTAATGTTTATTTGTGATGCCCTTAATCACAAGGATTCTCAAATGGCTGCACAGACCACAGATACTTACAAACCACAGACCATTTTTACACCATTCCCTGATCCAAAACCTACTTGAGGGCAAACTCAAAAACCTCAAAATGAGGAAAATGAAGAAACTTTGAGAAGGGACCGCACATGAGGTAATCTCCCTTACAGAATGACCAGGCTGCAATGGATGTTGTAATATCAATGAATACACAGATACCATCAACAGGAAATATAGGTCATTCATAAGATAGAGAATAGAAGTGTGTTTTAAGCCTATATTTTAACCGTTCCACCGTGGTTGGAGATCGAATCTCAGGGCCCCGAAAGGAGAACGCTCGGAGAACGTTCTCTTCTTGGCTCTTGGGATCACGAGTAGACCAGCATTTTCAGAGCGAAGGCTCCGGACTGCAACATAGGGGGAAATTCAATCTGAAAGATATGAGGGAGCAAGTCCATGCGTGATTTTGTATAATACCAACAGAACCTTAGAATCACATCTGAGACCAGGAGTCAATGCAGGTTAGCTAAAATCGGGGTTATGTGATTAAACTTTCTTGTCTTAGCTAAAAGCCTCGGTGCAGCATTTTGTACCAGCTGAAGGCTCTTGATTTTGGACTTAGGGAGACCGGAGAGTAGTGCATTACAGTAATCGAGACGGGAGGTAACAAATGCATGAATTATGATCTCCGCATCAGACTGGAACAGCATAGGGCGAATTTTAGCAATAACAGGAAGATTGAAAAAAAACCTGTTCTAGTAATATTCTTTACATGTGTTTGAAAGGACAAATATGACACCTACGTTTTTGACCGAGTTTCTCTGGGTGATATTACATTTGTCAATGTTCAGAGCAGTTTTTGAGAACAAGTCACAGCATTTAGATGGACCAATAGCAAATATTTCGGTCTTTTCAGAGTTAAGGCGAAAGAAGTTGAGTGACATCCATCCTTATACCTCTTTCTATTTAACCCACCGTTGTAGGACACTTTAGTTTCTTGGCAGTTTTTCTCATAAAATAGCCTTCCTTTCTTAGAACAAGAATAAACTGTTGAATTTCACATAAAAGTTTTCTTTTTCACACGGAAAATATGATGCTCCAGATACTTGACCAGCTCAAAGGAAGGTCAGTTTTACAGCTTCACTAACCTGCTGTTTTTTTGCAAGACTGAGCAAAGGTTTTCTTGGCCTCCATTGAAGTCCACGCTGGATGTTATCACCCCAAAATGGCAGGAAGTCACTTTTTTCCTCGCTGCTAGCAAACGGAATGCCGTTATTTTTCTATGCTAACAATGCGCCCGAGGTGTTGCGCGCCCGAGCGGGGTTGCTCACAATTTTTGCCGCGTCATCGCTGATTAAAAATATGTGACGCTCGTGATGCGCTCGATTGCCAAATCTTTTGTTTTTAATATGTTTGCGTAAGATACAGAGGAGCTTCGCAAGCATCTGTTAGCTCATCGGGTGACCAAGAACCGTTATCACAATTCCGACGACTCCTTTGTCCTCTGGTTTCCTATATGGACGAGTGATACCTTTTCTGTTGAAATAGATTTTGAACTAGGACAGAGAGAGAAGCACAGATAAGAAAGTCCAACCTGTTCTGAAAGCACTGACCACGTTCTTTTTGGTAAATTTGCAAAAAGATGATAAACCTTGGAAATGGTGAAAATCAAAGTAGAGCAACATTATTGGCCGATTGCAATATATGTAGCAACTGTGACCCCTGTGTTAGTGAAGGAAATACCGGTGTTCTTGCTATGTTTAAAATGTTGGCAGCGGACAGCATGAATCCAAATGTATTTAGAAGTACTGTACAATAGTTACCATGCACTATTCTTTTTCATTTTCGAAAATTGCACTATTATTAAAATGTAGGCCAGTCTTAAACCACTATGTTTTAGGGTTAGGGTTAAGGCTAGGGTTATCTTTTGCCCATTCATCCTGATGTTTTTTGTATTTTTTCTCTGAAAAGACTATTACCGTATTTTCCGCAATATAAGGCGCACCGGGTTATAGGGCACACCCTCAAAAAATAGTTTTTGGTCCTATATCTTCCATACATAAGGCGCACCGGATTATAAGGCGCTACAATGGGAACGTCGACAAAACAGTCAGATAGGTTAGTCAAACTTATTACCCCCTTAACATTCCGAAAGCTTTCAAAGAAGCAAATACGTGTCGTAGACACGTGCGGATGCGGTGTTCGTACGATGTCACTCAATTGCATCGTTCCAAATATCATTCGGAAGGTTAAAGTCTTGGGATTCAAGAAATGCCAACCATTCCTTAGTTTCTATTTTCTTTTTCGCTCGCAACTTTACTGTGCATTTGACAATAAACACTTGGAATTGAGTTTAATTTAAAAAAAGACCCATCACAGAAACATCGATATCACTCTGAAACAAGATACTGCGAAAATATATAGCCGGAGTAGCTCACCGAATTCGTTGTGTTCAATAATAATGTGCAACCATGGTCCTCTTATATTCGTGAGTGTAGTAAATCCAGGAGAGTAAAATATTTACAAATACAGTACAGAAAAGTAAAATACTGTTTTCTCTATGCCGTCAACCCAACTTGCTATTCACATTCATCTTTTTCGGCCAATTGCAGGCTTTGTTTTGCCCCTTTAGCCTATGCCAGCCTGTAAATGATAAAAAGGATCCGCCCTCTTTACCTCCGAATAACTTTAGCAAATAGTGATCGATTGAACTGATGATTGACACATCTTTTTCGGCCAATTGCAGGCCTTTAGCCTTTACCTCCGAATAACTTTAGCCAATAGTGACTGATTCAATGATCGACACATTGGTTAGGAAATGAAACGCCCGTATATAAATCCCAGCATACACCGCGGACTACTTTCGCGTTCGGGGGAAAATCTAGTCGGTGGCTGCTTTCATTAGTTGCAAGACTTTGCGACTTAATATTGATCCATATATAAGGCGCACTGTATTATAAGGCGCATGGTCAGCTTTTGAAAAAAAATAAGACTTTTAGGTGCGCCTTATAGTGCGGAAAATACGGTATGTTTACTCTGGAGTGCCATGCAGTTGCATACCAAGTTTCACAATTTCAATATCAATGACACTAAGGGCAATTATATTCTGTTCTGTTCTGTTCAGTTCAGTTAAGTTCCGTTCCATTCCGTTCTGTCCGATTCTATTCAAAACCATGAACAACAGTGCCCGCTGGTCAAAATAAAGAACTGGCAACGTATGAAATCTCATTTTCAGATGTCCGATATTAAAAAGAAAATAATCTTATCAACAAGAAATTTGAAAAACATTTTAGCAGAAATGGAGACGATAGCGTCAATTGTTTAACCAATAATTGTTACAATTTTACTTTTGTAGTACAGAATCTTTTGCACTATAAGGCGCAGCTGGTGGGGCACACATCTCATATATTCTCATATATAAGGTGCACTGGACTATAAAGTGGGTCAAAACCACGAGTGATATAGATGGCATCGGAAAAGGAAAATCATTTTATCTTATCTCACTATCACACTATTTTAATCATGGTGCCAGAAAGGAATGTTAGAGAATGGAGAAAACAGAAAAATGCCTGAAAGAGATAAACACAAAAAGCACAACAAAGGAGATAACTCTTTAGTGTACTGTATCTGATTAAATTGGCCTTTGCTTTTTAATACACATCTTCCATGACAACATTTTTGTTTTCCTTATTCTCTCACATTTGTTTCTGTCACTGTGAGTAAAAATAGTGTGATTATGAGATACAATCGAATTCCTTTTCTTATGCCATATGTACAACTGGTGGTCTGGTGCAGTGTTTTTCAACCAGTGTGCTGTGAGAACTTGGCTAGTGTGCATGAGAAATCAACCAATTTTATCTTTGCTAATTAACATTTGCCATTATTCAGTGTCTGATTTCTTCTAGTCATCAGCTGAGTAACTGTACAATTCTGCCAGGACCAGAACAGAAACAGGATCCAATTGCGTTGCGTTTCTCACAAGTTTTGTCAAAGAAAGTCAAGTCAAGTCAAGTCAAAGAAAAGAGGAAGGGCTGCGCCCACGATCCGGCGTTCGCTAAGCGCGGGAAGCAAGTCGTTCTCGTACTCGGATTGTGATCCAAACACGGAAGTGGATCTTCCGTAGTGAACGATGGCAGTGTCAAGGACAGAAAAACTGGTCGATAGCCGGGACAGGAGAGCAAAAACCTAGTCGGGGTCAGAAATGGGTCGTGAGCCGGGACGGGACAGGAGACGTGGTCGGGATCAAAAAAGGTTCGTAAGTCGGGATAGGAGAGTAAACGTGGTTGGGATCAAAAACGGGTGGTAACAGGAGACAGATGGGAGCAAAAACGGGACGGATAGGAGTCGGGGTCGAAAAAGGCTTGCCTAGTATACAATGAGGTTCGCAGACGGACTGACAACAGGGGATTTACTGGACCGGGTTCAAATAGTGACAGGGAGCCAATCAGGACCCGCGGCGGTTGGCGCTAAATGAGCGGGCAAGGCTGAGTTACATCAGTAATCATGACAAATTCATCCATATCAGTAGGTGGCAGCAGATTTCTATTTCTTCATTCCTTTTATATACTAATTATATGCTTATGTGTTAGTACAGGGGTATATATTTCATGAGAAATTATACGTTTAAAACTATGGTAGACACTTAAAAAAAAAGAGGCTACAATAATGGATTTTGAATTTGCAAGGAGAACAGGGTGAGAAGCCTTCAAATAAGTAAGTCCAACCTGCACTAAAGGCCTTCCACTAAGCTTTTTAATTTTAAGTTTAATTATGTACAATAAAAAATGTATAACGCATCAAAAAATGTAAAATATTTGCATGTGGTTTTAAGGATTTATTTTATATTATTATTCTCTGATTTTATAAAAAAAAAAAGAAAAAGATGGAGAGTAGTAAATATGCATCTTGCTGATAATTTTTGTTTATTTTAAATATTATTATCGCTATGTTTCTCATGTTTTTTGTTAGTTCCTAAAAAAATGAATTCCAAAATGACAACAACATTATATACCGAAATAAATAATAACATTTATTATCTACAAAATAAACAGAACTAACTAGAGATAATCCAAAAAAACATCTAACTATTGCAATTAACTTTGAAATATTTTTGAATGACGGCGTGCGTTTTGACTTCTAATAATAAACAAATGTGCCTCGTCTCAAAAAAGTGGTGCTCTCACTGCCGCAACACAGGTTTGATTCCCGTTGCGTACAATGCATTGATCAATCACAAATATGGTAGTATACAGTACGCACACGTATAAATACTGTATGTATTTCAAATCGTCTCCATTGTAATTTGCCATATCTAAGGCGCCTTATAGTTTGGAAATACATATTTCTGTAGCAGTATGCATTACTTTTTTTCTTTCTTTTTCTTTTTTTAAATTGAAGGTCCAGGAAAAGTAGTAACGAGGGAGTTGTTCCAACAAAGTAGTCGGCCTTTGACAGAAACGTTAGCTTTCATCTTTGCTATGTCAACTTGTTCTCCGTCTCCCTGTGTGGCTGTTTTTTTTTTTTTCCCTCTTTAGCCAGGTGGTTGCGCAATCACGTCTGGGTCCAGGACGTTTCCCAACGGAGTCGCATTTTCAACTCGAGCCTTTGCGTTATTTTTGCAAGCTTCCCCACGGAGCTTTATGGGGTTTTTTTTACAATCGGGTTCAGGTGAGAACGAAGAGGCGCTTGTCATCGGCTCGTCTTTGAGATCCTTCTATTTTTCTTTTCAGCTTCAGTCAGAGTTGAAACGTATATATCACATGGAATATTTTCCACGTGGCGAGCTCATTCTGCAATGACATATATATATATATAGATATATATATATATATATATATATATATATATATATATATATATATACACTTCTATAGAGTTTAGAAGCTTACTACTCCCTCAGAATCGCTGTAGTAGTATTTTTGCAGTATTTCCATTGTAGTATTCTCTTTGCATTACTTAAGTAACATTTTGAAGTATTCCCGTAGTCGTATTTTTGTTCTTTTTCCTTAGTGGTATTTCTGTATTGTAGTTTTATTGGAATAGTGTTATTGTTGTAATTCCATGGTAGTATTCTTCCAGTGTTTCTGTAATAGTGTTTTGTAATGTTATTTTAGTTGTATTTTTATAGGATTTCAGTAGTATTATGGGGGCATTTATGTGGTAATATATTTGGGGTATTTCTGTAGTATTCTTTTTCTTTTAAGAATGAAAGCAAAATATTATATTAGGTCACTGTTTGACATTTAGTTTTGTAGAGTTTTTGTAGTATTTCTGTTGAAGTATTTTTAAATTATTTCTGTCGTATTTTGTAGTGTTGCTGTAGTAGTGCTTTGCAGTATTTCCACTGTAGTATTCTTTGCATTACTGTAGTAATATTTTGAAGTATTCCCGTAGTAGTATTTTCGTACTATTTCTTTAGTGGTATTTCTGTATTATAGTTTTATTGGTATAGTATTATTGTTGTAATTCTAGGTAGTATTTGTGTAGTCTTTCTGTTATTGTGTTTTGTAGTGTTATTTTAGTTGTAGTTTGTAGGATTTCAGTAGTATATTGGGGGTATTTATGTAGTGTAATAGTATAACTGTAGTAGTATTTCAGTATTTTTTTTCTTTTCAGAATGAAAGCAAAGTATAATATTAGGTCCCTGTTTTCAAGCACCAAATTTGACAGTTTGTATAACTTTTGTAGTATTTTCGTAGAAGTATTTTTTATTTTTGTAGTATTACTGTAATCGTTTTTTTTAGTATTCCACTGTAGTATTCCACTGTAGTATTCTCTTTGTATTACTGTAGTCATATGTTGAAGTATTCCCCTGGTAGTATTTTTGTACTTTTTCTTTAGTGGTATTTCTGTATTATAGTTTTATTGGAATAGTAATATTGTTGTAATTCCATTGTAGTATTCTTCCAGTGTTTCTGTAGTAGTGTTTTCCACGGCTGGGCAAAAAAATGTGCAAAACTTTGTAGTTTGTTCACTCTAAGTCTCCATAATTTCTACTCATCCTTGTGCTTTTTTGTATTAGTTTTTGGTTGTACTACACCATGCAGCGACATCTAGTGTTCAAAAAATACACACTGTCCCTTCAACTTATCTCCGCTATTTTTTTTTCTTTTTTTTTGGCGCCAACCATTCCAAAGGGTTGAGTCAGCGCATAAACAAGTCGGCGAAATATTTATCTTTGCTTCTCCGACTCCTCCGGATTGTGTCAACAGAAACTCCAGAGAAAACACGCCAGCAAAGAAAAAAGAAAAAAAAAAGAAAAACACAATTTGCAGTTGACGACGTGTGAGCCACGCGTGTCAGAAACGTTATTTTTGTTTCATTCACTTAAGTCAGTGCTTCTCAATTATTTTCCGCCATGCCCTCCTTCGGATGAAGAAGACATCTTGTCCCCCAAGATTCCCCCCACCCCCGAAGTGCAACTACTTATTATACGTTATCTATAACATTTTGCTTGTATGCACAACTCAGTATCTTTAATAATCGTGTATTCCGGACTTTAAGTCTCTCCAGAATATAAGTCGCAGCAGCCCAAAAATGCATAATTGAGAAAGCACTTGGCACATACGTGTCATGAACCAGAACAGGAACAAGACCCAAATGCGTGATGTTCTCACACAAACGTTTTATTTTACGGGAAATGGGGAGTCGTGCATGTTAGGCATCGGTCTGGCGTGGAAAAACAGGAACGCAGAGATCGATGAGATCGATTACAATTGCCCGAGTTGATCTCGGACAGATAGGGTCAATACCGGACAGGACGAGACAGAAAGGATAGATAATGAATCAGGATATCGAAAATAAACAGGACAAACTAGGCGTGAACGAAAACTGGAGAAAATAATAAACAGGACAAAATAAATGCAAACAGAACTTGAAACCGAAATTAAACAGGACAAAATGAACAGGAACAATACCGGACAGGAAATACCAAAAGGAACAGGACCGAGTTGAAACCCACGTCTTGCGGGGTAGAAGTTCGTTGACGGGTTGACAAAGGAAGCAAGGGAGTAACGGATCAGAGTGCTGAGCTTAAAATAGACAGAAAGCCAATCTCTCAATGAGCTGTAACTGGCGCCACACGGGCAGGGCCAATTGGGCGCCATGGCAACTGTGACATATGTGGCTTTTTTGGGGAACATTATTTGATAAAATCCAACACCAAAAAAGTAAATCTCATTTTAAGAATCCATTTAAAATAAAAAAAGAACAACAGACTGAATAAGTTTGACAGTATACAAACGTTACATGATTGAAATGCCTGTTAATTTTAGTAAGAATGTAACCTATTAAGAGTTATTCAGGTAACTAGCATAAAGAACATATTTACTATTAGCGTTTAGCTTCACTCCAAATCGCTAAATCCAATGGAAGAGTCATCCTGGATATCACTTTTACAACTTCTCCAATTGGGACGATAAACCACTTCCTTCTTCCAGTTCAAAAAACGGCCCTCACTTGCACCAGACAACACAGTGCCATCTATTGGTCAAATATTACACATTCGGGCTTTAATGAATGCAGTTCTGCTTAATAAGCGATAATAAACCTTACAAAGACAACATGGCACCTGTTTACTCACAGCAGCTCAGACTATGCAGACTAAAACCAAAGATCATTTGTTTATTTTTTCAAATAAACAACACAAACTATTCTGTCAGAATCTTTCTTAGTTCTTTCCCTACTTGCAGTAAATTTTGTGGTGAATGGACTGCATTTCTAAGGCGCTTTAACCAGTCACTGAAGACCTCCCAAAGCGCCTTACAAATCACACTTACCCATTCACACACACTCACACACCAATAGTCAGCCACAATAGAAAACTCATAGAAATCCTGTGAAGTATGCTTAACCCCTCAACATTCTGCCGTGTCTTAAAAATCATGTCTTCACAGTGTCACCAGTTATTGAAATACGTCAGGCCACATATTGGAAAGCTTAAACTCTTTGGATCAAGATATGATGATCATTTCAAAATGTACTCATCAGAGAAACATCACAATCAGTCCGAGCACAATACCTGAAAACTATACATTTTGTATTTCGGTATAAAAGTGCAGTGAAATTCCATTCATGAAATGATACACAAACAGGGTCAGGTTGTATTCAAGAGAGTCCGGTGAATCCAATCGTGTAAAATATTTACTCCAAAACACACAATAATGCAAACAAATGAAATAAAAAAATCTGCCTTAAAGCATTCCTGCATCATTTGACAATCGTAATCAGTTTGTTTTGCATATTCAAATAATGTTTGACAAATTTGAACGCTGTAGATGTGAGTTTGGGAAGGTAATGACTTTAGGGAAGAAGCTGTTCCCCATTTTATCAGTTCCTGCTGTGATGCATCTGTAGAGCCTTCCAGAGTGTGTCAGGCGAAAGAGCTAGCCACCTGAATGTAACCTGTCCTTAATGATGTTTTGGGCTCTGCTATGACACTGAGTGGAGTAGATGTTCATCAGGGTAGGGAGAGGGCAGGCAATGACGTGCTCTGCTGCTTTCACTGTCCTCTGCAGCCTCCCCCTGTCTGCCACGATGCAGCTCCTGTACCATGTAGAAATGTAGTTAAGTCTCAGGGAATATCCAAAATGATAGGATTAATATTTTCTCCCCCCCCCTTTTGTTTCCTGTAGTAACCACAACGCTGTCACCGGGCTCGGGCCACGCCCGAAGATGCAACGAATCAGAGAAAGCCTTCTGTGTCAACGGCGGTGACTGTTACTTCATCCACGGCATCAACCGGCTTTCTTGCAAGTACGTTTTTCTTTTTTGTTCCTTTTTACCCGGTGCGTCTTGTCCTGCGGTTGGAAGAGCCCGCCCCCTTGTTGGGCGCCAACGTTTTGATTGGCAGCAAGCACTTGATTGCTCTTGTGCTTTTTTTCAGCAGCAGCAGCCTGGAGGAGGAAAACATGGCAGCCACCCTCCCCCCCACCTGTTGTGCACGCTTGTCCTTTTAAGTCTTGTATATTGTACGTGAGGGTGGGGGTAGATTGGGGTTGGGTTATCCTTTGAAATCCCAACGAGAGTTGTACTAGGGCACAAATATTTATGCTTGGTCTGTGGAGTGCTTGCTTACATTGGATGTCCTCAGACCCTGTGCCGCCAATCAAAGTCATTACTCAGTAGCAGGGGAAGATTTTTTTCATGGTTTTGGACTTTTTCTTGCAAGTGGCGCGACCTGCGTGCTCGCTTTGCGAAATGTTCACGAGAATGGAAAGTGAGCATTGTGGTTGTAACAAATGTACAGTATTTTAATAGTGGCCAGCTGAAATTACCTCTTAATCGCCGCCAAGTGTTTTTCTGGACCCATGTGCATACAGATAGATAGGATCACTGCTCTAAACAAGGATCGCGAGCAAGTAAGGTAGGGGTCTGTTACCATTGTGTGTGTCCAAGTAACAAAGGAAATTACGTGGTTTTGTGCATACATGTGAAAACGAACATTACTCTTCATGGGCATCTCAAGCAGGTGATGTAGCGGTCCATAAGGATTGTGTGTGTCGAAGTAGCAGGGCAGACTAGTCTACATGGGAATCGGGGCCAGATGACGTCAGGGTCCATAAGAATTGTGTGTCTCCAAGTAGACAGGAACACTACTCTTCCCTTGCATCATAAGAAGGTGAAGTCAGGGCCCATAACAGATGTGTGCGTCCAAGTAGCAAGGGATACTACTCTACAGGGGATTTGCGGGCTGGTGAAGCCGAGGTCCATAAAAATTGTGCGCGCCCAAGTAGCAAGGGACTCTACTTTACAAAGGCATCACAGGCAGAGTAAGTCGGGATCAATAACGATTGTGTGCGACTGAGTAGCAGAGAACACTACTTAACACAGCCATTGGAGGCAGGTGAAGGCGGGGCCCATAAAAATAGTATGTGTCCGAATACAAGGGAACACAACTCTACATAGGCATCGCAGGCAGATGAAGTCAGGTTCCATTGCGATTGTGAGCCTCCAAGTAGCAAGGAACACCACTTCAAAAAGCCATTGCAGGCAGCTGAAGACGGGGCCCATAAAAATGGTATGTGTGCGGATATCAGGAACAGTACCCTACGTGGGCAACATAGGCAGGTGAAGCCAGGGTCCATAACAATTACATGTGTTCAAATACAAAGGGATGCAATTCTGCATAGGCATCGCAGGTAGATGAAGTCGGGGTCCGTAGCAGTTGTGTCCCAACAAGTAGCAAGGAACACTACTTCACACAGCCATTGCAGGCGGGTGGAACGGGGCCCATAAAAATGGTATGTGTCCGAATGTCAGGAACAGTACTTTACATGGGCATCATAGGCAGGTGAAGTCAGGGTTCATAACAATTGCGTGTCTCCAAGTACAAAGGGATGCAACACTGCATAGGCATTGCAGGTAGATGAAGTCGGGTTCCGTAGCAGTTGTGTGCCAACAAGTAGCAAGGAACACTACTTCACACAGCCATTGCAGGCAAGTGAAGACGGGGCCCATAAAAATGGTATGTGTTCGAATATCAGGAACAGTACCAACTTGGGCATCATAGGCAGGTGAATCCAGGATCTATAACAATTGCGTGTGTCCAAGTACAAAGGGGTGCAACTCTGCATGGGCATCGCAGGCAGGTGAAGTCGGGTCCATAGCGATTGTGTGCCAACAAGTAGCAAGGAACAGTACCCTACATAGGTACACAGGTATCACAGACTGGTACATTTAGGGTCCGAAACAAATTTGTCCGTCCAGGTAGCAAGGGAGACCACATGGGCATCACTGGCAGGTCCATAACGATTGTGTGCTCCTTCCCAGATGTCCGGATGGATACTTTGGCCCGCGCTGCTCAAACACCGAACCTCTGCGCTTGCACATGCCCAATCCACACAAAAGTATGTTGACTTACCAGCGGATTCGTGCCGCGGACCCCGCCGAAACACGCTACTCCTCCGCGCACCCCCACCCCCCTCTTCTTCTGTCTCCTCCCCCTTTTCAGGTGAAGGCGCACGGGCGGGCCCATGCCGGGCGGTGTCACCCGCGGAACGGCTCGAACTTTGCTGTCCATCAGTCGGGTCCTTGGTCTAATTCTCTGCCTGTCTCTCTCTCTCTCTCCCACCCTCACCACATCCCCTTTCTGGCACACTCTTCCTCCACCCTTCCTCCTCCTCCTCCCTCTTTTTGTGGCTCTCAGGTGTCCAAATGACTTTACGGGTGATCGGTGTCAAACCTACGTAATGGCACGTTTCTACCGTACGTCGGCTTTCTATTCCGTCCGCTGGCATGTGCATGCGTCCATTTTTTTAGAAACGTTGATTTATCGTGTCTGCCTGACCCTTAAATTGTGAGATTCCCTTTTTAGTGTGTAGACAGTGTGCATGCTTTTGTAAAAGGTTAGCCGAATGAAAGACGCTACTAACAAAAAGGCAATTGTGTGGTTTTTTTTTTGGCCCCGTTTCCACAGAGCAGTCCAGTTCGCTTTTGTCTTGTCATCTAGGGTTCGTATGGGTGCTTGAAATCCTTGAGAATGCTTGAATTTTAATTTCATGTTTTCAAGATTTGAAAAGAGCTGGAATTTTGGCTGAAGTACTTTGTTTTTGTTGCCATGTTTCTTGGCAGTCTGATTCAAACGACTACCCATTAAAGAAGAAAAATAAAACACTTAAGTGAATAATAACTGCTGGTTTATTTGGATTTGTCAGTTTTTTGGGTTCTTTATCCCACTGGCAGCCTATGGATTGATTGACAATGGATTTCTTCTAGTAATATAACTGGGGATATTGGAAAAACGGCTTTTAAATTCCTTGAAAAATTAATTTACCAATGAAAAATGCGTACAGCGCCTAATCATCGCAATTGTTACTTAAATAAAGTCACCCCAGAAAAATAATTAATGTAAAATTTTCTCTTCCTTCCGAACTCTATTGAACTGGACTGCTCCGTTGGAAACGTGTTTGCTTGTTCTTGGTGTTTTTTTCCCATATTTGATCTGCTTCAGGAAAGGAAAGTCACAATGAACTGTAACATTTATATATTAGATTAGATTTAATTTATTGGTCCCTTTCGGGAAATTCAATTCCCTGATTACAGTACAGTGTATTACATTACTGAAAAAAACATCAGAATGACAAACATGGATGAAAGTGGGACCCTGAGGGCAGACTGATTCATGGGTCAATGGGGTCTGATGTATACAAAGGTAATTGCACAGGGGATCAGGCTTATACCGAAGGACAAAATGATTGGAAAAAATGCCATAAAATATAATCTGTTGTATTGTCATGGATGGAGAAAGCTCCTATTTTCGCTTAAAACATGAGTAAAAGTCGATTCAGCAAAATTGTGCCGTCTTTAATTTTCCGTTATAACCCTTTTTACAATATTCTTGAAATATCAAAAATATTTTTCTTTCACACACTGTAACTAGAAAAACCAAAACCAGGACCGGGTGATGCCAAACACAAGGTCTATAATTTTGTATTCCAAAATCTTCTGACCTCTTTGGCTGAAGGTTTTGGCGGGGGCAGTAAGAAACCTGCAGGAACGGCATCCCGTCCTCCAAACGTGGTCTGTTGGAGTAATTCTTTCGGAAATGTGCGTTTGGATACGAGCTCCGCATTCCGCAAAAGTTGGAAGTCATGTTTTGGGACTTGGAAGAGAAAACTTTGCAAAGTGGGAACAAAATGACCTCGCTCGGCATTGGCCAACCAGCCAACGCAACAAAAGCCGTGAGAACTTTCGCAGCAGGACTCCCAAAAAGGCCTTATGTAGCGGAATGTCCTATCCATAAAAAATAAAAAAAATAAAAAAACAATAAGAAAACAATGATCTAACAGGATTAGGGGGTTAGGGATGGTAGGTTAGGGTCAAGGAGTTAGGGGTAAGGGGTCAGGGTTTAGAGGGTTAAAGGGTTTTGGTTTGAGGTAAGGGGTTGAGGTTGAGGTTCAGGGTTGGGGTTCGGGTTTAGGGGTTAGCGTTCAGGGGGTTATGGTTAAGAGGATTAGGGTTAAGAGGATTAGGGTTAGAGGGGTCAGGGGTTAGGGATCAGGGTTAAGGTTAAGGGTGTAAAGTTTGGGTTTAGGGCTTAACACTCATGGTTAGGGTTAGGAGGTTAGAGCCCAGGGTAGCGCTAAGGTTTTGAGGGTTAAGAGGTTTGTGTTTCAGCTAAGTGGTTAGGGTTAAGGAATTAGAGTTCAGAGGTTAGGTTTCAGGTTCATGAGGTTCAGGGTCGAGGGGTTTGGGCTCAAAGGGTTTGGGTCAAGGGGGGTTAGGGTCAAGCCATTAGGGTCAAGAGGTTAAAGTCTTTTAAGATCCATTTGGGGAGTATAAGAAGAAACCGATGTGTTTTTTACATGACTGGAATTACAGCTAAATTTCAAGTCACCTGTTATAAATAGACATAGTAGTGAATAAATCTATTTTTAAAATGTCAAAAACATAATAATGTGAGAAAACTTTAAAATGAACATATTTTTTTTAAGGCCACTATTTCATTGATTCCAAATCCTAACAATGCTGCGGATGCACACACAAACACACACACACGCTTACAAATGACTTTTTGGAAAGTCAAAGATGATGGATGTCGCTGTTAGCTTTCCAAGTTAACTTTAAGACACTTTGGATCTTTTGCGTATCCCCTCTCGATTGTAAATCAGGTTTTCCTCCTGGAGGGCGCTCAGATGAGGCACGATTCCATCCCAAGTTATAAAGGGACGCTTCCTGCCTGCGGGGGTCGGCCTAGATGACTTAGCCTGCAGAGCAGAATCAACAAAAATGATACTTTTACACCAGCATTTTTTTTTTAATCATAGATAGAAACTAATAGAAATATATATATTTTTTTAAATCAAAATTTCTTTCAAATGTTGTTACATGAAAAAAGACAATTTCTTATCTTTTTATTCAATTTATTGAAATTTTACATTTTTAAAATTATGAACATTCCAAAAACTGAATAAAAATGACCCAAGAATGGAAATACATCTCTCTCACACAACAGCAACGATATCCAACTCTGGCTTCTGCAAATCCTACTATTCAATCAAAATTTAAAAGAAAAAGAGACTTAGAAAGCAAAGGGCAGGTGCTCTAGCACCACCTAGCGTATATCAGTCCTGCTACTGTCCAAATGATCAGCTTTCAATTTTTCATCTGTGTGCAGACTCAAAATTAAAGTGACGAGGCACAGTAAAAGCATGTTAGGATTTCTGTTGTAAATTAACAATGAGTTATTGTTAGCGTGTTGCATGCGTGTGTTGCTGATGTTGTTACTAACGGCAACAGGATTTGTGTGTGTGTGTGTGTCCGCCCGCTAAATGTTGAAAGGTGACTCTTGCATAACGTGCTTTTTCTTTCTGTGTCGTTCTTTTTCTTCCGACTTTCTGCCGCGGCCGGCAGATCATCTTGGGATTGAATTTATGGGTATGCCGACCACCTTCTCCTCAATGCATAGATACTAAAAAAAAGAAAGAAAACGATCTGAACATTCCATTATGCGTGCATCCATTCCGTCTTTGGTGTTACGTGCCCATCCATTAACCAATGACCCCGCTCCCCCTGTCACTGGTTAGAAAGCTTGCAAGTGATATACATGATTAACTTTGATGACGATGCTTCCTTCTTTCCATTCTTCCTTCCATCATTAAAGGTATTCTTAAATTCTTAAACATGCAGATTGGCGAAATTCTAAACGATTTTGGGTAACATTTCAGGCTAGTCAATCTTTTAATATGTGGTGAGCAGCCATTCTAACCGGGAAGAAAAAGCCACAACGGCTACAGCCATAAACGCAAATCCGTCTGGGAATAAACCGAGGGAAACAGCAATACCAGTGCTAACGCCAGGCTAGCCTATCAAAAGCCACGTTGGGAGGAGCCAGGCTAACCGGGAACAAAAACCGGCAACGGCTACAGCCATAAACACAAATCCGGCTGGAAATAAACCAAGGGACAAGGCAAAACCAGTACTAGCGTCAGGCTAGCCTTTCAAATGCCACTTGGGGAGCAGCCAGGCTAACTGGGAGCCAATGACAAAAAGTGTCAACGACTCTGGCAAAAAAACACCAAACCAGCTGTGAAAAAAAGAACACTGCGAAGCTGGAGCCAACGACATGCTAGCCGGTTCAAAAATTTGCGGTGATCCGCCAGGCTAACCGGAAACCAAAAATGAAAAGCATCTACAGCAATAAATGTAAAGCCAGCTGGGAGTAAACCAACCAAGGGAGACAACAAACCTGTGCTAACGCCAGGCTTTAAAAAAACGCGGTGTGCAGCCAGGCTAACCAGGAACCAACAATGACAAGCAGCAATGGTTACGGTGATGAACACGAAGCAGGCCAAGAACAAACCAAACGACACGGCAAACCAGCCACGCCAGCCAATCACACAACAAGCAATGGGTAGCCATTACTCCCTAACCAGGAGCTCTTGGCAGCCCTGACGCTAACGAGGAGCTAGCTGGACAAATTTGTACCTACAACGACACACACGGTGAAACGCACAAACTCAAACACTGATCACCAAAACTGCTGTCTGGCCTCACTGTTGTGTTAACGGGATTTATGTTGTGTTCCTTCATTGACATCACATCACAATTCTACAACAAACAAACCAGACAGGTTAACTTTGGAACTAAACTTCTCGGATCCCTCTGCGCCTAGAATATTTTGCAAGATATTTGCGTAATTGTGGGGAGGAACGCTATATGTTCTCTGCATAATCTGAGAAAAAAAATATATTTGGGAATACCTTTAACAAGCCTGATTCCTCATGTTTGGAGCTTCTGCCTTTCTTGCTTGCTTCTTTTTGCTTTTCTTTGCCCTCTGTCCCTTACTCTGTCATCGTGAAGATCAAAAAAACGTCAGTAGATGTTTGGAGGCATGAGCTTCTATTTTTGCAAACTGCTATTTGCGTCCTCACAGTTTCTCTCATCTTGGAGTTTTTCCAGAAAGGACTTAAAGTGGTTGAATATTCGAAACTGTCCCTTTAAGAATAAGGGCATAGCTGAGTAAAGAATTTCATGATTATTATTGAACAAATAAAAGGCATCCAAATATTTGAAACAGAATAAAATCAAATGGCTGGAAAAGCTCTTTTGGAATGTCAGAAATGTAAGGTGTTAAGGATATTATATCTACCCTCTGATGAGGATGAAGGAACACCTTCCCTTCAAGCTCACCGATACAATATCGATACCTTTTTTGCTTGGAAACTCATCATCATTGTATAATGTAACAATGTCAACAAGAAAACTAAAGTACCTTCCTTTGCACACTAATGTTAAGGTAAAGTCAATGATGCAAATGGAGTATACATTGTATATCATTGTCTCTGTTGCCATAGTGAAAGAGGATTTACAGGTTTACGTTAGGGTGGTCCTTATTTTTCGACTTTTGAAATTTCATGCTCTGACCCCTTGAATATGTTCCAATATATACAAAACGTAATTAGGCAAAGTTTCATCAAAATCAAAGGATATTTAGAGGTCGCTCAAGGCCTCTGAAATTTTGGTATGAAAAATAAGGATTTTTCGCACATTATATCAGACCTAGTGTACAAAGTTACTTGTAACTTTTCTTGTGTTACAATTATAAGCAATGGACTGAAATTGGATGTTCTAAAACGCCGTACACATAGGGTTAAGATTTCCGTTTTTTCTCGAAAATTGCCAAAATTTTACCATTTTGGGAAATTTCAAAGTAGTTGAGCTACCTTTAAATATTATCCAAATTGTTCAAAATTGCACACAGTGTGTTTTTATCGATATAAGAACATATGCGGGGGGTCAGAGCCCAATATTTCCAAAAAAAAAAATTCGACCCCCATTAAGGACCACCCTAGTTTACGTAATATTATTTTCCCGTTCAAATATTTTGATACCGCGTTTACAATTTGAGAAAACGTATACGTTGAAACGTAAGCTGTATTCTAAGGGTGGGCAATACCGGGACTTTCGGTATCGATTTGATCCAAGTAAATACAGGTTAGTATCAGTCGATACATCACGATACTGATACTTTTTGCTCAAAAATGTCATGGGGCGGCAGTGGGTCAGGAGGTAGAGCGCTCGTCTTGGGATCAAGAGATCACAGTTCGAATCACGGCTCCTCCGTGTTACATGTCGAAGTGTCTTTGGGTAAGACACTGAACCCCTAAAGCCCCCAATAAGCAGGTTAGCGCCTTACATGGCTGCATGGCCGCTATTGGGAAATGTGGAGCACATTGTAAAGCGCTACTTGACTTGAAAAGCGCTATATAAATGCAGATCATTTCATTTCATGATTATTAATTAACTGAACGGTCCTTCCATTAATTAGTTTATTATTATAATCAAACTTTAAGAGTACAACAAATAACATAAATATTTCTTTTACAACTGTTTCAGAACAAAAGTAGAGAGAGAGTAACCAAAATGAAGCAACAATTTAAGAAAAATACATGAAACCTTCCATTGCTCAATATTTTAAAGTAAAAGTGCAAATAGTGTGAACAGTACTATATAAAAACCTTTAACAGTAAAAATGTAAAAAACATGTAATACAACAACGGTTTCATAAAATAAGCCCAACAAAAAGACCATAATTTAACAAAGTTTACAAGACAATTTGAATTTCTTCCATTTCAAATTTCTTTGAGAGTAAAGTCAGGTGTGCAAATACATTTGATCGAGTTTAAAAGTTATAATATCCGACCAACTAGCAACGCTATCTTATGGACAGTTGTCATGGAAACACAGGAGAATATAATCGGTACGATCCAAGTACACGCTCAATATCGATAAAATCGATATTTGGACCACCCTTACAGTCTTTTCTGGAAAAGCTACTCCCCTTTTTTCATGTTGCCTTTGTGATGACGTAACCCGAATCTGAAATCGGAACGTCTTTGAGAATCGTGTCGCTGATGGAATTCTCTCCTCTTTCCACTTTTCCAAACGCTTTTTTGTGCCCGGGTAGAGGCGGAAGAACTCTACCAGAAGCGAGTCCTGACAATCACGGGCATTTGTGTGGCGCTCCTGGTAGTCGGCATCGTTTGCGTGGTGGCCTACTGCAAAACAAAGTGAGTCTCGAACCTTGGTCCGAAATCCGTCAAGACGCCCGACCTGACCTGGATTTTCTCCTCAGGAAACAGAGAAAGAAGATGCAGCATCACCTGCGACTCAACATGTGGCCCGAACACCCCAACAGGAACCTCGCCAACGGACCCAATCACCCGGGACCGGGACCCGAGGAAATCCCCATGGTGGAGGTGAGTTGCCGACCGGAAAGCATCTCAAAATGCACTTGTATGGGGGACTGATCCTTACATACTGCTTATAGAAATAAATGTGTACAGAGACCCCTCGCCACTTCATGCTTCAGTTATCGCTGTTTAACTCGTTTGCGGGGAAAAAAAGAAAAACATTATAAAATCCGACGGATGCTTCTGCAACCACCGAGATGCGTTTCAGGCAGCCAAGATTTACACTGATTGGCCAGCACGCTTTGACTGGAGATCCCAGATGCCGATTGGCCAATTTATATAATCTTTCATACTGTATTTTGACTGGACACCTGCTCTGCTTTACCTCTAAATCTCGGTGGGAAGAGTTTGTGTCCGGCTCCCTTCGTAATGTGCTGTCATGCCGAACCCTTTGTTTTCTTTGTCTCTCGCACTCTGTCCCTCTCTCTTTCTCTGTCTTTCTCTCACTCTCACTCTCTTCTGCTCACTCTCTCAGTAGCTAAATCTTTAATTAACGTGCCCCCCCTTAAAAAAATCAACAACTAATTTAAGATATGTATTGTTCACCTCTCTTTTGCTCTCTCTGCACATGTCTCTGTGTCCCTCCATCTTTCTCTCTCTTTTTCTCTGTCTTTCTTTCTCCGTCTCTCTCGGTCGGTAAGACTTTAATCAAGGTGCACCCAAAAAACAACCCAAAAAACAACCCAAAAACATCGACAAGTTTAAAATCTGAACTGTTTCTTTCTGTCTCTCTTTCACTCTCTATCTCTCTCTCTCCCCCTCTCTCTCTCTCTCACTCTCACAATCTCTCATTCTATCTCTCTCTCTCTCTCACACATACACACACTCTCATTCTCTCTCCCTTGTTCTTTCTGTTTTTATCCATCTCTTTCCTCTCTGTCTCTGTCTCTCTGTCTTTCTGTCATTCTCTTTCACTCGCTCTCCCATTCACTCTCCCTTTTACCCTCTATCAGCCAGCAAGGCTTTAGTCAAGGCACGTCCCAAAAAACATTGACCAATTTAAATTTAAAAAACAAACAATGTTGTATTTGTTTTATCCCTCTGTCTTTTCCCTTTTCTTTCCCCTTTTCTGTCCCTCTCTCTTTTTATCTCTTTCTCATTCTTGTCTCTCTCTCTCTCTCTCTCTCTCTCTCTCTCTCTCTCTCTCTCTTCCTCTTCTTCTTCTTCTTTCTCACCTTGTTAGCAAATCCGCTCTGATGAAGGCTGCCCCCCCAAAGAAGTGTGACATTACTTCATTGATTTTCACTTTTTGCGGGTACTTCTCGTCCCTATGAAAAGGGAAAAACATAGGATGTCTGTACTGGGTTTATTCGTCATTTTTAATGAAAAATCACTATACTGTATTGTTTGTCTTTTTCTCAGTTCAAACTAAGCATTGTAGTTCACAAACAATGTGTTGAAAACAATCGCAACGGAATTCAAACCCAGACATGGCAGTGAGAGTGCTAATTTTTAACCACTACACAACTAGGGTTGTACACAGGAACAGGCATTTGATTGTTTTCCCATTATCACACTATTTCTTTACAGTACCAAATTGCTAAATACGTAGGGCCATAATATAAATCATTCACACTGAATGACACTGAATCAAACTTTGACTGACATTGAATGCACACATTGTAAATTTTTATTTTAGTATCGTTGTCATAATTCACATTGTCAATAAATGATTTTAAAACATCTCATCTCATCTCATCAGCTGCACCGCTTATCCTCAGTAGGGTCGCGGGAATGCTGGAGCCCATCCCAGCAATCATTGGGCAGTGGGCAGGGGACACCCTGGACTTGTTGCCAGCCAATCGCAGGGCACACGGGGACATACAACTCACTCGCTCAGTCACACCTAGGGACAATTTGGACCGGCCAATTCACCTGAAATGCATGTTTTTGGAATGTGGGAGGAAACCGGAGTGCCCGGAGGAAACCCACGCAAGCACGGGGAGAACATACAAACTCCGTACAGTAAAGCCGGGAGCTGGATTTGAACCCACTCAGGAGGTTCCCACGACCTCAGAACTGTGCCGCACACGCGCTAACCACTGCACCGCCGTGCTTAAAACATGACCCCGCATATTTAACTTTGTGGTTTCTTTAAATTTTGAGGATGAGATTAAAGCTAAATCTTTTTTTCTGTCTTTTTTACTTTTATTGTACACTGAATGTATTGAGTGGCAATTCATTGGCTGAAAAGTGCTTTAAAAATCAAATTCTATAACATGAGTGTGAAGGATCACTTTTGCTGCCGCGATCTGGGTTCAAAACCTGTTACATCTAATGTGGTCAGTGATATTTTTCGACTGCTCATTTGCTGTTCATATGAGGTAATGTAATACCGTAAAACCTTGTGTATAATGCACAACTAAATTTTGATTTCTTTCTTGGGTACAAAATAACAAATAAATACAGTAAATCAATGAATAGATACAAATATATTCCAAATCATAATTACAATACACTAATAAATCCCGTAATATATGTGATTGTAGTGAGTGGCCCTCTCCTCGTGAGAGGTAAGAGAATTCTCCCACCGTGGTCCGCTGTGTGTCGTAAGAGGCGACTAGAGTGGAGGGAGCGAGGGGACTGGGGATCCTCTCCTCTCTATCTCCACTTCCCAAGAGACAGCAAGGCAAAGAAAGGAGGGCAGGAAACCGAAAGGTCTCGCAAACCCCAGTTATAGGGTCGCTAAAAGTGAGAGGCTGTGGAAGTAAAGCAACCGAGTGGAAGAAAGAGGAGATCGGAGGGATGATGACTAAAAGGAAGGTTGATGTGTTAGCCTTGAGTGAAGACATGAGTGCTTTTCTCCATTTATTTATTTTCTCATTTATTTAATATGGTATTTTGTAACACCATAACAAATGCTATTCAAATGAAGGGGGCGGGTCAAACTGGTCAATGTAAATTGAATGTAAAATGCATTTATATAGCACTTTTCAAGACAATGAAGACCTCCCAAAGCGCTTTAAATTTTACCTCACACTTTTCCCTTTTACACAGTAACACAATGATAGCAGCTCAGCTATGCAAGGCAACTACCTGCTATCGGGAGGCATTAGGGATTTAGTGTTTTGTCCAAGGACACTTCGACATAAAACAAAGAATGGAACCTGTAACCTCTTGGTGCCAAGACGAGCGCTCTACCTCCTGAGCTAATGTCGATCCTGAACAAAAGACACAACAACTAAATGACATGCTACACAAGAAAATATTAAACAAAATAAACAACAGAATATACAACAAATTAAAATACATGAATGACAAGAGGCGGCACAGTGAATGGGTCTTTAGCAGAGGTTCAGGGTTCAAGTCCAGCTAATGCAGCTTCCCCATCTGGAGTTTGCATGTTCGCACTCTGGTTTCCTCCCACATAACAAAAACATGCATGTCCGGTCAATTAGCCGGTCCAAATTGTCCCTAAGTGTGACTGAACGAGTAAATTGTTTGTCTCTGTGTTCCCTGCGACTGGCTGATGATTAAAGGGATGGGCTCCAGCACTCCCGCAACCCTACTGAGGATAAGCGGTGCATATAATGGATGGATGAATGAAAAGATGAACGGCAAAATATAAACAAATTACAAAACAAAATACACCAAAGTATAGACATAATACCTAAATAAATAAATGACAAAATAAACGACGATGTCATTAATCGATTGTGTATTTAAAGTGCTTTCTTTTTCTCCACAGTACATATCAAAAAATATGCCAGCTAACGAGCGAATCATTCGGCCTGCTATAGAAAGATCCTTTCCCGCCAGCCACGCCTCTTCCAGATCTCACAATTCGTCCACGCACAGGTGTGTGTTCGGGGTGTTTATCTAAATTCGTGGTGTTGCCACAGTAGCAAACAAACAGAAGGGATGCGATGTTGTCCAGAGAAGCTGAGCTTTGAGAAGATTGGTGGAGGGGCGAAGTATTGATCCCAGGTCAATTGATAATATCAATATTTTGATCGATCCTCCCACCCAGAGCCGAGGAGCGCACGTGGAGCCTGGAAGCTTCGGAAGGCGTCTTGTCCGACTCGCCGGGCGTGATGTCTTCGTCCGTGGGCACCAGTAAATGCAGCAGCCCGGCATGTGTGGAGGCACGGGCCCGGAGGGCGGCACGCTACGCTTTCCATGACCTCCGCTACGGGGATTCCTTTGACTCCCTGGGGGACTCGCCTCTAAGCGACAGGTTGGTTACACCAGTGTGCAGAGTAACGAGTTACGATACGACGTATGAGAGGCAGTTTGAGATGCAAATCATACTTACTCTCACGTGTAACATCACACTCTCACACATGTGCTACACTCTCATTCAGACCCAGTCATTCCCATGCACAAACAGTACTATAATCTCTCACACACACAACTGTACTCTCTACAACATACACATACACACACACTCATACCTTCACTACTATACTCTTTCACACCCACTATTATACTCTCATACACACAATACTATGCTTTTGCACAGATACTACCATGCTACCCCCCCCACACACACACTACTATACTTTCACAAACACACACTACTATCAACTCTCACACACACATGATTATACTCTCTCACACATACAACTATACTCCCCCACACAAACTACTATAGACTCTTACACCCACTATTATACTCTCATACGCACAATACTATGCTTTCGCATGGATACTACCATGCCACCTCCCCCCACACACACACTACTATGCTTCCACAAACACACACTACTATCGACTCTCACACACACATGATTATACTCTCTCACACATACAACTATACTCCCCCACACACACTACTATAGACTCTCACTCCCACTATTATACTCTCATACGCACATATTAAGCTTTCGCACAGATACTACTATGCTACCTACCCCACACGCACTACTATCGACTCTCACACACACATGATTATACTCTCTCACACTTACAACTTTACTCCCCCATTCACTACAATAGACTCTCACACCCATTATCATACTCTCAAACGCACAATACTATGCTTTCGCACGAATACTACCATACCCCCCCCACACACACTACTATACTTTAGGGTTCCCAGTTTGATACACATATATAATCATGTTCTCATGTTCTTACTACCTTGTTACTATGTTATTACCAGATTAATAACAGGAAGAATAATTACATGGATGCACCCAATCACTAAAAAAATCATTTTACTAAGAAATCACAAGGACAGGAGAGCTATTTTTAGAGCAAGTGGACCTGTTCATATGTCAGTCACACAAACACTACTAAATTGTCTTATGTAGGTCATTTTAGGGATGTCATTAGAACAGTAAAACACAGGGTAGTTGCAGCTTTTATAATATCCCTTTTTGACAAAGTTGAAAATGTTTACTTCAGTGAAATGACGCCTTACCTTCTGAATGTTCGTGTCCAGATTGGTAAGGAGGGCACATCTCATGCGGGGGAAAAATTTTTGGCACAAAACTCGGCAATGCTCAGATTATCAAGACATGCCTAGAGTGCTCTCTTGTGGTTTTGTGTGAATATAACACGTGAAATGACAATGTTAATGATAGTAGTCTCATCTCATCTCATTGGCCGCACCACTTATCCTCAGTAGGGTCGCGGGGGTGCTGGAGCCCATCCCAGCAATCATCAGGCAGTGGGCAGGGGACACCCTGAACTGGTTGCCAGCTAATTGCAGGGCACACAGGGACAGACAACTCGCTCGCTCATTCACACCCAGGGACAATTTGGACCAGCCAATCCACCTGAAATGCATGTCTTTGGAATGTGGGAGTGCCCAGAGAAAACCCCCGTAAGCACAGGGAGAACATACAAACTCCGCACAGGAAGTCCGGTAGCTGGATTTGAACCCACACAGGTGGTTCCCAATACCTTAGAACTGTGCCGCACACGCGCTAACCACTGCGCCGCCGTGCTGCCTCTAATGATAGTAGTAATAAATACAAATCATGCAAAGCAATCCTTACCTGTAATTTGATTACACCTTAACTGTAACGAAATACAGTTAATTATTTTTTTGGGTACCGCAATTACCTAACGCCGTTACATGTATCCCCTTACTCCCCAGCCCAGTTCCAACACTGCTAGCTCTTCTCATTGTTTTCTGGCTTTCTCGACAGATACGTGTCTGCCCTCACCACCCCGGCCCGCCTCTCGCCGGTGGACCTTCACTACTGGTCGCCTCCCCAGGTGCCTACCTTCCAGATCACTACACCCAACCCCAGCCACGCCGCCTCTCTACCCCCCGCCGCCCGCAACCCTTACCGCCCGGACGACGAGCTCCGGTGGCAGGAGGCCTACCGGCAGCAGCGCCGCAGTTACCGGGACCACGGCGGCAGCGGGGGCGCTCCCTACCGGCCGGCGGATGAGGACGAAGACGACTACCAGAGCACCCAGGAGTACCCGTCGTCCTCCACCCGACCGAAAAGCGGTAGTGCCTCCCAGGCCCGGCGTTGGAGGAGGTCCAGACTCAACGGCCACGTGGCCCCCCTGGGCTACCAGCCGGCACGGGACTACGGCTCGCGGAGCTGCCTGACAGCCAGCGAATCGGACGAGGACGGCGAGGGTACGCCCTTCCTCAGCACGCAGAACGTCTACGCCGTTGCGGGCGCGAACGCTCGGACTCCCCGGCCGTCCGGGCACCCGCCGAGCAGACCCCCGCGCTCCAAAACCGGCCATGACAGCCAGTGAACCCATATACAAAGTCAACATAGTATAGACCTGCATCTATGAGAAATATTTTTATTTTGTATAACTGACAGATATTCTAAAGAAATGAAATATTTATTTTCATTTTAGCAAAGTTGTCTACTAGTAAACAGCAAAGACATTTTTTTATAGGCCAAACTATTTATATTTACCTTTTGATTTACGGCATCAAACAACGTGCCATTTTTTTCACAGGAAAACAAATAACGGAGTAATATTGTGGTGCCTTTTGCTGTTTGCCGATGCCGGAGGAGGTTTTTGTAGCCTTTCTTATACGGATGTCTTGTTTTGTTTTTATACACGGTAAGGTTCTGTTGGTCTCTCTCTGGTCCAAATGTCCTTTTCTTTTCCACTCGGGTCCTTTGAGGAGGATCGTCCTCCCCAATCACAGGAAATGGAATACTCCCTTCACTCTACATCGGATCATTTACCAATAATGTGTTTTTTTTTTGTTTGTTTTTTTGGCCATTCCATCTATCCATATCTGTGCTTGCTTGTAGCATTAGCATTAGCATCCACACCCCCTCACCCACACAAAGTAGGCGCAGGTGAAGCTGCGTAGGTTGTCTTAAATTATGCTTGATGTGTTTTATGGAGGACAGATGCTGCCATGTACAGAAATAAATGAATAGCTACTAATCTATGCCATTTAAATAAATGAACATATAAACAAATCAGATAATACCAAACAAAATTAATAACATAAATGCAATATATTTATCCAATTTGTCATGGGTTTATTTCTGTATTTATTATGTTGTGTATTCTTTAGTATTTTGTCACAAAACGTTATTCAACCAGGAGATTGTTCAGTTGCCAGTGCTTTTCATATATTGGTTGATTTGTGATCGGCTAGTAATGTCTGGCTTCCCTCATCCAGAGGAAAGAAAGGGTTTGGAGTGGAATTGCGCACTCATCGATCAACCAATAGGTGAAAAGGTGAGTCAGTTTTACCCGCCCACTCATTTGAATAAAATTCTGACATAAATAAATAAATGAGAAAATGCATGAAAAACACTTGAAATAAATTGCAATTTACATGACGAAACACAGGATAAAAACAAATAACGAAACAAATGGCTAAATACAAGACAACTCACGATAAAATAAATGACAAAACAAAAAAAAAAAATTACAAAACGTATAGAAAAATACATAACATTTATTTAATATATTTAGGTTATCACATTATCATAAAAGTGTTGATTTATTTCTGTAGCATACAAGCAAAACAGCCCGGCGTCGAAGATTGGATTCGGCTGCTTAGAGTGGTCTTTGGTTTGGGAGCTGCAGTACCTACTTTGGCTGCCAGAGGTTGTTTGAGACCCCACGAAAGTAAACCATACAAAAGCAGATGTTAATACATTTTGTTGGTATTTATTGGGGGTGCCCTGACACGAACCTAGCCAAAGACACTTGTCTAAAGCCTAAAGTAGATCTGTGTCAATTTTCACGAAAATCGTTTCGGAGCCTATATGTCACATACAAACACACACACACACAAATCATTATTTATAATGAAGTTTAGACTTATATATTTGGGTATTACGTGGTTTGTTGATATGTTGATTTATTTCTTTGGCATGTATTTGTGGCTATTTAGTCTTTATTTTATTTCTACATACAGCAGGATTGATCCTCCATATACTTTGCCCCCATCTCCGCCTTATGAAGCCCCGTCCATCTACTGCAGCCTTTCCGAGCCACAGAAATAGTTGAAGGGACAGTGTGTAGTATTTAGAGCCTCCTAGTGGTAAAACATGTCATTCAATACAGAGAGCTAACATATAAGCATGCATCTTTTTAAAAGTGGTAGGTTCCAAAAACAAAAACCTTATTGTTTATTAGTATTTTTATGTTCTTCTTTCCTTCCTTTTTTCCTTATTCTATTTTTTTACTTTTTCACGCTTTCCCCTCTCTTTTTTCCATTTATTTTTTTTCTGTTTTTCTTCTTTTCGTCTTTTATTCCTCTTTTTTCCATATTTCTTTTTCCTTTTTATTACCTTCTTTGTTCCTTTTTTATTTTCTATTTTATTGCTTTTTCATTATAGTTTCCTTTCTTTTTTTCTTCTGTTCTACCTATATTCTTTTTACTTTTCTCTTTTCTTCCTTTTTCCTTTTTGTAATTTTTCTGTTCGGTACTTTTAATTGTTTTTTTTTCTTTTCGTTTTCCTCCGTTCCCATTTTCTTTTTCTTTTTTGCTCACAAAAGACTGAACAAACAAAAAGAAAAGGAAAATTAGCACTTTAAGGTTCTCTAGTCTGTTTTATGTATTGTGGTTTTTAGCACTCATTTCAGTCACACCAGGGGTCAGCAAGAAACGGCCCTGGAGCCGCATGCGGCGCTTTGGCGTTCCCTTGTGTCTCCCTGCGCTTTTTCAAAAATGTTTGATAATGGAAAAATATTTCAGTAAGAGAACAAACACAAATATTCAACATTTTCTAACGAATATAGAGTATACACATACAGTATGTGTATGAGAGTGCGTACAACTATATGATATATATATATATATATATATATATATATATATATATATATATATATATATATATATATATATATATATATATATATATATACACATTATATACATATACATTACACACTGTCCTTTTAACAGAGTCGCTGGGCGAAACCAAAATATTGTCCTTTGGCTCAATGTTATCGGAGGCCATAGCGGCCACGGTCTCAGGATTTTCACAGCCCCTCCCATCATTGACCTTGAACGGGCTCTCGAAGGTCAAGCAGACGTCGATGCAAAAATATGCAAACTTTCTATTTTATTGTTGTTTTTCGCACGTGTTATGGAATGAAAACACATTATGCACATATAATACGGTCATTCTTCTTCCTTTGAACACCCAAAAAAGAAACAAGCCATCTATGGAGTTTCATACCTTAATCTTTTATTTTGGAAGGCTTGACTTCCATTGAGTAGCATCCAAATAGTCCGATAGTACTGTGCACTTACCGCTTTGTCTTATAAACAGATGACGTCATCTCCGATTCTGCCCGATGCAAACGATGGAGTCGAAAATAATCGAATTTTGCCTTCCACACACAAAAAGGTTCTTATCATTGAATTGCATACCTGTCAATTTTAGCCAGTTGCTCCCCTGATAAATGATTATAATTCTTAAAAATACAACACGGCACCTATTTACTCACAGCAAGACACTATGTAGAATAAAAGCGAAGATCCTTTGTGTAAACAGGTTTACTATACTTACCCAATAAACAACGCAAGTAATTCTTTTGGCATCTTTTGTAGTTTTTATAAGGGAAATATAACAATACTAAAGAAATAATAAAAAGATCTACAAAAATATGACCGAAATACATCTACGGAAATACTACAAAAATATGACAGAAATACATCTACGAAAATACTATGAATCTACAACTATTGCATTACTACTATTAAGAACCAGAACAGGGTCAGGACCTAAACGCGTGACGTTCTCACACAAGTCTTTTATTTTACGGAAACTGGGGAGTCATGCACGTTAGGCAGCGGTCCAGAGTGGAAAGACAGGAAGCCAGAGACCAACGAGATCGATTCCAATTGCCCGAGTTGATATCGGACAGATGGGGTCGATACCGGACAGGACGGGGCAGACAGGATAGATAATGAGTCAGGATCTCGAAAATAAACAGGACAAACTAGACGTGAACAGAAACTGGAGAAAATAATATACAGGAAAAAAATAGACGGAAACTAAACTGAAAACCGATATTAAACAGCACAAAATAAACGGGAACAGTACCGTACAGGAAATACCAACAGGGACAGGACCGAGTCGAAACCTACGTCTTGCAGGGCAGAAGTTCGTTGTTCGTCGTTCTGAGCTTTAAATAGACAGAAAGCCAATCTGTTAACGAGCTGTAGCTGGTGCCACATGGGCGGGGCCAATTGGGCGCCATGGCAACCATGACAACTACGCATATACTACAGAACTGCTACAAAGGTCCCGCTACAGTAATGTTACAACAATATAACTGCAAAAATACTTCATACATCTTACAACAGAAATATTCCCAAAATACTATAAAAATCCCACAATTAAAAAACTTTAGCAGAAATACCACAATATTACTATAACATCGGCAATATTAAACATTGCAATGACACCTATTAAGCGATAATAAACCTTAAAAAAACCACACGGCACCCATTTACTCAGTGTAGAATATAAACAATGATTCAATTTAGTGTATTTACCAAATAAACAATACAAACAATTCTATTGCCATGTTAGTTTTTTTATGAAAATGCCACAAAAATACTACTGTTAAAATACTACAAGAACACAAGGAAAATACTACGAGAATACTGCATTAATACTAAAAAAAACCTTCTATGGTAATAATACAAAAATACAACAGAAATCCTACTACACAAATACAACAAAAATACTACCTCGGTAATACTTAAAAAAATCCTACTATGGATATACCCCCCAAAAAAACTACAAAAATGCTACTACAAAACACACTACAGCAGAAATACTACAAGAATACTGTAAATATATTTTTAATTGTACTGATTTGAAATGAATAAAAAAGAAATACAAAATAAAAGTTTGAGCAGTACATGAGCAATAAGATTTGACTATATCAGATTAACGTATTGGGCTGGGCCTATTTAAGATGATAGTCAATCTTCTCCTGCCCTCTAGTGGCCAGAGGGAGTGCTTGGTTTGCAATGATTTACAAAAATCATAACTTTTGATAGGAATGGCGGGTCGCGGGCAGTATATGTACACAATTTGAAATGGTCAAAAAAAAACAACAACTAAATACGTGATAAACGTATAAGTTGACAGGAATGCAATCGAAACCAATCGGATATCGCCGCCCCCACACACATGGAAAATGTTGAAAAATGTTGTTACTGTTGGAATGATGTAAACATAACGAGTGATCACTGATTTGTCTTTTATTTTGAAGGGCCACCAACTTCCCCCTCAGCTTGAAAATCCATTTTTCTGCATGTCTTTCTCTCTCTCTTTATTTATCTCTGTGTGCATCGTTTCCTCTCTTTGTCCCTTTCTCTCTTCTTTTCACTCTCTTTTATCTGTTTCTTTTTATTTCTTTCTCTCTTTTTTCTCACTCTTTTTGCCTCTCTTTCTTGCTCTCTACCTTTCTCTCAATTTCCCCCTCTCTTTCTCTTTCTCTTTTTGCCTTCCCCATCTCTCGCTCTCTTTTTCTAACTCGTTCCCTCTCTTCACCTCTTAATTTTCTTTCTCTTTCTTTTGTTTTTATTCTCTCCCTCTCTCTCTTTCTCGCTCTCACTTTCTTTCTCTCACTTTTCCTCGCTCTCTCTCTTCCCCCCTCTCTTTTTTGCTTTCTCCTCTCTCTTTCTCTATCTCCTCTATCTCTCTTTCTCACTCTTTTTTTTCCTCTCTTTTTGCTTCCCCCTCTCTTTCTGCCTTCCATTTTCTCTTTCTATTTTTGGTCCTCTCTCTCTCTCTCTCTCTCTCTCTCTCTCTCTCTCTCTCTCTCTCTCTCTCTCTCTCCCATCGAATCGAATCTTGCTGCCCCCACAAAAAAGAAAAAAAAAGAAAACTGTTCTTACTGTTGGAATGTTGCAAATACATCACGAATGATCACTGATTTCTCTTTTATTTTGAAGAGCCACCCACTTCCACCTGAGCCTGAAACTCTTTCTCTGCATGCCTTTGGTCGGATGGCTGCATGTTGTTTTCTTTTTTAATGAGAAATTTCAAACGAAAATGCTTCAGTGAATGTGTATTTGGTTTAACATTCAGCAATAAAAATCAAAGACCCCATTTGTCATTTCCCGGAATATGATCGAAATAAAAGAAACGAAAGGGATTGTTTAAAAAAAAGAAAGGAAAACCTATTCCACCGGTTCATATGAGGAAAATAAATCTTTATTCATATCATTTAATGTTTTTATTTTTATTTTGATGAAGAAATGTTTTCAAACCGTTTTTCATATGGCAATACAGGGAAACCTCGGTTCTCGACCATGATCCGTTCCAGAACCCTGTTCGAAAACCGATTTGTTCGATCACCAAGATCATTTTTCCCATTAAAAATAATGTAAATCGTTTTAATCCGTTCCAACACCCTCAATGTTTACCTTGAATGTTTAACGTAAACATAAAGCTAACCCAGGCTAATCGTACGTTCGCGTTATCGTAATCTTCCGTACGAAAGATTACGCTAACATGAACGTGTAAAAATAAAAAATCAGGTCGTTTACAAGTCTTTTAGCACCCGGGTCTCCACAACAAGTGGTGAGCGGTTCATTGGAAAGGGGGCTGCGTTCCAACACCCTGAATGTTGGGCTCCGTTCCAACACCCTGAATGTTTACCTTGAATGTTTAACGTAAACATGAAGCTAACCCAGGCTAATCGTACGTTCGCGTTATCGTAATCTTCCGTATGAAAGATTACGCTAACATAAACGTGTAAAAATAAAAAATAAAGGATAAAGAAAATAATTATGAATAGGATTTCTTACCTTTGTGGTGGTCAGCAGAAGGCGCAGGTGGACAGTGGGGTATTCCCTAGCAAGATCAGACACTTGCACACCTCCTTCATATTTTGCTATTATTTCTTTCTTAAATGCAATAGTTGTACGCACTACTTTTCTTTTTTCACCTGTAGCAACTTTGCCGCTTGCACTGACTTTCTTTGGAGGCATAATTAGGGACTAAAACACTTCGTACACCTATATTAAAAGCGAAAGCAAAAGGAAGCACGTCTGCACGCGATAACAGTTGGTCAGGAAAAGAGCAATCTCCACCCGTACGCCGCTCAGCATCGCACCCTAGTGTACGCACTCAAACATTACCGACGTTCGAACTCCGATTTTTTGACCGAACAGCGAAGCAAGAATTTCTCAAAATTTTTGGTCGGACTCCGATTTGTTCGAACTGAGAGGCGTTCGAAAACCGAGGTTCCACTGTAATACTTTAGAGCCCATGTGTGTAATGTTTGACCATATAGATGTAAACGAAAACCAGTGCCAAGAACACAGCGTAGCAGCAAGATCCCAGAGAACCATGGCAGCGACCTCTAGGTAGGGATTCCACAATGTAAAAGAAATGCAAATTTCATGACTTAGGATTTCTTTTGATAAAAATTAACCCTTGTATGATAGTTCAGTGATTTTTGACTAGTATTTAAATTAATGTTTCCTTTCTTTTTTTTTACTGAATGATTTTTTTTCTCACCTGGGGCACTAAATACGATAAGATAAGATAAGATAAGATAGTCCTTTAATTGTCCCACAATGGGGTAATTTATTTTGTTACAGCAGTAAGACAAAGAATAATCAAAACAGCTAGAATATGAACAGTATAAACAAGTATAAAAAAAGAAAAACTGAATATTACACACTGTCCCTTTAATAAAGAAAAAACGGTAGGGTTTGTTTGCTTGAGTATTGTTTTAAACTTGCCACTAGGTGACACCCATATAAGTATAAAAAAAGTGAATTCAAGCAATAAAACAAAAACGTACCCTATTTTTTGCACTCTAAAGTGCAGTGGTAAAAAGGCGAGCACCAAAAATTGAGATTTTTGTTCATGTACAAGGCGAACTGGACAATGAGAATTAGAACTACATTAGAAAAGTACCTAATTTGTGCATTGATTAGTCGGAAATATATCGCTGGTCACCATCACAAAATTTGTACGCAATTGGAATCGAACCCAGATCTTGGCGGAGAGGATGCTGAATCCCATCCACTAGGGATACAAATGACACATGAAAAGGCATTAGGTTTTATGATATCATCACACTATCTTTCGTCAAGGTACCACATTGCTGAGGTTGTCATTTGAACAGTCCACGAGAAATATTGTCCGGGCATTTGACTGGTTTGTAGTACTGAGAGGTTAGGAAACCACTAAGGAAATATACGAAACAAAATGTAGGGACAGGCATTGTGGGAAGTAATTTGTTCAATCTAAGATTTAAAAGAACATATGGCTGTTTGTATTCAACGTTTGTCACTTAAAATGCTTGATTTGAGCTCAGAAAAAGTCAAACAAAATTTATGACGATCACTTTGGGGTTTTTCAGTCACATTTGTATACAAATAACGTGATAATATGACATGATCTGATGCCATCTGGCCAATATAAATTCAAATATCTTTTATATATTTGTTTTTATATTAGTTTTATTATTTTGGTTTTGAAACACTCACAATTAAAGCAAAATCATATCTTGGGTCCCTGTTTCAAGCACTAAATTCTACATTTAGTTTTGTAGTATTACTCTACTTGTATGCTTAGTATTTTTGTAGTATTTCTGCAGTCATATTTTTGTAGTATTTCCATGGTAGTATCTTAGTAGTATCTCTGCCATGATTTTGTTCTATTTTCGTAGTAAATTTATTAATTGTTTATCTGTTATTTTTGTGGTATTACAATATTGCAGTAGTATTTGTGTAATATTGCCAAAGTAGTATTTTTTGTAGTATTTCTGTAGTATTTCTGTAGTATTTCTGTCTTGTTCTAGTACTATGTCGATAGATTTTTATTGTATATTTATACTTTTTTCAATATAACTGTAGTTGTATCTTTTAGTATTTTTGCAATGTAGTTGTATTTTTGTAGTGTTTCCATATTAATATCTTTGTAGTATTTCTGTCGTAAATGTGTTCTATTTCGGTCGTAGATTTTTTTAATTGTATCTCTTTTATTTTTGTAGAATTACTGTAGTTGTATTGTTTTAGTATTTTTGCTGTACTTCTGCAATCAGATTTTTGTAGTTTTTCGCAGTATTAGCATAGTTTTATTTTCGTAGTATTTTGGTAATATTTCTGCAGTAGTTTTTGTGTAGTATTGCCGAAGTAGTATTTTTGTAGTATTTCTGTAGTATTTCTGTCGTGTTCTAGTACTTTGTCCATAGATTTTTATTATATTTATTATATTTATACTTTTTTTGTGGTATTACTGTAGTTGTATCTTTTAGTATTTTTAAAGTATCTCTGTAGTGTATTTCTGTAGTATTTCCATAGTAATATCTTAGTAAGATTTCCGTCGGGATTTTGTTCAATTTCCATTGTAGATTTTTAATTGTATATCTGTTATTTTTGCAGTACTTCTGCAGTCAGATTTTTGTGTTTTTTTTTTCAGTATTTTGGTAATATTTCTGCAGTAGTATTTGTATAGTAATGCAAAAGTAGTATTTTTGTAGTATTTCTGTAGTATTTTTGTCGTTTTCTTGTACTATTTCTATATATTTTTATTCTATATCTATAATTTTGTTTAATTTTACTGCAGCTGTATTTTTTAGTACTTTTGTAGTATTTCTGCAGTCGTATTTTAGTAGTATTTCCATAGTAGTATTTTAGTAGTATATCTGTCTTGCTTTTGTTTTATTTTTGGAGTAGATGTATTGATTGTATATCTATATCATTTTTGCATTGTTACTGTAGTTGTATAGTTTTAGTATTTTTGAAATATCTCTGCAGTCAGATTTTTTGTAGTTTTTTGCAATATTACCGTAGTTTTATTTTTGTAGTATTTTAGTAATACTTCTGCAGTAGTATTTGTGTAGTATTTTCAAAGTACTTTTTTTGGTAGTATATAAGTACTGGTCTGAATTGTTGCTGCGGTACCAAAAACAAACGCTGGGTGTCGCTAAATTGCTGCACTGATATTTCATCCAGTTGACCAGAAACAAGACACGCGCGTGTTATTGTTTCTTTCTCGGTGCAAGTTCTAGTCAAAGGAACAACTTAAAATATTTTTAAGCATTTCCAGGTACATGCATAGTTTTGAACTTGTCCTGGGCATTGTTTTAATAAGTCACGGATAAAAAGTAATTTACTTCTGTCAATGTTAAAAAATGGCGCCTGAATTGGGAAACGCCACAGACAGGTACGTGTTCTTTAGTAATAGCTAATGTTAGCTTGGAATCACGGAGGCTCATTTCGAACTCTTCCAAATATTGAAATGAATAATTTGACTTGTCTTCAGTTGCTTTGCCTTTAATTTAAATGACGGAATGTTTTTTTTTTTTTAAATTTCATCCATTTAAAATGAACAAAACAGTTGCTAACCTAGTGGGAAAATGCTAACTTAGTGGTGCTGTTAGTGGTGCCTGCTAAGTAGCCCACGGGACTGGTCATAAAAATAGCTCACAAGTGCCTAGTCATGCTGATTTTCTAGTAAAAATGTTTTTCAGTAGTGGACTGAGTCTATGACTTGGAAATCTAACAGTTAGGTAGGTGTTGGTTAGTATTAGGTAATGTTAACTCAGAAGCATTACGGTTCGTTCCTAATCCTTCCAAAGTTGAAAAATGTGTTTAACTTGTTTTCTGTTGCGTTGCATTTCGTTTCATTCATGAAATGTTCATTTTATTTCATTAATCAGAATAAAAACAATTGTTTTGCAATCGCTAATTTAGTGGAAAAACACAACATTGACTTAAATTCCAATATAGTCTAGTTCTATCTTGTACGTCAGATGTGTCAAACTTATGACATGCGGGAAAAATGTGGTCTGCCACATCATTTTTGTAGCTCGTGATACAATGGTGTGAGAAACACACGAAAAAATAAGCCGGACTGCATCAAACCATAACTTGCAGTTTTGAATATGTCCACTAGATGTTGCCAAGGGCAGAGGACTCTTGTAAAGCACCCACTGTAGCTTTATTTGCGAACTACCATTTTTTTTAACCAGACAATATTGAGGAAACCCAACCTGGTGTTATTTTACCTAAAATAAAAATAAAAACCCAGAAAGACATTAAAATGATTTAACCAGGCATGTCCAAAGTCTGGCCCGGGGTCCAGTTACGGCCCGTGATCAAATTTTTACTGGCCCGTAGCATCTGTCATAAAATTGATAGTATTTGGCCCGCCAATAATGTTGACTGCAGCGTAAAATAAATTCATACCAAAAAAAAAAAACAACTACAATTTCACCAGATGATGGCAGTAGTCCAAAGGCCACCAACCTTGCCTTTCTGTGAAAATTTTAGTAAATTAAAAAGAAAAAGTTTACAGTAACGACTGCCTCTTCCAGGACAAGTGGAAATTGGATTTTTTTTTTTTTCCAAAATCCCAAACAACTGCGTCTGTTTAATTTGCCAAGAGACTGTGGCTACTTTCAAAGAATCTAACATAGAGAGGCACTGGCAGACCAAAGATGCTGACAACAAAAAGCTAACTGGAAACGAACGCTGTGAAAAAGTGAAGCAAAAGGAAGCTGTTTTAACGGCACAGCAGCACTTTTTCAAAAAACCCTGCGGGTCAAATGAAAATGCTACAAAGGCAAGCTACGAGGTCGCTACGCTGGTCTCCAAGCACTGCAAACCTTTTACGGAGGTTGAATTTATTAGCGACTATTAAAAGAATGCATATTCAGTATACCAAATCTGGCACGCTTTATGAAAAGATTGGACACCCCTGGATAAAAGCAGTCATTAAATAAGTGTTTGTAAACTATTGTTGTCTTCATGAGTTAAGTAAACTGTTGTGGAAATTAATTCAATTCTTGTATTGCTTTTGTGTTTTTTTTTGTGTTTTTTTTTACAAATGCACAGTTGATATACACTACAAAAGATAAATTCTTAGTGAAAGAAAAACAATATTGAGGAAAAAACACTGCAATAACGGTTTTATTATCAAATCCTACATCCCTGAATCATTATTTAATTGTGAGCCCCCCAAAATACCCCTAGCGCTCCAGCTAAGGCACACTGTTTATTCCATTCATATACAAGTCCGGCCCTCTGAAATTGTTTTTTGTACCATGTGGCCCCTGAGATAAAATACATGTGACAACTCTGTTGTACATAGTGAAATGAGAAGCGATTTTCAGAATCTTGTTAAAATCAGTACACAGTTTTATTGTTCGCCATTCCAAATGCATACAGAATACAAATACTTAGGCAGTATTTAAATTGTATTAAGAAATACAGTTGATTTCAGTTACATATAAAAGAGTCCTCAGGATCTCTGAATCCTTCAGTGACCTCAGGCTAGTCCCCATTCTCCCACAATTGACCTTTTTTCATCTAGTATGGAGTTTGTCATCCCAGCACTCCTTTAGAAGAAGAAACGGCAGCACCAAAGTTGGCCCTTTTGCAAGCGTTCAGATGGCCTGCTTGAGGAGATCCGCTTGCACATCTTTCATAGCGTTCACTTCCTTTGCCGGCTTCTTGGAAGGTCGACCGGATCCTCTGCATCCAGAGAATTCAACTTCTAAATATCCATTTAGCAAAAAGTGGGGGTCTTACCTGTCCTCCACATCTTGGATGGTGTCAGGAAGCGGCGATCCTAGTGTTTCCGGTAGGAAGATGGCCGCCACGCCGCTGAGGATGGGAGCTCCGCCGTAGATGAAGCCTGGCAGCCAATGGATGTAGTCACCGCTCAGCAGCACCATGGGCGCCACCATGGCCCCGATACGAGCCATCATGGAGACCACGCCCATCCCGTTCTGCCTGAGGTGCACAGTCAAAACCAGTGAGAGACCTGAAACCCGAATAAGACCTCATCCACCTTTGGTTTTATGGCTTATTCTGTTGTTATTATCCGGCTCATCTTCTGACTTTATTTTGTCAACACACAAATGAAAATACTGTGACTGTAAACTGAATCATTTCCATCCGGCTGTTGCTTTTCTCTAGAAGTCCTGGTTTGCAGCTGATCTGAACTCCCAGTAATTTATGTCCTCGTTCAACGCGGTTTGTCAGTGTATGCTGCTCAAGTGAAAAAGTGTCCCAATCAGCTGATGTTCCCCATTACAATTTCCACCTTTTTGAAACAACTCAAGTGACTTACCGTATTATGGTTGGGAAGAGCTCTCCAGAGTAAAGGTAGCAGCAGTTAAAGGAAGCCGCCAGGCAGCCTTTGCCAACCACGGCCAGGCAGGTACGCAGCGTTTGCTGGTCTGCGAAATACATTGTCCCCGTTTTGTGAGCTCTGATGATATACTTCTCCAAAGGTTTGGGGTCAACCAATTAAGTGTTTTTCATGAAAAAGTCGCACTTTTATTTATCAAATGAGATGTCCAATGCCTTAGGTTCTTTTTCCCATAAGAATATCTTCATTTATACATACAATATCCGGCTAGAAGGACCAATTGTTAAGCTTAGTAGACGCTAAACATAAGGATAGAAGACACCAAATGATTATAAACTTACAAGGAGAACAAGGGGAGAGATCCCAGATATGGCTTTTTCTTTGCCACTCTGCCAGCATCTCGGAGTTGCCTATTCACTGAAGATGTTGACACTGGTGTTTTGCGGCTACTATTCAACCAAGTGTCTCGTTCGAGAACAGTAAGAAGTCTATTTATCAAACTAGAGACTCTCATGAACTTGTCATCCAGCCACTTTTGTTCTTTCTCTGGTAAGAGACGTTTTTTTCTGTTCTCTGATGGGAGTAGTTCAGACAGTTGTAGGAGAGGTTCAGTTTCTTGGCAATTGCTCACATGAAATAGCTTCAATTTCTTAAGGCACCAATCGAGTTATGCACAAAAGCTGTCTTTTTATACCCTTTCTGAATGTTTAATCACACCCACAAAAGGGATAAGCCTGATACTCGACTAGCTCAGTCAGTTTTATAGCTTCTCTAACCAGCTACACTGTTTTAGCTTCGCCAATATCCTTTCACAGGGGTTTTCTAATCATCCATTTGCGTTCAAACGCAATCCGTTAACACAATGTACTATTAGAACACTGGCGTGCTGTTTGCTGGAAATGGGCCTCTATACACTTACAGTATTTAGATATTGCATTAAAAACAGTCATTTGCAGCGAAAATAGTCTTTCACCACATTAACATTGTATTATTAATTAGTTTCATGTTATCTTCATTGAAAAAAACTGTGCTTGTCCTTCAAAAATAAGGACATTTCTGAGCAACCTCAAACCATTGTCCTTACCATATGGCACTACCAGGTTGACTAGCACAGTGATCCCAGCAATAATGAGTGCACCGCTCTGCGATGGCCGGCGCCCAATATAACTCATGGTGATGGTGATGATCACTTTGGCAGGAATGTCTACAGCCCCAAAGATGACTTGGATTAAATAGATGTCCACCCCGAACTTCTGGAGGTCCATGGCCAGCCCATAGTAGGCAAAGCTTGTGGATAGCCTGTGGGAGAAAGACGAAAGCTACAGTTTGGCTTTTGTTAAAGGAGACTACTTGTCAAGATGTATTTGCTCACCAAACGGCACTGAGGCAAATGGTCATGGATCGCATGGTGGGAGTCCGGAACAGATCCAAGACGGTGTAGGAACCTCTTGCACAGGCCATCTCTTTCTTCATGGACTCTTGGACCATCTAGAGTACAGAGGAAAGTCTTCCTCAAGGCAAGAAAATGGTCAGGTAAGGCCGTTTGATATTTTCACTGACTTTCATGTCAATTTTCTCTCCTTCCTCGCGACGTCCGTTCATTTTGGCCACACTCTTCAGGTTCTTTATGGCCTGATCGTAGTTTTGGCTAAGGACCAACCATCTCGAAGATTCGGAAAACCACCTGACACAAAAGCACTAACAGTCCGACTTCCACGCTGACATAATTGCTAAATCAAACTGAGCTGGGTTCCAAAAGTTCAGACTCGGCTTTGACCGTTTTGAGGTAAAAGGTAAAAATTAAGGTAAAAATTATTTATAATAGTCGCAACTGAAATTACATGTGCATTAGAAAGCACAAATGAAAAAAAAAACGTTTTGTACTGCTAAACATTTTGCAACTGCTTGTTTATGTTACCAAAGTTATTAAGATTGTTTGACAGTGCTGCTGCTTGTAATCGTTTTCTGTTTTATTCCTCAATCATCAGAAATATTTTTTTACAAGTGTTTTGGAGTTGTTTTGCACACAGAAAGTGTCAGAAAAGAAGCACAATTAAGTTTCAGATGTTTTTTTTTCTTTTTTTAGTACGTTGCCTGCTCTTTAATTAATCTTTGCAAGCATGAGCAGGATTTTGAAGATCTCACCAGGAGTAGACGAAGGAGATGTAAAATGGTGACGAAACAGCCAAGGTCAACCACCTCCAGTCCCGAATGAAGTAAGCCACTCCTGCCAAGATCAACTGTCCCACCGTGTAGCAGTAACCTGTTAGCGTACCTACTCCGGTGCGGACCCGGGTCGGGATCCACTCCACAACTTTTTTAGAAATGAAGCAGCGTTTTAGCCACAGTCAACGCGTTGACCCGTCGAGATGGCTTACTGAGAGAGAAGGTGTTGAGGCCCAGGCCTGACAGAGCCATCCCGCAACCAAAGCGGCACAGGCAGAAGACGGGAAAGGATGTGGAGAAGGCGGCACAGGTGCCTGAGACGGCCATCAGTAGGTGCGAGATGATCAAAAGGATGCGGCGGCCGAACCTGCCAGAAAACATGTGAAGAAGAAGCCGTTGTAGTAAAATAGCCACTCAGCGGAGACGCCCTCACTTGTCAGCAGGCGTTCCCAAGAGGATGGAGCCCATGAGAACTCCTCCCATGTAGACAGTTTGGCCCATTTGCTTCAAGGATCGCAGATCGCACACCAAATCCCACTGAAAAGCAGCAAGACTTTTGACTAGGACAAGAAAGTTTGACCGTATCCCCTTCATTTGAGCTGACTTGCTCTGGCTCCCTGTTTGTTTTAAGATTGGATTTTAAGGTTCTTTTACTCACACAAAAGAGTTTGCATGGACTTGCCTCTTTTTATCTTTTTGCTTTAGTCGTGCCCTATTTTCTTGCTCGGAGCCTCCACTCAGAAAATGCTGGTCTACTTGTGACTCCAAGAGCCAAGAGGAAATCCTCAGGATCAAGAGCGTTCTCTGGTGCGTTTGAATGCACTGCTCTCTGAGATTTGCTGTGCAACCTCAGTGGAAATGTTTAAATCTAGACTTAAGACACACTTATATTCCATTGCTTATGATTGATGCCAACCTCATTCTTTTATTTTCCTATTTTTTTCTGCTGCCTGGCTCGTGGCGGTGTGAGGAACAAGAACGAAGTTGGATGAGTCAGCAAACCAGCACCAATACCTGATATAATAACTGAGATATGGCATCGTCTGCATTGACCAGCTAGCAGAGATGGTAAGCTGCGTAGTTACTGTCTTGGACTTCTTGGACAATTTTAGTTACCTATGTGTGTTGTTGAAATTGCCCATATTGAGTGTATTGTTTCCCAAGCAACATACATTGCAGCCTGGTCATCCTGGAAGAGGGATTATCTCTTGTGTGGCCCCTTCTCAAGGTTTTTTAGTCTGGGTTTTTGAGGTTTTCCCTGCCTGCATGCAGGTTTCTGATTAGGGGATGTTGTAATTGTGGCCTGTGCAGTCCTTCAAGACTTTTTGTGATTAAGAGCTATAAATATAGATGTGAATTGACTTGAATTAACAAAATAGAAATCCATGCCCAAATCCGGAAAGAGCCCCCATCCTTACTTCGACGATGATGGTGGAGGTCATCCCGCTCATGTCATAGGACCATCCTTCTTGACATCCCTGGAGAGTGGCATCCACATCATCCCGAGTTCCGTTCCTTTCCAGGAGGTGCCACTGCGGAGCAGCATAGCGTTGGCAACTTTGCCGCTTGCCCGTCGGGTCCACTGGCACGGTGAGCGTCAAGATTTCCTGTGGGCTGAGTGGCAGCCCAGAGACATTGGCGTGGGCGCTGCAGTGGTGAGGGGGCACTAACGCCACAAAATTCTGCAGCAGGTTGTGGCTGGCCATCAGCAGCACCGGCATGCAGAGCAGGCTTACGTGCACGATTTGGAAGCGACCGGTGCTGCCCACTTGCTCAAGAAGGTCGCCAAACGCCATTTCTCAGAACAGAAAAATCCAGATATCAACGAGACGATCAATGTCACCAGACCTTCTTCTAGTGGTGAAGTCCCAGAAACATTTCTGGTTATGTGGCAGAGGTGAGCAACGTTATCCTGTCAATCAATACCTGTAGGAAAAAAAGAAGGTGTTTAGAGTTATCAGTTTACATTAATTGTTTTTTTCAAATAGTCTATAGTTTTGTTTTTTTGTAAAGTCGGATTATGTAATATATGTCATGTCAAAAGCTGTTTGGAATAAGATGATTCTGTTTTTACTATTAAGCACCTGCAAAAAAGATTGCATAGGATGCATGTTTCTCATGTCAACTGCAATACCTCAATGTTGTTTGTTGTTTTAATTATGAATTGTTTACATTATTGTCACTCTCAGCCATTATTGTTGCTGTTCTTTGATTACCACACCATTTATGGTGGATCTGCTTTTCGTAACCGAGGAGATTAAATAAAAAGAAGGGGCTTTTAGCACAGGTTGGAGTTTCTTATCTGAGGTCGGATCTTTACCCTGTTCTCCTTACAAGTTTAAATTCCATTGATGTCTTCTCTCTTCATTTTGTGTGTCTCCGAGATCACAGATTCCTTCACCGCCTGGGTCGTTGGCAGGGTTGGAAGGATTACTATTGTCATGTGATCCGATTCAATTATTAATTACCTGTTGAAAAAATATTATCAGTAACGTAAACCAAATACTATACTATTGTAGTATTAAAACTTGATGACTCTTAATTACTTTTGGATTACTCCAATGCCAAATATGCTGATAAGAGACAAAATAAACCAAATATCGATAAAACATTTAGTTTCAGATAAAAGAACGATGTAACCATGAAAAGTAAATAGAGGAAACCATTGTGAAGTAGTTGCATGAGTCCAACAAAAAAGTACATTGAGCAAAGATAAATCATTCTCTTTTACATGGCGGAAAATATATGCTTTATTTTAGTTCACACTAAAAGCACATCATTCTCATTAACCCAATACAGTTTATTTTCTAAATTTCCAACACACTCTAAGATTTCTTGTTATGTCTCTCTGTCTCTTTAGTGTCAATAATTGAAATTATAAAAGACACAATTCATGTATGAGCACAGTATGAATATGTAAGTGTAGGACACATGTGTCCGTCAAATCAAGTGTGCACTTCGAAGTGCATTGCTGAAATCAACGCTTCAGAAAAATTCTGCAGATTACAAGATGCAAACAGTGAAATATGCAGCCGAAAAGAGAAAAAAAAGTTGGTAAAGCTTGTAAGCAAGAAGATGTCTGACGTAGGGGGCATAGAGGTGGAAAGAGGAAGCGGTGCATCTTCTATCGTGACCCTGAGGATGAAAATGTATGTGGATTTTGTGATTTGGAGTTTAACTGATAGTTTGGTAAACATGTTCTTCATGACAGTTATCTGAATAACATAACTGTTAAGTGCAGGTATAATATAATATTACTCAGGTAGAAGTGAAAACAGTCATCTAAATATTTACTTCAGTTAAAGTAAGCCCATGCTAAGCAAATCATCCACGAAGAAAAAAAAAAAAAACGCGAAAGAGAAGCCCGGTCCGTCTTAATGATTGACGTTTTAAGCCAAAACTCAGACCGGGTTCAGGCCCAATAACTTCCATCTACTTGAAGATGCTTAGAAAGAGGGCACATGCTACCAGGCATTAAATTGCATGCATCATTTCATTTCATTTATTTTGTTCATACTTGTTTGATGATGGATGCTGGTTGCACTTTAATTATATTGCACTTTCCTGTTAGTTTTGCAACGTCTGGAGTCATATAGTCATATTTTGTAGTCAGGCACATTGGCAGCTCCACGGGTAGAGAGGGGGCATAGTCATGAGTGTGCTGAGTGTGTGTAATCTGAACGAGACCGCTGAGAGAAAGGATCGATTGGACATGGTGAATGTAAACAAAACTAAAACGAAGACGAAGAAGAATAAAAAGAGTTAAAAGTAACGCACACCGGACTTCAATATTGTCCCGTGTAGTGTGCAACATTTAAAACCTTTTAAATACAATTGTAATCGTGCAAAGTAATCCTTACTTTTACGAAACACACCTGTAATTGTGTTACGTCTTTTTATGAAACTGCAACGGAATAACATAAAAAAACAATTATATCCTGATAACATAACACCATTACATGTATTCCTTTACTCCCCAAGCTTAGTCATTGGGGCACCACTTCCTGTGATGCATCTTGGGCAAGCACAGCCTGGCTGTGCTCATCCCTCTCCAGGGCGTTTTTTAGGTAGGGGTTTCTCCCAAACACGAAACAGTAATGGTTTCCACGTTTACTAGTATTGAACATATTGTTTTGGTCCTTTAAAGAAAGGCTGCAAAATGCCTAATGTTTCCAGTCACGCTCCAGCAAACATCAACCTGAAAATAAACGTTCCCCAACAAAATCCAAGAAAAAATCCCATTTTATTTCTCAGCCTTGCTTGAAATGCAAACTACTTATGATATTTTGCATTAAGGCATTCAACTGATAGTAAAAATAAATCTCACTACACTGATAAGATTGTTTAGTTGACACTCAAAATTAAGAGAGAAGACATCAATGGCTTTTAAAGCTGCAAGATAAAAGAAGAGAGCCTCAGAAAAGAAATTCCAACCTGTTCTTAATGAATTTGCTTTTTTCTTTTTATGAAGTCTCTTAGGTCACAAAAAGGAAATTTGATGGATTTTGAGCTTGCAAGTAGAACTGGAGAGCCCAAATCTCAGATAAAAAAAAAATCCAACCTTTTCAAAAGCCCTCCCAAAGATGTACAATATGCGGCTCTAAGGACTATTTTTAAGGCTATATTATAGTAGACACTTAACATAAGGAGAGAAGACGTCAATGGATTATAAACTGGCAAAGTGACCTGGGGAGAGAGCCCAAACCTGTCCTATCCTTTGACCATAGTTTTAAATGAAATTTCCTTGGTTAGAAAAAGCGAATCCGAACTAAAAGGGTGTGAAATTCAAGGAATAGCAATACGATTAGTGACAATGATGTAAACCAGGGGTCTGAAACTCGCGGCCACCAGGGTGATGGTTTGAGGCCTCTGCCCTTATATAAAGGTCTTCTCTGCCAGTGAGCAGCTTTCAGATTAGAGTTTTCTCTATTCCATTTCCATTAGATGTCACTGTATTCTGTTGTACAGAAAACCAGTGCTAAAAGCACAACGAAAAAAGACAAAATACGGAGATTTTAAGTTGCCAAAATGCACCGTATTAATTTTAAAAGAGAAATAAGAAAAAAAAATACATAAATAACAATGAAAAGAAGAAAAGGGAGAAGGAAAGGGAACATAAATAAAAACAAATAAGACAAAAAGTAAAGCTCAAGAAAATAAAATACAAAATAGAAAAAGAGAAAAATGAAAAGAAAAAAGATAGAAAATTCGTTTTTTTCATGTTTGTCTTTTTTTCTTTAATTCCTTTCTTTTCTCTTTTCTTTCTTTTTCTCCATCTTCCTTTTTTCCTTTATCCTCCCTTACTTTTCTTTTTATTCCTTCTTTCCTTCATTGCCTATATTCCCTATATCTCATTCATTAAAACAAAAACAATCCCTTCTTTTTGTCTTTCTTTAAGAAAGGCTAGGTAAAAATTGAAAGAGAACGTTTTGTACACACTTTCAGTCTCTTGTTTTTAGTCTTCCTTGGACTCTTTTTTTTTGGTTGCACTACAAATTGCAGCGACATCTACTAGATAAACATAAAACACTGTCCCTTTAAGAACAGCAGAATGTTATTATCAGCGCTGTGTTTGTGAAAACCCCTTTGGCCCGACTTTACCCGGATTATAGCTTCAGCGGCCCCCAACTCAATTTCAGTTGGAGACCCCTGATGTAAACGGTGCATAATAGTCAAAACAATGAACATCAATGCACAATAATCGTCAAAATTAAAACTTAAATTGAGCAAAAATGAAAAAAAAAAAACTTTGTGTTACATTATTTCAAATAAGAAAATAATCATTAAAATCTGCAAATTGATGTGCAAGAGTTTTACCTTGTTTGGTTGATTTCATTATGATTTGCAATGCCATCTTAAAAATGATCTCTCTGTGACTAGATTGTAACTTTTTTTATTTAGAATTCAATCGAAAATTGAGTGTTTTTGCAAAGATAAAATTGGGCAAGTTTCCATGGCACACTACTTGAAAAACACTGCATTAATGACTTACCTACAGGATGGAGTAATTACATCTAGCTTAGAACTCCTTTCGTTGACAAAAAAATGAAAGAAGTCCTTGTGGCAGCGACATATTCATACGATTCGGCTGTGAACTTCCCAACTTTGGATTATGGAAATGTTACCGAGCCTTGGCTGCTGCAAGTATTAACGGCTTTCTAGCTTACTCGGTTAGGGCGGTCAAAGTCTCTTGGGGCTGGGGGAGCAAAAGTGGGCAGATCTTCCACTCCCTTCAAGTTTACCGATTTATGCAAATGTTCTTGGTGCTACCATCATCGTCTGACGATTTTTTCTTATGTATTTGAAGAACGATTTTGACTATCTAGAAAGAATATCATCTTGCTAATATTGGAGCACAACCTCTAAGTCTTGCTTCTTCTGAGTAATTTTGAGGAATGTGTGCACTTGTGCAACAAACAGCGGGAAATGTCAGTCTGAATCAAGCTGCGAGTGCACCAAAACACAGCAAAAAAAAAAAGTGGATTCAGCTGCGAGAGTCATATGAAGCACCTATGTTGGGCAGAGGGAAGAAAAGCTACTAGACTAGTTCTAGTTAGACGAGTGCTGAAATTAATAGAGGAAACACTAGAAAATTAATTAAATGAATTCAAGCAAAGGCTAGTAATTTAATGAACAAGAAGATGGACAACATTTCAAGTCCAGTCAAGTCATACCTAATTGTATAGACCCTCATCACAAGGAGTCCTAAAGGGATACACGGACCACAGCCTATTGCAAATTAGAGTATTATTACACCATCCCCTGATCTAAAACCTACATGAAGGCAAGGGTGGTAACCTCATGTGCAGTCCCTTCTCAAGGTTTCTTCATTTTCCTCATTTTGATGTTTTTGAGTTTTTCCTTGCCCTCATGTAGGTTTTAGATCAGGGGGTGGTGTAAAAATAGTCTGTTGTTTGCAATAATCTGTGGTCTGTGCAGCCCTTTGAGACTCTGTGATTAAGGGCTATATAAACAAACATGACCTGACTTGACTACTAAACCTGTTTTATTTCTATTTTGGGGGATAACAGGCCTTTGAAATAGGCAATCAAAAGACATACCGTATTTTCCGCACTATAAGGCGCACCTAAAAGTCTTAATTTTTTTCAAAAGCTGACCATGCGCCTTATAATACAGTGCGCCTTATTTATGGAACAAAATTAATTCGCAAAGTCTTGCAACTAACTTGCCACCGCCGACTAGATTTTCCCCCGAACGCCAAGTAGTCCGCGGTGTATGCTGGGATTTTTTTACCGGCGTTTCATTGGCTAACCAATGTGTCAATCATCATTTGAAACAAATTCTGCAATTGGCCAAAAAAGATGAGTCAATCATCCGTTAAATCGATCGCTATTGGCTGAAGTTATTCGGAGCCTCGGATTGGCTAGATGGCCAAAACAAACCCTGCAATTGGCCGAGTTTAGCAATGGCGTAGCAAGCTTAGCAAGCTTGCTAAAGTACACCATAAAGAAACATGTTTTATTAGTCGGTATTTGCAAATAATTTACTCTCCTGGATTTACTTCACTCACGGTTGTAAGAAGACCATGATTGCGTATCATTATTGAACGTGAGAAATTAGGTGAGCTATGCGGCTTTATATTTTCCCGGTATCTTGTTTTAGAACGATCTTGATGTTGCTGTGATGAGTTGAGTGAATTCAACTCAATTCCAAGTGTTTATTGTCATATGCACAGTAAAGTTGCGAGCGAAAAAGAAAATAGAAACTTAGAAATGTTTGGCATTTCTTGAATCCCAAGACTTTAACCTTCCGAATGATATTTGAAATGATACATTTGAGTGACATCGTACGGACACCGCATCCGCACGTGTCTACGACACGTATTTGCTTCTTTGCAAGCTTTGGGAATGTTAAGGGGGTAATCAGTTGGACTGAATCATCTGACTGTTTTGTCGACGTTCCCATTGTAGCGCTTTATAATCCGGTGCGCCTCATCTATGAAAGATATAGGACCAAAAACTATTTTTTGGGGGTGCGCCCTATAACCCGGTGCGCCCTATAGTGCGGAAAATACGGTAATTCTTTTTTTAAAGAATAAACTTTAACAATGTAAGCACTTAGCTAACAGCGACTACGTGTCAAGGAACATTAAAGGGAAGACTACTCGAGCTATTTTAATGACTTTACACAGAATGGGCAAGTCAAGTAACTATATAAATTAATGAATCAATCAGAATCATTCAATATTGAAAGGAATTCAAGCAAATTTAATTTAAATGTTATCATCCGTTACCATTAGCAATGTTTTTTTAGTGCATCAAAACGATCTACGGTAAGCGAGACGGCAACAAAACTTACCAAAATTTATTTGGATCGGGTTTTTAATCCTTTCTGAATCACACCGTCACCGGGTGGAGTCAAAACGAAGAAAGGGAGAGATTGGGTTCTCCAATGTCTTGCTAACGATCGCTATCATAATCCCAGGTTCTGTCTGTCGTCTACTCTTGCATTCATTTTCTGCCCACACTGAGCAATGACCAAAGACTGGCTATCGGTATTCACCATGAAGTCTATGATGTCTTTACAAAAACTAAAAATACAAGACTTTATAAAAATAGGAGATAAGACATCATCGCTTGCTAATCAAAATATTTTAATTTGCTAATTTACTTATATGATCAAATATTTGCTAGAATGTATTTCATATCAGTGTTTAATGTTGGATTCAAATGTCCTCTGAACCTTTTATTTACAGTGGCTTGTGAAACTATTTGCCCCCTTGAACTTTGTGACCTTTTGCAACATTTCAGGCTTCAAACATCAATATATAAAACTGTAATTTTTTGTGAAGCATCAACAATAAGTGGGACACAATCATGAGGTGAAACACACTTTATTGGATATTTTAAACTTTTTTAACAAATAAAAAAACAAAAAAGTGGGTGTGCAAAATTATCCAGCCACTTTACCTTTAGTGCAGAAAACTCCAGAAGTTCAGTGAGGATCTCTGAATGTTTCAATGTTGATCTAAATGACTAACCATGAGAAATGGAATCCAACTGTGTGTAATCCAGTCTCTGTTTAAATGCACCTGCACTGTGTGTCTCAGAGGTCTGTTTAAAGCACAGAGAGCATCATGAAGAGCAAGGAACACACCAGGCAGGTCCGAAATACTGTTGTGGAGAAGTTTAAAGCTGGATTTGGATAAAAAAAAAGATTTCCCAAGCTTTAAACATCCCAAGAAGATCTCTGCAAGCGATAAAATTGAAATGGAAGGAGTATCAGACCACTGCAAATAATAATAATAATTAATAATAATTTCCTTTGTATTGTCATTCTTTGTAACCATGTACACAGAACGAAATGTCGATACACCTGACCCGTTGTAGCGAGTCGATGCAGCCGCAGCCAGCAGAGGGCGCCGCCATTATACCAATTAGGTATGTCTCGGCCGAGGCGCGAACCAGCGACCTCCCAGTCTCAAAGCGGGCACACTACCATCTAGGCTACTGAGCTGGTAAATCTACCAGGATCGGGCCGTCCCCCTAAACCTTCAGCTCATACAAGGAGAAAACTGATCAGAGATGCAGCCAAGAGGCCCATGATCACTCTGGATGAACTGCATAGGTCTACAGCTGAGGTGGGAGAATCTGTCCATAGGACAACAATAAGTCGTATACTGTCAAAATCTGGCTTTTCTGGAAGAGTGGCAAGAAGGAAGCCATTTCTTAAAGATAACCATAAAAAGTGTTGTTTAAAGTTTGCAACAAACTACCTGGGAGACACACCAAACATGTGGAAGAAGGTGATCTGGCCAGATAAGACCAGAATTGAACTTTTGGGCAACAATGCAAGACGTTATAGTTGGTGTAAAAGCAGCACAGCTCATCGCCCTCAACACACCATCCCCACAGTCAAACATGGTGGTGGCAGCATCATGGTTTGGGCCTGCTTTTCTTCAGCAGGGACAGGAAAGATGGTTAAATATGATGGAAAGATGGATGGAGCCAAATACAGGACCATTCTGGAAGAAAACCTGATGGAGTCCGCAAAAGACCTGTGATTGGAACGGAGATTTGTCCTCCAACAAGACAATGATCCAAAACATAAAGAAAAAGCTACAATGGAGTGGTTCACCCAAAACATATCAAGGTGTCAGAATGGCCAAGTCAAGGTCCAGACCTCAATTCAATTGAGAATCTGTGGAAAGAACTGAAAACTGCTGTTCACAAACGCTTTCCATCCAACATCAGTGAGCTCGAGCTGTTTTGCAAGGAGGAATGGGCAAAAATATCAGTGTATGATGTGCAAAACTGATAGAGACATACCCCAAGCGACTTACAGCTGTAATTGCAGCAAAAAGGTGGCGCTACAAAGTATTGACTCAATGGGGATGAATAATTTTGCACACCCACTTTTTAGTTTTAATTTGTTAAAACATGTTAAAACATCCAATTAAGTGTGTCCCACTTATTGGTGATTCTTCACAAGAAATTACAGTTTAATATCTTTATGTTTGAAGTCTTAAAGTGGCAAAAGGGCACAAAGTTCAAGGGGGGCAAATAGTTTCGCAAGACACTGTATCTATTTCTAACTTGCTTTTTAACGGGGTAGGTTTTCGCTGTCCTTTATTTGGCTAGCTTTTGAATCCCAAAACATCTAATGTTGCCAAAACTACAGCGATTACTATATTTGTTCTTGATATGAACAATAACATCAGTGCTATTTTTGTCATTTCTGTTTGTTTGACAATTTTATTTTGCGTTTAATGAAAAAGTGTAAAATATAGAATTTTATGTCATGTCCAGGGATCTCGAACTCAAATAACTAATTCAGTGCCAAAATGTAGAAAATTGTTCTCAGTAGCATTGTGCCTGAGTGCCAAAACGTTAAAATCTTTTTTACTTTTTATTCAAATGAACTATCCTAAAGGCTTTGGCGCTGTTGTGAATTTCCCTGCGGGGATGAATAAAGTATCTATCTATCTATCTATCTATCTATCTATCTATCTATCTATCTATCTATCTATCTATCTATCTATCTATCTATCTATCTATCTATCTATCTATCTATCTATCTATCTATCTATCTATCTATCTATCTATCTATCTATCTATCTATCTATCTATCTATCTATCTATCTATCTATCTATCTATCTATCTATCTATCTATCTATCTATCTATCTATCTGTCTGTCTGTCTGTCTGTCTGTCTGTCTGTCTATCTATCTATCTATCTATCTATCTATCTATCTATCTATCTATCTATCTATCTATCTATCTATCTATCTATCTATCTATCTATCTATCTATCTATCTATCTATCTATCTATCTATCTATCTATCTATCTATCTATCTATCTATCTATCTATCTGTTGATCAGTAAGCATCAAGCCTTTGGAATATATTTAGTATGATGAATCATCACTGTGCCTCTGATCAGATATTTGTCCATACATCAAGGAGCCCCCCTTGTTTTGCTTCCTCTATCCAGCGATTCAGAATGTGTAGGCAGCCAGTGAGTGACCACCATTGTGTGATCACGTTAGAGAGTAAGTGGCCCCCGGTCTATGGGTTTGAGACCCCTCGATGTAGCCGATATGAACACAAAGATTTTGATGCTGACAACAATTGAGAGTTGCCAGGTTTAATACGGCCTGAAAAGGGTTTAAATTTGGGTATTTGTATGTGGAAAAGTGTGAAGCACATTGTAAAGTGCTTTGGAGGTCTTCATTGACTTGAAAAGCGCTATATAAATGATACATAAATGCAGACCATTGTTATGCGCATTACTGCACATTAAAATCTTTGGTTTTGAACTTTAAACTTGTAAAATCCAGTGTGTCTCCTGGAAGAGACACGTTTTTTTTCCGTTTTGTTGCAGTAGTCAAACGTGACTTTGAGTGTAGTCACACATTAGCCCTTTCCGGCGTCTCAATCTGTCACCAGTTACAAACTTTTAACTTTGACCTCTTGTCTGCGGTGATTTTTTATGAAAACCTTTCAACCTTTCAAACTATGTTTCTTACATATTCAATATCTGCTATGTGGTATGTGTGTTCACATGTTTCTATCCATGTATCAATGATTTACAGGCCTTTAACATACTGTGGTTGTAAAGTATGTCTAGGATGGTTCTTGGAACACGTGCCGTGAACCATCTCTTCAAAGGGAACAATGGGATCCGGCTCCCACCGATAAGGAGCCCGCTCCCTCCAAAGTAGGCATGTGTCGTTCGCAAATGTAATGGCTCTATGAGCCAACTCTTTAAATTAAAGGACTGGAACCAGCTCCCCACCAATCAAGAACAAGCCCCTTATGAGATATTGATGTGGCATTGACAAATGTAGCAGCTCTATGAGCCAGTTCTTTGAGGTGAAGAACGTGAGCCGGCTACGTACCAATCAAGAGCTAGCTCCCTTTGAGATACTGATGTGAGGTTGGCAAATGTAACAGTTCTATGAGCCGGCTCTTTAAAGTGAATGACTGGAAGCGGCTCCCCACCAATCGAGAACAAGCTCCCAACGAGATATTGATGTGTCGTTCGCAAATGTAATGGCTCTATGAGCCAACTCTTTAAAGTAAATAACTGGAACCAGCTCCCCACCAATAATGAACTAGCTTTCTTCAAGATAGTGATGTGTCGTTTGCAAATGTAACAGCTTTTCGAGCGCTCTTAGAAGTAAACGACGAGAGACGGCCCCCCACCAATAAAGAACTAGCTTTCTTCAAGATAGTGATGTGTCGTTTGCAAATGTAACAGCTTTTCGAGCGCTCTTAGAAGTAAACAACGAGAGACGGCTCTCTACCAATCAAGAGCCTTGCTTACTTCAAGATAGTTATGTGGTGTTTGCAAATGTAACGGCTCTGTAAGCGGGCTCTTTGAAGTGAACGAAGGTAGCCAGCTATGCACCAATGAAGATCTAGCTCCCTTAGAGATATTGATGTGTCGTATGCAAATGTAACAGCTTTATGAACCGGCTCTTTAAAGTGAACGACGGGAGCTGGCTCCGCTACCAATCAAGGGCTAGCTTCTTTCAAGATAGTGATGTGGTGTTCACAAACATTATGGCTCTTTGAGCACTCTTTGAACAAAAGGAGCCGGCTACGGACCAATTTAGCTCGTTTGTAGAGAGTGATGTGGGGCTGGGAATTTTCTTTTTTTCCTTCATTTTTTCTCGACTTTTTCTTTATTTTTCGTCTCATCTTTGTATTCGCCCTTGCTATTTTTTTCATTTTTTCGTTTCCTCTTGTGCGCCGATCAGCTGGCTTGTGTACTAACAGACATTTTCAACACCTCGCTAGACCAAGCCACGGTACCATCATGTTTCAAGATTGCCACCATCATCCCAGTGCCAAAAAAACCCCCAGATCTTATAATTGAACGATTACCGGCCCGTTGCACTGACTCCCATCATAATGAAGTGCTTTGAGAGAGGTTAAAGAGCACATCACCTCCAGTCTCCCCTCCTCACTCGACCCCTTTCAGTTTGCCTACTGGACAAACCGCTCCACCGGGGATGCCATCTCATCTGCGCTTCACCTGAGCCTGACACACCTAGAAGAGAAGAACACCCATGTGCGGATGCTGTTCCTGGACTTCAGTTCAGCATTCAACACCATCATCCCACAACACCTGGTAGACAAAATGAGACTCCTGGATTTCAACATCCCCCTGCGGAACTGGCTGCTGGACTTCCTCACTGACAGACCCCAGTCAGTGCGGATTGGTCAGAACATCTCCGATGTCATCACCCTCAGCACGGGCTCCCCCCAAGGCTGTGTCCTGAGCCCCTTGCTGTTCACCCTGATGACACACGACTGCGTCCCTAGGTCAGCCACAAACCACATCGTGAAGTTTGCGGATGACACAACAGTGGTGGGCTTCATCAGGGACGACAACGACCTGGCCTACAGAGAGGAGGTGGAGCAGTTGGTGGGCTGGTGCAGGGACAACAGCCTGGTCCTGAATGTTGACAAAACTAAAGAGATCATTATCGACTTCAGGAAAAACCAGCCCAACCATGCCCCACTTCTCATCAACAACAAGGCTGTGGAGGTTGTCAGCAGCATCAAGTACCTAGGGGTGCACATCACAAACAAACTCACCTGGTCCGTGAACACTGCATCACTGGTGAAGAGGGCACAGCAGCGCCTGTACTTCCTGCGGAGGATGAGGAGAGCCCACTTCCCCCACCCTCCCTCATCACATTCTACAGGGGCACCATAGAGAGTATCCTGACCAGCTGTATCTCTGTGTGGTGTGGAGGCTGCAGCGCTTCCAACTGGGGTAGTGTGAGGAGGGTGACGAGGACAGCAGAGAAAATCATCGCTGCTTATCCCAAGCCAAGAACATTATCAGGGACCCCTCTCATCCCCATCATGGACTGTTCACTCTGCTAGCCTCTGGGAAGAGGTACTGCAGTGTACGGTGCAGGACCACCAGGTTCCACAATAGTCTTGTCCCCCTGGCCATTAGACTGTTAAATGGTCAATCAAACACATAGTAAGTCTAAACTGCTGCTAATCTGTACATCTGCTGGTTTTGTTTGACTTTTTTTCACTACTTGCAGTTTTTTATAGCTAGCCACTCCTTGCACACCTGTTCTCCTACAGTGTTATTGTTACTGTTTACCTGACTTGTTTACCTGACTGCCCATTTTGCACATCTGGTTAGCTGCTCCTCTTGCACTCTTTGCACTACTGTAAAATACTATACATAGCCATAATTATTTAGTATATTATTAGTACTTCAATACTCCAACTCAAAACAACATTTTATTTATGTCTGTACATTCAAGGAAACTGTGCGGGTCAGATGTATCGACATTTCGTTCTGTATACACGTGTACTAGAATGACAATAAAGTATATCTGAATCTGAATCTGAATCTGAATCTTTACTGTTTTACCTCGAGATCCGCAGGTTCGAGAGGATTCTCCATTCGGGCCCTGGTAGTGTGGAATGCTCTTCCCCCTGAGATGCAATCTGCAACCTCAGTGAAAATGTTTAAATCTAAGCTTAAAACACACTTCTATTCTATAACATTTTAATAACCTATATTTTATGTTGACGATATCTGTTTATTATTTGTTATCGCCACATCCATTGCAGCCTGTTCATCCTGGAAGGGGGATTACCTCATGTGCAGTCCCTTCTCAAGGTTTCTTCATTTTCCTCATGTTGAGGTTTTTGAGTTTTTCTTTTCCCTCATCTAGGTTTAAGATCAGGGGATGATGTAATAATAGTCTGTGGTTTGCAATAATCTGTGGTCTGTGCAGCCCTTTGAGACTCTTTGTGATTAAGGGTGTCACAAATAAACATGACTAGACTTTACTTCTATTATTTTTTCTTTTCTTTTTCATATTAAGGCGGTGACCTCAAACCTCCTCTTAAGGGTTACATTTGGCCCCCTGCCCATGACTTTGAGACCCTTGCTATGGAATAACTACCATTTGTTTTTTCAGTGTTTTCAGGCATCCACAAAACTACAGAATCAACGACATTTGATATCCAGGTCAGAAAGTTGGAAATCCTGCAAGAGAGTACTACAATTACAAGCAGTACTACGAGCAATACCGATAGGACAAGTATTACCAATACTACATGTATTGGCAGTACTAGGACCACCCCGCCTCCCTCCCGCCCCTAAACAAACAATCCAGACTGATCGTATCGCCAAACAAACAAGAATACATTAATCAGTGCCAACAATATATTTTCTCTCAGGCAGAAATGTCTCTGTGATATAAACTGTCGGCGTTGCTCATTAAAATGCAAATTAATGCACGTACGCTCTGCGTTTCCTGTTTATTGTTCCGTTTTGAAAAAAATCCACATTTTCAGCGTTGACATTATTGCCCCACTTTGTGATTAATATAAACTCTCAAAGTTTGATTCACATCAATATGCAAAAGAGCTGAAAATTAAGGGCGGGTGGATCAATCCAAATATCAATGTCATCGATATTAAGCAAGTACTTTGATCTTATCACTACTCTTGTCCTGGATTAATACTCTTCTCCACCAATTCGCTTAAAACACCGTATGTATATAGCACAGCCATTCTCTCTCTCACCCAGCTTACTTGGCCACTGTAAGTTTATGGTTGGGTGTGTGACTGACAGGCACACTTTTGCACCCTGGCCTGCTGTTGCATCCCGCCTGCCAGGCGAAAAAGAAGACCAAATATATGAACACACCCCTATCATAAGCTAAAAATGACAGAGGGAAACAGGACGTGCAGAATGATGTGGAGGATTTTTGTTGCTACAGAAAAAAACAATAGCAGGTGTAATATGTGTGGTAAAGTGGTCTGCCACTGTGGCAACACCACAATTTGAATACAATCCTTAAACAAAGATCGCCCTACAGAGAGCAAATAGCATCAAACATGAATGCGAATGTTAGTTTTCCTTAACAAAAAATCTGTTATTCCGTCGTCGTCATAGCAATGAGAGACAATTGACACTTTGTTTACATTTCTGAGGTATATTAGTTGTTTTTTCCGATTTAGTGAACCGTCACTCGATAATCTTAAACAGGTGGTGAATACGGCCAAACAGTCTACTTGCCTGTTTGACCCTCTTCCGGGTTCGCTGATTAAAGGTCTTTTTGGGGTCCTTGGACCTTCAGTTCTAAATATTAAAAACATATCACTCTCCTCAGGTGTAGTTCCAGCAGCTTTTACCGGCCTTCGCTCTGAAAATGCTGGAGCCCATCCCAGCCATCTCCGGGCAGTGGGAAGGGGACACCTTGAACTGGTGGCCAGCCAATTGCAGGGCACACGGGGACAGACAACTCACTCGCTCATTCACACCTAGGGACAATTTGGACTGGCCAATTCACCTAAAAATTCATGTTTTTGGAATGTGGGAGGAAACCGGAGTGCCCGGAGGAAACCCACACAAGCACGGGGAGAACATACAAACTCTGCACAGGAAGTCTGGAGCTGGATTTGAACCCACGCAGGAGGTTCCCATGACATGAACTGTGCTGCACATGCGCTAACCACTGCGCCGCCGTGCTGGGCAATGTAGTTATTTTATTAAAAAAAAATCAAACATTTTAGTGGCTCAAATTTGTCTCAAAGGAGGAAGAGTTTAAATATTCAATGATCATGACATTTCCAAGCAAAACAAATCAGTGTCAGCTTGGTATCAATGGATTCGATACTACTATGTATTTACTTGAGTTAGATCGATATCAAAATCCCCAGTGTCGCTCCCCCCTACTGAAAATTCGAGAAAGAGCAGATCCTCAGGTCGTTGATGTATTTTTCAGATATTTTATTCAGAATGAATTTGGGTGCGAGTGCTGTTGGGGTTCTGCTCCCCAGGATGAGCAAGTCACAAGATGGATTCACAGCTTCTAAATAACAATCTCTTCCAGTTTTGCTGATGCAAATCACGGGAAAATTGCTGATCGATGCTTTTCTTTGCAGATTTCATTGGAAACAACTAATGATTCTTCCGGGAAGGACTTTGGCACGCCGGCACATCTTCTACCTCGGGAGTTAAGACCAGTTTCAGATGATGCCAATTTTGATTTTAAATAAGGTTTTCGGGATCGGGAAGCTTCTCCAGCGTGGGCTCCATCCCCCAGATCTCGCGGGCGTATTGAGCAATGGTGCGGTCGCTGGAGAATTTGCCGCATCCGGCTATGTTGTGGATCACCTTCTTGGTCCATTCCTTGGGGTTCTGGTTAAAGAGAACATTAAGGGCAATGATTATTAAGACTACCAGGGACCGATTTTAATAACAATGGGGACAGACCTTGTAAAGGGCGTTGACCTTCTCCTGGCATTTAATGTAGTCTTCGTAATCAGCAAAGACCTTAAACCTGTGGAGTCAAAAAGAAACAGGAAGTACATTACCTTTGGTTGGAAAGGGACTTTTGAAGAAAAAACTGTTTTTATCAACCCGAAACTAATCAGACAAACATCCCATACATTGATAAGATGGTAAATGACTACCTCAGCAGCAAATGTCTGTTTTTTTAATGCAATATCAACATTGTCTAAAGGCCCATTTCCAGCAACCAGCACTCCAGTGTTCCAATTGTACATCGTGTTTGCCAATTGTCTTAATGGTAGATGAGAAAACCCTTGTGCAATTATGTAAGCAAAGCTGAAAACAGTCCAGCTGACATTCCTCTGAGCTTGTCGAGTATCTGGAGCATTACGTTTGTTAGATTTTTGTGGTTTAACTTCAAGAATGGCCATGAAAGGAAAACTTTTAAGTGAAACTCTATTCTTGTTCTAACAAATAAAGGCTATTCCATGTGTGAAACTTACAAGAAACAGCAGATCTCCAACAACAGTGTGTACTACTCCCTTCAGAGAAGAAATAAAAAGGCTCTAACCAGAGTAGAAAGATAGAAAACTGACAAGTACATTAGAGTCGCTAGTTTGAGTAATAGACGCCTACAGCTCCTCAACTAGCAGATTCCATAAATCTGTCCCAATATACAGAGGCCATATACCCTTAGTGGATGAATAGTAGCCATAAAACAGCAGTGTTAACACCTACAGTGCAGTGAAAACTCCGAGAGCTATTCCTAAGACTGTCCAAGAGACATGGGACAACTCAGTTGATAGACAAAAGTGTGAGGTTCTCATGGAAAACACGCACTTTCTGTATAAGGTTCACATAAATCTCAGCTCGGTTCTTTTATCTTAAATGCTCGCTTTACTAGAATAAGAACCCGAAGAAGGCATATTCTCATTAAACTATTCACTGGATGTCAGAAAGATTTGTGTAACCTTTTTCAGCATGATGCAAAAAGAGTGTCTTATCTAATAGAGTGCCTAGTCTTTTACATTCTTAGCCGCCCACCCACGCACGCCAATGTGAGACCCAATGCTGTTAAATGGTTTAAACTGGATAATGTGTGCAAGAATGCCTTTAAATGGTAAAATGCCAAGCAAAGACAGCAACCAAGCGGGTCAGCCCGAGCTTTCTATCTAATATTTGAGAGGTTCTAACATCTAGGTGGCCCCAAACTTTTCAACGATAGTGGGTACACGTTTCTCTAGAAATTACGTGCACATTTCTGGTTGTCATTTTACCTGTCGTGATGCATGAGCATGTTGACGATTTCTTTGAACAAATCTGGCTGCTTGGGGCTGAAAAAGCCGCCGGAAATCTGGTCGATGGCTTGTTTCAGTTCCGGCAAGCGATTGTAGTAGTCCTGGGCGTTGTATCTACACAACAATATGAGATGTGAGAATCCAGCACCTTTTAAACTCCGGATTTTCTCCAGGAGGTCCAGATGGAAGGGGGCTCCCTACCCTTTCCTGTCCATTTCATCGACGTCATCCACTCTCATGCCGAAGATGAAGAGATTTCCCTCGCCAGCCTCCTCGGCCATCTCCACGTTGGCGCCGTCCATGGTACCGATGGTAAGAGCCCCGTTCAGCATGAACTTCATGTTGCCGGTTCCGGAGGCTTCCGTGCCCGCCGTGGAGATCTGCTCCGAGAGGTCCGAAGCTGGAATGGCTACAAGAAGACACTGTCGAGTAAGTTCGGGCTCGATCCAGCCGGCTTGTTTCGTAATTTGTTATAAGATGGTTGGTAACTTTAAACTTTAGAACTTTAACTAGACCCTCAAATAAGGAAAAATACATACATGGATTTTAAGCTTGCAAGGAGAAACAGGGCCAGGTTTCCAATTGTGGTTTTTGGCACCTTGACTTTTCATTAAGCCTTCAAGGCTACAGAAAACTGATCAGCCCTAAGTGGTGTGGGTATCAAAGAACAGCAACATGATTGGCCAATAGTGACAATGATGGTATTACAACAAAAAAACAGCGCAATAGTTTTTAAAATAAGGAACTGGCATTAAATGAAATCACCTATGAATTTGTTCAATAATAAAAACAGAATTAACTTATCACTGGCATAGTAAATTACAAAAGATTCTTTTGATTTTTGTAGCACCGTAGCTATCATTCCTACATGACCTAAAAATTGTCATTGTCATCTTTTCTTGGCTTCCAAAATGTTGTCCAAATTTTTAAATTTGGATCACATACATTGAAAATTATAATCCGGGATGTATAAAAACCATTTTTCACTTTTTGAAAAATGTTTTCATAATAGCATTTTAATGTCATTTTCAATGAACCATACATCGAACCTAATGCTACTCCAAGCGTCCATCAGATAACCCTAACACACTGATCCGTTACTTCTGTTTTTAATATTGAACGTCTGCAAAAGAGATTCTGCTAGTTTGTTTTTTTGACTACTATTGCAAACTGTTGCGGTTCTTTGAGTTCCACAACTCTCCGAGTGGTTTGTAATCTAGGATATGTAACAAAGGAGGGTCTCAGATCCGGTTGGAATTTTTCATCTTAGGTTCAAGCACTCTCCCCTGTTCTCCTTGCAAGTTCAAAATCCATTGATGTCTTCTCTCCTTATTTTGAGTGTCTACTGAGCTATACATTTAACTATTGGTCCTTCGAGCTGGATATTGTACATCTTGGTCAGGACCTTTCAAACAAGTTGGGATTTTTATCTGGGGTTTGGCCCCTTCTCTGTTCTCCCTGCAAGTTCAAAACCAATTGTTGTCTTCACTGTTTATTTTGAGTGTCTACTAAACTTTAAACATATCATTTAGTTCAAGTGTGGCACAATCAGTACAAATGAAAGGAAGTTGAAATGTTGAGAACCAGGTCCGTTATCTCAAGACAAACCCTTTAATATCGCCTCTGCATGCTAAACGCTTGGAATTTTGACAGCCCCGCCAATTTTGCCTTTGTCAGGTCTTTGGCAACAGAGATGGGCGTGGCAATTACCTCTTTCAGCGAGCGTGACTCTGTAGTTCTCCAAAAAGATGACTTTGAGGCGGTCTCCAACCACCGGATCGTTGTTGACCACTTCGCCGATGGCAGTGATCAGACGGATGATCATCTTGGCCGTGTGGTAGCCGGGAGCCGCCTGCCGCAAATCACTCGTCAAGCTAGCTGCATTTAACGCAGTTATCTCAAACATACGTTGGGTGATTTACTCAAACACACCATACATTTTAAAGTATGTCAAATCTTTAAAATCACTTCCATTTATTCTTTAAATAAATGCAAACTAAATTCTCTCCCCGGCTACTAGAGGGCAGTAAAGGATATGATCTCAGCTGATGTAGTTTAATCTTATTTTCCATGTACTGCTACAATGTTTACTTTATACGGTATTTCGTTTTTTTTAAATGTAAACCAGTACAGCAATTTCATTTTTTTTTATTTAAACCAGTAAAGCAATTAAGGCAAACATTTTCATAACTTCCACTTGAGCTTGTATAATGTGGTGAGTTGGTTCAGATGTAAAACTTCATTCGCTTAACTGTTAAATAAACCAGTTAATGCATTCAATGCCAAAAATAGAAACAACTTATATCCAATAGTTTGAGAATAAATGTGTTATGATTAGAAAAAAAAAATCTTGATTATGATACAGTATGTCACAAAAGTGAGTACACCCTTACATTTCTGCAGAGATTTATTAATAGTATTTAGTAGAATAACACTTAAGAAACAATGCTTTGATACAATGAAAGGCTACTATAGCTGTGTAAATTTATTTTAACCCTCAAAAATGATCAATGACTAGACCCCTTCGCAACAAAAGTGAGTAGAGGGAAAGTTCCTGAAGCATACGGTCTCGGCGGCAATGCTCAGAGCATTCCTGCTCCTACCTTTCTTTGATAGCATTTGGATGTGACGCTGTGCACGGTCACTCAGCTTCTTTGCACATCCAACACAAGCAATATTGCGAGTGCATCCTGATATTAAAAACACAAGGCGATCCTGGCCATGGTACTGCAGCTTAACTTCAGGGTGATGGCAATCATCTTGTAGCCTTGGGCAGCCTAATGTAGTGCCACAATTCATTTTTGAAGGTTCCCAGTGAGTCCCTTGCCATGGTGTGCCATTTTGGGAGTTTCAGTGACCAATATGACAGAGTGTACTTCAAATTGAACATACCTTTCTCCCTATTCATACCTGATACGAGTAACAAGTCACATTGTACTTTGAGGGAAAATGACAAGCAGTGCTTTGTTTGTACATATATGAGTGTAGTGCCTTTGGGATGTACTCACTTGTGTTGCCAGGGGTTCAGTTATTGATTCAGTTATCTTAAGTTTTTTTACGGGGGAAAAAAAAGTGCTTCACTAACTAAACTTTACACAGACTTGTTTTCACTGTGTCAAGGTGATGTGTCTTTTGTACGGTTCTAATAAACATTATAGTATGCTAAATCTTTTAAGTTGACACTCTTTTACTGATCCAGGATGCCAGAGTACAGAAAGTCTAGATTTGTCTCCAGAGCAAAACTGAGACGTCCCTGGTTCAACAAACCAGGTGACGACGTGGACCCCGAGCCCAATCTTTCGTTGTCGATTTCTCATCCTCCTCAAAACTACTGTATGTTTTAAAACTAATAAAGGTAAACTAGTAACACACCTTAGATCAGTTATCTCATGAAAGATTGTTAGCTTGTCTTGAAAAAAAAAACTAATAAACATTCATTATGGATATGGTAATCAGTTTTGATGGGTTGTTTTGAACAAATTTAGTCCATTTTAAGGGATTGTTTGGAACCATTGCCCCATATTTTAGTGTGTTCTAAAAATAATGAAATTACACTTTTTTAATGTTTTTTTTAAATCAAAATGACCAATTTTTAAAAGTATTTTTTAAACATCGCCAAAATTACCAAAAGTATTTCTCCAGGCTTCGTATCGGTGCTTGAAATCCTTGAAAATGCCTGAATTTCAATGTTGTGTTTTAAAAGATTGAAAAGTGTTTGAATTTTGGGTGAAGTGCCTATAAATGCTTGAAATTGTTTCAATGTTTCACAATGATGCTGACACTGCTCTCTGGTGGCTTTTCCATTGCATTTCCTCCCTCTTAATTAACAGCAGCTGGCATTAGTTTGTATGTAATTGACCATTGATGGGACAGGTACATGCACCAATTAACCAGGGCACTATGAAATATGTAGTAGTATATATTAACAATGGACAATTATTATTGGCCAGGCGCCACGGCAGCTGTGTTGTTAGCGCATCTGCACCACAGTTCTGAGGTCATTGGATCAAATCCAGCTACCAGACTTCCTGCGTGGAGTTTGCACACTTTCCCTGAGCTAGTAGGCAAGTACAGCCTGGCAGCGCCCATTCCTCTTCAGGCCAACATATGCTTCTACCCGGTCCGTAGAAATTTAAAAATTGGCTTTGCAAGTCCTTAAAAATTGCTGAGTTTGGCCATTAAAAAGGTGTACGAAACCCGTTTCTAACAAAATACCCCATTTGGCGGTTTTTGTCAAAATAAGAAAACAAATAACCCAATTTAAACTTGGTGTCAATAAGAAAACTCCCCTTTGAAGCGACTTGTAAATTGGCCTAAATCCATGTCTAAATTTCATAGGCACGCACCTTTCCTCCAATCATAACGGTTCTGGGTGTCCACTGCTTGTTGGGCTCCTTCTTGATCCCTGCCGGCAATACGACCAGAAGGTCAAATCACGTTGGTGACGTTTGAACATAAACGAAAAAGCTTACGGTTATAATAGGTGATGATGTGCAGGCAGTTGAGCAGCTGCCTCTTGTATTCGTGAATTCTCTTGACTTGAACGTCAAACATGGAGCTCGGATTGATCTTCACCTTGTAGTGCTCTTCCAAGTGGATGGCGAATTTAAGTTTGTTTTCCTGAAATATGACAGAGCGAAAATATCAAGAAAAAACAAATTATTGGAAAAAAATATTTGAAAAAAGCAAAATAACAGAGGACGCATAACAGTAAAAAAAGGGTGATGGCAGCCTGCTTCAAGAACTGGACTCGACCTGCTTAGTCTCATTATCGCCCTCTGCCCTGAGGCGAAAGAGTATTGAGCCTCGCTTATCACTGAGGGTTTGCAGAGTGAGACATGCAATTCTGTTGCCTCATGGCAGAGGCAGTGCAGTGTTACACTTCATACTCATCATATTCATAATATTACAAATATCAGGTGGAAATTCAGTGATTGGCATGCTGTTAGCTAAGTAATACTATCACTTATTCGATTGTTAAGGCTGAGGTGTGCAGAAATCACAATCCTCTGTCTCACTATTGCCCTCTGTTATGAGGCAAAGTAGTTGTGTGCCTCACTCTACTTCTGTTATAATGATTTGATTTCCTAAATTAATCATTGTGAAAAGTGTTGATAATTTCAAGAGTTTTCCATCAAGTCCCCCATCCGGACATAACATTCCAGTAAAAAATGGTTCAATTGAATGAATCCAAAATTAATATATTTAACTTGTGATTAAGGGCTATACAAATAAATGTGACTTGACTTGAACTATTAATGAAATGCGATTCCTTTTTTAAATAATACCCAAAGGGCGACGCCATTCAGCTGACGAACAGGACTTGCCCCTGTTTGGGCTCGCTATTGCCCTCTGCCATGAGTCAAGAGAATTGCATGCCTCACTTTGCGTCTGCAGACACTCATCTCAGTAATACATTACATACTGCTGCTTTGAAATTAAAGCATGTCTGTTAACTTGTTAATACTACCACTAATTCTATTGCTTGGGGCTGAGGTGAGTGCCTAATCAGAATAATTGGTTTCACTATCGCCCTCTGCTATGAGGCAAGAAAATTGCGAGCCTCAGTCTGCATGTGTTGTTATTTGGTTTATTGAATGAATTAACATAAAAGTGTTAAGACTGTAGGGGAGATAGGACCTAGTTAGGCTACGTCTTTTTCCCACCAGGTCTTTCTTTCTTTCTTTCTTTCTTTCTTTCTTTCTTTCTTTCTTTCTTTCTTTCTTTCTTTCTTTCTTTCTTTCTTTCTTTCTTTCTTTTTTTCTTTCTTTCTTTCTTTCTTTCTTTATTTCTTTCTTTCTTTCTTTCTTTCTTTCTTCTCAATTGTTTCATAAAATTGCTGATTTTGAATTGATTGCAACATTGTATTTGGATGAACAGTGGGGGAATTAAATGTCAAATTAAACAAAAGAGAAAACGTGAACATACAAAGTAACGGAGGCTTGCATATCGGGAAAAACTGGACTGAACCTGTGTGGTCTAACTTTTGCCTTTTGCTATGAGGCAAGATAATTTCATGCCTCACTCTGAGTCTGCAGAGGCTCAGCACAGCACTGTGTCTTAGTGGTTCTTTGGAATAAAAGCATGACTTGACTTCCTGTTAGGTTGCTGATATTATAACTAATTTTAAAAGCAGAATCTTTGGTCCCACTAACCACCCTCTGTCATGAGGCAAAATAATTGTGTGCCTCTTTCAGCATCTGCTCAACACAATATGTTATATACTGATATTTCTGAATATAACCATGGCTTGATTTGCTGGTTTCTTGCTTTTACTATCACTGATTCTGTTGTTTGGGGCCAAAGTGGGTGCCAGATCAGAATCTTTAGTCTCATTATGAGACAAGACAACTGCGTGCCTCACTCTTGATAATTTTATTTCCTAATTGAATTATTATGTAAAGTGTTCAGACTCTCACAGGGACAGGACTAAGTTAAGCTTCCACTGTTTCCTATCAGTTCTTTTTTACTTTCTGTTTTCTTAATTGTCTGGCAGTTGTTTGTCCTTAATTCATTATAATACCAAAATAAGGAGGTATGCATATCCGGGACTACAATGAACCAGACCTGCTTGACTTTTGCGACATCTCGGATGAAAGCGTCATCGTTGACGAACTTCCGCAGGCGCTGCAGCTGGTCCAGGTCCCGAATGAAGTCCTCGCCGATTCTCTGGATCGGAAAAAGTTAAATCATGGTTTGGGTACGGTAAACTGAAAAAGAAAATGGCCGGCGGTGTCCGACCTCTGCAATGACTTCGGCCAGACCGGGGTTGCACATGACCAGCCAGCGTCGAGGCGTGATGCCGTTGGTCTTGTTCTGGAACTTGTGTGGCTCCATCTCGTAAAAGTCCTTGAACCTGAAAGGTGCGTGGACATATAAGGACGGTGGAGCCAATCACCGGTGACGGCGATTGTATCTAAAATGCCCCAAATTGTTTTCTTTTTATGCCCTGCAGGGTTTTTCCTACATTGTCATTAGTCTCTAAATGGTACATGACACAAGACATTATTTTAATTATTCAATCACCAGTCCACTATATAAGATTCTCTGGCTTTAGTCTCCTCAGTTGTGTGGGAGTTGAAGGTCCATCTCAAGTACTTACAAAATATCAACCATAATACTTTACTTCATACTTGAACTGTTTTCCCATAACTTTTAGAACCAGACCATTTTTTTTCTTCGGGGACTTATTTGTGTGTGCCGGATGGCCAACTGAACTGGTGAGTTTCAGTTGTTAGCATTAGCCATAGTGCTAACCCATGCCAATGCTAACATTTGCTGTGATAATACTGTTTTCGTTCAAATATAGGTTGTTTTTGAATCCGTCACGGTTGCCATGGTGCCCAATTGGCCCCGCCCGTGTAGCTCCAGCTGCAGCTTGTTGACAGATTGGCTCCCTGTCAGTATTTAAACTCTGTCCGGTCAGTCCCCTTTTGGTCAGTCCATCTGCGAATCTCTGTTTTTACACAGCAAGTCCGTTTTTTTTGCTCCCGTTTGTCTCCCTCTACGATCTGTTTTGATCTCGACCACATCTGCTCTCCCGTCCCGAATTACGACCTGTTCTGATCTCGACCACGTCTGTTCGCCCGTCCCGAATAACAATCCGTTTTTTTATCTCAACCCCGTCTACTCTCCTCTACTGCCTTTTGACTTGTTTCCGATCCCGACCACGTTTTTGCTCTTCTATCCTGGCTACTGACCCGTTTTTTCCGTTCCCGACACCGCCATCGCTCGCCATGGAAGTCCCACTTCCGCGTACAGAGCGACCTGCCTCCCGCGTCCAGTGGGCGCAACCCCCACCCTTTATTCTAATAAAACTTGTGAGAAACGTTACGTGAGCGGGTCCTGTTTCCGTTCTGGTCTTGACAAGATCATGCTAAAAAGCTAATAATAAGCATGCTCACATATGGTCGAATGCAATGCAATGATTCATCTGGATGTTTTTCAATGTCATATTTGTTATGCTAATGTTAGCATTTTCTTACCTGTAGCTTAAACATGATTTTGAATTATTTTGTAAAAGGATTCTATGGTCTATGCTGGGCAGGTGCCATACCACGGACAAACTCTTTTGGCTGGCGAGCTAAGAATCAAGTCAGGAGCCCAAGGACGGCCTCTTTTGTCAATCAATCTCCTAGGGAACCTGAGCCCATTGTCTGGTAGGAGGAGCTACAGCCTGTTAACTTCTCTTAACCTACTCATATTAGGCATTGTCCTGTGGAAATTTGTAAAGCGAAAGAGACTGCCATACTTTTGTTCCTTATTTATGAATTCTGACTGGGACTGAACTGGTATGACTGCAATTTGATTTTTTTATTTATTATTTGTTTTCTATCTCTGCACACTTTCTTTTTCCTTTTCAACATAGATATTGATTGCACCAAGTTAAATACTCGGTCTTTGGTTCTTGTTCTTGAGCTCCAGTAGCCCACCAGTAATGGGTTTTAATGTTATCATAATTATACAGTGTAAAAGAAATACTTGCTACACGTACACGGTGGCTTTGAGGATGTCGGAGTGGATCTGGGCTACCCCGTTGACGGCGTGGGATCCCACAATGCACAAGTGAGCCATGTTGATCCTTTTCTGACCACCTTCTTCGATCAGGGACATGCGACCCAGACGATCGTTGTCGCCGGGGAAATGGGCTGCCACGTTCTGAAAACAAAAGCGTACATCATTTCAAAATTGTCAACGTTATTCCAGTCTTGTGAACTGCTGCCCCTCCCCAAACCAGTGATGGAAATAACACGTTACAAAAATACTTTTTTCTGTAACGAGTACTCTAACGCGTTATGGTTATTTTGTAACTCAACTATCGTTACAAGGCGGTACGTTACTCATCTACTTTCTAAAATAAAAGTATGAATTGCAGCGTTCTCTGTCCTTGGATGCAGTGTTCCCTCTAAGCTGCGCGCGTGCGCAATTGCGTACTGCTCGCACATTATCAGCGCACAAGAAAATCTAGCCAGCGCACAAAAATGAGGGCTCAAATTACTAATTAAGAAGCGACTTAAGTCAAAGTTACAGTGCATAAAGGTAAAATAACACGGGTTCCCCTGACGTTGTGTCCTAAATGCAGTATTTTGAAATCAATGTCAAACGAAGTTGAAAAGTAAAGTTAGTAGTTTGTCGAGAACCGGCTTCTTCGGCTCAGCTCACTAAAAGGAACCGGCTCTTTTGGGTCCTAAACGGCTCTTCAGGTTGTTTTTGATTTTTTAATCCCGACATGACCAAATATTATGTAAAACTTTGCACAAAATGACTTAAAAGAAGGGGGGAATAGAACAAAAAAGAAAAAAATACCAAAATGAAAAAGTAGTGAAAAGCTGGGAAAAAAAGAAACAAAAGGAAGAGGAAAAAAAGAAGGAAACATTTAGAAAAAAAGCCAGAAAAAAAAGAAAAGAAAGAAACATAGGAAAAAAGTAAATGGAGAACAAAAAGAAAAAAGTAACAGCTCGGAAAAAATAAAAACAATGAGATTTTTTTTAAAGGAGTTTAAAAAAAAATAGAAAAAAAAACGGAAAAATGAAGAAAACGTTTGTGTTGCATTCAAATAATTTCCAATTATATCAAGTGAATCGTGTTGCCAACATTGTACTTCCACTAAAAAATGTGACTAAGTACAGTTCTGTATCTTGCAACCGACTCAATAAGCCCCCAAAAATGTTAATATTATGCGACAAAATATATCAGGAAATAAAATGAAATGGATATCTTGTGAAATAATTGTAAGAACAAACGACATTTGTAGGCCCTGCAACCTTTGCAATAGTACATGAGTCAATTCATTCAAAAGAGAAAAATAATTTTGCATTGCCGGAAACTCCGCAAAATGTCACTTGATGTCAAGTTTTGGACATGTTTGATAATTATTTATCTTGCCACACTTGGAATTATGGTTGCTCACTGTTGTTTCAAGCGTTGCTCACCAACTTTGTGTGAACGCTCAGACCCGTGGAAAATTAGAGGGAACATTGCTTGGATGTGACATACTACTCTCAAATTACAACACCGAACTGTGATGGCCGTGTTTATATGGACCTACTGAATACAGTTATGGAGGTGCTGTCTCAAGCATAGAGTACAAGGGCCATGTATTTCTCCCAATTGATATTCTTCCTACTGTATATACTTGCATCTAAGCTGTATTTAAAATACTGAAATCAGGGTTCAGTTTATATGTGCATATTTGGTTGCATGTCATCAGTAGCAAATGGGAGTATGTGGGGAGGGGTTTGGCTTATAAGGGGAACAACCAAATCAATGGGGCAATCATGAGTAAATAGTGAGAGTGCTAAATTTTGGTCTTTTAATAGGTAAAATTATATTTGCTATAAAATCTCATTTTTCTTCTTCTTTGTTCATTTTTCTTCTTATTAAGCATCACCCTGCAAGTTTAAGACCCTTGGTTTTAATCCAATTTAATTTAACGTCTAGGCCCCAAGCGACCGTCTACATCCCCGAGAATCCGTCACAATCGCTGGAGACAGAAATTACTTTTGACTTTTATCATTTAAAAAAATCAGACATGCATCAATGACCACATGCCTGCTGGTGAATGGAGAAATTATTGCTATTGTTCATTTCCCACTGATCAAATAAGCAGCAGATGAAATATGGATGAGTGGGCTTAAAGGAACAGTGTGTAATTTTGAGCACTAGATGCCGCTGTATTGTGCTGTTCAAATGAAAATGAGTGCTGAAGAGCAAAAGGGGGAACACAAACTACGGAAACTCTAAGTGACCAAACTGAGACATTGTTTTTCCCCTTTTTTGACCAGCATTTTGATAAGGAATAAAAAGTAAGAAAACAGGAAAAGAAACGAACATAGGAACACAAGTTTTGAATAAGAAAAGGAAAATGGCCAATGAGAGAAGAAAAGGGGGAACATGAAAGAAAAAAATGGTAAAATTCAATTTAAGAAAACTCAGAAAACAATTAAAAGAGAAATAGAGGATTGAAAAGAAAAAAGGGACCTTGGACAATTCTAGTAAGCAAAGAAAGAGGGATAATAAGGAATGAACAGAAAAACGAGTGTAAAAGGGGGAAAATAATGAAAACAAGGAAATGATACACGTTTTTGGTTTTGTGGTTCCCCTGGGAGCAAAATGACGGAGCAGCTTCATCGACAGACTGCTGTCACAGTTGAGTTCCACGGACCGACTGAGGAGATCATTTATTCCTCATGCCATGAGGCTCTTTAACTCCACCCGGGGGAGTAAAAGCCCACATTAAACCCCACCCCCACATTTCTATATTACCCTATTTTTATTACAGTGTGTATTTTTGTTGTACTATTTAAATACTCTACAGCAAAACGTTATATTGGGTATTTTTGTATTCTATATCTTTATTTTATTATTTTATTTTTTAACACAAGGATACTGCTGGAAGTGTGAATTTCCCTACGAGGATGATTAAAGTATCTATCTATCTATCTATCTATCTATCTATCTATCTATCTATCTATCTATCTATCTATCTATCTATCTATCTATCTATCTATCTATCTATCTATCTATCTATCTATCTATCTATCTATCTATCTATCTATCTATCTATCTATCTATCTATCTATCTATCTATCTATCTATCTATCTATCTATCTATCTATAATGTTAGCTTTCTGGGTTATGAAAATTCAAAACTTTTTTTTGATCTACGAGTATTTTCAAAATGAATGTTTACATGAGAGTTCGTGTATTTTGTCTTGCTTTTTATAAATATTGAAGGTTTGGATCCCGTCCCTCCATCCCCAAAAGGCATTAAATAATACAAAATGTCCCGCCACAACAAAAAGCAATGAAATCTCTCACATCATGTTTGAATACAGCACTCTGAGTTGCATTTCAGCATCTGAAAATTGCTATACAAACACAATTTTGATTTAATATGATTTAACAAGATCAAAGCACAGGTTGGAATAGAATCCTCCCCAGCTATTTTTGTTTTGTTTTGTTTTTGTAAGCAGTCGCCACAAGGACAAAACGTGCAAGGCATGCCAAATCCAAGCAGATTGCAGTTTGTGTAAGTGACCTCTAAGTGGCGCCGGTTGATTTCATAGATGATTTCCAAGTGTCGGGGCAGGAGATGCGCAAAAAGGTCGACCGGCCATCGCTCCAGGGCTTCCGGGAGGACGGTGTGGTTCGTGTAGGCGCAAGTGCGCACACACACGTCCCAGGCCTGGATAAATAAAGTATTAATGGACTTCAAGCACAAGGGCCAAAACAAGCTTAACTGACCTTATCCCAGGGAAGTTTCTCTTCGTCCACAAGAACTCTCATCAGTTCTGGGATGGCCATGGCTGGGTGAGTGTCATTCAACTGGATGGCCACCTGAGAGCAGCAGAAGGTTTATTTATTTTGAATTAGTTTAGAATAAGTAGAGAAGGGTTGTCAAAATCATAAAAATTATACTCGGGGGCAGACTAGTAGATTGAAGAGAAAGAAATAAAGAAAAAGAGAAAAGAGAAAGAAAGAAGGGGAGAGGGTAAGAAAAAACGAGAAGGATGAAAGGAGAAAAGAAGAAAGATCGAGAAATAATGAGAGATAGAGAGAGGGAGGGAAAGTGAGACCAGGCGAGAAAGATAAAAGAACAAAAGAAAGAAATATGGAGAAAGTGAGAGCGGGAGAAAAAAAGAACAACAGAAAGAGGAGACTGAGATAAGGGGAAGAGAGTGAGAAAGGTAAAAAGTGAGAGGACAAAAACGGAAGAGGGAGAGAGACGTTTTCTCCTTTCTCCCTCTCTCTCACGTTCACTCTTTGTGTCTCTTCCCCTTCCTCCCATTTTCTTTGCACTATCACTCTTTTCTTTCTCTCTCTGCTCCCTCTTTTTTTTCTCTTTTCCTCTCTCATTATTTTCTCTCTCTCTTAGTCTTTCTTTATCCTCTCACTTTTTCCTTCTCCCTTACTCTTTGTCTCACTTTCTCTCGTTCTCTCACGTTCAATATCCCTTTACTTCTCTCTTTCTTTCTTTTTCTGTTCCCTCTATCTCTATTTTTCTCTTTAATCTACCAGGCCGGCCCGCATGAGAATGTTTTTTCTGTGGCCATCAAGCTAAAATGAGTTTGACACTCCTGTTTAAGACGAATCTTTGTAGATTTTAAAGATGTCGCAGAGTCCCATTAAATGGAATTGAGCACGAATAATGACCACTCGATTTCTAAGGTAAGATCAGTGACCAAGTCACATCGCTGAAGGTGAACACTGTACATCCGTATCCTTCTTGTTTGCAGTATTTTATGACATTTTTACATAAGACCTTGTTTTGAAAGTGATACTTATGGCAAACATGATGGTCAAAATTAACTTCACCAGTCATAGGTAACTGCCGGAGGGGGACAAGTTTTAAGTGGAATATTTGATGACATGAGACCAGGGCCGTAGCCCCGCTAACATGAACTGGAACTGGAGGAGAACCCAAATGCGTGACATTTCTCACACAAGCTTTTATTTTACGGAAAATGGGGCAGTCATGCACATTAACCCAAACGCCAGTGATTCGGCGATCATTGGACGGAAAACGTAAGGCCGTAGTCTGGCGTGGAATGACAGGAAGCCAGAGGCTGACGACATCGATACCAATCGGATACTGGACAGGATAGATATCAAAACTGGATATCAAATTTAAACAGGACAAACTAGACGGGAACAAAACTGGAAATCGATATTAAACAGGACAAAATAGACAGGAATAAAACCGGACAGGAAACACAGGCAGGAAAACTGGACAGAGTTAAAACCCGTGTCTTGCCGGTCCAGAGGTTCGATGACGGACTGCCAAAAGGTGAGTGAGAGCACTGAGCTTAAATAGAAGGGAAGCCAATCTGTCAACGAGCCGCAGCTGGCGCCGATTGGGCGCCATGGCAACCGTGACACCCGCAAACGCACATAACGCGTACTGCGTAGGGCATCAAGTGCCCAGAAGGGCAAAAAAAGTTTAAAGTGTTAATAACATGCGCTGAATCTGCTTTGTTCCTTGGCCTATCTCCAGTCTCATGGTGCCCCCTTCCCACCACAGTGGTATGTTCGATTATGCCTCACTTTGGTGAACACCTGTGTGAACATGGCCTCGAAACGGCTCCAAGAGTCTGGAGCGGAGAAAAGAAAAAAGAAGAACCGGGATGAAGCGCATACGTTGCTTGCCGGGTGTTAAAATAAAAATGCTCATTATTGTACAGTATTTCCACACCCGTTTGGAACACTGTTTTAAAGGGCGCACTTTACTTGGTTCAAATTATTCTTTGTCGGCTCACCATAAAGCATTTGTGCTTAGGGCAACCAAATGGCTAACAACGGCCCTGTATTATTTCATAAATTCTATCAAATCATCACCAAGTTAAATAAAATTAACTGAAGGATTAGTTTTTGTCAGGAGATAAGGTTTAGCAGCTTTGTTTAATGTTGTCTTAAAATATATGGTGTGGCTCTGACTGAAAATAAAATGTAAATATTTTGAATTCATCTTTGGTGTTTGAGCCAAAAACGTCCCTGACACCCGATTAAAGCCCCCCCCCCCAAAAAAAAAAAACTAAATATGTTTACAACATTTTGGAAACCATTTCCTAACCAATGTGTCAACCATCATTTGAATCTGTCACTATTGGCTAAAGTTATTCGTGGGTAAAGGAGGCGGGTCCTTTTTAGCATTTACAGGCTCTCATAGGCTAAAGCGGGGCAAAACAAAGCCTGCAATTGATGAACGTGAATCACAGTTCGGTTGCTCCACGACATGGAGAATACATATTTCACTAGTCTGTATTTGAAAACAGGAATTATGAGGTTAAACAGACAGCTCGCAACAAGCAACGTCTATCGATGCAGATGCTTTTGTCAGATTTTTTTCTTTTATTTGTCGGCATTACTGCTTGTTTTGGAGTGTGTAAATATTTTACACGGTTGGATTTACTACAGACGGGTCGGTGCAGCGTCTGCCGTCATTCGGACCCTGTACCGGTCCGTCGTGGTGAAGAGGGAGCTGAGCCGAAAGGCAAAGCTCTCAATCTACCGTTCGATCTACGTTCCTACCCTCACCTATGGTCATGAACTTTGGGTCATGACCGAATGAACACGATCCCGGATACAAGTGGCCGAAATGAGTTTCCTCCGCAGGGTGTCTGGGTTCTCCCTTAGAGATGAGGTGAGAAGCTCAGTCATCCGGGAGGGACTCTGTGTAGAGCCACTGCTACTCCGCATTGAGAGGAGCCAGTTGAGGTGGCTCGGGCATCTGATAAGGATGCCTCCTGGACGCCTCCCTCGGGAGGTGTTCCGGGCATGTCCCACGGGCAGGAGGCCCCGGGGGCGGCCCAGGACATGCTGGAGAGACTTTGTCTCTCGGTTGGCTTGGGAACGCCTCGGGATCCCGTCGGATGAGCTGGAGGAGGTGGCTGGGGATAGGGACGTCTGGGCTTCCCTTTTAAGGCTGCTGCCCCCGTGACCCGACCTCGGATAAGCGGAAGATAATAGATGGATGAATGAATGGATGGATGGATTTACTACACTCACTGATGTAAGAGGACCATGGTTGCATATTATTATTGAACGTGATGGCTGCAAGACGACTTTGGTGACCTACCCCGGCTTTATATTTTCCCAGTATCTTGTTTCAGACTGATCTTGATGTTTCTGCGATGAGTCAATTTTTAAATTCAATTCAATTCAATGTGTTTATTGTCATATGCATCGTAAAAAAACACGTTTCACCTCACAATGAAATTTTTACTTTGCTCTCCACACAGTTGACAGCGAAAAAGGAACTAAGAAACGGTTGGCATTTCTTGAATCCCAAGAGTTTAACCTTCCTAATGATATGTGTAATGACACATTTGATTGATTGGTGACATCGTACAAACACCGTGTCCGTACGTGTCAGAGACACTTATTCACTTCTTTGCGAATGTTAAGGGGTTAATAGGTTTGCCTGAACTATCCGACTGGGTTTTTTTACGTTCCCACTGTAGCGCCTTATAGTCCGTTGCGCCGTATGTATGGAAAATACAGGACACTAAGCTATTTTTGGGGGGTGCGCCTTATAGTCGTGAAAATACGGTAATACGATATCTGGATGGAAATTATTGGAGTGATCTACAACCGAATATCTTTCTAGAACATTGTATAATTGGACATTAGACGAACGTATGGGCAGAGGTTTCAATATCAATGCAGTACAATGGCCAGATGTTATCTTCATCATGAAGACATGATTTTCATTTTTTATGGAAAAATATTATTCATCATTTTAAAATGTGTTTATTTATGGGCGGTACGCGTCGTTTGACGTGTCCTTAAGAAGGTGAAAGCAGAATATTTTCTCGATTGAATATTTGCCCAACTGAGCCTGTATGCTATATTTTCCATTGTGCCTATCTGTTATTATCTTTTATTAGAGCTGTTTGGTGAAAGAACACATTAGGTTCCAGGAATGAGGGCTGGAGAGTTATGGCGTTCATATTTGAGCACATTTAAGAAATGGACGTGCTTGCACCCGCGTCATGAATGAGGCTGCAATAATGAGACAAGCCAGGAGGTGTCAGTATTGGGTAACAAAGTTCTAAATTCTATACAGCTCTTTTTTATTTGGGAAACGTTTAGATATGCGGTTCTCAATCCATCACGTCATCAAATGTATTATAAATTCCTATAATAAGCGAGATGAAATGGGAACATTTTAAGTCAAGCGCAGGAAGATGTTTTCCATTTGACAGATGCCATGCTCTAAAAATCCCCCCCTCACCTTGTCGGGCAATTTGCTGAAATCTGTGCGAGCAATCTCCCTGGAGCCAAACTTGGAAACCTTGAAACGGCGAATGATGTCTTGCAAAGTGGCCGACACCACAAAGTATTCTTGCTTCAGACGAAGCTCCTTGCCCTCGAAGAACTGCAACAGGAGAGTTTCAACATGTTCATACCTTTTTAATTTGTTTATATTCGCTCGTCTCGCATACATGAATTCTGCACGATCATTACAAAAGTTACTGCCGGACTAGTCATCATTTTTTTTTTTTAAATCTTACTCTTTAGTAAACATAGCAGCTTTACAACCTTATATTCTATAGCTTATGAATGACCTATATTTAATGTTGTAACACCCATTGCAGTCTGGCAACTTCTCAAGTTTTCTTTGTTTTCCTCATGCTGAGGTTTTGAGATTTCCCTTGGCCTCATGTAGGTTTTAGATCAGGGATTGGTGTAATTATAGTATGTTATCTGTAATAGGCTGTGTAATAATAGTATGTGGTCTGTTATAGTCCGAAGTCTGAACAGCCCTTTGAGACTTCTTGTGATTAAGGACTATACAAATATACATGACCTGAGTGAAATAATCCTTGTATCAATTTTCATACCTTTAAACTGAAACGTTTTCCTTTTATGTGATTTTTTTTTATCATTTCAAATTGTGTTCAGAAAAAAAAAAGAAAATTGTAAAATACACTGCTACGTATAATAAGCCACACTGAATTAATGGAAAGTAGGGGAAAGAACCGAGAAAAATACTGAAATATGTGTAGTTTATTTGCTCAATGAGATTAATTATCTCCGGTTTCATTCCATATCAAAGGGTCTCAAACATGATATTGTAAGTCCCCAAACCATCCCCCCCCACCATATTGTTTAATTCCAGCGCAAGAGTTTGATATGGACGTTCCCTCCGGAGAGTAGATTGTCACCTCCATTCAACTGAAGATTAAAGGACAGTGGACAAAGGACCTCGCACATAAATTGAGTTTCTCCTGTGTGTTAAAACAGTTTTATTTGCTTTACCATGGCCGTAAAATACAACCTGACTGTATTTGTTTCGTCTTACGTCACACAAGGTGAATTTTACAGTACCTGTTTTTGCAAAAGCCATGTTCAAAAGAGTTAGTGTTCATAAAATGAAAGGGGAAAACGTACATCAGAGTCTGAATTACAATAGTTTGATTGATTATCTCGTGTTTTTAGTCCTTCCTGATTGTCTGATTGATATTTGCACAAATTCTCAATAATTTTCATTTTATTTTTGGAACTAAAATGTAAGAGTGGTATATTTAATTTTATAAAAAAGGCCGATTGTCTTCTTGCCCATTTTGGTTTTAAGCCGGATCGTCTCGGTCAGTGGTAGTAAACAACAACGTCATCGTGGATTAACGATATTGTTGCGGTATTATACTGTATTTGGTCTGTCTTATTGTGAGTAAATAGGTGCTGTGTCGTGATTGCTTTATAAGGGAAATCGCAATCATTAATGAATGGAGCAATTGTATGAGGTTGACGGGTAGGAGTTTGCAAAATAGCCGTATGGAACATATCATTTTTAAAATATCATCCTAGAGTAGGTCAAAACATTGTTCTTTTTTTCTTTCTGTTAACATCATTTTTGTTATAAAAATACGATAATTGCTAAGTAGCAATGCTCTGAAAGAGTAGGTTGTTTGGACAGAGATGTTTCTAAATCATCCCAAGTGCATGGCTTTGTGTATAACAATAAAAATAGCATAGAGTGTAGGGTTTGATAATAATAACTATGATTGCTCTACAATTGACAATCTCAGTGAACGGAAATTGACTTGTTGAAATTCTGACGGTTCCCGAACGTTGTGTCAACCACTTTTCTGCCCTCAATTGCGCAGACATAAATTATAGTGGTGTGCTTTCTAGCTAAATCTCTAAGGTTACGGAGCTAATCCTCCATCTGGAGTCTTTGTGGGGTTTTATGCAGGATTTAAAAGGCATCTGAAGACAAAGAACCTGTGGACCTCAGGGTCCATATTATGGAAATTCCTCTTTGAAGATTCAAATATATACCTGGATAAGGAGCAAAAAATGAGTGTCAGGGTCTTACATTGTCGTTTGGATACAGCACACGTGAGATGTTTTCAGCCAGGTTGCGGTCCAGCACTGCCTGAATGTAGCCGCCCACGTTGACTGTCACACAAATACATTTTATTTCACACATACAGTACACCCAAGATGAATACAGTAATCCCTTGATTTATCACAGTTTTACTTTTAGCTGTTTCGCTACTGCATCCTGATTAGCTAAACAGTCACCCTATCTCTTCTCAACCTGTGTGTCAAAGTTGTGGTTTAATATGTATGTAAAACAGCTTGCTGGATTTACATTAGGTACACTACAGTCCAAATGTTTAGCGTCACCGTGACAATTTAGCGTTTTTCAATGAAAAAGTCACACTTTTATTTATCAAATTATTTTTCTTATGTCTGGGAATGTCTCTTCCTTTAGTTGGTCAGTCTCAGATTGGGTTTTTCTTTGGCACTCTGTCTTTAAGGTCGGCATCTCAGAGTCGCACCTTCACTGTAGATGTTGACACTGCTGTTTTGACGCTACTTTTTAATCAAGCTGGTAGTTGAAGACCTCTAACCCCTCTAATTCTCAAATTTGAGGCTCTAATCTACTTGTAATCACTTATCTTTCTACTCTGAACTCAGCCCATTTGTGCTGTTCTCTGAAGAGAGTAGTACACACTGTTAAAGGAGATGTTCAGTTTATTGGTAATTTCTTGCATGGAATAGCCACCTTTTCTTAGAATATGTATAGACTGTTGAGTTTCACTCAAAAGTTCTCTGCTCGAGTGTGATGTTAGCAGGTTAAAGAAAGGTCAGCTTTATAGTTAGTTTCTCTAACCAGCTAAACTGTTTTCAGAGTGCTACTGTAATTGCACAAGGGACTTATATCATTCATTAGCCTTCTAACGCCATTATCAAATAACAGACATTTGCAGCTAAAATTGTAATTTACCACGTTAACAATGAATGGTGTGTATTTCTGATTAGTTGCATGTTATCTTCATTGACAAAAATTGTGCTTTTCCTTAAAGGACATTTATAAGCAACTCCAAAATTTTAAATCATACTCTAAGTGCAAATTCTCTTGGAACTTTGGCGAGTAGCTCGATAATCGAACCTTTTGATAGACTGTACAGTGCAGTTCTCCAAAGTAATTGATGGTGGCATGTTGGTGTTTAACGGTATTTTCCCAAATAAAAAATAGCAATGATAACTTTCTATCACAAAAAAGACAACACACCTACGCCGCAGATATAAGGAAAAAACGCTGTGAAGCAAATTTAGGATGCAGCGGGTCTTTCGGAAGAGCAGTGAAATGCACCCTTAGAAGAAGTATCTGTGAGTGAGGGTATGCCCCAGCGGCAATGTTGTGCTGTTTGTTGCTATGTGATTGGTAGGCGTACAAAAAAATTCACAAACACTTTAGTCACCATTTATCCACCGTATTTTGTTGTGTGCTTTTCATAATAATTTATTTTTTTCCATGTTAAGTGATTTTTGGAATGCAACCCCTGCAAAGAACCAGGGATTACTGTACATGAAGAAAAAAAAAACCTCATACAGTCTTTGAGATTGAACTCGCACGGCGCCTTCGCCGACCACAGCCGCATAGTGTTGACTACATTATTCCTGTAGCCGGGCACCGGTGTGTCGTATGGCAGTGCCAAAACCACCTGCCAACAAATTACAGGAAGAGGAGACCGTTAAGAATATATGACTTCTGAAGTCGCTATAAATAAATATAATCTTTATTGTTAATCATTCTCCGGCCCACCTGCGTGTCCACCCATTTGACACCGTCGGGTGTATGCTCAGTCTTGCCATAGAAGTGCACGGGGCGCATGTACTCTGGACGGGCCTTTTCCCAAGCGTTCCCGTAACGTAGCCAATCGTCAGCCTCTTCCACCTGGAAACACACAACCAGTAGTGATGTGTCTTTATCGTGAACGACGGTAGCCAGCTCCCTTTGAGATAGTTACATGTCATTAAAGATCGTATTGGTTCTATAAGCTGGCTTTTTGAAGGGAACAACTGGAGCCGACTTCCTTTAACAGAGTGACGTGATATTGCCAAATGTAACATTTTTATGAGCTGCTCTTTGAAGTTAACTACGGGAGCCAGCTCCCTTTCAAATATTGATGCATCATTTGTGAACAGAATTGCTCTATGAGTCTGCTCGTTGAAGTGAACATCAAGGGCCAGCTCCCTTCAAGATAATGATGTGTCATTCACGAACGTAACAATTCTATGAGCTAACTCTTTCAAATGATGGACGGGAGGTGGCTCCCTTTGAGATGGTGATGTGTCATTGGCAAACCTAATGGCTCCATGAGGCGAAGAATTGGGGCCGGCTTTCCATCTATCAAAAGCTGTCGCCCTCGGGATAGTGAATTTTCGTTCCTGAACATAATGGCTCAATGAGTCAGCTCTTTGAAGTAAACGACAGGCTCTCCACCAATTCGAGATATTGGTGTGTCGTTTGAGAACACAACTGTGAGCTAACTCTTTGAAGTGAATGACAGGGGCTGGCTCTCTTAGAGATAATGACTTGTCATTGGCAAACATAATGGCTCTATTACGTGTACCACGGAAGCCGCCTTTCCCAATCCGGAGCCGACCCTTTTCAAGATATTGATGTGTTGTTCACGGACACAACAGCTCTTTTTAGTGAGTCGAGCTGAAATAGCTGGTCCTCTAAAATGACCCGGGGTTTCTTAGTGATTCTGGCAAAAAAGTGGCTTCTCGAAAATGTATCCAGGATTCTAATCAGTCGGCCCTTTTCAGTGGGGCAAGCTGAAAGCCGGAATTCCGAACGTACGCGAGTTAGAGTGTAGATATGATTCACTCAGAAAAAGCATCAGAAAATGGAAAGCGTTACCAACCTGCCAGCCGTTGACTATTTTCTGATTGAAGATTCCGAATTCATAACGGATGCCGTAGCCGTAAGCAGCCAGGCCCAAGGAGGCCATGGAGTCCAGGAAACAAGCTGCACACAATTTCAAAGAAATCAACATTCCAGTTTGGGAATAAACCCAATACCATCATATCAAGCGCTCACCAGCAAGTCGCCCCAATCCACCGTTTCCCAAACCGGCGTCTTCCTCCATATCTTCTAGTTCCTCCATGTCCAGACCCAACTTAAGATTCCGGGGAAATTGACATTAGGAAGACAATTGGAATTCTCAAATTTATGACTGTTTTTCACCTGGTACGTGGCTTCATCACAGGCGTTTTCCAGGGCCAGGTTGACCATCGTGTTCTGGAGGGTGCGGCCCATGTAGAACTCCAGAGAGATGTAGTACACACGCTGTGGTGAGGGACACATTTTATAGCACCAGTTTGACATATATTTATACTATGATTTGAAGGTTTGCTGTCGCTTAGAAATGTCCTTTATTTTGAAGGAAGAATACTGTTTTCTAATAAAGATACTATGAAACTAATCAGAAATACACCCGATACATTAAATGTTAAATGACTATTTTAACTGTAAATGTCTTTAATGCAATAACTACATAAAAGTAGAGAGGCCCACTTCAATAATTGGCACACAGAGAGTTCTAATACTACATTGTGTTTGGTATTTGCATTAGAAGGCTAAAAGCTTATTTGAAAACTAGGTGCGAAGATGTTAGCACAGCTGAAAACAGTTTAGCAGCTGGTGTGAGAAGCTGTAAAACTGACCTTCCTTTGAGCTCGGCGAGTATATGGAGCATCGCATTTGTGGGTGTGATTAAACATTCATAATGGCCAGAAAAAGTAGTTTTTCTGTAAAACTCGACAGTTTATTATTGTTCTAAGAAATGAAGGCTATTCCATGCCAGAAATTGCCAAGAAACTGAAGATCTCCTACAATGGCATGTTCTACTCCCTTCAAAGAAACGGCACAAACAGGCTCTAACCAGAGTAGAAAGAGAAGTGGCAAGATGACAAGTCTCTAGTTTGATAAATAGACACCTTACAGGTCCTCAACTGGTGGTTTGGTTTATAAGTAAACACACAACACTAGGTTCAACATCTACAGTGAATAGGTGAGTCCGAGATAGTAATATCTAAAACTGACCCGCAAAAGGAAGAGATTCATATGGACAAAAAACATTGGAATTACACAACTCATTTGATAAATCTGAGTGACTTTTTGTTGGAAAACACAAAATTGTCAGGGTGTACATCTTGAGGAGGACCTTCAGAATAGGTTTACGGTTCTTACTGGAGGTTTTAGCACAGAATCAATTGATGTCTTCTCTCCTTATTTTGAGTGTTGAACTATGAACTGAACAAGTGGTCCTTTTTAGCTGGATATTTTGGATTTTACAGAGGATATTCAAACCAGGCTGGAGTTTATTATTGGAGGTTTGAGCTTAACAACGATTGATATATTTTGCTTATTTTGAGCGTGTACTAAACTTTAAACTAAACAATTGGTCCTTCAAGACAGATATTGTATATCTTAGGGAGTACCATACAACAAGAGGTAAGATTTTTAACGAAGCTTGAAATTCAGGCCTGGTTTGGGTGTAAAATGTCCTTCCTTAAGTCAGGCCGGGCTGGGTTTCTCTCCAGCCGGTTTTTAATTTTATTTTTCTTTGTGAAGGATCTGCACAGCATGCACTTACTTTTACTCCAATTATTTAGATGATTTTACTTGAGTGATTTATTGTAAAGTAACTGTTGTTATACTTGAGTAACACACTTTGGTGCTACATCTCAGCGCCAATCGCACTTTGGCACCAAAGTGCACTCTTGATTTAAAGTGCAAGCCTGAGACAAGCCCGAAACTGCACCTCACCTCTGCATTTTGGCATTGTGCCTACTTGATGAATAAAGGGTTAATAAGTTATCTATCTATCTATCTATCTATCTATCTATCTATCTATCTATCTATCTATCTATCTATCTATCTATCTATCTATCTATCTATCTATCTATCTATCTATCTATCTATCTATCTATCTATCTATCTATCTATCTATCTATCTATCTATCTATCTATCTATCTATCTATCTATCTATCTATCTATCTATCTATCTATCTATCTATCTATCTATCTATCTATCTATCTATCTATCTATCTATCTATCTATCTATCTATCTATCTATCTATCTCCATCCATCTACCTACTTAGTTACTTAGCTACTTACTTAGCTACCTACTTACTTATTTACTTAGCTACTTACTTACTTCGTTACTTGAGTTGGAGAAGGCACTTCGGTGTAGAAGTATGCACAGCACCAAAATGCAGCCTGGGGTTTAGTTCATTCCAGGTCTCTCAAATCAAGTTTGCGTTTCGGTTTCGGGCTGGTTCAGGCTCGGGAAGGTTCGGGTTTTTACCGGTTTGGCCTCTCTGCTGTTCTCCTTGCTTCTCATTGATGTCTTCCCTCTTAAATTATATGTGTATAGGTGCACCATATGTGGCAGTTTTTAATGTTGAAGGCGTTCTAATCTATTCTTTATTTTCAGTCTCCCTCAAACAATTGGTATTTCAAGGCATTCTCTGCTGGCCTAAAAGGTATCTGAATCATATGATGTTAATTATATGATGTTAATTATATTTTGTATATATTGTACATTTTGGAGGTCCTTTTAGAACAACTTGTAATTTCCTATCGGAGGTGTGGGCTCCCCTAAGGTTTTTTCTCCTTTTTTGAGCATCTGTTTAACTATAAACGTAACAATTTCTCCTTCGACCTAGATATTGTACATCTTGGGCAGGGGTGGCGAACAAGTTTGACACAAAGAGCCAAAATTTTTAACTGTAAGAGTCAAAGAGCCACACCACGCACTGACCTGCCATGACAGAGACACACACAAACAAACACGATTAAAAAAATATTATTTCCCATAATACACTCCTCTCGTTACAATACAAGTATTGTTCTTTTGTTGATTTCAAGGAAAATGTCCACCCTCAATACACACAAAAAAAACTAAACATGAAAAATGGCAAAGAGCCACAGTATATAGAAAAAATGATGAAGCAAAGAGCCTCATTCTTATTGGCCAAGAGCCACATGCGGCTCTAGAGCCGCGTGTTCGCCACCCCTGATCTAGGGGAAGGCCCTTTAGAACAAAATGGAATTTCTTATCGAAGGTTTGGAGCTCAAAATCTATTCATATAGTCTGTCTTTACTTTAAGTGTCTGTTAAATTTCAAACGTAACAATGGGCCAAACAAGCTGGATATTAAACAATTTGAGGAGGAGCTTTAGAACAGGTTTTTATCCGAAGTTTTAGTGTCTACTAAACTTTAAAATTATCATGTCGCATTGGCGTTTTGGCCTTTGCCATTTAGACACAAGCAGACTCCAGCCAATGGGGCGACAAATGACATAAGAGCAACATTTCAGCTCGGCAAAAATAGCTCCGGTGGAGGTCGTTCGCAAAGGTTAGCTTGAGAGTTTTCTCCTTTCTGCGCCTGTGAGCATAAAAGTTGTTTTTTTATGAAGAAATCAAACGCTCACCTTTTCAACAAATGTGTCTATTTCTTCAGTTTGGTTCCCACTGGTACTTATAAATATCATCAATAAGTAAATAAAGCAGCTGTCACAATTGCTTCACAGGAGGCGAGCTTTGTTTCAAGGAGTTTACCTTTGACCTTTCAAGGTCGTGAGGGCCGATTAAAGCCGTTCTAAAAATGATTCGGGCTCCTTCGCTAAATGTCAGACTGCTCGGGTGAACGCGCTTAGTGTAAGTGACAGAACAGTGATCGTCTTGGAAAGGGGTAGATGGGGTGCATCTTATATCCCATTTGAGTGGTGGTCCATTAGTGCCTGCAGGGCCTTCTCTGCTGGCCTAAAATGTATCTGAATCATATGTTAACTATATTTTGTCCATGACTATGTATTAACGATCCCAAAACTGTTTGTAACATCCTACATGCCCACATTTCTTGTGTAAATATTGTGTAAATTATAACCTCTATCTCCTTTGTTCCTTTTTATTGTGTAAATTATAACCTTTATCTTCTTTGTTCCTTTATCTTCTTTGTTTTCTTTTATACTCACTGTTAAATGTGAAACTGGAGTGCCACGTTCAATTTCGTTGTCACAATATGTTCAACCCATTTTGTAACAATGACAATAAAGGTTTATTCTATTCTATTCTATTCTATTCTATTCTATTCTATTTTATCCTATCCTATCCTATCCTATCCTATCCTATCCTATTCTATTCTAGTCTATTCTATTCTATTTTAATTGATTGCAAATTGTCAGCTTGACTCCAGGTAAACATGTAATAAAGACTTTAAATAGAAAAGCGATAAAAGACTATCCATATAAAGGAAAAAATATCGTCAACGTATTTGTTGGCCTGGAGAAGGTTGGGCTGGACTTGCCCAAAACACACCACAGGAAGTGGTGCCCCTACGATCCTAGTGGTTAGAGGATACAGCGACCCCCAGTGCTTAGAGGCTGGCCTTAGTTGTAATAAGAGTGCAATATTATTAAATCAGAAACAATAGTGCATCAAAACAAAAGTGCAGTGAAAAGAAGCGCCATAACATTTAGAAACAACAAAAAAGTCCAAAGATATATATATTCCTAATTTCGTGCAATACCTTTTAGCAGCAATTAAGAAAAAGAAGAAAAAAACCCACAAATACGTTACGTTATCCCCTGGTTGCGCTCCCTCCATAATTGTGCTTTCATATTAAAACATTCAACCAATCTTATTTCAGCCTTAACTTGTTGCCAGGATCAGAAATCTGCCTAGGGGCCTTCACAATCAGTTCTGCAGGCCCTGAGGCATAAAATGATGATAAAGCTGTTGGTTTAGACCAGTGGTTCTCAAATAGAGGGGCGCGAGGGTCTGTCAAACTTTGTTGTTGTTTTCTTAACTTCTTCTCTCAAGTGCAATTACACCTCCACTGCACTAGAGGAGCAGTGACGCTCTCTTGGCAGATTGTTTTGTTGACATGCTTCCATATAGCAAAAGCATTGAGTATGAAGTGCTGACACGAATTTGAGTGGACTCTCAAGCGAAGAGACGTTTTCTCCCAAACCCGAAAGCTAAGACGAGGAAGCTTGGCCAAGCGCACGTAGGCTTCATGCCACCACAGAGGGAGCTTAGCAAAGAACGGTGTGCTCGCCATGTTAAAATTGTTATCAGAATAAATGAAACCTTCACTCAAAAACTTAAAAACAAACCCCATAAATACGTTATATAGACACTGGGGAGTCCTTCCTGTTGCTGTCGCCAGGCTCTAGAACACAAGTGTCAAACTGGTGGCCCGCGGGCCAGATCAGGCCCGCTAAGGGATTGAATTCGGCCTGCGAGACAACACTCAGAGAAGCGCAAGAGAAAAATGAGCTGCAGGTTGAAATATGTCAATTTGATGTTGTCAAAGCCAGGTGCCTCTCACAAAGACACTGTACTTGTATTTATTTCTCTCTCTCTTTTTCTTTCTTTCTGTCTATTTCTTCCTTCCTTTCTTTCTTTCTTTCTTTCTTTCTTTTCCACACCTTTTCTCCCACTGTGTTTTTGTCTCTTTCACTCTCTGTGTCTCTCTTTTTCTCTTCCTTTGTTGCTCTTTGTCTCTTTCTATCTCTGTGTTTTTTAAACTCTTTTGCTCTAACTTCCTTTTTTCCTTTTCTCTCTTTTCTCTTTCTCTCTTCTTACCCTTTGTGCTTTCTTTCCTCCTTTCTCTCCTTCTGTCTGTTTCTCTTTGGATTTCTTTCTTCCTCTCCCTTTCTTTTCCCCCTCTCTTACGACTTTTTATCTTTTGTTTCTCACGCTCTCTCCCTCTCTCTCTTTTTCTTTCTTTGTCCCGCCCTCTTACCTTTTCCTTCCCTCTTTCTCTTATTTCTTTATCTCTTTTTCTTTCTTTGTCCCGCCCCCTTACCTTTTCCCTCCCTCTTTCTCTTATTTCTTTATCTGTTTTTCTTTCTCTTTAATCTACTAGTCCGGCCCCCGACGGAATGTTTGTTCTATCGTGTGGCCCCCAAGTTAAAATGAGTTTGACACCCCTGCTCTAGAATCTGCTCCTAATCAAGTTTATCCTGTTTCTGACCTGGGGCTCTTTAAAACCAGGCTAAAACGCACTTCTTCAGGATGGCTTTTTAATTTTCAGTAGGTCGAGGTTGTTTTATTTATTGTCTTTATTTATTTTTAGTTTTTGTATGTTCTTACTTATGGTTTCTCTGTTATCACTGTACATGACTTTGGTAAAACGAGGATTGTTACCTATATTTCTTGTTAATAAGACATTGTGTATTGTCTGTTACAACAGCTCTTTGAGACTTCTTGCCATTAAGGGCTATACAAATAAACATGACTTGAGTTCTAGAGATTACACCTCAAAGACACTTGAGTTCTTTTCGACAAATGGTAGAGATTTGCCATGAACGTGTTCCCAACAATATCGAGCAATTCTTGTTTTGTCCCCACCAATATTTGGTGATCGATCAATCAAAGCACATTAAATCACATTCTCTCCTGAAGCACCGACTCATAGGACCAATGTATTTCCGGTTCCCTATTTCACCCGTGATTTATGTTTTCTTATGATTTGGTCCTCACTATTGCCAGGCCAGATCTACGTTCTTGGTGCTAAATTGTGACACCTCCATCAGTAAACCAGTGATCATAGAATTGAACCGGAGCGGAGATTGGTCCTGCTTCAGCTGCTTATTTATTCATGTCGTCTTTGATTTAAAAAATAAATATAATCTGCACGAATGATTTTATATGCTTTTGGCTGGCAGTTTTTTTTAATACTGTGCTCTTGAGTTAATGGTGTTGATCTGTTTTAATGCATTATTTTTTATTTATTTTATGTCATTTCGTTTTTCAGTGTATGTCACGGTTGCCAGGGCGCCCAATTGACCCCGCTGAGTGGCGCCAGCTTCTGTCACAGTTGCCATGGCACCCAATTGGCCCCGCCCGTGGGCGCCAGCTGAAGCTTGTTGACGGATTGGCTCCCTGTCAGTATTTAAACTCTGTCCTGTCAAGTCCCCTTTTGTCGGTCTGTCTGCGAATCTCCGTTTTTACACGGCAAGCCCTTTTTCACTTGACCTGTGTTTTTGCTCCTGTTTTTCTCCCGCTACGATCTGTTTTAAGCTAGACCACGTCTGCTCTCCCGTCCCGAATTACGACCTGTGTTGATCTCGACCTCGTCTGTTCTCCCGCCCCGAATAACGATCCGTTTTTTTAACTCGACCACGTCTACTATGCTCTCCTGGCTTTCGACTTTTTCCATTCCCGACACCACCATCGCTCGCCACAGAATTCCTACTTCCGCGTCTGAGCAACTTACTCCCGCGACTACCGATCTTCAGATCGTGTGTGCACTCCTTTCCCTTCTTCCCAATAAAACTTTGTGAAACATTACGCGAGTGGGTCCTGTCTCCGTTCCGGTCATGACAGTGTATGGTTTGACATGGTCTGTCAAAATTGTTTGAAGATTTTTATTTCAGTTTAGAATTTTAGATGTAAATAATGATAATTATTATACAGCTATTTTTTGTTGTAATTTCTTTATCTTTTTATTCTCTTATGCTTTAATCGGGATACAGTTTTAGGCAGTGGACAGCAGTGTACTTAAAACAATTCCAAATATTTCTCGGGGATGTTATGAGGTTGGGGTAGCTTGGCGTCAGATTTAGTGTTAGATATCTTCTTCCGAGGGGGAGCGCGACAGAGAACAATTGAGTAGCACCGGTTTAAGCAAACAGATTTTGATTAAGAGGAGCCAGGGCCTTCTAGAAGGCCAAGGGTAAAGTCAGCAGTTTCACAAACTATGATTGGCTAAGGGGAAGTAACTGAAGTATCACAATGAAAGTGTTAAGAAGAATACTTGCAGCTAGAGGTACCTCGCCAAACCAAAAACTCTTATTTATTTATTTTTCTTCCTTGTTCTTTTTTCCCTTTTTTTAATTCATTTCCTCCTTTCATTTTTTTGGGGACCTTCTCAGGGTAGTTTGGCCCGAAGCATTTTTTTATTTCATTTTTTTTTTTCCATTTTATTTATTTGTGTACTGATGTTGGTGCCACGAAGAAGGGTGGTTAGCGCACAGCCCCACAATGCAAAGGTCCAGGGTTTGATTCCAGCTACCGCAGGCTCACTCTGCAGAGTTTGCATGTTCTCCCTGTGCCTGCATGGGTTCCTTCCCACATTCCAAAAACATGAAATTTAGGTTAATTGGTTGGTCCAAATTGTCCCTAGGTGTGAATGAGCGACTGGCCGGCATCCAGTTCAGGGTGTCCCTTGCCCACTGCCCAAGGTGGCTAGGATGGGCTCCAGCATTCCCCGTGACCCTACTGAGGATAAGTGGTGCAGAAAATTCATGGATTGATGGATATTTTTATTTTCCATATTTTAAACTCCCTTCCTTTTTCTGTTTTTTTCGGCCTTTTTCTTTTCTTTTTTCCCTCATTCTTTCCCTTTTGTCTTCTTTTCTTTGCTCTTTTTCCTTTTCTTCATCTTTTTGGGGGTTTTATTTCTATGTTTACTTTTTTCGTTACATTTTCTTTTTTTTCTCTTTCCTCCTTTTTTGCTTTGTTTTCATTTTTCTTATTTCTTTTTCCTTTTCTGACTTTATTTTTTCCTCCTCTTTTTATTTCTCCTCCTTTTTCTTTGTTTCCTATTTGTTTTTTTATATTTTCTTTTCATTTGTCTCTCTTTTAGCCATTGGTTCTATTTTCCCTTTTTTATATTTTCCCTTTGTTTCCGCTTTATGCCAATGGTTCTCAAACAGAAAATCTTTTTTGTTATTTCTTTTGCAAAAAAAAAACAACAACAGAAAATTGGTGCAGTTCGGTCACTGTCAGTCTCCGCAGTTTGTATGCTTCCATACGTTTTTACACGCATTTTTTCTGTAGTGCTACAAATCATACACACTGTCCCTTTAAAGTCCTTGGAAGCGAGTCGAGACGAGGCCGCCGGCTTTATAGGGAGTCGTAATGTAAGCAGAAGGTCACCGGGAGGGAGGTTTAATGTTTCAAGCTGAAGCTCGGCCGACAAGAAGTTTAAATGTCACGGCCTAGCGTTCCCTTTTGGTGCCCGGGATGCAATTCGCCTGGGGTTCACCGGTGGCCGCTACCGGAAGATTTCTAGGATGAGGCTTTAAACCAGGGGTCCCCAAAGTTTTTCCTGTGAGGGCCACATAACTGTTCCTTTCTCTGATGTGGGGCCAGGTTGGAACAGCAAAAGTGTGACGTTTACAGCAAAAATAATATAGTGTTTTCCAGAATGCCGTGATTAAAAATAAACTTCTGCACTCTTTACAGAACAAAAGTCAGAAAATAACAAATAAAATAAAAAAAAATAAAACTTTTTGAATTCTTCAAAGAAAAAAGATCATTGAATTTAAACCTTCTCAACGAGTCCATGTTTAGCTTAGTTGACAGAGCCCTGGACCACCGGTGGTAGAAATGACTTGCAGAAAGCCAATAGATGATATTTCATTATCACACTATTTTTAATCATGGTACCAGAGACGTGGAGAGGAATGGGTTCCACCAGTCTGTACTTTCCCAAGATACACTTCAGGAAATGATTAATGTTAATTTTGTTGTGCGTTTCACATGTTATAGTAACAATTGATTATGTTTTTGTCTTTTATTCTATTCCAAGCATTCATTGTAGCAGTCATGGTGTGATAATGAAATGAAAGAGGGGTTTTAAACTCATTTTAACTCTGGGGCCACACGATAGAACAAACATTCTCTCGAGGGCCAGACTAGAAGATTGGGGAGAGAGAGAGAGAGAGAGAGAGAGAGAGAGAGAGAGAGAGAGAGAGAGAGAGAGAGAGAGAGAGAGAGAGAGAGAGAGAGAGAGAGAGAGAGAGAGAGAGAGAGAGAGAGAGAGAGAGAGAGAGAGTGAGAGAGAGAGAGAATCAAAAGAGATACAAAGAGAAATAGTGACAGAGGAGGGAAGAAGGGGAGAGAAAAATAAAGCCTAAGAGAAATAGAAAGAGAAAAGGAGAGAAAAGAGAAGAGGAGAAAGAGAGAACGGGTAAGCAAAACACAGAGAGAGAGAGAGAGAGAGAGAGAGAGAGAGAGAGAGAGAGAGAGAGAGAGAGAGAGAGAGAAATATAAAAGAGAGAGAAAAGGAAGAGAGAGCAAAATAACGTAAAGAGGCACAGAGGTAGAAATATATCTATTGGGATTATGGTTTCTTTGTTTCCCCATGTTGGGCTTTCATCCTTGTCCTCATGTAGGTTTGAAATCGGGGGATGTCGTAATGGTGGTAGTGCAGCCCTTTGAGACTTCTTGTAATTAAGGGTGACACAAATAAACATGACTTAATTACCTTTTAAGGTTGATCCAAACACTACTTACTCTTGGGGCTAAGGCAAAGATGTAAGATCTCCTGTACCTCCACTTGATGTTGTCTTTTTTTTTCTTTTTTTTTTTAATTTTTGATTTGTTTTCTCTTTCTTGTTCTTTTTTGTTTTTATTACTTTTATTTTTATTATTTTTATTAGTGTTTTCTCTTTTTCCCCTTTCTCGTGCTTCCTTTTTGGGTCCTTGCTTTAAGTTTTGAATTTCGCCTTTTTTCCCTTTTTTTGGGAATTTTTCTTTCTTCGTTTTTTTCTTTCTTTTATTGTCTCTTCCCTATTTTTCTTTCTCTTCATTTTTTCTTGTGTTTCTCCTTTAGTTCCTCCTTCCTAATATTTTTTTTTCTTTTTTCCCTCTTTTCTTTTTTTGTCTCTTTTCATTCCTTATATTTTTCTTTTATTTGTTTCTTCTTTTTTATTTTTCCGCTGTCTTTCCTCTTATTCTTTCTTTCTTTCTGTCTTTCTTTTTTCCTTTTTTTAACTTCTTTGCGGATTTTTTCATTTTCATCTTGTTTTCCTTCTTGTTCTTCTTTCCTTTCTTCTTGATGTTTCCTTTTTCCTCCTTATTTGTTTTAACTTGTTTTTTTTTCTTTATTTTCTGTTTCTCTTTTCTCTTTTTTCTTTTTTCCCTCTTCCTTTATCTTTATTTTCCCATTTTTTTTTCTTTTATTCCTTTATCTTTTTCAGGTTTTGTCTTCTATTTACTTTTTCCCCCATTTTTCTTTTGGTTTTATTTTTACTTGGCACAAAAATCAGAACATTGAATCACTCTGACCCTCCATAGACTTTATTCTTGCACTCGTTTTCGGTTGCCTTACACTATAAGGTTTTGAGGTGAGGCTTTAAATACCTTCTAATGCTTATCTAGGTACAACTTACTTTGGGGTCCTTCTCATAGTAGTGCTGCTGGGTCCGGATCCACTTTCCAATCAGGTGGTCCCGGACGGTGTGGGCCAGGGCAAAGTAGTAATCCCTCCTGGTGGCCACGTTCCTGTCCTTGGCCAGCGTGAAATGGAGATGTCGGTTGAAATTCTGCTTGAGCTCGGCCACGTTATCCACGCCGGCAAGACCTCGCACGGAGATCTGCTTCCGACGGTCGTGATCCGACAACGGTTTGGACATGGCGGCTCCTGAGACCAAAAACGAGTCCTGCAGAAAATGAGGGTTTGAGGTAAACACGTGCTACCAGGCCCGGACGGCAGATCGAGAGGGAGCACAAGGAGGGTCGCTTTGTGACTTTTTATACCCCCTACTATAAATATTACATAGAGGGTGGAGCGAGTGTCCATTTGCTGAAGGGTGGGGCTTAAGTGGAAGAACTTCAACAAGTGTGATCAAGTCAAGTCATGCTTATTTGTGACGCACAGACCACCATTATAACATCTCCTGATCTGAAACCTACATGAGAGCAGATAAAAACTAAAAAACATCAGCATGATGTAATCCTCATACCAGGATGACTAAGCTGCAACATCAACATCAGCAATAAATAGAGGTGACAACAGAATGTCCAGTTGACAGCTTCCTGTCCCAAAATCTTGACCCATTGAACAGGTTCTAGATAATGGAGGTACATCAGGTCCAAGTGCCGGTATGATGGCTCGAAAAGCATGCACCGTGCAACCACCAGGCTCATCCTTCTCCCTCAAGGACAAGAAGACAAGAGTATAGGGTCAACAACTCATAAACTATAGAATATAATTGTGTCTTAAGCCTTCCACTGAGGTTGCAGATGGTACCTCATAGGGCAGATCATTGCACAGCACCGGGCCCGAATGAAGAACTCATTTTCAGCTTAATGGAAGTCATTGTCGACTATTTATGTCATCGATTTTTGTCGACTTATCGTTGCAACTCTACATTTGAGACCACATCCGCTTTATGCCAATGTTTCTCAAACAGAAAATAGTCCAAAACTAGAATGGCTTTGCACCATGAGATCACCTGCATCAACACCTGAAAGCATTTTTAGGTACCATCTCATCCTTTCTGGTAGGGTCATTCACCTGTAGACGTACCTGATTGCTTGTTTAAGATTGCGATCCTGGCCAAACTTGTTATGGCCTGAAAGAGTAGAGTGTCTTTCCGGGAAAGCCCTTGAGTCAGCGGAACAGAATATGCCCCCAAAATGTTTTTGAGGTTACCCCAAATGTGAAATTTACCTATCTGATTGCATGTAAAATATGTTGTTGAAATTCAATTATATTTTGGTCTGTCAGTGTTGAATGTCTTTTGGGGGAAAGTGCTGAGTCAGCTTAACTAAAAGTGCTACGATGTTTTTTTTTTTTTTTTTTTCGTTTTCACCCCAAGATTGACCTACCTGATTGCTTATCAAAGATTGTGATTTTGGGCTATGAGAGAGGAATGTCTTTCTGGGAAAGCTTAGTCAGCAAAACCAAAAATACCAAGTCCTCTTTTTGGGGTTCAGTTTTGACATTCCGATAGCTTGTAAAATAAGTTGTTGATATTCAATGTAGTTCTGGCCTGGGAGAGTGGAATGTCTTCCTTTTTGGGATTTTCCACAACCAGGGTAACCTACCTGGCTGTATGTAAAATATGGTGGTCTTTTCTAAATGTGTTCCCCTTTTTTGAGTGGACAGACAAACAAACAGACATTCACTGTATATATTCACACTTAGATCAAAGCGAAAACATTATCACCAGTGATAACAAGTAAACAAACAAAACAGGTAGAATTCCTATTAGCAACGATAAACTCAATGAGAAATCCATCTCCTAATTTTTAAAGGCTGCTACACTTTGTCTTTCTTGATTTGTGTCATGATTACTAACTCAGATCACTTGGAGCAATCATGTGGCGCTTGGGTGGGTGCCTTCTGATTGGCTGGCACTCCTCTCTTAAGCGTCCTGCGCCCAGAGGGGAGTGTCAGAGCGTACATTCTTGTAACTCTGTCTGTTTCTCCCGCTATCCCGTTCGTTTAGAACTCTGCTTACCTGATTGTTGCCTGCCTCAGATCCGACCTGTTTCCGTCCCACGTTTTGATCTCTAAACACGACCTGCCTGATTTCCGCACTACGATTGACGACTCATTCCGAAGTTATCTCCCCGGCGCCGCTGCTGACGTCTGACAGTCATCACATCTCCAGCAAGCCCTGAACGCTTCCTAAATAAAAGACTAAAACGAATGCTCAGGGGTCCACTGGTCTGTTCTGGTTTTCTAATAATTTGTGGTTCGTTAATTTGAAGCTTACCCGAATAGATCATTCAAAGGACTGATTCTCATATAATGAGCCATGGGCGTAGCTAGCCCGTTTTTGGGGGCACCCTCAAATTCAACCTAAGTACCCCTAAAACTTCTAACTTTTTAAAAACTCTTTCCTTTAATAAACGACAGGATTGGCTTGAATATAATAAAAATTGCCAGATAAAAGATTAAAAAAAGGAAAACTAAACAAAAATCTGAAGAAGGCATCTGCCTGGAAATGGTTGATTCCATCCGATTCCAAGCACCGCTCTCGCCTTCCTCTCTGCTTCTCATTGGCTTAGCTAGTGTCACTTGCAGCATAGCGGCAGAGTCTGTGGAGGCTCCGGTTTATTACAGTTAAAGTATGTTATACAGTGGATATGTTGGACATGTATGTTACCACCCAATACTATGACGTTGTTATCAACATCCGATATTAGTCCGCATTGAAACGAGTGCAACGATGATCAGCCTAGCTTAATTGTTGCGTATGTGTAAGCTATGTGCGTGGTTATATTTCCAGCACTAGCATGAACATTGGCTTTTTATCTTCTGTAAAAAAGTACCATCAGGTGTGTTCAGGTGAGAGCCTTTTACCCATAATAACTATAACAAATACACAAAACCTCCTTCTTGTATATGGTCGTCACCACGACCCAGTGCTTCAGTTTGAAGTGTAATATGATTTTTCGAAATGGGTAAGTCACACTCCTGAATATTGTTGAATGATCCTAAATCACTCAAAAGGGAAATAGAAAAAAAAGTAACCAGCCAGACACTCTGGGTGCTCAGCACCCCTAAATCTCTGCATTGAACAGTGTTTATGCAAACTAATGCCACTAAAACATGGGTGTCAGACTTATTTTAGCATTGGTAGAAAAAATACAGTTACACGGGGCTGGAAGAGTAAATTAATGGCATCGGAACAGTTCCTTAGCTGGTGGACTGTCTTTTCAGAAGTTCACAATTTAAGTATGATTCAGGGATGTAAGATTTAATCAATGTGTTTATCAACTGTGCATGTTAAAAAAACAACAATTGAATTCATTTGCCCTATAGTTTATTTACTCGGGGAAACTCGTGCAGTTGGGAATGTGACAAAAATAGCATACAAACACACATTTCAATTACTTAATAATTGATTTTATAGTCTCAATCTTTTTTTTAGTTTTTTTGTGAAACTGTTTACCTGAATAGTCACTATTCGATTTGATATCTAGGATAGAAAGTAGGTGTTTATTTAAAATTCTGCAACTTTTTTGTTTATTTTTAAAAAAAAATTGTATTGCCTTGAAATGTGAGTCCGTAACCTTTTATTATATGTAGAATAGCATCAGGATTGGTTTCCTCAAACTTCTCTGGTTGATTAATGGTAGTCAAAAAATCCAAATCCAGCTACAAACACTGCCCTACTTACAAACGATCGTTTGTAAGTTGAATTTGTTCCTAAGTTGCTTCAGTGCTATATTTTGTATGGAATGTATGTTTAAGGTTTGTATAAGTATGTTTAGGGCTTATAAACGTAACATGAACTGTTTTGTACTAAAAAATAAACTTTTCATAAAATAATATGCTCTATAAAGTTAAGTTTAACTTACTTTAAGAAGATGAGCTTCAACAGTTCGACGAATTCCTCCTCCAAGTGTCTGAAAAAAAGCGATCCAACCATTTCCTCAACAGCATCAAGCTTCCATATTCCACTTTGATTTCAAATGAAACGGCTCACCTCTTCTTTACACTTTACATGAACCATATTGAATGGATGCAAGAGATATTAAACAATAAATATGTCAAACTTCCTAGCGCGCTGGAGATACAGTATAGAAAGTTTACACACGTACTAGGAAGAGGAAGATAATTTTTTTTCTTAGAGGTGGATACTGGGTGACCTCTCACAGCCCCGCACGCCGGTAGAGATGGAAAAAAGCACTACAGTTCTGTCCTGTACTCAAAAAAGTTGCACACAATACAAAGTCTAACTTACGGCAATGTGCGGATATTTTTCGCCATCCCGAAAAAAATCTACTGTTTTTCGTTAGTCAAATGGTCGCAAGTAGGGGAGCGTCTGTATATACATTGTTTTGCGAGTAGTGTCTGGCACTGGCAACATCTTGTGGACATATTTAAAACTGCAAGTCATTGTTTGACGCGATGTGTCTCATTTTTCTCTTGTGATTCTCTCAACATTGTCTCACAGTAAAGATGGAATCAATTTCTAAGGAAATGATGCGCTTTAAATATTGGCCATTAGTTATTTTTTGCTTTTCAATATAAATAGCTTTTACTTTGGTAATTCTCTGTCTGGATTGACTGAGCACCCCTTCCTCGAAATGGCACCTTATATTATTTTACAGTTGTGCTTTTTGTTACCTGCTGAGCTTCTGTAACAATTTCAAAGACGATCCAGCAGATGAGGACACCTGGCAGCTATAACGGATAACTCTTTCCTTGAATCCTTTTTTGGATCGTCCAAGACAGCAGATGGGATATTCAATCACAATATTTTTTGTTCTCTGCAGCAGAGCGGAGCAAATGATCCTATGGATAGGTGACCCTATTGTCGCAATGTTCTATACATTGTCTGTATGACCAAGACCAGTGATTCTTAACCTTGGTGGAGCTAGAGAACCCAACCAGTTTCATATATGCATTTAGGAACTCTACTTGCGTATAAGGTCAAATATATATATTTTTTAATTTTATTTAAAATGTTCTACAGGTGTACAAAATGAACCATGCAGAACAAACTAACACAGTAAATGAACCCACAATTGCAAATCATAGGGACTTCTGTTGTTGACTTTGAGAGAACAGTTCAGGTATGCGTGGCTTTATCACGAAACCAGAACAGACCAGTGGACCCCAGAGCATTTGTTTTAGTTCTTTTATTAAGGAAGTGCTCAGGGCTTGCTGGAGACGTGATGGCCGTCGGACGTCAGCAGCGGCGCCGGGGAGAAAGCTTCGGATCGAGTGGGCAATCGGAGTGCGGAAATCAGGCATGTCGTGTTTACCGGGGCTGGAGAGGAGATCGAAGCAGGGGACGGAAACAGGTCGGATCGGAGGCAGGCAGACACGGGTAAGCAGAGTTCTTAAATGAACGGGATATCAGGAGAAACACACAGAGTTACAAATGTACACTCTGACACTGTTTTCTGGACGAAGCGTGCTTAAGAGAGAAGTGCCAGCCAATCAGAAGGTGCCCACCCAAGCGCCACATGATTGCTCCAGGTGATCTGAGTTAGTAATCATGACAGAACCCCCCCCCCCCCTCCCCCTCAAGGGACGGCTGCAGAAGTCCCAAAAAAACCAAAAAAAATAATCCAAGGGCAGGCCAACAGGTATTCCAGGCAGTAACAGAGAACAGAAAAACAGAAAAAATGCAGGTACTCCAAGGGAAAAAGTCAGAAGTCAAAAGTTAAGCCAAACAAGTACAAAAAGCATTCTAATATGTCACCGAAAGGAACCAAGGCAAGTCACCCGATGTCCTTGGCATATGAGTTCCGACAGGCTTCACATTTGCAAGTTTTACTTTACATGTCATTTCCACAGCTAAGTCTGTTAATTTTCCTTGTTTTTTATACCCAGCATATTCGAAAATGATTTCTCTCAAAATGTTGTAACAAGTGGAATAAAAAAAAACTGCAAGGCTTTCTTTGCAATAACTGGATACTTTTCTATTTGTTGTCACCAAAACATTGTTACAAAGAGTTGCTGTTAAACCTGGTTCTGTTGAGAAACAGATCCAACAATAGGGTCATCCAAGTCACTCCGGGGGCAGCACGGCGGCACAGTGGTTAGCGCGTGTGCGGCACAGTTCTGAGGTCATGAGATCAAACTTCCCGTGTGGAGTTTGCATGTTTTCCCCGTGGTTGCGTGGGTTTCCTACGGGCACTCTGGTTTCCTCCTACATTCCAAAAACATGCATGTCAGGTTAATTGGCTGGTCTGAATTGTCCCTAGGTGTGAATGAGCGAGCGAAGTGTCTGTCCCTGTGTGCCCTGCGACTGGCTGGCAACTGGTTCAGGTTGTCCCCTGCCCACTGCCCGGAGATAGCTGGGATGAGCTCCAGCACCCCCACGACCCTACTGAGTATAAGCGGTGCAGATAATGGATGGAAGTCCCTCTGACTGCGACTCAATCAGGGTGCAGAAATACATTGTAATAAATTGTCTTATATAGAAAGCTTTGCACAGCAAAGCCAGCAGCTGCGACCAGGACAGACAGTCTGGGTAATAAACACAGAGCAACCTGAGGTTATCACAGGTACAGCACAAACACCAAGGTCGTACAACATTGAGCTACCCTCAGGAAGTTGCCAAAGAAACCGATCCAACATCCGGGTCATCCCAGAGTCTCTACTGTGCCTCGATCAGGGTGCAGGCTGAGAAGACCGGTGAGACCTTCAACTTGTAATAAACTGTCTTACAAACAAAGCATTTTCTTGATATTTATAAAATAACTGTGGCTAACTTATTTAAAATGGGAGTTGTGGGAATATTGGTAGGAACCAATAGACGGAACTAATGTGCAAGGGTTGGGAGCTGACCAGTGACATTGAGGGCAACACCCATTCCCAGAGGCAGTATATTGTTAGATGCCAATGTGCTCAGATGTATGTTTAAAGCACAAATATACTCTTGTCTTGTGAAGTATAAGTCATACAATGTAGAGAACATGATTACAGCTATATTTGGCAACAGCAGAAATAACTGCTCACAAGTATACTCTCTTCTGAGCAGCACCGAAGTGGACAGTCGCCACGCTGCCATTTGGGCATTTATTCAGCAGCCAGCGGCCATCTGATTCCCAATCGTCTGCGGCGGAGCGATCCACTCTATTTTCAGTTAGCGCAGATCCGACCGGGCTAATGTCTTGACCTTCTATAAATAGCCTGCGCGACCCGTTCCCAAAGGCCGTGGTATTTGAAAGGCGTATCTGGTTAATGTCAACTCCAGCCGGCAAATGACGCTCCTTGCGGAGGTCGCGAGTGCCAAATAGGGCTGCAAATACTGACTATTTTAATAGTCAACTAGTCACTGACGATTCTTATAGTCGACTAATGACTGACTAATGAAACGATTCGTCGAATGATCGGATAGTTTTTTTCCCCTTAAAAGTAGCAGAAACTTTATTTAATTATGTAGAAAATGATTATAAACAAGAAAAATGGGTACAAAAATTAGATAGAAATCTAAAAATAATTAGGTGCGGTGCTCGGTCAGTAGAGACGTAATGCATAAATACATCTCTATTCTATTAGGAAAAGGCAAATAAATAATGAATTAGAATCAAGTAAAGATTTTGCATCCCTGTAAACCAAGGACAGACTCGTAGAATAGTCAACAAAACAAACATTGTGTGCATTTTGTGATGTCTATTCAGAGGTGAACAGCAAAATCTGTAACAAAAGAACAATTCTCATCTGTTTGAAATCAAAAGATTCTAACAAATGATATTTGTTCTTTAGACAGCATGCTTTTAATTTCAATTTATTTTAAACTCTCCTTCAGAGCAAAATGTACATGTATAAAATGTAAAATGCATGTCATCAAATCTGTATCGGCTTTAACCTTACTTGAATCTTACCGAGGCGAGTCAGACTCAGTTTTGTTCAACTGTTCGACTGTTCTTTTTAAATGTTTGATCTACTGCCATGATACCCAATTTCTGCTTTGCAGACTTTGCAAGTAGTGTTTTTAAAATGCTTCCAAACTTTATAGGTTTTGGTATGCATACCCGAAGTTGCTATTGTCATTTCTGTATGTCTCCAGACAGGGATGCTATTCGTGTGATTCGCAGCAAAGATCATACTCATGTTGAGATGCCCCTCTCCTTTGGAAAAATGTGTCTGGCTGCAAAGGTTTTTCGCAGTTTCCAGGCTAAAACGCTCCTACTCTTGTTAAGTTTTGGTACATGTTGTTCATGTTGACGCCGTTATTTCTGTATGTTACTGCTCGAGACAGAGACTCTGTCACAGATGGGTGACTCTCAGAAATGATTATAATCACACCTCACTCTGTTGGAAAAATGTGGATGTGATTCATTATCAACTATTTCTATCATCGATTTTTGTCAACCACGTCGCCCTAGGGCCATATCCGTTTGGCTTCTTATTTGGACGTCAACCACCATTGGATTTTATTACAAGTTGACAGTAAAATTAGAGGGTGCAAAATCATAACATCTTTCCAAACAATTGCGCACCGTACTCAACTAAAGAATGACAGAGATTTTTTTTTTTTTGCCAAGAAAACAAACGGGAATGGGATCTAAGAGCCTGTCTTGCTATCTGCTTTCAAAACCTCTCCATGCTGTTCATTAACCGAACGCCCGACGATGGAGGAAGCGTCACATAAGCCGTGATGGAGATTGAAACTGGCGTGTCCCTGATTCAGCCATTATGATGAGCAAATTATGTTGTCTTCTGTCAAATAGGGCATCGAGCTAGGCGGGAAATACTGGGAATTTTAATACCGAGTGAATACATGGTAACATAAATACAGAGGTGAGTACATTTACTCCGTTACGTTTTACTTGAGTAAATTTTGTACTTCTAAGAGTATTTTTAAATCCCTATACTTTTACTTGAATAAATATTAGAAGAAAAAACTTTTAATCCTCTACATTAGGCAACCGTAAACTCATTTGATAGATAGATAGATAGATAGATAGATAGATAGATAGATAGATAGATAGATAGATAGATAGATAGATAGATAGATAGATAGATAGATAGATAGATAGATAGATAGATAGATATTTTATTCATCCCCGAAGGAAAATTCACATTTCCAGCAGCATCCCTGAGCTGAGAACAATACAATAATAAAGCAAAAATAATACAATATACAAACACCCAGTGTGACGTGCAAATGCCCTCTGTAGCGTGTTATATAGAATATCTAAATAGTGCTACACAGAATACATATTGCAATAAAATTCAGTAATATGCAATGTAGGTTGTGTGGTTTAATGTGGGCTTTTACTCTGCCGGGTAGAGTTAAAGAGCCTCATGGCATGAGGAAGAAAAGATCTCTTCAGTCTGTCCGTAGTACAAGACAGTGACAGCATTACTTCGTTACCTCAAAAATCCCCTTCATGTAAGTACGCGTTTGTTTGTCTCCGCTAAGGCGCATTTATGTTGACGCAGAACTTCGCCAGGCTCTACCACGTTCAACGGATAAAACGTAGAAGCCTCGCCACGTGACAATATTCAACTGGGGGGAAAGTTGTACGTACAAAACAGACCGAGAACGTTGCTTAGCAATACCGACTATAAAAACAGATGAGGACGAGCACCCCTGGCCTCCCATCAAAAGCATTTTCCCCTTAAAAAGGGTGCCAAACACCAGCTATAATGTGCAATGTCTCATTTGTTTGAGTTCATGGGCTAGCTTGTTGTTCTGCTTGCAGAGCCTGTTAAGTATTGGGGTCTTAAATGTACTACTTGGTGCTACATGTGCTTTATTTATTCATTTGATTTATCCTATTTTTGTTTTATTGTTTATTAAAGCACTTGAATTTGAGTTAATTATTTGAATCTACTTTCGAATTAGATTTATTTTTATTTATTGGATGGACCTTGATGAGTTACTCAGTATTTAAGTAATTTTTACTTTTACTCAAGTAAGTATTTGGATGACTACTTTTACTTCTACTTGAGTAATATTATTCTGAAGTAACAGTACTTTTATTTAAGTAACATTTTTTGGCTACACTACCCACCTCTGCATGGATACGATACCCTTCCAATAAGATACGTTTTTCTTGGAAATACCATGACCATAGTATAATTTGTGTTACGATTGCCATTTTGGAACACCTGCGGAGGTTTGATTGGCACCAACAGCCCGGACAAGCTGATTGGTGGCCACACCCTTCTTAAGCCCCCGGCTTCAGTTCAGTCTTCGTCAGATCGTTGCGAGCTGTTGTGTTCCACTCAGTGAGCTTTCCCGTCCGACTCCGTTCCTGTTAAAACCTTTCTCCAGCCTGATCTCCGTTTTTGACCCGTTTCTGGACCTGACTACGCCTGTTCTGCCTGCTCCTGTTACCTGACCCGTTTTGCTTCATTTCCTGCCTGCCTCCTGCCTAAGACCCCGATTACGAACTTGACATCGCCTCTGATCTCCAGCCCCGGGCAAACGACTTACCATTCCCGCCTGTCTTCGTTCGACACGGAAGTGTCACTCCCGCCTCGATCGCTCCCGTTTTCCGTCAGTCCTCGGATCAAGCAAGCAAACCTTACTCTCCCTCTCTTTTCAATAAAAACTGAGAAACACATGCTATTGAGTCCTGTGTCCGTTCTGGTCTGTGACAATTTGTTATGATTACTGATGTGATTCACCTGTGCCCGCTCATTTGGCGCCAACCACCGCGGGTTCTGATTGGCTCCCTGTCACTATTCGAACCCAGTCCTGTCAGTCCCCTGTTGTCAGTCTGTCTGCGAACCTCTGTGTATACTAGGCAACACTTTTTTAACCCTGACTCCCACCTGTCTTCGACTTGTTTTGATACTGACCACGTCTGCTCTCCCGTCCCGGCTTACGATCTCTTTTTGTCCCCGACTACGTCTACTCTCCCGTTCTGGCTTACGACTTGTTACCTGTCCCGACCACGCCTTGCTCTCCCAGTCCCAGCTACCGACCAGTTTTTCCGTCTCTGACACCGCCATCGCTCGGTACGGAAGATCCACTTCCGTGTTCGGATCACATCCGAGTACGAGAGCGACTTGCTTCCCGCGTCCAGCGAACACCGGATCGTGGGCGCAGCCCTTCCTCTTTCTTTGAATGAAACTACGCAATTTGGTCCTGTTTCTGTTCTGGTCCTGACATAATTGAACCCTCCCCTAGATTTTGGATACTAAAAAGGTTTCATTTTTTTTTTATTAAATAACTCCAATTTACACTTAAATATAATAAAAAATTAAATAGAATTATTTCTATTACCACTGTTTTAGAACAAGTCAAGGAAGTCAAATAGAAAAGACACTTTTTCCTGCCCTGATTTTCTCTGCCTGATACCCATTGCCAACCTGTTTCCGGACCTGACTCTGCCCTATTTTGCCTTCCCGATATCCAACATGTTTTGCCCCGCTACCTGCCTGACACCTGTTGCCGACCTTGTTTCTGAACTTGACACCGCCCTTGCTTTCCCGTCCCGGCTAACGACTAGAATTCCTGCAAATGTACGACCATCCTCGCTCAACACTTCCGCGTCTCCAGCCTCCTGCTACCCTTGTCCGTCAAACATCGGATTGTGGAAGCAAGCCCTACTCTCCCTCTTTATTAATAAAAACTGAGTAAAGGAGCGCTATTGGGTCCTGTGTCTGTTTCTGGTTTGTAAAACTTGTCAACTATACCTTCCATTGCACAATGTTTGAAAATGAAGTCACTAAAGTGCAAATATTGTAAACAATCCAAAAACTTTCAACAGGATAAAAAATAGAATACATTGACTTCAACAACTGTCACTGAGCCCAAAGTCAAGAGAGTCAAACCCAAAAAGCAGGAATGCAATGTAATCACAATGTAATGTGATCACACAATTTTGGTTGGGACAAAAATATCATTTATAATATTAGTGGGTACTTGTCGCCTTTGTCCATGCCAAAACTACACCCTTGATTGATAGTAGTAGCCAGTACTCTGATCTGAACCAAATCATAATCATTCAAATAATTGTGTCAATATATCCATACATTCCTACGCTGAATTGAGTCTGCTGCGAAGCTTTATAAAGTCGTCCACGTTGACGTCACTGGAAGAACTCTTTCCTTATTCTTGCCCCCCCCCTTTTTTTTAATAAACATAATCGTTCAACATAACAGGCAATTATACATGGTTTTGTTTTTCCTCCCATTGCAAAGAAAAGATAGATGGACGTGTGATATTCAATATTCTCAATTATACAATTAATCAATATTCATGAAGAAGCAACCTCCCTAAACATGCAGGCCTCTGAAATACAGAAAAACAAAAGCCCGAAAAACAAGCCTGGGAGCATGCTCGTAGCTGAAGTAGCTAAGGTAATGAGCGCATTTCCCCAATATGAAATATCCATTATCTGCACCGCTTATCCTCACTAAGGTCACGGGGGTGCTGGAACCTAGCCCAGCTGTTTTTGAGTAATGGGCAGGGGACACCCTGAACTGGTTGCCAGCCAGTCGCAGGGCACAAAGAGACAACTCACTCGCTCATTCACACCTAGGGACAATTTGGACCGGAGAATTAACCTGACATGCATATTTGTGGAATGTGGGAGGAATGCGGAGTGCCTAGAGGAAACCCAGGCAAGCAGGGGGAGAACATGCAAACTCCGCACAGAATAGAATAGTACTTAATAGTACTTTAAACTTAAAAAATATATAAAGTAATTAAAAAAGAGCAAACTTGTTTTCAGCTCATTTCAGGTCAATCCAGATTGTCTCAGTCACTGGTAAATTTATCACGGTTGCCATGGCGCCTTATTGGCCCCACCCGTGTGGCACCAGATGCGGCTTGTTGACAGATTGGCTTTCCTCCTATTTAAACCCAGTCCTGTCACTCTCCTTTTGTCAGCCTGTCAACGAACTTCTGCCCCTTAAGACGTGGGTCTCGACTCGGTCCTGTTCCTGTTGGTATTTCCTGTCCAGTGTTGTTCCCATTTATTTTGTCATGTTTAATTAGGTTTCCAGTTTTGTTTCCATCTATTTTTGTCCTGTTTTTTATTGTCTCCCGTTTTCGTTCCGTTCTAGTTTGTCCTGTTTATCTTCGATATCCTGTTTCATTATCTTTCCTATCTGTCCCGTCCTGTCCGGTATCGACCCCATCTGTCCGATATCAACTTGGGCAATCGGTATCGATCTCGTTGGCCTCTGGCTTCCAATCATTTCATGCCAGGCTGCTGCCTAACGTGCATGACTCCCCATTTCCCGTAAAATAAAAGGCTTGTATGAGTAACGTCACGCGTTTGGGTCCTTATTTTGTTCTGGTTCATGAAAAAATTATCATTGTAGGTGCTAATATGATGTGTTATTCTACATAGTCCTTCTTGCTGTTAGTAAATAGGTGCTGCGTTTTGTCTGTAAGGTGTATTATCACTTAATAATGAGTAATTGCACTCATTGTTAAGGAAAGCAATTGGCGGATGTTGATAGGTATGACTGTATGAGATTGAGAGACTGTTGATGGTACGTGTGAATTTCCCCACGGGGACGAATGAAGTATCTATCTATCTATCTATCTATCTATCTATCTATCTATCTATCTATCTATCTATCTATCTATCTATCTATCTATCTATCTATCTATCTATCTATCTATCTATCTATCTATCTATCTATCTATCTATCTATCTATCTATCTATCTATCTATCTATCTATCTATCTATCTATCTATCTATCTATCTATCTATCTATCTATCTATCTATCTATCTATCTATCTATCTATCTATCTGAGCACTTATTGTACACTTAAAATTAAAGTTACTGTAACTTCAAGCATTTTACAGCACACGTTTTATTTTGCCTTTAGTATTTTGCATGTGCAAATTGGACGAGCTGATACTGGTGGTAAGCGGTTTCTAGTGGTAGCCTGTGGAACTGTCCCAGATCTGGATCTTTCTTAGTTATACCGGGCAATATTTTCGACGTAAATAAAAATTGTTCACCGAAATTCTCGTGTTTAGAGGTGCTTGTATAAAGTCTCACGACCGTACAACAAACGAGATCTCTATGTTGAAAAATTGGAATCGAACTGTTAACATCACCAAACAAAGGCCGTCACATGCAGCAAAAGGGACGTCTCCTGCAGCAAGGACACAAGGACAAATAGAGGACGTTCACCTGCACTCCACTTAAAACGAGCATCGGCTCATCGGCGAATCAGCTCCATCTGCTGCCGCTTTCCCGGCAATTATAAAGCCGGCACAAAAACGATTTCTCTGGTCTCCATCGGGAAACGTTGAGTCTGTCCCTTTGTTAAACATTGTTTTGCGGACGCTTCCCTTCAGTCGTTATGCTAATTGTGTTCGCATTCTCCCGGTTGTAGTTAACAATTGCTGTGTTGTTTGCGAGCGACTGCCCGGTGGATGTGAAATAACGAGCCCTGTTTCTTCTACTCCTTTTTTTCCAAATGGAATCCGTACAGCTATTGAGAAATATACATTGGTCTTAGTGCACTATTTTGATTAAAAGGACAGTAGGTAATATTTAGTGCCTCCTAGTGGTTGGATAAAATCGTTCTTTTATTTAAATGTGTTTTTGACTAGTATTAAAATCTATCATAACAATGTTAATTTAAAAAAAATCATTGGTCGGGAAATTTGAGTTTCTTCAAAAAATCGGCAGGGTCGCACTGCTACGGGTGCCCAGAGCAACAAAAAAAATTTAAGCGAATCTCGCAATTTGTCTGAGACTTCGCGCGACTTCGAAATATGTAACATACAGACGCTGCCCAACCTACAAACAAGTTATTCCAGACGATCGTTCGTAATTTGAATTTGTTCATAAGTTGCTTCAGTGCTATATTTTGTAAGTTAAAGTTTTATATGAGTGACCTGTTTTGTACTAAAAAAAAACATTTTGTAAAATAATATGATCTATAAAGAAAAATAAAGTTGAGTTAACATACTTCTGGAAGATGCGCTTCAAGAGATCCTCCTCAGTGGTAAAAAGTGGCTGAAAAAAAGCGATCCAACCATTTTCTCAACCGCATCAATCTTTCTTATTCCACTTTTATTTTAAAAGAAAAGCCTCACCACTTTACACAGCCGTGTTGAATGGATGCACAAGATATTAAACAATTAAAATGTCAAAGTTCTTAGTGCGCTGGAGATACAGTGTAGAATGTTTACACATGAACTAGGAAGAGGAAGCCGAATTTCTTCTTTGGGGTGGATGCTGGGTGACCTCTCACAGCGCCACACGCTGGTAGTGGCGGAAAGAAGCACTGCAGTGCACAGAGTGACTTTATGCTCATCTTTGCAGTTTTTTTTGTGGAGCATGGAAATGGTAAAAGTAATAAAACGGTCTGTTTCGAAACAAATCCAAACCCCAATCTTAAAAAAAAAAAAAAAAAACGAAAAGAAGATTTTATTTGAGTGCTTCTAAAAAAAGTATGTACTGGATGAATGAGGTGCGATAAACACTTTAAGCCATTAGATGGCAGCAGAGAGTAACATAATATCAAATTCCTGACATATGCTCGTCATCACAATTTTTTGTTAGTGTAGCATGAAAATAGTAGCATTTCAGAAAAAGCCTGCTTCAAATATTGTCCAAACGCCAACCCAAACCCCCAAAAATATTTTACACGAGCGCTTCCAAAAAAATGCACGTACTTGATGAATCTGCTGCGCAGGATCACGACTTCAACCCAGGAGATGGAGGCTGAGAGCCCCTTTAAAATTTTAAAGTTCTGTTTTTTTTTTCCCTTTTAGCAACTAACAATTGACAGATGCCGATTTGCGAATGCTTGTTGCGAAACCTTTTTTTTGAGGTTCCTTTGGACAAAAATTATCCGTGACTAAAACTTTTTTGATGACTTGACTGAAGATATTTGTGTACAGTAGAGTTTTGTACAAAATTACGTACTCTTGTTTAAATTGTTAGCTTATCAGGTATATCTTTTTAAGCACTTTCAACGCCAATTTTCCAATTTCAGAACCATTAAAGAAGAAATCCGGTGTGAATCACTCGATAGCTGTGCTGTTTGAGGTGTCTTGCTGAAAAACGAACCAGAAAACTTCCATCCATCATTTTTCTTTGCTGTGGCCAAGACCAATCTATTCCCAGCCACTTCATCCAGCTCATCGGGTGGGATCCTGAGGCGTTCCCAGGCCAGCCTAGAGATGAGGTCTCTTCAGTGTGTCCTGGGTCGTCCCCGGGGCCTCCTGCCGGTGGTATATGCCCGGGACATCTGAGGGAGGCGTCCAGGAAGCATCCTTAACAGATGCCCGGGTCACCTCAACTGGCTCCTATTAATGCGGAGGAGCAGATGCTCTCCGCTGAGTCCCTCTTGGATGACTGAGCTTCTCACCTTATCTCTAAGGGAGAGTCCAGCCACTCAGGTTTGCGGCATCTTGTTCTTTCGGTCCTGACCCACAGTTCGTGGCCATAGGTGAGGGTACTTAGATCGACCAGTAAACTGAGAGCTTTGCCTTTTGGCTTAGCTCCCTCTTCGCCACAACGGACCGGTACGGGGTCCGCATGACTGCAGACCATGCACTGATCTGAAAACTTGATCTTCAGCCAAACATTAAACCAGCAGTTGAATGAGGCATAGACAATTGTATCAGTGTCTGCTGCTGTCTCTGTTTGGTTTATATTGTATCAAACTTTCCTGTTATCTTCACATCGGACAGCACTCGACGTCCAACCGCAGAGCTATCGATTGATTCACGTCGGTCCTTTCCTTGTAAATTGCATAATGTGATAGCAATTCACACACACTCAGAATAACGTTTAGAATTCACTGCAGCTGCAAGCCTTTAAATGAAAGAAATAGTCTGAGGACATCATTAGGAATGTCTGTGTTTGTCAGGCCTATTTCATATCTGCATACCTGTCAAGCTCCAGTGCTCCATGCCCTTACAAAATGTTGTATTTTCCCTTACAAAATACAAAAAACTCTTACGACATTTTTGTTTTCAAACGTGTTTATTTATGCAGTTTAACATGTTGTATTGTACGTGTGTTTCGTTATATCATATATATTGCTAATTAACATTTTGTTGTGAGATACTGAAATGCTCGACATAAATGAATTAAGTAGCTTGGACTTTCACTGCAGAAGGAAAAAAATACATGCAAATATGATTAAGTAGAATAATGCATTTTCTTATTCAAATTATGAATTCCTTTCCTGCATTAAATTATTGTTGGTAATATACTGATTAAAGGGATCACCACAAACCTGTCTTTTTTCATTTTTTTCATTTTATACTTCCTTTTTTTTCTTAACTTCTTTATACAACATAATAATTCGTAATATAATGCATCAAAGCAAGTGAGCCGTTTGAGAGGCGGCTCTCTTTAATGAGTTGAGCCGAAAAAGCCGGTTCTCTAAATAGAGACGGACTTCCTTTCACTACATCAAACCGCTCACTTTGTTTGCAACGAAAAAAATGATACCGAGATAGAGGCTTTCACAGTGAACTCGTTTCACTTGATTGATTTGCCGTTTCATGATAGTCGGTGTATACCGGATGGTACCCATAATTGACAAATTTGCGTTTTTCCGTACAGATTTTCTTGTATGTTCTACACGTCTTTAAATGCATAATAAACGTACTTTGTACGGCAAAACTGTGCAGGTTGACAGGTATGTATCTGATGGGTTATCTAGCCATCTGGTTTACTTGAAAGCCAGATACCGTACTAAATGTACTAAGTAAGATAAGAAATTATGTTTGCTACCAAGGCCTAATATAAACTGTGCCATATACAGTGCATCCGGAAAGTATTCACAGCGCTTCACTTTTTCCACATTTTGTCATGTTACAGCCTCATTCCAAATTGGATTAATTTAATCTCTTATCTCAAAATTCTACACAAAATACTCCATTATGACAATGTGAAAAAGTTTTTTTTTTTTTTTACTTTTTTTGAATTTATTAAAAATATAAAAACTAAGAAATCACATTTACATAAGTATTCACAGCCTTTGCTTAATACTTTGTGGATCCACCTTTGGCAGCAAATACAGCCTCAAGTCTTTTTGAATATGATCCCACAAGTTTAGCACACCTATCTTTAGGTAGTTTTGCCCATTCTTCTTTGCAATAAGTCTCAAGCTCAATCAGGTTGGATGGGAGACGTTTGTGCACAGCACACCATTTTCAGATCTCTCCAGAGATGTTCGATCGGATTCAAGTCTGGACTCTGGCTGGGCCACTCCAGGACATTCATTGAGTGGTTCTGAAGCCAATCTTTTGAGATCTTGGCTGTGTGCTTTGGGTCGTTGTCCTGCTGGTCAAGGTCAAGGTCAAGAGCCTGGTGGTTCCAAATGTCTTCCTTTTACGGATAATGGAGGCCACTGTGCTCATTGGGACCTTCAAAGCAGCAGATTTTTTTTCTGTATCCTTCCCCAGATTTGTGCCTCAAGACAATTCTGTCTCGCAGGTCTACAGACGGTTCTTTTGACTTCATGCTTGGTGTTTGTGCTCTGACATGCACACTCAACTGTGGGACCTTATATAGACAGGTGTGTGCCTTTCCAAATCATGTCCAATCAACTGAATTTACCGCAGGTGGACTCCAATTAAGCTGTAGAAAGATCTCAAGGATGATTAGTGATTAGTCAATTTTGAGCTTCATGGCAAAGGCTGTGAATAGTTATGTAAATGTGATTTCTTAGTTTTCTATTTTTAATAAATTCAAAAAAGGTAAAAAAAACGTTTTCACATTGTCATAATGGAGTATTTTGTGTAGAATTTTGAGATAAGAGATTAAATTAATACAATTTGGAATGAGGCTGTAACATAACAAAATGTGGAAAAAAGTGAAGCGCTGTGAATACTTTCCGGATGCACTGTAGGTACCACTGGTGCTAGCTTGTAATTTTTTAACTATTATTATTGTTATAACAATTATCCATCCATCCATTATCAGCACCGTTTATCGTCAGTAAGGTCACGGGGGTGCTGGAGCCCATCCCAGTCATCTTAAGGCGGTGGGCAGGGGACACCCTGAATTGGTTGCCAGCCAGTCGCAGGGCAGAAAACTTACTCGCTCATTCACACCAAGGGACAATTCGGACCGGCCAATTAACCTGACATGGATGTTTTTAGAATGTGAAAAGAAACCGGAGTGCCCAGAGGAAACCCACGCAAGAATGGTGAGAACATGCAAACTCCACACAGGAAGGTTCGATCTCATGACCTAAGAACTGTGCCGTGGACGTGCTAACCACTCATCCACCGAGCTGTTCTATTGTAACAATCATGATAACATTATTATTAATATATATGTTATATGATATGTATGTTATCATACAACTTAATTTTAATAATAATTATGATTAATTGTAGTTATTATTATTTTTAGAATTGATTGCAGGAATGAGGTATTTAATGTAGGTGTAAGCCACATTCTTCATTAAAATTGAAACCTCGCGGCATCTTGGTCTAATGCACCGGTCCTACTGCAGCTGTAGGGGGCAATGACGCTTCCCATGACAAACTACTGCAATCGCAGCTGCCGTGTAGCCGTCATTTTTAAGCCGACTTTATTGTTTCTATTTTGGGATTTTTCAGCGTTTAATGTCTGTCGAGTCAGACTTCCGAAGAAACGTGGCAAGAATTTCAAGCATTTTCACGCACTTCACCAAAATTCAAGCATTTTCCCGACCTTGAAAACGCAACGGTAAAATTCAAGCATTTTCTCGGATTTCAAGTACCTGTAGGAACCATGATCTTGGAATACACAGTAATCCATCAATTGTCACAGTTAATTGGTGAAAATCCACAAAGTAGGAACCTTTATTTCTTCACTTAAATATTTAATTGTTTATTACTCAAGAACAATCAAAATGTACAGGATCAAGTATTTATTTAAAAAAAATGAAAGTACTGTACTCTATAAACCTTTTTTACAAACACAATAAAGGTCCCAAATTCAACACATACAGTATGTTATCTTGGAGAGGGATTGGTGCTACCAGACCATAATTTTCCAAGACACACCCCAGGAAATTATGCCTCTATGACCATAAGGGATCCAATCAACCAATCAGTAACTGTCAAATTAAAATTTTAAAACTAATTTGTCTGTTTTATTGCACATATTTATGAATTGAGAACCCAGTCCACTTCACTTTGCGTGATATTCTACCGCCATCAAGTGGCCATTATATAAATCTGCATATAGGTCCAAGTTATGTCCGCCAGAAACAATTTAGTTTTCCTTTATCAAACCTTTTGGAAATATCGCCCGGGAGCCACCAGTTCCGGAGCTGGTATGGCAGGTAGAGAGGTCCAGGTTTGTTGGCGATAGAAAGCATAACGCTCTGTTTAACCCAGGGCCGTCAAACAGGCGGCCCCCGGGCCGGATAAGGCCCACTAAGGGATTGAATTCACCTCGTGAGACAACGCTGAGAGAAGCGAAAGAGAAAAATGAGCTGCAGGTTGAAATATGTCCACTTGTTGCCAAAGCTAGGTGCCTCTCAGAAATGCTGTACTTGTATTTATCCCTTGTTTTCTCTCTCTCTCTCTATTCATAACCTTTTCTCTCACTCTCTATCTGTCTTTCACTCTCCCTGTCTCTCTTTTTCTCTTTCTTTGTTCCCCCCCCCTCTCTCTCTCTCTCTCTCTCTCTCTCTGTCTTTTTACATTATTTTGCTCTCTCTTATTTTCTTCATTTTTCCTTTTTTTCTCTTTCTCTCTCTCTCTCTTTTGCTTCCCCCTTCTCTCTTTCTTCCTCTCTCACTATTTCTCTTTTTATCTCTTTTGTTTCTCACATTATCTCTCTTTCTCTCTTTTCTATCTCTCTCTTTCTACTTTCTCTCTTTCTTTGTCCCACCCTCTCTCTTTTTTCCTCCCTCTCTTTCTCTTTTTCTTTCTCTCTAATCTACTAGGCCGGCCCCCGAGAGAATGTTTGTTCTATCGTGTGGCACCCAAGTAAAACGAGTATGACACCCCTGTTTTATCTCATTATCACAATCTCTTTAGCCACAGTACCAGAGACAAATGTTAATTCCATTGTGCATTTCATATCTTACCATGACTTACCATGCCTTGTAAGGGTAGTAGTTGAGGCCATTTTCCGAATGAACAGCAAATTAAAAATGAAGAAGTCTTTCACTAGCTGTCTAGGTGATGAAAAGGTGAAAGTTCGGAGTGAGGACAGCACGGAAATGAAAATGGAGAGCTCATCTTGCTGCTACGTTCGAGTCCTACCATGCATAAAAGAATCCTCCCTTTCAAAGCGAATCCCTGAAGAGCCATTTCGAATGCATGTTTAGACCTTTACCTTTTGGACCGGCAACCGATTTATAAGCTAAACGTGTAGAAACCTTTTTGATGCCCTACCCACCGGAGGAACTCTCAAACATTCTGACACACGAAATTTGGGTGTCGAACGTACGGCCCTCGGACGGGATGAGGCTCATCAACAGATTTAGTCTGGCCCGTGTGACAACACTGAGAGAAAAGCAAGAGAAAAAAAAAAGCCAAACAACGACTTGCAGTTTTAAATATGTCCACTTGATGTTGCCACTCCATGTAGGTGTATTCATTTCACTCTCTTTCTTTTACTATACATGTCTTTCTGTCTCTTTTTCCCTCTCTTTCTCTTTCTTTCTGTCTTTCGTTCTCTCTTTTTTTCTCTCTCTCTTTCTAACCTTCTTTTTCATTCTTTTATTTTCTCTTTCTTTCTCTTTCTCTGTATTTCTCTTTTTTCTTCTCTATTTTTCTTCTCTACTTTTCTTCATCTTTCCTTTAATTTGTTTAATTCTCTCTTTTTCTTTCTTTGTTTCTATTTAGTTTTCTCCCTCAATCTCTCTCTCTCTTTGTCTTTCCTTTTTTCTTCTTTCTTTCTTTCTTCATTATTATTTTTCTTTGTCTCTCATTTTTGGTCTTTATTCCTTTTTTTCTTACTTGGTATTTCTTGATCTTTCTTTCTTTCTTTCTTTCTTTCTTTCTTTCTTTCTTTCTTTCTTTCTTTCTTTCTTTCTTTCTTTCTTTCTTTCTTTCTTTCTTTCTTTCTTTCTTTCTTTCTTTCTTTCTTTCTTTCTTTCTTTCTGTCTCTCCCTCCTCTCTCTTTTATTTCCTGTCTCTTATTCTCCCACTCTATTTCTCTATCTTTTCAACTCTTTCTTGTTTTGTCTGTTTTTCTTTTTCTTTCCCTCTTTTCCTTTTTTTGTTCCTTTCTTTTTAATTTTCTCTCTGTCTCTTTCCCCCTCCCCCTGTCTCTGTCTTTTTATCATCTTTCTATCTCCTTTTTATTTTACCCTCTCCTTTTCTTTCTCTCTTTCTGTCTTTCCCTTTCTTTGTTTCTTTCTTTTTAGTTTTCCCTCTCCGTCTCTCTCGTTGTCTGTTTCTCTTCTTCTTATCTTTCTGTCTCTTGTTTTCTTTTCTTTCTCTTTCTTTCTTTGTTTTTAATTCTTTGTTTCTTTCCGTCTTTCCTTTCTCCTTTCCTTCCACCTAGTCCGACCTTTGCGAAAATGCTTTTTTCAACCATGTGGCCCCCGGTCTCAAATGAGTTTGACATCCCTGATGTAAATACACTGAGATAAATCCCACCAACTTGAAAGCTGAAGACCGCACCGTCAAACTAGGTCGCCATCCACTGGTGTAAAGACTGAACTGAGTGACATTCGGGACATCACCAAATCTCACTAGCTCTTCGGTCGGTGGAACCAATAGACTCGTCACTTATTTGCCCTGCTGGTTACCTGGTAGATGTTTCAGCTCTCCTCACCTACTGGAATGTGCCCACTAGGTTCTATTCTATTTCAAAAGATAAAGGAGTTAACTAAGCCCGAGGACGTAATCTTGTGGCTTTTTCAAGCCAGAGGAAGAGAACTTCCCAAAGGAGCCAAAACAAGATAACTGCCGAGCGCCATTGTAATTACCTGCGAGGTAGTAAGAAAATCTGGCCTTATCTGCTGATCTTTTCACCCAAGCTGGAGCGCTGGATAGTTCTGCCCGGCCGGTTTAATTTAAAATCTAAGACTTTATGACCCGGCGAGGAAGAGGATCTATTTGCACTCGTTCTGACTGACAATGGCATCAGACGTAAACTCTAGCCTGGGAAAACTCAATCTCAAGTTTTATATGTTTACCATCAGACTGCTAACGTGAGCATGTTCCAGCGATGGAACACTGAAAGGTAAATGTCAACTTTGGACAATCACCAGTAACTAGGTGGACCAACATGAAATGAAATGAAATGATCTGCATTTCTATAGCGCTTTTCAAGTCAATGACTTCCCAAAGCGCTTTACATTGTGCTTCACATTTCCCAATAGCGGCTGTGATCTGTGCAGCCATGTAAGGCGCTAACCTGCTTATTGGGGGTAATTGGGGGTTCAATGTCTTACCCAAGGACACTTCGACATGTAACACGGACAAGCCGGGATTCGAACTGGGATCCCTTAATCCTAAAACGATCGCTCTACCTCCTGAGCTACTGCCGCCCCAACAATCATGAACTACGCTTCTCTAGTCCTGGATTCTGGTCTTGGACAGTCTACTGGACTTCCCGATTGCCATCTGGCATCGTCTGGCTGGAAAAGCATTTTTTTTCTGTTTTGATACTGGAGCGGGATGGGCACCACCAGGCTGTACTTGCCCAAGACACACCACAGGAAAGGGTGTCCCTGTGGCCCTAATACTTAAAAGATCCAACCAATCAACCAACCAACCAACCAACCTACTACTGTTTCCTGTACAGTAATCCCTTGCTGAATGTCCTACTTTGCGGAGTTTTGTTGTTTATTGTGTTCTGCATTCTTATTGGCTAAGCAGTTGCCCCGCCTCCTTTTTGCTTGTCTGTCTGCGCGTCTAGGACATAGCGATCGAAGTTGTACACATACGTAAAACGCTTCGAGCGGATTATTTTCATGTCAACAAAACATTTTGGACCCTCAAAAGGCACCAAAAGGGAGATGTTACCCGATTTTCCAATAATGTTTGATAATGGAAAAAATTATGGTTTCTGTAGGACAAAACAGGATACACAGTCTTAATGTTTTCCAATAAGTATAGATAAATACGCTATGTGTTTCCCTTCTTATGAGGCTTTTAATTTTTTGCATCTCCAAGGCAGATTTTTGTTCATTTTTTTTTTGATCCACTATGGTAATTTTGAGTTGCCGACCAGAAGATAAATGCTGTTTTTCATTACATCCACATGATGGCGTCTACGAATATGTAAAGTGGACTGCGCAATAAATGGGTTCATATATTAGTTTTGAAATTCTCATTCGACAGGAGTCATTTGTAAAAAAAAAAAAAAAAAAAAAAAAAAAAACGTGTTTATAAGTACTGTACGTTTATTTACTTAAGCTCGTAAATTGTGTCTGTTCTTAAGTATTTAATAAATCAATCTATCAATAAATAAGAACTGTAAAGGTTTTGACTATTACAGGATGTTTTGGGAAGACAACCCCCACAAAAAACGAGGGATTATTTTACTCAGGGTTTTTGTGAGGGAGAATTTTAATAGCTTCCACGAATCCCCTCCCAAGCCAGCTTTTCATACCATCAAACCACGAATGACCGGTAACATATTTTGGTATGTGATCAGATATAAAGAGGTGTGATCAGAAGCTAAAAAGGACCAGAAGTAAAGCGCTCTGGACTTTTTTTTTCAACGGCAGAAAAGGACAATGCCAGGTGTAATATGTGGTCAGTTTGTCATGACTGGAACAATTGGTGGACCCAAATGCGTAACATTTCACACAATGCTTTATTAAGGGATCGGGGAAGTCGGGGACAGGGGATAAGACGGTGATCTGGTGCTTGCTGGACAGGGGGAACAGCAGCAGCTGATGACAGATGGCGAGGTGGACAGGCGGGGCCGGAGAGCCGAGCTTGATCGTGGACCGGACAAGTCGGGCAGCCGGGACCGGAGAACGAATCGTGATCACGGATCGGAACAAGTCGGGCAGCCGGGGCGAGAGAATGGAGCGTGATCGGAGATCAGAAGAAAGTCAGTCAGCCGGGACAGGAGACGGAGCGTGGTCGGAGATCGGAACAAGTCGGGTAGCCGGCACAGGAGACAGAGCGTGGTCGGAGATTGGAACAAGTCGGGTAGCCAGGATGAGCGGGAAGCCACGGATCAGGGATCGTTACAGGAAACGTAATCAGGCAGGATACGGGTAGCCGGGACAGTAGAACGGACCTTGGATTGGGGATTGATACAGGAAACGGAATCAGGCATGATACGGATAGTCGGGACAGGTGAACGGAGCTTGGTTTGGGATCGATACAGGAAACAGGTCTGGATAAAAACGGGAGTCAGAGTCAAAAGTGCTCGTCTTAAATGCGCTGAGGTTCGCTGACGGACTGACCAGGAGTGAACGTGCTAGAATAGGAGGAGGACAAATTAGGGAACGAGTGGCAGCTGAGGCTGAACGAGTGAGCGCAGGTGAGGGCAATAGGCAAGTCATGACACAGATACTGTGGCAACACAACACATTTATATCAACACATGCAAAAAGCTAACCCTGCAGAGAGCAATGAGCTACAATCAAACATGTAAATATTTTACTGTTCCTCAACAAAAATTTGGAAATCTGTTGTCATTATGAGAGAAAATGAATACTTCATCTGCATTACTGATCGTTATCGATCGACACTACTCTGTATGTCATTTGGTTGGTTGGATCCCTTAACCACTAGGGTAGCAGGGACACCATTTCCTGTGGTGTGTCTTGGGCAAATTCAGCCTGAAGGCGCCCATCCCTCTCCAGGCCAACATGGCTCAAATCCACACCTAAATGCCTAGTATCGCCCACAACTACCATCAATGTGCTGGCTTTTGAAGGTCTCTGATGATTCTCATCCAACAAGGAGGAGTCATTGCAGTCTAGGCCGCTTTCTGTGATCGTTTTTCATATTTTTTTTTTATTCATGAGAATGAAGAGACGTGCGCTAATGCCCCTGCAAACATGAAACCCCCTCCCCCCAAAAAAACATGTTGCTTTAATTGCATAAGAAAGGTGTCTTTGAGATAAAGTATCAAGTCAGCATTTTTACATCTAAAAGCAAATGTGTTTTTTGCTCTCAGGTGGAATTGTTTTTCCAGGGAAAAAAAATACATTTGAGCGCATTCATATTTCATACATCATCCTCAAACGCGAGATAGCTTTGACTTTATCTCTCGCAGGACGGGGGGAGGGGGGGGCAGTGGGAGGGAGAGGCCCGAGCCCTTAAAAGCACACCTCGCCGGCCTTAAGGGGATGTCGCGCTGTCACTTAAGAAGAAAAATATTCCGGCACAAAAATATCGCAACCTCCGACGTCTCGCTCCTTTCTTGGTCTTTTCAGGTTTCATCTGTCTTTTCTGTCTAATATATAGGGCTGCCAAACATGCAGCCTGCGGGCCTGAATAGGCCTGCCAAGGTGATTGAATGCATATTGCGAGACAACACTGAGAGAAGCATAAAAGACATGGCTTGCAGTTTTAAATATGTCCGCTAGATGTCATCAATGATGGACACCACTCGCAAGGCAGGTGGAGCTGTATTTCTCTCTCTTCTGTTCTTTCTTTCTTTCTTTCTTTCTTTCTTTCTTTCTTTCTTTCTTTTTTTTCTCTCCCTCGCTCTTTATCTTTCTCTTCTGTCTGTCTGGCTTTCTTTTTCTCTATCTTTTTGTCTCTCTGTCTCCTTGTCCCTCTTTCTTTTGTCTCTTTGTCCCAATTTCTGTCTTTTTGTCTTTCTTCCTTTATCTTCCTTTTTTCTTTCCTTTCTTGATTTTTCTTATCCCTTTCACTCTGTGTTTTTATCTATCTCTCACTCTCATGTGTCACCCTCTTTGTCTTTGTCTTTATTTCATTTTTTCTATCTATTTTTTTTTATCTTCTTTTTCTTTCTTTCGTTTTTTTTCTTTCTTTGTTTCTGTCTTTCTTTTTTCTTTCTTCCTCTTTCTTTCCTTATTTCTGTCTTTCAGTCTTTCTTTCTTTCTCCCTTTCTTTCTGTCTCTCTGTCTCCCTCTCTTATTGTCCCGGTCTTTCTTTTTTTTGTCCCTCTGTCTTTCTTTTTTCTGTCCCTCTGTCACTGTCTTTCTTGTTTCTGTCACCATGTCTCTGTCTTTTTTTCTGTCTCTCTGTCTCCTTTCTTTTTTCTTTCCTTTCTTGCTTATCTCTTTCGATTTGTCTTTTTCTTTTCCTCTCACTCTCGTTTATCACTCCCTTTGTTTCTTTTTTTTTCATTTTTCCTTCTCCTTTTTTTCTCTAGCTTTTTTCTCACCTTCTCCCTTTTTTCCTCTTTTTTTCCTTCTCTGTCTTTGTCACATTTGATTTCTCTCGCTTTCTTTCTCTCTATTTTTATCTTCCCTACTTTCTCTTTAATTTTCTAATTTGGCCCCCGTGAGTTTTTTTCTTTTGACGTGTCACCCCCGAACTCAAATGAGTTTGACACACCTGGTCTAATATGTCAACGATCTTTCCATGTTTTGCCATTTCCTTCCCGCCCCGTAGCATCTTCATTTCAGTTGATCGGACATCTGTCGTATTTTGTTTCCCTAAACACAGTCAGAGGAATAGCTGCAAGGTCTCCATAGCGACGAGAAGGAGTACCATTTTGTTCATTTTCAGCATTTGATTTGTCTCCGAAGCACATCATATCTTCCCACATAAACTCGGCATAGATGGAATTTCCAAATGTTCTCGAAATAGTTGCCGATTGCGTAATCTTCAGGGTTATTACGGATGCTTCAAAGCCTTGAATATGCTTGGATTTTAGTGTTGTGTTTTCTAAATTTCAAAGGTGCTTGGATTTTGGGTTAAGTGCTTGTAAATGCTTGAAATATTTGCCATGTTTCTCAATAATTCAGCATGGACATGCCATTCACACTCTTCTTTTGTGGCTTTGCTTTGCCTTGTATTTCTTCTTCCCTCGCGATTAACTGCAGCTGGCATTAGTTTATACGAGTTTGTTGTCAATGAAACATCATAACTCCTTATGGGTGGTACCCTAGACCAGGTGCATGCTACACCTAAACGGGGAACTGTGAAATGTGTATTAGTGCAAGGATTACAAATCAATTATGGACATTTAATATGTGCCATGCAAAAAAAAATGGTAACCTTTGCTGGTGGTAAATTGTAATGGGAAGAATTTCCTGCAACTGAAAATGTCATTTTTACCCAACACCGATATTAGGAGAGATTTGTCTCAAAAACAAATCAATTTGCAATCTACCCAAGATCTAAAAACCATATGTCTTGATAATTGCACAGGCAAAATTGAAAATCACATATGAAAATCGCAAGTATACGGACACTAACGAACGAAACGACCAGACGATTGTTCCTAAGTTGAATTTGTTTGTGCTTCAGTGCTATATTTTGTATTTTAAAGGTTTGTATAAGTATTTTTAAAGATAAGTAACCTGTATTGTTTCGTACTGAAAAATAAACATTTCATAAAATAATATGCTCTATTAAGATAAATAAGTTTAACTTACTTTTGGAAGATACCCTTCAAGAGGTCCTCCTCCGTGGTAAAAAGTGGCCGGAAAAAAGTGTTCCGACCATTTTCTCAACCGCATCACGCTTTCTTATTCCACCTTCATTTTAAAAGAAACAGCTCGCCTCTTCTTTACACTTTACACCAAGCATTTTTAATGGATGCACGAGATATTGAACAATACAAACTTCAACGTTCTCAGCGTGCTGGAGATACAGTATAGAATGTTTCCACACGAACTAGTAAGAGGAAGCTGGATGTCTTCATCGGGGTGGATGCTGTGTGACCTCTCACAGAGCCACCACTCGCCGGCAGCGGCGGAAAGAAGCACTACTGTAATGTCCTGTACTCGGAAAAATGTGCACGCAATACAAAATCTAACGGATATTTTTCGACATCCCCGAAGACTCTTTTTCTGTCTAATTTCTTAAAAATCTCCATGTTCTGTCAAGCCATTTTCTTTCTGTTGGCATCTTTATTTCCATTCATTGGACATCTGGCAAATTTTAGTTACCTAAACTGAGTCAGAGGAATAGCTGCTAGGTCTCCATAGCGACAAGGAAGGCGTACAGTTTTATTCATTTTTAGCATTTGATTTGTCTACATGGCACTTAAATTCTTCCCACATACTATACCTTGCAAAAGTATTTCCACCCTCAACTCCAAACATTTTCTGATAATCAAGATGTGACACACATTTGTGAATAGAAACCAAATTAATTTCATACTGCACATCTTGAAGAGAAAGAAATTTGCCCATTCTTCCTTAAAAACAGGTTTGATGTGATCTTTCCACAAATGCTCTGAGATTGATGTCTGGCTATTTTAACACCTTCATGGTGAGTTATTTGGTCTTCATAGTTCTGTCTGTTCTCCGGTGTCTCATTTCGCTGACCTCTGAGCCCGTCACAGAGCAAGTGTATTTAGACTCAATGACACACAGGTGTATTGTGTGATTGTTAGTCATTTAGGTCGACATTGGATCATTCAGAAGTCATCGGGCAACTGATGTTTTTTCCCCCCGTTTTATATATATGACACAAAACATTAAAATAATTTTGTTTCACTTCATGATTGGGTCTCACATGATGTTGATTATTAAAAATTGTTTTCGATTCTTTAGCTTTAAGTTTAAAGCCTGAAATCTGTCAATACGGCAGAAAGTTCTCGAGGGGGCAATAAACTCAACCTATTGATCTAATGAGCTTCCACAAAAATTAATTCTCCAAATATTCTTGAAATAGCTACAGATTCTGCAATCTGCCTCAACAGGATTAACTTGACATTGCATATATGAACTGTCTTTGCAGCAAAATCATTTATTCTAAAATAAATCCAATTCAACTGGAACTAAAATAAAGATTCCGAGAGATGATAAAGGAGAATACGAGGCTCAAGGCATCGCTTTGATTGTCACCGTCACGTTTACCAATGCATTTATTTCCAAATCCATAGCATCATTTTGCATTAAACATATAAATACTGTGAAATGCTGCAGGGCACTTTCAAACAGCTGCAAAATACAGCTGTAAATATTATTTTATGAGAGCAGTTTCTTAGCATGTTCTCAAGCTTTTTTCTACAAGGTTAGTAGACATTTTAATGGCCAAATTCAAGCACTTTTTTGGGAGTTTTTAAAGCCAATTTTCCAATTTCTCCAGTACCTAGAAATGAAAAAAATCTGACGTAAGTCATGCATTTTGCAGATATTAAAATACATATGCGATTTTAAATCTCTAGTCTGCGTTATTCAAGGGTTTTTGATCTTTCTCTTTTTCATGTAGATGTTGTGTAAAAATGGCGGTAATATGTAACTTACATTTCCAGTTGCAGGATGTTCTTACCATTCGTATTCCATGCACTGATACCCATTTTATAGTGCCGTGTTTCGGTGAAACATGCCCCTGTTCTTTAGGGGGCTTTGCATAAAAGAGTCATACAAACTAATGCCAGCTGCCCTTAATTAAGAGGGAAGAAAAAATGCAATGGCAAAGCAAAGCCAGCAGAGAACCGTGTTGGCGTGAATTTTAAGCAGATTCATTTTTTTCCTTCATTCTTGGTAAATCAAGTTAGACTACAGAGAAACAGTGCAACTGTAAGGGAAATAATAGTTTGATTATGGTTTGTATGTGCCTGTATCCTCAAAAGTACCATAACGAAGCCAAAATGAAGCCAAGGATTATATCCAGGTGCTGTTCGTATTCTTGCAGCAATTTCCTCTTGGGGCCGGCTAACTATTAATCAAGATGGCCTTCGCTTTGGTGCTGGGAAGTGAATGGAAGAGCTTGCCTCCCTTTTCCAACTACCTTGACTTCTTAGTGACGCACTCTACCTTTTGTGTTACAAAGTTTCACTTTCCTTACTATGCTTGCACGCCATCTATTGACCAGCATTATTCACTTCATTTAAACATTTGTCTTCTGTCTAAACTCATTAGATTGTTTTTTACGTATTCACGTGATCTCCCTTAAGCCAATCAGATATGTTGTTTTATGCCTGTGTTTCCAGATAAATGAGTCTTTAGCCATTGGGGGAGTGTGGTTCCCTCCTGAGCCGATCTTGGAAGCACGCGCCTCTGATGGAAGGACTATCAAAAACCTAAACCTCTCACTCAGGAAGTAGGAAAAAACACACAAACATATAAAACAAGGAAGTATCCGTCAACATTTGAACATCGAGAAAAATTTCTCCGCCATACTAATGGGACACCATTGTTTTTTTTTGTGCAAAATTAAAAATTAAAAAAAATAAAAAGGAAAATGAGGTGTGAGAAAATAGAGTACTTTCACATCACAATATCAAGTTTTAACCTCGACAGCAATTTCAAGCATTTACAAGCACCTCATCCAAAATTCAAGCCTTTTTCAAACTTTGAAGACAACAAAATTCAATGATTTTGGACACCCATACACCCATTTGAGTTGAATTTGAGTAATTATTTGCCTTTCTTGATGGTGGGTCATCAATTCAGACCAGTTGAGAACCATTGCCCTAGAGGGAGCTAGCTGGGAGTGGAGCAATTCACATCTGTGCCAAATTTCTCCACACTTTGTTGCGATACCCCAACCCTTTAGAAGGACTTATTGGAGAGCATACTGTGTCAGGCCATTATCACAATCACCCTGGTTTCTAGATCAATCCTGGTAACCATTGTCATTGTTTTTCAGTTTCATCCTGGTTGTCAGAGCTATGTGAGGTTTGGTTCTTGTTTCCAATTCAGACAGTTTGGTGGTTGTTTTTGTTTGTTCGTGAATTTGTTCCTGTGTTTTGCTGTTCTCTTTCAAGCTTTCTGAGCACCTCAGGCTCTGCTCATGATTATTTAGCGCACCTCCCCATCTTCTCGTAGCCAGTCGTCCTGAACTGAAGGAGAGAGCGTCATTACATGGTAAAGCTCCATAGAAACAGGGCCATCGCGATCGACCGAGCGACCGCGCCCTCAACCCGGCCGAGCTACCAACTCTTAGCATCAAGTGTCAGGAGAGGGGAGGGGAGCGAATAGGAGGAGGAGGGTGAGGAAAAGGGAGGAGGAGGAGGGAGGACGCTGCGGAGGAGAGGAAGCATCTTTGTCTGCACGGAGAGAGTGCGGCTCGGGGCTTCCCTCTCGCATCGCCGCAAAGATCTCTCCTTCGTGCAGGATTTGCATTGCTATTTCTCCTAGCGCCTTCCTCTTTTGTCTGCGGAATACAAAAACAAGCCCACGCTTGCTTGCTCCTGTGTTGGACCGCCGGTTGAAGCCCAGGTAAGGACCCCTCCTTACCTCCCTTCCTTTATCCCTACCTCCCACATCAACACCAACCTTTGCAAAAACGCTGCCCGCCGGCTTCTTTTCAATGTCACCACCGCATACTTGTTTTGGGATGTGCCCATGTTTTTCCTTTTCACTTTGTGCAGGAGATGACGCCATGCTCGATAACGTGTGATCATTTTGCATTTGTTTGGTGCCTCCTCCCCCCGAGCGCAAGAAAAGGTCGCTAGCAGGTGGATGATTTGCATGATGAAGACTGCAGCCATCCAGCTTTTGTCATGATCATCTTTATATCTGGTTGATCTTTTGTCTGACCTCAAAGTCCCATGCAAAAAAGTAGTGGCGCTCTTTTCTCCCTAGAAAAAGGTCTAATACAACCATGTCATACGGATCTAGCCCGCCATAAATTTCAGAGCATTTAAATGGTCTGCATTTATATGGTACTTTTCAAGTCATTGAAGACCTCCCCGAACGCTCAACATTGTGCTTCACACCTACCAAGTCACAGACACACTCACATACCGATAGCGGCGACAGCAGCACAAGGCACGTACCTGCTTTTCAGGGGCATGAGAGGGTCAGTGTCCTGCCCAAAGACACTTTGATATTAAAATTCAGAGGTGCTGGGAATTTAACCTGCGACCTCTTCGTCCCAAGAAAAGCGCTCTGTACTTAAAAGTTAAGCAGGTCTATAAGTCATATTTTATTAAAAGTTTTTATTTGTTTTTAAAAAGATGCAAACCAGATGCTCTTTCCGGCAGCTAAAGAGAGACGACGAGTTTGTACAGTATGGTGAATTGGTTCAGGTGTAAAACTGCATTTACTCAACTGTAAAAATAAGTCAGTTACCACATTCAATCCCAAACGTAAAAAAAATGTTGTTTGTAAATAGATGTAATGTTTAGAAAATTATTTTTTAGTTGTAATATGTAGGGTAGCCGATTAATTGAGGCGAAATGATAAAGCTTAATGCTAAAAAACTAACCTGAAAATTTTGAGTTGACAATATTTTATTCATCTGGCCGGCCTGAGAACAGACCCAAGAGCTTAACTGAGTTTGAAATCCCTGGTCTAATATTAGAGGTGGGCAATACTTGGAATCTTGGTATCGATCCGATACATGTAAACCCTTGGTGGTATCATTCGATACCGAGACTTTTCACATGTAAATTTTATGATCATTTAAAAACCTCCCCCCTTGAGTTACTTCTTAATGACTATAAACAAAGCACAAAGAAGTTAAGCACTAAAATGTTTCATTTGGATAATACTTCTACATCGCAAACTTTAACAGTATAAAACAATGAATATAAAAAAATATGTATATATATATATATATATATATATATATATATACTACAACTGTTTCAGAACAAAGCCAAGACTCAAACAACAAAGCAGCAATGTAACAAATACGGTATAGCTATGTCAACCACAGACCTAAATGATATTTCATTGCACAATGTTCTTAAAACAAAGTCAGTAATGCAAATATAGTATCAAGTCTTTTGTTAGCTCTGTTGCCACAGTGACAAAAGATTTACAGATTTTTGTTCAAGAACAGCAATATGTTTAGATTTTTGTTTGCAGCTAGTTGCTTTCTGCAGGGTAAGTTGTGTTCATGTAAATCTGTGGTTTTGCCACAGTCGCAGACTTCTTTACCAAACAAATGAGACCTGGCATTGCTGTTTTCTGTAGTTTAAAAAAAAAACTGGGCCGTGCTTCCTTTTAGCCTCTTTCATTTTTAGCTTCTAGTAAGGGTGGGCACATAGATTTGGCCCTCTCTTCTGTCTGGCAGGTAGAATTTTGCAGCAGGCCAGTTAGGGAGATTTGCTGAAAAATCCGATCCAATTACTTGCTTAGAATCGATAATATCCATATTTGGATCGATCCTCCCACCCCTATCTAATTTCCATGATTGTTTCACTTGAGAGGGGGCTTCATTCATGTAAGCATGTAGCAGCGTTTCAACATCCAATTATTTTTCCTTTGATACGCCCAAAACACAGAAAAGCAATCTCATGTCTGATAGATGACAAAGGCGGGCGGAACCTGGCCGGCCCCGAATTGCTTCAGTTCCAGGCAGGCAGGCTAAGATGGACAGCCTTTTCGATTGTGCTTTTGCAGTTTTTCCTTCTCAGTCTTTTAAATATTTTTCTCAGGGATGCTAGGTAAGACTTTATCCCTGGTCATCAACTTTTGAGTATTCCGAAAAACACAACATAACCAAAAGCCTCCCTGAACAATCATGCAGGACTGTGAAAAATATATATCTTGCCAGTTATATAAAAAAGTGAGGATTCAATCTGATTCATCGACTGGTTTGAAAATCTTGTCTATGTTAAATGTTAGTACACTACCTTTTAATTGCACTTCACGATCCATTTCAAACTTAGGCCAGTGTCTAAGCACATCTGATAAATATTTTTGCCCATTTATTACTTCAGTCACATTTGCGAAGGTGGACCCAAATGCAGGGAAGTCAGAAGGGAGACAGGTGTGCTTGACAAAGGATTGTCTCTATTAAAAATACAATTAACACAACCAGGAAAGGGTCCAAACCAGAAACAAAAATCAAATCTGACATGGTGACAGAAGACAGGATGGAAGTGCTGAAGGTAATGACCCGACTCGGCAGCAATTCCACTTCCTGAGGGTCCTCAGGAGGAATAACTTGGAACAGAAGTTGCTGGTGTCCTTCTTCAAAGCTACCGTGGAAAGCATTGTGACACACTACATCACCGTGTACAATGCTGGGAGCACAGCAGCAGACGGAAAAAACTTAGAGAGTGTAATCAACACAGACCAAAAGATCATTGGCTGTGCAGTCTAGAAATCATTGCTAGGATGTGATACTGTAGTAGAGCCATTACCATTATATAAGACAATTCCTACCCCGGCCTCCACCTCTTGGACCTGTGGCCCTCTGGTAAGGGCCACAGGTCCTTCAGAACTAGGACAGACCAAAACCGATACGATTTCCTATATCACTGGAGGAAAACTATTTTGTTCCAAACTGTTGAAAATCACAACAAACAATACACACCGCATCACTTGTGACATTCATATTTATGTTGAAAAAAAAAACATAGATGCAATGAAGTTGTTATTTTTTCTGTATTTAGATTATTTATTTTATTGAGTAAATAAGATAATAATAAGATAAAAACAAAATGGTTTTTCAAAAGTATAAAATACAAATGGATTGAAGTAAGTTAAAACAATTTCAATAAAATGTTTGTTTTACCGGTAAACCTGAGTTAAAGGAAGTAGGAATTAAGCAAGGGTTCCCAAAATAACCATGGTATTCAATAAAACAGAAGTAAAAAAATAACAAACAAGGGGGGTCACAAAATATATATCTGCAGAGAAAATCAAACCAGAAACGAAAACAGAAATGGAGATGCAGATGCAGGGAACAAAGTAACAAACCAACAAGTCCAAACCAAATCTAACCTGACAACATCCAAACCAGAAGCTCAAGACCAAAACCGGAAATGGGAATGCAATGACCCGAAGCTGTGCGCTGTCCGAGCAGTCAATATAACGTATTTGGATAACTAGGGACTTGTGTGGCGAGATTTGGCTCGGGTGTATCTTGCTCCATACCAAGTGGGATAATGTAGCCTTCCAGAGCCTAACAAAGGTTCCATTAAAAATACATCTCATCTCATCTCATTAGCTGCACCGCTTATCCTCAGTAGGGTCGCGGGGGTGCTGGAGCCCATCCCAGCAATCATCGGGCAGTGGGCAGGGAACACCCTGAACTGGTTGCCAGCCAATCGCAGGGCACACAGGGACAGACAACTGGCTCGCTCATTCACACCTAGGGACAATTTGGACCGGCCATCCATCCATCCATCCATCCATTGTCTTCCGCTTATCCGAGGTCGGGTCGCGGGGGCAGCAGCGTTAAAAGGGAAGCCCAGACGTCCCTATCCCCAGCCACCTCCTCCAGCTCATCCGACGGGACCCCGAGGCGTTCCCAAGCCAGCCGAGAGACATAGACATTGGACCGGCCAATCCACCTGAAATGCATGTCTTTGGAATGTGGGAGGAAACCGGAGTGCCCGGAGGAAACCCACCCAAGCACGGGGAGAACATACAAACTCCGCACAGTAAGTCCGGTAGCTGGATTTGAACCCACACAGGAGGCTCCCAAGACCTTAGAATTGTGCCGCACACGCGCTAACCACTGCGCCGCCGTGTTGCCCTTAAAAATACACACATTAATAAGTACATTTTTTCATTAGAAATACATAAATGTACAAATATCTACATAAATAGATGTGAAATAAAGACGCACTTACCAAGCGAATGTCCGGACTAGGCTGTTAAATGGCAGTGGTTATTTCACTTTATACATATGACAACGGATAATGAATGCCTGTCGAGTATCCGATGCCCTCTTGTATCTATTTTACCGTCAGACACTAGAATAAGCTAATATGACTGTCTGTCATCTTGCTGCTAAGCCAAGGGTATCCCCAAAATTATTGTCTAAAAATGTCAGATAAATGCTAGCTAAGTCTAACCGTGAATAAGGTGAAAAGGTATGCCAAAATATTGTCTGCAAAAATAGGGAACACGAATGTAACGAAATAAATGTTCCCTCTCGTGTTAGCTTCAAGTCCTGATCTGAGTTCATCAGAAGTGGCGCAAAGCGCTCGTATAATTCCTTCATGCGTCCTGCTGTTCCTTCCTGACGCTCACATATTTGCTATGCAAATTCCCGTCCCGCGCTGTCACGTTAAACTTCAGTCCAGAATATTTTTTGATTTCCCATCCACCTGAAACGGGGAAAACCAGACTGAACCGCGCTCGTATTTCCAGGATGACACGCTCAGTCCTGTTGTATCGATTCTGGTTGTCAGCATTGCTAAGGCCTACTGGGTACAGTAACTCGCTAATTAAAAAAACAAAACCTTAAAAATAATGCAGCAGTAACCAGTTAATTTCCAGCAAATCTCCTTAAAATGAAGCAGCGGTATCTCACTCATTTCCAGCTAATCTCCTCAAAATATAACTGTAGTAAATAGCTTATTTTTAAAAATTCCCCTTAAAATGACGCTGCAGTAACTTTCTTGCTTAAAGCAAATCCCTTCATAATGAAGCTGTAGTAACTCACTCATTCTAAACATATCCTCTTGGAAATGACGCTGCAGTTACAAGTTTATTTCCAAAGATCTCCAAATTAAGCTACAGTAGCTCACTCATTACCAGCTAATCTCCTCAAAATTAGCTGTAGTAGCTCACTTATTTCACACAAATACCTTCAAAATGAAGCTGCAGTAACTCACTTGTTTCATACAAATCCCCTTTAAATGAAGCTGCGGTATTTTGCTGGCTTCAAGCAAATCACTTCGAAATGAAGCTGCAGTAACTCACTTGTTTCAAACAATTCCGTCAAAATAAATCTGCAGTAACTCACTAATTTCCAACCTATTCACCTTGAAATTAAACTGCAGTAACTTGCATGTTTTTAGCAAATCTGGAAATGAAGCTGTAGTCGCCCCCTTGTATCCAGCTAATCTCAAAATGAAGCTGTGTTAACTTGCTTGTTTCAAACAAATCATCTTTAACTGAAGCTGCAGTAACTCACTCATTTCAAGGAAACCTAGAAATGACGTTGCAGTAAATCACTCAATTCCATCAAATCTGCTCAAATTATGCTGCAGTTACTTTCGTTTTTATAGCAAATCTGAAAATGAAACAGTGCGGACTGATTCATTTCCGGCCAATCTGGAAATTAAACTGCAGTATCCCACTCGTTTTGAGCTAATCTGGAAATGAAACTCCAGTTATTGACCCATTGAAATGAAGCTGCGGTAACGCACTTGTTTCTAACAAATCCCCTTAAAATGGAGCTGCGGTTAATCGCTACATTCTGACCATTTTAACTTGAAATGAAACTGCAGCTTGTTTTCAGCAAATTTGGTAATGAAACTGCAGTAGCCCACTCATTTTGAGCTAATCTGGAAATGAAACTCCAGTGATTGACTCATTTCCAGCAAATCGGGAAATGAAGCTGCGGTAACTCATTCGTTTTAAGCTCATCTGGAAATTAAACTCCAGTGATAGACTCATTTCCAGCAAATCTGGAAATGAAGCTGTGGTAACTCACTCGTTTTGAGCTAATCTGGAAATGAAGCTCCAGTGATTGACTCATTTCCAGCAAATCTGAAATTTAATCTGCAGTACCTTGCTCATTCCCAACAATTTGCATCCAAATGAAGCTGCAGTAACTCACTTGTTTCCAGCAAATGACGCTCCAGTAACGCACTCGTTTTCTAAAAAATCCCCTTAAAATGGAGCTACGGTTAACATTCTAACCATTTTAACTTGAAATGAAACTGCAGCTTGTTTTCAGCAAATTTGGCAATGAAGCTGCAGTAGCCCACTCCTTTCAAGGAAACATGGAAATTACGTTGCAGTAACTCACTCATTTCAAACAAACCCTCTTGATGCAGTAACTCGTTTATTTTCAAGAAATCTTGATAGTATAGTAGGTCACTCATTACCAGCGAATCCCCTCCAAATGTAGGTGTAGGAGCTCACTTATTTCAAACAAATACCCTCCAAATGAAGCTGCAGTAACTTGCTTGCTTCAAGCAAATTTCTTCGAAGTGAAGCTTCAGTAACTCGCTCCTTTCAAGGCAAATTCCTTCGACGTGAAGCTCCAGTAACTCACTTGTTTTCAGCAGATCTCCAAATGAAGCTCCAGTGACTCACTTTTTTCAAGCAAATCTCCTTGAAATGAACCTGGAGTTACTCGCTCGTTTAAAGCAAATCCGTTTGAAATGAAGCTGCAGTTGGTCACTTGCTTCTAACAAATTGCCTCTACGTGAAGCTGTAGTAACTTGCTGGTTTTAAACAAATCCCCTTTGAAATTACGCTGCAGAAACTGGTTCAATTCCAGCGAATCTCCTCCAAATGAACCTTCGGTGACTTGCTTGTTTCAAACCAATCCGCTTCAATGAAGCCGCAAAACATGCTCTTTTTCCAGCAAATCTTCTCAATATAACGCTCCAGTCACTTACTTCTTTTAAACAAATCTCCTCCAAATGAAGCTACAGTAACCTGCCCATTTCAAGCAAATCCCTTTGAAATGAAACTGCAGTAAGTGACTAGTTTCTAACAAATCCTCTCAACATGAAGCTGTGGTAACTCACCTGTTTCAAACAAATCCCCTTTGAAATGACACTGCAGTAACCAGTTGATTTCCAGCAAATCTCCTCCAAATGAAGCTTCAGTGAGAAATCTTCTCCAAATAAAACTGCCATAGCTTGCTCTTTTCTAGCAAATATCCTCAAAATGAGGCTAAAGTAACTCACTGATTTCAAACATAACCCTTCAAAATGAAGCTGCAGTAATTAACTTGTTTCCAGCAAAACACCTTCAAATGGGGCTTCAGTGATTCGCTCCAAACTCCAGTGATTGACACATTTCCAGCAAATCTGTAAATGAAACTCCAGTGATTAAATCATTTCCAGCAAATTTGGAAATGAAGCTGGGGTAACTCACTTGTTCGAGCTAATCTGGAAATGAAACTCCAGTGATTGACTCATTTACAGCAAATCTGGAAATGAAGCTGTGCTAATTTACTCATTTTCAGCTAATCTCGAAAAGGAACCCCCATTGATTGACTCATTTCCCAAAAATCTGAAAACTAATCTGCGGTACCTTTCTCATTCCCAATAAATCGCATCCAAATGAAGCCGCGGTAACTCACTTGTTTCCAGCAAATGAAGCTGAATTGAGAAAAAAGCAAACTCATGCAATGCTGAGTCTTCTGAGGTAGTTAGCATATTTAGCTGGCGCTACAATAATAGCTGGCCTTTTTATTTTTTATTTTGCAACATGCGTTCGCAAGCAGTCCTGCTCCGTGGTTGATATGCTCTTTTTTTGTGGGAATCAGCTTGAATCTGACACTGCACAACACTGCGCGTGCTAAATATCAGGTCGTGACTCAACCGATGTCTTCGGCAACATTTTCCAGCCTGACCTCTGCGTGGGTTTGGAGAGAAATACATTTATAGTGTTAGTGGACTGGATGTCATCTCCTTGCTGGAAAATAAACAGATAAGATCATGTAAGGTGATCCATATGCAAATGTTCAAGATGTGGCTGCCTTCACTTCTAACCAATTTCAGAATCATATTGAGTGTACAGGCGCTCATTTGAGTGTTAGTCCATGAGTAAATAGTCATTTACTTCGTTTAACAAGTAGCTTAGTTACCCCCCATATTACTGACGTCAAAAGTTAGTTTGTTACTTTGAAAGTAGGTAACAAATTACCGTATATAAAGGTTGACCCCCTAAAACTGCTTTAGAATATAATAATAACACATAATAGAATAAATAAAAGAAAATTTACTGTACATCGACCTGTGGAAGCAGTGAACCCTTCTTATTTCTTGGTATGCATACGAACACTCAGCCGAGACACTCCATATCCATTTTGTGTCCGGGTTTGAGACCACTCCAAGATCTCCTTTATTTCCAGGCACTGTCCAAGACGTTTTCTTTTAATTTTTCAGGCATAATGTATTGCAAAAACGATATAACGGATAAAAAGACCAAAATTCAGTACATCTTTTTCATAGCTTCAGTGCTTATGTTTGCCTCGTTGCTTTCTCGTTCGTTTGTTGTTCCTGTATAAGCCTCGCCGCCTTTCTCAAGCGCTCCCTACCATACACTACTGGTAAAACACAGCCAAATATGTGCAAATAAGCTGACTTCCTGATATGACTTTTCTATTTTTGAGTTGTAAATCCAGTTTGGATGCAAACCATTACAAAATCTCAATTTCTATGTACTATCCAAGACATTGTTCTTTCTTTTCTGCAGGCATGATTGAAAAAATTATAAAAGATAAAAAAAAAAAAATCACAATTTACCACACATTCATCGTAGTGTTTTGTGTAGGGCGAATATCTCCATGATGAAAAATTCAGGGCTCGCACAACCATAACAATAGTAGTTTGTAAAAACGTATAAAAACGCCCCCCTTCAAATGATGTTGCTGGTGGATCGAGGGTTGTTCGAGATAATATGAGGACACTGTAATAGATGTAGTAATGACAGTAGAGTTACACAATTATGTTAATAACATTAAGTAATCCTGTTCCAGGAATGTGTTCCTTGGTAATGCATTGGTCCAAAAAATGAGAAACAAGTATTGACACGAACTCTGTAGTTGGAACCTGCAAACGAACAAAATCTGGTCTCGATTTGGTTTTCCAATACTGGGGCACGAATATAAACGGATATTTTCCAACTAAGTGGAGTGATTAGCATATACTCTCTCACGATAACCTCCTGTTACAGCTTTACCCCTTTTAATGAGCACCTATAAACACGAGATTTTCAATATACAAGTTTTATTTGCAACACAAATCTTGCTCACTACACGTAGTAAAATCTATGTCACGAGAGGTCCCAGGGGCTCCCACAAGTGACCACTCAAGGCTAGCTGGTTCCAGTTTATGCATGCAAATTACTGCAGGCAAAGAACTGTAAGATATTCTACATGAAGTTAGTTATTTTAGTGTTCAGTAAGTGCTTACCGATCAGGAACAGTATCGCAATCTTATACCTGTGAACCTCAGCCAGTTACTCCCCATATTAATGGTTGCAAATCTTCATTAAGCAATAATAAATCTTACAAACACCTATTTACCCACAGAAGGACATACGTTGTACAATACCGTGATAATATGCTGCGGTTCTCGTCTGTTACCAGTGATTGAGACGATCCGGATAAGAAATAGGCAAGACAAGATCCGTCTCTTTTTTGTTTTTAATTCTATATTAAAAATGGTTATATGGCGAACACACACTGACATGATCAAAAACCGTATTAAATAAGGAGGAAACTTTACGTTGACCGGCATGCAATATCCGTCACGATTACCTGCCCCTTCCTCCACTCCATGCATTAACCTCCATCTCGTGGTAAGTTCTCATAACAATCTCACATTTTATTTCGTTAATTCAATCTGATTTTTCTTATTAGTGTATTTTTTTTTATCTCTGCTTACCATTTGAATGAGTTTTCAGTGATCAGGAAGATATGTTTAATAGCTAATTAGAATTCACTTGGATGCTTTTGGGAGGACGGAACGGAATAATTAGTTTTTCATATCGGGGAAATGTGCTTGTTACACGAGCAATTTGAGCTACGAGCATGGTCCAGGAATGAATTATACTCGTAAGTAGACAACGTTTTTGTAGCGATCGAGATTAAGAGCAGGTATTCCCACCACGTGACGGATGAATATAATTCGGATTGTTAGTGCTGGTTCAGATGAGCTTTTAAATGAGCTTAGCAGGCGCGGGGCATGAAAGGGAAATCAAATTTGAAATGAAGATGTCTGACAAAGGCGGCAGAGAGAGATAGATGATTGGATGGCGTGAAGGAGGAGTGGGATGGAATTAATGGCGGGGCACAGTTGACATTGTGGCATTGCGACGAGCTTCCGGAAATTGCGTGGCGTGGCTACCTCCGCGTCATAAAACATCAAGGTCAGCAAGCAGAGCCTCTGCGGGGGCTCCGGCCTCTACGGACAGTGTTGGGCGCATTTCTAATAAAAAACGAAAAAAAATATTTAACCGACTTTAATGTGCACCCTGAAAACCACAAATTGGCCAGAAATTAGAATGTGCACTTTATCATCCAATGTGCGGTTACTGATCAGTCATTATTTGTCGCTGGCCACAATGGTAGCAACAGGGTTCGAAACATGATAGCAACGGTAAGAGCACCAAATCCTTACCACCAGACCACTTTTTCTTACTTTAAACCAATCATTGTAAATGCCAAAGGTTGTTGAATGCGGGAAACCATGCCTTTGTTCATATCTTTCAGGAAGACTGAATTACATCCCACAATGGCCCTTCTCAGTTCAGAATCATGTGCGCTTCCTAAAGACTTACAGTCAGAAATATAATATTGTATTTCATTGGTGCGACAACTTGGTACCGTGGTTTTAATTGTAAGTAGAGTGTGACACTGAAAGTAACTCTAAAGTTACAAATTACCAATAATATTTACATTAAAGTTGACCCTCTAACACTGCTTGAAAATAGCCACGTAATAAAAGAAATGTAAGAAAGCATGTTCACCAACCTGTGGAAGTGGTGAAACCTTCATATTTCTTGGCTTGTGTAATCTTGAGAGTTTAAAAAAACAAACACTGGAGTAGCCAAGACACTTAATATCGATTTTGTCTCTGTGCTACAAACCACTTGGATATTTCCTTCCTCATTTCTGGTTACTGTCCAAGGTGTTTTATTTTTTTTTTCTCCAGGCATGATGATTTTTTTACATTACTTCACAAATAAAAAGACAACAAATCAGCAGTCTTTTACCATATATTTTCTGCGCTTACATTTTTGCCATTGATTTCGTGATTCCTACCATTTGCCACTGGTGATGCATAACCCAATATGTGCAGATAAACTGACACCTGTAAATATGGCTTAGATGTGAGTGTTTAAGTTAGGGATAACATCAGAATATCTTTAGGGAGAAATTCAGGAACCTCACACTTTTTATTCAGTTGTATTTTGAGGTAAATATGAACACGCCCACTGTTAGAATCTGATACACCACCCTCCCCCAAAACAGAGTTTGAAACTGGGTACAGGTGTGTTACCTATGTGATACACATTCCTGTTTTGCTTGTGGTTTCTTGATAGGACATTTTGTTAGCAGTTTAGTTCCCACTTATTGGTTGATACTTTGTTCCTTGAATCTCTGTTTCCGGGTTAGTCTGTGTTTCTGGTTTAGATCGTGTCAGTATTTGTTTTGTTTTGTCATTTTCTTCTTTTGTGAACTCTTGTTTGTTTGTTACTTTGCTCCTGGTTTCTTTATGAAATAGCTTCCTTATTTTAAACACCTCTGCCCTAGTTCCTGCTTCCCCCACTTGGGTCCATCAGCAAAAACATAACACCCACTCATCTTTAATGTTCCTATCGCATCGAAGGTTGTCATTTACATCGATCTGAAGACGTTGTTTCAAAATGGTGCGTTATTCAGCTATTTCTTAAAAGCAGATTGTGAATCACAACAGTTGAGTTACAAAATTTGATTAATCACGCGGCACCGGAGAAAGTAATTTCGTTCCAGAAACAAATTTGTAACGCGTTTGTCCCTATGACTGCCTGTGGACTAGCGCCGCTTCTAATCAGGGCTGATGCGTGACTCAATGGCGTTCTGCCCAACGTCCCTGGATGGCGAAAATGCACAAAAAAGGTCATTGGTCGGATCTTTGTCCGGCTGTACCTCGGGCGCGGACGGCACAAATGTAAGGCAGAAAACGGTTCTGTAACAATCGGGGTCACCATGCCACACGTTTCATGTGGACTGAAGACATGTGAAAGCCATTTTCTGTTTTGCCTGATTTGTAAAGCCAGGATGTTAAATCTGGGAAACGCCGTTTTCCCTGTTGGTGTATTCCACAGCGGCGGGGTGTCATTTTCTGTCTGATCAATTCCGCTCCAGATTCAGATGCCGTAATCTCTCTCTGTATGCTGTATCATGGTTTACTTTTCGCGGTTTTGCTACTTTGTGGATTTTTACCGTGCAGGACAAATCCTGAGTACAGTGGAAAATTCCCTTAATCCACCCCTCTCAGACCTGTCTTTTGTCAAAGTCCAGGGAAAGTCTCATGACATTCTGTAATGGAACACCAGCTATCATTTGGAACAATGTAAAATTCTCGAACAACAGAATATATGAATGAATGAACAACGAATGAGACGTCAAGTGAATACGTTAATAAATATATACTTAATTTAGATAAAGTAATTACTCGTTGCATTCCAGTTGGCCTTTCGCTGTTTCGCTACTTCACTGATTTTCATCGTGTAGGACAAAACCTGAATATAGTTGAAAATTCCTAAAATCCTTTTCAGACGGACCAATTTATCTTCAAGATTCAGGAAAAGCCTCAAGGCATTCATTAATGGAATATAAGCTATCACTTGGAACAATGTACAGACTGCACAACAACTGAATGCATGAATGAATAATTCGTTCAAATGCAGTAATCCCTTGCTGTAACGCAGTTTACTTTTTGCGGTTTGGTTTGGTGGGTTTTCATCGTGTTCTGCCTTCTGATTGGCTAAACAGTCACCTCGCCCGTTTTCTGCCTGTGTCTGCCTGTGCATCAATAACATTGCGGCCTTGGTTCTACAAGCATGTAAAGAACGCTCGACAAACCTACAGTATGTACAAGTAATGCAATATAGTAGTTTTTTTTAATTATATAGTTTGACAGTACAGATGTTTTTTTTTTTTTAAATACATTTGTGAAGTACATTTATAAATCGTTTTGAATGTTCTTTTCATGCAAAATTAATTATCTGAAGTTACATTTTTTTTTGCCCTGAATCAGCAAGATTAATTGTAAAATTATAATTTGGCAGTATAGAGGTTATTAGTAAAAAAAGAAACAAACAAAAATATGTTGATAAGTACTTTAATTTGTTAAATGAAAGCTGTTCATTGGGTTTTGCTGTTTGGTTTCAATGTATAATAGAGTTTTTAAAGAAATAAACTAAGGTTTTTACTTGGTGGGTTTTGACTATAACCGGAACATTTTGACCAGAAACCCAGTGAAAAACGAGGGAATACAGTCATGAGGAACGCAGAATTGCAAACTGATCTGCATATAGTAACGTGAGAATTGTTGATGCTGTGAGATTGAAATGTATAAATATATCCCTGTTTTTTCTTTTGCCCGTGCATTATTTATTATGTAATCTTTTGCTTAACATGGAGCTTGCCGCGATCTCAACTGGATTTGACAGGCCAGGAAGTAGCACCGGGAAGAAGAGAAACGTGAACCTTCTGCTAGCATCAAGAGAATCGAGCCGATATGCCTCAACAGAAACGCTTGTGGTTCCCCGCCAGGAGCAGCTGTGGTTTTGGGCCACCGGCGTGTCCTTCTTAGTTTGTTGACTGATGTGTTTGTCCTTTTCTGGCAGCTGCCGTTTGACTGGCGTGCCCTCGTGTCCGCTAGAGCCGGTGTTTTGAAAATCCTTCCTACCCTTCGATACCCCCTACCAATGCCCAGTGCAAAGGATTCTATTAACAAATCTTTAAGATCCAGGGGCGGACCGCGCAGTTTAAACCTAAGCCTTGGGCTCCAGTCTGAATTTGTGATGTGTCTTTCGGAAACAAAAGGGCTCTGTGAGCCAGCTCTTGGAAGTGAGACGCGTGACACGTAGAGACAATCTTTTGAATTGAAATCTAAGTTAAACAACACTGTCTTAACAGAGAAAAATAAGAACAATGAGGGTGGATAATTAAAAACAAAAGGCAGCAAGAGAAAATGTAATCAAACTCAAAGGTAACGTAATTTTTGGCTTGACTGGTCCAAAATTCAGATCAGGCTTTAGGCTTGGGCTTCAGAGCCTTAGGGTTTTTATGAAGGCCTCCAGGTAGATTTCTGAGCCTAGCAACAGTTAATGGCAAAAATGTGATTGGTTAAATGTTTGAGTACGAAAGCACATGAAGCCACGCCAATGGTAGAAGGAATGCAACGAAGCTGACAGACAATTTGAAATTATTTAATAGTATTGATGGACTAAATATGGAGTAAGTGTATTTTCCTGTGTGCTGGAGAATTACTTTAATTCTAGGATGAAATGGTGAAAGAAAGAAAAGGAGTGTTTCGAATTGTGTCCACATGCCAATTCATGCAATAAATGAATGAAGAAGAATTTATTCGAGCACGTTTAAGACACCCAGGTGGACTTACTACCGAGATAAAGCGAGAGCTTGACTGAGGCTGCAATGATGATTTCAGCCAGAAGATGGTATCAGCAAGTAAAATATTTTGAAATTACGAACACCACCTTTAATCTGTCAGAATGTCCTACCCTCTTTCACCTCCGTGTACATAGTGTTTTAAAATAAAAGGAATATTCTACCTTTTCACAGTTCACATATCTTGGTTTCTTTAACCGCCAGATCATAGGGGCACCACTTACTGGGTTATCTTGAGCAAGTACAACCTGGGGGCACCCATCCCTCCCCAGGACTGTTTTTTTGGGTAGGGGTTTGCTCCCCCAAATAAAACAGATTGTCATGTTTATTTGTATTGGCCTTAATCGCAAGGATTATCAAAGGGCTGCACGGACCACAGACTATACTACTAGTTTCCATGATTACCAGTAGCAGAAGCCCCCTGATATGACTCAGATACAGCACCTTCTTCATCTGGTCGCTGTTGTTTTTAAGTGTAAGGTGTCATCCTGCTTTTCAAAAATAGACAGACCTCCGCATTGGCGGGCACAGCATGTGACAATACTGATACTGGGGGGGAAATATTCTGTTCCGAAATTTTAAATATCACATCTTACAATTGCATCACTTTCATTTTTTGGTTGAAAAAAACAACACTATGACGATGATATTGTGTCCTTTGCTTTTGAGACACATGAAAGACTCGAAGGCTCTTTGTCTCGTAAATGACTTTGTATTTCGCATATTGTTGTATCTATTTTCAAATTATTTGTGTATTTTAATTAATAACTGGATACAACATGAAATGGTTCCTTCAAAAATAAAAAAATAAATGATTTACAATGAGTCACATAAATACATAGATAAATAATTCAATAAAATGGTTCCATAAAAACACGAATAAACAAATAAGTAAACATCTACGTAAATAGAGCCTTCATGACTCACAATGGTAGTTGATAAATATTTGCTTATTTATCTTAGTATTCTTATTACATATTCATGCTGGAATGCCAATTCTAATCTTCTGGGAGGCAATAATAACTTTTTTGTTATCTATTACAATAAAAGGCATTATAACAATGTTATCGGTATAAAGCACTAAAGTTAAGAAGCATGCATAGTGCTAAACCGTATGTATGATAAAACAAGCTAGAAGTGCACAGTATTACATTGGCTTACGAATCAGCATTTGGTAGGATGTTTCGAAAAGGTAGGACATTTCGAATTGATAAGGCTGAGGGATCAGCCTATAGTAGGACGTCTCGATATGGAAGGACATTTCGACAGATAAACCGAGGTGTTTTTTGGCCCTCACTATTTATTTCAACGTTAAAAATAAGGACACGCCTTTTGAATTTGACATAAAACCTTCTCAGGGTTGCTGGATGAAATTGCATTCACTCCCCGTCAGACACAGGCAGACTTTGTTCTGCACCGACAGGTGTGGATGACTTCTCAAAAGCTCACCTGTCAAGCCAAGGTGTCACTAGCTCTCTACGAAGCTGTCGTTTAACCGCTAACAGAGTTCTCGGACTTCTTGTTAGAAGGTTAAAGCTATTCCCAAAGAGGTTTTTTTTTTCAATTAAGACCGACAACGTCCAGTGTTTCTTCCCACAATGATGCGAATATTTTGCAAAATATTCCACACACAGGGGACTCAAGAAAATTAGTCTCAAAGTTGACTCATCTGGCTTTTTTGGGGTAGAGCTGCAATGTCATTGAAGGGACTCAACACTTTTAAAATGACGAATCCCATTAACACAACAGGTGAGGACAGCTCAGGCACAACAACGATTGTAGTGAACGGCGATAGCATACCGCTTATTTCTGCTTGTAGGTAGGCCATTGGGGCTTCTTTGTGTTTTTCGCCCCCTGTGTGGCTGATAGTATGATTTTGTTTGGCTAGTTTCCTGTTATCGTTGGTGCTGCAGAGGGCTTTCCTGTTTAGTTTGCTCCCAGTTGGCTGCCCACCATGTGTTGTTTGACCGGCTAGCCTGGCGTTTGCGCCGGTTTTACCGTGTGCCTGGGTTTATTTGTTCCCGGATGGGTTTGCGTTTGTCACAGTAGCCGTTGCAGCTTTTTCTGGTTGGTTCCCAGTTAGTCTGGCTGCTTTCTGTGTGTTTTTGGTCAGCCAACCTTGCTTTTCTCCGGCAAGGCAGCTGCCACCTTTTGTTGATTGGTCCCGGTTATCCCCTTGTATTATATTTTTGCTAGTTGCTGCTCGCCCTTTTTTGTACCATTACTGCATCCATCTGCAACACAGCACCTAGGCATTTTCCACAAAAACCACCCAAACTTGGCCAATTATCAGGGAAATCAATATGGTGACCGGCTTGCTAGAGTGCTGGTCTTCCTCCGATGGCATCACAGCTCAGATGACAAATACAATACATGTTGTCTTCAAAATACATTACCTCAGAGAACAATTGGAATATTCCAATGAATTCATGCAAAAATCATGTACCATTTCCTCACATTGTGCATGTTGCAAAATTGTGCAAAATTTGGGATCACCTATAACTGTCTAATTCACAGAAGATATGAAAGGAACTGTCGTTCTCTCCCAAGAAGTCCAATTCCAAAGATGTTTCCATACTTTTCAAGTATCGTAACAGGAATATGCCACTTGAGAAGAGAAGTGATGGACTGGAACACCTTATTAGAGGCTTGAAGCCGGGCGGAGTTACGCTGATTTCCATATTCAATCTCCAAGTGCATGTTCTCCTGGCGCACGTGAGGATTTACTCGTTGTTATCCCTTATCTTCCCACAACTCCATACTTGTTTATGATGTCAATTCAAACAAAAATCAGCCATTTAAAGGATGAACACATTTTATTGTACGTAATGATAACACAGGTTTTGGTAGGCTACCGGAGGTGACGGCAACAATAGAGCAAACGACAAATGTTTTGTGTCAATATTTGCAAATCTTGCAGATATGTGATCTTCACTGCAAAGTCTCACCCTAATGTCATCGAGCGGTAATTAAAGTGGAAGCAGAGCCAAGGGATTTCCTCAAAATGCTCTTTCTCATCAGCCGCAACAATTTATGGAACTGATGAAGACGTCCAATACGCTCAGGCGACCAATCACAGTTCAGATGGTATCTGATAACTGGAGCAAATCCTCTAGTGGTAATATGCTAAGTAAATGTTGTATAGTCGCCAACAATACCTTTTTGTATTAGACCAGGATGTTTATTTGGCTTCTATTGACTTGGAAAAGTCGTATAACAGAGTTGATCGAGAGGCGTTGTGGCAGGTGATGGTAATGTATGGAGTGGGTGGAAAGTTATTGGAAGCATTGAAGAGTTTTTATATGAACAGCAGAGCATGTGTAAGAGTAGGGAGTGAGACAAGTGAGTGGTTCTCTGTGTTGACTGGTGTGAGATAGGGGTGTGTGATGTCACCACGGCTGTTTAATGTGTACATGGAAGGTGTGGTGAGAGAGGTGAATGCAAGCGTATTTGGCAGATGTGTAAAGATGATGGATAACAGTGGAATGGTGTGACAGGTAAGTCAATTGTTTTTTTTTTGCAGATGACACAGCGCTTGTGGCTGTATCTGAGGAAACATTGAGAAGGTTGGTAATGGAGTTTGGAAGAGTATGTGATAGGCGTAGGTTATGTGTGAATATTGGGAAGAGTAAGGTGATGAAGTGTTCACCTGATGGAGTGGGCATGGCGTTAGAAATAAGGTTGCATGGACAGGTGTTTGAAGATGTTGAAAGCTTTACGTACTTGGGTTGTGATGTGGCTGCATTTGGTGGAATAGAGTGCGCAGTATTGCACAGAGTGAATCAAGGAAGCAAGGTTTTGGGTGCTCTGAGGAGAGTGATGAAAAACAAGAGTATGAGTATGGATGTTAAGTGGGGACTGTTTGAGAGTCTGATTGTGCCGACTGTGTTGTATGGTGCAGAGACTTGGAGCCTGAACGCAGAATTGAGAAAGAAATTAAACGTTTTTGAGGAGTATGTAAGGAGTTACAAGATTGGATAGATTGAGAAATTAAATTGTGAGAGACAGAACTGGAGTAGTAGTGGAATTGATAGCGTGCCGATAAAAGAGTACTCTGTTGGTTTGGACACATGGAGAGGATGGATGAGGAGCGAATGTTGAAGAAGATCTACAGAGCAGAAGTAAATGGAAGGAGACCAAGAGGAAGGCCGCGATTGACGTGGATGGATGGTGTTATGAGTGCACTGCAGGAAAGAGGTCTGAATCTAGTGCATAGGAATGAGTGGAGAGGTATTGTAAAAGGATAGTGGGATATTTGGACGGGTTCTATGGCATGGGCAGGGCACCCGTATGATGCGGCAGGGGTAAACCAATGAAAACTGCCGGGCCCTGCTGTTGAACAGAAGAGTGTGTTGTGTCACCCTGACCCGAGTGACATGGCCGCTTTTTTGTGTCCCTTTCATCTGGAGGGACGAAAGCATGACCAACTTAAGTGCAGAGGTGCCTGACTTGTTTGGTTGTTTGGGCATTTGGGTTTCGCTATGGTCCAAAAATTTTGTGTTTTTTTGCAACTTCTTCCCTTTTTTTATCTTTTTATTTTCTTTGTTTTTGTACGTGTTGGTCTTGCTGTCGGTCACCCCTCTCGAGGGATATGACCAGGGTAGATAGATAGATAGATAGATAGATAGATAGATAGATAGATAGATAGATAGATAGATAGATAGATAGATAGATAGATAGATAGATAGATAGATAGATAGATAGATAGATAGATAGATAGATAGATAGATAGATAGATGGATGGATAGATAGATAGATAGATAGATAGATAGATAGATAGATAGATAGATAGATAGATAGATAGATAGATAGATAGATAGATAGATAGATAGATAGATAGATAGATAGATAGATAGATAGATAGATAGATGGATGGATAGATAGATAGATAGATAGATAGATAGATAGATAGATAGATAGATAGATAGATAGATAGATAGATAGATAGATAGATAGATAGATAGATAGATAGATAGATAGATAGATAGATAGATAGATAGATAGATAGATAGATAGATAGATAGATAGATAGATAGATAGATAGATAGATAGATAGATAGATAGATAGATAGATAGATAGATAGATAGATAGATAGACAAGTATTTCCTCAACTTGTGGGTCGGACACTCGCTTTCAGTGAGTCACACCCCTTTGCCTTGGTGGAATAATGCAAAGAAGAAGGAAAAAAAAGGGGGTCAATCACACTCCTGAGCAACTTAAAGCGAGACTCGGTTTTGTGCGAAGATTTAACTGCTTCAACGATTGCATTTGATCCTGTTTTGGTATAAGGTTACCACTTCCAGTTTTAAACAAGCACACGCTGTATGTTTTTTTTTTATTATTCAGGAGACGCACATAATAATAGAGTGCTCGATAATATATTCCACTTTTTAATGTCAAAAGTAGGCATGTATGATGTTGTAATCGCATGACAACAACTCTTAAAATGGGATTCATAACTCAATTTCAACAACAACAAAAGTCCATGTTCGGACTTATGAAGGTAATTTCAGCATTTTCTTTTAGATTTCATAGTAGCTGCCATGAGTATTCCATAGAAAGCTTACTAAACAAACATATGTGTCCACAATTGTTGACAGTTTTGCGTCCAACACATTACAAAAACATATTCCTGGAACGCAATTACTTTGTTGGCTAACAAGTACTGTAATTTTTTAACTGAAATGCCGTAACCACATGGTGCGTTACACCGCTACTTATTCAAGCGCATCATAAATCACAATGTCCTCTGATCGCTATCTTTTGCTTCTTCACTCAAAATGTAATTTACAGCCCTCTTTCCAACAGCAATGTTAAAGAAGAGTGTTTGTGTTCATATGTTTACCTACAAAGTACACTAAATACAGTTACGGTGGTGCTGTCTAATGCAAAGAGTACGAGAACGCAGAATTTTTCCCTACTAGTATTCTGATACTTTCGCTTCCATATATATACTTGCATCCAAGCCAAAATTAATAAAAATACTGAAATCTGGGGTCAATCTATATGTGCATATTTGGTTGTGTGTCACCAATACCGAATGGTAGGCAGCGTGTGGGGGAGGGGGCAGGGCTTATCTAAGAACAAAATAAAAGATGGGGAAAACGTGAGCATAGAAAGTATGGTAAAAGTGTGCCGAATTTTGGTCTTTTAATTTGTAAACTGTTGTTTTTTTTTGCAATACTGCATGCCTGGACCAAAAAAAAATATCTTAGTACCCAGAAAAGATGAATGAGATCATTGAGTGGTTTGAAGCTCAGGGACAAAATTAATATGGGGTGTCTCGGCTAAGTGTTCGTTTGTAAAATCTAAAGGTTGCACAAGCCAAGAAATATGAAGAGTTCACTGTTTCCACAGGTTGGTGTACACATTATCTTCTAGGACTAACAGGCTCAGAGTTGGTTTTTTGCCATAGGGCCAACACCACCCTAAACAAAAGCACAACACTGTGATAACATATCTTGCTACTTCTTTCTTTTTTTTTTTTTAATTTTGCTAAAAAATATAAGCCATTGCACGAAACTGGGATTATTCATACCTGGTGAATTATATTGTTTTCTTTTATTTTTCAAATTGCGGCTGTTAAATGTTATTGCACTTGTTTTCATTTAACTGTTTCATCATTATTTCACATTGCATTGTTATAATAACTAAGGCCAGTTTTACTAAGGACTACTTTTTAATTGTTTTGTTTTTTGCCTATTTATCCCGATCGTCTTTAATATTTTTTCTCTTCAAAGTATTTATTACACGCGCAGCATGTTGCATACAATGTTGATATCAATGACAATAAAGACAGTTCTCTTGTATTATATTTCTTATGTGGCTGTTTTAAAGTGGTTTTAGGCATTTGGTCTTAATGCGAGTTCAAACATGAGTTTGTAACTAGTTACTGTCGGAGAAACGGGCTTCATTAGTGTGTTAGAAATCTGTAGTTTAAGTAACTACTAACTGTAGCTTATTGCATTCTATCAATAACGCACCCTACACCGATCGTTGTTGATGTGTCAAAATAATCCACACCCACAACGAGTGGAATCAATTCCTCAGACGCTATTTAAAGCTGCTTTATAAAAAAAATAAGCATATTGTCATCAATGTAACCTGCGTTTGTGCGTCTGCATTTCACGGTCAAAGAGCTCGGCCTCCTTACGAGCTTGACGTCACGCGGAAAACAATTCAGCTCGTGACGGCTTGAGGAAGCTGAAAATTGCACTCGGGCAGCGTTATCGGAGCCCGTGGAGACATAAAAAAACTATATTACCTGCCTGCCGTATACATTATGCAGTTACGGGGCCCACGAGACTGCCGCAAAACAAGGCTCGAATCTGCAGCCAGAAATAAATGATCATAGCAGCAAAAAAAAAAATCCATTGTAAGGAAATGTCCTTTGCAACCATGTCTTCCAGAAAAACGTAGCAACCAGCAAAAAAATCCGTCTGCAAGTCCTATCTGGTCGAGACGTCCTACCGTAGGCTGATCTGACGGGATTTTTTTTCCTTTATAATCGAGTAAAACCGACAACACTGAAACTGAAGAACTATTGCAAGCAAAACCTTGACCGATGATACAAAACGAAGGGTTGGCATGCATACATATACTGCATGATTACCGTGGTAAACAAAAACCATGCTAAAACGCCTCCACAGAAAACCGTGTATAATGCCTAAAAGCTGCAGCACTAAACCGTGTTTTGAAGCACTGAAAAAGTCAAATTTAAGTAAATAAATACGAAAAACATAAGTACTCACCACTTTCAACTGAATGTATCATCGCCATCAATGGCACATATGATAGGTAGGGAGAAATCACTATCCAGGGAATCCAGGAAATCACTATCAGCGTTGTGCTTATTCCCAAGACACACCACGGGAAGTTGTGCCCCAATGACTCTGGCGGTTAAGGCATCTGTGAACTGTGAGAGATGCAAGCAGGTATAGCAAACTGCTGACAATTTAAATAACATAAGAGTATACAGACGGTGCCCTACTTACGAACGACATAGGTTCCGGACAATCGTTCATAAGTTGAATTTGTTCGTAAGTTGCCTTAGTGCTATATTTTGTATGTTTAAGGCTTGTGTACTATATTGTTTTGTACTAAAAAATAAACCTTTTATAAAACAATATGCTCCATAAAGATAAATAAAGTAAAGTTTAACTTATTTGTGGGAGATGGGCTTCAAGAATTAGGCGACTTCCTCCTCCGTGGTAAAAAGTGGCCGAAAAAAAGCATTCCGACCATTTCTCAACTGCATCAAGCTTTCTTATTCCACTTTTATTTCAAAAGAAATGGCTCCCCTCATCTTTACAGTTTACACCAACTATATTGAATAGATGCACGAGATATTAAACAATAAAAACTTCAAAGTTCTTAGTGGGCTAACGATTCAGTATACGTAGAACTGTCTCTTTGGAAACGATGCTGGGTGACCTCTCATAGCCCCACCACACGCCGGTAGCGGCGGAAAGAAGCACTACAGTAATGTCCTATACTCGGAAAAAGCTGCACACAATACAAAATCTAACATACAGAAATGTCCAGATATTTTTCAACATTCCGAACTACATGATCATATCTACCATTTTATCTAAGTCAAATGGTCGTAAGTAGAGGTGCGTCTGTACATAGGAATATGTAGATAGGATGTTGTGACAGTTGAACAGACAATTTTTTTAAAGTACAATGTTCTTGATAATTCAATAACAGATGACCGTCCATTGGGCATTGGTAGGAAGTCTCCATAGGAAAGAAGACATTTCTCTACAACCATTGGAATTGGACCAACATCATATCAGCACTCTTCTGAGGTTTGCTTTGTTGCAGAGCGCCTAACCATTTTTTTTCCGACTGGCGCAAAAATTCATCTGTACCTAATACTCCTTTCCCTGGGGAGGAAGGAGAAATATGCCCGGAAAACGTGTCATCTAAAAAAAGAAAAAATACTCTTATTGCCATGTACTGTAGTGTTGGCCGCAATATTGAAAAAAAAAGAGTCTTTCAGTTAGAGTTACTAGCTTCTTCATATAAAAAGTTATTACTACAAGATGAATACAACCAAAAAGTATCGCGTTATTCTGAAAGTAACTATCTAGTTACAAATTACTTCCATTGAAGCTGACCCCCTAAACAACTTAAACATAAACTTATTATTAAAGGAATTTGTTGGTGCACGCCAACCCTTGAGAACAGGGAACCCTTCATATTTCTTGGCTTGTGCAAACTTATTAGCTTGCAAACTACCACTTACAACATTTTGTCTATGGTCTTCATATAACTCAACATTTCCCTCTCCATTTCTAGTTACCGTCCACTACGTTTTCTTGGCGTATTACACGATCTAATACGTAGATAACTTAACAGATAAAAATACCAAAATTTAAGGACACTTTTACCATGAATTTTGTGCTCACATTTTCCTCAATTATTTTGTTTTTCCTGTTCAAGACATGCCCTCTTCCAATGCGCTACCTACCATTTGCAATTGGTGACACACAACCAAATATGCACATGTAAACTGACCCCATGGTTTCAATATTTTATGTTATACTTGTAAATACGGCTTGGATGAAATAATTTAAGGTAGGGAGAATATCATACTCGCAGTGGGTAGAAATGTAGCACCTTTGTGCTTAAGATGACGCCACTGCAACTGTAATCGGTACATACAAACACGCCCACCCTCTCAAACTTTACTGCCGGATGGAGGGTATGTAAATCGTGAGCAAAGGAAGAACAGATAGCAATATGATCTGCCTTTAATAGATAGAGGAGTAACACACCACTTTGTAATGACAGTTAAGTTACAATATTTCTTAACAGTATTCATTAACGAGAAAATAAATTGTGGTTCTTCCTAACATGTTACAATGACTGTACATGGGATACATGTATCTATACATCTATCAAAAAATGTGGCAAGTATTTTCCAAATTGTTGTTCAAGGTCAGAAGCAAAAGTGTTTGAAGTAGGCCCTGCATCTCCACTAGCGCCAGTGACAGTGGACATTTTGCTGAAAAATTGGTATGAGGCCATTATAGTTGGAATTGGCGGCAGAGAAGAGTGTGTCGCTTTCCAAAATAAGAAAGGCTTCTTGTTCAGTTTGGTCAACGTTACAGATAGGGCTGCACCGATTAATCAATGTTGTCGTAAAAAAAAATCGCTAAAAGAAGTAGTCGACAATGAATTGCAAGCGTGCACGTTTTTCCAACAGAGTGAAGCATCTCTACATGATTATAATCTTTGCTGAGAATTGCTCATGCGTGATAGCGTCTCTGTCTCGAGCAGTAACATAAACATACAGAAATGACGGCATCAGCATCAACTCTCAAGTTTGGGAGCATTTTAGCCTGGTGGATAAAAAGACTATATGCAAAAAACGGGTGGTCACAAGAGCGTATTTGTCATGATTACCAACGTGAATCACCTGTGCCCGCTCATTTTGCACCAACTGCTGCGGATTCTGATTGGCTCCCTGTCCCTACTTAAACACAGTCCTGTCAATCCTCTGTTGTCAGTCCGTCTGCGAACCTCTGTGTATGCAAGGCAAGCCTTTTTCGACCCTGACTCCCGCTTGTCCCGGTTTTGCTCCTGTTTGTCTCCCGCTACGACCTGTTTTGTTGACCACGTCTGCTATCCCGTCCTGGCTTAGGACCCGTTTTTGTTCCCAACTACGTCTATTCTCCCGTCCTGGCTTACGACTCGTTTCCGACCACGACCACGCTTTGCTCTTCCAGTCCCGGCTACCGACAAGTCTTTCCGTCCCTGACAGCGCCGTGGCACTTCCGTGTTCGATCACTGTCCGAATCCGAGAGTGACTTGCTTCCCGTGTCCAGCGAACACCGGATCGTGGGCGCAGCCCTTCCTCTTTCTTTCAATAAAACTTGTGAACACTTTGTCACCTTCCTATTTCCGTTCTGGTCCTCACAGTATTATTTATGTAGTACTGTTATTTATCTGTTAATTGTTCAGTGAGAATGTAATTAGATTTTGAAGCCGTAAGTTTTATTTTGGAGATACTCGTGCTAGCTATAATCACTTGAGCTTAACATAGCTGGGGAGAGATCACAAACACACACAATATTCAGATCTCTATGTATGATTAAAATCAAAGAGACAATGTAGGCAAACCTAATACGTTTTATTGTCAGTTCGTTTTAATTTATATAAGAATGTAAACATTTTCTTTTGAAGTCCATTAAAACCACGTGGAAGCACTTTCCAAATAGGGAAGGACACCTAGCTTGGTAAGCTACATTCAATAAGGTTCTTTATATGTAAAAAATTGAACTCATGTTAAGCTAAGCTAATGCGCTCCTCAATGTATTGTCTACGTTTATACTATTTCTTGATTTTTGTATAATTTTACAATAAGTCTTGTTATGGTAAAGAAAAACTCGTACTTGTATTATTTTTATTCACAGCATTAAAGGGACAATGTGTAATATTAAGTGCCTCCTAGAGGTACAAAAAATAAATTCTGTTAAAAAAACATTGATTTGAATATTAGGCAAAAATACACTAACTATCATACCAATGTTAATTTTTATTAAAAAAAAAATCAAAGTTCGTGAAATTTGTATTTCTTTTACATACTGGAATCCCGACCTAGATGTTGCCGCCGACTTTTTCTGACATCATGCTGCTACGCTGGGATCTGTAGCACTGGTTTTCCTTCGAATCGGACAATACAGAGTCATTTAGTGGGGCTTGATAGGTAGTGGTTTGTTTCTATAAATACAGCAATTTTTCTATTTGTAAGTAAATTAGAATCACAACTTGTGACATTTGAGCAACACATTTCTCATGTTTTACTTTGGAAAGAAGAGATGCTTCTGTTGTACAAAATTGTAATAGGATGGGACTTCAACTAAGACCTGTTTTTTGAAATTATTACATTTTAAGCCTCCTCTTTGGACAAGTCAGTTTTATTTCAAACTTAAAAGGAAACTTAGCAGCCCCAGTTGCCTACAAGTTAGACTTGGGAGCCCCAGTCATCTTTGGATCTTTGGACTTGATGACTCCATATTGATGGCAAGCCACCCATTTGAAGGATCAAACCCTACCAACCTTCACCACCAACATTCTGTAAACATTGTTTTGTTGGTTCTATAGTGATTTCTAAAATTCGTTGGGTTATGTTTTTCTTAAAGCTCCTACGAACCAAGAGAGAAGTACATACTGGCGTAGACGATCAGTGCCAATTCAATTTCTGGAATTCACACTGAGCATTTGGACGGCGGAACAAGAGCTGAAGACATCAGTTATTTTGAGGACTTTTATTACAAAGAAACAGCATATGAAATAAACAGAATATTCTGGGCTTGTGAACAGGGTCAAAACATATCTAACAAGCATCGATTAAAATAGCTGACAAATTTTCCCATTGGAATGGGGAGTGGATTGACAAAAATGAAAACTAACTGAAAAAAATGTACTTAAAATTGAAAATTCCAGGCTAAGTAAAAGAGTCACATATTCACGAAAGACCTTTGTTAAAACTGTACATACTTGGATTTTCCCAATGGTATGATAAGATTAGGTCCGACTCATCAGAATGCCACTGAATGAATTGATAGATTTAAACATCAAATAATTACAACAAGTAAATACTTAATTGAAATATATGGATAGGCAGAACATCATTTATTAAATCGGAATGAATAAAGGGAAAATCAAAATAATGATCCATCCCTCCATTTTCTGTGTCGCTTATCTTTGAGATGTGAACAATTTTATTGACACTAGTAACATCAAATAAACAATGTGAGGTTTGAACAACTTTTCTAGACAATCTTAGGGGCTGGTCACACAGACATTTGCGGCTGAATCACGGCTAAAATTTTGCGTTTTTTTTTTTGCCCGTGGTTGCCCGCGATGGAAAATGCGCAAAATTGGCCAACCCGCTGTTCATCAGTGGTATGCCCGCAAAACACGCCGGCGACTGTTCCGCTTCCTCATCGCGTCATTTCTGTGTCATTTTCTCGTGTGGACCACGGGTATAAAAGCTCCCGAGCCGGTGTTGTGCCCAAATCCAACTCCTACGCAACACGTCTATATGGCAGTCTCAAAACGTCCAACAGCGCCCAACAGCAGAAATTTCTGGCCGTGGTTTAGCCTCAATACGCTCGTGAAAGGCTGAGTACCTGCGCTCTGAAGAATTGAGCAGCGCAAAATTTTTTCGCGCTGCCACCCGCGTGCGAATTTCCGACCTCGTGTTAAGCACCGCTGTATCTCGTCTGAATGGCGATCTCAATGCGTCCAATAGCGTCCGCCTCAAAGGCAGACATTTCTGGCCGTGATTCAGCCGCAAATGTCTGTGTGACCGGCCCCTTAACAGCAATTAAGCATGTTCACAATTTCGTTATATGACGTTTTAACATTTTTTTAAACAGCAATTAAACACACAATTTCATTATATCCTATCCCAACAATATGATTTTTTATCAACACTTTTAACAACAATTAAATACTTCTTGGGTTTTTTGGGGGTTTTTTTAGCAAATAAACAATGTGAGGTTTGAACATTTTTTCTCGTCAATCTCAACAGCAATTAAGCATATTCACAATTTCGTGAGGTTTTAACAATTTTTTCCGACGTTTTTAACAGCAATTAAACACACAATTTCATTATATTATATCCCAACAATATGACTTTTTATCGACACTTTTAACAGCAATTAAACACATTCGCAACTTCACCACATCAGATTTTAACAACCCCTATCGACACCTTCAACAGCAGTTAACCAATGTGTAAAGGGCAAGACTATTGTGCAAGGGCATAGCTCTGTCTTCTCAGGTGGGATTCCATCCTACCCTCCCAAGCAGCATCCTCCAGTCCTCTTGCCAGCCAGTTGCAGGGCACCAGTAGACATGCAAACATTCATCCATCCATCCATCGATTATCTGGACCGCTTATCCTCAGTGGAGTCGCGGGCAGTGGGCAGGGGACACCCTGAAATGGTTGCCAGCCAGTTGCAGGGCACATAGAGACAGACAACTCACTCGCTCATTCACACCTAAGGAATGTTTGGACCAGCCGATTAACCTGACATGCATGTTTTTAGAATGTGGGAGGCAACTTGACTGTCTGGAACATGCAGTTTTTGCACGAGGAGGCTGTGATAGCTGGATTTAAACCTTGAACCTTTGCACCGTGGGGCTCCGTGTTAACTACCCAGCCACCATGCCACCCCATAAGGCTTAATATGATTATGATGAGAACAACCAGGAAAAGTATGTGTGTGTCTGTGTGTGGAATAATTTACAAGATGAGATCAAACAATGTCCAACTATCCATGTGTTCAAATTTAAATACAAAAAAGCATTACTGGCGAAATACAGGGATGAAGAAAATGGGATATGAGGGAGATTGGAAATACTGCGTTTAAAACTATGGTTAACTTGTTGTTATTGTTGCTATTATTATATCAGAACTGTTATTATAAATATTATGTTTATTTTTATTGTTGTTATTATCGTTGGTGCCGCAGTGACATTTGGTAACTAGGCGCATTATGACGTTGAGGGATGGGTATTACGAAGATTAGTGTATAAATTATAATATTATTATAATTATTGATATCTGACCTATGTAATAAGTATATCCATGAAAGTTTGTTATATTAGACATAAGAGGAAAGGAGGATTTGTAAAAGGTGGGAAGATAGGGAAGATAAAGGCGCAGGGAAAATAAGCATCTGCTTCTGACTACCCCTTTTCGAACATGTTATGTGACATTATTTTGTTGTTGACTCATTGATTTTGTCCTGTTTTTATTTTAATGTTCGGAATAAAAGTTCATTCATTCATTCATTCATGATTAAATGACATATTTAAAAAATGTAACCACACCCTAAAGTGGGTTGCATGACTCAATTATTCAGTGATCATGACATTTCCAAGCAAAAAGTATAGGAATCGAGCGATGCCACTATGTTTTTACTCGGATCGGAGCAATATAAAAATCACCAGTATCCCCCACCCCTACCATCAAGTGACAAAATGGCTGACAGGGTGTGTTGTTATTCTGGTATCAGGAGCTTTTAATGTCCTGTCGTCCGTCTGTCCATCCGTCACGCTCAGATGCTCCAGTGACGGCGGTACACGTTTCTTTCCTCGGTTCGTCACAGAGAAGAGAGTCATGCTAATTCATTATTGTCTCCTCATCTCAGCAATCTCATCCTCGCCCGGGGCGGCGGTGTCCGTCTCCCGCGTCTTACCAGCATCATCCCTTTGTGGTTTTGCTGGAGGCAAACCTCAGATGAAGAAGGCCTGGCGGCAAAGGCGAGTGTTTTAGTGACGGGAGGACGGCAGACGGCAAAGGACGCCGGCTGGCGCCCGCTCTGACTTTTGTGAGATGTGACAGCGCCCGATGATCTCACGGCGTAGCCGCTTATTAAGCGTCATTTCAAGGGCGAACGTTCTCGTCATTAGCAGTCCAGAGCGGGAGAGGAGAGGAAGTGCTTGTCTCATCCCATTTCTGTTTAAGGATGTTTCTTGATGAGGAGCTTCATTTGCCCGGGCTCTGATTGGTGCTGATTCTTCTTTGGTCCTCTTCTTGAGTGGGGTGGGAAGGAAAACTCGACCGTTTTTTTTGTCAGGGCCCCACTCAGAAGCACAGTGCAGATACAGTTAAGTGCAGTGGTCTTTATTTCGGTCAGTTTTTGATACAGGGGAAGTCAGGTATCAAGGCAACGGTCCAAGATTTCAGAAGGCGGTATGATCGAGGGCAGGCGAGAATTTGGTACACTGGAACTTAGGACGTGACAGGATAGGCAACGAACTAGCACCGAGCTGAGGAAACAGAGGTTTATATAGAGGGAGATATGTGATTGGAGGGTAATCAGGGTATGGAACACCAAGTGCAGGGTGGAAATTAGAACCAGGAAGTGAGTGACCCAATGAGGTAAGGACAAGCGAGAGGGAGAGAGAGAGAGACTGGGAACAAAACCTGAGTGCAGCACTGTGACAGTTTTTTGTTAAAGACAAGTGTTGGAATATTGAAATATGTCACTACATAGTTACGTAGTTTTCCAGTACTTACTTCTTGATTTTTCATCATTTAATTTGATTAATTTAGTCTTAATTAAGCCACTTCAAGCTTTTCCGTATACATTAACTCCCTGTTTCTTGTGGGGGTTGTGTTCTAAAAAGATCCTGCGAGAGTCAAAACATGCAAAGTAAAAACCTTTATTTACTTATTTCATACTCTATTATACATTAAAATAAAAAACAGACTCAATATATAAGCACAAGCATTTGTTCAATAAATAAAAGTACAGTGGAACCTCGGTTTTCGAACGCTTCTCAGTTCGAACAAATCGGAGTCCGACCAAAAATTTCGAGAAATTTTTGTTTCGCTATTCGGTCAAAAAATCGGAGTTCGAACGCCGGTAATGCGTGAGTACGTACGCTAGGGTGCGATGCTGAGCGGCGTACGGGTGTAGATCGCTCTTTTGGTGACCAACTGTTATCGCGTGCGGACGTGCTTCGTTTTGCCTTCGCTTTTAATATAGGTGTACGAAGTGTTTTAGCCCCTAATTATGCCTCCAAAGAAAGTCAGTGCAAGCGGCAAAGTTGCTACAGGTGAAAAAAGAAAAGTAGTAAGTACAACTATTGTATTTAAGAAAGAAATAATAGCAAAATATGAAGGAGGTGTGCGAGTGGCTGATCTTGCCTGCGCCTTCTGCTGACCACCACAAAGGTAAGAAATCCTATTCATAATTATTTTCTGTATCCTTTTTTTTATTTTACACGTTCATGTTAGCGTAATCTTTCGTACGGAAGATTATGATAACGCGAACGTACGATTAGCCTGGGTTAGCTTTATGTTTACGTTAAACATTTAAGGTAAACATTCAGGGTGTTGGAACGGATTAAAACGATTTAGATTATTTTTAATGGGAAAAATGATTTCGGTGATCGAACAAATCGGTTTTCGAACAGGGTTCTGGAACGGATTATGGTTGAGAACTGAGGTTCCACTGTACTGTATTTAACAAAAACTTTTTTTATTTACAAATAACTTCTGTACTGCCAATTTATAATTCTAAAAATCATGATGCTGCTATACTGTATTTTACTATCGATTCAGTCATGTGGACATAATTGAATAACAAAAAAATTGCGTAAATAGAACAGTCCAAACAACAAATAAAAGTACTGTAGTTTCTATATGTTTTTTTCATATACGTTTTGTACTTTCAAATTATAATTTGAAAAATAATCTTGTTCCTATATTGCATGATTGATTGGTTTTATGACTTAGGATCTGTTGATAGACTAGGGCACTTTTGCAGATTAAGCAGCTTTTTCTGGGAACCTGATGTGTAAAAAAATGTGGCCTAAACAAGTGAATTATAGAATTAAGCACGTGTGTCGATATATCATCGCCATATTATTGCCTTTTTTTTAAATCAGGCTGTATTTAAAATTGGATAAAGATGCATTCGAAACAATACAGTGTGGGATTTCTGTATTTGAATGAAGTATATATTTTCTAATTTCTTCACTTTACTTCTCAATATATTAATTCAGTGTTTGTTCATTCATTAATTCCTTCATTAATGTATTCAGTGGTTATGCATTCTTTACATTGTTCCAAGTGACAGCTAGCATTGTATCAAGGAAAGCCTCTAGACTTGTCCTGGATTTTTACAACGAACAGTTCCAGAAGTGACAGATTTACGGAATTTTCCACTAAACTCGGGTTTTGTTATTGTCATGGCCTGCACCTTCTTATGTTCGGTACTTCTCTCAGTTATAGAAACTACTGTAAGTCTATTGTTGTGAAGCTCGTGACAAGAACACACAGTTTGTTTTTTAACTCATTCGCCCAGAAAATGTTCTGTTTTGGTTTTATCATGATAAAAACCTCAATAAAATGGCTCCATTCCAGTCTTCCTCATCTAGTCTCGAGACCCGGATGTTGATTAGAACATACAAAGGAAAAAAAACCTCTCTTCTCCATAACAAGTGAGTAGTTCTGAAAAGCTGGTTTGAACAATTTGATCTCTGCTCTCTATCTTGTAAAAGTGAAATACCCGACTGTGCTTTTACTCATTAAATGATAGCTATCTTGCATTGGCTTTAATATGCTGTCATAGAAGAATTCCATCCCACAAATGCTTCCTCCTGGATTAAAGTCAGATCATTCTTTCTTTTCCTTGCCTATACTTGACCTTCTTCAGCAGTCGGACAATAGTTTGAAAAAAATAGTAATGAAATATGAGTGCATTCATCATGCAAGAGGTTGGGGGGGGGCAGGGTGCGACAACTCCGAGATGCGGCACTGTGGCAGCTGCACAGAGGGTAAACTAGTTTGACACGGCCTGTCCTGCAGTGCCGCCTCAGGCCAAGCTTTTGTGTTTTTTTTGCCCGTGAAGAGAAGAGTCCATCTATCTATTTCGCCCCCCCTGCAGTGAGTCATAGCAAGCTGATATAGTGTAGCAGCGACTCAACATTAGCCATGGATCAGCAAGCCTTTGTTTGCAATCGTAATGACATTAACCAAATCGTTCCTCCTCTTTTCGCTCTGCGTTGCTGGGCTAAAGTGTCGTTTCCATTCTTAAAGGTAATCCCAAATTCCTAAACATGCAAAATGTGAGGAAATAGTACATATTTTTTGCACAAAATATATTTAGGTTTCAATGTTATATTCTATTCATCAGAATCAAAATAAAATTAATACGTTAGTGGAACAATGAGGATGTGATTATTAAGACATTTTTTGTCTTTGATAACCTCATCAAAGATGCGGCACCATCAAACGATAATGTGCCATTTTCCAAGCTTTGCGACGTGATACAACAGTGACGTCATTAGATTCATGGCATCTAAATAGGCAAAGTAAATCATCACATGCAGTAATTACAACCAAGAACTATAAAGTGTTAAATAATTATTGTAGATATCATTATAGCATAACACAACAAAATTAAGAAACAAAGCAAGACAATTCACATTTATTTTTTTATAGTATTTACCCCAAATTATTTAACATGCAACATGTAACGAAATAGCACAGAAGGGAATTAGGACCCAGATGCGTAACGTTAACTACAAGTTTATTGAGATAAAGAGGAAAGGCAGCGTCCGCGATCCAGTGCTCGCTGGACGCGGGAAGCAAGCCGCTCACAGAATCGGAACGTGTTCCTAATGCGGAAGTGGAGCTTCCGGAGCGGGAGATTGTGGTGTCGATACCCGGGTCATATATATATATATATATATATATATATATATATATATATATATATATATATATATACACATACAGTGGAACCTCGGTTTTCGAACGCCTCTCAGTTCGGACAAATCGGTGTTTCGAGAAATTTTTGCTTCGCTGTTCGGTCAAAAACTCGGAGTTCAAACGCCGGTACACTAGGGTGCAATGCTGAGCGGCGTACCGGTGTTTTAGCCCCTAATTATGCCTCCGAGGAAGGTCGGTGCAAGCTGGACATGTGAAAAAAGACAAGTTGTTCGTCCAACTATTGCCTTTAAGAAAGACATAATAGCTAAATATGAAAGAGGTGTACGAATTTCCGATCTTGCTAGTGAATACAGCATGGCTAAATCTACTATCAGTACGATAGTAAAGAATAAGGAGGCTGTGAAATCGAGTGATGCGCCTAAGGAAGTTAGCGCTATAAGCAAGCAACTGCTGCAAGTTTTGGAAGAGGTTGAAACACTTTTGAGGATTTTTCTCTCCCCACCGTCCACCACAAAGGTAAGAAATCCTATCCATAATCCTTTTTTTATTTTTACACGTTCATGTTAGCGTAATCTTTCGTACGGAAGATTACGCTAACGCGAACGTACGATTAGCCTGGGTTAGCCTCATGTTTTCGTTCATGGTAAATGTTCAGGGTGTTGGAACCGATTAAAACGATTTTACATTAATTTTAATGGGAAAAACGATTTTCGGTGATCGACCAAATCGTTTTTCGAACAGGGTTCTGGAACGGATTATGGTTGAGAACCAAGGTTTCACTATATATTTATATATATATATATATATATATATATATATATATATATATATATATATATATATATATATATATATATATATATATATATATATATATATATATATATATATATATATATATATATATATATATATATATATATATATATAAATATATTTATATATATCTATCGGAGCCATATCCCCCTAATGGGAGGTGGCTCGAGTCAAGCACATTCACATGTCTGACTTTTTCTGGGAGATTGATACAGATGAAGGGATTCCCAGCCCCCTCGCTCAACCCAACTGATGTGTTGAGAGTCATTAGGTGACCAAACCCCCCAATTCCAACCCCTAATGCCGAGCGCCAGGCAGGGAGGCAATGAGTACCAATGTTGTAAGTCCCGGGCGAGGCTTGAACCTGCAACCTTCCAGTCTCGGGGCGGGCGCCCTACCCCCAAGTTGCAAATGTTTTAGTTAAATTTTTGACATTTTTTGTTGAGAATGCCTGGGCTTTGTCGCACGTGGATGCAGTTACGATACGGCTCACGGTGTGCGTCTTTTTTGCTAACAAAAATTTGCAAGAAATTGGACAAAATTCATAAAGAGCACCCGAATGGACAAAGGTTCCTCAAAGTGGTCATTGGTGTGCTCATCGACTTTTGAGGATTGATTTGAGTAAATCTCAAGGTTTATGAGATATTTGCAGTCTAACATCTATATTTTACCATAATAAATATGTTAAATCTTTCGGTCTTCAGTATGCCCTGTTCTCAATGGTGTGTTCTCGACTGACAACCGAACTGCACTTCACAATAAAAAAAATAATTAAAAATATGATTTTAAATTATTTTTTATGAAAAATATAGTGTGGGAATTAAACGGAGCACAATCTCAGAGGAAGACTATTAAACACAAGCTACCAATCTGTGATCAAGCAAAAATCACTCGTTTCCTCTTCATCGCGAATGTCAATTTTGCCCTTGTCTTTGTCTTGATATGCCTGTATTCAATTCTCTTGCACTATAACTTTTTCCTCTACACATATCTGTTAGGGGCATTTTTTGTCATAACCAGCCATAAAATGGGGGTCAGAGAAACTTTGTTGACCACAATCGCTGTCTGTTTCTGAGCTGGCCTCACAGTTTGTGTTAGTGGGATTCGCCATTTCGAACGTATTGTATTCCTTCAATGACTTCACAGCTCCACAGCAAACAAGGCAAATTGTTCAACGTTGAAATTTAATGTCTCAAGTCCCATGGCACGTGGAATATTTTACAACATTTTTGCATGAATTCTGTTTGGGAATACCTTTAACTCCCTGGGAGAGCAGACTACACACTAAACGGCAGTGAAGATGCGCGAATGTTGCTTTGTTTTTGCTTTGCATGCATTGCAGCTGTGGCCGTTCGACACCTACACAGCATTTGCATGGACTTAATGAGCTGCGGCGCTGGTAAGTCTGTTTATGCTTGTAGCGAGCGTTGTGCACTCAGCTACTCAATTACCTGGCGCACTGGTTTGTGAAAATGTCAGCTGTTCCAATCTCTTGGAATGTCGCAACGCACCCAAAAGCGACATAGTTGCGAATTGTAGGTGCTTGAAAAAAAGACGTCCTTTAAAAACTGCACGTGTGTCAAACAGCAGGTTAACTGCATCTAAAATAGTAATACTCAGTTTATAGTGTAAGAGGTGCAGTAATTCTTGGCTGTATCACAGTTTACTTTTGCTACTACGCGGATTTCCGTCGAGCACTGTGGTCTGCATTCTCATTGGCTTAACAGTCGACCAGCCCCTTTTGGGTTGTGTAAGTTCATGCCAATGGCATTGCGGTTTGAGTTGTACACATACATAAAACAGATCGACGAACGTAAATTATGAATGCGCAAATCTTTTTCATTTTTAATCCAAAAGCCATCATGTAGAGTAAATGCTCAGGACTCACCAACACACCAAAAGGAAGAGGAACATGTTTTATATCGCCAGCAAAGTTGCACTTCTCGAACCCGCTAAACCAGGGGTCGGGAACCTTTTTGACTCAAAGAGCCATAAAAGCAAAAAATATTAATTTTATTTTGGGAAAGAGCCACACCATATATTATGAGACAAATTTACTAAATTGCTAAACCCGTGCCCAGGACAAAAGCTTAGTCTTCAGCACATTTATTTTTGATGATTTGATAAAAATTATGAAAAGAGAATAATGCCAGAGCCCCTGTCCCAAATTCAACAAACAGACCACTTTAAACTTGTCTCTTTCTTGCAATTACTCAAGATCGGTTAAACTCCTTTTGACCCTTTTTTTCATACATATTGGTTTCAAAACCAGATGCAAGCATTTATTTTGTAAAAACGTCACAACATTCTGAGAATAGGGAGCCTTATGTGCTTACCTTTGGCGAGAGATGGGAGGGAATGCTTGTACTTTTTGCATAGCTCCACCCATCCCTCCCACTCACCCAATCAAATGACTAAGTTCTCTTCCGGTGTTTTGGTGTATTTACAGTTTTGTGGATTCATCATAAGGTATCTGAACACAGATTATATAGTGAACTTTTAAATAAAGGATTCTTTAGCGTTGTACAGCCAAAACAAGTTTTGTTTTCCCCTTTTTTTGTGTGACACCTTGACTGTAAATTGTAGTGAAAAACGTGCCCTATATATACTGCGAAGTGTTTCCTTGGAATTTAGCTTTGGCTTGGCTTTATGTGTACCTGAAGAGGATAGACGATTCCGGTTTTGAACAAGATGGAGAAATTTTGCATGCAATCAAATTGGTCTCTGAGCCATAGGTACTCATAGAAAGAGCCATATATGGCTCGCGAGCCATAGGTTCCCGACCCCTGCGCTAAACCTTCTCGGGATCCAGATGCGGGTCTTTGACACTCCCTCATGGCTCCCTAACGATTTTTCAAAAATGTTTGATAATGGAAAAATATTTGGTGTCTGTAGGACAGGTTTGTAAAAGGCTTTTATTTTTTTGCACTACATCATTCTTTGGTTCAATACGGCTTGGGTTGCCGACTGGAAAGAAAATGCAGTTTTCCACTTCGTGATGGCGTTGAGGTATCATGTAAAGCATTGGTCTCCGACCTTTGTCAAGCTGAGAGATATATTTTGTTACTGATTAGAGCAAAGGGCAGTTTTATATGCTTTTCTAAAACAACAACTTAACATGTTATCACAATGTTGTTACTATGTTATCAGCAGGGTAATTATTTTGGAAGCTGAGTTAAATAATCTCAATATAGCACTAAAAGAATCATTTTAGATAGATAGATAGATGGATAGATACTTTATTCATCCCCGAAGGGAAATTCACATTTCCAGCAGCATCCCTGAGCTGAGAACAGTACAATAATAAAGCCAAAAGAATACAATATACAAATACCCAGTGTGACTAGAAAATCACAATGCCCGCAGCACGGCGGCGCAGTGGTTAGCGCGTGTGCGGCGCAGTGGTTAGCGCGTGTGCGGCACAGTTCATGTCATGGGAACCTCCTGCGTGGGTTCAAATCCAGCTCCAGACTTCCTGTGCGGAGTTTGTATGTTCTCCCCGTGCTTGCGTGGGTTTCCTCCGGGCACTCCGGTTTCCTCCCACATTCCAAAAACATGCATGTCAGGTGAATTGGCTGGTCCAAATTGTCCCTAGGTGTGAATGAGTGAGCGAGTGAGTTGTCTGTCCCCGTGTGCCCTGCGATTGGCTGGCAACCAGTCCAGGATGTCCCCTGCCCACTGCCCAATGATTGCTGGGATGGGCTCCAGCACCCCCGCGACCCTACTGAGGATAAGCGGTGCAGCTGATGAGATGAGATGAGATCACAATGCCCGAGCACTGGCGGGCTATTTTCAGAAAGCTCAGCGGGCACCTCAGCTGTCTTTAACAGCACCTTGGTGACCGCGGGCATCTCATTGGAGACTTCTTGTCAGGACCAGAACGGGGACACGACCCGCTCGCGAAACATTTCTCACAGATTTATTCAGGAGAAGGGAAAGGAGTGCACACACGATCCGGAGACCGCTGGTCGCGGGGAGTAGGTTGCTCGGACGCGGAGGTGGGACTTCCGTGGCGAGCGATGGCGGTGTCTGGAACGGAAAAAAGTCGGAAGCTAGGAGAGGATTGTTATTCGGGACGGGAGAACAGACGTGGTCGAGATCAAAGCAGGTCATAATTCGGGAAGGGAGAGCAGACATGGTCGAGATCAAAACAGATCGGAAGACAGGAGACAAACAGGAGCAAAAAACAGGCGAAAAAGGACTTGCAGAGATTCGCAGACGGACCGACAAAAGGGGACTGAGTTCAAATACTGACAGGGAGCCAATCTGTCAACAAGCTGCAGCTGATGCCACACGGACGGGGCCAAGTGGGCGCCATGGCAACTGGGACACACACGGGCGTGGCCAATTGGGCGCCATGGCAACCATGACACTACTGATGTAAAGTAAAAGGGGATAAATTCCTTTATATAGTTGTGCAATAAAATTGCATGATTTTGTTTAAATTATAATTGACAGTTATTCGTAAAACAAACAAACGTTAATCTAGTACAGTATTTGGATTTGCTGAACAAATACTTGAGCTTGAAATTGGGTTTGCTCTGGGTTACTGAATGAATAAATAAATAAGGTTTCTACTTCACGGGCTTTGACTTCAGCAGGACAGTTTTGGAACGCAACCCCCGTGAAAAACAAGAGATTACTGTAGACATATTTGTTAAAACATAATCACAAAAAGGATTTGGATTGAGCAGGACAAGATCTCCACTTTGCGTCCTGTCAGCAAAGTGTAGCATTGTACTCTCCGCGGGACAGCGAGTGGTATCGATCCCACCTTTTGATTGACGGGGCGATTAAAAATAAAAAATGATGATGCATCTGCGAGTGCTCCTGTTGACACTGCAAGAGTTATCCCGACCAAAATTAGCCATCCATCTTCTTGGAAGAACAACAAAAGTGCAGACGCAAAAAACACCTTCCCGTAACTGAAGCCATGCCGCAAAATTGCCCCATCATAAAAGATTGAGCTGCGGGGATGGATGTGTTGCTGAAAACAAAAAGAAAAGAGGGGGAGGGAAAGGATTGCGGATGGCGTAGAAGGCATAACATGTAAGATTCATAAACCCGGCAGGAGACGGAATATTCTTTGCGACGTTTGGAAGCTCGCTCTCACTGCTTGCACTTCAAGAGGGGGAGTGCCAGCTAGCTTGCAAATACAGTAAGCGTTTATTTTAAGGATGGGCGGATTGATCCAAATGTCAATATTATCGATGCTGAGCGAGTACTTGGATCAGATGGATCCTATTGACCTGGGATCGATACGGTCTTAATATTTGCTCTAGCACAATAATGCTGTTTGCAATAGTCCATCCATCCATTATCTGCACCGCTTATCCTCAGTAGGGTCACGGTGGTGCTGGAGCCCATCCCAGCTATCTTCGGGCAGTGGGCAGGGGACACCCTGAACTGGTTGCCAGCCAGTCGCAGGGCACACAGGGACAGACAATTCGCTCGCTCATTCACACCTAGGGACAATTTGGACTGGCCATTTAACCTGATAATGCATGTTTTTGGAATGTGGGAGGAAACCGGAGTGCCCGGAGGAAACCCACGCAAGCACGGGGAGAACATGCAAACTCCACACAGGAAGGCTGGTAGCTGGATTTGAACCCATGACCTCAGAACTGTGCTGCACACGCGCTAACCACTTTTCTGCCATGCTGCCCTGTTTGCAATAGAAGATTATGAAATGATTGTAACTGTCAAATTGGACCATTTCTGTTTTTACACTTTGATTTTGGCTTTATTTTCAAAAGACTGTACAATGGAAGATGTTTTAGTCGACATGTTGAGACTTTGTTCTAATGAAAAAAAAAGATTTAATAAAACGATTTATATTATTTGACCACTAGATGTCGCTGTACTATGATTGATTGCTAAAAAGCTCAAGGAAGAACTACTAAGAACTACTAAGACTCAACGTGACTAAAATGTTAGGTATTTTGGAAGAGCCACTAATGCCAAAACCCAGAACGGAAAACGCTGGAGATTTTGATCATGTCATGAACCCAAATGCATAATGTTTCTCACAGAAGATTTTATTTTACGGGAAATGAGGAGTCATGCACGTTAGGCAGGAGTCTGGCGTGGAAAGACAGGAAGCCAGAGACCGACGAGACCGATAATTGCCCGAGCAGATATCGGACGGATGGGGTCAATACCGGACAGGACGGGACAGACAAGATTGATATTGAAACAGTATATCTAAATTAAACAGGACCATCTAGACGGGAAGGAAAACTGGAGAGAATAATGAACAGGACAAAATAGACGGGAAAAAAACTAGAAACCGATATTAAACAGGACAAAATAAATGGACAGACAGGAGATACCAACAGGAAACAGGACCGAGTCAAAACCCACGTCTTGCGGGGCAGAAGTTCTTTGATGGACTGACAAAGGAAGAGTGAAAGCACTGTGCTTAAATAGAGCCAATCTGTCAATGAGCCGCAGCTGGTGCCACATGGGCAGGGCCAATTGGGCGCCATGGCAACCGTGACAGATCAGTCCAGGAAAGTTTCACAATTTTTTTTTTTTAATTTTTTTGCCCAGGACTGTAGAGATTTTTGAGTAACCGTAGCAGGAAGATGGCCAACAATATTATCAACAATATTATCAGCTCCATCTAGGTGTGGCGCATGTTTTGTCAAATAAATGCAAATGTCTTATTGTATTTGCATTGAATAAATATTTTAGATGAATATCAAAAAATATGCACATTTATAGGAAAGTTTGTGGACTGCACTTTTGCTTATAATTTAAAGCAATATTGTTTGTCTTGTTACTTGTTTTTTTACCTCTAGGATGCAGAAAATTACACACACTGACCCTTTACAGTTTGCATTTAAGGTATTTAATGAAAAAAGAAAAATATAGTACCTAAAACCTTTGTTTTGTGTTTAAGGGAATAGGGGTTCAATTATTGTATTATTGTTGTTACTAATAAATGAGCGAGCGAACTGACTGTCCCTGTGTTCCCTGCGACTGGCTGGCAACCAGTTCAGGGTATCCCCTGCCCACTGCCCGGAGATAAATGGGATGGGCTCCAGCACCCCCGCGACCCTACTGAGGATAAGCAGTGCAGATAATGGATGGATGGATGGATAATTATATTATATTATATGCTTAGACGTGACATGTTTTCACAAAAATATTGCTATTAGAGTAGTATTGATCCATGCTACTCTGTAATTACTGGGATCGTATCGATACCAAAGATCCCCATATCGCCCACCCCTAGTCTCTTTGCTAACTCTTTTTGTCAGTTTCAAATGTCACACTGATTTTTTTGTTCCCAAAACACATCAGAAACGCGTTCATCAACGCAAATGAAGAAACGGAAGGTGACAATAATGCAAAAATAGCGCTTGCTTTTCCCGAGCTTGACACGCTAGCTGGCAGCTTGCCGGCGCGCAGCTGAGCGTCCTTCTGCGGCCTCGTGCCTGCGCTAACCGCAGGGCGCGCGGCTGGTGCTGTCCTTGGAGCCGAGCCCGGCCCCTGGGGTCCGACTGGCAGCCCCCCTGCTGCCGTTTCAAGACCTTCCTACTTCTATAGGCAGCACAGTTCACATCCCCTATATTTCTAGTCATTAAAAATACATGTCAACGCTGGCGGTTTAAAAATCCGGCGCCATAGCCGCTGTGACACTTGACGAGACATTGTGGAACGCAGGTTTCGTACTCAGTCTTGAAATCCTTGAAAATGCTTCAATTTTAATGTTGGACTTAATGAATTTGCTTAATTTTAGGAAATATGACGCAGACACTGCTTTCTGGTGGCATTTCTATTTCCCTCGTGATTAATGGAAGCTGACATTAGTCTGTGTGGCATTGTCCTGTGACCTGTCATTGTCCCCTACGGGTGGCGCCTGAGAGGACAGGTGCATGCTACACCGAAACAGGACACTATGAAATGCGTATTAGTGCATGTATTACATATCAATTATGGACATTTATCATGAGCTATGCGAAAAATAAAAGTTAGCGTTTCCCAGTGGTACATTGTAATGGGAAGAACTGAAAATTGAAGCTACATATTACTGTCAATTTGCCCAATACTTATATGAGGAAAAACAAAGACATTCACTATTTATTTACTCAAGATATAAAAATTATATGACTTGATAAATGAACGCACACAATGAAAAATCCCATATGTATATCTATGACCCTGCAAAACACATGATTCACACCCGATTAATTATTTTATTGGTACTGGAGAAACTGAATAAATGGCTTTAAAAGTCCTTAAACGATGCTTGAATTCGGCCATGAAAAATGCGTACAAAGCCTAGGAATGGTCTCTCTGCCATTGATTTAGAAGTAATTGCCAGAAAAGAAACTCCAAAGAAATGGACAGTTTGCAACTTTTCAGTTTTGCCTACCTTTGTTGGTTATTGATGTCAAAAGAGCCATTTTGGGAGTACATGCTAAATTTTTATAATGTTCTGAGAGCTTGTGCTATAATTGTTGAAATTAATGGACGCATATGCACACGCATTACAAGCGACGAGATATCTGTCCAAACAAACTCCAATGGCAGTCAATCAAGTGTTGCTGATTTGTGTGAAACGTTAAACTACATGATATTCTTTATGAAAGCATCTCATGGATAAACAATTAGCAAAGAACTAGCATCTTTCCACTTTAGTTTATAAGAGGTCGCCTGGTGAAAGTCAAGTTAAGTCAAGTCACATTTATTTGTATAGCACTTAGTCTCAAAAAGTCAAAAAGGACTGCAGAGGCCACAATTAAAAAATCCTCAGCTCTAAAACCTCCATGAACGCAAGGAAAAACTTTGTAAGATACTTTGAGAAGGGGCCACACAAGAGGTGATCCCCCTTCCAGGGTGGCAAGGCTACAATCAATGTTTTTGGGCAACAATACACTACAAAATACTCAACATCATCAATAAACATAAGTGATAACTAAAATCGTTCAAAAAAATCCAAGAAAGCGAGGACACAGCTTCCAATCTCAGCCAGCTGGTTGATGCATGTCTCAGGTCCAGATGCTGGTCGGCTGACTCATCCAAGTGCGGTCCTCTTCCTCACTCCAACATCAACCAGGCAATCGGAAAAGACAGGAAAATAAAAGTACGAGGTTGACGTTAATTATAAGCTATGTAATACAGTGGAACCTCGATTCACGACCATAATCCATTCCAGAACCCTGTTCGAAAACCGATTTGTTCGATCACCGAAATCATTTTTCCCATTAAAAATAATGTAAATCGTTTTAATCCGTTCCAACACCCTGAATGTTTACCTTGAATGTTTAACGTAAACATAAAGATAACCCAGGCTAATCGTACGTTCGCGTTATCATAATCTTCCGTACGAAAGATTACACTAACATGAACGTGTAAAATAAAAAAAAGGATAAAGAAAATAATTATGAATAGGATTTCTTACCTCTGTGGTGGTCAGCAGAAGGCGCAGGTGGACGGTTGGGAGAGGGATGGAGGAGGAAGGAAAGTTGTACGCACTACTTTTCTTTTTTCACCTGTAGCAACTTTGCTGTTTGCACTGACTTTCTTCAGAGGCATAATTAGGGGCTAAAACACTTCGTACACCTATATTAAAAGCGAAATCAAAAGAAAGCACGTCCGCACGCGATAACAGTTGGTCACGAAAAGAGCGATCTACACCCATACGCCGCTCAGCATCGCATCCTAGCGTACGCACTCCGATTATTTTAACCGAACAGCGAAGCAAGAATTTCTCGAAATTTTTGGTCGGACTCCGATTTGTTCGAACTGCGAGAACTCTATAAGCGTTTCTAAAATCTGCATTTAAACACTTACACTGAGATTGCAGATCTTATCAGAGGGCCAAACTTTCCGCAGCACCGGAGCACGAATTAAGAACTATTTCAAGCTTGAGGATTTCTTCTTGGCTCTTAGTGTCCCCAGTAGACCAGCATTTTTTAACCGGTGGAAAAAGTATATAAAAATATTTTGAAAGGCGCCCGGAAGGCATGTCCTCTACGTCTGGTCTTTACAGCTTGGAATGTTGTTGTCAATCTCCGTCTGCTACCTTTGCAGACTTCCATACTAATTACGGGTGATCTATTTGCTGAGAAAGTCGCCTGCGGCCAGTCTTTAAAGTTATTGACACACACCGGTATTCTGCATGCATCTGCTGAGTTTGGAGGTCGCTTGTGAGCCCAATGTTTGGCATTCCCTATCATCCTGCCCAAATATGAGCAAGTAAATCCAGTGACTTGGAAGCCAACGGATAGAATCTCTCTTAAAGCGATCTATTCATGATTGCACTTAATGACTCCAACAATTACAGCGTCTTGTAAAGGATTCAGTGCGACACAGCAATCAAAGCCAGAGCGTGTCGCTTTAATGAAACAATGCAAAGCACCGCAAATGATAGAGCGGAAAATGCAATTAGAAAATATATCCCAGCCTCGGCAACATTGATATTTTTAATTCAAAGTAAATACGACAGCCTATCTGGGTCATGTCTGTCTTTGTTTTGAATCTGACTTGGACTGACTTCACGGCGTTGATTAAAAGCGAGTATCGTTACAGCAGTCTTTAGAACTTTCCGAGTTCTATTCTGGTTTGACTGCTCTCGCAATTGTTTTGCGCGGTCCATTCCAAGTTTGAGCTTACAACCAATTGACTGCTGCTTTGAAGCCCACAGTTTCAGAGGCTAGTGTAGCAACTATAGGTTCTACATTCACACTGCCACACTGAATTGTACCTGAGTAAATGAATACATACAATGATGCATAAAATCAATTCTTACAGTATCTCGATGAGTTGGGTTCCATTCTTAAAACAGGTCGATGTGAGTCTTGAAACAAGTAAAAAATATCCTTAAGCTGAGTTGTAAATATGCCTATATCGCTTCAACAATTAAAGATAAATTTGCTTACAATTACTTGAATAATCTAAGTTAGTTGGCACAATATTAATTTTCTTGAAACAAGTGATAGTGTCTTAACTATCTTCAGCCTGAATAAGTAAATAAGTCCCAAAAAAATTGATCAGATCTGACAAATGATCAGATAAATACACTGAATTCAAGTAAATTACACTAGTCCATGCAATTTTTGCAGTGTATGCTGTTAGGTAGAAGGAAGGAAAGCTAAAAAGCAGAGACATTAAATATTAAAATATTTCACATTTCATTTAAACATTATAACCAGTTACGATCAGCAATGTTTTCTTAGTGCATTAAATCAACCATTTAAAATTACAAAGAGAAATGCAAACAAAATTAACCAAAATTAGTATAGGTCGGGTTTTTAATCAATCACACCGCCACCGGGTTGAGTCCAAAAGAGGAAAAGGAAAGTTTTGGTTTTCCAAGAAGTGTCTTGCCAAACACTGCCTCTGATGATCTCAACTCTTGTCCGGCATATAACAAGCAATGACGAAAGTCGTGCTATCGAATTTTGCTCAGACGTCTATAATATTTTTATTGAAACAGGGAATAACAAACCATTCTTCATTGTTGAGTGGTTAGAACGTCGGTGGCACTGATCTGAGGTCAGAGGATAAAATCCAGCTACAAGCCTTCCGGTGCTGAGTATGCATGTTCTCCCCATGTTTGCGTGGGTTTCCTGCGGGCACTTCCTCCCACATTCCAAAAACATGGATGTCAGGTTAATTGCCAGGTCCAATTGTTCCTCGGTGCAAATGATCGAATGAGTTGTATGTCTCTGTGTGGCCTGTGACTGGCCGGAAACCAGTTCAGGGCGTCCCCTGCCCACTGCCCAAAGACAGCTGGGATTGGCTCCAGCACCTCCGCAACCCTACTGAGGTTAAGCGGTGCAGATAATGGATGGATGAATGGATGGATGTTCATTAATTCAAAAAAAATATTTGATTTGATGATTTAGTTATTAGTGTAAAGACTATGCAGCAGACTCCACCAACTGCAGACAGCCATGCACAGAAAGTGACCAGACTTTTAATAAAAAGATTTTAAACCCCAAAGTGTTCATGTATAATCAAAGGCCTAATGATCTTCATCTGTGTGTTATGTTCATACCAGAAATTAGTTCACCGCGTGTCTCAGTTAAATTTTGCGTATTCTCTATCTATCTATCTATCTATCTATCTATCTATCTATCTATCTATCTATCTATCTATCTATCTATCTATCTATCTATCTATCTATCTATCTATCTATCTATCTATCTATCTATCTATCTATCTATCTATCTATCTATCTATCTATCTATCTATCTATCTATCTATCTATCTATCTATCTATCTATCTATCTATCTATCTATCTATCTATCTATCTATCTATCTATCTATCTATCTACCTTGGTCATATCCCTCAAGAGGGGTGACCGACAGCAAGACACACACATACAATAACAAAGAAAATGAAAGGGGAATAAATAACAAAAACAATTTTTTTGGACCATGGCCAACCCAATTGCCCAAACACCCTAACAAGTTAGGCACCTCGGCACCCAAGTTGGTCATGCTTTCGTCCCTCCAGATGAAACGGGACACCAGAAAGCGGCCATGTCACTCGGGTCAGGGTGACACAACACACTCTTTTGTTCAACAGCAGGGCCCGACAGCTTTCACTGGTTTACCCCTGCCGCATCATACGGGTGCCCAGTCCATCCTTAAGAACGCATCCACAATCCCACTATCCTTTCACAACACCTCTCCACTCCTTTCTATCACCAACAAGAGCTCTAGCTTCCATTATATTTAGACCTCTTTCCTGCAGTTCACTCATAACACCATTCATCCACGTCAATCGCGACCTTCCTCTTGGTCTCCGTCCATTAACTTCTGCTCTGTAGATCCTCTTCAACATTCGCTCCTCATCCATCCGCTCCATGTGTTCAAACCAACCGAGTACTCTCTTATCAACATGCTTGCTCAGTTCCACGACTACTCCATTTCTGTCTCTCACAATTTCATTTCTCAGTCTATCCAATCTTGTCACTCCTAACATAGTCTTGATATTATAACAATCATAATCAACCAGTTAGATAAAAAAATAAAGAACAAATCACAGGTTCATGCTTAAAAAAAAGGCAGCAGGAGAGAAGCCCGGCCCGAACGTGAACAAAATGATTGATATTTTAGGCCCACCCTTACCTACATTTTGGGCCGGGCTCGGGTTCGAGCCTAACATCTTGCCTATAACACACACTGAGGTTCAGTTATATTCTGAATCCGGAAAGTCGTCCTATTAATCTCTATTGATACACTGGCTGACCTCTCAAGTAGAAACAGCAGCTCGTGCTAATAAAATCGAAAAGAGCGCAAATTATGCTTTGACAAACACCGACAGCTCGGCAGCGATTGCCGTTGTGGGACCACAATTGCCTTAACTCGGTGCGGCCATGTGGAATGTTGCAGCATGCTAGTGAAAGCCACAAATGATATTTCTAAAGACAGAATTTGCATATTCCTGACGTGGTGGATTCCATTTAATCTGCCCATCAGCAGCATAATAAGTTTGTCGGGTTCCTTCATGTTTTGGATCGAACAGAACGGAGCCTCCAGAACACGATCATGTCAATCAGAAAGCTCCTAAAAGACAGAAAAAAGATTCAGTTTGCTTGCTCGATTTCTCCCTTGGTGCTGTCTACTATCTACAAACACACTGACTATTGGCCTCCTTGCCTAGCACAAGAAAATCAGTGCAAAATCTTGAAATCTATGTTGTTCTCAGAGTCTGCTTTCAGGAAATCCTGCTTTAACAAATGTCAAAAATGAGCAATGTTTATCCATCTATCTATCTATATAATGTATATAAATATATATTTTATAAAATAGATGGGTAGCACGGCGGCACAGCGGTTAGCGCGTGTGCGGCACAGTTCTGAGCTCATGAGATCAAACCTCTTGTGTGGAGTTTGCATGTTCTACCCATGCTTGCGTGGGTTTCCTCCGGGGCACTCCGGTCTCCTCCCACATTCCAAAAAACATGCATGTCAGGTTCATTCCCTAGGTGTGAATGAGCGAGCGAATTGTCTGTCCCTGTGTGCCCTGCGACTGGCTGGCAACCAGTTCAGGGTATCCCCTGCCCACTGCCCGAAGATAGCTGGGATGGGCACCTGCGCGACCCAACTGAGGATAATCGGTGCAGATACTGGATAGATATACTGGGACAGGCAACTCGCTCGCTCATTCACACCTAGGGACAATTTGGACCGGCCAAACCACCTGAAATGCATGTCTTTGGAATGTGGGAGGAAACCGGAGTGCCCGGAGGAAACCCACGCAAGCACGGGGAGAACATACAAACTCCGCACAGGAAGTCCGGTAGCTGGATTTGAACCCACACAGGAGGTTCCCAAGACCTTAGAACTGTGCCGCACACGCGCTAACCACTGCGCCGCCGTGCTGCCCCCTGACAATCGTATTTTTTGTTATCTTTAAATGTTGCTGGAACCGAATCCTTAAAGTGACTTTTTTTTCTCTTAACGTTCCCACAAAATTCAATTATGTCTTCGTTTCTAAGCCAAGCACAAGAATGTGAGAGGTGTGGCTTTGTTTGGATGATCGGCAAGGATTGCGGGATTTAGTGCAAGCTTTGTATCACAAAAGACTGAGAATAAACGAGTTTCAAAATGCAGTCTTTTCTTCCAAGTAGGTAAAAAAAGAGAACCTGCAAACGACACTCCTTAATTGTCTCTGCGTTTTGTCGTCTCGTGTCGGAAGAAAAAAAAGCTCCACCCACTAAGCTCTATTCGTTTTTGTTTGGCTCGAAAGGATGACTCAATTTTCACTCCTTTAAGAAAATATTTCGGAAACTGTGACTGTCTCTTTTCAGCTGTGCGGTGTCGAGCAGGTCCTTGAGAACATTTAGAGTACGATGCGCGTGTTTCTTCCATCCAAGGCCGAATGAAAACGAGGCTGAAGTAAAACAAGACAGGGCGGCAAACCGGCCGGGTGGCCTCAGCTCAGTGACCTCGGCCATTGGCGAGGAGCTGGTGACTTTGCACGACCTTCGCAAGATCTTCCAGTCTCTTGATGTCTTGATGCTGGCAAACATGGTGCTTTCTCATCCAGGACAGCCCGACGGAGGCTAAATCCAAATCCCCCTCCCACCTGTTGGATATTATTTTCTGCTGATGGATGCAAAAAGGCTAAAGATAAAATCTTGTTTTTACATTGTATAAAATATACCAATTTATATGAGCGCCTCTAAACATGAGAATCTCCATCTATGTAAGTAGGAAAATCTAGTTCACGACGAGTCCCAGAGGGTCCCACGAGAGACTGGTGAGACCGCTTACTGCTTGTGGCCACTTACCGCTGGCATCGTCTGGTCCAGTTTTGCATGCAAGCAACTATAGGAAAAAATAATAAAATGTGTTGTGAAATGTGTCTGTGTACATTATGTGCATTTAAATTTACAGTTACTTTTATTTCAAGTGTACAATAAGTGCTTACGTATAAGCAACGGTTGGAAAAATGTTTTTGTCAGCACACGCAAATGGAATGTAGCGAATGAAATACAAGATTACGACAGTGATTGTCACCATCACATCAGTTTTAATGCTCAGGAAATTCCGCATCTGCATGAATGCTTATCTCATGGCATAGTACAGGGGATACCCGTCAATATGAATGCCGTTTTGTTTCGTCTGAATGTCACAAGCTTGCACTTGAGAGAATGACTCGAGCAGATCTGACAAAAGCAAGAGACGGTGTGCTTTGTTGCTTTGTTCCTTTCTTTGTGTCTCTCTTTTTTCCTTTGTTTCTTTTTCTTTGGAAAACATTCCACAGGCTTGAATGACCTTGAACACCTCAAGTCGATTTCGAGATGACTTGGGATGAGGATGCTAAATGGAAAATGTTAGAAAACTTATTTTGCTTTGTCTTTGGTATTATTTTAAATACTACCTTCGGTAACCTCACTCAGTCAAATTAAGTTAAGTCATGATAATTTGTATAGCCCTAACCACAAGGAGTCTCATAGTGCTGTACAGACTACTGTTACACCATCCCCTGATCTAAAACGTACACGAGAACAAGGAAACAAGTCTGATGTCTCATTTCCAAGGAAAAATCATGTAGATATGGATTCTTTCTCGGTTTAGCTTCCCATCTGAACACAATGATTGATTTTGAGGCCGTGCAATCATTGCGATGAATGATTTCATCCTGTCCTTTGTCCTGTCCTTTCAGGATGTCGAGAATGACTGGACGCCGCCGGCGGATGGGCAACTGAACAGAAGGATCCATGCTGGATGGAGTCCAAGATATTGGATGGCGAAGACGAGGAAACTTGTGATGTTGGGTGTCTTTCTGCAACACGGGAAAACCATGGCTAAGCCAATTTGGATAGGCAGTCAGGGCTAAAGGGACTTCGGGAAATCCAAGAAAAGACATTAAACTTTTCTCCATCGATGGGAATCAGCATCATGGCCTGGTGCCAGCACAAAACCCTCTGCTTTCTGTTTTTGGTGGATTTGGTACTAGGAGTGGGCGCGTTGGAATATGAGGGTGTTCCCGGTCAGTGGACGCGCTATGGACGCTGGGATGCTGAGACCACGGCCGAACTAGAATTCATCCTGAAGACCGATGTCAGCAGAGCGCTGCTGCTCTACCTTGACGATGGTGGCGACTGCGACTTTCTGGAACTGTTGGTGTCCGACGGCCGTCTGCAGCTGCGATTCGCCATCCATTGCGCCGAGCCGGCCACACTGCTCACTGAGACTCGTGTGGATGATTTGCGGTGGCACCGGGTGCTCCTTACCAGGAATCACCGCCAAACCCGGCTGCTTCTGGACAACGAGGAGAAGGAGGCCCGCGTCAAGTCCAAGCGTCAGGAAATGGTGGTGGCCAGTGATCTCTACGTAGGCGGCATTCCGCCCGACGTGCGTCTCTCAGCGCTCACCTCGAGTACCGTCAAATACGAGCCACCCTTCCGAGGCCTGATCGCCAATCTGAGGCTGGGCGAGGCGCCACCTTTGCTCCTGGATGGCCAGTCGGTCCGTGAAGACGCCGACCGCCTCTGCCGGGACCATTCGCCCTGCGCCAACGGTGGTCGGTGCTCCGTCAATGAGGGCCAGGTCCTCTGTGACTGCCTTAACACCACCTTCTTGGGGAGCTACTGCCACCAAGGTGATAACCTTTCCCCTCTAACTCAGATCATTTTGTTCTACCTCAAAATGGCAAGCTTAGCCACATTTCAGCCAAAAAAAGCAAGAGGATGTTTCACCTTCTATTTTGTATATGTTATAAATGCATGACAATGCTTGTTGAAGGAGTCCTGTCCAATACTAATCTGAGATATCTGGACGCCGGGCGAACAAGGCAGACGCTTTAGTCGTTATCTGAAGTAACTTGAGCTACTTACAGTTTGTTTAATGTGATCCAAAGTAACAACGCTTAAAACGGTCTTTAGGAGAACTAAGAAGATCACCTCATTTAATAAACCGTGTTAAATATGCAGATTACACAAGAGCTAAGACAATAGCTAGCTTTAGTGGTCAAAACCCTTTGCCCTTCTGTGTTAGATACACATGCATAGAGACAAGCATTGCTACCTATATACACCTACAACCTACACATTAACTTGCGCCACCCCGTGAAAAAATACAATCTACTACATACATTTTGGCTCCTAAAATGCTCATGATATGAAATGTTGATATAGAAGGATCTACTGCATTTATTCGTGTACAGAATATTTATTTTTCCTAAAAATAACTCAAAAGTGCACATTATTAACAAGTTTTTACGGTATGTGTGCAATGATTTATCTGTCAAAAAATATCGATGGCCATAATCGTAACACATTCAATGCAAAGGGTATCAAACCCGGGTCATTGTAGTGAGATCTTCTACTCCTGCCTACTAGTTGCAGCAGATTTCATCTCAATAGTACACTATTTTAGTCAGAGCACCAGAGACGATTGTTAAAGAATAAAGAAAACAGAAAATCGTTCCGAAAGATGGTAAAAGCACGATGAGAGAAACAACTCTTTGGTGTAAATGATGATGATTCGGACTTTGAAGGACATTAACTAAATACATTGTGAACTTTATGATGGGATTGTGTTTATAGCTAATATTGTCAATAAAATATTTAAATCATGGCTGCATATGCAGCTTTTCTTACAATGCTTAGTTTGAGCTGAGCAACAGTGTAACTTTCATGCTTATTTGAATCAAAAATTAGGGGTGTGCGTTATACACAAGGACATGTTATCCACAAATAAATACAGTACTACGTACATTTCAGTGTATACATGTTTCTCCCTCTTTGTTTTATTCTGTGCCAATCGACAATGGCTGACCTTTCCCCACGTTTTAAGGTAGTTAGATTGAAAGTATTCAAAATATTTGTGTTGACTCATATCATGAAATTGAATATTAACTGTAATATTTACATTACTGATGACCAAAAGCGTTCGGTCTTCATCAGACCAAAAACAACACTCTCCCCTGTTTTGATTGTAAAACAGAAAAGTAGTTCAGGCCATCTATAAATACAAATAGTAGTAACTGGGAATCACACTAGTATCAGCACAAATACATTGTGACGATACTCTCAAATATGGCATCCAGAGTTTAGGCAAAGTGGCGGCACATCTGGAGCATGAAATTAATTTACTCCCATGCCGCATGCGAAACACAAATTGCAAATAAACTTGAGGGATAATTGTCTTTTGTTCACTTAAAAATATTAAACATACGTCTTAAGACAAGGGACGGGAATGCATGTCTTGCGAGCCAATGAAATAAAGAACCAATGACGACCATTCGATTTCCGAGGTTGGAACTGAGACCACGTCACATAGCTAGAAGTAAATACATCCGTATCTTTCGATTTGCAGTATTTTGTAACATGTTTACACAAGACCTCGTTTGGAAACTATTATTCATTAAGAAAACAAACAATTTTCAACAATTATAAGTTACTGCGAGAGGTAGACACATTTTAAGTAGTTTATTTGTTGTCCTGGAGAGGGATGGACGCCCAAAACACACCACAGGAAATGGTGCCTTCTATGACCCTAGTGGTTAAGGGATCCAATTACCCATCCACCCGTATTTGTTGATATAAATCAGGCTCTGAAATTATCATCATTTCCTATATTTTATGAACTCATCAAACGTCACACAGTGAAATAAAATGCACTGAATAATTACCTTTTGACAGGGATAAGGTTTAGCTGCTTTGTTTATTTTGGTATTAAAATGTATTGTGTGGCTCTCACTGAAAAAATTACATCAAAATCATTTGAGTTAATGTGTCTTTGGTGCAGAGGTTCAAGGTTCAAGTCAAGTTACCGCAACCTCCCCCAGTGGAGTTTGCATGTTCTCCCCGTAAATGCATGGGTCTCCTCCGGGTACTCCAGTTTCCTCCCACATTCCAAAAACATGCATGTCAGGTTAATTGGCCTGTTTAAATTGTTACTAGGTGTGAGTGAGTTCTCTGTCTCAGCGTGCCCTGGGATTGGCTGGCAGTTCAGGGTGTCCCCTGCCCACTGCCCGAAGATAGCTGAGATGGGCTCCAGCACCGCTGCAACCCAACTGGGGATAGGAGGTGGAAATAATGGATGAATGGATGGGTCTTTGAGAAAAGTTTAAGAAGGTTCCTGACCCCTGATTTACGATATTGTCTTTGAATGTGGTATGTTTCACACTGCAAATTCCCTTTAAAAACCATCAGCAGCTGTGTGTGTTTGCAAAGAAGCCCCCAGGTATTTACTGTCTTCCTACCACCTAAATAAATGTATGTGTTTTTCTTCTTCTTGCAGCAGGTGTCCAGAAAGAAGTGCAAGGTAAGCTCCTGATTTCCCAACAATCATAAATAATTCTGTCTATTTCTACAACCTGTTTGCTGTCATCGAGTTGCAATTGTCAATTTGGACTGCAGTTCTGACATCCGACACATTACTAAAAAGGAAAATGATTTTATTTGTGTTTGAAACACAACTGTTGTTGTGGTGAGCATCGCACAAATACCGCGCCGCCGCTACTTGTTTTGCGCTCTTTCGGAAGCCAACATTTCCTAAATGACATTTGAGATCCCAGCACGCAACAGAGAGTCAAACGTGGAAAAATAGGAGGATAGCTTTCATCCATTTCTTGTGTTGTTTTGCACAGCCAGACTTCTCTGAAAGGATGTCAGTGTGTCATCACTGGCTCATTATCTGGCAACTCTGGAAGCAAATATGTTGATCGTACACAACGTTAAAGGTATTCCCAAACTCTAAAACATGCACAATGTGAGGTGATACTACATGGTTTTTGCATTATATATATATATATATATATATATATATATATATATATATATATATATATATATATATATATATATATATAGAGAGAGAGAGAGAGAGAGAGAGAGAGAGAGAGAGAGAGAGAGAGAGAGAGAGAGAGAGAGAGAGAGAGAGAGAGAGAGAGAGAGAGAGAGAGCGAGAGAGAGAGAGATTTTAATTATTTTCCAGGATAATGCATTTGAAGACAACATGTCTTGTCTTTGATATCCTGAGCTGTGAGGTCATCAGAGGGACACCAGCAGCCTAGCAAGCTAATCCCTATATTGTTTAATGTGTTAATTAGTCGAAGAGGTTAAGGTAGTTTTTTTTGGCGTTGTGACGCAGGTGGATGCAATAATGGCACAACAAAGGGCGAGCTGCCAAAAAGGGGCTAAATGAAATGAACAACATAAAAAAGCTAGCAGGAGCTAAGTTTCATTGATCAACAAAAGGCAGCCGCAGCCTTGACAGAGAAATGCGAGGCTGGCCGCCCAAACACACCCAGTGAGCAGCCAGGCTAACCAGGAACCAACAACATTCGCCACGGGGATAAAAGCAATGCCGCCCTCAAATAAAACAAGGGGCAGGGCAAAACCGGCACGAACGCCAGCCGAGATGGCCGAACAACACACGGTGAGCGGCAAAGGACAAGCAGGAGCAGACAAAACAGGAAAGTCCTCGGCAGCCCTGACGCAAACAAGTTTCTAGCTGGTCAAAATGATACCAACCGTGACACGTGTGGTGAAAATCACAAATGAAAAGCAACCATCACCTACCTCCAAGCAAATGTGAAGTATGCAATCGCTGTTCACTACAATGGATGTCTGTTTCACGAGTTGTGTTAATTGGATTTGCCATTTTGAAAGTATTGTTTTCCTTCAACAATATCACAGATCCACAGGAAAGAGGCCAAATGGGTCGACATTGAGATTAAATTTCTGGAGTTCCCTGGTGAATATTTTTCACTATATTTGCATAATTGTGGGGAGGAAGACTACATGTCATGCTGCCGAGTTAAAAAAAATCTGTTTGGGGATACTTTTAAGCTCCTAGCATGTCACGGAGAGTCAAACGTAGCGGAATCAACGAATGGATATTATCCATTTCTTGTTGTGTTTTGCACAGCCAGAGTTCTCTAAAAGGAAGCAAGTGTGTCGTTACTGGCTCATTATCTGGCAACTGTGAAAGAAAAGATGATGATGGCACACAATGCTAAGACGGAGATTTATTCGGTGTCCCGCTGGACTCGTAGATCAGGTCAGCAAAGTAGCCATGGCGGCGCTCGTAGGCGCTCGTGGGCGTCGCTCATGGGAGCTGCCGAGCGTGACCACTTTATCCATCACGCTTATGCAGCAAACCCTTGTGCAGCAACAGCGGCTTTCCAGAAAAACACCTGCCTCCAAAAACACCACAATTGCTTGCTGACATCCATCCAATTCAGATGGAATCATAAATTGTTGTAAAAGAATACAATGGTACCTATCTATATGAACAGCTCTAAACACAAGAATTCTGATATACGAGTTTTAATCAAGCGTTCCTGGAGGCTATCACTAGAGACTGCTCGAGACTGTACACCGGCAGCATCAGCATTCATGTTTGCACGTGCAAACTACTACAAAAAATGTGTTGCAATTTGTGGTGTGTTTGTTCATCTAAAGGTAGACTAATCGCAAAATAAATGTTATAGTAAGTGCTTATGAATCATCGAAAATCTCCCGATCCCATACACGTCAATCACATTAATGGTTACGCTTCCCCTTGTTAAGCGATGATAAACCTTACAAACACAACATGGCACCTATTTACTCACAACAAGACAGCATATGTAGAATTCCATGACAATATTAGTAATCTTCTATCCGGATTAAAGCTGAAATGGTCAAGACGAGATTGTTCTATTTTATCTTTTTTGCATAAATGTTATACGGCGTACACAATATAAAATGACCCAAAAAATTTAAACAGAAATGTATAAATTGACAGGGATGCAATCTTCTTGACTGCTCTCCGCAGCACGCACACACATTCGTTACGACATTTATAATAAACTCGCATTTTATTTTTTTAATATCTTATTTATTGTATTTCTGTATTTTTGCATGTTTGATTACTATTTGAGAGGGTTTTGGTGATTTGAAAGATGTTTCATAAGTCTTCACTTGGATGCTTTTGGAAGGACGGGATCAGACCCGTTCGATTTTAACTATTTCATATATGGAAAATGTGCTCATTACACGAGCAATTTGAGCTACAAGCACAATCCTGGAACGAATTGAGCTCGTATGAAGAGGTACAACTTGATATAAAGATTCTTGTTATCTTTATTTTATAGGCCCTTTAGCACCACAGTGAGAAAAGATTTGACCTGTTTACGGCCATACCACCCTGAAAATTCTCATTGTCGGGTAGTTAAGCAGGGTCAGGCCTGTGTAGTACTTGATTGATGGACCGCCTGGGAAAACCAGATGCTGTAAATCAGTCATTTAGTCCTCTCTCTGCTGCAACAGCACTGACTGTGATCCCCCCATTCCGGTCAGTAAAACATATTTTCCCTAAATGGGAAAAAAATAAATGTGTTTAAAAATAAAAGATCATGAAATGATGGACACCACAGCTACACACTACAGTGGCCCCTCTACATGGTAGATGTATTCCTCTAAGGATCAAGCTTGTGTCTATTGTTTCTCTTATTTCAAATATGTTTTTGTAACAAATAACTGAAAACCATTTAATCAATTTCTGGCAATTCCAAATTCATCCAATTTAACCCTAAAAAGCTCAAAAACCTGATCACTAAAACACATTCAAATAGTAATTGAAAATGAAAATACGTTAATGGGATAAATAATGTATTAATTGAATATAATTCGAGTTTACCATGAGCACTTGTAGTGGAGGAAGTCATCGATTGCTAACGAAGATGTTTGCGTGGTGGAGGAGTAAAAGAGTATGAGAGACTGTTGATGGGTATGTAAGCGATTTCTTTACACTTTCACACTCTAGTGGCAGTCCCTGGAAATTCTCGTAGCTTTTACTTTCCCCGAATTACGACAGCTCGAGTTTCTTGTAGCTAGAGTAGCTCGTATGTTGAGTGTCCACTATACTTAGCAAGGTCATTGTTGGGTCAAAAATGAACCTATTTGGCTCCTTGAGTGAGTTTGACCAAGCCTGGGTGATTTCTTAAGTGTGTTTAAAAGTGTACGAGACAAACATACACAAATTGCAATGGATCTTGGACTCCCTTTGCCGCCAGGGGTAGAAAATAAGCCTGCTAAATATAACCATAAAGTAGTTCATTCAACCTTGCCACTTTTATGTCTTTATACCTTGACAAAGAGCTCAGAAAGAGGCAGCAACTGCCAAATAATAGTGGCGGCATGAGAACGGAAGTTGTGCTAACATTAATTGACGAGATATTTATTAGGACAGGGAGAAAGGTATTCAGATAAGAAAATCCAACTTGTTCTAAAGGACCTCCCCTCAAGTCAAGTCAAGTCATGTCATGTTTATTTGTATAGCCCTTAATCACAAAGAGTCTCAAAGGGCTGCACCGAACAACGATTATTGCAAACCACAGACTATTATGACACCATCAGCTGATCTAAAACCTACATGAGGGCAAATAATACACAGATATGGTCAACATAAAATAGGTTATTCATATGCCATAGAATAGAAGTGTGTTTTAAGCTTAGATGTAAACATTTCCACTGAGGTTGCAGATCGAAGAGCATTCCACAGCACCTCGGCCCGAACAGAGAACACTCTCGAACCTGCAGATCTTGAGCACTTTATTTTTATCAGACATCAAAAGTAGAGGGTGTGGTTGTCAAAGAACAGCAACATGTCTGCCTGATAACGACAATGATGTGAACTGTTTATAATAGTCAAAACAATGAACAACGGTGCACCATGATAGTTGAAATAACGAACCGGTATCTTATGAAATCTCTTTGGGAGGTGCACATAATTAAAAACGGAATAGATTTATAATTTCCTCCGTTTTTATTAAACAGAAATAAAAATGATTACATCAATTGTGGTATTTTTAGCATTACTGGATGCCAGAAAACCGAGCACAGAGCAGCATCAGCATAATGCAGAAAAAGCCTGCAGTCCTTAATCAAAGCAGTTCATTCAACCTTGCCACTTTTAAGTCTATATGCAAACATATATCAGCCCTGATGCCGAATGGGCACACCAATGGCGGCGGCTCAAGCGCAGACATTTTTACACAAAGCGAGAGCTGACAGCAACGAGATGTTTATTGGATTCCATCTTTCAATGGAGAAAATAGCATAAAAAACACGCTGACGGAGAAAGAAAAATGTTTTTTGTTGTCGATCGTCACCCCGCCCTTCCCTGCCCCAAGATGGCCGCCCTCAGCCTGTGGGATTGCTTAGTTGTGCAGCGAGGCCATGGGAATAATCCCTGTTGGCCAGCCAGCTCAAATGCTCAGAGCTAACGCTTCACGGACGCGATCAGTTCGATGGGTGGAGGCCATGTCAGGCACGCTTTCGTACCTCGGATGTTTCCAGAGCCCCTGGGCGAGCCTGGCCACGAGAGATAAGCGGGAGCCGCCTGGCCGCCCATTCCACAAATGCATTGTCGGGATTTTCTTGTTTGTGCGCTTTGTTTGCTTTGACAATTGTTAGCGCGAGCCTGCCGTTGTCGGCCTCAGGAGAGCGTAGATGACAAAACACGACCGGTACGAAGACGACCGAAACCAAGACGACTGTCGGTTCGAGCAGGTTCCCCCATGACCTTGATCTAATCCCTCATTATATTTGCTAATCCCGGTGGCGATTTGCTGGCTAATTATGTCCTAACAATGATCAGCAAATTGTAGGTTTTCAGCAAATGTTTTTTACATTTTCTCCCCTCTCACGTTGAGATGAAGGTTGCAGAAACAACAGTCATGTTTTTGGAGGTTTCTCTTCCAGACAAAAACAAGATTCACTAATTACTTGTGCTAGTATTCATGTTCAAACAATCACGGTATTGTAAGCATTACTGGATGCCAGTAAGATAAAATACACAGATATAGCAGCATGATAAAGAGAAACTCTGCTTTTTTTAACAATCCTTAATCTTATGCTGTGTTGCCCCCAAAATCCCACCCTGCAAGGGCGAGCGCAGGGACTCGTCCCACCAATGTGACAATGTGTGACACAATTTTTTTAACAGATTCAAACTGGATAATGTGTGCAAGAGTGCTTGTTGATAGGACAGCACCAAGCAAAGACAGTCACAGTTACCTAGCGGACCCGCTCAAGTCTATAATATCTATCTAATCACAATAAAAGAAATGCCAATGGTAAACACAAATGTAGCTAGTTAGAACTAGCTAACTCATTATATTGAGCGTCTTTGACGTGACTCGTACCTACTTAACATGAAATTGATCCAAAATACATCAAACAAACCCTGTGAAAAATGTTTGCTGCAAAACCTGGAATACTTGAGGGCTGCCAGCCTGCCAGTGTTGTGCCCTACCACAACATCTATCCCTCTGTTTGACTGCAGCTAAACATTGCCGTCTCCATTTCATCAAAAGGTATACAACTCCAAATCAGGCTTAGAAGCTTACCCACCACACAGAAACTGACCATTATGGAATAAAACGGTAGTAATTTTCTGTCGCGGTTATTTATATTTGTTTCAACTTAACTGCCTACTCAACTGCTGTGCGCTCAAATGCCCCCTGCCATCCGTCATGGCTCTCATTCTGCCAAAGAAGGCAGTGTTTGGTCATGTGCAATGGGTCAATATAAAAATATTCGAAACAGCCACTGCATCTGTGCCACGTTTCACGCCTTACCTGTGACGTCTTGACCTTGACGGGTCACACGCTTGCCAGTCGCTCCGGTGAAAATTTACGGGCGGAAAATTGCGCTGAACCGCCATTGTCTTTATGACAGATGTCTTCAGTTCAGAGTATGGTGAAGCAGCAAGACATTTGTCACAAACATTTCTCAAGTATTTTGCTGGTATTGGGCACAATTATTTCTATTTCTAAACTCATTGACTGCGCTCAATCGTGGTTTACGTCAATAGACTCCAAAAACAGCTCGATCAAATTGGCCAAACATTGATGATAATAACATACATTCATGTGAATTGACGAATGTTTAATTTTCATGAAGTTTAATTTCAATATTTCATTTTGATTGGAGGCAGAACTACATACTGAAAATTCAATTCCTTTAAACTATATGTATTCAATTCGGAATCTAATTCTGTGGTTACCCATTTGGCCAGCAGGTAGTGCTAACGGTTTCCCACCCGAATTACTTCGCCCTCATATTGTCTCTAGCGTTTATCATGAAGGAAGCAATACTCTAAACATATTTTTAATTTTAGCTTTAAATTATTGATTTTTCAGTTCATTTATATGGGTAATGATTGATCAGTCCAGAAGGAAAAAAGTAGAGACACACAAATAAATAATGCTCGTGTTTGATATTTAGAATAAAAGGACATTGTTGACGGCAGCACGGCGGCGCAGTGGTTGGCGCGTGTGCGGCACAGTTCTACGGTCTTGGGAACCTCCTGTGTGGGTTCAAATCCAGCTACCGGACTTACTGTGCGGAGTTTGTATGTTCTCCCCGTGCTTGCGTGGGTTTCCTCCGGGCACTCCGGTTTCCTCCCACATTACAAAGACATGCATTTCCGGTGGATTGGCCGGTCCAAATTGTCCCTAGGTGTGAATGAGCGAGCGAGTTGTCTGTCCTTTTGTGCCCTGCGATTGGCAGGCAACCAGTTCAGGGTGTCCCCTGCCCACTGCCCGATGATTGCTGGGATGGGCTCCAGCACCCCTGTGACCCTACTGAGGATAAGCGGTGCAGCTAATGAGATGAGACATTGTTGACAAGAAATTTGATAGCAATAATTAAATCATTGATCCATAAATGGTTTTAAAACACGTATTTAAATGATCAGGAATTGTTTGCACAGAATGGCCAAAAGGAAATATTATTTGCCCCTGCACCAAAACGGTTCGTTGTGAATTTTTTTTCTTGGATTACCTCAAGGGAACAAAAGAAGTCTCAGCTTTCTGAAGAAACAAAGCCCAGTACATGCCCTCTCGAAGACCCGAGCCCTTCATCGCCCATGAATTGGTCAGGAACCCCCTGCCTTGTGGGGGCAGAGCTTGTGTTGAGCTGTATCGCGGCCGGCAGCAAGAGAGCAACTTTGGAGCGTGTGTGGTGTTTAAAGGTGGGAGGCAGGGGTGTGATTTCAACATGATCGGTCGACCCTAGACCAACCCATCCCTTGGGGAGTTCAATCACTACCTGTGAGTGGGGAGGGCTGGTGCATTTCTCCTACGATATCATCCAAAAATGAACAGTATTTCAAAATGATTAATACATGGAGGAATTTTTTAAGACGTGAAGGATGGGAGATGCTTGATTTTGAAGTGACAATTTCCTTCCAGAGAAATGTGTAGCACTCCCAGAAAGGCTTTATGCTTGCTCCCCACTGAATGGGGTTTTAGACTTTGTCCCGTGGCCTGTCAGGTCGTCCTGTCCCTTTTTTCAAATGCCCCAATCCTAGCAGGTAAATGATGAAAAACACCTCGTGTTGCTTATGTTTTTAACTTCCCTGGCCTCTTCAATCTCAACCTTGTTCTCCAAATGAGTCGGGTTGAGGGCGGCGTAATCTGGCTCTAAGGACCAATCGATACATTTATGATATAGTAGACATTCAAATTAAGGAGAAGACCTCAATGAACTTTGAGCTTATAATGGGAACAGGAAAGGACTGTATAAAAACCCTCAATATGCAAAGAAATTCAATCTATTCTTAATGTCCTCCCCTCAGCCCTTTCTTTTCATTAAATATCCTGGGTTACGAAAGGCAAACCCGCCCAAAATATTGTAGGAACCACGGAACAGCAACGTGATAGGCCGATAGTGACTTTTTTTCTTTTGCAAGGTCGTTAGAGTCAAATATCAGGCGGTGTGCGTGGTCTCCCGCGGGTGGTGATGTTCTTAACACACCACGACTGACCTTGACCTCTATTTTTCAAAGGTTCCCTTGTGACCCAAACGGACCACTTGCTTCATTTCCTTAAACGCTGCAGAAACAAAGAGAAGTCGGATTTGTGTGTCTTTGCTGCGCTACTGCGAAAAAATGCTGATAATTATTTATAGAGGACCATACCTGTCGTAACTAGAAATAATGTAAAAATTAATGATTAAATCATTTTTTTGCAGTACAAGGCGCACCCCTCAAAATAGTCTCTTGTGATAGATTTTTCATACATAAGGCATATTGGACTATGAGGCCCATGGAATTAAAACTACATGAAGACTTAGGTTTGCATTAAAAAATACATTTAAATTAAGATAATTTACAGCATAGAAATTAACACTAGGACACTACAATGAGTTTAGGAACAAAAACAAGACGAGAGGGGCGCCAGTAGCTCAGGAGGTAGAGCGATCGTTTTAGGATTAAGGGATCCCAGTTCGAATCCCGGCTTGTCCGTGTTACATGTCGAAGTGTCCTTGGGTAAGACATTGAACCCCCAATTACCCCCAATAAGCAGGTTAGCGCCTTACATGGCTGCACAGATCACGGCCGCTATTGGGAAATGTGAAGCACAATGTAAAGCGCTTTGGGAAGTCATTGACTTGAAAAGCGCTATATAAATGCAGATCATTTCATTTCATTTCATTAGAGAGACTACATTAATGTTTTCAAAGGCAGAACAGTTACTGTATGCAGTATTGTTACATTTATTCTAATGTTATTCATTGCCAAGAAACGTAATTGCATTCCAGGAACGCGTTCCATTGTAATGAGTTAGTCCCAACACTGGCCGTGCTTAGCATCGGGTGGCGGGAAGTAGCAGCCATGTTGACTCTCTACTAAGCTGCATATTGATGAAGGAAAGCGACATGGGTGTGAACACATGCTGCTCTTTTCTGCTCTTTATTTTGTGGCTGATTTTAATGTGTGCCAAATAAAGAAGTAGGGCAATAACACCGATAACAGAAAGTATACACATTGATAAGTTGATTCTGTATTTCATATTGGACACCTGCAAAGGAGATTGCATAGGATGCCAGTTTGTCTTTGTTTATTTTGTTCTTTTTTACTGTTATTGTTCATTGTTTTGACTTTTGTGAACTGTTTGCATCAATGTCACAATTGGCAAATTGCTGTTCTTTGATTCTCACAGCCTATAGGACAGATCTACTTTGTAAACCTAGGAGATTTAATAAAAAGAAAGGGCTCTGGGGAAGGCTATTAGAACAGCTTGGAATTTCTTATTTGAGGTTCGATCTCTCTTCCCTTTTATCCTTGCAAATTTAAAATCTGTTGATGTCTTTTCTCCCTTTTTAAGTGTCTACTAAACTTTAAACTAATCAATCAGTAGTTGCACTTTTTTCATTTCATGTTATTGCATGTTGAATCTGTTTAAAATTGCAGAAGCTACTCAAGTGAAGCGATTTGGATATCATTAAAAATGCAGAGTATTAAATGCTACATTATTCTTTGAAGTCGTTCTGCTGGTCATTTTGTTTTACAAAAATGTGAATGTATTCTACTGTATCTGTTCTGAACTCCACAATCCTTTCAATAAATTTGAGAAGAGGGATTGTTTTTTTTTTTTTTTTCCATGATTTGAGTCCTGACTTATTCGGGTTGCGTACGCGATAATTGATTGGAACCTTCTGTTTTATGGTAATTTCACAAAACTGTTTTTGGCGTGCATCTCAGACACCGTGTCAACATTTGGGTTTTGTGTTCCATCCGGTGGAAAAAAAGCATCTCAGAGAGCAACTGGGTTGCGCCAATAGAGATGTTTTTTTTTCCTTTCCCTGCCTACCTCCCCCTCCTCTTGCCCTTTTGAAGATGTTGTCTGTTTTTTACTTTGCCCCCTCTTTTGAAATGACATCCGAACCGCCCTACCCCCAGGATGTCTGTCACAAACTGCAGTCCAACATTGTGACAATGTTTTTTTTTGGTTTGCTTGTGTTTTCCCTTTCTCAAATTCCTGTTTGGGTTTCCTTTTTTGTGTTTTTTCTTTCCCTCAAGGTCTGGCGCACCTGATGTTAAAAGGTATGGGGTCTCTTGCTCTCCTTTCCCTCTTCATGGCATCTGTTCTGCTCTCTGTGTGTGTATGTGGTACACAATTTAGCACAAGCTAAATTGTAGTTGTAGTTACTTTTAGGATAACACGAAAGCATCCGAGCTCCACTTGAATCCAATGCAGAGTTAAACTAAAACATTAAAAAAAAACACAGTGAGTCTGACACCGCACCACAAATCATTGACAAAAAACACAAAGTAAATATTAATTTCAGTGACATACACAACCATTCAAAAGTTTGGGGTTGCTTATAAATTGTCTTATTTTTAGAGAAAAAACACAGTTTCAGTGAAGATGTCATTAAATTAATCAGGAATAGAGCCTACAGATTGTTAAAGTTGTAAATACCTATTTTAGCTGCAATGGTCTGGTTTTAAATGCAATTTCTATATAGGTCTATAGAAGACCATTTCCGGCAACCAGCACGGCTGTGATCTAATACATGTACAATGTGTTTGCTAATTGCATTAAAAGGCTAATGGATGATGAGGAAAAACCCTTTTGCGATTATGTCAGCAAGGGGGTAAGGGGAGCTATAAAACTGACCTTCATTTGAGCTAGTTGTATATCTGGAGCATCACATTTGTTGGTGCGATTAAACTTCCAGAATGGCCAGAAAAAGAGAACTCATGTAAAACTCGACAGTCTATTTTTGTTCTAAGAGAAAAAGGTATCCCATGTGAGTAATTGCCAAACAACTGAAGATATTCTACAACAGTGTGCATTATTTTCTTCAGAGAACAGCACAAACAGGCTCTCACCATAGTAGACAGAGAAGTGGGAGGCCTCACTACACAACTAAGCAAACTGAGAAGTACATCCATGTCTCTAGTTCTAAAAATAGACACTTTACAAGTTATAATCTAGCAGTTTTGTTAAATAGTACCCACAAAACACCAGTGTCAACATCTACAATTGATAGGCGACTCAGAGATCCTGGCCATCAAGATTGGCAAAGAAAAAGCCATACGTGTGAAGGCCATCAAAAGGAAGATATTTATTTGTGCAAAACACATTGTATTACTGATTTGATAAATAAAAGTGACTTTTTCTTGGAAAACTGTCTGGGAAACCCTAAACTTTTGAACAGTAGTGTATATCAAAAACATCTATCCACTAAAGAAAAGCTTTAGAAACTTAAAGACGATGGCGTTGGTGTCGAAGCTCAACTTGAATCCAAAGCAGGGTAAAAACAACTACTGGGTTGACGACACAACAATGGAAGCAGATGGCTCTTGAAGATGTTGGTACCATGTGTCAATTAGGACGTTTAAATACTGAAGCTAAATTGTTCCTAACATTACTTCCTGTCTGAAAGTGTCCTTCAAAATGCATATGGAAAACTAAGTAAACTTCAATGATCTTTTCCTGGGGGGCAGAACAACAACCGTTACCACCCACACCCGTAAAGATCATTTCAGTTGACCATGCTGGACTCATATAGTTCACACGCCCACCACCATTTGTGCACATCTTCTTGCTCACGTCGCCTTTCATGCTGTCATGTGTCTCGACCATCCACCTTTGTCCCGCCCACCCACTGTGCTAGAAAATCTCGAACTGTAAAACAACATGAAGCGAGCACCAGTCGACCATTTTCAAAGCGTTTAAAACACAAAGCATTTAAAGTGGCAGACTGTCTTCCAGGGAGCCTAATGAGAAGAATCCATGAATATTTTAAGACAATAATGGAGTGTTTTCACTTCATTTGCCATTCAAATACAGCACTGAACTTAAACGGCGTTCCTGCTCATCCAAAGACCTTTCACACAGGGTCATTGGAGTCTAGGAAAAGTGTGTCGAAGTCAAATGGATGCAGAAATGAAGCTTCAAACCAAGGGGTGGACTGATATATTGTGATGAACGTTTAAAATTGGTGGGAAAACTGCAGGCTGTGGACCGGTGTTCTGCCGAAACGTCCTATACTCTCGTCCTACCTTGGGCTGACCTGAAAGCAGCGATTTTCATTTCTTTATATTCAAGTCAAACCAGCAACACTGAAATCAGAATTATTGCCAACAGAAATTTGAATAACAATACAAAACCAGGGTTGGCGTTCATGCATACACTGCGTGATTACCCTAGTCAACAAACACCATGCTAGACAGCGACCACGGAAAAACACGGTAGGCTGAAATGCTACGTCACAAAATAGTATTTTAAAGCAGTGTGAAAGAGTCAAATAAGGATAAGAAAAATGAAAATCATCAGTACTGCTTAGAAAGGAACAAATTTCTACCTGCGTTGTGTGTGCCATACGCACTAGGCATTGGTAGGATGTCTCAAGTGTTAGGATAAAATTTCAGAACACCGTTACAGTGCCAAGAATTGTTTTTTTCCGGGCCACACAGAAAGAAAAACGTTTCCCTTTATTCTTAATTAAACATAACATAATTTCTTTTTTACCGATAATAACCGCAAAATGTGTGAGGTTATACAACAACAAGATACAGTGGAACCTCGGTTCTCGACCATAATCCGTTCCATGTCTTTGTACGAAAACCGATTTGTACGATCACCGAAGTCCTTTTTTCCCATTAAAAGTAATGTAAAATTGTTTTAATCCGTTCCAACACCCTAAATGTTTACCACGAAAGTAAACATGAAGCTAACCCAGGCTAATCGTACGTTCGCGTTAGCGTAATCTTCCGTACGAAAGATTACGCTAACATGAACGTGTAAAAATAAAAAAATCAGGTCGTTTACACGTCATTTAGCACCCGGGTCTCCACAACAAGTGGTGATCAGTGAAAGGATAAAGAAAATAATTATGAGTAGGATTTCTTACCTTGGCAGTTGTCTGCAGAAGCCATGCTGTATTCCTGAAAGAAGAGAAACTCGCACACCTTCTTCATATTTTGCTATTATTTCTTTCTTAAATGCAATATTTGTAGGCACAACTCCTCTTTTTTCACCTGTAGCAACTTTGCTGCTTGCACCAACCTTCTTCCGAGGCATAATTAGGAGTTAAAACACTCCCTTCACCGCTTTTGAAAAACGAAAACAGTATTTTTTTACTTTTAGATCAACTTTGCCTACATTTTTAAACCAAAAACATAAGGAATTACACAATATATAGCTTTTGGCTCTTACACACATTTCTTGTTGAAGCTCCGTGGTAAACTTACTGCTGTCTTGTCAAGTTCCATTACGTTAAACTACGATGAATAGTGGTTATTTACACATTAGAAAATAATGTTTTGTATGTAAGATCATTTTTACATTGTCATTTTATATGTAGCTCGCAGGCTAAGAAATTGTGAGCACCACTGAGCTAATGGTAACACTGCGGATTTAGGCTTATTTTCATTGTAATTATTATTGTTTTTATTATTATTATTATTACCATTACTCATGTTATTGGTGGTCCGAGCCGCGAGAATAATATCAGAAATCAAACCGGTTGTTGGTACAGAAAAGGTTTCTGGCCACTTGTCCAGTAAAGGTAATTAAATCTACAAAAAGTTAGTCAAAATAATTTGTTATAATCAGATAAATAAAGCAATTTTTGTATAGCTATGTCGGTAATTGTCAATTTCCAACAGGCGAAAAAGATTCATTTATTTTGTATAAAAATCTCCAGAACATGAACATTATTTTAGATAAACTGGTTATGTTTTGCTAGTTGCAGCTAAGTTAAAGCTTGTAGTCTGAGATGTCAGCTGCTAAAGCCAAGTTAGTCGCTAAGATCTTGCTAGTAGACCCCTAAAACAAATACTCAAGATAACAAGCTAACCGCTAAAGCAAAGTAGGAGCTAACTTCTTCAAATGAGAGAGGATTTTATTTTTTTTGCTTACGCGCAATCACTTTTGAGGTTTCAATTTTTTTAAATTGAGAGTAATGATGCTGGACGATGTCACTAGCTGCTATTATTCATACATAATCAGTAGCTGAAGGTTTCTATTTTTAGCAAAAGTGGGCTAAAATCCCTTCAGAGAAAAAAAAAAATTTTCTATCATTCACTCAACTGCAATATTTTTCAAATATAACTTGAAAAAAGTAAAATGCAGTAGCAACATCTTTCAATCCAAAAGAATATTATTTTCGGGGTAAAGTAATATACAGTGGAAAAAACATGATAAAATCATGTATCACCATCATACTAGGGACCCAAGAAAACCTTCTCAAGGGCCTCATCTGGCCCTTGGACCACAACGTTGTGGCCTAGGAAGTCATCTTGAAATCCCTCTTCTGGTCTTATATGAATTTGAGAGCGCATGTTGCTTTTTGTATGAGAAGCCGTTGAGAAGTTAATCATACTTGCTCTCACATATAACATAATACTCTAACACATGACCAACTATACTCTCATACACATACCCATGCACAAAAACGGTAATACTCTTACACAAACACTGCTATTCTCATACACTCACTACTACATTCCCTTACACATATTACTATACTCTTATACACACACTATCATGCTGTCACAAACATACTACTATACTCTTCTCACATATACAACTATACTCTCTCACATATACTACTCTACTTTCTCACACATTTTAATATACTCTCATACATACATCCATCCACTGTCACACACAGACAATATTATACTCTCTCAAACATTACCATACTCTCTCTCTCACACATACACACACTGTTTTATACATTACTATGCTTTCAGACACATACCACTATACTCTCTCACATGTACCGCCATACTCTTTCACACATGCTACTGTACTTGGATCAACTCAAAGTTGATGTTGAACTGTACAACATATACACACATACATACAGTTTTAAGGGAGTTTGAAAAGGAATACTAGTGTGTGTGAGAGTATAATAGTGTGTGTGAGAATATATTAGTATTTGCGTGAAAGCATTATAGTTTGTGTATGATAGTACAGTAGTATGTGCCTGAGCTTGTAGTAGTGTGTGTTTGAGAGTAAAATAGTATGTGTGAGAGAGTATACTAGTGTGTGTGAGAGTACAATAGTATGCATGAGAGAGTATATAGTAGAGTATATGAAGGTTTATAGTAGTGTTTGTGCATGGATATGACTGTGTATTCATGAGAGTATAGTTGTGCATGAGCGAGAGTATAATGTTACATGTGAGAGCAAGCAATTATGAGCAATCATCTTTTGTTGTTTTTTTTCGTTGTGTGCGCAGACATTCGGAGAAGTGGTTATAGCGTCTCCATGGCAACCGCTTCTTGCGAAACACTGACCTCATCTCTCAATAAATACACTCTAGTGTTCTCTTTCTCAGACATGAAACTGATCTCAGACGAAGCCAAATGATATTATTTTTCCTTAGGCCACAACTGCCATGCTCATGAGTTCCTTAATAATTATTCATTGTTTGATAATTGTAATTCTGTTTTTTTCCTGCCAAGTATCTGTGTCAGCGTAAGGAAAATCCGTATCAGGACTTACTAGCAATGGACAATTATATTGTATTAATTTAATTATAATTATATTTATTCCGCATGCATGATTTAGCGACCATGACAGAGGGTGGAATTACGCAGTGGCACGTTCTCCCATGTATTAGAGGGGGAAAATTGAATATTTTTTGGGGGGGTTCCTTTCAATTAATCTTCTTTTAGGACTTAAATATTTCATTTTTTTTTTTCCATCAGTCAGCCTACAATACGGATGTTAAAATGATGAGCTCAGAAGGTGATGTTGACTTGAATTGTGCAACCAAATTTTCCTACCAGTGTTATTCAGTAAATACAGGGTTTTTTTTCGCAGATATTGCATTCTAAAAATGTACTACGATAGTCAAAACCCGCAAAGTAGAAAACATTCATAAATTCATTAAATGCTTTATTATACAGTGAAACCAAAGGGGAAAAAAACAATATACAGATACAAAAATGTGTTTATAAAATAAGTACTGTTCTTAACAAACCTTTATTTTTTTTGTTACTAATGCCTACTGTACTGTCAAATTACAATTTCAGAAATAATCCTGGCAATAAGATTAAGCAAAAAATGATTTGTGACTGACTCTGTTGTTGGGAACCTGATTAAGGGAAACATCTCAATTTGGCCCAAAAAATGAATTATGCAATTATATTATAAGTATGACAATATATTATCATTATATTTCTGGGCCGCATTGAAAATTAAGCTAGGATTTATTCTTAACCTTTAAAAACTGTCCATTTGACTTCAGATCAAATTTTGTCGCCATCTTGTGGACGTCATTGGGACCTGTTAACAGCCATACCAACCTGAGAACGCTCAATCTTGGGAAACTAAGGAGGGAGTGGTTAGTACTCGAATGGGAGACCACCTGGGAATACTAGGTGTTGTAAATAGGTCATTTGGCGCACGCTCTGCTGCGACAGCACTAACCGATGTGAACGAAAAACAGTGGCACGGAGTATAGCATATCGGCAAGATGCCAGACAACAATGGCAGTGACTTTTAGGTAGGGATTCCACTATGTAAACGAAATACAATTTCCTCAAGCTTTCATTTTTTTTCATAAAATTAAACATCGGTATGATGGTTCTTGTATTTTTGCTTTCTGATGGCTTTTAGAGTAGGTAGGTCAAGTTTTTTTACGTATCTGTACAACTTAGACCACAACATTATTGACGCTAAGGCAGACAATGGTAAAATAGGGCGACTGTTTAGCCAATAAGAATACAATGCACGACAATCTGCAAAGTATCAAAACCGCGAAACGTAAACTGCAATACAGCGAGTGCTTACTGTCACTGGAATAATTAATATTAACTCAAATTAATGTATGAAGTCATTGATGAGTGTTCGGTAAAGGTCAAGCATACTGTGATTTGTCCTGAAATGAGGCCTGACCGTAATTGCTCCATTTCATGCATCAGTAAGACGACATTGTGGAGATGATTAGCCTCCGGGACATACTAGCGCACGTTTCAATTTGTAGCCGAAAGCCGTACGTTCAACCGCGGGAAAAACACAGCAGACGCAAAAGTTTGACGGTGGTGCTGGCACTGTTTATGAAAGTCTGTGGCGGTCCCCGAGGCTTTTACGGATCGGTTTTACTTTGAGCTGCTTTGTTTTTGATTTGGCATTGAATTAGCGCTAATCAAATAAACATTGTCACGACTCTCCCGCGGTAGGGGTAAGATCTTAAGCCCAAGTCTGAGCCCAACCAGACCCAAATTTCGTCAGGCCTACAATAGCAGTCATTACGTTAGGGTCGGTGTTTTTACTCGCTAACTTTAATATTGCTATGCTAACATCATGGTGCAGTGGGGCATTATGAGTCAGTGATTCGTTTTGGCCATGAGAGACCGCAGGCGGCAAAAAATCAGAAGTCGCCTCATCACAACACGTGCTGTACTTCCTGTCTCCATCAATTATTCACCTGACATTGTTCTTTGTCATTTTTCCTCTCTTTCTCTTAAAGAGCCGCTCTAGATTCTTAAGGAGATACTAATAGTATTTATGACCCGATTTTCAACCCCTGAAAATGACTGACGGCCTTCGATTCTTGGAAAAAAAACAAATCAGTTCATGATGGATAATAGTCAGTTACGGTAACCTCTGCAGGCACAAAACTATAAAAGACTTAAATGCTTATACAGTTTAGTTTATCTTAGATTTCAATACAAAAGATAGGCTTTAATTTGTTGTCATAAATCATCTCTACTCCTGAGTCCTCACTAATAAAATATGAAGTTTCAGGTTTGCCTAGGGTTCAGTCCTGCAAATCAAATGAATTGGTCAGGTTCGGGCTAGGTCGGGTTTTAATACCCGCTGGCCAGGGTTTGGTCAGGCTGGATGTTTTCAAGCCCGATCTTACCTATACTGTTTGTCCAACCGTGAGGAAAACACGCTAGACAAAAAGTTTGTGGGAGGTGCCGACATTTTTTTTCAATGTCAGTTGGGGTCCCCGAGGCTTTTCCCCATTGGTTTTACTTTGAGCTGCTTCCTTTTATTGATTTGGCATTGAATTGGCGCAAATCGAAAAAACACTGTCACAGCTCTTTTGCAGTTGAGTCCGAAGAGGCGGTTTTGAGAGGTAAGATCTTAAGCCGGTTTTGGGCTTAAGATGTCAATCATAATTCGGGCCGGTCGGGCTTCTCTCTCGATGAGGATCTACACAGCATGCACATACTTTGACTCAAATAATTATTTGGATAACGAAAATGTTTACCAAACTATCAGTTTAACTAAAAATCACTAAATCCAAATAAATGTTTCTCCTTCGTGTTGGGGTAAAAGACGCGTGACTTCCCTCTACCACCTCCCTCACGTCAGACGTCATTGTCCTTCTTGCCAATAGCTTACAAGCTTTACAAACCTTTCTGCTTTTTGGCCAAATATTTCACTACTTGCAGCTTGTAATCTGCAGAATTTGTTTTTTTTTTTGGTGCCATTTTATTTGGTTTCACTTTCGTTCGCTGCGCGTCGCCGAGATGCGCACTTTGTTGCCAAACTGTTCATTTAGGCTCTGCACTTGCAGTGCACACTAGTGCACACTTAAACCCCAACCTGCATCAGTCAAAACGCACAGTTCAGCACTGAAGTACACACGGCCGAAATAAAGTTTCGTGTTTACTCTGGCGGCAAATTAAAGCTTCGGGTTTACTTTAGGCTAAATCTTACCTCTAGTGGTTTCTTTCTTCCTTTGACTTCTCTAAAACTTTACAAACGATACCGATGCAGACTGGAGGGTCAGTGGCCGCCCATATGTCAGCGCCACCTGTCTCAACTGGAGAAAGTGACAGATGCGTTCCCTACTCAAAATTCAAGCACCTGCGCCCGAGTCCCTGGCCGCCTTCAAACTGGCGTCGGAATACAAAATTTGCATCCGGTTATTTTGCTCTCGGCTTAACAGGCGGGCCCTTAAGATGGAGGGGCCGCCCAATGGGACGACCCCTCTTTCGGCACTCATTTATTTTAATGTGGCACTCACGAGCGTAGGGAAAACCATTGTCATTTTAAAGACTCAGCTAAAGATCTTGGGCTTGCCGTGTTTTGAGACGGACAGCTTCGCCTCAGGTCCAATTTTTTACCAGCGCCCAGAGACAGAGTCAATGTTGAACCCAAAGAATCACAACAAAATATCTATTTCAAGGAAGCTGCACAGAGTTTGAAAATGTTGTACTCGCAGCTGCCATCTCCTGGCTTGTGTCATCATTGCAGCTTCTGTCATGATGCACATGCAAGTATGTGCATTTCTTTGGCGCTTTTGAATAAACTCCTCTTTCTTTTTTGTCTTTCTTAATTGTGAAGTGTTTGAGGCGTGGGAGTGCTAGAGAGTGCCGTCATGGTCGTCCCTGCTATTCTTTATTTATTTTTGTAGCATTAAAATAGTTAAAGTAGGAAGGCCTGCCTCAAGTAGAGGCCCACCTAAACCCCAAAAAGGATGAAGAAAGAAGGGTATATTCGAGCACTTCCAAGAAATGCACATACTTGCACGCACATGATAGAATAGAATAGCACAGAATAGCATAGAATAGAATAGAATAGAATAGAATAGAATAGAATAGAATAGAATAGAATAGAATAGAATAGAATAGAATAGAACAGAATAGAATATACCTTTATTGTCATTGTTACAAAATGGGTTAACATATTGTGACACACATTCACAGTGAGGTAAAAAAGCCAAGAAGATAAAGGAACAGAGAAGATAAGGTTATAAAACAAGGAAGCTAAGGATATAGTTATAATTTACACAATATTTACACAAGAAATGCAGTTTGGTATCGTAATACAGTTTGGTATCGTAAGGGTTTGTGCAATTATACATTTGGTGCAAAAATAGTCATCATAGTGCAAGAAAATAGTCAACATATGCATTTGGTGCAAAAAAATAGTCATCATAGTGCAAAAAAATAGTCAACATTGTGCAAGGTGAGCAGTCAACATGTGCAAGAAACATAGACATGAGTACCATTTTAGGTTCGTATGAGGTAGTGTTTTTGCAAGAGTTTTTCAGTTTTTTGTGATGAGCTGACTGAGCCTGCGAGCATGACGTTTTGCCAGGAGATGGCAGTAAAGAATAACAAAGTTCCAAATTCCGTCTATGTCCTTTAAAGTTTGGTTTGGTGTTTGAACTGCACTTAAAACAGGCCTTTTATCACTTTCACCATTTTCGTGCAACACTCACCAATAAAACAGGCCTCTTACCTAATGTGGTCCACCTCAAACAGCTTTGCCAACAGTCAGATAGAGCAGAAAAATGTGTGGAAAAAGAATATATGAGCTATTTGAACTCATTTGGGCATAGTTAACACATACAGGTATTTAGAGAAAATATTCTACTCTCAAATTTTTAAGGACGCCTCAGACGACTCACACTACGTTTACTTCAATTCCACAATGCAACAGGAAAGAAGATGCATGGCAAACTGGGCTTTCCTCAGGGTGTACTCAACAATCTCTCTGTCAGCTGTCAGCAAATATCCGGCGTCGTACATAGAAGAAAACATGCTTTTGTTTGAAAGAATCAGTTCTCACCTCTGCACCTGCAGAGTAGTGTACACTTACACCGGCTGAGGGAGTTTGTGGCACCAAGGGAAGATAAATGCGGCCGTCATATGGAGCTTGCCACTCAGGCTGAGCTTGATTTTCAGCAACCCAACACACACACAAGGGTCTAATAGCTGGCGCTAAGGTAAATGCTGACAGATTTGCCCACGCTGGCAGCAGCTACAAGGTGCTGAATTGCCCCATCGGCATGACACATTTGACTGCAGCCTTGAGCGCTCTCGACTTCCGATTTTCCGAGTCGAAAATCTGAGCCCTATCGGGCAGAACATATGCTCGCTTCCTTAATGCTGAAAGGAGACGATCCCAAATGAAACATGCTTTGTATCATGTCTATCTGTGTCCACTTTCTATCATTTTTCATGAGGAGATGTGGTAGAGAGTCAGTGGGGGGAAGTGCCTACAACAGCCGTAGTGAGGCCATTAAGGAATCCTGATGCCAGCAAGAATTGGAGTGGTCTGCTGCTAACACAATGGCCATAAAGAGGCCGGCTCAGTCAGACAAACATGGAGGAAACGACTCCCAAAATCTCAACAAATGCAATTTCCGTTGCAAAAACACGACATTGCAGGGGTGAAAATACAACCATCCACAGTCTCTGAGCCCTTATTTCGGGTCTTGTAAAACTCTTTTGTCCGCATTTTAATCAGTCGGTATGTCTTTGACGTAGTTTTATAGCATCCATTAATTTGGATCAGTTGATTAGAGACACCAAAGTCTATGCCAGAGACCCAATTCGGGGGCTGTGGAAGCACAGTGCAGAAACAAAGATTAGTGCAGAAATAGGGGTCTTTTTTCAGACAGGGTTCGGTTCACAGGAAGTCAGGTAACGAGACAAAAATCGTGGTCCAGGATGCAGGCAATGGGTTGGTGGTACAGTAAACTCGGTTCCATGGTTCAGCAGGCAGTTCTAATTATTCGGAAGGCCAGGCAAGGGGTTTTTAAGACGAGTGCTTAAGACATGACAAAGAAGGAATAAACTGGTACATAGCTAAAAGTAGTGATTGGAGGTTAATCAGGACAAGTGACCGCAGATATGAGGAAGAAAATTGAACCAGGAAGTTAGTGCCTGAATAAGGCAAGGTTGAGACATAGAGAGAAGAAGAGAGGGATAGAATGTGTGGGGGCAGCCTACAGAGACACAAGAACCAGAGTGCAGGAAAGGGACCGTCACTTGTTATTCTGTATTCGGATTGTAAACTTTTCAAAAGTTGGAAAATGTCCCTGTTCCTTTGACATATGTTTCAGGAGGGAAATTTAGTTTGGCATCCACACTTACATAGGCATTTAAAAAATGTCAGGTTAAATCCCGTATCCCTTTGTAGTCTGGTCAACAATAGCGCCAAGGCACTATTCGAAGCATCGGTTGTCCATAGTGCCCTCGAATGCAGCACATTTCTCACCGTGGCGTAGACATCTTTAAATGTAACCTCGGGGAATGTTTTTTTTTAGTTGTGAGACTGCTCTGGGAATGGAAAAACACCATCAGATATTAGAGTTCGGCTGCCGTCCTCGTTTGCAGCTTTGATTTATGGTGTCGGTCTTTATAGAGTGCGGGGACCCGACTCTGCGCAAGTTAAGCCCATTTGGATGGATGACGCGTTTTTCCTCGTGCTTTGTAGACGAGGGGGAGTGGATGGCCACCTTTAAAGGCAACGAGTACTTCAGCTACAACTTGTCCCAGACACCGATTCAGAGCAGCTTGGACGAGATCACGCTTTCCTTCCGGACTCTGCAGAGGAACGGCCTGCTGCTCCACACCGGCAAGTCGGGGGATTACGTCAACCTGTCTCTTAGGGACGGGGCCCTTTGGCTGCTCATCAACCTGGGCTCCGGGGCCTTTGAGGCCCTGGTGGAGCCGGCTGACGGGAAGTTCAACGACGACCTCTGGCACCACGTTCGAGTGACGCGCAACCTCCGCCAGGTTTGTGAACCTTCAGCTTGTTTTTGTGTTTGAATGAAAGAATAAATGCCCTTTACTGTCATTATACAATAGTAATGTACAACACAATTGGAGGGCTTCACCTTTCAGTGCAATAAGCTGTAGAGCGGCCTCCTAGTGGTTTCCCTCAAGTTTTAGGTGTAGGTCATCTGTTTCATGGGTAATAGATCTAGCATCGGTGAGATAGTCTCAGCAAAGTGTGATTATAAGAGTTGTTACGCAGCAGTAAACCGGACCTAGCAATCTGTGGAGCACCCGGTGGTTTTTACAATTCATCCGAGATCTTGTATCGATGTTGGTAGACAATGTCCACAAGCAAAAGACAAAAATATAGTCTGTAAACAAGAAAGTACTCAATTGGAGAGCCAAGACCCTCTGCGTTCGTGCTTGCCGAGATATTTGAAATGTTTTGTTATAGAAGAGATAAATTGTCTGTTTTAATTCTCGGACATAAACCTTCAGTTCCACATTGCAATGGTTATAAGGATGCATGGCAATCTGGGCTTTGAACAATATCACGTTACAAAATATATCACAAAAATTATTTTGTAGTGCGGCTCTACATTTGAGTTTGAAAACTCTCAGATGGTCCAGGACTTTTATGGACAAGCACAAAGGCAACAAGAGTGGCTTGATGTAGTGCTTCTGTTGTGTGTCGAGTGCCACCTCCAATAGATCCTTAAAGCCTCCTGAGGTTCATCTCTATTTACATTTCTGCCATCACCTCTAATCCTGGGATGCCAAGATGATGTACACCTTGAATTCTCTGTGTAGGCTCCCTCGGAGGAATAGAACGAGATCCAAAAGAAACATCGGAAAGGATGACATATACACCTAGACAATTCGGATGTGCGGGCTCTGATGTTCGGTTAGAAAGTTGAGTTATAGATAGGTGGTTATACAGATCTCTTCACCAGCCTTGGCGGGCTTCGGAAACGCTATTGAAGAGTTGGACAAATGGTATTTGTGATAAAAGTCTGTGCAATTATTATAAAACCATAAACAATTAAGGCATAATTTAGGAACAACATAGTCCACGTACTCTATGGGCCATCATTTTCTCGGCAGCATACACACTTGAAATGGTTAAACAATTGTTGTCTTGACCCACTATTTTAATCGTCAATTAGTCACAGACTACTGAAACAAATAATAATCAATAATAAATAATAATCTGATCAATATTTTTTTTTTAAATTTGGAGTGATGTTGATCTAAAAAGAAAAAGATGTACCGTAAATTCCGGACTATAAGCCGCTACTTTTTTCCCAAACTTTCAACCCTGCGGCTTATTCAGTGATGCGGCCAATTTATGTAATTTTTTTAACGGCCGCCAGCGGCGCTCGAGCACAAAAGGTAAGATTTAGACTGCAACTTCTTAGCTTGTGCACAAATTGAATTAGCGTAGACATATTCTCATCATGCAAATAGCAAAAAGAAAGGCACAAGACGCAACTTTCAAGCTAAACGCAATCGAGCAGTCCGATATAGAAGGAAACAGAGCTACCGCACGTTAACTTTACTTTGCGAGCGTGACGTTAGCGTGTTTATGATAGAAAGGGGGACGACGTCTACATGGCTTAGTCTCTTTCCCACACTGAAGGAAAACGACTTTGATGACGCCAGTTATACGGAGGAAGACGAGGACGGTTTGCCGTGCTTACTACAAGTACAGTATGTTTTTTTTAACAGAGCTTATTACTGTGTTGCGAGCGTGTTGCTAGTAGCGTTTTGCTACCCTTCACAGGCACGGTTTGGGATGAAAGTTATAACATTATTATTTAAGCTTTGAAAACTCTCTCGGTGTACCGTCTTTCTTTTTAAATATGTGTAACCATGTAAAATATGTATTTCCAACCGTATATTTTTGTAATGTATTTATTTTAGAAACTTATTCTGATATGTTTTGAACGAGCAAATGAGATAGAAGGGGCGGGGCAAACGCGGGCTGACGGGAAGTGGAGTAAAGGTGAGACGTGTTTGTGGACGCGGCCGACAATAGTGGATATATATTTTTCCCACCCTTATCTTTGAAAATAAACACTTTTTTCCTTGGATTACTTTCAACGGGCACTTGGACTCTGCAGGTCTGCAGTAAATCTTAAGTACCGGTAACATTGTCCGTTCATTTTGCCGGCTGTGTTTCTAGGACTGTATCGGGTATGGGTTGATTTTGCGTTTGTATCGTGTATTTTCAATGTGGGTGCATGCGGCTAATATACAGGTGCGGCTTGTGTATGTACAAAATCGGTTTTCCTCCCGAAATGTGGTGGGTACGGCTTATAATCATGTGCGCTCTATAGTCCGGAATTTACGGTAATGTGAAAAAAATACATACAGCAGACTCATACAAAAACTGGATACAATTGTTGAATCTAAAACCAACTAAGCGCAATACTCGGTCAGTAAAGACACAAATCCATGAATAAACTTCTGTCTATTTTTTAGGACAGGCAAAGAAATATTAGATTAAAATCATGTAGACATATATTATCCATGCAAAATAAGAACAGGCTCAATAGTAGTTGTAGAGCAGTGAATAAAACAAATAGTATGAGCATTTTGTGAAGTACATTCATTGGTAAAGTGCTAAGTCTGCTTCAAAAGAATGTTACAGTTCTCAACAGTTTAAAGTTAAACTGATTCAGGACTGTGTTTTATTTTAAATACAATTGCGAGCTCGGTGGCCTTGGGGGTATGGCACCCGCCCCGAGACTGGGAGGTTGTGGTTCAAGCCTCGGCCGAGTCATACCTAGGACTTAAACATTGGTACCCGTTGCCTCCCTGCTTGGCGTTCAGCATTAGGGGTTAGAATTGGGGGCTTGGTCACCTAATGGGTTGGGAATCCCCTCCTCTGGATAAATCTCCCAAAAAAGAGTCAGAAATGACTCTAGCCACCTCCCACTAGGGGGATATGGCTGTGGTATATAATATATATAATAAACAATTGCCAGGCACAGTTTGGCATAACGCTCAAGCTCTCTTTTATCGCAAAATACGGTTGGTTGCATCCCTTAACTACTAAGGTCGTAGGCAAGTACAGCTTGGTGGCTCCCATCTACTATGAATATAGTTAAAACCGGACTGGTTTGAATGTTACTTGAATCTTATTGCAGTGAGTTGGACGTTTCGTTCAACCTATCAGGCGTGCTTGGTTTTAAAAGGCTTGTGCGTCACCGAAGTACTGCCATGATACACAAGGTCTGCTTTGCAAACTTTGCTAGTAGTTTTTTTTTTTTTTTTTTCTAATCTGGGGCATCAAGGCTAAAACGCTCCTATATAAGTTTAGGTTACTTGATGTTGGCGTGGCTATAACTGCATATTCCGCTCGCGACAGAGACACTATAGCTAAGGGCCCGGTCACACAGCCGTTTGCGGCTGAATCACGGCCAGAAATTTCTGCCTGTGAGGCGGACGCTATTGGACGCTTTGAGATCGCCATACAGACGAGATACAGCAGTGCTTCACACGCGGCCGGAAATTCGCGCGCGGGTGGCAGCGCGAAAAAATTTTGCGCTGCTCAATTCTTTAGAGCGCGGGTATACAGCCTTTCACAGGCGTATCGAGGCTGAACCACTTTCTGGCCGTGAAGCAGACGCTGTTGGGCGCTGTTGGACGCTTTGAGACCGCCATATAGACGAGATACAGCAGTGCTTTACTCGCGGTCGGAAATTCACACGCGGTTGGCCGTGCGAAAAAGTTTTGAGCTGCTCAAAACTTTGAGCACGTGTTAACCGCGGGCGGCACACGAGGTAATGACGCGGAAATGACGCGGAACGACGTGCTCTGGCCGCGGCCAGGGCGTGGTTACACATGGGTAGGACGGGAAATTTCAGCGGGTAATCGTGGGTGGAGCATGATAATAGCATGTTCTGCTCCTGTATCGCGGTGTTATTACGTGAAATTAGCGTGTTACGCGTGTGACGGTCAAACGCCTTTCTCCACGTATATACAGCGCGATTTGCCGAGCACACGTCAGTTGTGCTCGAGACGTCAAGGGGTGGACATGAATCCCCGTCACCGTAGTGACCTCGTCTTAATCCATTTTTATTTCTTGACATTTCTTTTCATTTCATAACAAGATGATAAAATAAAAATGAAAAACTATTACAATAGTAACATATTGGCTTCTTCGGTGCCATAGCTTGAAATCTTGATCTTCACGGGACTGTGTCTTGAGCGGTTATGATTTCTACAGCCCGGTGTTATGCCGAGAAATACATCCCTGCCGAGATTTGCATCCCCTCGCTACTGCAACCACTTTTACCTCGTTTTATCTCACTTTTATATCACTTTTAGGGAATGTAATGGCGAACATATAACCAAAACCACTTCGTCTTGCTTTTGTTGGGAATGTAATACAACTTAAACCATTCCGTCTTTGTTTTTGTTGTGAACGTAATCGAACGGTAATGCACACCGTATACAAAATCCTCCCCCCCTCGCGTGAACGCGCATTCTGCTGCGCTTCCAACAAAAGCGATCGTATTCTATATAAAACGCTTATTAAAACAATAAAGCGAGCTAATTATAACAATTGGGAGATCCTAGTCTATATAACGCGTTTATTTAAACAATAAAGTGCGATCGTATTCTACAAAATGCGTTTGTTAACGCGGATGAAAAAGTCACCAACGTCAATGCACGCTTCCAACAAAAGAGATCGCAGCAGAATGCGCGTTCACGCGAGGGGGGGTTGGGGGGTTGCGTAGGAGTCGGATTTGGGCACAACACCGGCTCGGGAGCTTTTATACCCGTGGTCCACAAGAGAAAATGACGCGGAAATGACGCAATGAGGAAGCGGAACAGTCGCCGGCGTCTGTTTTGCGGGCATACCACCGATGAACAGCGGGTTGGCCAATTTTGCGCATTTTCCATCGCGGGCAACCACGGGCAAAAAAAAACGCAAAATTTTAGCCGTGATTCAGCCGCAAACGGCTGTGTGACCGGCCCCTTACAAGCGACATTTAACAGAAACCTTAACGGTTTGAATATACACAGACTTTGGACTGCATGCGTTTCATTTTAAATATGTTTGCTTGAACACTACTTAAATTTTATCGAGGCGAGTCAGACTCCGATTCTATGCAATGTGCTTTTTAGATGTTAATGTTTCACCAATTTACCACCATGATACGAAAGATCTGCTTAGCAGGTTAAAATGCTCCCAATCTTTAGAGATCTTGGTACGTGTATGTGTTGTTGGCGCCGTCATTTCTGTATGTTACTGCTCAGGACTCTTCAAGCGACTCTCAGCAGAGATTATAATTGTGTAAGATGTCTCACTCTGAGAGTAAAATGTGTCTGGCGACAATAGTCGACAATATAATTCATTGTTGACTATTTATGTTCTAGTGTTTTGTCAACTACACGAGCTGATTTTTACAGACCAACTTGATCACTAGGCCGCATTACATGTCATACAATTCTTATAGGCCATTTGAGAAAACTTTAGTCACTCCTGCCTTGCCGTCAAGATAGATAGATAGATAGATACATTATTCATCCCCGAAGGGAAATTCACATTTCCAGCAGCATCCCTTCGTTGAGAACAATACAATAATAAAACAAAAAGAATACAATATACAAATACCCAGTGTGACGTGCAAATGCCCACTGTAGCGTGTTAAATAAAATAACTAAATAGTGCTACACAGAATACATATTGCAGTAAGATTCGGTAATATGCAATGTAGGTGGTGTGGTTTACTGTGGGCATACTTCATTTGTGGCTGCTTTACTCCAGTCCCATGAGCAAGAGGATCGGATCATTTTCATACATTCAGCAAATATTTCCGGGTGAACCAATTTAAGCAAACAAGCGATACTTTAAATGAATGTTAAATAGGTACACGGGACTACAGGAATCTCTCTTTTGCTGTTCCTGACCCGTGTGAAGTCCTTGCCCTTTTTCTCGGGAAACTGATTGCTTTATCGCCATCTTGTTTTTTAGGCACCGAAAGATTGTTTTTGACATACCTATTTAAAAAGAGGGCAGAACGGTGGCTGGGTGGTTAGTGCGCAGCCCCATGTTGCTGAGGTTTTAAGTCCAGCTACCGCAGCCTCCCCCGTGTGGAGTTTGCATATTCTCCCCATGCCTGCGTAGTTTTCCTCCGGGCACTCCGATCTCCTCCCACATTCCCAAAAACATGTATGTCAGGTGAATTGGCTGGTCCAACTTGTCCCTAGATGTGAATGAGCGAGTGAATTGTCTGTCTCTGTGTGGCCTGCGACTGGCTGGCAACCAGTTCATGGTGTCCCCTGCCCACTGCCCGAAGACGGCTGCAACCGTACTGAGGATAAGCGGTGCAGGTAATGGATGGATAGATATTTAAGACACAACCGGACACACAGCACATCCAAATAGCTCCTGAAATTTTATTTCTGCATCCGCGGCGGATGATGCAACTTTGCTGCGGTTCCAGAGAGGTCACGCGAGCGAGCTAGCGGGCGATCGTCTGATGAATCGGGCCAAAGCGTGCCAAGTACAACTCAGCCCTCGGGTTTTGTATTGGTTTGTGCCAGCCAGAGGACAGGGCAGCATGCGGAATCCTCCAACTCGTTGCCAGGATGTGTCTTTTACTGCAGACGTGACCTTCTTTCCGTTTTGGAACCGCGCTCAGGCCAACTCAGGCAGGGAAATCAAAAGTTACTGTTTGGCAGTGTTGGGCGCGTTACAGAAAAAACACACCTTCTAGTTACTTAATTTAAAATGGTTCTCAGTTAGCTCCCTAGATTACTGACACCATAAAGTAACACGTTACTCCGAAAGTATCACGTTACGAATTACCATATGTTCTTAAAAATGCATTAAAATAGCCACATCAGTGAACCAGTGAACGCTTCATATTTTTTGGCTTGTGCAAATATCGAGAGCTTGCAAACAAACATTAGGCAGATACACTCCATATCCATTTTGTCTCTGGCCTTTAAATTAATCGAATATCTCCTTTTGTATTTACAGGCATGGTGAATTGCTAAAATAATTTTACAAAAAAAAGACCAAATCTCAGCACACTTTTAGTGTACATTCTGTGCTTATGTTTGCCCCATTGATTAATTTGGCTTGTTGTTCCTGTATAATCCAGGCACCCATTTCCATGTGATGCCTGCCATTTGTTAATGGCGATAAACAACCAAATATGCACATATAAACTGACCCACTGATTTCAGTATTTAGTTTAAGGAGGGTAGTAAGGAGAAAATTTGCATGAGGAGAAATTCTGCATCCTTGTACTCTCTGCTTAAGATGGTGCCACCATAACTGTACTTTGTTGTACTTTGCAGGTAGATATACACATTACCCCTATTGTTAATGTCAGATTGAGGGCCATGGGCAACCAATATTAGTGAACAGAGTTATTAGCAGTTGGAGATCATTGTAATTCATTGGAATGCTCCATGTAGTAATGACATTGTAGTTTCTTCTTAGAACGCATTACGTAGTCGTCATCGCGTTAGTCCCAAAACTGCTGTTTGGGAGGAACACATTTGAAGGACGTGTTTGAATAATCCATGATAAAAAGTAATTGCCTGTCAGTCTCAAGAGCAAGGAGTGTAAGCCACTGCTAGCCTTCCTTGTAACAATGTAAAAAACAAAGGATATTATGAAAAATGTATTTTTCGATGTCATGCGTTAGCTAACACATTTTTCCTGAATGATTTTTTGGGTGCACCAATGCTCAGGGCCCCCAAAATTTAATTGTGTCAATTCATGCAAAACTCTTTTGGGCTCAGCTGCCATTTTTCTTCTTATACCTCCGACGTGCCTTTAAGACATCTGCGAGGAAAAAATTCTGGTCATTTCCGCCACATTGAAACTTTATTGATAATAACATTTTATTCATTCCGTGAGGAAGGAATAAAGCCAGCGTTCACCTTTGGCACCTTTTATTTTATTGTCTAATCTCTGCAGCGCATTTTTATGTTAGCGTCAAAACGAAACGCGTCCAATGACGAGTTTAGTCACATCAATTCCATGTAAACTTAGAGTACCTGGATCGGATTGATATTATTGTATAAGAATGGTACTGTCTTCCCATTTCAATCATCACTCCAGTAAGTCGTTAGTGGGTAGTGGAATTCTACATACGTATTAACCATTCAGATTCGATCCAATTGTGGTTAAACTTTATTTGCACTACTGATATTTTCAAAATATTTCACAGTAAAAGAAACCATATTTTTCGGACCAAAAAGCACAGCTGATTATAATTCGCACCGTCAAGAATACCCTGTTAAGTTTCGGGAGGGGGACGCAAGGAACTGAAGTAGGGGTTTTCAAAATAAGCACGGTATTTATTTACAAAACCAGGAACAAAGTAACAAAGGAACAAGGAGTCGTAAAACAAATGACAAAACAAAACCTGACAAAGTCCAAACTAGGAATAAAGACCAAACCCAGACATGGAGATCACAAAGAACAAAGTAACAAACTAAAAAGCGGGCACTTAACTACTCACAAATGTTCAAACAAGAAATAAGAGACAAACTAAAACTAACCTCGTGTGACGGTGGAAATGAAATGACTCAAGTACAAACAAACAAAAACTAGTAGGCACAAACAACTAACAAAATGTCCGAAACCGGAAACGAAACTAAAATATGATGTAGTAGCAATGACAGAAGAAATGAAAATGACCCAACGACGTGTGCTGTCCAAGCAGTCTTTATAAATGGTGAGGATTATTAGGGACAGGTTTGTGGTTATTAGACACAACTGTGTCCTGTTACAAACCTGGTTAGCGCCCTCTTGTGGAAATAGGCGAACCATACCCTAACATACCCCCTTTTGAAAGACTTTTTTTTCATATATAAGGCGCATCGAACTATGAAATTAAAACATAAGATATATTCATATTTCATAGAACATAAATACTAGGAAATCCGGTTTTCCAACTAAAATAAATCAATCATTCATAAATGGTTACAGTGTGTAGAAGTATTTTGTAATACTGCATTTCTGGATTTATTTACTGTATTTCCATCTATTAAGACACACTTATAAGGCTCACTTTCAAATCTCTGTCTGGTTTGGGGTGTTTGGTTTTGCCTTATAGTCTGGAAAATATGGTATTATAATTGTCTTGTCGATATCATTATACAGTATTTGTGTTTTTGTTACATTGCTCTTAATCTCATAACTTTAGTCTTGGAATAGTTGTAATATAAATATTTAATTTTGTTATAATCTAAGAGTTATTTTAGGCTGTTTTTGTAAAAATTACTAACTTTGGGGAGTGGGCAGCACGGCGGCGCAGTGGTTAGCGCGTTTGCGGCACAGTTCTGAGGTCATAAGATCGAACCTTCCTGTGTGGAGTTTCCATGTTCTCCCCGTGCTTGCGTGGGTTTCCTCCGGGCACTCCGGATTCCTCCAACATTCCTAAAACATGCATGACAGGTTTATTGGCCGGTCCAAATTGTCCCTAGGTATGAATGAGCAATCGAATTGTCTGTCTTTGTGTGCCCTGCAACTGGCTGGCAACCAGTTCAGGGTGTCCGCTGCCCGAAGATAGCTGGGATGGGCTCCTGCAACCCCGCGACCCTACTGAGGATAAGTGGTGCAGATAATAGATGGATGGAACTTTGGGGAGATGGGTAGGGTTGATCATTCAATGATGCATTCAATGTACATGCTTGGATCGGACCAATTGGATCGGTCTGAAAATTAAACGCTTGTGATGTTCCTTCGCTTTGTTGACTTGAAATTGTTTTAGCTCTTAAAAATGGAAAGATGGAAATGATAGGAAAAAAATCCCTCCAATTAGCAGCCGTCCCTCACTGATTTCATTTCTTTGCCTATTAGATAGATAGCTAGATAGATAGCTAGATAGCTAGATAGATAGCTAGATAGCTAAATAGATAGATAGATAGATAGATAGATAGATAGATAGATAGATAGATAGATAGATAGATAGATAGATAGATAGATAGATAGATAGATAGATAGATAGATAGATAGATAGATAGATAGATAGATAGATAGATAGATAGATAGATAGATAGATAGATAGATAGATAGATAGATAGATAGATAGATAGATAGATAGATAGATAGATAGATAGATACTTTATTATACTTTATTATTATTATTATTTATTTATTAGTAGTATTGGGACTAGCACGTTACAAAGGAGCCCGGCCATAGAATTATTGTTCTCGTTAACGAGTGCTGTAATGCGTCAGTGATATAATTTTGTAACTCAACTGTCGTTACAACATGGTTAATTACTCCACACGGAGAGGCTGCAGTAGCTGGACATGAAACCTGAACCTCTGCATTGTGGGCCTGTGCGCTAACCACCCAGCCGCCGTGACACCCCTTTGTTCACGATGTAACATACTTAAATACAGAGGGGCAGCTGGGTGGTTAGTGAATAGATCCAGGGTTCAATTCCAGCTACAGCAGCCTTACCATGCTGAGTTTGCATGTTCTTCCCGTGCCTCCGGGCACTCCGGTTTCCTCCCACACAAAAAAAATACATGTCAGGTTGATTGGCTGATCCAAATTGTCCCTAGGTGTGAATGAGCGAGTGAGTGTTCTGTCTCTGTGTACCTTGCGACTGGCTGGAAACCAGTTCAGGGTGTCCCCCTGCCGGAATATAGCTGGGAGGGGCTCCTGCACCGCTGCGATACTAGTAAGGATAAGCAGCATGGATAATGGGTGGAACTAAATATAGGTATGGTGGCGCCGTATCAAGCAGATAATACGAGAACGCTGAATTTCTCCTCATGGAGATATTCTACCTACCGCACTCAAAATCCAAGCCAAGTTTACAACTCTAAAATAAAATTATGAAATCAGGGGGTGAATTTACATGCCTGTATTTGGTTGTCAACCGTAGTGAATGGTAGGGAGCACATGGGGAACGGTAATGGCTTTTACAGGACCAACAAAATAAATTGGCCAAACGTAAGCACAATGTTTACGGTAAATGTGCTGAATTCTTGTCTTCTTATTTGTAAAATGTCTTTTGCAACACACCATGCCTGAAGAAAAACAATCATCTTGAACAGTAGCCAGAACAGATCTTCAAGTGTTTTGAAATCCAGAGACAAAATGGATATTGAGTGTTTTGGCTTTGAATATTGCACAAACCAAGAAATTTGAAGGGCTTTCACAGGCTGGTGTGCATGTTTTGTTCTATTTTTTTATGTGGCTGTTTTTAGCAGTTTTATGGGGTCGGCTACTATGCGAGTTTGTATGGGAATTTGTAACTAGTAGTTTTCAAAGTAATCCACTACTTTTTGGTGTCAGTATTTTGGGGGGGAACAAAACTACTTTTTAAACTAACTAATTACTGCTACTAATAAGTGTAACTAATAAGTGTTTTCAAGTAGTGCGCCCAACACTGCATATCTGTGACATTGCTGAAGGTTTTTGGTTTTTCCATTTGACTCTCCTTTTTGGTGAATTCTTACGTGACGCCTCATTTTTTAAGATGGGCTATTTTCAGAGCGTCAAAGCCAGAGATACTCGAGGTTTTATCAAAAATCGAGAACCTAAAAAAAACAATATGTGTCACGGCGCCTGTGCTATTACTACTTTGAGTTCTGTCGTTTCACCGCCAATTAAAGGCAGTGTTATGCCTACTCCTGAAAAATGGTAATCATTTACAGTAACTAGTTACTTCATTCCAAAATCAATTGCTTTACCAGATTACTGTCAACAAAAAAGCGCATTACCCTGAAAATAACTATCTAGTTATATATTAACATGTATACTCACATTGAAGCTGACCCCCTAAAACCACTTTAAAAAATGCCACATAATAAAAGGAATAGAATATAAGGCGTCCACCAACCTGTGGTAGCAGTAAACTCTTCATGTTTCTTGACTTGCGCAATCTTGAGAGCTTGCAAACAAACACTTAACCGAGATAGTCCATATACATTTTGTCTCTGGGCTTCAAACCACTCCAAGATCTCTTTTTAGAATAGAATAGAATAGAATAGAATAGAATAGAATAGAATAGAATATACCTTTATTGTCATTGTTACAAAATGGGTTAACATATTGTGACAACGAAATTGGGCATGACACTCCAGTTTTACACATTCACAGTGAGGTATGAGCCAAGAAGATAAAGGAACAGAGAAGATAAGGTTATAAAACAAGGGGGATAAGGCTATAGTTATAATTTACATGGTATTTACACAAGAAATGTCGGCATGTGGGATGTTACATACAGTGTTGTTGTGATACCGTTGGTATCGTAAGGGTTGTGCAATATTGCATTTGGTGCAAAGTCATCATAGTGCAAAAAAATAGTCAGCATATGCATTGGTGCAAACATAGACAACATAGTGCAGAAAAAAGGAAATGGTCAGACATTGTGCAAGGTGAGCAGTAAACGTAGTGCAGTCGACATGTGCAAGAACATAGACATTAGTACCATTATATTCGTATGAGGTAGTGTTGGCACAAGTTTTCAGTTTTTTTGTGCGGTGTCTGTTACATTTCTGGATACTGTCGTTTTTTTTTCTCCATGCATGGGGTATCGCAAAAATAATTTTACAAATAAAAGGACCAAAATTCATCAAATTTTTACCGTAAATTTTGTGCTCACGTTTCACTTTGTAGTTCCTGTATATCACTACGCGCTGCCTACTATTAGCTACAAAAGACTCAACCAAATATAATAGGGCTAATATCCGAAGGAAGACATTCTTGTTCTCTGTACTTGAAATGGCACCATCAGAACTGTGACCAGTTGTAAAATCGATTATAAATATAAATATGCCCAACCTTATCTGGGTTGGATCTTGTGAGGTTTGACTTTTTTGGACATGTTATTTGTTTTGTGACCCCCTTGTTTGTTTGTTACTTTGTTCCTTGATTTTCCAATTTTCTCTTTGTTTTTGTTTCGTATCTTATCAGTTAAGATTTTCTTTAAACATGATATTTGTTTTGTGACACCATTGTTTTTTGTTACTGTTGTAAAATTGTTTAGTGAATTTCCTGTTTGGTCTTAGTTTCTGGTTTGGATCTTTTCAGGTTTGATTTGGTTTGGACATGTCTTTTTTTGTGGCCCACTTGTTTCTGTGTTACTTTGTTCCCTGCATTTCCGGTTTGGTCTTTGTTTTTGTTCCTGGTTCTGTTATTAAAACCCATACTTATTTTGATCACCTCTGTCTCAGTTTCTAATTCTCCTCGCTTGGGTCCACCCAAACACGTAACAGTGTTACGCTACTCATTTCTGAGAAAAAAGGTCCTTTGTAACGCACTAGACCCAAGGCTGAAAAAAGAGCAGTGTTCTCTTCCAAATCTTGCTCTCCTGTTAATGTTTCCAGCGGATTCTTTTAAAGAAATAGCGAGAAGTTGTGATCTGAAAAAAGCTAAAATATGTTTGCCTCTTTTGAAGGAGGCCTTTCTTCACCGTGGAGTGAAAATGCCGATTATCAAGCCAAAATTGTAAATCCGGCATCGTTAAAAAGCGTTTTATTGGTGGAGCTGCAGAAGCTCATTTGAAAATTGATAAGAGTGGCATCGGCTTTCCAAATTGGAGCTTTCCCAGGATTCATATGCCACTTGTGTGACTGTCGTCATGGCAACAGCATTATACCACACTCTCTCACATTTCCCCTTTTCTGTCTCATGTGAATAACACCGATATTTTTTTGTTTTTGTTCTCTGCTGGTGGGGAAATCGTTCAAGCTTGTATTTTCCGATTCTTGAATCCGTATGAAAGTTGAGCCTCAATGGGAAGCGACCTCGGTGGCGTGCTGAGTTCATGGTCCGTAGAAAAGGAAATCGGCAGATCATTGGGTTTTTTGTTTTTGGGTTATTTTTTTCCACAATGGCTTCCCAGACTCAAAGGCAGCCATTATCAAGCAATGTCGATTCTTCCAATCAGTAAAGAAGAACTCCAGTCCTATTAAAGTAAATCCATTAATAATGCAATTATTCCGATTACAACTTATAAGGGGATTTAGTAAAAAATCAGACTATGCTAATGAAAAAAAAGCAATAAGTGTCTTGACTATACAGACGCCGCCCTACTTACATAAGTTGAATTCGTTTGTAAGTTGCTTCAGTGCTATATGTTGTATGTTTAAGGTTTGTTTAAGTATGTTTGAGGCTTGTATAAGTAACCTGTATTGTTATGTACTAAAAAATAAATATTTTATAAAATATTATGCCTTTATGAAGATTAATAAAGTTAAGTATTACTTACTTTTGGAAGATGCGCTTCAAGAATTGGTGACTTCCTTCTCCGTCGTAAAAAGTGGCAGAAAAAAAGCGATCCAACCATTTTCTCAACCGCATCAATCTTTCTTATTCCACTTTCATTTCAAATGAAACGGCTTGCCTCTTCTTGAAATTTTACACCAACCATATTGAATGGATGCACGGGATATTAAACAATAAAAATGCCAAAATTCTTAGTACACCAGAGATACAGTATAGAATGTTTACACATTAACTCGGAAGAGGAAGCAGATTTCCTCTTCGAGGTGGATGTTGGGTGAGCTCTCACAGCACCACCACACAACGGTAGCAGCGGAAAGAAGACCTACAGTAAGATCCTGTACTGTATCGTGTGTAAACGGTGCACACAATACAAAATCTAACCTACAGCAATGTCTAGATATTTTTCGACATCCCAAAATCTACCATGTTTTGTAAATTAAATGGTCGTAAGTAGGGGAGCGTCTGTACAGTTGTGAGACTTTACAACACTATTAAACACATCAGAAAATGACAAATGATTCATCATTTTAAATTCAACTACAATTCTTTGCATACCTGTCAACCTCATCCAACTGTTCCACTTATTAATGATTGCAATTCCCCTTACGTGATAGAAACCTTACAAATCCAAAGTGGCCCCTTTGTACTCACAGACAGGCAGACTATGTTGAATGAAACAAAGATAGTGTGAACAAGTTGATTTATCAAATAAACAACACAAACAATTCTTTCACCCTTTCAACTCTAGCCTATAACAAAATCTGCTACAAGTTTAGTTCAGCTTGTTAGTTTCCTTTGCAACACAGAGAGCAGAATATCAGTTTCCATAGTCTTACTATACTTTGTACTTTCTTACTCTCTCACTGTTGTCGTTATAGTGACGAAAGCAGAGAAGAACGTTTCTGAAAATATATTTTTTTAATTAAATGAATTCCGTCCCAAATGCACTTTTTCTCCAAAAACTGTTGTACGACAAACGGAAATGATCAAAAAACATGAAATATAGCAAAAATATATCAACTGACAAGTAAGCTTTTGGAAACAGAGAGATTAGGGCTGCAACAAACGATACAATTGGTCGATTATTTCCTTCGATCAATCAGATAAATCTATAATATAAAACCATAACATATCCCAAGCTTTTTTCAAATAGCTTAACAGTAAACAAAAATCCATACAAATGTATCCTCTACACGTGCAGATGTGTAAATATTTTTCTACAAAATGCAAAAATAAAGCGAGGCTAAATCAGAGGAAAATACTTGGCACTTTGTTACATGTTATGTTATTGTACATTGAATGTTTTTATGCACTTTGAGTTGCATTTTGGTGTATGAAAATTATGTTATATAAATTTGGATTTGGATCAAGATGACCTTGTGCATCGAAATACGGTCTCGAGGTGCCACTTCAATTTGTTGCCGGATCAAGAGGATATTCAATGCGCTCTCTTACTTGCATTAATTAATGTGCCGAGTGCCACAGAAATCAAATAAATTATGACATTTGTTTCTAACTCTTTTAATAATTGATTTTAATCGATTTTATTGATTTGTTGCTGCAGCCCGAATAGAGATCATCGCAAGCATATATTCTTTTAACAGCTTCATCACATTTGTGTCTCATAGTTCCTCAAACAATCAGCTTTTTCTTTGGCCGTTTTTTTTACTGAGGATGGAGAAGACGAAGGAGAATGTTGCTGACTTCAGGAGAGAGCACACTGAGCATGCCCCACTCACAATCAACAGTGCTGTGGTGGAAGGGATGAGTAGCACCAAGTTCCAGGGTGTGTATATCAGCGAGGACCTGTCCTGAAGCTTTAACTTTACATCCCTGGCCAAATAAAGCCCATCATTGCCTGTACTTTATCCGCAAACTCAGGAGAGCAAGTGCCCTGACCCTCATCATGGTCTCATTCTACAGAGGCACCATCAAAAGCTGTCCGACCAGATGCATCGCTGTGCGGTATGGCGCATCTACCGTGACCTGCCGGAAGACTCTGTACTGCATCATGAGAGCAGCGGAAAAAGTCCTCAGTGTCCCCCTCACGCCCCTCCTGGACCTGTACAAGTCCTGCCTCACCCGCAAAGCCACTAGGATTGAAGATGACCCCACTTATCCATCTCACAGCCTCTTCAATCTGTTGCCGTCAGAGAGAATACTCTCAGAGCCAGAACCAGCAGGATCAAAGACAGCTTCTTCCATCAGGCTTTCAGGACTCTGAACTCACTCCCTGCCCTACCCCCGCCCATCTATCTGCCTTATCACAAATGAATGCATAACTGCTCTATTTAGATTCCAGCTATACTTTGCACATGATTTATTTGCAACGTATATATTTTTATAATTTTGGACCGAAAAAAGACATAAGAAAACCCCCTGCTATTTGTTCTTGCTGCTTTTGGTTATTTGTATTGTTTTATCTTTTGTATCCATTGCATGTTTTCACATGAAGAAGAGTGAGTAATTTTGTCTGTGCTGTATGTGGTGCATATAGCATATTTGACAATAAAGTTGAGGAAGGTTTAACAAAGAATTGTCCCCTTTATTATAAGAAAATGGATGCTGTTATTAAATGTCAAGTATTTTGGGGGGAACAAAAGCCGATTTTTGACTTGTAACCTTTTCCAGGTGACGATCCTGGTGGACGGCATCCTGAGCAGCACGGGTTACACGCAGGAGGACTACACCATGCTGGGCTCGGATGAACTTTTTTACGTGGGGGGTGGCGTGGATGCCGCTGAGCTGCCCGGTTCGCCCGTCACCAACAATTTCATGGGCTGCCTCAAAAATGTGAGTACGCCATCCATCCATCCAACCATCCGCACCACTTATCCTCACCAAGTGGTAGTGATTCAAGTGAATAGAGTCACGTCACATTTATTTGTATAGCCCTTAATCACAAAATGTCTCAAGGGACTGAACAAGCCACAATGCCACCATGTTGTCATCTAGCATGCGGACAAGGAAAAACTCAATAACCTCAGCATGAGGTAATTAGAAACCTTGAGAAGGGGGCACACAACAGGTACACACCCTTCCGGGATGACCAGGCTGCAATAGACGTTGCTTGGATGACAATACACAAAACTTAGTCAACATTAAAAATAAACATAGGTAATATGAAAATTGTTCAATGAGTCCAGGCTGGCAGCTTCCCATCTCAGTCGGCTGGTGGATGCACATGATGACATTTTCTAAGTCCATGTGCTGGTGCGCTGACTCATCCCGGTACGTCCTTCTCCCTCATTTTGCCACCAGCGAGGCAGCCGTAAAGGACAGGAAAAGGAAAGTATGAGGTCGGCATCAATCATAGGCCAAAGAATAGAAGTGTGTCTTAAATCTAGATTTAAACTTTTTCCCTGAGGTTGCAGATCTTATCTCAGGGGGGAGAGCATTTCACAGCACCCGGGCCCGGATGGAGAACGCTCTCGAACCTGCAGATCTCTTCATGTCTCTTGGAGTAACAAGTAGACCAGCCTTTTCCGGGAAATCAAATCAGAGAGATAGTCAGAGAGAGTCTATGTAATCTTTGGTGAATTCTGTCTCTTTTTAGAGAACTCGCTCTTTCAGCTCAACTCACTAAAAACAGCCGGTGTCCTACCGAAACGTACTATCTTGTCAAGACGTCCTACCATATGCTAATCTAAATGCAGTTTTGTTTTCTTTATAAACAAGTAAAACCAGCAATGTTGACTCTCAGAGTTATTGCAAATGGAACTTTGACTGATGATATAAAACCGAGGTTGGCATGAATACATACACTGCGTGATTACCGTAGTCAACAAACACCATGCTAAAAATCTACCCAGTAAAAAATTATACCAAATCAATGAGTCACATAAACACGTAAATTGTAAGTACTCACCACTTTCAATTGAATGCATCATCGCTTTCAAAGGCACATATCATAGGCAGAACGAAAACTTCAAAATCAGTGTGTGCATGTGCCTTGGTAGGATATCTCAATCGGTAGAGAGGAATTTCAGAACACCGGCTCTTTTGACTCCAAACGGCTCTTCCAATTGTTTGTATTGCTTTAATCCATATATCAACAATTATTACGTAATAGTATGAATGAATGGCCCCTATTGTCGGTATACAAGTATAGCTTCTCCTTTTAGTGCTAGTAAAACAAACCAAGTCAAGTCATTTTTATTTGGATAGCCCTTAATTACAAAGAGTCTCAAATGGCTGAACAGCTCAAAAACTATTGCAAACTACAGACTATTATGACACCATCCCAAAAAGGTAAAAATGTGCAAAAGGATCAATATGTAAAAAAAAAAAATCTATATTTTAATGGTATATAATATATATGTGCACATGTGCTCTGCTAAGGCACTGAGTGGAGTAAATATTTATCTGGGAGGGGAGGAGGCAGGCAATTACATGCTGTTCTGCTCTCACTGTCCTGCAGCCTCATCACACACACAATATGACTTAAAGATATTGGAAACAATAAAGCCAAAAAAGAAACTAAAAGTCTCCAAAGCTAGTAAAATAATAATAATAATAATAATGAGAAGAAAAAAAAAAGTATTGGGGGCCTCTTTAATTAGTATCATTACTGATTTAGTAGGTTGTCTTGTCCCTAAATAAACCGTGCCACACAACCTGACATACATGTTTTTGGAATGTAAGAGGAAACCGGAGTGCGCGGAGGAAACCCACACAGGCACGGGGACAACATGCAAACTTCACACGTGGAGGCTGCGGTAGCTGGATTTGAACCCAGAACCCCAGCACCGTGGGGCTGCGCGCTAACCACCCATCCGCCATGCTGCCAGTGTTCCTAACAGTTGAAAGTACAGACGCTGCCCGAATTACGAACGAGTTAGGTTCCGTACGATCGCTCGTAAGTTGAATTTGATCGTAAGTTGCTTTAGTGCTTTTTTGTATGTTTAAGGTTTATATAAGTACGTTTAAGGCTTGTATAAGTAAAATGTATGGTTTTGTACTAAAAAAATAAACATTTAATAAAATAGTATGCTCTATAAAGATAAATAAAGTGAGGTTTAACTCACTTTTGGGAGATGCGCTTCAAGAGGTCCTCCTCTGTGGTAAAAAGTGGCCGAAAAAAAGCGTTCTGACCATTTTCTCAACCGCATCAATCTTTCTTATTCCACTTTCATTTCAAATGAAACGGCTCGCCTCATCTTTGCACCAACCATAATGAATGGATATTGCATGGAAGATATTAAACAATAAAACCGTCAAAGCGACACAGTGCACGTTGTTATGATATTACACGAATCAGGGAGTAGAAGCTGGATTTCTTCTTCAGGGTGAACTCTGGGTGCCCTCTCACTTTGCCATGCGGCGGAAAGAAGCATTAGAGTACTGTCCTCTACTAGGAAAAAGCTGCACACAATACAGAATCTAACTTACAACAATGTCTGGATATTTTTCGACATCCCGAAAAAAGTAGAGGAGCGTCTGTAATTGCATTCCATGATGGGTTCCTTTGTAATGGTAATAGTCCCAACACTGTTCAACACGTTACAAAACATGCAAGCGATAAACATTATTTGCAAAAGGTCCATGTAGGAAAATGCAATGAAATAAAATCTAATTCTTGTACTGGGCCACAAAACGATATGCCATTCCAATGAAATGTATTTTGTCCCTCACCTTGCCCAATAACCAACTCGGGAATCCTTGCCATGTGCTTTTAAATGCTGCCTGCATTCTAAAGGCAAGGAATGTATTTTGCTTCCATTTCAAGGTGGCTTTTGGATGTGGTTTGCAAGATTTGCCAGTTTTTTTTGTTTTTTTTTTTTTTATCTCTGGTGACTTTTTAACCTTGCCAAATAATCGTCCCACGAATTCCTGCCTTTAAATTCTGCCTCCTTTCCTTATGGAAAGCAATGCCGTTTTGCTTCCATTTCAAGGCGTCTTTTGGATGTCATTTTGAAGATTTGCTCTGCGCTCGGCGTGCAAATGAAGATGTTATTTATGGGCGGGTTATTGTCCCGGCATGACTGCAACCTCCGCTCCGTGGGCGGCGCGGCACGACACCGTGGCGGCGGAGACTGAATCGCGTCATCCGTGACCGCTTGATGACAAACAGCAAGAAAAAAGCAAATCTGGCAAACATGGCCTGGGAAAACCGGGCCAGGAGAGGCCCGGCCAGGTTCAAAGACAGCTCGTCCAACTGGGAGCTTTTGTTTTCCACGGGATGATGATGTTGTGTTCATCCGAACGCACCAAACGTTTTCGCTCGTTACGTTAGATGATGCCGTCACTCAGTTAGCAGCTTTTTGTCTCTTGCTATACCTGTGAGGCCAACTCTGAAACATACAGCTATTGTAGTGAACAGCGTTTGCATACCACTTATTCCTGCTTTGAGGTAGACCATTGTGAGTTTTAGCTTAGTTTTTATGTAGCGTCTGTTGCTGTTGGTATAGTTTTGTCCGGCTAGCGCCCCGCTAATGTCAGGACTGACGAGGGCTTTCCTGTTTTGTTTGAAAATGATGTGAAATGATCTGCATTTATATAGCGCTTTTCAAGTCAATGACTTTCCAAAGCGCTTTACAGTGTGCTTCACATTTCCCAATAGCGGCCTTGTATTGCACCCATGTAAGACGCTAACCTGCTTATTGGGGGTATTAGGGGTTCAGTGTCTTACCCAAGGACACTTCGACATGTAACACGGACAAGCCGGGATTCGAACTGGGATCCCTTGATCCCAAGACGAGCGCTCTACCTCGCTCTACCTTGCTTCTGGATGGCGATCGATTGCTGCTCGCAGCGTGTTTTTTGATCAGTTAACTTGGTGTTAGCACTGGTTTTGCCGTGTTCCATGATTTGTTTTTTTCTTGACCGACTTCAGGTTTTTGGATGTGGCCATTGCCGCTTTTTGTTGACGTTGTCCCTGGGCAACCTGGCAAACTCCATGTTTGGCACGGGTTTTGCCACGTCCCTTGGTTTATTCATGCTTGGCTTTGCGTTCATCGCTGTAGCCATTGCTGTTGTTTGTTTGTTTTTCCTGGTTAATCTGGTTGCTCACCACTTGATTTTTGATCGGCCAGCCTGACTCATTAACTCTTTTACTTATTAACACAACAACAATAAGGCGACTGGTTTGCTAGGGTGCTGGTGTCCCTCCGATGTCTCACACAGATCAGGATGATAAAGACAAGACATGCTGTCTTTATACACATTAGCTCGGAAAATATACCCATGAAATATATTTAAAATGTATGCTCAAACACGCACTAATTTGTCACATTTTGCATTTTTAAGAATTTGGTACTATTTTTAAAAACGTTTTTCCTTTTTGTGCCTCTCATAAGCAGGAAAAAAGGAAAATAACAAAGCATAATTGACATCTCGCTGGCGTCCAAATGCGTTTCTTTTCTTTTTGTTCCCGTCACCTGTAGTGACACATTTGACAGTTTGGCCTTTAAATAAGTTCCTTTCTGCTTTCTGCCCACTGGTTGCTTTTCAACATGTATTTATCCGTCACAGCATTTTTTTCTTCCGTTGCTATCCAGCACCATTCGCTGTTTTTGTGGGTCTTCGACCACACAAAAAAGAGTAAACCATTGGAAATTAGTGAATTAGCGGGATTTGCACACTGTCTCTTTAAGAGTGGACGCTTCTTTGCAGTTGTGTGGTAAAAGATGTGGTTTCAAGTCATGGAATAAGCGCTTCCTAGTGGTAAGAAAATGTTTAAATAAAAAATACTCCATTGATTTCAATGGTAAGCAAAAATACATGGACTATCACATAAATGTATTTTTTTAAGATACTTTTATGTTGTAAAAAATCATATCTATTCAACATAAGATGAAAATTAAATAGGGGGAGCTCACATTATTGTCGGTCATCTTGCTTCCCCCAAAAAACTTTCTCCCCTTTTTCTTTTCTTTTTTTTCCCTCCTTTTTTTCTTTCCTTCTATTGTATTTTATTTTACTCTCAGTTTTCCTTTTCCTACTTCTCTTTTTCCTTCTTTTATTTTCTATTCTCCTTTCTTTACTTGTCATTTTTTCTTCCCTCCTTACCTTTTTTTCTTTCATCCTTCCTTTTTTCCAAAGATGTCATGCTGTAGGCAGTAAATGAGTCTTATCTCAACGTAGTTTTCCAATTTCTGACATTCTCGATTTTCGTTGTTAAAGGATTTCAGTCTAATACGTAACTACTGAGTTATCCGTACACCAAGTGGACCTAGGAAGATGTGTTGGATGTTACCTGAGAGTGACTGGAGCTACCTACTGTTAATTTAGAGTGATCTAAAGAACGACGCCTAGAACGGTCTGCACGTTAACTAAAGCAAGCATCTCAATTCTACTTAAAGTCCCTAGGACGCAGATAACAAAAACACACGAGCCAAAGGGACAAAAAAAAATTCTGAGTAGCGCAGATTGCCTTTTGCCCCTCCTGGCCAGATACCTGTCCGACAACAGAAGCTTTCCTACCTGTATACACATACAGATTAACATGCAACATCACATAACGAAACAAGAATAACAATGACCAACATACATTTTGGTCCTAACTTGAAATTTTCCCGTCGCTCAGGTGGTCTACAAGAACAACCAACTGCGTCTGGAGCTGTCGCGGCTAGCTGAGCAGCGTGACGCCAAAGTAGGGGTCCACGGCAATCTGCAGGCGGGCTGCAGTGGCGGCGTGGAGGCCCCGGGGCCCGTCAGCCTGGACCGGCCCTCTGCCTTTCTGGCGCTTCCCGGCTGGAGCAGCAAGCGGACAGGAACGGTTTCTCTGGACTTCCGCACCAGCGAACCCAGCGGCCTGCTGCTCCTGGGCCAGGGAAGCCCGTCCCCCGGTGAGGCCCGGGCCGACTTCCTGGCCCTGGAGCTCCTGGACGGTTTCCTCTATCTGGTTCTGGACGTGGGCTCGGGTAGTGTTAAGGTTCGAGCCCCCGGCGAAAGGCTGGACGACGGCCGCTGGTGCCACGTGGACTTGCAGAGGAAAGGGCGCAACGGTAGGAAAGGGTCTTGGAGTGGGGTCGGGCAACCAAGATTATACAGTGGTAGCCCTTTATATGAGCATCTCTAAATACAAGAAATTTGATGTACAAGTTTTATTTGGAACAAAACTCTTGCTCACTTTACAAAGGAAAGTCCAGGTTTGAATGGTCACATGATCCGAAAACCCGTAACATTTTATAAACATTGCATTATTACAAACAAAATTGTCATGAAACAGTCAAATACTACAAAGTTGACAGATTTTTAAGGGAACAGAAAGTGCGACAGAAAAATCTTAAAATAAATTAACAAAATGAAGTCAAAAGAAAAATTAGAATGATGACATGTTTTCAACACAAGGGGGGTCATTAGCATATCATATATATTTTGCACTTTTGGGAATGTTTATTATATAAAAAAAAATTAACCAAATTGTAATTATTTATTTTTTTTACAAAATAAAGGTAATGTTTTTTTTTCAATTCTTTTTGAAGGATTAAAGCTACATTTATTGCTCTTTCTTCATTTTAGTTTTGTATGATTAGTGCAAATGTATTTATGATCAATGGATAAGGTGGTAAGAAAAGATTATCTTATATATTTGCAGGTGTACAGCACCCATGTGTATGTTTTTTTGTTTACTGTTATTTAACATTTGGATTTTTTTAATGGTTTTGTATTATAGGATAGTCTGTTGTTTTGTGCCCTATATTTCCATTTGTCAAAAACGTCAATGTTTGAATAAAGGACGAAATAAAAATGTGTGGTTAAAAAATCAGATGAATCAAATAATTCAAAAAATAATCTACTAATTTATTGATTTTTAAAATAATTGTTAGTTTCAGTCCTATTAGCAATATTATATGACATTGTTGTCAACTATCAGTTACCTAGATGAACTCAGCAAGATGAGATCTGTCATTTTACATTTTTTTCCCGTGTAAACGTTGTTAAACTGCGTACACAGTTTTAAATGAAGAAAAAACTTCAAAAATACAGACTGCCTCTATGGTAAGTGCTCATAATAAACTCACATTTTAATTCGATGATATCAACTTGTTTATCCCTTTCCTCTATTGTTTATGTTTAGTTAACATCTGAATGTGTTTTAGGGATTAGGAAGATGTTTTTTGGTAGCTATTTAGGATAATTTTGGAGGCTGATTCGTTTTTAATGATTTTATATGGGAAACATTTGCTCATTACACGAGCAATTCGACGTACGAGCACGATCGTAGAACAAATTCAGCCCGTATGAAGAGGTAGCACTGTAATGTGAATGCGAGGAGGCAGGGGAGGCTCTCTGTCTGCTTGTGTTACTGCGTCTCCTGCGCTCGGCAAAGATTCGCAAGCCGGGAAGTCAACATATGCCAGCTCGGATACAGTCAGTGTGCCGTGCCCTTGCCGGCCTATGCTGCAGCGGGCACGCATGCATACACAGTGAGATTTTTAATTACGAGGATATTTTTAGCTGCCATCGTCTTGGCAGAACCTTTGACTTCAATTATATGACTAAATGCCGATTGACAGTCGGCTGCGAGGAGAGCCCCCAGTCGCTTTGCCTCTCCTGCCCCAGCTTCTGGTAGAGCCCCCTGGCCGCTTTGGGGCTCCCTGTCCCTGCTAAGAAATGTGTGCTATATCCTCTATGGTTGTTGGTTGCTTTTTTGTTTAGTTTTCTTTTTTTTCAGTTTAGTTTTTGTTTTTGACCATTTGTTTGTTTGTTTGATTCTGTGTTTTGTCTATCTATCCATCTACCTTGGTCATATCCCTCAAGAGGGGTGACCGACAGCAAGACAAACACATACAATAACAAATAAAATAAAATAAAAGGAAAATAAAAGGAAAATAAAAAGGGAAACAAGAGCAAAAAAAAAAAAACAGACACATAATTTTTGGCCAACCCAAATGCCCACAACACCCAAACAAGTTGGGCACCTCGGCACCTAAGTTGGTCATGCTTTCGTCCCTCCAGATGAAATGGGACACGAGATAGCGGCCATGTCACCCGTGTCAGGGTGAAACAACACACGGCTGTTCAATCGCAGGGCCCCACAGCTTTCACTGGTTTACCCCTGCCGCATCATACAGGTGCCCTGCCCATCCCTTAGAACGCGTCCAAACGTCCCACTATCCTTTCACAACACCTCTCCCCTCATTCTTATCACCTGTGTTTTGTAATCAAACGTGATCCTTTTTTTCAAGCACCACAGCTTCTGGTCATGCTTCCCTGCACTTGGGCTTACCCAAAACTCAACAGAACTATCTGACAACAAATCTTAGTGGAAAGTAATGTCAGGATTTGGTACACCACCTTCCTTCCCCCAAAGGGTGCCAACTAGATTTAGAGCAAGCCTAATATCTTCACACCGGGTTCTGATTACCCCGACTGGTTGGACAACATACTGGGTCATGCCATTATTACCATCAATATCACCATCTCGAGCAGCACGGCGGCGCAGTGGTTAGCGCGTGTGCGGCACAGTTCTAAGGTCTTGGGAACCTCCGGTGTGGGTTCAAATCCAGCTACCGGACTTCCTGTGCGGAGTTTGTATGTTCTCCCCGTGCTTGCGTGGGTTTCCTCCGGGCACTCCGGTTTCCTCCCACATTCCAAAAACATCCATGTCAGGTAAATTGGCCGGTCCAAATTGTCCATAGGTGTGAATGAGCGAGCGAGTTGTCTGTCCCTGTGTGCCCTACGATTGGCTGGCAACCAGTTCAGGGTGTCCCCTGCCCACTGCCCGATGATTGCTGGGATGGGCTCCAGCACCCCCGCAACCCTACTGAGGATAAGCAGTGCAGCTAATGAGATGAGATGAGATGAGATCACCATCTCTTTGTTCTCTAGGTCCATCTTGGTTTGTGAGGTTTGGTTATTTTTTCTTGTCCAGACAGTTTTGTTGTAGTTTTTGACAATGTGTTTGTTTATTACTGTGTTCCTGGGTTATTTTTTTAAACATTACCCTTTTTTGCAAGCACCACAACTTCTGGTCTTGCTTCCCTGCACTTCCCTGCAACTCATCAAATAGGAAATATTTTTACAAAATAACGATCAAGCTCTTTTAGGTATGAATACATATTAAACCGAGATGTTATTGACGCACAGATGAAGACGTGGGGAGACTGTTTAACCTATCAGAATGTACGATGCAAATCAGTCTTTCTGGTACTGGCATATCAGTGTGATGATGAGATAATGTCTAATGCATTTTCTCATGTCATCTGTACCACTGATGGTCTATTGATAAAGTGTCAGCTACCTTACTGCCACAACCTTGATTCAATTCCCATTGCAAACAATGTTTTGCGGATAGTCCGCCAGTGACACTTATAAACTAATCATTCATTGCATTTTTAAAATCTGTACGTGTATAGAGCCCAATAATGATACACGAACAAGCATGGTAGCTCTTTTTGTAGTGTCGTTCTCATGTATCTAATATGTGTTCTGTGCGCTTTATGAATGGGAAATATATGACAAAAGACTTTTTTGTGGGTGTGGCTTATATTCTGGTGCGTCTTATAGTGCTGAAATACACTCATCTGTTTTTGCACCAATTATTATTTATCGTTTTGTCAAACGTTTGTGGGATGCAGGTTCCCTGGCAGTGAACGGCAAGAGTGTCCCGTTCCGGGCCAATGAGGGCAGCGAAGTCCTGGACCTGGAGGGTGACGTGTACCTGGGGGGCCTCCCGGAGGAGCGGCAAGGACCAGGTCCTCCCCCGGAGGTGTGGACGGCCTCACTGGGTTTAGGGTTCGTGGGCTGCATTCGCGACTTCTTCGTGGATGGGCGTAGTCGAGACCTTCGCCGATTGGCCCGGCTGCAAGGGGCCCTCCACGTCAGCCCTGTATGCACCCGCGAGACGCACGGTCGGTGCAACCGGGACACCTGCGCCAACGGGGGCCGCTGCCAGGAGGGTTGGAACCGACACATTTGCCACTGCGAGGCCACCGGATTCCTGGGGCCCAACTGCGACAAAGGTAGGTTGTGCAGCCTGCCCATCTGCTTTTAGTGTTCGCTCAATTTTGTTTGTTTGTGGCTTTTTATTTAGGCACAGTACACAAAAACAACCTCAATCATTAAATAAAAAAGGGAAATGATAAACGATTTGCACAAATAACAGCTGTGCATTAGACCTCTTTCCGTGTTGCATGCATTTTTAAGATCAAGCGGCATAATTAACGTCAGCTTATACCAAAAAACAGAAATCACAATGCATGATTATTTAACGATTCTTTGTGTGAAATAGCTGCAAATAAGTATTTAAAAACCTGTAAAAATGATTGTTAATATTTGGTACAGTAGCCTTTGTTTGCTATTACAGAGGTCAACCGTTTTTTTGTAGTCTTTCACCAGGTTTGCACACACCTGCAGTGATCTTGGCCCACTCCTCCACAGAGATCTTCTCTAGATCAGTCAGGTTTCTGGGCTCTCGCTGAGAAACACGGAATTTGAGCTTCCTCCAAAGATTTTCGATTAGGTTCAGGTCTGAAGACTGGCTGGGCCATGCTAGAACCTTGATATGCTTCTTACGGAGACACTCCTAGGTTTTCCTGGCTGTGTGCTTCGGGTCGTTGTCGTGTTGGAAGACCCAGCCACGAACCATTTTCAATGCTCTGACTGAGAGAAGGAGGTTGTTCCCCAAAATCTCACAATACACGGCCCCAGTCATCCTCTTTAATTCACTGCAATCGTCCTGTCCTATGTGGAGAAAAACACGCCCAAAACATTGTTGCTACCACCCCATGCTTCACAGTAGGGATGGTGTTCTTCGGGATCGATGATACACAGGTGTTCAAATACGTATTTGCAGCTGTATCACACAAATAAATTGTTAAAAAATCATGCATTTTGATTTCTGGATTTTTTTTTTTAGTTTTTCTCTCTCACTGTGGACATGCACCAACGATGAAAATTCCAGACCGCTCCATGATTTCAAAGTGAGAGAAATAGCAAAACAGCAGGTTGTTCAAATACTTATTTTCTTCACTGTAAACATGTGCCCAAAGGGAGTAAGCTAAGGCCAAAGATTTTAATTGCTTACCTCTATTCCATTTCTTCCTCGCAGGGAAAACATACTCAATATCAAAAGAAAACAGAATCTCACCCCACAAAGAAGAATTGGAAAATTAAGATGTGACATTTCAAACTTATAATAGTATCTCCAGTGACTCATTTAACACACAATACCCCCAAAAAATCCCTCGATATATTAGTCTTCTGTTCTATATTCTTTGAAAGTATATAAAGTAGATGATTTCGGGTGGCATGATGACTTTTCAATATTGTGCGAGAATAGGTTCTAGATTCCCCTGAGATGATGAGATTCTGCTCTGTAGAGAAACAGCTTTTGAATGTTTGTTGGGAGTTTGGCTTACTGGCTTTCTAAACTAATAATAGGGTTTTAAGTTTCATGTATCTTCAAATTTTCGCGAGTTTATAAACAGTTTGTTTGAATGTTCTTTATACCCAGCAGTATGCACAATCCTAATAGCTGTCTTCTGTCATGAATAAGCAGTTCTATATAGCTCTTAGATGGATTTCCCTAAATTTCAATACACAAACTTAAATAAAGCAGAATTGATGAACTGTACATTATATGAAGGGCTTTTTTGGGGGTGTCAGGTATGGTATGTGGCTGCATAGATTCATAACTGCATTTTGCTGAAAGACACTCCTTTTTCGAGTACTGCCACCCCAAACCCTGTTACACCGAAGACTATTTTTCACCCAGTCTGTATACACCTGCGTTGAAAAAATTTGTGTCTATTTAACCTGTCAGTCTTTCTTCTATTTTCTCTTTTAAGTCTTTATTGTATGTTTACCCTGGAGTGTCATGTCTAATCTCATCGCATACAATGTTTCACAACGTTGATTTCAATGACAATTTCATTCAAATTAAATTAAAGCCGCTCAGCAAAGCAACCTCATCCACCCCATCTACAAGCTTTTTCTGCCACCTGCTGTAAAGGGGGAACACTGCAGGGCTGATTTTCTATCAAGTCAAGTAATGTCTGTTGTATATGCCTTAATCAAAAACGTCTCAAAGGGGTGGACGGGCCGTCATCATACCATTAGCTGATCTGAAGTATAAATGAGAGCAAGGATAATCTAAAAAACATTTTGAAACGTTGAGAAAAAGGGCCGCACATGAGGTAACCCCCGTTCCAGGATGACCAGGCTGCAATGAGTTTTGCAAGGGCATCAACATGCAAAACACAGACATTAATAACATGAAATATAGGGAATAACAGATTTTCCAGTTGACATTCTGACCGATACATCAGGTTTCAGTATTTAGATGAGGTACAAGTCCAAGTGCTGGTATGATCGCTTGAAATCCATGCACCATGCAATAGCCAGGCTAATCCTCTTTCTTCAAGGACAGGAATACAAGAGTATGACGTTAACGTAAATCATAATCTATTGAATATGCGGGTGCTTTAAGCCTAGATTTAAACACTTCCACTGAGGTTGCAGATCGAATCTCAGAGGGCAAAGCATTCCACGGCACCGGGGTCCAAATGAAGAACACTCCCATTCGAACCTGCGGATTTCTTCTTGGCTCTTGAATACCTACAGTAGTAGTTTTCCAAGCAAAGGCTCCGAGCAGGAAGACAGAGAGAAAATAAATCAGAAAGATATTAGGGGCAAAGCCCATGCAAAATTTTGTATAATACCAACATAATCTTAAAATCACATCTTAAACTGACAGGGAGCCAATGCAGGTCAGCTAAAATCGAGGTAACGGGATCAAAATCTCCTGTCCCAGTTAAGAGCCTCGCTGCAGCATTCCGTGCCAGCTGCAAGCTTTTGATGCTAGACTTAAGGAGACCGGAGAGTAGTACATTACAGTAGTCGAGATGGGACAGCATAGGACGAATTTTTGCTGTTGCAAAATGTCATCTTAACTGAATCCTTTATTGTATTACGAAATGGCCTGATTTGGTGTCTAACATTTCATTTTTAATTCGTTTGTTCAGCCGCCACAGTGGCGAGTTACGACGGCAGCACGTACCTGAAGGCGTCCCTCCCCAGGACACTTCACACGGAGGCTGAGGACGTGTCCTTGCGCTTTATGTCCCCAAGGGCCTTCGGGCTGCTGGCCGCTACCACCTCCCGACAGTCAGCTGACACCATTCGTCTGGAGCTGGACGGCGGGCGAGTTAAACTCACCGTTAACCTGGGTAATATGCGTAAACTCGGGATCACCTTCTGACGGAAACTCTTGCTATCTGTCTGCTGTCACCTCCCAATCTCCCCCACCATCTTCTTCCTGAACGAGCACAGTTGCTTTCAAAGAAAAGCTTCCTTAAACAGTAAAATCTTGTCCAGCACTGCAGAAAATAAGCCTTTACTGTGTTTATTCATTTATAATACGCACCCTTGAATTACTCGCGCCCCTATTATTTGCTGGAAAATCCATATAAAATTAAGTTTCTTTTTTTTCTCAGTTCAAACTAACCTTTTAAGGTCAAAGACATTGTATGAAAACTAACGCAATGGGATTCGAACCAGGATCTCGGCTGCGAGAGTGCCAATTGACAACCGCCAGGGTCTTCAATCTTTTTCAAGCAGAGTGTTCCTTTTGTTACCAATCAGCGCAAACGGCACCCAGTTTGGAATACATTTCTAAACTATCAACTTATGTTATTTCTATGTTGCTATTATGTTATGAACATGTTAATTATCGGTAGTTGAGTTAAATAGGCTCAGTCAACCACTAAAAATAACTACAACTCACTAGAAAAGCACAATGGCCCAGCTATTTTTAGAACGGGTCCGCAAGCACTTCATTTGCCCTTTGAGAGCACCCTGGTGCCCGCCGGCACCACGTTAAAGACCCCTGCACGAGGGTTATAGACGACACAGGAAAAGGTATTCAATTTGATCTCATCTTCACTCTATTCTAACAATAGTTAGGTTCATGATTAAAATAATTATTGACGCTGAATTGGACTTTGAAAGACATTGAATACAAATTAAACATTGTTTTTTGTATTGTGTTCATAGTCTACGTTGTCAATAAATGATTTTAAGAAAATTGAATAAATGAACCTGGCCGTTTGAAATAGGACACACTATTTATTAACACGAAGAATCAATGATAAGGGGAAAAAAGGCAAGCGCCGGAGATTATGGGAGTTTTCGACCGCTTAAAGTCTGGTTACTAGCTCAAAATGAAAGTTTCCTGCTATAATGCACGTCGATTTGGAGGGATTCCCTTATACAGAATAAAGAAAGGCTCATTCCCTGAACCAGCAAACATGGTGTTACATCTGAAACAGTCCTCTTGTTGTTGCGGAGATATTTGGTCTTGTGCTCTGGATGATCGCAATGTATGCCCCGAGTCCTGTACTCAAGGCCGTCGTGCGAGACGAACCAACCAGCCAGGCAGAAGAAAAAGAGTGGCTATCTCTCAGCCAATTCTTTTTATATGGAACCGTGACGCTCGACCAGATCATGCCTCTATCTAGTATCAGGTGATGGTGTTTGCAATCACTACACTTATTAGAAATCCAAAGAAGTGAGAAATTTGCGTAATATTCTGTACTTCAAAATGCTTCTCCAATTGACATAATTACGTACGGTGAGAACATTATTTTATCAATCCTTTAATTACATTCAAAACTTCTTGTTATCAGATTTTATAATGGTACATGGTTAATTGGTACATCCTGGAATTGTACAAAATAGGACACAGTTGTTCCATCCATTCCAAAGTGAGATACTTGAAACAAAGAAAGTAGAAGTCGTATTTGTGCTGGGCTTATTGGCTCTACAATGGTAACGAACTACGGTAAAACCTCGTGTATATCATGCAGCCAAACTTCGTGTCCTTTGTCGGGTACAAAAAAGTGCGCGTTATACACCAATAAATACTGTATTTGTTTCTAGTTTCCCATACCTGGCAACCCTTTGACATGAAAAGGCTGTAGACGTTAACGTACACTCTATTTTTAGACGGAATTCGAATCCGATCATCGGAGCACACAGACTGTCAAGGAACGGACCAGGAGGCAGGAAGTGTGAACTCATTTTGCGTGTATGATCTGTCACTTTAATTTAGAAAATAAAAGTTGTCCAACACGCAGGGACCAAAGACAAAACAAAACAGGCTTAAAGGCAACCAAAATCACAAACTAGGCATTTACTCAGAACAAACGGGCATGAACAGGTTTTTCCTCAAGTTAAGCAATAGTCTGGCAACGGGCAGTCCCAAAAGAAGCGCTTAAGTATCCCACACGCAATCAAGTCAATGTGTCTCAGCCGGTGTCAAGGGGCGGGACCAGCTGGGTGCCATGACGACCGTGCAGGACATGACACAGACTTCATCTGACTTCAAAACAAAGCAGCAATAGATTCAAATCTATTTCCAGTCCAGATGTTTGGGTGTTTTTCAAATAAATTAGAAACTGTAGATTTTTTTTCTCAATCAGTAGAAGTTTCAAAGTGAGAATAATGGTCCTCTAACGAATAAAACAGTAGTGATGGTGAGTATGTGTTGTATGGAAGCTGAGCTCTTAGCTTGTATTGGATGTTTCTCTCCTGTATAACGTATGAGCCATAAATAATTCAAAATATCACCTCCTATGATGGCGGAATTGGGACGCCATGATGGCAAGTGTCCTTTGGAAGCAACTGCGCTCTTCTTCCTTTCTCTCTCTGTCTATATATTGAGACGGGGGTCAGGTCAGATATGGCTTGAACGCCCCTCCTTCCTTCCTTTCCTTGGCACTTTCAGCCCTTCAACGGCTCGTCTGCAGTTCAAGGAGAAGGTAGTCGGAGGCCACGTTGTAAACTTTCCTTTTTTGTCCCGTCTGCTTTAAAGCAGAGGTAAGATTTTAAGCCTGAGTCTGAGCCTGACCAGAATTTAAGCCACGGTCCAGCCTAAAATGTCAATCATTACATTCGGGTTCCTCTTTTGCTGACTTTTTAAAAAATAAATGTAAAAAAAAATACAAATAAAATATGGGATGATTTGATACTGAAAATGCAGGCCACAAAATATTTATACATAAAAGTGTTGAAACGTATACATTAATGTTGGGATGAGTGTTAGGATTTCTTGTCAGTGTCAGAGCTAGTAAGGGGGAACACAGTGTACAAGAAACACTAACATCAAATCAGTATCTTGTCTGACTGGGATGTTGCTACATCAGATCTCTCTATCTTTTTCTTTTTATCTTTATTTCTCTCTGTCATTTTTCACTTTCATTTGCTCTTTTGCTGTTTTTCTTTTTTTTTTTTTTTTTGTCATTTATTTCTTTTTTATTTTCTTTGTTATTGTATGTGTGTGTCTTGCTGTCGGTCACCCCTCTTGAGGGATATGACCAAGGTAGATGGATGGATAAATAGATTTGCTCTTTTCCATTTCCTTTTTATCGCTTTACTTTATCTCTCTCTCTCTCTCTCTCATTTTCTTTTCCCTTTCTCTCTCTCCCCTTTTGCTCTCTCCCTTTCTTTTTCTCAAAAATGTTCATTTTCTTTCTTTTTTTAATTTATTTGATCTTCCTTCCTTCCTTGCTTTCTCTATCTCTTTCTTTTTACTATTCCTTTTTTTCTGTCTCTCGCCCACTCTGTCTCTTTCTTTCTTTCTGTTTCTATTGTTTTACTATATGTTTCTCTTTCTTACTCTCCATCTCTCTCTTTCTCTGTCTTTCTATGTTTCTGTCTCTCTCCTTCCCTGTTCCTCACTCTCCCCTTATCTCTCTGCATTGTTATCTTTTTCTTCTGTTTTTTTCTTCTTCTTTCTCCCTTTTTCTTTCTTTTATTTTTCCTTTTTGCTACACAACGTCAGTCAATTGGGCATTTTGAGGCATTTTGCAGTTTCGGCCACAAAAAACATAAGTCGCCCTCATCACATGAACTTTACTGAACTCTTGCAATGTAAATTCAGCGAACACTTTCCTGTCTATGTTTATTATCCCCCCTTCTTTGTGCTGCGGTACCTTCTTAAAGACGTACTGCGACTGTGGTTTATGGATCACGTCAAAATCACATATGGCATCAAAACGTTAACCGTCAACTCCAAAAAAATTTGTCAAAAAATAGAAAATTGTCAAATGTAACCTCTGCAGACATAAAAAAGTTGTAAACTTTTACACATTCTTGTTGAGCTTAGATTTGGTTATGAAAGGCTGACTTTAATTTGTTATCACAAATCACCTTTCTTACTCCTGTCTCGTCTCAAATAAAATATGAAATTTTCGATATTCTTCGGGCTCGGTCCTGCGAATCAAGCAAATTGGTCGGGCTCGGGCTGGGTCGGGGTTTAATACCCGCAGGCCTGTGTCGGGTCAGGCTGGATTTAGAGTCCCCATCTTACATCTGCTTTGAGGTCTCTCAAATAAAGCATACGAGCACGAACAAAGGAAAGCAAAAAAAACCCAAATCTCGCTGTGGTCTCCGGCTTCCCGCATCCACTGCTCTGTGACGGTTGACAGTCGGAGAGCGCATCTCAGCCACCCTGGGTCACAAGCCGCCTCTGCTCCTTAATTGACAAGGTGCCGAATGGGCGAGCTGTGCCCATTTTTGATTTAACAAAAGTTTGTGGTGGCTGCAGGATGTGCAAATCGCCTTTTTTCTCCGCCTCTTCCGACGTGCAAAAAAACAAGTAGGGGGCATCTCAGCTGCTTGGAGAAGCTTGCTCATAAGCACTTGTGAAATTAGGCCTCTCATATATTCAACAGAAGTCTTGAGCTGAAACGCTTGGTTGCTGTGACCTTGTCTTTGCTTTGGTGTGTCACTATCTAAAAGCACTCTAACACACATTATACAGTTTGAACCAGGTAAGACCATTGGGTCTCACATTGGCACAAGGTGAGGTTCAGTTTATAAGACTAGGCCAGGGGTCGGCAACCCTAAATGTTGAAAGACCCATATATGACCAAAAAACTACTTGCAAAATACTAAAAGTCTTCTATGAGACTTAAAATGAATGCAACACAGGCTGTACAGTATGTATATATTAATAATAATAATAATAATTTCCTTGTATTGTCATTCTGTGTAACAATGTACACAGAACGAAATGTCGATTGCACCTGACCCGTTGTAGCGAGCCGATGCAGCCGCAGCCAACAGAGGGCGCCGCCGACCACTTTTTAAGTCTTAGGAATGACTCGGCCGGGGCGCGAACCACCGACCTCCCAGTCTCAAAGCGGGCGCCTTACCATCTAGGCTACTGAGCTATATTAGCCTACTATCAAAATGTGGGAAATTATCTGTCATGTGACTACTCTGTTGTAGACTATTGACTCAATGTTAACTCTATTAAAATATGAATAAAAAATGGTGTGTTTTGTTGCATTGATCAAATAAAATAAATTCAATAAAGCAATTTACCCCTTCTAGGCAACAAAAATAGTGCTAAGAAAAACACAGCATGTATTTATAAAATAAAACAGTAGCCTTTTAATGGGGTAAATAAAATCAAATTAATACAGACTTAGTTTGATTTCTGTACAAATTTCAAATTAGTCAGTGCATTAGTAAAATGCAGCAGCATCCTTTTCTATCTTTTGATACAAAATCAATGCACACATGCTCAGGCCTGAGCAGCAAAACACAATAATATCCCTAATTGTCATTCCAAATATATACTGACAAAAATCTAATATCACTTGACAGAAAGAGCTACCTTGTTACTAAATAAGTGCGTATGACCTGATTATGTTCTTCCCTCTTTCACATGACGTCTGTGTTGAAATTAGGGGTGTAGCGAAAGGTTAAGTCAGTGTGACGCAGCCCCCATTTAAAAGGGGGGAAGCTTGGGCTCAGCTCTAAACAGGGGACACAGGAGTGAGAGGAAAACAAGGGGAGGAGAGATGCGCCGGGTTTTGCATTAATAATAAGTTCTGCAGGCAGAAATTAAAGCCTAAGATTCACAACTTCACATCACAATATATGACTTTGATCTGATTGAGGCGAAAACCAGTATTCTGTGTTTTTTACCATTTAGAAAGTAAAATAAAAATTATATACTTCCCTACACATGTTTTAATTTGTCACATTTTTGCAAAAGAGCCAATCAGCCACTAGACAGCGGTAAGAGACACAGGTTGCCGACCACCGCACTACATACTCTTACACAAAGCAGATTCTTCTGTGTCATGCTGAAAATGGTTCCACAGCTGTGTATTCAATATTTATAGCATCCAATATATAGTTGAACGAGATTGTGCACTCTCCTGGTTCTTAAGATAAAGGAACTGAGTTTCTGGCCAAACTCAACACTCTCAATGTCTCACGAGCTCTACAGTCCCTTGCCTTGCTAGAGGTTTTTTTCTGTTTCCGACGGAGGCTTTATGTCCAAACTGCATTGCAAGCAAAGCGAGCATGGTCATGGTAACTGTAATCCAATGCAGGGCTCAGCTTGTTTTTCATTATTTTTCTAGCCAAACCAAGAGCCGATGGTCGGCTTTCACAGGCTGAGATGTTTCCTTCTCTTTTACCTGGTTTCGATGCCATTTGCACGGCGGCGGGGGGAAGAAAACTGCGCTTTGGTCTCTGGCGACTGTCCCCGGATGATGGTGGCCTCGCTCACGCGTCTGCAGAATGTTCCTTGAAGGATGTGAAATGTTGTTACTCACCCTTTTTCTTTTAATCTCACTCTCTCTCTCACCAGATTGTATCAGGATAGACTGTAGCCTCAGTAAGTGTCTCTTAACATTATTGTTTTTATTGTGAGGGGGGTTGGAGAAACATGTACTTGGATGTGTTTGTATGGCAGATTACTTCCATCACTTTTTTTACTGTACATGTGTTTATTCATTATTTCATACCTGTTAACCTGAGCCGGTTGCTCCACTTATTAATGATTGCTATTCCCCTTATTAAGTAATAATAACCTTACAAACACATCACAGCACCCATTTACTCAAAGCAAGACACTATATGGAACAAAAACAAATAATAATTTGTTGAAATAGGTTTATTCTATTGACCAAATAAACCACACAAATATTTTTTTTTCACCAAACTTCTTTCCCCACTTGCAGTAAATTCATGTTGCTTATTACGCAGAATGTTTCTAAAGTCTTGGGCACATTTTGTCCTTGAATATCTTGGGAACTATTCATGTTATAAAAACACATACGGTAAATTTAGAAAGCTTGTAATCTCAATTTTCCATGATATGTTCCAATATCTAAATGTGACCACCGTTGATCACACTACACACATCGAGCCGATAGTCAAATTCTTGCAAAACGCATCCCAAAATTGCATTGTCAATGAATGTAACAGCTTCTGTTATTCGTGCTTTAAGTCAAGTCAAGTCACGTTATGTTTATCTGTATAGCCCTAAATCACAAGAAATATCAAAGGGATGCACAAAACACACACTATTACAGACTATTATTACACCATCTCGTGATCTAAATCCTGTTTTGTGCCATGTCGAAAAAAGCTTTCTGTGGATCATTCTTCTTTGAAAGAGCAACAGTCAGTCGAGATGCTGGAAAACCGGTGAATAGATACCTTGAGTGAGGAAGAGTCTGGTAACTTCATTTTCCAACAGGATGGGGCGCTACCACACTGTGAGCCCAAGGTTAGGCAGTTTCTGAACACAACTCTGCCAGAGAGATGAACGAGTCTGTCTGGGAGGAATGATCACAATCTCATGTCCTGGCAATCCATTACTCCTCACTCTACACCTTGCCATTTCTTTTTTTCTGGGAATTTGTGAAAGGATTGGTGTATTATTATTATTTTTATTATTATTATTATGTCCCCCCAATTCCAAGAGACATGGATGAGTTGAAGGCTCGGATAACAGAAGCAACCATTGACAATGCAATGCTGGGACGCGTTTGGCAAGAATTTGACTGTTTAATGTGTGTTGTGTGACCAATGGTGCTCACATTAAACGTCTTGAAGATTCCTTGTAAAAATTGAGGTTACAAGCTTTCTAAATTTAGCAGATTTGAGTTTAAATCCTTCCAAGATATTGTAAGGTTTTAAGATTTATCATACTGATATCTGACTCCCAAGACACTTCCTGTGTCTTGTGTAATCCCTTACAGTTGGAGCAAGTTTTAATGTCAAAGAAATTATTGAGCCGAGCGCCAGATATAGTCCTCATATTAATTTATTTAGCCGAATCAAAGAGTTGAACAAATCGGATCTTTCTTCCTTGCCAATTACAATCGTGTGGAGAAAAACGTCGGGGTTTAAGGGTCTTCCCATGCCGATGAAATATTTGCCCTCAAACACTGAAGTCAGATTTTAGAATAAGTATATTTGTCTTTACGTAAGATATGTATATGTATAAAATAGTGTGTAACTTCAATATTCAATGGAATAATGTACCCAAGACCTTTGGAACAATCGGCACAAAGCAGTGCGGAATTTTACAGACTTCATCTAAGATGTCAGATAATCAGTTGAATCCTCATTCCTATATTCTGTCCGTACTTTCCTCACATGGCTGAAAACTCTCACTGCTGGTATTACAGTTTGGAAGGCAGAGCAATACGCGCAAAAAAATAAATGTTTGATCGAAGATAACATTTGCCAGTGTACCACCAAAATATTCATAATCTATGTTGACGTTGTCATCTGCTAACAGTAACCGAGACGATCCGATTAAAAGCCATACATATGCCGTACACAATTAGATATTCACAAAAGAACATGGAAAATGCAGAAAAAAGTTGACACGAATGTTTCTGTCGATGTTTATTCTGGAGCATATCTTCTGTGCTCAGATCAAAGATGGCGGCTTCGTATCGTGATTGTGTGATACTGGTCCCTAAGATTGGTTCCAGTTGATCAGGTCAAAGGGAAATAATCGACAGATTATAAACTGTCAGTCAAATATTTTCACTTCAAACCAATGTCCGATATTTGTCATGACACATTTAAAAGGCAGACTTGAGTCATTTGTTGAATTGTGACTTCAAAGCTACCTGATGTGAAAAACAAAATATGGGCATCCTTCGGGATTTTCTATGAAGGAATATCTGTTTTCCCACAGTTTGTCCAGGTCCTAAAGTAACAAAGCATTTCTTCCTTTTTGGCAATCAAAGTCAACAACGCTCAAGTTTCTTAATTTCCTATGGAATAGAAATGCAAAACACATCTTTTAGTGCAGGATTTGTAATATAGATGTGGATGATACGCGTAATGTTGGTATTGATCCGATTAAATGACGGAAAGTATCGATCAATAATTTTTGCTTGGAAATGCCATGATCATTGAAAAATTTACCCTTTCCCCCGGTTTATTTTTGCCCGCCAATCGATTGATCCGCAGGAGTGCAAATGGTCAGAAACATCAGCGTGAGCGATAACGCGCTGATCCTGACATGATCTATATATAGCCACTTGGATCCTGATCTGTGCTTGAATATGCAAATGATGAAAATGCATATAAATTTGAAACCAGCCCACATTTGCTCGCGATAAATACAGCCTGTGCAAGAGATTCTGTTCAACGCAGAGCAGAAATAATTGTATATAATAGAAGAGTTCCACATCATTCCAATCTTACTAGGTGCCCATAAAATGCAACGGTGGTTCAATTGCTTGATTTTGATTGTCAACCCCTGTTTCAATAATAGAAAAATGCATCATATATCAGCCATGTGTATAAGAAAACGAGTCATTTCTATCTAATGTTACGATTTTTTCAAATAGATGCAAACAAAATGGTCTCCCTGGCCGCTAGAGAGCAGTAAAGGATAAGCCCTCAGGTTCAATAGGCCGAGCCTAGTAGTTTTATTCGATGTAGTCTAATCTTCTAGCCCATGCACTGCTAAAACTTTTATTTTGCATTTTTTTAAATCAATTTCAAAGCATTACAACAATCAATATGGAACATGTATTTTTCTCATAGCTCCCATTTGAGTTTGTATAGCGTGGTGACTTGGTTCAGGTGTAAAACTACATTTACTCAACGACTACAATAAACCAGTCACGCATTTAGTATAGAAAATGAAATTGAAACGTCCCATTGTTTGTGAATAAATGTGGTGTGCTTGAAAAAATATACATATTCATCCAGGATTATAATATGTATGGTAGGCTACACTTTTAAGCGGAATTATAAAGTATACTACTGATAAGTTACAGTAAGATAAGTATTTAAAGTTTACATTTGTTTACTGATCGGACCTGCCTGACAACTGATCAAACTTGTCAGAAATTTTAAAGTTTAGCAAGTTTCTGGTTTTCAGTCCGTTCTGGAAAAAGATTTGCCATGACGAATTCTGCACTAAATGATGCATTTTCAATTCTATTACATAAGTGATTAACAAACTTGAGTTTTGTTTACTTAGATTGCAAAAGAGGAAGAAAAGCTCAAATATCCCCCCAAAATTACAATGACATAAAGGTACGTTTTGACTAGTTGTGTGGGTGTGAAGGTGAACGAGAAACCTGTGATGTGAAGAGCATTCCCCAATTTTGTTTTGCTATTGTTTTGATGAGACTGTATTTTTTTTCTGTGACGTCAGCCATCCGCAGTCTCCTGCAATCCAGCAGGGGTCACTATAGCATCATGTAGCAGACAATCTGCCTTTATCTGATTCCTCAACGCATGCGTCTCCCTGCAATTTAGCATTTTATTGATGTTTGCTGTTGCAAAGATGGCAGGTTTGCTGTCTCACCGAAGAATTTAATCAGAGGGAGATCATAACGAAATGTAAATCATGCAATTAGCTGCTTAAATCATTAAGCTGATATCATTTAGGGGATAATGTAGCACAAAGCAACTTGATTACATAAGGGAGATTTGTCATCACTTAAAGGTAATCCCAAATTCCTAAACATGCCAAATGTGAAAAAAATAGAACATGGGTTTTGCGTAGTATGTATTTATATCAGTTAATTATTTTTCAAGGTAATGCATTTTAAGACAGCATGTCTTGATTTTTGTCATCTGAGCTGTGATGTCATCGGAGGAACACCAGCACCCTAACTAGCTAATAATTAATAGTTAATTACGGGTGTTTTGAGTCAAATTTTCCTTTTTTTTTGTGGAGAATGCCTAGGCACATGTGGGTGCAGTAGTGGTACAACAAAAGGAGCAGCAAAAAAAGGGGCTAACTGGCAAAAATAACAAACAGAAAGCTGCCAACGGGGGGCTAGATGGCACTGATTAACGAAAGTCGTCTGAGGCTCGGCGGAAAAACTGACGACTGGCCGGGCAAAAACTACTTGATGAGCAGCCAGGCTAATCGGGAACCAACAACGAAAAGCGGCAAAGGCTAAAGCAATGAACACGAAGCCGGCCGGGAATAAATGAAGGCTCATGGCAAAACAAGCACTAATGCCAGGCTAGCCTGCCAAACAACACACAGTAAGCAGCCATCAAGCACCAACCGAGAGCATACGACTATAAAATCCCTCAGCAGCCCCAAGAATAACCGAAAGCTAGATGGACAAATTTAGACTAACAGCATCACATGTGGCGAAAAACACAAATGGAAAGCTACACCGGCCCACTTCCAAGCAGAAATGAGTGGTGTGGAATCGCTGTTCACGACAATGTCTGTTTCAGAGCTGTCTTCACATGATGTGTCAATGGGATTCGCCATTTTGAAAGTGTTGTGTTCTTTCAGTGATGTCACTGCTCTATAGATAACAAGCCAGATTGGGTCAACTTTGAGACTAAATCTCTCGAGTTCCCCAGAACATGGAATATTTTATTTATGACTAATTTTGTCCCAAACTCAGTTTCAGATGTTATTTGAAAGCAAGTGTTTGAGTGAAAAGTTTGGTGACTGTGAATGCAACTAGGAAATCGATGAAGATCTGGCTCATGAGCCTAGGTGGAGATCTTGGCCCGCTCTCAAAACAAGAATACATCCTCCAACACTAAGCTTGCTGCCTCATTGATCATCTTCTCTTCTTGATTTTACAAGTGAAAAAAACAACTCAGCACTTCCCTTAAGGAAGGCCTCTGCTTTCTCATCATTGGCTGGGGGTTTGGCTAGCCGATGAGCCAGGCCTCTCACTTCCCTCGTTGCATTCCCACTCGCCATACTTTTCATTACATTACTTTACTCGGTCCAAATAACATCTGAAACTGTTGGAAAAAATTAACCATGAATAAAATAAGATACTAAAATATCAAGTATTTACACCTGTTGAAAGTCTTTTGAACTAACATTTTGAATACACTTTTGATAAAAAAAATTTAATAGCTCAGCTCTGATTGCTTATATTATCAAGACAAGTCATGTTTATTTGTCTAGCCCATAATCACAAAAAGTCTCAAAGGGCTGTACATACCGCCGAATCACCATCCCCTGATCTGAAACCTACATGAGGGCAAGGAAAAACTCAAAAACCTCAGCATGAGGAAAATGAAGAAACTTTGAGAAGGGGCCGCAAATGAGATAATCCTAAATTGGCTTTATGCACCTCTTAAATTTGTCCGATACATCCGAAAGTTCGCGAGAGTTGTTTCCTCATAGTTTCACACCATATTCAGGGCTTTATTTTTGAAATATCTATCGTTTTTGGGAAATTATTCCTACATATAAGAACCACTATAATGCACACTATATTTGTGTCGTCACATTTTCTCTCCAAATTGGCTCGAGTGCAAATTAAAAAGGATGCGGTTGCTCCCTACTTATTAAAGATGGCAGCTCTGTTTCTTGTTCTCAATGTTTGCGAATATGAATTAATTCTGTCATGCTCTGAAAATAGAGGGAGCGGCCTTCATACACTGATTCTCGCACGATCGATGCCGTTGTGAAAGATAACATTTTTTAAAATGACCAAAATTAGTGGTCTGGCTTTGTGAGAGCATTCAAGGTGAACTGGACGTCTCCCTGTTTCTCGTCCTTCCCTCTAATAGTGTCCCATACTAAAGTCAAAGGCCTGGCCGGAGGCGCAGTGGCGATCGGGCACGGCCAATGAATTTCGCGGCGTGTCGACTTGATTAGGGATGACGCTGCCGCTGCCTTGACCTCTTTTCAAAGGCAGAGGAAAAACGTTTGTTGCTAAAAGCAGCAGGAGCATCTTCACAATTTGCACCATTATTCTAACACCGCTAAGCTCCTTGCATAATGAAGGAAGAAATTGGTCTCTTTTGCTAGCAGGGTTCCTCTTGGCCTCCACTTCCTGAGGTTGGAAATACACTTTTGTGATGTACCGCCAGGTGACAAGTGTCGAACTCATGGCTTACGGGCAAAATGTGTTGCTAGAGCTTAAAATGTCCGAGCTTCTAAAAATAACCAGGTCAAAAGTGCTTTGACCAAGTGCTTTCGACTATGATAGTCGCGAAGTGACAGCTTAGCGCCACTACATGCCAGTATATCTGTATCGATGAGTGGAATTGAGAAATATAAGACCCTAAAACATATTTTGTTATTTTTTTCTACAATAACACCTCTACATATGACAATAATTTGTTCCCGGATTTAGCTAGTATCCAGAATTGCTCATATTGCGTGCAAATTTTCCTGTACAAAATAACTGAAAACTCCCAGCCTCCCAAAGCATTTAAGTAAAATGCTATGAAACACATCCTCTTGATCAATAAAAACACATTTAAATAGTGATTTAACATAAAAATACAGTTATACGTAAATAAGATGATAATTAAACTACTTTAAGCTCCAGTTTCTAGTGGTAATGTCTAAAAAATGTCATTACTTAGATTTTCTCTCGCATGTCAGGAAAAATATTAGCACGAAATACATCTCATAGCTCAAATTTCCTGTAGCTCATATGTAGAAGTATCACTGCATTTAATATATAACATAGTAAAATCATTTATACCGTATGTGTATGTTTTCAATGCAGCTGTAATGCTTTTAACTTGACTATTTAATATATTCAGTTACCTTACATGCAGGAGATGTTACATATATTTTAAGCACCAATTACATTTAGTTACAATTATAAGTTACGCCAGAGTCCCTGACGACCGCCATTATGCTAATGTGGCCCCTGGTGAAAATGAGTTTCACACCCCTGCGCTAGGTTAATTATCCAACTAGCTGGTTACATGATGAGCAGATAAAGATGCACCAGGACTTGCTTAACCAGGACAATATTTTGACTGAGTCAGACAGAGGAAATCATCAGAAAATAAAAAAGTACGATTAGTACAAAATAAATATCTGTCTCTCTATCAATCTATTCAAAGTAAGCATGTGTTTTCCCAAAAGAAAATCCCGACCATAGATAATCCTCCAATTCAAGCTCAAGTGGCGCCATCTCTCCAAAGATCCGAGTCAAAACGTGCAGAGCATCATTATACAGACAGCAAGGCCCATCCAAATCGTAGCTTTCATCGTCGTTCAGCAAAGGAGTGTCAAATCATTTTTAGTTTTTCTTTCCCGCCTATTCAAAAGGCAACGGTGAGAACTCTGTGGGACCGGTTTGATAAGAAGCAAATTGTCCACCCTTCAGGCAAAGGACCCGAAGTGCTCCTGTTAGGCGAAAAGCTGAATGACAATGAATGGCACGCGGTTAAGGTGGCTCGGCGGGGGAAGCATTTGCTGCTTTCTGTTGACAACGCCACCGTAGAAGGTGAGTTCAGGTCACAGGATTGAAGGTACATGAAGATCTCACCAACACCTTGTATTCTAGGCTTGATGAGTGGCGCCCACACCCGCCTGGAACTGGACAACATCGAGACCGGCACCATGACGGAGCGGCGCTTCACCTCGGTGATCCCCTCCAACTTCATCGGCCACTTGCAGGCGCTATCCTTTAACGGGGTGCTCTACCTGGACGCCTGCAAAAATGGAGACATCTCCTACTGCCAGCTCAACGCTCGCTTCGGCATGCGGCGCATCGTGGCCCGACCCGTCGCTTTCCTCGGCCACGCTAGCTACCTGGCCTTCTCCACTTTGCAGGCTTACGCCTCCATGCACCTCTTCTTCCAGTTCAAGACCGCCAGTCCTGACGGGCTCATCCTCTACAATGCGGGTGACGGCAGCGACTTCCTGGTGGTAGAGATGGTCAAAGGGTGAGCTCCAATAACCGGATACATTCTGTTTGATTTACGAGGAACACCTCTGCTGTAAAATTCAAAGTGACCGGCATTCACCTCAGCATTGGAAGAAAACATTTAGTGCTCTCACACGTTTCATGAGTACATCCGATTCGATATAAATTATGGTCCATGGTATTATTCACTGTGCCTTTCCAAAACTGAGGCAATATAATGTGTAAAGCATTCAGTCCAGAATATATAGGGCTGAGGCACATCTGCAGTTTATAGTCACAGTGTTACTCTTACAGACCCTGTTTTGGCTGGACGCCATTGATGAAAACCTGTATATCGAATTATTTAAACAATTTATGTTCACACTTTGCAAAGAAAAACCTAAACAAAACTAAACTCTCGAAAATGCCAGCCAAGCAACTAGAGCAATTTGATTGGGTGAACATTTGAGATGAGCGGATCTCGCACACATAGCGCATTCCCCTAAATACATCCGTATCCTCCTCATTTGCATTACAACAAACCTCATACCAAAATCACAAGCATACATTTTCCAAATTGCTTATTCTAACAAGGGTCCCTGGGGGCCCATCAAAGGCACAAGGAGAACATACAAACTCCACACAAGGAGGCCGGTAGCTGGAATTGAACCCCGGGTCTTTGAACTGTGATGTGGACATGCTAACACCAACACACTCTGGCCGCTATTGTAACAATTAACGCAAAAGTCACATCTAACCGCATGCCAAGTGATTAAAAATACAAATTATCCAAATAGACCAACACCGCGAAAAGCTTGTTGGTCTTATTAGGTCAGTGATTCTTGACTTGAATCTATGCGTCCTCCTACTCCATTGCCCCAAATCAATCGTTCTAGCATGACTTCGTAGTCGACCATTCTCCAAGCTGATTGGCTGTAAGCGCAAAAGTTTGGTTTGATTTATCCTTCAATGTATCTTCAGAGGGCGGGAATCCTTGTTTCTAACATGACAATTGCACCGCACAACAAGTAACTGCCCCAGCCCGTGCAAACCGGACTGATTTTGTTTCAAACGAACCACCTCAAAGCCCCCGTTCAAGTTTACAATGAAAATTAGCTGTACAGCGTGATACCGGTCGGCGGCCCGGTGGTTGCCGACCACTGGCGTAAAAGACAGCAGCTAACTCTCGCCCCACAGCTTCATCCATTACGTCTTTGACCTGGGCAACGGGCCGTCCCTGATGAAAGGCAACTCAGACACGCCCCTCAATGACAACCAATGGCACGACGTGGTCATTTCCCGCGACGCTGCCAACGTGCACACGCTCAAGATCGACATGCGCACCGTTACCCAGCACGCCGACGGGGCCCGCAACCTGGACCTCAAGGGTAAGTCAAGTCACATTTATTCTTTAACCCCTAATCACCAAAAAAGTCAAAGGACTGCACAGGCCACAATTACAACATACCCTGTCATGAAACTGGCATGCAGGCAATGAACAATTCAAAAAACTCAGTATGAGGAAAATAAGAAATCTTAAGAAGGATTTGAGAAGGATGACCAGGCTGCGAAAGATGTTGCTTGGGCAATTATACATAAAACTCGTCCAGGTTTGTCCTTCTCTCTTTTTTCGTCACCAGCCAGGTAGCCAGAAAGAACAGGATAACAAAAGTATGGGGTTGGCATCAAGCATCTGCTATAGGATAGAATTCTTCTTAGAGTCTAGATTTCAAACACCTCCACAGAGGTTGCAGATCTTATCAGGGAACAGAGCATTCCACAGCACCCGGACCCAAATTGAGAAAGCTATTGATTTTGCGGATTTCTTCTTGTTTCTTGGAGTCACATGAAGACCAGCATTTCCAGAGAGGAGGCGTTGAGCAGTAACATGGGGTGAAATCAAATCAGAGAGATAAGAGGGGCTAAGTCCATGCAAATGTTTGTATGTTAGTAACAGAACCTTTAAGTTAGCTAGAATAGTTTCTTGTCCTAGTCAAATGTCTCAATACCACATGTTGTACCAGCTGCACATTTTGGATGCTAGCCATCAGGAGCCAAGAGAGCAATACATTGCAGCAATCAAGCCAAGAAGTAACACACCTATAAACTATAATCTCAGCATCGGTCGAATCTTATTACTATGGAAGAAATAAGATATTCTTGTGATATTTTCACATGAAATTGAGACAACAGATTAGGATGGAATATGACACCTAGATTTCTGACTGAGTCACTCTGAGTGATATTACATTTGTCAAGTTTCAAAAAAATGTTTGAGAGCAAGTCACGACAATGACCAACAGATAACAAGTCTGTTTTTCTGGATCAAGGCGCAAATAAATTAAGTGACAACCATCTTTTTGATCTCGGTAAAGCCGGCCTCCACAACTTACAATTTTAGGTCATCTGCATAGCAATCAAAACTAACATAATACTTGTAGATAACATCACTAAGTGGAAGCATATAAACACTAAATGGAAGAAGGCCAAGTACAGAGCCCTGTGGATCACAATAGGTGACAATCTTCATCTACCTTCCAGGTGAACTGTTCATCGGGGGCGTGGCCAAGAGCATGTATGGCGGCCTACCGCGCCTCATCGCCTCCCGTCAAGGTTACAAAGGTTGCTTGGCGTCGCTGGACTTGAACGGGAGACTGCCTGACCCACTGGCCGATGCCCTCCAGAAGGTGGGCGAGTTGGAGAACGGCTGCGGAGGTGAGTCTGGTACCACCTGGAAAAAAAAACTTGAATACCGACTCAATATGTTGTTCTCTCAGCTTAATCTGCCTCATGTAAAATATTTCCTCCAACAATGAAAGTCGCCAACGTTTACTTTGCTAGCACGGCTGTAACTACCATATTTTACAGACTATAAGGTGCACACAAGGCCCAGTTTTGCCAGGAAGTTGAAAGTGTGCCTTATAACTTGTGTTACCTTACAAGTTTTCCAAAATGTTACTATATATTACCATATTTGTCTAATGATTGTGATCAATCTAATAAATACACATTGCTGATGTCATTTGCAGAACATTGTATGCTATGAAAATCAAACCCAAGAAGTGACGGTGAGAACACCGACGCTTTATCACTAGATCCCAAGGATAACATATGACAGGGCATTCTAACCTATCTAATTATCACACTATTTTTAGTCACGCTTCCAGGAACACTGATTTGCATAGTACATTCTGATAGGTTGAACAGTCCCTCCACTTCTTCAGCAACGAATATTAGAAAATGGAGTAAACAAAAAGTCTTTCAACAAAATGTTAGCATGCTCTTTTATGTACGTTTACATATTGAACCTAGAGTTTATTGTTGCACAGGTGAAGAAGTGGAAAGACTAACCTATCAAAATGTACTATGCAGATTAGTGTTGGTGGCGGTGAACCATTAGTGTGATAATGGCATAAGCTGTAATGTATATTCATAAGTTAGTAGTCAAGTGCTGAAATCTCAGTTCTCTCGCCGCCACTACTCAGGTTCGATTGCCATTGCATGTTTTGCGATTACGGTTAGCGACACTTTTTAACTGATCAATCAGTGTATTGATATATACCGGATAAAGAGCCTTCTATTATACAAACAGTAGCTCTTACTGTAGTCCCAATTTCATGCGCCGAATGATATAGTAATATGACAAAAGACTATTTTTTCAGGGGTGCGCTTTATATTACAGTACATTCTTAGATGGTGGCTTAGCCCCCGAATTGCTTGTGACCGTATCACTTTATTCTCAAACGTTATCACTGTAAATGTAGTCGCATTTGTGGCTAAATTAGTTCCAATTGCGAGCCCTGGTTTGAAAAATACAGTGTAATGAAAAATACTTGCTCCCTTCCAAGTTTCTGTGTTTTTGCATGTATCATCAAACCTACTTTAATATCACACAGGGACAACTTGAGGGAATACCAAATGCTGTTTTGAAATGTTGATTCCGTAAAAAAGGCGATCAAAACCGATCTAGTCCTGTGTGAAAGAGTAATTGCCTCCTGAACCCAATAGCGAGTTGTGCGATAACAGAAATCAAACGTTTACGATAATTGGTATTGAGTCTTTTACAAAGCTGTGGAGGAATGTCGACCCACTCTTCTTTCCAAAATTGTTGCCTCAGGACCAGGAAAATTTGCTGTGGTTGATGGATTAATAAATACTAGTGTTTACCAGAAAACCCTGAAGAGAGCGTCCGCCCATCAGTTTGTCCCCTTAAAGTCAAGTGCTCTTGGATCAATCAGCAGGAAAACAATCTAAAATACACCAGTTCCACCTCTGAATGGCTTAAAAACAAACAAAATGGCGGTTCTGGAGTGGCCACATCAAAATACGGATTTTAGTCCAATTAAAATGCTGTGAAATGACCTCAAACGGGCAGTTCATGCTTGAAAAACCATCCAGTAAAAAATTGCAAAAAAGAATGGGCCAAAATTCCTCCAATGCAATATGAAAGACTCATTACTAATAACCGTGATCGTTTGATTTATTGTAATCCTAACAAAGGTGGCGTAAATCGCTATTAAGTTTAGGGGGCAATTACCAATAAATGTGATACTTTGCATTCCATTTTACCCAATAGCAACCACGACAAAATCATTACTTTCATACTAGACCTGCAGTGTACTCGTTTGCCTGCGTCCCTGCGTCCTAGACGCAACATTTTTGCTGGGGACGCATAGTCTCAAATCAACGTGCGTCCCTGGGACGCAACTTTTTTGACAAAAAATTGTCATTGTTACCCGATTACTTTTTTTTTACAAAGATTTACCGCACTCCAAACTTTTCGTCAGGCAGATCCGCCAATGTTGTTTTGGTCTCGCGGTTCGAGTTTTCATCTGCACGCCGATCTCGGCAAATGAGATCTTGTTTCTTCGAGATGACGTCAATGTTGTGGTGGTTGTCGTCGATTTAAGGTGAAAATCAACACAAAATTGGTAATTTCTTCAGTGTCAGTAATAAGTCGAAACATAATGCCGAAAGTGATAACAACGGCAATAATTCCGGCACGAAAAAATGGCGGAGAAATTCTTCGGAAGATCGCAAGGAAAACCCGAGAGGCTAGGAAAACACGTGTGTTGAAGCGAACGACTCGACGAAAGAAAATAAACAAAATAATACTCTTAAGCAAGATAAGGACTTTTCTGCCAAAATGGACTTAATTTTATTCCTGGTTACGCTATGAGGAGGATGATAATGGATTGGACCTTGAGAAGGCATTACAACTGTGGCGTGACAGCAAACCACGAAGAATATATGAACTGAAAAATCTGAAGTGATAACTGATTTGTATTACCAATTAACTGTGATGATTAAAACTGAATGAAAATATAGATTAATATAATTATTTCAGCAATATTATTTTGTATTATGTACAATATTGTTGTGAACTGAAAAATCTTGAAGTGATAACTGCTTTGTATTACCAATTAACTGTGATGATTAAAACTGAATGAAAATATAGATTAATATAATTATTTCAGCAATATTATTTTGTATAATGTACAATATTGTTGTGAACTGAAAAATCTTGAAGTGATAACTGATTTGTAATAACAATTAACTGTGATGATTAAAACTGAATGAAAATATAGATTAATATAATTATTTCAGCAATATTATTTTGTATAATGTACAATATTGTTGTGAACTGAAAAATCTTGAAGTGATAACTGATTTGTAATAACAATTAACTGTGATGATTAAAACTGAATGAAAATATAGATTAATATAATTATTTCAGCAATATTATTTTGTATAATGTACAATATTGTTGTGAACTGAAAAATCTTGAAGTGATAACTGATTTGTAATAACAATTAACTGTGATGATTAAAACTGAATGAAAATATAGATTAATATAATTATTTCAGCAATATTATTTTGTATAATGTACAATATTGTTGTGAACTGAAAAATCTTGAAGTGATAACTGATTTGTATTACCAATTAACTGTGATGATTAAAACTGAATGAAAATATAGATTAATATCATTATTTCAGCAATATTATTTTGTAAAATGTACAATATTGTTGTGAACTGAAACATTTTGTAGTGATAACTGATTTGTATTTCCAATAAACTGTGATGATTAAAACTGAATGAATATATAGATTTATATTATATATTTGTCGCTGATTTACAATTTCAACCTCAATAACACTAAATTTTGGGGACCCATAGATCTCTGTTAGGACCCATAGATTTCTGAGCATGCGAGTCCCCGGGAACAATCACTTTTCAGAGGTAAAATGAACACTGGACCTGTAGAACATATCACAAAAACATTGTCATACCTGTCAACCTTTAAACATTAAAAATGCTATTGATTTGACCACCCACTCTATTTTCATGCTCAAAAAAACAATACGGTTCCAGAATATTATGCAAATTAAAAGAGTAACATGTGCTTGTTTAACTCTCCTGTTGTACTTTTAAAGGACATCTTTGTGCTTTTTCACACAGCTTACATTGAAATGTGAATAAAAACAACATTTCATAGTTTTTTTTCTTGACCTATTCAATCTTTGGAGCTTAAAATTTTTATTTTTTTGTTTGGTGTTGTGCTCTGCACAGCACTTAAGGGATTTGCAAATAAATAAGACTTGACTTGACTACTTTTTCACATGGGGCCAGATAGGTTTTAATCTTTTTTGTGCCTTAATAAATGTAATTAGCATTTCAAAACGGCATTTTTTATTTCCTCGGGTTCGCTCTGGGTGATATTAAAATTGCTTTGATGACCATAGTTAGTGAAAAGTATGCAAAAAACACGAAAATCAAGAAGGGAGCAAATATTTTTCACTGTACTATAGCATTGTGTAAAGAATGTGCTTTTTTGTGTGGATTAAGACTCAAACTCTGTCACAACTTAAGAAAATGTAATGACAACTTGTATCAAAAGCAATGTTCCCTGTAATTTTCCACGGGTCTGAGCGTTCACACAAAGTCGGTGAGCAGCGCTTGAAACAACAGTGAGCAACAGCAATCCCAAGCGTGGCAACTTAGTCATTATCAAACATGTCCAAAACTTGACATCAAGTTACATTTTGCTGAGTTTCCGGCAATGCAAAATTATTTTTCTTTTTTGAATGAATTTACTCATGTACTATTGCAAAGGTTGTACGGCCTACAAACGTCGTTTGTTCTTACAATTCTTTCACAAGATATCAATTTCTTTTTATTTCCTGATGTATTTTGTTGCATAATATAAACATTATTGTGGGCTTATTTAGTCGGTTGTAAGATACAGAACTGTAATTAATCACATTTTTAGTGGTAGTACAATGTTGGCAACAAGATTCACTTGATATAATTGGAAATTATTTGAATGCAAAAAAACCCTTTTCTTCTTTTTTCAGTGTTTTTTTTAACTTTTTTTAAAATTCTTTTAAAAACAATCTCATTGTGTTTATTTTTTTTGAGCTGTTACTTTTTTTCTTTTTGTTCTCTATTTACTTTTTTCCTACATTTCTTTCTTTTCTTTTTTTTTCTGGCTTTTTAAAAAATGTTTCCTTCTTTTTTCTCTTCCTTTTGTTTCTTTTTTCTCAGCTTTTCCTAACTTTTTCATTTTGGTGTTTTTTTCTTTTTTGTTCTATCCCCCCCTTTCTTTAAGTCATTTTGTGCATAATTTTACATCATATTTGGTCAAGTCGGGATTAAAGAAGCAAAAACAACACGAAGAGCCGTTTAGGACCCGAAAGCGCCGGTTCCTTTTAGTGAGCCGAGCCGAAGAAGCCGGTTACCCGACAAACTCTACTAACTTTACTCAACTTCATTCTCCTTCGACTCGACTTCAAAATACAGCATTTAGGACACAACGTCAGGGAAACCCGTGTATTTTTACCTTCATGCACTGTAACTTTGACTTGAGTCGCTCCTTAATTAGTAATTTTGAGCCCTCATTCTTGTGCGCTGGTTAGATTTTCTTGTGCGCTGAGAATGTGCGAGCAGTGCGCAATTGCGCACGCGCGCAGCTTAGAGGGAACACTGATCAAAAGCGCTAATGTAAAAGGGTTAGCATGTCAAAAACCTTGTAAACGTAACATGCGTTATGCGCGACGGCGGCGTAGGGCCCAGCAGCACATGCACGGAGGACTCGTGCCACCACCAGGGTGTGTGCCTGCAGCTATGGGAGGGCTTCTCCTGTGACTGCACCATGACCACCTACGGGGGGGCCTTCTGCAGTGATCGTGAGTACCATTTTTTTTTTTTTTTGCATCTGCCGGGATTCCGAAATGCACATTTAAAAGTTTTGACTTGCTCGGGCCCAAAAGGGTTATTTTTTTACAAAAAACTTCTGTGCTGAGAAATTATGTTTTTTTTTTAAATAGTATTGTATACTGAGTTATTTCAGGACAATATGTTTTAATTTTACATGATACTTTGTCAACATCTGGAGCAGCAAAAACAAAAGCCTTATATTAGCCTTACAGGAAAATAAGCTAATACTATATCTATTTTTATTGTAAAATATTAAAATTGTATCTTCTTTATCATCCAGAAAGAAGGTATTTTTCCATCATCAGCATTTTTGAAAAAGCACTAGGGAGCTACCAGGGAGCCCCAAAGACCCACATGTGGCTCTAGAGCAAGTTTACCAGGTTGAGAAGTCCAACTTTGTTGGAGATAGAAATCATCTTTGTGTTCCTTTGGGTGCTTTTGTCAGTCCACGACATTTTGTTTTTGGTGACATGATGGCTTTTAGAGGAACTTGAAATCGAACAGGGCAGCACGGTGGAGCAGTGGTTAGCGCGTGTGCGGCACAGTTCTGAGGTCATGAGATCGAACCTCCTGTGTGGAGTTTGCATATTCTCCCCGTGCTTGCGTGGGTTTCCTCTGGGCACTCTGGTTTCCTCCCACATTCCAACATACCAAATTAGGTCAGGTCCAAATTGTCCCTTGGTGTGAATGAGCAAATGAATGGTTGTCCGTCTCTGTGTGCCCTGTGACTGGCTGGCAACCAGTTCAAGGTGTCCCCTGCCCACTGCTCGATGATAGCTGGGATGGGCTCCAGCACCCCTGCGACACTACTGAGAATAAGCAGTGCAGATAATGAATGAATGAATGAATGAAATTGAACAAGATTTGCGCAAACATAATGTAGGTTGGTCAAGCTTTTTTATGTATGCGCACAACATAGATCGCAACGCCATTGAAGCTCATTCACAGGCAGGAAAGGACTGCAGAACACAATGCAGAATAAAAATCCGCCAAGTAGCGAGACCGCAAAAGTAAAATGAGATACAGCAAGGGATTAGTGTACTGCTGTGTTTGTGTGGCCGTTAGTTATTCTAATTTTAAAGCTATAAGGCAAAATTGAATGGCTTATCTGAGCGCTTGCAAAGTGGCCTCTTTAAATTCCAAATGTTGTGCTATTCATCAGAAATGTAGACCAATCATTACTGACTTTTTTTGTCCAGAATTATTTCCCATGTTCTCACTGAGTATGGAACTTTGCGACAGATAAAAACCACAGCAAAGCCAGAATATACAAAGCAGTTGATTGAAAGACAGGCGGAAAGTGTTTCAAGTAGTCATCAAAATGCTTGAAAATGGATGCTTAAGTTGTCTTGAGAAGCAAAATTGCTGTCTCTGTGTGAAGGGAAAAAAATGAAACCCAGGAACTGCCCTTGTATCCGTCTCTTCCGAGCAGTGGCGGGCCGTGCATTTCACACTAAGGACTTCAGTAGTCCTACATTAAAATCCATTGAATGGCTATGAAACATTTACTACAGCTCCAGATGCGACACATGTAAGGAAGCATCAATATTAACCTCTTAAATTTGCAATAACATTACGGAATATAGCCACAATTTACCCACCAAAAATCCTATTATGGTGCACAAAATCCATTCCCCTTTCTTTCCTTAAGAAGATTTCAATTACTCTGTTGTACAGATTATTTGTGAGTCTCAGTTCCACGAGGAAGTTCTTTTCCCATTGCCATCGAAGATAATTCAGGAAGTCCAGCCTGTTCAGTCGTATTTCTGTTTGTATTCGATTTAGTGCTTAAAAAGTCTGGTCAATAGAAGCAGTGAAAAGGTGGATTTTTTTGTACACCTTTCAGTTGTAATACCTCGGTTGCCGCCTCCTAGCTAATCATAATTTGTGAAACCACTGATATTTCCTTATGCCTTCGAAAAGGCGGCTCAGCTAACTCAATATCTGATTGGCTTAACCAAAACCTTTATCGTTACTTATTTAATGCTTCGGGGCCTGCAGAAATGATTCTGAAGGCCTCTAAGTAAATTGCTGAACCTGGCATCATGTAATGGCTGAAATTAAACGCATAAGTATGAAAGCACACATCTGGAAAATTAATAAAACCAAACTGAGAGGCAATTTGGAATCATTTAATAAGTATTCATGGAGAAATTATAATTAACATCACATGATTCATAAAATCTTTTGACAAGCAGAGATGGCCTTGAATGCCTTGACGGCCCACCACTGCTTCCCTATGAAAAGCTAACCCAGAAAAAAGACAGAAATGGTGATGTGTAGCGGCCATTTAGAAGTCACCAGGATATCATAATAGAGAAACTAACTGGATGACTTTTCTCCAAATTCTTCCTTTCAACAACTTGTTTTGTGCTGTCCTGTTAGTTTGTTTTTTGGCTTGCTCTGCAGTATTGATCTTAAATGAAAATCAATGGCCTGATCTCTTTTTTTGAATCACTGTGATAATGAAGCATTTCCCTGCGGTGCCTGAAAAGTGGCTCTACATTTTTTTTCTTGCTGACTTAAGCAGAAGATGGCTGCATTGGGGGATGGGATTGTATTCAAGGAGTTTCAGTCAAGTGAATCGACAGATGCTCCTTACCACTTGATTAAGGCTGACACCAGTTGAAGTACTGTTCATAATGCTTCAATGCTCACCGATAATGCGAGTCGTTGTTATGACTTTGTAGTATGTGGTTCTTTTAGCGGTCTGCTAATTAATTGGTTACTTTGCACAAGCAACTCCCAAAACTAATTTGTGGCATGTGAGTTTTTTCACTTTCCCAAGAGGAAGTTGAATATGTTTGTGCCTGCTTACTTACCATCATCCTTGGACGTCCGTTAAGCTTGCACAGCTGACAATCAATGTCTTAGCAGTAGCTCAGGAGCTAAAGCGCTCGTCTTGGGATCAAGAGGTCGCAGGTTGGATTCCTGGCCCGTCCATGTTATATGTCGAAATGTTCCCTAATGCCCCTGATATGCAGGTAGTTGCCTTGCATGGCTGACGCTGCTATCAGCAGGGTTGGGTAGGGTTACTTTAACTTGATTACTTTCAATTACTTTTGGATTACTCCAATACCAAATCTGCTAATAATAGACAAAGGAAACTAAATATGAATACAATTACTAAATTGTGTGCAGGCTTGGGGATTAACGGAACACATGGAACGGCAAAAATGACTTTGGCAAGCTGTTTGGATTTATTTTCATTTTGTTTCTGTCGCATTTTATGTTAGTTTTGCCGGAGATTGAAGAGATCAAAGCCAGGAGAGAAAGCTTACCACGTGTTGTGAGTCATAATTTTATTAATATTCAGTTTCTTTTGTCTTTTATTAGCATATTTGGTATTGGAGTAATCCAAAAGTAATTGAAAGTAATCAAGTTAGAGTAACCCTACCCAACCCTGGCTATCAGTATGTGAGTGTGTGTGAATGGGTAAGTGTGAAGCACATTGTAAAGCGCTTTGGGAGGTCTTTATTGATTGAAAAGCGCTATATAAATGCAGACCTTGTACATTGGCTTTGACTCTATTGCTTTGAATGACCTGATACCTGGTAATGATAGTTTGTGTGGCGCTGGGATTTTGCAGCTGCCCCCTCGAAGTAGTTCTGATGCCAACTGGATATGTATGCAGGAGGCAGTTATATTCTTTGTGTACTGCAAATTCTTGACGACAGACATACCTGATTTAACGCTGCATGTGCAACTTCAAGATTGAATCTCACTTTTTGTCTTTATATAAGCTGCACCAGATTTAAAGCTGTAGGCTTTCACATCCATACAATGTAACTCATTCACTTCCACTTCTTACATTTAAAAGTATATAATACCACGGATACAACTCTCCTTTACGGACTCTGTCCACAGCTGTCAATCTTAATCAACTAGTGCAGCACTCGATATTAATTAAAGTGGCATTAACATATACAGTACGCAGGAGAGCTACAAAAATCCTTATACATACATGCTCAGAATTTTTGTAATAAGTAGTGTTTGCTGATTGACTATTTCAGTGTGTCAGCAGGTGACTAATGATAAAATATATTTTTCCTAATATGACATAACAGTTTTTGGCCTGTTGTTAATGCCAACTTAAATAATATTGACTGCTGCCTTAGTTGATTGAGATTGACAGCTGCGGACAGAGTTAACAAAGGTTTGTCTAAATTTTGGCACATTGTGTGACTTTTCCTAAACATTTCCTTGCTGATTCTGCCAAGACCACAATCTTACGCCTTAGGGAAAGTGGGAATCCTGTTTATCCAATTCAAGTAGATGACAAGGAATTTGTCAAAGTTACTCGCGCCGTTTACCCATGTTTCATTGAACTTCTTCACCTTAACGTTCAGAGCACTTGGCAGAAATCGCAATAGTATGTTTTTATCAATACAGTCTGAGTGCTCTGGGCTGCACCAGTTTTAAGCCAGCTGCCCGGCAATGGCCAGGCCAACCGCTGGAGGTGCACTGTACGACCAGTCAAGGCCCCGGCGGGCACCGCAGCAGGGGAAATCCACGGAAAAGGCCCAGCGCTCGTATAGAATTGCCACAGAGACCCTTACGACCATCCGTCTCAGGGAAAAAGGAAAAACAGGACACACCGTATTTAAAACCGCAGTGCATAAAATGTAAGAAAAAAGTAACGGCTTGCAGTCCAGAATTTACGGTACTAAAAAAGCTCACCTTGATTTGTGTCCAATTTTTGTTGCTCTGCACTGCCTCCTCTGAGCTTCAAAGGATGCAGCATTGCCAGTCCGCCCCACATCTCAGGATCTGTCATTTAAGTGCACGCACCATGCAAGCTTGAATCTGAAATGGCCGCCCAAGGCCAAAGTGTCTTTACGCTCGGCCCAGCAGGAACGCATTTCCATGAATATTGGAGTGGCGACCGCATGCTATCTGTTCAATTTCAATCGCGTGCAAGCGTTTCAGCTATAAAAACACCTAGTTTGCCTAGAGGTAGCGAATACGGAGCTTCTTCTTGTGGAGTCCTGTAGTAGGACTTTCTTCTATCCAGCTGCAAAGGCTCTCCATCTTGCTGCTGGTAATTGGCACGGCTAACTCACCAAAGGTTGGCAATAAATCATCGCATTTCCCAAAGACCAGCGCTTTGTTTTTTTATCGAGCCAGGGAATAATTGGCGGCGTAGCGCCGATGAGCAAGAGCAGTAACGATGCTTTAGCAACAACACAAATACAGTGTTTGTTATTATTCCTGGAAATCAGTTCTCTGTTAGCGTCTCCGCTAACCTGGCAATTATGTTGCACAAAGAGATATTTTTTCACAATCATGTCAATAACGCAGCTGATTTTCAAGGAAAAGGTTAGCGAATCATAAATTGCGACGATCTTAAATACAGGTTTTTGCAAGTGCCGATCAATGTCATCTTGATTTTCACTCGGGTTTTCTTGATAGTGTGATACCTCTCAGCTATACATACATGATTTCACATTTGACAGTATTTTGTGCCTCGAACGTAAAGCTCCACCTTCATAATCAGAATCACTTTTATCATCATTGTTTTGCTACAACAGAAAAAGGGTTTCACTCCAGTCGGCAAAGTATGAAATATAAAATATAATAAATAGAAAAATAGAAAGTATTCACCTCTAATATAAAGTATTGATAATAAAAAACTGTACACAGCCAGGATACTGCGCTTAAAACCAGGATATTGCACTTAAAGCTGTGTTCCAATACAATGGTTCAGTGTTTTGATCGCTCTGGGGAAGAAGCTATCCCTCACTCTGTTCGTTAGAACTGTCATCGTGATGGTAACAGTAACAGAAGAAGTGGTTGCTGGTGTGTGGGGAGTCCTTCAGGATGTGTTAAGCTCTGATGAGGTGGCGAGAGCTGGCAATGTCCTCCAGCCTGGGCAGGGGGCAGCTATTGATCATTTGGGCCATGTTTATTATCCTCTGTAGGGCTTCCCAGCATGCTTCAGACCATCCTGCGTGCCACGCTGTGATGCAATGTCTTAGGATACACTCTATGGTGGCGCTGTAGAATTTCAATTTCCAGTTCCTAGCTCGACACCTCCAACCCCTTAAGATTGTTTTGTTCCCGAGGAGGCTACAACAGACGCTATATGGTTCTCTACACTGTCTTCCTTTGCCATTTTACATTCCAGTTGGCGGATTCTTTTATCTGCTTTTGGTGTCACTGATGTCAAAAGTACAAAGGCCTGGTTTATCCGTGGGAGAGAACGTTCCAACAAATCCTATTTTTAAACTCCGACTTCTATCAGCAGTAAAAGAGAAGGTCCTACAGGCATTGAGGAAAAACCAGGAAGGAGTTTTATAAGAAAAGATAAGCCATTGTGCAAAGGGCACAATCTGTTTATGTTTTAGAGGGAAAGTGCTTATATTCAAGAGTTACTTGTTCTTTGGCATATTCACGTTGCTTCTTGGGAGACGTTTAAAATGATGGAGGGTAATTACTTTTGGAGGGAAGCATATTGTGTGTGGCCGAGCCCGACTATATTATTTGACTGCTCGCAACTCTAGCGCAGCATAAGAACTGCTCTATTAATTGAGCCTTTTAAAAGCTGGACAGACGTCTGCAGACATAATGTTCCGGCACTTACGAGTCCTGGAAAGGAGGATTTGGATTTTCTCTTTCTGTCCTTTTTTTTTCAATTCACTGGTTCTTGCTGGCTAAATTGTGCGTGTCAAATCTGAGACTTGACAGAGATTAGATTCCTGCACGCTTAATAGGACGCAGCGACGCATCTGGCTTTCGCGGAGCCCACCAGGAATTCTCGCTCGAGGTGGTCTGAGCCTTCAGCTCTCTATTCTTCACCGCTTGAACAATAATTGAATAGTTCCGAAATTTTAATCATGAACGACACTCGAGTCGTCACTGTTTACTTTTCTCTCAAGTAAGAAAGCTTCGCCTGCTGGCGGCGGGTGTCTTACGCTAATGGAGTCCAAAGTTAATTAAAAGCTCACTTTTGTTTGGCACTGGCCCAGAATGCAACGGGTTTCCCGTTTATCCTCACTGGCACTCTTCATGGTTTGCCCGAGGGCACGTAGGAAGACGGGCGGGAGGGAGAAAAACACTAACTATGCCGTCATACCTTACATAGAATATGTGAGATTTATATCTCTCTGTCTGTCAGTCGCTTGCATGATGACTTTCTAATTTTACATTTTGGAAGACTGGATTAAAAGCAGTTGCTACATATCTGTTGAATTAGTTATGAATCTAACTGTCTATCTCTAGTCAACTAGTTTTACTAGCTTTTGTGTCGTGCACTCGCTATGAGACTTTTGGTGCTGGACCAAAGTGAAGGAAAGCAGGCATTGAGGCAGGGGTGCTCAAAATAAACATGGTATGTACTGCATTTTCCGGACTATTAGTCACTCCGGACCATTATGCATAATTAAGAAGGAAATATCATGTGTGAGTCACACTCAGACTTTAATTAACATTTTTCCGTTCTAGTGTGAAAATAACATTTGAAGTGATGTACTGTACCGGTAATAAAAATTAGACACTCAACGATATAACAATGTGTTAATTATTTTACAGACAGGTCAAAACGGAGTACAAACTATGAAAATAGACAATGTGGTAATGTCAAAACCAGCAACAAAGTCACAAACAAACAAGGGGGCACCAAACAATGAAATGTCGGACGGTCAAAATAAAAAATAAAATTACAGAGGCTGCAGATGCCAGCAGACCTTCTCCACCGTTATGGGGCGGCTGAAGGTCCTTGCCCCTTGACGCCGAGCAAAAAACCAGAAGCAGCCAAGGGTCTTTCTTTTCGCCCTGGGGACTGGAACCAGAAGCGGCGAAGGGACTTTCTCCTTGTCGACCAAAGGGGAACCAGAAACGACCAAAGGGCATTCTCCTTGGCGCCTAGAAAGGGAACAGAAGTGGCCGAGAGGCCTTCTCCTTGCTACCAAGTGTTGGGATTTTTCAGCTTTAATTTTTAAAAATGTCAGGATTGGAACGAATTATTCTTTACTGCAATCAGTATCCAGATTTGCCTCTAGTTGTTGCTTGTGCTCCACAATAGGCCTTTTTTTCTCTGCGGATGCAAGAAATTCCTACAATGATTAAAAAAAAATACGTTATTACGTTGAGTTCTTTGAGTTCTGATATGAATTACTAATCCCAAGAAAATTGATTTTATGAACCAGGACAATTGAACTATAACACACAATTTATTAACAAAGAGAATCAATGATGGGAAATAAAAAAGGCGGGGGGAGTGCCGGTGATGATGGGGGTTTTCAACCGCTGAAAGTCTGGAAGTTACTTGCACAAAAAGAAAGTTTCCGCTATAATCCAAGTGGATTTGAGGAGATTCCCTTGTACAGTAAAAAATTCCCAAGAACCAGAAAATATGGAGTTAAATCTGAAGCCGTCACCTTACTTGTCATTTTGGAGATATTTGGTCTCGTGCTCCGGATGGTCGCAACCCGGACCCACGTGGTGAACTCAAGACCACAGTGCAGGCCCACACGGCCACACCAAGCGACCGTCGTGCGAGACGAACAAGCCAGGCAGGAAGGAGAAAAGAGAACGGCTATCGCTCAGCTAATTCTTTTTAAATGGACCAGTGACGCTCGACCAGATCGTGGCGTGGTCTCAGATATCTGATACCCTCAGTATCGGGTGATGTTGTTTGAAATTGATAAACTTGTTAGAAAGCCAAAGAAGTAAGAAATGTGCGTAATGTTCTGTACTTGGGAATGTCCCTCCGATCGACATAACTGCTTACGGTGAGAACAGGATTTTTTTCAATACATAGCCTTTTGCGTTTTAACTACATTAAAAACTTCATGGTGTCAGATTTAATTATGGTACATGGCGAATTGGTATGTCCGGGAACTGTCCAAAAGGGGACGCAGTCATTCCATCCATCCAAGTTATTTGAACTGGGCGACTTTAACTGTTCAGTTTTTGTTTGTGGAAAAGAAAGAAAAAAGATTAATGTGGTGGTCATTTTTGTGCTGGGCTTATGCCCTACACAAGACAGGAAACAGAAGCGGTCAAGGGACTCGTCAATTATTACAAACTCTCCCTTTATACTTGTTGTCAGAGGTAACGATTTGGTGCATCACCGAAATAGTTTAGATTTTGCCTGACACTTCCTCTTATTTTTGCATGTTCTTTTCCATTTAAAAACATCATCGGAATTCTCATTGCTTGACCTGGTTAGCTTTTTTTCCTTGCAGCACTCCCTTTTCAAGGTTGAAAGATGGTACACCATTTCTTCCAATAAAACAATAAGAATATTCTCCACAGGGTTTCCATCCGCTTCTCAGTTTTTGGAGCTCAGGAGTAAAAGATGTGGCGTTTCCATAGATGTGAAAAGAGAAGAAGTACCTGAGGCACTATACGTCTCTTTCACTTACATTTGTCCTTGCTTCTCACATTAAAAGCTGATGTGATAATGTGTTGCACTTTTTCAGGCTGCAAGGAATAGGTGCGGGTGGATGGGAATTTATGTTAAAAAAAAAAAGAAAGAATCTTTGGTGTTGTTTCAGTGTAGCGAGGATCAGATTTTGGTTAATGTGGCTCGAAGGCCGGTGTCACAGAGGAAGCAGCAAAAGACTCTAACCTAATTATCCAATTCACTGGCGTGTTGGCTTCATGGCAATTTCTGACTTATTTTTGTCGAAAAGATTAAAGTGATATAGCCTCTCGTGGATTGATTTTGATTCTGTTTTTGCTCACAATCATTTAGAAATTATATAAAAAGGTGAAAATGGATACATGGAAAACATTCAGTGCTTAAGGTTATTGGGTTCTGTAAAACCTGTGATTTCATTTTACGCACCCGTGCTAGCGGGATCATTGCGGCAGCAGTCAGAAGGATGGAAACTAGCGTTGACTTCACATCCCACTTTGCTAAACAAAAGGGTGATATCCGTTTCCTCTTTGTCCAAATGTGGCCTTCTGATTTTAGCTTATCTTATTTGGAATGATATTCATTAGATACATTTCTGCTATAAAACATGTAAATGTAGCTTGCACAAAATTGGGTATACAGACGCTCCCCTACTTATGACCATTTGACTTACGATAAACAGTAGATGCGAACATTTTTCTCGGGTTGTCGAAAAATATCTGGACATCGCTGTTATTTAGATTTTATATTGTGTGAACTTTTTCCGAGTAGAGGACATTACTGTAGTGCTTCTTTCTGCCGCTACCGGCGTGTGGCGCTGTGAGAGGTCACCCAGCATCCACCCTGAAGAAGAAAAAATCCACTTCCTGTTCCTAATTCGTGTGTAAACATTATTTACTGTCTATACTATGTCTATATTATATCCAGCGCGCCAACTTTGATATTTTTAATGTTTGATATCTCGTGCATCCATTCAATATGGTTGGTGTAAAGAGTAAAAAAGAGGCGAGCCGTTTCTTTTGAAATGAAATTGGAATAAGAAAGCTTGATGCGGTTGAGACAATCGCTTTTTTTCAGCCATTCTCTAACATGGCGGAGGACCCCTTGAAGCTTATCTTCCAAAAGTAAGTTACACTTAACTTTATTAATCTTTATACAGCATATTCTTTTATGAATTTTTTATTTTTTAGTACAAAACAATACAGGTTCCTTATACAAGCCTTAAACATATAAAATATAGCACTGAAGGGACTTACGAACAAATTCGACTTACGAATGATTGTCCAGAATCTCGTTTGTAAGTAGGGCAGCGTCTGTATAGTCAAGACACTTGTTGCTTTTTTTTTTTCATTACCATAATCCGATTTTTTATTAAATCCAACATATACGTTTTAATCGGAATAATTGCATTCTCAATGGAATTACTTTAATAGCACTCGTGTTTTTCAATGACGTTACTGCATTGCTTGTACAACAAATAACTCCTATTCACCGGAAAACTTTTTGCATAATACTTGTAGTTAACATGCAGATCTTCTTGGTTTGCAAATCTGAGAGTGACGTTGTTTGAGGAAAAGCTGAGGATTTGTATCCATCGATTCGTAATTTTGTTAAAAAATGTAGGCAACACCTAAAATGTTGCCAATTCGATCTTTTGCACTCCTGTCAAACTCATGGCCACACGGGCCAAATAAGGCCCACCACATAATGTAGACAATGCTAAAAGCACAAGAGAAATTTGAAGAACTGCATTTACTTTCCAGTCAACAACACAAAATGTAAAAGAGCCATACATTATTGAACCCAAAAACAAAATAAAAAATAATAATTCTAAAGCCTCAAAAATTAAAGTCCTATGTAAGCCTTATAATGAAGGAAACACATACTGTATCTGTTTATAGGAAAAATACAGTATATTTTTCAATAATCGGACATTTTCCCAAAAGCACTAGGGAGCATGATAAAGCCGCATCTAGCTCCAGAGCAAATTTAGCAGGCCAAGAACTCCAACTTTGTTGGCAATGGAAAGCATCTTCTTCTGCCATTTTCTCTCAGCCGCTAGTGCTTTTGTGGGTCCAGAGCGTTTTGTTGACATGATGGCTTTTAGAGAAACCTGAAATTCCAAAAGATTTACACATACATAATGTAGGTTTGTCAAGCTGGATTAGATTGGCGTAACACTCAGACCGCAATGTCATTGTCGCAGAGGCAGACACAAGCAGACAAGGGGCGGGGTGACTGTTTAGCTATTCAGAATGCAGAACACAACGCAGGATGAAAATCTACAAACTAGCGAAACTGCGATAAATGAAGTGTGATACAGCAAGGGATTACTGTATTTTACTTCTGCCTTATCTTGAAGCCAGACTTTTTGTAAAACACTCTAACGATCGCATTCGATTTTTGGTTTGGTAAAAGTTTGCCGCTTCCGTTTTTAAACTTGCACAACAGCGTCATCTGCTGTCGTTTGAGATTGCTGTGCCGGCTGGTGGCCCAAATTGTTAAATGTGTTGTCGGGCTGCTATATGTTGTCGAGAGACAAACTTTGAGCTCATTAAAACAAAGCTAATCAAAGGACAGAAAAACAGAACTAATGCAGACAATGCAAGAACAAGGATACGCAATCCCAGAGCGGCGGGCTGCATTTAGTGAAAAAACATGGCAAAAAAAACCTGGAAGAAAAAAAATATCCTACTTTTGGATTTGATACCTCAGTAATATATGAGGGGTATTTTTCTGATATCATCACCCCTATCTAATAAACTTTTTTTGATTTTTAAAGAATATATTTTGCAAAATATTGCACATTCCTTTTAGACAAAAATAAAATGATGACCAGGGTGGCACCGCAGGTTTAGCGCGTCTGCGGCACAGTTCTGAGGTCATGGGTTTAAATCCAGCTACGAACCTTCCTGTGTGGAGTTTGCATGTTCTCTCCATGGTTACATGGGTTTCCTCCAGGCACTCAGGTTTCCTCCCACATGCCAAAAACATGCATGTCAGGTAAATTGGCCGGTCCAAATTGTCCCTAGGCGTGAATGAGAGAGTGACTCGTCTGTCCCCGTTTGCCCTGCAACTGGCTGGCAACCAGTTCAGGGTGTCCCCCTGCCCACTGCCCGAGGATGGCTGGGATGGGCTCAGGCACCCCCGCGACCCTACTGAGGATAAGCGGTACAGATAACTGATAGACGGCAAATAATCACCAAAAATTGAAGATATGTATTTTTTCGAATAGCAGTTTCAACACATTTGAGTATCTAAAAACCAAAGTAGTACATTTGAACTTAAAACGCCAGACGGCTGCTTTTTCTTTTTAATATGCTGGAGAGGGATCGGGTTTTGCGCGTAAAAATAGAGTTCGTGATAACATCTACGGCTTTTTAATGTCAAAAGTTTAGCGTGTATGAAAACGAAATGAGAATAGGCGCCGAGTTCTGCCCGCTCTGACTTCTCTTGCCCCGATTTAACAGCCCAAACACGCGGCATGCAAAACTCCGAGTTATCGGCCATCTGGAAGCAGAGAAAGCCGGCATTCATTAGCGTCACAAAGAGGCCCTCACACGGGCGTCCTCGCATCTGCCCGTCCGTCTTCCTTGCTTTTGGTTCCTCCAGCTTCTGCATCATTTAAAACGGTGGTTCTTAACCTGTGGGTCGGGACCCAAAAGTGGGTCACAGACTTGTTTTCAGTGGGTTGCAGGCCTTTGCCTTGGCAAAATCATTTGAAAAAAGAAAATAACTCAGAGTCAATGACACTCCTCACCAGTAGATGGCAATGAATCCCTGCAAATGCATGTCTATTTCACACCTCAATAAAGAAAAGGTAAACTTTGTTAAAACATGTCAAGCATGGCCAAAGGCAGATTAACCAGAGAATAAATGAGATAAGGATTTTACTATATTTGAAGACCAAGATACTGAAGTAAAGCGTTCTTTATTTCGGTAAAAATGTATATGTGTATTATTCAGGGCGAACTTAAAAACATAATCTTACCTGTAGAAAAATGTAATCAGTAACATAATCCAGATGCTATGACATTGAGGTAGTAATAAGTACTTTTGATTACTTTTGGATTACGGTAATACCAATTATGATAATCAAACACAAAATAAACAATACAAATAAAATAACTAGATTTTGTTTAAAATACATGAACAATTGTAACCAGGTAAAGTAAATTGAGGAAAGTTGCCCCAATTTTAACCACTTAACATTGTTTATTAAGCAAAAATAAAAGGTTTTATTTCACATGGCAAACAATATACGCTCTGCTTCAGTTCACATTAAGAGCACAATAAGAAAAAATAAATTGGTTTTAGACAAACAAAAATTTCCATCTTGGGATATATTCAAGTTCAAGTTTTACTTGTCTGAAGTTGGGATGCCGAACCTCTTGACAATATTCAGATATCTTTGGCGAAGTAAAACATTGTCACGATATAACAACATGGTGGTCGTGTAGCAAGTTTGAATACAAATTAACTGTCATCTTTTGTATTTTGCAATCCATCCTATTTACTAAATGTCCCTTAACGCATCACTAGCATGCAAAAGCGTTTAGCTCACGAAACTACAGGCTCGCGGCAATTCAACAAAATGAGTGCTACATTGGATGAAATAAAATACAGACATTGAGAAAAGTGCTTTTACCTGCAACACAGTGTGACAAACATCAAATCTGTACAATCTGCGCTACATATATGGATGATACCACTGTCACCCGCGTCAGTTAAATTATGATAGACACAATTAATCTATCAGCGGATTATGTATGTGTAATTGTGCTCTGAAATCAACTGTAATCCTGCAAAGTAATCCGTATTTCAAATAAGTATACCTGAGATTTGGTTACGTCTTTTTTTCTGATACTGTAACGGAATACAATTACTTTTTTTGACATTCTAATAACAAATATACTGTATTGAAGCATATTTACATTTTTCCTCTTTTTAAAACATTAAAATGTCAATTAAATTGTATATGTGCATTATTTTGACCTCTACATGAAGCTGTATTGAGTAGTGCAACCAAAAAAGAGTGATAAAAGTCATATGAAAGAACATAAAATACGGAGACTGAGAAGTAACCACAACGCATCATTTTATTTTATTTTTTGCCTAGCCTTTTGTATGAAAAGAATAAATGAAGAAAGTAAAATGAAAAAGAAAATAATCCAAAAAGAAATTAAAGGAAAATAAAAATAAATGGAAATGAGAAGAAAAAAGAAAAAAAGGTTAAAAAAAGAAAAAGAAAAAGAGTAGGAAAAACAAAAAAAAGATAAAAAACAGAAAAGGAAAATCATAAAAGAAGAAAATAAGTAAGAAAGATAAAAAGGAAAAGGAAAGATGAATATGACCAAAAAACATGTAAAAAGAAGATAAAACAGAGGAAAAAGAGAAAAAAAAGAAGGGTAAAGTGGTCGGGGAAAGAAGAATAAAGGAAGTTTGTGGTCTAATCATGGTAGCAAGAAGGCGGACGATGCTGTTAGCTTTTCAATCAATACATTTGTGTTAAGAAGCAATGATTTCAAAGTTCTGTTTTGCTGAATACATTCTAATGACGAAGAATTCAAGCTCGTTCTCCTTCATCATTGACACTCGCCGACACTATATTTTCTGTGGAAATCCACGCAGCACAATGAGAGTACGAGCCTCTGCCCAGGCAACCTAGTTTCTCTCCTTGGTTGCCGTGGCAACCCTCACCGAGGAGCGTTAACCTCGCCAACACCGGATCACAATGCCTCATTCCAAATCAAACAGCATGTTAGCATAGCTTGCGCTATTCTCATTTAAGAAAGAATTCACAATGACTCATTCTGGACAAAAGGAACTTCCGTCACTGCCTTTTCTTGAACCTGCACGGATTAGAAAGGAAGCTCCTGGGTGGAGCCATAAAACATTCATCCACAACGTTAAGATTTTATATTCAGCCGCACAGATTTATCGTGAGGCATTTTCTCACTCGAGGTCACCTTCCGTGCTTTACAAACATGAAAAAAATCATAAAAGGGACTTCCTGATGTCCACTGTGCGAGCTCTTCGTCACCCTCTGGACTCTGGTCAATGAGGTCATCGCAAAAGAACATTGGAGTTATCCGTCTCATAAACAAAGAGCAGGTTCATATTTGACAAAACTCTAAAAAGGCTAACGGAAACAAATCAAAAACAAATATGGTTGCTATGGAGACTGCCAGTGAACGGATTCTCCTTACAGTTGCTTTTTGAATTTGGAAGTAAAGCGTTTCATCCCCGCATCATTTTTTCCGGAGACAGGGTCCTAAGAACCTGTAGATGCTCAGACATGCACCCTGAACACCATAGTCACCTGTGACCATAATGAAGTGGATGCATAATAGCGGCACTATCAAGTGACCAAATAAACTGTCAAATGATGAGCTAAATGATTGCCATTGAATAGCAATAGAATTGACCAATCAAATTAAAACAGACTAGAGCGACTCAGGTAGAACTGGCATGATCTGGTACGCCATCTTCACCAGAGTGCGCCAACCAGGTGGTGTGGTACTAGGCCCATCTGTGCCTCATCTCCCCATACCTGATGGTGATTACTCTTACCCTTGATGATAGTGTTTTACAACCTTTTTTACGCCAAGGCACATTTCTTTCATTTAAAAAATTCAGTGGAAGTAAAAGTAAATCCAAATGAAAGATAGCTATTGCTAGACCACACAGGCACACAAATTGTATATTTCCCAAGTCACAGTACGACAAGTTGACTGAACCATTGACTGAAAATGATCTGCATTTATATAGCGCTTTTCAAGTCAATGACTTCCCAAAACGTTTTACAGTGTGCTTCACATTTCCCAATAGCGGCCTTGTATTGCATCCACGTAAGACTCTAACCTGCTTATTGGGGTTATTAGGGGTTCAGTGTCTTACCCAAGGAGAGTTCGACACGTAACACGGACAAGCCGGGATTCGAACTGGGATCCCTTGATCCCAAGACGAGCGCTTTACCTCCTGAGCTACTGCCGCCCCTGTTGACTGTTCAGATAGCACACAGGGTTTGGGTCATTGCCACTTCCATCTTGTCTTTGTTACCATGTCAGGTTCGAAAGCTTTGCTGGTTGTTTTAAGACCTGGTTTGTTTTTGTTTGTAATTGTTTTTTTAGTTAATAAATACCATCCTTTGTTGAGCACACCTGCCTCTATCCCGGCTTTCCTGCCTGTCGGTACACCTTCGTAAACGTGACAGAATTATCTGACCACCTTAAGACCCTGCGGGAAGCTTCCACATCCCTGTCTTGGGGCGAGGGGAAAGTCCCTCTGCCACTTTTGTATCCTATCCAGGTGGCAAGCGAAGGGTTCCTCGACGTCTTCTGTATCCTGTCCCAACGGTGGGGGGAGGGTTTCTCAGCCTCGTCTCGTACATGTCCTGGCGACAGGAAGGTCACTCAGCCGATTCAGTTCTCCCTTTTTCTTGCGAAATTATTTTCTATTATTATTTTCTCCTCCATTATCTTTTTTTATTTAATGGGCCGTCTGGCAGTTAATCCTTTAGGGGTAAATCATGTCAGGATCTGGCTCACCACCTTCACCCAAGGGTGGCAACCAGGGGGAGTGGAACAGGGTATATGAAATTGAAATGAAATGTTTATTGAAGGTATTGTTGGATACATTAATCAAAACATGACACAAAGAAAAAAACTAATGCTGAGAGTGAGCATGGCCAAATATGGTCACCTTACGCCCCCTCCCCTAAGGAAATTTGACAGATCTGTTTCTGCCAACCTTTGCTTAAAGGTTTGCACCGTATTTGCACTAATAACCCGGTCAGGCAAAACATTCAAAATTTTTGGTATCCTGAAAGAAATAAAGTTTCCATGCAAGTTGCTGGTAGGTCTAGGCACCCGTAACTTATATCTGTGACCACGTAAACCATCAACATGACAGAACTCAAAAAATTGATCAAAAGGCACATCTATCATTCCATGCCGTACTTTGAACACAAAAATTAAATCAAATCGAATTCTACGGAGTTTCAAAAAGTCCAAGTTCAGTCTTTGTAGTCTTTCCGGATATGACAAGCTGTGCATCCCAGGTATCCGCTTCGTATACCGTCGTTGAACTCCTTACGTGCGCCTAATCTCTTCACACCTGATGGGGATTACCCTGACCCTTTTTAATGACTGTTTGGACAGCACGAGGGGTCGGGTCTTTTCCACTTCCCTCTGTCTTCTGTTACCATGGCCGGTTTGTATTTTGTTTATGGTTTGGACATTTTCCTGGTTGTTTAAAGGCCAGGTTTTTTTTTGTTGATCCTGTTTTTTTTTGCAATAAATCCCATCCTTTGCTGAGCACACCATCCTCCATTCTGGCTTTCCTGCATTTGGGTCCACCTCCGCAATTGTGAGACTGATTGTGAGCAAGCCAAATCCATTACCTTAACTCAACTTTATTGTCAAACATGCTTTATGCACAACATGCAACACAAATGAAAGTATTCTTTCTTTCCTGTGTGTAAACGTGCAATAAATATGGAAAAATAAAAAGAACAAATAGTAAGCAGCAAGGTAAAAAAAGAATAAAGTATGAATATAAAAATATATAGGTTCTCAAATAAAAAATGTGAAAAGTAACTTAAATGGAGCAGTTTTGCAGTGATTTTGTAGAAGGCAGAGGGGTGGGAGAAGGAAGGTTTAGAGAGAAAGTTCAGAGTCCTAACAACATGATTGAAGAAGCTGTCTTTGCAGCTGCTGGTTCTAACTCTGAGACTCTGCAGCAGGTTGAAGAGGCTGTGAGATTGATGGGTTGGGTCACCTGCAATCCCGGTGTCTTTGTGGGTGAGGCAGAAGTTGTAGATGTCTGTTGTTGATGAGACCCACCACAGTTGTGTCATCCGCAAACATAACGACTAGGTAGGAGCTGGATGTTGTGGTGCAGTTGTGGGTCTGCAGAGTGAAGAAGAGGAGGCTCTGCACACAACCCTTGGGGGCACCCATTTTTATTCTGATAGTGCTGGAAGTGTTGCGACCCGAAATGCCTGTGGTCTTCCTGGGAGGTAGTCGAACAGCCAATTACACGGGGAGGTGTTGAGTCCTAACCGATCAAGTTTGTGGATGAGCTGCAAGGGATTATAGTATTAAATGCTGAGCTGAAGTCAATGAACAGCTTTCTGACACAGGGCTCTTAACTGCTCTTGCTTTTGCACTTTAAAATATATACAGTATATGTAAACTTCCAATTGAATGGATAACATGCTTCTTATGAGGCTCATTTCCAATGAGATGGCCTCCTTCAACCACTTGAAACAATGTGTGTTTTCCTCTGACAAACACACAGCAAATTACCCTCGCCGCTTTCTATTTGTCGATCTCGGTTCTTGGTTCTCTCCCAGGCCACCGGCAACCAAATACACAGTTCTCAGGGAAAAGAAAGAAAGGAAACCTTTACTCGCGTTTTTTATTTAGCCTTGTATAAGCATATTACAAGCCAGCACTATACATCAATGCTTTAATGAGGATTTCAGTTTGTGAGGTTTAATTTTACTTGTGGTCATTTTTTTCCCGTTGCTGCTACTTAAAAGACTGTAAATGATTACTTTAAGTGTTCGACAGGTGCTTGTAATCCTTAAAGATGCTTGAATTTGAATGAGTTTTCAAGGACTGAAAAGTGCTTGAATTTTGGGTGAAGTGCTTCTAAATGCTTTAAATTGTTGCTGTGTCTCTAAAGAATGCATGAAAATTACGCTGACACTTCTTTCTGGTGGCACTGTTTTGCCACTGCACTGTGGCTGGCATTAGTTTGTATGCCATTGTCCTATGAAGCATCATCGCCCCCCCCAGGTTGTCGCGGACAGGCGCATAATCAACCTAAAAAGGGCATTATGAAATGTCCAAGGTTTTTGTATCAATTATGGACATTTATAATAACCCATGCAAAAAGTAAAGTTGGCATTTCCCAGGGTTAAATTGTAATGGGAAGAACTTCCTGCAACTGAAAATGTAAACTACATATTACTTTGATTTTTACCAAACACTTATATAGGGAGATATTTGTCAAAAAATCTAATTCATACACTATTTACCCAAGATCCGAAAAAACACAGAGTTAAGATCGCATGTGTAATACATAGATATATTTGTAAATCTGCAAAATGCATGATTTACATTGGATATTAATGGTACTGAGGAAATTGAAAAATTGGCTTTAAAAGTCCTTAAAGAGTGATTGAATTTGGCCATGAAAAAGGTGCGAAAACCATGTATTCTAAATAAAGTGCAGAAATTAAAGACATGTATGTATGAAATGGGGCAGCACGGCGGCGCAGTGGTTAGTGCGTGTGCGGCACAGTTCTAAGGTCTCGGGAACCTCCTGTGTGGGTTCAAATCCAGCTACCGGACTTCCTGTGCGGAGTTTGTATGTTCTCCCCGTGCTTGCGTGGGTTTCCTCCGGGCACTCCGGTTTCCTCCCACATTCCAAAGACATGAATTTTAGGTGGATTGGCCGGTCCAAATTGTCCCTGGGTGTGAATGAGCGAGAGAGTTGTCTGCCCCTGTGTGCCCTGCAATTGGCTGGCAACCAGTTCAGGTTGTCCCCTGCCCACTGCCCGATGATTGCTGGGATGGGCTCCAGCACCCCTGCCACCCAACTGAGGATAAACGGTGCAGCTAATGAGATGAGATGAGATGTATGAAATGCAGTAAAACCCTTTACCAGACTCAGACCCTCTAATATGTTGCAAAAGCAAAGACCGTAATGTCATTACCACAAAGTATGCCTGAACTATGAAAGCCACATGTGATTTAATGTACAATCTACGAAGTGAATATAAACAAAACCATTTCGGAAATGGATCGAACTTGTATTTCTTTCGTGATCTTCCCCCAAAAAAATAGACAGGAAAATTGTTTTCCCCAGTTATTTGGGATCTGGTATCTGTATCTTCGTACGTATGCCCGAAGGCTTTGAGAGAGAGGTGCACTGTACAATCCGGCTCATCTCTGAAGAGTAGCAGGACGCTTTACACTGACAAAAAGGTGCTGTATCTAGTCAAGTTACATTTCAAGTCACATTTATTTGTATAACCCTTAATCAAAAGATGTCTCAAAGGACTGCACAGGATTGCAATTACACCATCCCCTGATCTTAAACCAACATGCGAGTAAGGAAAAACTCTAAACCTCAGCATGAGGAAAATAAGAAACCTTGAAAAGGGGCTTCACAAGAGGTAATCCCCCTTCCAGGATGACCAGGGTGCAATTGATTTAGCATTGGGTAACAGTTCAAATAACATAGTGAACATCTAAGGCTTCTCCTGCTACTGGTAAACATGGAAACCAGTACTATCGGTTTCATACGGAGGAGCAAACCTCTACCCCCCCCAAAAAAATGAATAAATAAAAATAGTCAGAAGAAAGATAGGCGCCGCCAGGCTGTACTAGCCCAGGACATACCACTCGGAAGTTGGGCCCTGGCCAACCTGGTAGTAAAGAAATTCTTGAACAGTGATGACCAAGTCGGCGTAATAAAGGAATAATAAATAGAAACTGATTATGACTTTTTTTTCCTTAAATGCCATTTAAAACCCCGTATAACCAAAGAACAATTTTCCTCTTTGGAAAATTATGACCTGTGGGTTCTCAAGGGTTAAGACAGTTTTCCCTTCACAATTGCTATCAAGGCGGCGGTGGCACGGCATTCATCTTCTGAAGGCAGCTGGGTTAACAAACCGTAAAGATAGCATCCTCTCACAAGAAGACATCCATCCTATCCATTCAAGCAGGGTCTCCATCACCTTTGTTTTTCCTTCTTTGCAACTTCAAAAAAAAAACAACACCTTGCTGCTTTTCCTCTCAACACCAACGGATTCGACAACACAAAGCCTGTTCTGGCGCAGCACCGTGGCTCCTATTCAAAATTGGTTTCATGTGACAAATACGAGCGTGCTCGTAAGCTTAGCATCCGTCGAACGGCGCCGCCAGAGGCTTCGTGTTGTCCATTGAGGATGTTCTACATTTTCTGGAGACTGCATTTACATGAGGCTGTTTCACTTAGAGAAATATTCAACTTGCAGCGTTTGTACAACCTGCCCCCGTGATAGCATTTACTGTGTGTTGTCTTCTGCAGAACACAATGCACGATGAAAATATGCAAAGTATTGAAACCCTAAAAAGAACCTCACTGTTTAAGTCAAAACATTGATGTCTACGCCACAAGTTAAGTCACTTCTCTTCTATGTAGCCTTTTGAAATCCAGCAGCTTAAAAATACATCATCACCGTATATATTGAAATTGCTATTCTGTTTTTAATATCAGGCAAAGGCAAAGTAGATTTCATATGATGTCAGTTCCTTTTTTTGACTATTATTGTGCTCTGTTGCTCGTTGTAGTGGCATCATTGTTGCTACCGGCCAATCATGGTACTGTTCTTTGATTTCTCACCCCTTAGTGCTGACATTTTTTGTAATAAAGAAGGGGCTCAGGGAGGGCGTCAGAATGGGAAATTGAATTATCTTATCTGAAAGCTCCTTACTCCTGTTTCTCCTTGCAAGTTCAGAAATGAATTGATGGCTTCGCTCCTCTTTTTTGAGTGTCTACTAAAGCTCTAAAGTTTAGACTTAACATTTGGTACTTCAAACCAGCAAGAGATGTCTTTGTTTTGTCATAATCATCTGTCAAAAAGATTCTTTCTTTTCCTACATCATCCATCTTGTATTTTTTTGGGGGGGGGCTTGCGTTTTCTCAGCAGGGTAGTGATGGTGGCGTTCCTATTTCTTCACAGGCGAGCCGAGGCTAGTCGGCTCCATTAAATAAGCAAACTCAGACGACAATGCACAGCGGCGTCACATGCCGTGCCTTAGAAGCAAATGGGGGCAAACGTCATTTTCCAGGAGAGCCTGTGCGTCTTTGCAGATCTCCGAAAAAGATTGAATCTGCTCCTTGATAAATTCACAAAATGAAGTCTCTACAAGCCGCTGCTACATGGTTGTTACGCGTGTATTTTTCGATGCCGATTCAGCTCCCGTCTTAGGCCGATTTATTTTAGGTGTTGTCGCTTTGAGCTTAACCAAATGAAGCAAACATCACATCCGCGGGCTATGCTAGGCTTTGCCAGTGCGCAGGCATTATGAGTAATTAATCTGAAAGTGCTATGATTAATCCTGCTACTTTAGCGCCTGGGGTGAACTGCATGTCGCTGGAAAAATCTCATCTAACAGATCCTCCTGAGAACAAACGGTCCAATTTAGCTTCCTTAAAATCAGTGCTAAGTGTCATCTCTCATTATGTCATAAAGAGGCTACAAGATAGCTGCAAACTTGTTTATACGTCTTGGAATCAATCATTACTCAATTAGTATTTTTAGATTTAGCAACGCATGAATAAGTATGAGTTTAGAGGAAGGAGCAACATTTCACTGGTGAGATTTTGCTGAAAAATGGTTTCTCCAAAACACTTGTCCATTTATTTCTACTTGAAATTGAATTATCTTTATTCCAATGCCATTTAGGCGCCCGCTTTGAGACTGGGAGGTCGGTGGTTCGCGCCCCGGCCGAGTTATTCCTAAGACTTAAAAAGTGGTCGGCGGCGCCCTCTGTTGGCTGCGGCTGCATCGGCTCGCTACAACGGGTCAGGTGCAATCGACATTTCGTTCTGTGTACATTGTTACACAGAATGACAATACAAGGAAATTATATTATTATTATTATTATATTATATTAACGTTGTAAAACATTGTATGAAACAAGATCACACATGACACTCTAAGGTAAACATGTAATAAATAGTTCAAAGAGAAAAAAGGGAAAAGACTGTCAATATAAATAGTCAAGTCATGTTTATTTGTATAGCCCATGCATAATTTTGTATGATACCACCAGGACCTTAAAATCACATCTTAAGCTAACAAGGACCCGAGGCAGGTTAGCCAAAATCGAGGAATGTGATGAAATTTTCTTGTCTTTAAAAGCCTTGCTGCAGCATTTTGTACCAGCTGCAGGCTCTTGATTTTGGACTTTGGGAGACCGGAGAGTAGTATATTATAGTAATCGAGACAGGAGGTAACAAACGCATGAATTATAATTTGCGCATCAGACTGAGACACCATAGGGCGAATTTTTGCAATGTTGCGAAGATGGAAAAAAGCGGTTCTAGTAATATTCTAGATGTGTAACTGGAAGGACAGATTGGGGTCAAATTTTACACCTAGATTCTTGACTGAGTCACTCTGGGTGATATGTCAATATTCAGAGCAGTGTTAGGGACCAATAATTAACATTTCAGTCTTTTTAGGTTTTTAGTTAAGTGACATAAAAAAAAAAATCTCAGTGAGGCAGGTCTCCAAATGTCCACAATCAAGTGGGGCAGAGTCCTCCTTTGGGAGATACAGTTGAGTTTAATCTTCATAGAAATGGAAACTGACATTATACTGACATTATACTGACATTATACATAGGGTTACTTTACTTTTAACTTGATTACTTTCAATTACTTTTGGATTACTCCAATACAAAATATGCTAATAAAAGACAAAAGAAACTAAATATGAATACAATTATGACTCACAACACGTGGTAAGCTTTCTCTCCTGGCTTTGATCTCTTTGATCTCCGGCAAAACTAACATAAAATGCGACAGAAACAAAATGAAAATAAATCCAAACAGATTGCCAACATCATTTTTGCCGTTCCATGTATTCCGTTACTCCCCAAGCCTGCACAAAATGTAATAATTTTATTCATATTAATTTCTTTTGTCTTTTATTAGCATATTTGGTATTGGAGTAATCCAAAAGTAATTGAAAGTAATCAAGTTACAGTAACCCTACCCAGCCCTGCTGAAAAGAAGGAGACAAAGTACTGAGCCCTTCGGAATGCTACAGGTAACACTAAAGGGCTCAAAAATCAGTTTACCATATACAACACAGTGTGTCCTTTCTGAGAGGTAGTATAAGCAAAATAGGCAAAACATATCTAAAATATAATGCATAAAGACTGGCTCGAGTGATAATAATAATGCAATGTTTAGGAATAAAAAATAATAGCCCATCATAACCATAGGCCAATGAGAAAAGGTGCAATAACATTTAGCAGCAACAAAAATCCCCTAAATAAATTGCAATGTATATATTTTCAGTTTTGCGCAATAACATTTAGCAGCAACAAAAAAAGAAAAACACAAAATACAATGTTTTCATGTTGTTGGTTTACTAAAATAATCTCCAATTAATATTTCTGCCACTCAAAAAAGGCAGCTTGAATGCATATGCGTACGTAAACTATACGTGCAAATGATTGGATTATGTAAATAAACAATGACCTGCCATGCTGCTTTACTGTATAAGATGAAACTGTCTTTAGGCGAAATTCTTCTTTTGTGCACAACTGCAAAAACGACACATTCTGAACAATCTGCCCCGAATAATCAATTGGAATTCTTTTGAGAAATTCAAATTGCGGCTCATTAAATGAGCATCTTAATTGGACACACAAAGTGTGTAAAAAGTGGGACTGTTAGATAATGACCACCCAAGGTTAAATGTGCCACTGTTAAAAAAGGTGCTCCTTTATGCCGGTATGTAATTAGTTGCCGCATACAGTCGAATCATTATTCGGAATTAAAATCATGAATGAGGTCATTTATTTTAATGTTTTCCTTTGCTGTCTGGTTGAAGTCAACCAGTCGCGTTTTTGTTGAGAAAGCCGACCAGTCCGTTAGTCTTTTTGCATACATTCCACTTGGAGGATCTAACAATTTATTCATTGGCTCGTGTATGCAAAGAAAGCCACCTTGCTGACAATCTCAAGTACATAATTTTTTGATGCACGGCTGCCAAGGTTGAACAATTCATTGAGACTGAGGTGGCAGAGACGTCAGTCCGTATGCTGGGGGTCAGTACGTGCTTCACTGCCGGTGACTTTTAGGGAAATCCTTGGTCATTGGGTGAGTGCGAATGCAATGAGAATGGCAGCATTGTATGGGAATAAAAACAAATGATTACTGCAAGATTGGCGTGATTTTTTTCCACTGGTGAAAAGAGAATTCATTTCGGAGTGACTCTTTTACAGAGAAACAGACTTTAGGCTTTATATCAGCCATTCTTAACCTGGGTTTGATCGACCCCAGGGGTTAGGTAAGTCATTCTCTGGGGTTCGTTGGCGCCTCTGCTGTGAGGGTCAAGACACACAGGCCCATCATGCCTATCCGCAATGACATGTCCCGCTTGGCCATCATTGGCTGCAGATGATCATGTAACATTACTTGGCCAATCACTGCACAGTTTTTCAAGCTCAGGTGTGGTCCAACATGTTAAAGTCATCATAGTACGTCATGTAATTACTTTATATTACAATCTATACTATGTCATGTTATCGGACGAGTATGTACGATTCTAGCATATGGTCACTCTGCCTGCTCTTGGATTTGTTCACGGTGTTCGTCACTGGTGAACCTTTTAACTGCCGAGGCCGTCGAGGCACCCTGGGGATGGAACTTTGGAAAGGTTTTTCCACTGCTGAAGGTTCCTGGCCCGTTTTTGGGTCGGGGCAATGTTGACACCATTTGCTTTGTTAGTATGTCTATTTATTTAGATATTTTTGCAATAGTTTATTCATGTGTTTTTAATACAAACACTTTTTTGAATTATTTAATTATATAATTATGTACATTATTTCAAACCATCTATATATTCAAAGGAACAATTTTATTGTTTCATCCATTAGTTGATTGTTTCTTTAAATACATAAATTTTTCAAATAGTTTTGTTTCTAAATCCAAAGTCATTTTTTAGAGCATTTGATCTTTCACAAAAGGGTGTAACGTCTTTGCCACAAAGTTTGTTTTTTAACTAAGATATGAAAGCCACAAGTGATGCAATGCACGTTGTAAAGTGTAATACCGAAAATTTCGAAACAAAATATTTTTTTTCCCTGTGACTTCGGATCTACTATGCGCATGTTACACGCTGCCGCCCGCCATTGCCAAGGTATGGCTCATCTCTTAAGGCTGGATGACACTTCACACAATAAAAATCAACGTATATGGGGAAAGTGCTGTATCTAAATCAGATTTGTTTCATGTGAGGAAGGAAATTTCAACTCAAAACATGGCCTGGAGAGGGATAGGGGCTGCCAGGCTGCACTTTTCCAAGACACACCACTGAAGTGGTGCCCCAACTACGCTGACTGTTAAAGGATCTGTGGACCTTGGGAGTGAATGATCAGGCAATCCCGAAATGATATGATCAACATTTCAAGGAGTTGAGTTGACTTTCCCAGAACCGACTGGTATTGACACTGTGGCAAATGAGGGCGGCGTTGCAAGTTCACCTCAATTCCTCCCTTCCCTACCAGGGTGAAAGAATTGGGACAAAAAGGCATATCCAGTGTGCAGTGTCTGTCCAAATAAATTTGTTTTTAGGGGCCATGAGTCAGGGATTGCTGACCCAAGAGGAGTTAAGTTAAGGGCCATCTCCTTTGCAAAAAAAATAAATAAATGAAAGCAGAGCCGTCTTAGTTTAGTATTTCTTCAGGAGTCATGATGTTTTTTTGTGCCTGATAAACCAAATTTCACCAATTCTTTCATATTCTAGAAATAATTTGAGGACTGTATCTTTTTTTTTAAACGGATCGATATTTTCTTATTTATTACGAAGGGTGCCAAAGAGTATGAATAGCATTTTGAGCTATTTCAATGGGAAACGAGGGGTTGGTGCCCAAGACACAAAGCTGAAGGAAGGAAGGAAGGAAGGAAGGAAGGAAGGAAGGAAGGAAGGAAGGAAGGAAGGAAGGAAGGAAGGAAGGAAGGAAGGAAGGAAGGAAGGAAGGAAGGAAGGAAGGAAGGAAGGAAGGAAGGAAGGAAGGAAGGAAGGAAGGATGAAACGAAGACAGAAAGGAAGGAAGGAAGGACCTTCATTGTCATTATACAAGTATAACAAAATTGGAACGCTTCTTCTTTCAGTGCAAGGGCAAAAGGATAAAATCGTAAAAAAACAATATACTAAAGACCCAGTGTGTAAGATTTGAAAACCAGACGGCACTATTTTCTAACATCAACGAAAACCAGTGACACAGAGCACAGCATAGCAGCAAGTTGCCAGACAAACATGGCAGCAAACCTAGATAAGGATTTCACTTTGCAAAAGAAAAAAATATTCTCAAACTACGATTTTTTTTAATAAAAAATAACATTGGTATGATAGTTAAGGTGTTTTTGCCTAATATTCAAATTAATGTTTTTTTTACTGAGTGGAAGTTTTTTTTTTACCAGTAAGAGGTACTTAATGGTATATAATACCATATAAAAATTTATATCAACAGTGGCAATCATGCTGTTGATCTTATTTCAGAGTGGTAATGGCATTCGAGAAGATATTCTTCATTCTGTTAGTTCTTGCTCTGATGCACCTGTAGCGCCTTCCAGGGGGAAGCAGGTCGAATAGCTGGGCACTTGGATGCAACCTATCTTTAATTATGTTTTGGGCTCTGCTAAGGCACTGAGAGTAGATGTCCATCAAAGAAGAAAGGGGCAGGTTATGATGTGCTTCTTTCACTTTCCTCTGCAATTTCCCTTTGTCCACCTTAGTGCAGTTCCTGTACCAGATGGCAAGGCAGTATGTTAGAAGCTTCTTGATGGATGAGTGGTAGGCCAGCAGCAGCTTCCAGTATAGTTGGTTCCTCCTGGGAATTTTCCAAAAGTGTAAATGCTGCTGGACCTTCTTTATGATTTTTGCTGTCCAAAGATCAAAAGGTTTTAAGACCCCCAAGAACTTAAAAGCGTGGACCCTTTCCACACTCTCGCCGTTAATTTAGGTAGGAGGGAGGATCACTCCTGTTCTTCCTGAAGTCCACAATGATCTACTTAGTTTTATGTGTGTTCAGAGCTAGGTTGTTTTGAGAGCACCAGGTGGTCAGCCTCTGGGCATCCTCTCTGTAGGGTGCCTTCTTGCTTTGTGAGATCTGTGTCATCAGTGAACTTGACTGTAGTTGTAGGTGTACACGAGTGGGTTTAGCACTAGTGACCCAGTGCTAAGGGTGCGGGAAGAGGAGTGGTGGGGCCGAATCTCACAGTACGGCCAATGGCTTTATCAGACAATCGATGATTTATTTTTGCAGCCTTTTTGAATGACATGCCCCAAGGATCACCATCTCCGTACACAAGTAAGCAAATCATAAAGTTTTCTCATCAATGACATAATTTGTCGACCGGTGTTCTGAAATTCCTTCGAACCCACAGAGACATCATAACAATGCCCAGGGCGCATGCTCATAGGCAACGCTGATAGCACTTTTTGTCTTCAAAAGCTGTAAGCAATTATGATTTATATCTTTTCTGGTCCAGTTAGATTCTCACTGCTTTAAAATTCTAACTTTTAAACCTGCCGTGTTTTTCTGTATTAGATAGATAGATAGATAGATAGATAGATAGATAGATAGATAGATAGATAGATAGATAGATAGATAGATAGATAGATAGATAGATAGATAGATAGATAGATAGATAGATAGATAGATAGATAGATAGATAGATAGATAGATAGATAGATAGATAGATAGATAGATAGATAGATAGATAGATAGATAGATAGATAGATAGATAGATAGATAGATAGATAGATAGATAGATAGATAGATAGATAGATAGATAGATAGATAGATAGATAGATAGATAGATAGATAGATAGATAGATAGATAGATAGATAGATAGATAGATAGATAGATAGATAGATAGATAGATACTTTATTCATCCCCGAAGGGAAATTCACATTTCCAGCAGCATCCCTGAGCTGAGAACAGTACAATAATAAAGCCAAAAGAATACAAAATATAAATACCCAGTGTGACGTGCAAATGCCCACTGTAGCGTGTTATATAGAGTAACTAAATAGTGCTACACAGAATACATATTGCAGTAAGATTCGGTAATATCCAATGTAGGTGGTGTGGTTTAATGTGAGTTAAAGAGCCTCATGGCATGAGGAAGAAAATATCTCTTCAGTCTGTCCGTAGTACAAGACAGTGACAGCAGTCTGTCGCTGAAACTGCTTATATGTCTGGAGATAATGCTGTGTAGTGGATGCGATGGATTGTCCATGATTGACCTCAGCTTTTTCAGTGCTCGTCTCTCAGCTACTGTTGTTAGGCTGTCCAGCTCTTTGCCCACAACAGAGCTCGCTTTCCGAGCCAGTTTATTGAGACGAGAGGCATCCTTCTTCTTGACGCTGCCTCCCCAACACGCTGCCGCATAGAAGACGGCGCTTGCCACTACTGTCTCATAGAATATTTTCAGGAGCTTTTTGAAGATGTTGAAGGAGGCCAGCCTTCTGATGAAGTAAAGTCGGCTTTGCCCTTTCCTACATAGAGCTTCTGTGTTGGCAGTCCAGTCCAGTTTGTTGTCCAGCTGCACACCCAGGTATTTGTAGGTCTGGACAAATTCTACACATTCTCCCTTGATGGTTACAGGAACCGGGTGAGTTCTGGTTCTCCTGAAGTCCACCACCATCTCTCTGGTCTTGGTGGTGTTTAGGTGCAGGTGGTTTGCGTCGCTCCATCGGACAAAGTCCTTAATCAATTTCCTGTACTCCTCCTATTAGCTGGTTTGAGTAGAAACAAATGTTGGCCTGGAAAGTGATGGGCACCACCGGGCTGTACTTACCCAAGATACACCCCAGGAAATGGTGCCCCTATGACACTAATGGTTAAGGAATCCAACCAACCAACCAGCTCTCTAGCAAAGTGTTAGTTAACAACAGTAATCACGGAGTCTATATACACTATCCATGCCATCCTTAGTTTTCAACATCAGTAAAAGTCCTGTTTGCAAAAATTCATTTTTTAGTGAGGCTAGTTTAACTTGACTGTAAAGAAAACAACATTTCTGAAATCAGTTCAACTGAGAGTAGGATGTCTCAAGAGGGTAAGACCTTTTGGCTGAGGTAACACAAACTTGGCACTCTTGAAAACTAGAAGGAACGGCTTTATTGACCCGGACAGGAATAGATCAACCTCTACCCGCCTCCCGCAGATGTTCCAGAAACGGTGAAGTATCGAAGCGCGAGTATCGCGCAGCTGTGGGCGTCGACACGGTGTCGCAATCCGACAGCTCACCTAAATCAGGCTCCTCCTCTGCAGTGTGAATCCTGCCAGCGAGCGAGCTGTGGATTTATTCACACAAGCCGTTTCCTTGCTTGGCTGCCCCCTCCCTCCCTCTCCATGCTTCTCATCCTAGCAGAGCCTTTGCATCTAAAGAGGAGCCCCTCCCTCCTCCTCTCATTTGCTCGCAGACTGGCTTTTTCCACAAACACATTTGGACGTCTGGAGAAGATTGTCATTCCGTCATTTCAATTGCAAACTGTTTGATCCTTGTTGGTACGATTTTTTTTTTAATCAAACCGCCACCTCCCTTTTTTCTCTTGGAGTGGGGGATCGGCATCTTTTTTTTTAGTGCGCTGCGGCATCCTGAGCTGAAGGGCGCACTTGCGCCGCTGAAAGAAGATGAGGATGCAGTAAGCATCAAGGGAAGCGGTTCAGGAGGAATGCAGCAGTGATCGTGCTGCAAAAGCCAGCATCGGCTTCGCGGTGTGGAATTTTTGCCGGCACTCTCAGCAATTTTTTTTTCTTCCTCAGGATTTTCTAGAGCGCTGCTGCGGATGCAGCTGGCTCTCCCGATCCATCTATAGCTTATCTGACCCCCACCCTCCCCACCTTGCACCCCCTCCCCCATTGGCGCTCACTGGCTGCAGGGTAAAGAAAAGTGCTGGTTCCCGCATCGCCGCTCATCGTCAGCATTTTCACTCGTGTTTTTTTTTTTTTTCTGTTTTTTTCTGGTTGCCCAAAGGATGGAGGCGGGAGCATCGCCGGTTGGTTGCCCGCCAGGGCTACCTGTGGTTGACGGAGACTTTCATGGCCGTTCTCACGCCATCCAGCATAGCTTCGCATCCACCTTTCGCGCTTAGTGTTTTTTTTTCAGGGGGAAGCCAGCATGGCTCTCAAATGGGATGCATCCCCGTTTTCCTTTTTGGGAGCGTAAACAACGCCCACGGATGCTACCTCGGGATAAGTTCCCAGACCGGCTTACTTTTCCAGTATTTCTATAAGGGATTTCTTTGGGGGGGTTTCAAGATCTTCCAAGGCAGGATGGTAAAGGCCGCGTAGGGGATGGCATAAGATGCCTGGCGGTCTCCTGGCACAACCAAGTAGAGGGTGGTCCCGGTCTGATGTGGAAGTGATGGGCGGTCTTTGGGCGGCCCCCCCAGGTTCCGACTGGAGCATTAGCATGGGCCTGAGTTACTGTTCCCGCCTGGCGCTGTGGTTGGCATTGATGGTGGTGCTGCCCATCCAGACGGGCACTGCTCGCGTGTCGTCCAGCCTCAGTACCACGCACCACGTCCACCATTTCCACAACAAGCACGGCACCGTCCCCATCGCCATCAACCGGATGCCTTTTCTGACCAGAGGGGGCCACGGTACGTTGGCCTCATCGTTCTCTTTCACATCTGTTGCCCATTTGTTTGTAAAAGTCAATGGCTGGTGTTGAGGAATGGACATCAAAGTGTACAGCTCTCCTTTATCCAAAGCCTTTTAAGGCTGCATCAAGTAACTATTTTGAAAGTCGACTAGTCACTGATTGTTTAAACCATAAGTTGAATAATCGGATAATAATGAATTAAATGAAACAAACATCTTGCCCTCATGTACGTAATAATAATCTGTAGTTTGCAATAATCTGTGGTCTGTGCAGCCCTTTGAGACTCCTTGTGATTAAGGGGTATACAAATAAACATGACTTGATTTGACTTGACGTGCATTCAGTGGTCAACTGCAAAGTCTGTGACAAAAGTACTTAACGATTATCAACAGTCTTAGATCAAACGGTTTTAACAACTGCCGTTTCTTGTTTTCAACATTCCAACTAATTATGTTTGTTCTTCAGACTAGATGCATTTAAATTCAAACAAGTTTGTCAAACACAGACTGGCATGACATTCAAGCCTTCATTTATAGCAAAATATATGCATCAAAATCTACAATGCATGTCATCAAAAGCGTATTGGCTTAAATGTTACTTGAATCATACCAAAGTGAGTCAGACTCTGTTTCGGTCAACTGTTCGACATGCTTTCTCTTTAAATGTTCGTTTATCACCGAGGTACTGCCATGATAGGAAAGGTCTGCTTTGCAAACTTTGCAAGGAGTCTTTTTATTCGCCTTATCCAGGCTAAAAAACATTAAAGTTTTGGTAAATGTAGTCAATGTTAAAGCCGCCATGTCTGTAAGTCACCGCTTGAGACTGAGAGGCTATTTCACATGAGCGACTCTCAGTAGACATTATTATAATGTAAGATTCTTTTTTTATGATATTTTTTTTGTTGACAACATAGACTAATTGTTGCAGACACTATTCCCCTTTGCAAAACTCACTTTTAAGTCTCTTAAGATTTTCGTTGGATTTGTCATCGTTCTCAACTCAGCAATTTTGTCAGCCATTAAAACTAAATTGAGGAATGACATCAGCTCTATTATGAATGTACACTGCAGCCAAAAGCTGGTGATCTAGCAGACTAAAATGTGTTGCTGCTGCAAGCTGTTGATAAGGATTGCACATGCTTTATGAACATCAACGCCTCTCTTAGATTTCACAGGCTCTTGCTTGCCATTTGTGAACACGTGCACTAGAGAAGACAGGCTTCGTCCTTGTGGCAGCATCTCTGGACATATCCCAATTTGAAAAAGATCAGTTCCTGCTGTGCATCCCAGCACCCAAAGAAGAGAGACAAATTTCAGGGTCTGTCTGCTTATCAAACTATTTTATTTTATGAAAAAGAAGCAGCTCAGTTAACAATTTCAAAAGCTGACACTTTAATAGCTAATAGGGCCATTCCTTTGAAATTCAATGAAAGCGTAATTTTCCACATTCACACCGAGCATGAAATTATTCCATAGTGCACTGACTGTTACAAGCTGCTGCCAGCCCTCACTTAGCATTGCTCTATAAAGGTTACAAGTCCATGCCTGGGCGCTAATGGACACATATTTTCCATTTTTCAAAAAGACATCAGTGCACAGGATAACTGAGAAGATGATAACGGTAATGCCAAATAAATATCCTAGCCCCAGGATTGAAGCATCACAGCGTGTAATGTGAGGTGTTCTAAATTAGGAAATCAGCTTCAAAACAAAGGGCTTCTACCCCAAGTTTCTACCCCAATGTCCAAATCTTTTAGACTTGGTTTTCCCAGCTACAAATTTGGTGTCCTAATACAGTAATCCCTTGCTGTATCGCGGTTTACTTGTTGCAGTCTTGGTACTTCATGGATTTTCATTGTGCGTTGTGCATTCTGATTGGCTAAAGAGAGGTAGATTGCTTCCCATCATCAACAAAGTTGGACTTCTTGACCCACTAAACCTGCTCTAGAGCCACATACAGTTTTTTTTCCCTCCTTTTTGGCTACCTGGCACTTTTAAAAAAAAAATGATAATGGAAAAATAAACGGTTTCTTAGGACAGAAACTAAAGTTAAATGCAGTTTTCCATAACGTTTACATGATGGCAGCAAAGTATCACGTATCCTAACAGTTTTGCAATAAAACTGCAAGATTATTTTTACAATAATATTTTGACAATACAGTTACCGTTTATCAAGTACATTACTTTTGTCTGTTAAACAAATAACTGGGCCTGTAAATTTGGTGTGAAATTGAGTAATACATAGATAAATAAATAAATACATGTTTCTACTTCACAGGTTTTGACTATCGCGGGACGTTTTTACAGTGCAACCCCCACTAAAAAGGATGGATTACTGTTTTTTTATTTTTTTATTTTATTGTTGTAAATTTGGCCTACATCTGAGTATATAGAATAGGGAGAATATCTGCAAGGGGAGAAATTGACTCCAAATAACAAATCTTTCATAGACAGTCTTAATTGAATTATATAAAATAGCAACAAAAATAATTACTTTTATGACCAACATGGTAGTTGTGGAACTTTCTTTAGAGAAAGTACTCGATGTAAAACATGTCTTTGTGAATCCTTTATCATTCTATCTCATAATGCACAACTAAATTTAAGCCTGAAATAAAAAAAAATTGAGTAGATGATAGAAAAAGAATCTCTGATGCCGCGCCTGAGCTCAAGAAAACATTATAAAACGAAGCTTCATGGTGGCCCATGGCCTCTTGATCATCAACTTAGTTTCTTTACCCAAAAATCCAAACAACAACAACAATTGAGGGCAGCGCAGCCTCGAATTGGCCTGAAAATATTTGAATTGTGGGAGTGACTTTTTGTTCAAAAGGAGTTTGGCTAGCTGCCATCTTCCAGTTCAACAGATGATGGCTGAAAATATTTGGCTTGGATCCCACTGGAGGTGTGCAGCACGTGCATGCCCACACATTTATTCTCATGTGTGTGGGAAGATAGCGCGCATCTTCGATTCAGCAAGTTTGGATTCGAGGTGGAGAACACAATCTTTCCACGTCCTCTGAATAGGCAGTGTGCTTAGGCCTTGTGTACACAATATTCATCCTCTTTTCTTCACTTAATAGTGGACAGGTAGTCATGTAAGAGTCTCTCTCAGCAATGAGCAAAAGAAGCTCCACATAGTTTCCTTTAATTTGTGCTTTTATCATGTCCCCGAAATGAAAGTTTCTGCTTGCACAAAAAATGTTACACCTATAAGTCTTTTTGCCTATTTTTCTTCATCTCTTTTTTGCGGATCTCTGTTTCTTTGTGCCCTTGCTCGCATAGCTGTTAATCCACTCTAATTTCCCCAAACGTGTTGGCGAGCACAGTCACTTGTAAATGCCCAGTAGTGCTTTAGTGTCTTGTTGCGGTCTTGTTTGGGCAAGTCAAATTTACAAATCTGGTGTTGCTCTAAACAACATGTCAATCTGTGGCAAATGCCGAGCATTCCCAGCAATATAATTTGCAGTGTTTCCCGGAGTCTGTGAGCCAGGGGCACAGCTTGTAGTTAGTGGGCTGAAATTTGCGGACAAAACCTTTTGCCAGTTGCAAAAGAGCTTCACACAGTCCGACCTTTCTTAACGATGTCCAGCTTTTCTCAAAATGTCTGTCTTGAACTCGGCTTTGACAGTATATCTGCGACCAAATCAATTCATTTAACCCCTGAAGCCATTGTGGGTTGACAAAAATCCTATTAAATCAACCAAACAATATATTTGCTTGTGCTGCGTGTCCTCTTCAATGTTAGTGGCACTATAACTTTGGTGCGTTGCCGCACTTTTACAACCAAAATTTGTAAAAGTGCAGACATCTACATAGGCCTTCTAAAAGCCCTGGCTTTGCTCACCCATAATCTGATCGTCTGAAGCGACAGCTTCATTGACACGTGTTCTATGCTACAAGTCCTGCAGAACTGATTGTGAAGGCTTCTGAGTAGAATGCTGAATGGCTAAAATGTGATTGGTTTAATGCTTAAATATGAAAGCACACATCTGGAAGCAGCGCAACCAGGGGAAACGCAATAAAAGGAAGCTGACAGACAATTATGAATTATTTATCAAGTATTAGTGGACAAATTCTAACTAACACTACATGATTCAGATATTTTAAGGCCAGAAGTCAAGGCCTTGCCGGACCACCACTGGTGTCTAGATACGCTGCCTGTAAGGTTTTCTATATTGTATGTCCGCCCATCCATCCATCCATCCATCCATTATCTGTATCGCTTATCCTCAGTCGGGCCGCAGGCATGCTGGAACCCAACCCAGCCATCTTCGGGCAATGAGCAGGGGACACCCTGAACTGTTTGCCAGCCAGTTGCAATTGTCCGTCTATGTGTGGGCAATTATTGTGGGTATTTGAGCCCAAAATGGGCATTTAACAAAGGCGGTGTTTTTACTCACAAGAGCCTACATGTTTTCAGTGGGACGACACCTTGACATATCTGGATTATGTTCTTTGGTGCCCACACAAGAAAAAACATTTGTTTTGGTTAAATGTGCTTTTAAAATCGCAAAGATCTGCACATAAGTGAAACTGCTGAAATTGATCTTAACATGATGCTTGCAAAATGATTGGCGTCATTGTTTTTTTAGTTAACTTAAGGCGGCAGTTTCTCCATTTTCATGTTATTTCTTAATTCTGCAGTTGTAAGTTTTTGTCCAATTTCTAAAGAGAGGCAAGTAAAAGGAAACCAGTTCACGATAAAACTTGCGCGACATAAACATGTCAAATGCATACTTGTCAACTTACAAGTTTTCTCCTTATCTTATGGTTTTGTTGGTTTGTCAGACCCCTTAACCACTAGGGCTGTAAGGGCACCATTAACTGTGGTGTGTCTTAGGCAAGTACAGCCTGGTGGCACCCATCCCTCTCCAGGCCAACATTATTTCCACACGGTCTCGAACCGGGGACCTTTAGGCGAATGTGCTAACATATAATTTGATATTGTGTATGCCTTTTAACAAGTGTTTTTGTTTTCGTTTTGTTGGATGAATATTGTCTTGCCCATTCATCTCGAACCCGGATTGTCTAAATCACTGGTTACAGATGTCGTCGTAAATTACTAATATTGTCGTATTCTACATAGTCTGTACTGCTGCAAGTAAATTGGTGCCGCATTGTGTTTTTAAGATTTAAGTTTGCTTGATAGGGGGGGAATGCAATCATTAATAAGGGGAGCAATTGGCTCATGGTTGACAGGTATGCTAATGTCCATTTCCAGATCAAGCTTTATGTTCTGCCACCAGAAGTCAAGCATTATCGAAGCCAGAATGTTTGTAGCGTGTCCTAAAAATAGACTACATGAGAGTATAGCATGCTGGGCAAATGTCTGCTCTGTAAAATGTCCACAAAGGCCTACCGGTGTTTGCAAGAGTGGGCTCCATTACAGTGAGAGGAGAGCAGGATTGCTTTTGCTACAAGGAGGAAAAGATGTGTGCAATGTGTTGCAATTGGTGCAAGGGAAGCACGGAAAGTTTTTTTTTTTTTTTGGGGGGGGGGGCTTTCTCTGCATCTTGAATGAGCGAGAGTGTGAGAAGATTCTATTTAAAAGTAAAATGAGGTGGAATTTCGTTGTGCAGTACCACGGAGTGCACCTTTCATATAAACAGGATGGCTTCAATGAGGTTTTTTTTTCATCCCTCAATTCCCAACCGAATCTTCAATAGGGAAGGAGAAGACACAGTGCCCTGCAAGAGTATTGGCCCCAATAACTTTTGGACATATTGTCGTATTTCAGACTTCAAACCTATAGATAAAACTCTTTCTCTCCTAAGAATCAAGATTATGTGAGACAAAATCATGAAGAATGCATTTTTTTAACATTTTAATCTGTGCTAACTAGAAAAATTGAAAGTAAGCATTGCAAAAATATCTACCCCCTTTGAGTTAACGACCCTTTTTTGCTGAAATCACAGCCACAAGTCTCTTAGTGTTTTTGTATTTAATTTTTGCACATCCTGAAACAGAAATATTTGAAGAAAAGCAACCACAAGGTATGATGCTGCCAACACCATGTTTGACAGTAGGGATAGTGTTTTTAGGGATATGTGGGGTGTTACTCTTACGCCTAACGTATCACTTTGCATTCAGCCCAAAAAGTTCAATTTTGGTCTTATCTGACCGAAACATTGCACCTTATTTATAGTGTTATTGGTGGCAAGTGGTATTCTTTCAGAAAGAGCTTTCTTCTAGCCACTCTTCCAATAAGGGCAGATCTATGCAAAATACGGCTGATAGTTGTCTTATAGACAGATCGTCCCATCTCAGCTATGTATACCTGCAGGTCATCCAATGTCATAAAGGACTTTTAGGTTGCTTCTCTGATTAGTTTTCTCCTCTTTTGGGCTGAAGGTTTAGATGTTTTAAGTGATTTTATGCACTTTCTATTTTGATATTATTACTTGCACAGTGCTCCTGGAGATGTGTTAATTTTGAAAAATATTTCATCCTATTCCTGCTTTGAACTTTTTAACAACTTTATCTGCTTGGTGTGTTTTTTGGTCCACAATATACTGTTTGTTCTTCAGTGTCTCATTTCACAGATCTTTGAGCCCATAACAGAGCAGGTGCATTTAACCTTAATGAGACTCAATGAGACTAAAGAGATTTAATGACATTGTTAGGCATTTAGGTTGAATCACTTCGAAGTGATCAGGGAACTTCTGGAATCAGTTGGCTGAACTGAGAAAACAGGTGGCCAATATTTTTGCAACACCTACTTTTCAGTTTTTTCGTTGTAAATCGTAAATAAAATGTTGAAATAATGTGGTTCGACTTTTCAATTGTGTCACAGATGTTTTTGATTCATTTAAAATATGTTGAGTTTTTTAGCTTTAAGTTTGAATGAAAAATGACTCACAGTTTTTACTTTTGCTAGGCACTGTACTTTTTTTAACACAAGTCCTTTGGAGGTAAATCGTTGAACAAGCAAAAGCCCGTTTACCGTGTTTGTATGATCGTTAAGATCATTTATTTCACGGATATTTTCCTTTGCAGAAAATTGACGACGCTGCCTCTGCCGGGGAAAAAAACATCATAAAAACAGTCATAAAATTGGGAGAAAAAATACAAAATAAAACGATGCATCAACATAAAAATGGATCCAAAAGGACCCTTATCAACCCTGACGCGGCATCCGAGAATTTTGTTATTTTGACGAGACCCGGGGCGTTAACATGACGAGTTTCCTTCGCTAACGTGTCATGCCATTCCTGGCTCGGGGCTCAGCGATTCATTTTCATCATTTCACTCAGGCAAATTTAACAGAGCGTGAAAGAAATGGCCTTCAAATGTCAGATGGCAAATTCAGACTTCATATCTGGCCGTAAATCTCAGCGGCTGAGAGAATTGCGCACACTTGTCTCATTTACACTTTTGATCCATCAGCATTGTTTTTTTTCTGATTTTTATACATATTTGCCTGGTATGTGCGTGTCAAATCAGCATTGAACAGGGTTCGTACAAGTGCTTGAAATCCTTGAAAATGCTTACATTTGAGGGAAATACTTGTAAATGCTGGAAATTGTTGCCAGGTTTCTCAACAAGTCTGCTTAAAAATGACGCCAACACTGCTCTTAGGTGGCTTCGTTTTGCCAATGCATTTCTTCCACCCCCGTGATTAATGGCAGCTGTCATTAGTTTGTATGCAATTGTCCTATGAAGCGCTAAACAGGCCACGATGAAATGTTTATTAGTGCAAGGAATACGTATCAATTATGGGCCATGCAAAAGTTTCCCAATCATGAATTGCAATGAGAACTTCCTGCAACTGAAAATGTAAGCTATATATTACTGTCGATTTTACCCAACACCTATTTGGGAACAAATTTGTCTTAAAAATATTTCCACAAATATTGTTCAGATCCAGAAATATATCCCCAATTTATTCAAAGTCTAAAAATCATATGTTGGCACTTATGCAAGATTAAAAATTGCATTTCGCATATGTATTTGTGGCTCTGCCAAATACATGATTCACCTTGGATTTTTTTTCTTTCAATGTACTATAGAAATTGTGAATTTGGCTTTGAAAGTTCTTTAAAAGTGCTTATCGTTGGCATTGGAGAACGCGTATGAACCCTGAGTGTAGCGTCGCTTATTTTGTCATGGCCGCGGTGCTGATCAAAGGAACTTCATTGACTCTGTGCCCACTTAAATGTGAAAATCCACAAATGCTGAAGTGTGTTGCAGTGCAGCTCCACAGTCTTGCCAGCGCCATCTAATATTTATAAAACAGCCTGTTCAATTTACTGCTTTCTGTCCATCAAACTGATTTTTGTTATTCTAGGCTTGCTTTTGGAGGGAAGGGAATATGTCTTTTCACACCTTCCTTGGGTCGTGACACATTGCATTTTCTTTCACGACAAAGAAATATCGGCTTTTTCATCCCCTAACAATCTTTCTTTTTCTCTCTCCCCAAAACAAAATCACCTGATGAAATATTGTATTTGTGGGGGTTTTTTTCTCCCTTAGATTTGATTTGTTGACAAAATTGATCAAAGTCACGTTACTATTTTAAACATTTTGTAGTTTTTCTGTAACAGCAACAAAAAGGTTCTAAAATTCCGGCTTAACTTAACTTAAATTTGATGGTCTGATAGTGGTCACATTTTGTGGCCTTCGAGCCTGTTCATCTGTCACTTAGTACATGGTTTATATGGATGCTTGAAATCTGTAAAAATGCTTGGATTTTAATGTTTTTTTCAAGAATTTAAGGTGCCTGTATTTTGGGTGAAGTGATTGTAAATGATTGAAATTGTTGCGTGTTTCTAAACCATTCTGCTTAAAAATGATGCAGACACTGCTCGCTGGTGCCATCTACCCTCATGATTAACGGCAGCCGGCATAAGATTGTGCGGCATTGTCATATGAAACATCACCACCCCATTCAGGTGATGCCCAAAAAGACAGGCGCTACACATAAAAAAGGCACTATAAAATGTGTATTAGTGAAAAGATTATGTATCAATTATTAACAATTATTCACATAGCTTTTGTAATGGGACTAATTTCCTGCAACTGAAAATGTAAGCTACCTATTACTCATCATCCTAATTTTTACCCAACACCTATATGGGAAGCGATCTGTCTCTAACAAATGTACTGCCTTGAAAAAGTATTCGCCCCTTTTCAGATTTCTGTGGGTTTTTTCTATATTTATAACTCACAAGGTTTCAGATCATCAAACTGATTTTTTGATTAAACAGAGCTCCGGAAAAAGTCACAAAGCCAATTTCAAGGCTGGAGGGCTCCATCAAATCATTGCCGGAGACATGATCCACAAACAGGGATAAAAACGGGGGACAGTGGCAAACCTTCGCAGAAGGTTTGACCAACTAAGACTACTCCAAGAGTGCGATGGCGGCTCATCCTGAAGGTTACTAAAGAACCTTGAAAAACCTCCAAGGAACTGCAGGCCTCACTGGCCTCAGTTAAAGTCAGTGTTTATGACTCCACCATAAGAACGACACTGGCCAAAAATGGCATCCATGGGAGAGTTCCATACCTCTCAACCTCCACGGCTCCATGCCCATACAAACTGTCGTATTTTCCCGTACAAAATACAAAATAATTGTACACCATATTTTTATTTTATTTTTTTTCGGAATGATGCATGATGGGAAAATCCCAGGCGGAAGACGCATGCACACAGTAGCATCAAACCGCTCGCTTCGTTTGCAACGAAAAAAAACGATACCGAGATAGAGGCTACCGCGGCGAACTCCTTTGACTTGATTGATTTGCCGTTTCGTGATAGTCGGTGTATACCGGATGGTACCCATCATTGACAAATTTGCCTTTTTATGTACAGATTTCCTTGTATGTCCTACTCGTCTTAAAATGCATAAAAACCGTACTTTGTACGCCAAAACCGTACAGGTTGACAGGTATGGAGTTCCCACGCAAAAAGCAGTACTTTCACAGAAGAACACATTTGCTTAGGAGCATCTTGATTATCTTCAAGACTTTTGGAGAAACAATCTGTGGATTGATGCCTCAAAAATTAAACTTTTGGGAGGTGTGCAGCTGTAAGAATGGCACAGCTTTCATGTATATAACATAATGACAACAGTAAAGCATCGTGGTGGCAGAGTGATGGTCTGAGGCTGTTTTGCTACTTTAGGCCAGGACAACTTGCTGTGGTTGACGGAATACTTAATTCTGGTGTTTACCAGAAAATCCTGAAGCAAAACGTCCGGCCATAAGTCCCTGCTCTCAAACTCAAGTCCTTTTAGATCATGCAGCTGGACAACAATCCGGAATATACAAGCAAGTCCACCTCTGAATGGCTCAAAAAAAACATCATAAAGGTTCTGGAATGAACAGGTCAAAGACCGGATTTAAATCTAATTGAGATTCTGTGGTGTGACCTTAAAGGGGCAGTTCATGTTAGAAAGCCATGCATTATGGCAGATTTGAAACAATTTTGCAAAGAAGAGTGGGCCAAAACAACATTTTGGGCCCCACAACATTTTGAAAGACTACACCAATGATCATAAATGCTTGATTTCTGTTTTTACTGCCAAAGGTGGCCCAAATCACTATTATGTTCAGAGGGAAATGACTTTTTCACACAGTGCCAGAAGGGCTTTTTTTTCTTTTTGTGCCTTAAAAAAATTGAATTAACATTTCAAAAACTGCATTAAGTGTTCCCTGGGGTTGCTCTGTGTGATATTAAAATTAGTTTGATGGTCTGAAACCTTTGCAAGTAATAAATGTGCAAAAAACACAGAAATCAGCAAGGGAGCAGTTTTTCACCGCACTGTATATTCACGCTTAACTAAAGATTTATATTTCATTCGTGTGTCGTAATAAAAGCACACGTGAGATTAAAAATGCTATATGTAAATTTCAGATATATTTGTGGCTCTGAAAAATACTTGATTCACATGGGATTTCTTCTTTTAATGGGACTGAAGAAATTGAAACGTTTGCTTTGAAAGACATTCAAAATTGCTTGAATTTGTCCGTGAAAGAGGTGTACTAATCCTGTTTGTAGACGGCCATGAAGAAAAGTGATGCCGTAGGCATGTTTCCATTTTACATGCACAATAATGCTACAAGCTGCCGTAGATATGGAGTGAACGCAACGATCTTGGCCATCCATCCTTTCTTCAATCGCACTTATCCTATGCATACATAAGAGTTTATTCCAATTGATGGTGGAGATAGCTCGTCATTTATGGTGGAGTTGTTGTGACAACAAGCAATAACTTTGGCGGGCTGCGCTTTCCAGAGCTGAGATTGATTTGCCACTAAGCGTTCCATGCGAGTGACTGGCCATCTCTCCGGATTTACGACTTCAATAAGCGAGACTGTAAACGCACGTCTTCCGCAAATCAATTGGATGGTTTTTACAAGGGGGAAAATAAATGGAAGACTTTGTTCTGGACTGACTGATGAACTGGTGTTGACCTTGAGGATATTGAAATGGGGCCCTTGCTTTCTTGGGAGGAAAGGGAAAAATTCACAAAGAGTTGTGCGAGTCAACGTTTCAAGAGAGGAAAACATTTTTTTTTCAAAGAAGTGCTGCGAGCTTATCCCAGCCTACTTTGAGTTTGGAGTACATGGTGGCGCCTACCACTGAAACAGTGCAAGCATGACCGTTCAGTTGCAATTGAGCTGGTCACAACAGAACAAGTCAAGTCATATTTATTTGTACAGCCTTTAACCACAAAAGGTTAGGGCTGCATAGACCACCATTGCAACAACCCCTGATATGAAACTTTTCATGGGCGTGTGTGCTCTGCCCAGCCCTCTTTGCCTTATTTACTCACGGCTGTCCTACCATTAGTTCCACCGATAAAGTCATGAAACCCGCAGACAACACTACAGTGATGGGTCTCATCTCAGGCAACAATTAGACCAATAAAGAGAAGAGATACACCAGCTCACATTGAGAAGACCAAGGACGTCATTGTGAACTTCAGGAGGTCGAGATAGACCAAATATGCCCGCCCTCCCACCTTTTGTATAACATCAATTTCCTCAGCCACCACATCACATCAGACCTCTCCTGGTGTACCAACACTTGCCGTCTGGTGAAGAAGCTCAGCAAAGAAAATTCAGGAAATCTAAACGGGCTGGTCTCTTCCATTGGCCCCTCCTTAAATTTTGCAGAACAACAATCGAGAGCATCCACTGCCTCAACGTATCCGCGTAGTATGGAAGCTGCAAGGCACAAGGGGGGGGGAAACTACTGGCACAGGTGGTTAGGAATGGAAGAGGTAGAGGCCGGCCCTTTCCTGACTTGGAATCTATATATGCAGGCCGAGTCACTAAAGGACAAAAGGCCATTACCATGGATCCCAGCCAGCCGAGCCAGAGACTCTTTGTGCTGCTTCAATCAGGAAAGCGGTACAGGAACATCGCCGCAGACTGAGAGACAGTTCAAGTTCCTTAGACCACTCCAAACCACCACCCCCATAACTGCAGGACTAGAACTTATTGGCTGTGAGCCACAACATAACCCACTTTACTACTGTGCTGCACTTTGATGTACTGTACATATACAACACAGATTATATGTATTTAGAATTTCCCCTTTTATCTTTATACATACATACTGTACATACATCGATGCATACATATTTTACATACATACTGTACATACATATACATAGAGACAGAGATTTGATTATATCCTGTACATTGGCGTTGCAAAGAAAATTCCCATTGGCATTTTATGATAATGGAATTAGACAATCTGGAGTCTTGGATGAGGATAAGGAGAAACTCAGAATGAGAAAAATTAACATACACTGAGCAGGGATTGACATGAAGTAATCCCACTTCCAGATGTACATACTGTGGTGGATTTTGCAAGGGCATCAACAGACAATACACAGGCAACATTAACTTTAACTTTAATAACCATGCAATACGTCCAATTGACAGCAATGGTCCTGACTCAAAATCTCAACTGATGCTTAGTCAGATTGTTTGCATAAGGACTATTACCTGACTGTAAACATATGTATTGTGGTGCATTTTTGACAAGCTACATTTTAAGGGTCAGATAAAACATGGTGGTCATTTTCTAGAGTTGGTCTTCCTTTTTTTGCTGTTATTGTAAGAGTCATTCATCCAATGACTATTATGGCTGAAATGAAACCTAAGTGTAATGTCGGCACTTACTGCGCAATTGCCCCAGCAGGAACGCAAGAATAATTCAAAAGCAGTGAAAAAAGAGTCAATTTGTTACATAGAAAGGAGGCCAGAGCAGATTACATTCAGTCCAAGAAAGGAAGGAATAAAGCTCGCTCACTGTAACTCATGTCGCGGACTTCGGGCTGAAAATCCGTGATATTAATTAAGATTAGCGGGTGGGGGCAACCTTCTTTTTTAATTTAATTCAAAGCAATGTTATAACTCAGGAAGTATCGTGGGTATCAAGCAACCACTTTTCAATAAGTGTTTCTGGCAGAATGATGGTTCATTGATCATTACCGATTAAGTAGTGTTGAAATCTGTGAACCAAAACGCACCATGCTGTAACAATGTTTGAGTTACACATTTTTACTATTAATGTGTTAAAGTACCCATTCTAGAGAAAAGTAACTAAGTTCCAGGAATGAGTTACCTTGTAATACAATACTCCCAACACTAATACGTAGCAACATCATTAGTGGGCTCTCTACTCGCCCAAAAAATATCATAATAATGAAATGTTGATTATATTTTGTCCATCAATACTTATTAAATGATTTAAGATTGTCTGTCAACTTCTCTCCATTGCAAATCTCCTGGTTGCGCTGCTTCCAGATGTGTGCTTTCATATTCCAGCATTTAATTAATCACATTTCTGGCAGTACTTGTTGCCAGGGTCAGAAATCTACCTGAAGGCCTTCACAATCAGTTCTGCTGGCCCTGAAGCATAACATAAGTGTGTATAAAGTTGTTGGTTTAGTCAATCATATTTCGAGTAGGCGTCTGAAAGGGGGCTTTGAGCTATGTTACCGGTTTTACAAACAGTGACTGGCTTGGTGGCTAGGGGACAGTAATCTACCAAAGTGTTAGCGCCAACAGCCGTTTAAGCAAATCATGTGGTTGTGTTGACTGGTTTCAAAAGACAGGTGCGGGGTAAATCACCTAGAACACCTTCCCCTACTCCCTGTCGCTCAGTCTGAGCACCCTGAGTGGATCGCGTTCAGGGGTTGGTGCCGCTATTGGATCCAGATAACCCGGCACGTGGCGGGGGCCAGAATGCACAATCATGTCCCCCCCACCCGAGTCCTCACATATAGAGTTCACTTTCAAGAGCCAGTTTTATCGCGAACAACACATCACTAATTCAATATCAAGCTGAAGGCTGAGTTGTAAGATCCACAGCACGCCACCTTTGCAACTGTGCACCACATTAGCAATTTCTAAAAGTCCAGAATGACGTCTTGGATGTTGGCGACCGAGCCTGAAATTTTTTTCTTTTTTTTTTGCAGCTGGGACGACGTACATCTTCGGGAAGGGCGGGGCCCTTATCACCTTCACGTGGGCCCCCAACGAGCGTCCCAGCACCCGCGCCGACCGGCTGGCGTTGGGCTTCAGCAGCCTGCAGAAGGACGCCATCCTGGTGCGCGTGGAAAGCACCCAAGGCCTCGGAGATTACCTGCAGCTGCACGTCGTAAGTCATTCCGCTTTAGCGGATTTTCTTCTGTTACCGATACCACTTGCTACTTCACACTCCGGTTTTCGTTGGTTCACTCCTTCACAGGAAAAAAAATCAATTAAAAAACAGATTGAGTAAAAATACACCGAACTGATCCTTCCCGCACCACAAGGAACCATTCAGTGAGCCAAGATTTATGCCGATTGGCCACCATCTCTTGAGATCTCCGATGCTTATTGGCCAAATTATATCATAGCATCTTACATATTGTACTGTGGGCGTACACCTGTTCTGCCTTCCTAGTGCATCTCAATGAGAAGAATTTGTGTCCTGCGCCCCTCGTCATGTCGCCTAAACCATGCACCTGCTGAACCGTTTGTTTTCTCTCACTCTCTCTCACTCTCTTCCAAAAATAAAACGGACTAATTTAAAATATGTGCTGTTCACCTTTAAAATCTAACCCTTGGCTATTTGTACTCTCTTTCTCTCTCTTCCCCTCTCTTTCTCTCTCCTTCTAAGTCGATAAGCTTTAATGAAGACGTTGCCAAAAAAGAAACAAAAACCTAGACTGACTTTAGATACATACTGTTAACCGTTTCCTATTTGTTCTTATTTTCTCTCTCTCTCTCTCTCTCTCTCTCTCTCTCTCTCTCTCTCTCTCTCTCTCTCTCTCTCTCTCTCTCTCTCTCTCTCTCTCTCTTTCTCTCTGTCTCTCTCTCTCTATGTATATATATATATATATATATATATATATATATATATATATATATATATATAAATTTATCTAAACCTATCTATCTATCTAATTTGAATCCATCTATCTTTCTTATCTAAAGTACTTTATAAATGTGTTTGTGTTTTTATGTGACTTATAGGCTCCGATTTCTGTAAAGATTCACTCTGTTGTTATTTAGGCCAAGACGAGTGAGCTAGGTTTGGCGTCAAGGATCCCCCAATAAGTACCAACAGAATCGATAAACATTTGCTTTCGCAGAGTTTGCTTTCCTGGGGTCCTTTTGGCTCTCTGGCGGCCAAATTTGGTACTGCAGCTCCCCAACATTGACCACTCTATTCGACCCAATCCAATCATCTGTCAGAACCAATACCTTAAATGGTGCAATTCAGTGGCAGGCCGTGTATTTCACTCTTAGGCCTTTAGTAGTGCTATGTCTGAATTAATACTATCCTCAAAACTATTTTCTGGATAAAAGACATTTACTGCAGCAACAGCTGTGACACATATGCAAAAGAGCATCAATAATAACCGTATGAAATTGTAACATTACTTAACAAAAATAATTTTTATTTGTGCACAAAATCCATCCTCCATGCTTTCCTCAAAAAAATTAAATTGCTTTGTCGGATAGATTATCCGTGTGTTTCAGTCTCATAAATAAGTTATTTTCTCTCTCCATCGAAGCTTATGCTGAAATTCGAGCCTGCCCTGTCCTTTTCTGTAATAGGTTTTTATTTGATGTAGGGCTAAAAATGTCCATTCGACAAGATCAGCTGACAAGGGAATACTGTAGTTTTCTACACATTTTTGTTGTGATATTTCTTGTTTCTTGTCTCGATCTTCCCCTAGCAAACATATGAGAAATTGTCAATGTTACACTTGGCCCTCTAGAATGCACTAGAAGGCTCCGCTTACGCGAAATTCTATTGTCTAAAGCAACAGCTTCGTCAGCACTTATTTTATGCCTCTGGCCTGTAGAACTGATTGTAAAGAGCGCCAGGCAAATTTCTGACCCTGGCAACAAGTAATGACTGAAATGTGATTGGTTAAATGCTTGTACATGAAAGCACTCATCTGGAAACAGCACAACCAGGGAATTGCAATGAATGGAAGCAGACAGGCAATATTAATTTAGTTTTTATGGACAAAATATAATTAACATCACATGGTTCATATAGTGCAGCGCGGCGGCACAGTGGTTAGCGCGTGTGCGGCACAGTTCTGAGGTCATGAGATCGAACCTTCCTGTGTGGAGTTTCCATGTTCTCCCCGTGCTTGCGTGGGTTTCTTCTGGGCACTTGGTTTCCTCCCACATTCCAAAAAAACATGCATGTCAGTTTAATTTCCCGGTCCAAATTGTCCCTAGGTGTGAATGAGCGAGTGAGTTGTCTGTCTCTGTGTGTGCCCTGCAACTGGCTGGCAACCAGTTCAGGGTGTCCCCTGCCCATTGCCCGAAGATAGCTGGGATGGGCTCCAGCACCCCCGCGACCCTAATGGGGATAAGCGGTGCAGATAATGGATCGATGGAATATTCATATACTTTTTAGGCCAGCAGAAAAGGCCTTGAGGGCCCTGACAATCGACCACTGATGCAATTGTTTCTTATCCACACATTGAAACCAGCCACGTGTCGCAAAGCCAATAAATTGAAGGAGGGGAAAAACTGACCATGGAGAATCGGCAGCAAACCCTAAATGCAACATCTTTTAGCCGCCTTACTTTGTGATTAAGGGCTATACAAATAAACATGACTTGACATGACTTGCTAGTCAACTCGGCCAAATAGGCGCTGCCCATCCCTGCGGGCAACACACGTTCACGCCCTGCGATTGTCAGTGCCATGTTCTGCGCTCAAATTGGCCCATCCATCACGGCTAATAGCGAGCAGAAGGCAAGTGCTGAGGCGACAGGAAATCCGTGTCAAGGACTCGAATCGTGCCAAAAAGACGGCCGCTTTGCAGCAAGCAGGACGATGAGCGGACGGGATCAAGAAAATGGAGACTGAAAGAGCAGTTCCGGGGAGTAACAGGATACGTGTAACAATGTTACGTAATTAGAATACAAAAAAATGTAATTGTGTTCCATTGCAGTTACAGAAAAATCGTGATCATATTACAGGCAGTTTCAATACAGATGGGCTTTGCATGATTACATTTATTTTAAAAGTATATTTACATAAACCTAATGCCCTGATAGATGAATAGTATTATCCTTTCAATCACAGACACTCGAGAGATTACGAACAACGTGCGCGAGCCGTCTCTATTGTGTAGATTGTATGGATGGCCAACTCATCTACCGCTGCATTTTTCTTCTTTTTTTGGTATTTTATTTCTCCTTCAATGTAGCAGTCATTTCACGAACTGCTTATGTGTCTATGTATTTGGCACTCGACAGCGCAGAGAACCATACCATATATTTTAAGACAAAACTCAGCAAAACCACCAAACCCGCTCTTCAGACAAAATCTAATTCGTCAGCACATTTTTATTTCACTGTGACACATTAGATGAGTTAATGAAATTTATGAAATCAGAATAATGTCAGAGCCTGTGTTCATATCAGCAAATATACCACGCATCTGTGGATCCAGGATCGGACTCTTCAAACATCAGCAGACTCACAATTAAAAGAAGATGGTCATCATCGTATCGATGGACAACCCCAAGCATACCACTTTAAACTCGTCTCCTTCCCACGGTTATTTAAGATCTATGAGGCTTAATTTGACCTTCAGTTTTTCGTAAATAATGGTTTCCAAACAAGGTGTAAGCACAGTTCTTTTGTAAAAATGTCACAAAATACTGCAAACGAGGATAGTGACGTATTTACCTGCGGTGCAGACATTGCTGGGCAAAGAGAAATGTGCTCTGCGCATGGTTCCGCCCACCCCTACTGCTCACCCAAGCATGGTTTGCTGGCATTTATATCTGTTTACAATTTTTCTGTGCGTTTTCATCATAAAGTATTCCAACAGTGAATCTAAAATGTTTTATGAGCTTCCATATAAAGGATTATGTTGCAACGCACTGCCAAAACGGGGTTGTGTGACACCTTAACTTTTAACTCTCGTGGGAAGTATGCTGTTCATATACTGGATTGAACCACTTTATTATTGGTGGTAGTTTAGCTATGCTGTCTTACTGTGAGTTAATAGGTGCCGTTGTGTTTGTAAAATTTATTATTGCTACTAAGGGGAATTGCAATCATTAATAAGGGAAGCAATTGACTGAGTTTGAGAGATATGCAGATCTATTTGCTCAATCCAAGTGTACGACTTCTTATTTTACGGGAACGATGGTCAAATTAAATATTACAAGATTGAAAATATACTCAGAACGGGCTAAATCACTGCTTCTCAACTGGTCTTACTTGATCCCACCATTTCACCTTAAAGACAAGCTGCGGACCAAAACAAGAACACATTTCCACTTCTCAAATGTATCCAATAAAAAGATTTTGCGTTTTGAAGCAGAGCTAGTATAATATATTCACCTTTTTTTTCTTTCAAAAAAAAAACAAAATGACCAGCAAAACCAAAACGACTTCAAGTACTGTATCGTATATACTTGCATACAGGTCTACATCACATATGAGCCACCAAACTGCTTTAAAATAGCCGCATACTGACAGATATTTAAAATATTAATAAAGCACGTACCTAAACATTAATAATTATGTAGTTAATAAAAAAAATGTATTAAAAAGATTAAAATATAACATTTTTGAACCAATTTCTATACCTTTCCTCAGTGCTTCAATAGCAGACACGAATACACCATTTTCATATATTGCAATGGTGGTCCTTCTTTGGATTAATATTTGATGTCACTCTTTTCCCCTTTTCCGTCCTCCTACCACAAACTTTCTTGGGACCCATTATTATGGGCAGAAATAATAAAACGAGGGCAGCACAGCGGAGCAGTGGTTAGCGCATGTGCGGCACAGTTCTAAGGTCATGAGATCGAACCCTACTGTGTGGAATTTGCATGTTTTTCCCATGCTTGCGTGGGTTTCCTCCGGGAACTCTGGTTTCCTCCCACATTCCAAAAACCTGCATGTCAGGTCAATTGGCCGATCCAAATTGTCCCTACGTTCTAATGAGCGAGTGAGTTGTCTGTCTCCATGTGCCCTGCATCTGGCTGGCAACCAGTTCAGGGTGTTCCCTGCACACTGCCCGAAGATAGCTGGGATGGGCTTCAGCACCCCCTCTACCCTATTGAGGATAAACGGTGCCGATAATGGATGGATGGACAATAAAATGAGATGTGGTCTCTCTTAAACCTGCCGATAGAGAATAGATTGAGCAATGGATTATCAGCATCTACTGTGAATGACCGGCTGTTTATGATTCTATTTTGCATTATTTTGCAGAGGAAAAGGCCTGCGACCCACTGAAAACAGGTCTGCTACACACTTTTGGGTCACGACCCACCAGTTGAGAAACACTGAGCTGAATAAACTATTTGTAAGACAAAACAAGCAAGGAAAATGTAGTTGTCATTTGGCCCCACAGACGATCATTTGGGATTTAACCGAAAAGGGCTCGAAATGGTTTTTTTTCTGAGATCAAATCTCTCTTTCCACAGCTACATTCAGGGTTTACATCTTGTAAGTGTCTTTTTTTTTTGGGTCGCAGCTCCCGACTTGCCACCGTGTTCAAACACTTTGACGCGTTGACACATTATTAAACGCTTCGACAGCCTAGCAAGCGAAAAAATGCTCTGCAACAACCGATGCCGTGCAGTTGGCGGATCCCTTTTCTTTGTCACGGTCGATTCAGTCAAAGCCTTTTGATTGGCACAAACACTTGGAACAGGCGGGAATTTTTGATTTTTTGCTCATCGGTTTCCTCAGGGTTCGTATTGGTGCTTGAAATACCTAAAATGCTTAGATTTTAATGTGTTTACAAGGATTGAAAAAGTGCTAGAATTTCTGGTGACGTGCTTGTAAATGCTTGATATTGGTTCCATGTGTCCAGTAGACTAGGCAGAAAGCAGGCGTTGATCCTCTGGGCTATGTTGATTACTCATTACTTAAATACATGTGATATAGTTGAGCATGGAAACAACCGATTCAATGGCAAATCGGGTTGCCCGTTTGTAGCCAGGAAAACGCATCGTCACGAACGCTAAGGAAACTCGCCTAAGCAGGAAGCAGATGTGGCGCAATTTTCCATCCAGCATCTCTTAGAGACCGCTTCAAACACCGAGTGAGCCGATCAATGTCTTTGCAAAAAAACACCTCTGCCGAGTTTAGCTTGGCCGGTACTTAAAGGTCTTTTAGCGCTCGTTTTGTAATCTGAGGAAATGTTTCGGTGGACTCCATTACAGCCGCAAATAAATGTGGTTGAGCTGACATTTTGACAAACCATATGCAAGGATGATCACATTGACCTTTTGCACAAAAAGCCATCAACGCCATCAGGAACGTGATGTGGTTGCTCCACAAATTAGCGCCACCTTGTGGACAGAAGTGGGTGGTAACAGTGGAAGACTGCTGCCAGAATTAAAAGAAAGCCGCCATTCTCTCTCATAATCATCGACAAGCTTGTATGCAAGCTGAAATAATCATATCATAATGCAGTGGCGTGCCGTAAAATTTACAGTTGGGCCTTCACTACGGTCTGATTTAGTGATGTGCCTTTAGTTTGCGAACACAGACTGGGAGGTCGCTGGTTCGCGCCTCGACCGAGACATACCTAATTGGTATAATGGCGGCGCCCTCTGGCTGCGGCTGCACCGACTCGCTACAACGGGTCAGGTGTATCGACATTTCGTTCTGTGTACATTGTTACAAAGAATGACAATACAAAGGAAATTATTATTATTATTATTATTATTTAAATATGTTGAGTGTAAGATGCCAGTAAATGTGTGAAGCAAAAAAATCCAACAGTGTTCTCTTATTAAATTTAGCCTGCACCCCATTTATTTAAGAAGACATGACGGCTGCACAGTCATAACACTGTGCCATATTTTTACCCAGAAAATAATTATCCTCTAAAATTCGTATGATAAGACCTGCGATGTCATTGGCCCGCTTCCCACTGATAACATTTTCAAATCTGAAGAAGCGCCCCTGACGTAACGCACAACCAGTGCGAGCTGAATTCCGTTATTCGCGTCTCATCCACCAGAACAGCAATAGCTGTTGATTACGTCGTTTGGTATTCTGCCCGACGCCCCACTAAACACTTTATTAGTGGACAGATGATAACGTAAATCCGTGTTTTTCTCAGCAATGAGAGAAAAGAAGACTCGTGTTTTGGAATTCAGCACTTTCATCAGGTCTCTGATATGAAACTTCCCTCTTTGCCAGAAAATTGTCACAGTTCTAAGATTTCCCTGTTGTTTTCACCTTTTCGTTGCCGAGCTCTGTTTCCCTGCGCAATTGCCTAACCAAGTGTACATCACATAGTTCGTGGGTTGAAAAAGGCTGAAAAAGCATTTGGCTTTCTCTTCTGGTAATCTGTGGTGACTGCAATAGGCACTCAAAAATCCAAAACCTATTTCCTTCAAAATACTTGATCGAAAAATGCTACAAATATTTGCCGCCTGTCAACAAGACTTTGGTTTGGAACCGTAGATTTATTTCTTTTGTGACAAAACACACCTGATAGACACCATTCCAGCTCTCGCAAACACATGATATTCTTGGGACATAATATTCTTTGCACCATCATTTTTTTTACCTTGGCTTGCAGTCGGAGTGCACAAGACATCAGTGCCCTACGATGGCTATCTTGGGAAGCAGATTTGACCTCTATACAAGGTCATTAGCGACAAGAAAACTCCAGAGGGAGGGATGGCGGGGTTGATCCGGCAAAAGAGAAATAGTAGATGATATCAGGAGGAATGTTGCACGCGTTACTGAAAACTAGTAATTACCGTAGAGACAGTTACTAGTTACCTCATAGATAGAGGACCTCTTAATCCCTTAATGTTCCTGTAAAATTAGCCTAAAAGACGTACCAAAAGTAAATTGAATAATGTTTTGAACCATTTGGAGAATATGAAAGATTTTGGCTTTTTTTGAAAGGTAAGACTCTGAGGTTTTGTCCTAAACTGTAATAATCACTACAAGTGCTACTAACATCGAGTAATCTGAGTTGGAACACACAGAAAAAGAAGGTTTTTATTCTCACCTGAGTTTTTTTTTTGCAATTAAATTCCTGCAGATGAGTGTAGCATTGGCATTATAGCTGGAAAACAAGTGACACCATAGCTTGAAGCCTTACCTGGTGCCTTGTCAAATTTGATCACAATCTGAAAAACTAAACATTGTATTTTACACATTTTTCCAAGGGTAGGTTTAGGCATTAAAAAAAAAAGAGAAAACATGCACACCAAACTGTAGAAGCACTGACCCCTTCGTATTCTGGCTTGTGCGATGTTGACAGCTTGTAAATTAACACGCACTTCCTACCATTCTCTCCTGGTGACACACGATATAATATGCACATTTATATATACACGAGCGGGAAAATATCATAATATCAGTAGGGAGAAATTCAGTGCTCTCGTACTCTGTGATTATATTTGTAGGTAAACATAAACACGCCCGCCCACGTTCAACAATGTGTCCTGTGGAGTGTGATGCTCCATGATCTGCTTTCAAAAAGAAACGCACTATGTGCACTATGTTGTAACGACAGGTGAGTTACAAAATGTCATTAATAACGATAGTAGTGGGCAGAGAGGGCCTGCAAGGGCGCAACATAACAAGTCATTTTATGTTAATTATATTTTTTTACTACTGCTACTTGTTATTTAATGATTGATGCGGCTTTGTGTGCTGTGCCTAAATAACCTCACAAATGATAAATACAGTAATCCCAAATGGTCTGTCAACTTCCTTTCATTGCTTTTCCCCTCCTTGCGCTGCTTCCAGTTATATGCTTTCATAACTAAGCATTTAACCAAACACATTTCAGACATTAAATGTTGCCTCAAAAATTTGCCCAAAGACCTTCAATTATTTTTTGAATGTGTCCTTCAGTATACCATAGCTTTAATATCACTGTTGGTTTAGCCAATCACATGTTGAATTGGTTCAAATGGGCCTGCTGGAAGGCCTACAGAAAGGTTTCCTTTTACGCAAAATAGAGGGCTTTAATTTACCAAAACGATCGTGCCAAAAACCCGTCTTTAACCCACTGCACAAGCAAATACAGTATAACGTGTTGATTTAATAGTGTGATTTTTTTCAACCCACAATGGCTGAAGAAGGAAATAATGAATTTGGTCGCAGATATACTTTCAAATCATTTTTCAAAATGGACTTTACGAGAAGATATAGAAATTAAGAAAGGTCGGACAATTCCGAAGCAAGCAAGCCTTTTGCAACTGGGAACATATTTTTTCAGCCACTTTCAGCCTACAAAATACGAGGGGTACCCCTGGCTCGCTTTACCCAAAGGTTTCGCAGCTCAGCGAACAATTGCGCAGGAAAGGGAGCTCCAAAACAAAAAGGTTTGAAAAAAAAATCGAAATTTAAAAAAGGCTGTGTCATCTTTTGGGGACAAGGCGAAACAATTATTTTGGAGAAATGATGATAGCGCTGAATACCAAAATAAAGGGAACAATGTGAAGCTTTTTTTCTTGCATTGCTGAGAGAGACACGGATTTATGTTACCACCTTTCCACTAATAACGTGTTTAGTGGGACGTCGGGCAAAATACAAAACAATTTGATAACTGCTGTTGCTGAAGTGATGGGGGAAGAGATCAGACGGGAAGTTAGGTAGTTATCTAAGCAGCGTTTGTCTCTGTTATAGTGGATGAGACGACAGACGGGAGTAACACAGCTCGTACTGGTTGACACGGACACGTGTGTCAAGGAGTGCTTCATCTGATTCGAAAATGTTACCAGTGCCATTGCAGGCCTTAGCCTCTGATTTTTGGTTGAAAATGATTATCTGGGTAAAGTTGTGGCACAGTTTTAAGACGGTGCAGGATTCAATGGGGCACAGGCTAAAGCGAAGCAGAGCATACCAGTGGCTTCTTGATTATACTTTTTGCTTCACACCTTTAATAGCATTTTATACTCAATAAATTCAAAGTCACCAACACAGAATTCCGAAAAAAGTGTCGTTCACCAACGAACTGGCAATGAATTCAGATTGGAGTGAACACCCGAGTGTAAAATTCACGGAATGACACTGAATAACGCATTACAGTACTAATTATAGAGAAAAGTAATTGCGTTCTAGGAACGTGTTCCTTTGTAACGCATTACACCTGAGAAAATAGCTGTTCTGCTGGCATCCTTTTGGTGACTCTGGTTTTGTGTTTTGCAGGACGAGGGAAAAATGGGCGTGATCTTCAACGTTGGGACGGACGACATCGCCATAGAGGAGCCGGCTGTCATGGTAAATGACGGCAAGTACCACGTTGTGCGTTTCACGCGCAGTGGTGGCAATGCCACGCTCCAGGTGGACAACTTTCCGCTCATTGAGCGCTACCCACCAGGTAAGACTGCTGGCGTGCTCTGCCCGAGCCACCCGCAGAGATAGCTAGCTCCTAACGAACATTTAGCTAGCAGTTAGCTAGCGTCCACCGTCCGACCATCCCTCACCTCCGGATGTTTTGCCGGGCTTTCAGCAGCAGCTGTCGTCGACGTTCCGAGCCGACATTCCTCTTCGCTTCTTGTCAAGTCACATTTATTTGTTCAGCCCTTAATCACAAATTGTCACAAAGGAGTGCACAGGCCACAATCACACACTCCCTTGATCTGAAATTGGCATGCGGGCAACGAAAAACTCAAAAACCTCAGCATGAGGAAAATAAGAAACCTTGAGAAGGGGCCACAGAAAAGGTGATCACCTTCCAGGATAACCAGGCTGTGATAGATATTGTATTTTGATAGCAATACATAAAATATACAATAAACATAGGAAATTTTTTCAAAATTGTTCAAGAAGTCCAAGACAGCAACGACACAGTCCATCAGGTCCAAATGTTGGTCCTCTGACTAATCCTAGTCCATCTTTCTACATAATTTCACCAACAGCCAGGCAGCCAGAAAGAACAGGAAAAGAAACATCTGAGGTCGCCATAAATTAAAAGCTATAGAATAGAGGTGTGTCTTGAGCCAAGATTTAGATAATTTCACTGAGATTGCAGATCTTATCTCAGGGGGCAAAGAATTCCACAGATGGAGAACGTTCTCAAGCCTACAGATGTCTTCTTGGCTCTTGGAGTTACAAGTAGAGCAGCAGTTTTCGAGTGAGGGTCCAAGCAGGAACATAGGGCGAAATCCAATCAGATAGATAAGAGGGGGCAAGTCCATGTTAAAGTTTGTAGAAAGAAATGCATGGACTTGCACGCGCAACATAAGGAGCTTGAAAGAAGCTCCAATGATGACACACCAGAAAAGGGCGTCAGCGAGTAGTAAAGTTCCAAATACCATACAGCATCTTTAAATTTTTATGTCATTAGTCTTTACAGGGGAAATCATACCAATTTCGGAGTTCCAGATCTCTGTTCACATGACCTTATCCGATGTTTGGTCTTGAAAATCTGGTTGCGAACTTTTCACCCCGGCTTCCCACATCTAGTAGGCGTAGTTGCTAAAATAATGCCACACGTCATGCATAAAACTGAGCTTTCTGGACGTTGCTCCGCATCAGAAAAGAAACCTGCGACTAATTTATGCATGCAAAGCTCATTTTCAAAGCAGAAGGGATTAAGGCCGGCCCGCTTCATTTGCATGCAGATTGAAAAGGGAAATGCAAACTGTCATCAGGGCTTGCTGCTCTGTAACCTGCTCTGAACTCAATCCGCCTTCTTCAGAGCAGGTGCTGCGGCACCCATGAGAGGGATTGGGGGTAGGGTGATGCCGGAGCTCCGCCCTCAGTGCAGCTGCTGCTGAAAGGGTGCACAAAAAGGTCCTCTTATCATCTTATGATTTCATTTTTTAGCTGATTTACTGTGTCAAAAGCTACAAAGTGTCTTGTTTAGCACCACCCATTTTTGTTTTCATTTGTCATAACCACTTAAGATTCTTAAGCATCCGTTTATTGATGCATATATTCATATTTTTTGCATCTGTATTATTTCAAGACACTCCCAACGGTTAATGCGCTTCACAAAAACAAAACACTGGCCGCTGATGTATAATGACTGAATGTTGTTGCTGCCCGTCAAAAAAGCATTGAAAAAAAAGTTGTTTTTTTTTCTTGTTTTACACCAAAGAAAAGAAAATATCGGTGCTTTTTTATCAGACGGTCTTTGACTTTCCACTCTGTATCACGCTGTATTGGTGCCGTAGCTGAAAATTCTTTCTGAACATCACTTACATTATGAGCAGTTCTTTTCAGGGGAATTTCGTAGGATTTTGTCCACCAACTCAGTAATAATTGCTATCTATTTTCTAATTCTACGTTTGAATTGTAAACTGTGTCTGTGGATGTAATTCCAGTTGGGTTGGAATTCCTACTAAATTCGCCACAATGGTATATTACTGATGATGATGTTTTGTGCTTCTCTCTCACGTTTGACTGTCGAAAATGTTTTGCTTAATAGTTGTCATGCTGCTAACTGAATGATAGAACCATGTTGTCATCCTAGAAAGCTTCTAAACATTTTGTCATGTGCTTAAAATAGCTAAACCAGACTAACTAGTGTAGCTATAAACAGCCTAAACATGACTTCTTAAACCTCAAATAACCCTCAGTTAATGTTACCATAAAGTGCAGGATGCTTAACCAGCTTGTTAGCTGTCATAACTCTGTTTCTAACCATGTGATCTTTCAGCTTGCAGACGTTAACCTTTAACCTGTCTCTCCAAATTCTCTGAAGGACACTATGATAATGAGCGACTGGCTATTGCTAGGCAAAGAATCCCGTACAGACTCGGTCGGGTAGTTGACGAATGGCTACTCGATAAAGGTAAAAACTAAAGAATTGATTGGTTAATTAATCCTTGAACTAACTAGTGATTAACCTGTCCCCAAAGAGAGGTGTGGCACCACAAGACAACTGTGACAAGGATTTTCTCTGCTGTTTTCTTAACATTTGACCATCCCAATTTCATTGGAATTGCTTTTGTATGTCCATCGCTAAAAACACCAACTGAACTGGACATGTATCCATTTTTCTCAGCTTGCTTTGAAGCCAATGTTCCTTGTCACCCTTGAACCATGTGGACCAGCCACACCCTTAAACTCATTTTAAACCAATGACCTAAAATCACATAACCTACCCCCTGCCCCCATCGCCCTTTTGAAGTATTGCCATTAACTTGCTGAGGAGCCTTGGGCCACGCTGAAATCACCAAAACAATTAGGCTGTCAAAATCTTGAAGAATCAAGCTTGGGATTTGTAGCTTGGTCCAGAGCAAAAGTTGGGAATGGACTGGAAGGTTGACCAAGTTTGTGTGAAGAGTACTAATGATTTGTATTCGTCTCCACTGGCGCCCATTTTGGGGCCTAATGATATCACAGAGGCTCAGGTCACCAACCAATCATAACTTGGCGTGAACAAAAAAAGGTCATTATTCAGGCAAACGCCAGTTTAAACGCCAAAAAAGGTGAGTTTATTTGAGCGCGGCTATGAAATGCACGTACTAGCATGCGCAACATGAGGAGTTCGACAGAGGCTGAAATGAAGTCAGAAAATGGCGTCAGCGAGTAGAAAAGTTCAAAATTCCAGACAGCACCTCAAACAAAGTTTTGATCTCATTAGTCTTTATGGAACATGAAATCATAAAAATGTGCAGGGCCTCGTCCGGTGTCACCTGACTTGATAAAATTAAACCCCCGAGACTTTGATCGAGTTTGTGTTTGCCAAAGTGCAATATTATTTATAAAAAGCCCCAATCGTAGGGCGACCACTTGAAGCGTATGAGAATAAAGTCCTTATATTACCAGATTACTTTTGTATTATTTTTTACCGCTGCAGTAGAGACAGAAAGCCCTCTCAGCTCAGCTTCGGGAGTAAGGCGAGCCATGATTGGTTGCGATGACCTGAGCAATTGTGATGTAATCTACAAAGACAGTTTGTAACTCAAAGACGGATGCTAAATTCAGATTTCACAAGCTAACAAACAATAATAATACCAACCATGTTTCTTTGACTTGTGCGAAGTAACACAAGTTGACCCTGCTTTTATTAATATTATTTTTCACTTTTTTGGCGTGGCCCTTGGTCTCAGCTTGATGTGTAAATGTGTGCAATAATCTGTTTTGGCTCCTGAAAATGCTTTGACTCGTGAGAGTCCACTGTCCAGTCGTTCCCCTACCCTCGCCCTGAGCCTTTAGTTGGCTTTCTGTGGGACGATGTCAGAGCCCGCTCTGGGCTCGTGACAAAAGAGGCCCGACAAGCCGCTAAACTGGATCAGCGTTTGCAGCAAGCAACTTTGCTGATAAGCGCTTTGCAGCCCATGAAGCTGATCGGCCCTTACGAGACATTGTCCCTCTCCGGGGTCAAGACAATTGATAGTTCTTATCACCTCATCTACATCTGGGCAAAATTAGTAGCGGTGGCCATATTGGATGGATGTGTGCGTAAGTTTTACTTGTACTTTTTGCGATTGACCTGTGATTTAAATGGCGATCAAAGGTCTAGTTGCGTAACGACTGTCAATGGACTAATGTTCCAGGCAATGTCACAATGACCATTTTCGATAAACAAGACCCATACTAGCTAAATACAAAGACGTGGAAGAGAGGTTAGGGTTCAAATAATTATAGTGCGCGTAAGTTTCACTTGAAGTTTTTGTGATTAATCTTATAAATATGGCAAACAAAGCTCTAGTTGGGCAACGGCTGTCGTTAAACGAATGTTCCAGGCTACGTTACGATAAAAGTTCACTGATTGATAGACAGCGCCCATATGAGCTAGAGACAAACCAGTGAAAGAGGGTTTAGCACTTAAACAGGTTTCATGTGGGTAAGTTTAACTATTGGTTTTTGTGATTGACCTCATAAATATGGTGAACAACGCTCTAATTGGGCAAAGGCTGTTGTTAGTAGAAAGTTTCAGGCTACGTTACGACAACAAAAGTTTGCTGATGTACATGACCAATACGAGCTAAAGACAAACAGTTATAAGGGGTTTTAGGGTCCAAATAACATTAGTGTGGGTAAGTTTAACCTGTATTTTTTGTGATTAACGTTTAGAAATATGGCAAACAAAGCACTAGTTGGGCAAAGGCTGTTACAACAACAAAATGTCATTGATTGATAAAAAACACCCATTTGAGCTAGAGACACACGAGAGGAAGAGGGGTTAGGGTTCAAATAAGGCCCTTTCTGGGACTTGTTTCGGCCGAAGAATGGCTCACCATTATCTACCAAGTGTTTTAGCACACCCAGACCACGTAGTTGCATTGAGCTAATTCGGGGCCTCGCTCTGCTGTCCCCTCACCAGATAAAGGTACACTTTTTTTCTGCCATGTTTTTAGGGACACTTGTGACATTCTTTGGTGCTCGTTTTGATTGGGAAACAGTGCACTTTGCTGACCCATGTACAAGGCGTGCCCTCATACATTAACACGATGGGAGGTTCGGTAAAGTTACCTTAGATGTCAGGTAATGGTATGAAAAAAGTCATGTCATAATAAAACAAAACCTTCCACATCCTCTTTCATATGAACATCCAATAAAATAGTGCAAATCTGTGACAACGTCAAACCGTGTCTGTTCAACTCATCCAATATGGCCGACTGTTTACATTCGAGGATGCGTGTGAGATTACAGAACTGTCAATTGGACAAGAGGAGAACCGGGGACATTAATTGGCAGCAGAGTTCGGCCTTGCCGAGCCTGCGTCTTCACTTATAATCGAGGCCTGTGTCAAAAGGAAGCGATAAATAGCACCTCTCATAAATAGGGACGTAAATACAAGCACTTCCTATTCTTATTGTAACCCGAGAATCCCCTCTGCCCCGATAAACATCTAAATGCTGATTTGTGAAATACCAACGCTAAGATGCTCCACACCCGCACCGCCTTGTGTCTTTTTGGTTGTCTGTTTGCCCTTCGCTTGTCTCTTTCTATCAACTTGTCTGTGCCTGGCTCATAGGGAGACAGCTGACCATCTTCAACAGCCAAGCGGCTATTAAAATCGGCGGCCAGGACCGGGGTCGGCCGTTCCAGGGCCAAATATCGGGTCTGTACTACAATGGGCTGCAGGTTCTAAAACTGGCGGCAGAGAACGATCCGAGCGTTCGTGCGGAGGGTAACCTTCGTCTCGTGGGCGACGCCCTATCAGCGCTCAGCACTGACAGCACGGCTGCCACGCCTGTGTCCGTGTCTGACATGTCCACAACCATCATGGAAACGACAACTACCATGGCTACCACTACCACCCGCAGGCAGCGCTCGCCTAGCTTGAGAGACAGCATATCCAAGGTGGGGAATGCCAGAAAAAACCATAACCGTTTGTTGCGGACTATAAGTCTCACCTAAAAAATCAAATTGGCCAGAAATACGAAGGTGCTCTTTATGACACAGAATAGACTGAACAAGATTGGAAATGTATACAGTATTTATATGTGTGTGTTACTATGCAATGATTGATCAATCAAAAAACATCGGACCATAATCACAAAGCATTGTTTGCATCAGGAATAGATGCAGGGTCGCAGCGGTGAGAACCGCGACACTTAAAAAATGGAGAAAACAGAAATTTTGTCCTGAAAAATATAAATGAATGCAAAGTTTGATCCAACATCAGACACACCAAAGAACTATTTCTTATTGTGCTTTTTTTTCGTTTATTTATATCCTTCTGGACCACTTTCAGTTTTCTCCATTTACTAGCATTCGTTTCTTACACCATAGAAATAGTATGATAATGAGATAAATTCCCTGCCTTCTAGTGTGACAACTGTATCAGTGGGTTTTAGCGCTCTCACCGCTGCAACCCTGGTTCGATTCCTGTTACATGCAATGTTTTGTGGTCTTTGTCAGCGGAACATTTCAACTGATCAATCATTGCACTATTGTATACTGTAAGGATAGAAAATTGGTGACGGTTATACACAAATAACTGCAGTAACTCTTTCCATAGGTTTAAATCCATTTGCCGGTGCACTTCATAGTGCGAAAGTACGGGAAAATAATTTTAAGTTATTTAAAGACTGCAAAAAGCATTTTTTTCTTCTACTACACAAATAAATAAATAGTGTAGCTCTTGATCAAATTGTGAGTCCTATTTTTACCCTCTGGTTTCATGTCCATATCGCAGGCATTACATTTTAACAAACACTGTGGAAAACTGATAGATTCTTCAAGGAGGCAGTTAAATGAACTCATTTGTATTTTTCTTGTCCAGTAATCCTTATTGCTTTTTATTTTTTTTAATTTTGTCTATGCTTTCGGGTTTACGTCGAGGTCGCCAACTGCCCTCAGCGTCCTTCTGGGGAACATAAAAATTTGCTGAATTCAGCGGCAGAGAATTTGTTCTTTTAAGAAGGCGTGAATTTCTTTTCCGGGTCGGCGCTCTTCTTATACTTGCAAGATTGCGCCACGGGGCCAGTAAATGAAAAGCGGCGCAAGCTTCTTTGTTTGTTGTCTGCCGAGCAAGCGTCGCTCCCAGCTGCAAACGCTTTGTAATGTTTCTTCTTTATGAAGCGCACGGCAAACACTGTGAGCTGTTGGTAAAATCCTCTCTTTTGTTGTTTGTGCAGCCGCAGAACTCGGATGATATTCTGGTCGCCTCAGCAGAGTGCCCGAGTGACGATGAAGATCTGGAAGAGTGTGAACCGGGAACAGGTGCGTTTTCCAAATAGAAAAAGAACAATCCATAAATAAAATACAAGTGTAGTTAGGTCGGCAGTCACCCAAAAGGCTTTGCACAAATTGCAGTTTAGACTGTAAGAGCTCCAATCAATGCTCAATTAGCGGCGGGGTGTCGTCCACTTGAGTTAATGAGCGCCAAATGGCCGCCAAATTGATTGCGCCTTGAAAAAAAGAGTCGTTGCTTGAAGTGTCCTTCTTCTTCCTTTGAATACAAATGAAATAGAAACACTCTTCAGATGCCTCCTTCAGTCCAGCAGGTGCAAATAGATTCACTGTTAGCATCTATAGTGGTACCTCTTTATACGAACCCCTCTACACATGAGGACTTCAATACACACGTTTTTTTTAACAAAAGTCTACCTACATTTACGAAGGAAAAACCTGTTCACAAGCAGTCCCAGAGGCTACCACCAAAGAGCGCCTGAGACTGCTCACCGCTCGTAATCGCTCACCGCTGTCAGCTCAGTATAGTTTGCGCATGCGCCTTCCAACATCATTCACCTGATTCCAAGCCCTTGGTTCTACCTGTAGAGTACCTGCATTCCGCTTTAATCACATTTCATAGCATGTCCTTGTTGTGACTTTTTGCAAGGTGTCTGAGGAAAAAAGGAGAATTATGTGAATTGAACAAAGCAAAAATAAAAGAAAAACAAGAGCGTGGTGTCCGTGTGAGTGACCAAGCCAAGGAATACAATTGGGATGCAGCGAGTGCCGATCGCAAAGTAGTGGAAGAATTTACGCAGCGCTTTGCTGCGATCAATCCCGAGAGAGTTTTTACTCCTGTTGCATAAAAACAGCAAAAACGAAGATGAGCCAGAGAAGCTGGCTTCTACAAAGGTAATTAGAGAGGTGCTGGCTTAATAGGAAGAAGTTGCTGCTTTAATTTGAAAATAAAACATTCAAAAAAAGTGACTAATGGTTGTGTGACATCTCTCTTTATTGAAGCTAAAAATATTTTGTGTGTTCACGTTCATTTTAAGTTACAGTAACTTTAATTTTAAGTGCACAATAAGTGTGTGCTTATTATCAAAAGTCAAGCACCACCACTTCTCATGCACTCGCCTCCTACCCCCCGCACATCCGCAGCACACGCATGCCTTCTTTCAATAACTCATAATAAACACGAATTTTATTGTGTTAATATCATCTTATTTACGTAATGACGATATTTTTTAATGTTTAAGTACTATTTGCGTGTGTTTTTACGGATAAGGAAGATGTGTTTTCGAGCTATTTATGCTATTGGATGCTTTTGGGAGGTTGGGAACAGGACAATTAGTTTTGAATTATTTCATATCGGGAAAATTCCCTTGTTACACGAGCAATTTGAGCTGCAAACACGATCCTGGAATAATTTAAGCTCGTATGTAGAGGTACCACTGTTTTTTGAATCCCATCTTATCATATCGTGTCGTCGTACCATTTTGGCAGCATTGTTCAGCCAATTGAACGACCTTAACAAAAAATGGAACGTCCTCTCCTAATGAGCTGCGTTATTTCCAATACGGGCTCCTCCTAAATTGTCAGCAGAACGAGCGGCAGTCTTAGAGAGTCGTTAGAATGATTGATAGCAGCCAGAGCGGGAGTTTATGGCACCGCAATTGCGGCGCTCTCAAGAGCTTTCCCAGAGTGATTTAAATGACCTTAAAAATGCTCTTGTTAACATAAACATGTGCATAAATAGAGCAAGGACTGAAACCTTGATACATTTTTAAAAAAGGTTCAAACAGCAACTGCTCACCTTTGCGCAAAACATATTTAAATGCACCAGATTAAAAGGCTCTTTATACTTTCATACAGTGCAGTGAAAAAGTATTTGCCTCATTCCTGATTTCTGTGGGGGTTTTTTTTGCATTATAATCACTCACAAAGGTTTCAGATCCTCAAATGAATTTTAATATCACGCAGAGACAACTCAAGGAAATAGGAAATAGAAACGTAATTTCCCCCTAAACCTAACAGATATAATAATAAAAGAAATAAAACGTTCACAATAATTGGTATTGAGTCTTAGACAACGCTATAGCAGAATTTTGGCCCACTCAACTTTGCGAATTTGTCTCAAAACGGCCAAATTGGAGGGTTTTTTTTAGCATGGACTGCCCGTTTGTGTCACGAAGCGGAGCGGGAAACAGGAAGTAAAAACTCATTCGCGTTGACGAACTCACAATTTATTGGGGGAGGATGAGGAGGGTGCGCACACTTGATCCGGGGATCGATGGTCGCAGTGTGGATTAGAAATCCAAACAAAAGAAAAGTTGTCCAAAACGGATCAGACCAAAAACAAAACAGGATCAAACGCAGGCAGATTTACAGACTAGGCATTTCTCAGAATTAAACAGAACTTGCAGAAATCTCACAGAAGTCTTACCAAAGTTTAGCAGGTATAACAAACGATCCAGCCAAGCACAGTTAGAAGGAACGCGTTTAAGTACTCTAAAAAGCAATCAGTCAGATACGTCTCAGCCGGTGTTCATGGGCGGGGCCAACTGGTCGCCGAGGCAATCCCGCCAGAATCCGGCGCCACCCGGCTGTAACCAGCTGGGCGCCATGGCAACTGCGCCAGACATGACAGTTTGAGGTCACACCACAGAATCTCAATTGGATTTAAATTTTGACTTTGATTTGGCCACTCCAGAATTTGTTTGTTTTTAACCATTCAGAGCAATCATTTTTTCACATAGGGCCAGAAAGGACTACATTTCTATTTATGCTTTAAAAAATAGAATCAACATTTCAAAACTACATTATTTATGTCCTTGGGTTGTCTCTGTGTTGTATTAAAATAAGTTTGCCGATCCGAAATCTCTGTGAATGATACATGTGCAAAAACAAGACGCAGAATCCAGGCACTGTACATAGAGAATGTTCTGTGCAATTAACAGCTTTAGACGTCAAGGCTCCATTTTGAATTTTCACTGATTCCTGCCCACACAAGTGCTTGAGAGTGTATGAGAACTTCCTTTATCTATTTCTCTCATACTGTCTCACACGTTTGTGTCCTGATGTGAGAATATTGTGGCCGTTGTACACACTCTGCACCCACACATGAACCCATTTAGCGGTGGGCAGCTTTTATTGCCATTTCTGTTACTATTTACTTCATTCAAAAAGTTACGTTATTCTGAAATTAACTATCTAGTTACAGAAGACTGTATAGATTCACAATGAAGTTGACCTCCTTACAATTGCTTTTAAATGGCCACATTATAAAAGAAATAGAAGAAAACGTGTATACTAACCTCTGGTAGCGACAAACCCTTCATATTTCAAGACCTTTCATATCCATTCTGTATTTGGGTTTCTCCATTTCCAAGTCCTTGATTTCAGTATTTTATTATATAGTTGTAATCGCAGCTTGGATGTGGATGAATATGGTAGGGAGAATATCATCATGACAAAAAATCCAGCGTTCTCATACTCTGCGCTTGAGATGGCGCCACCTAAACTGTATTTAGTTGTATTACACATACCCTTATTAACAATTGCTTGCGGCCTATAAATGTAAGTTCTATTTTGGCCCTACTGGCTGCCAGGGGCGGCGCTCCACAGCACTGAATGTTCCCTTAGCGCAGGGGTGTCAAACTCATTTTATCTCGGGGGCCACACAAACATTCTGTCGGGGGCAGGACTAGTAGATTAAAGAGAAAGGAAAATAGATAAAGAAATAAGAGAAAGAGGAAGGGGAAAGGAGAGAGGGCGGGACAAATAAAGAAAAAGAGAGAGGGAGAGAGCGTGAGAAACAAAAGATAGTCATGAGAGAGGGGGGAAAGAAAGTGAGAGGAAGAAATAAATCCAAAGAGAAATAGAAAGAGAGAAGGAGAGAAAAGAGAAAAGAAAGCGTGAAGGGTATGAAGAAAGAAAGAAAAAAGAGAGAAAAGGAAAAAAGGAAGTTAGAGCAAAAGGTTAAAAGACACAGAGAAAGAGACAAAGAGCAACAAAGGAAGAGAAAAAGAGAGACACAGAGAGTGAAAGAGACAGAGCCAGAGTGGGAGAAAATGGGTGGAAAAGAAAGAGAAAGAGAGAGAGAGAGAAAAAATAAAAAAATAAAAGTACAGTGTTTTTGTGAGAGGCACACTGTTTTTCTCTCGCGCTTCTGAGTGTTGTCTCGGGGGCCGGATTCAATCCCTTAGCGGGCCTGATCTGGCCCGCGGGCCGCCTCTTTGACACCTGTGCCTTAGCGCATGCACAGTTCAAGAAATGCATACCCAAAATTTCCTGGCGGTCGTATAACTCATAGAACTGTAGTTACATTCGCAACTTTCGTGACATCGTGAGCATAGGAGCAACCCATAGAGATCTGTGAAAGTCACAACTCTGTTCTGCAGAGTAACACATCGTGATGTAATGACGGTTGAGTTAAAAAAATAACGCGTCACAGTACTCGTTACAGAGAAAAATAATTGCATTCCTTTGTAACACGTTTATCCCCATACTTTTTATTTTTGACCGATGTTTTTATTATGTGCAGTTTTTGCGCCTCTATCGTGATGAGCGCAACTCTTCATGAGCAATTTTAATGCTGTTCTAATTCAGCATCCCCCTCCACACCTTTTCTGTTTCCTTTTTAGGAGGTGAATTAATCATGCCTATTATAACAGTGGATTCCCTTGAGCCCCCATCCATCGCCACCCGTTACCCCGTCCTCCCTGCTCCCCCTACCCTCCTGTCCCCCCTGGAAACCACCAAAGAGTCTGTGATGGTCCCCCCTCACCCTTCCTGCCCCCCAGACCAGGAGGACTGCGGTGACATCACGGAGGTCTCGGCTTTCGGCTCTGGGGAGATGACGGAATCGGACGACGAAGACTTTTACAATCGTAACAATTCCCCGTTGGTCACTGACAGGACAGTCCTTCCGCCGCCCCCCGCTGCCGGCGAGGGCGGAGTCCAAAAACCCCGTCCCTTACCCCCCTATGTTCCTACCACCAACCCTGACCAGCTCCACATCCCCGCAGGCAAAATGAACACCCGCGACCAGGTGCTTCTGCCCCCTGCTCCCCCGTCCTCCCGAAACACGCCGGGACTAACCTACCCCCCCAATTTTCCCCATGTGCCCACAGCCGAGCCCACCGCCTCCGACCAAAAGATCCAACCAGGTGCTGTGGAGGTGATCAGGGAGTCCAGTAGCACTACGGGCATGGTGGTCGGTATTGTGGCCGCCGCCGCGCTCTGCATCCTCATCCTCCTCTATGCCATGTACAAGTACCGCAACCGGGACGAGGGCTCATACCCCGGTGAGCAGGGGGGGCACGCTTTTGCCAACAATTTTGCGCCTGAAGGCAATGGGGCCGTGGTCAAAGACAAAAGCGTGGCGGCGGGCTCAGCGGGCAAGGCCGTCACCAAGGGCAAAAAGAACAAGGACAAAGAATATTACGTATGAGCTTGCAGGCCAGGAAGAAGCGGACGTGAGGTCGACCACCCCTTTCCAACTCTTCTTTGGTCTTTCCTTTTCGAATTTTGGACGGCAGACGACTCACAAACTTGCAGGGTTGCTGTCCGTCATTCCTAGTTCGCGTCACATCTGCTGTGGATTCGTCCAAAGAAACCAGTAGGGCATGGGGCAGCAGGTTGCCTCAATGTTATTGTCTTTGTGATGTCCGATGTCTCTGAGTCCTCCGTTATGTGCCCGAGAGCGTGAACACAACACCAGCAACAACAGCAACAATTTGACTGGAAGTCAAACACGAGCACATTCCATTTTTTTAAAAGAAGACAGCTGTTGCAAATAAATGTCACAACAAACACAATGAAAAATGAATAATTATGTACGGTTGGGAAGCTGAAATTCAGAGGATACACACAGCCTTTAATTTAACACTCAGTTAATAATCCGTTTGTAATTTCCCAGTTAGTTTGTGGCACCTCTACAGTACTTTTGGGTCACTTAGGAATGTCCTTATATTTGAAGGTAAAGCACGGTTGTTTCCAATGAAGATAACATGAATTTAATTAGAAATATACCCCATACACTGTTAACATAGTAAATGACTATTAGGCTGCAAATGTCAGTGTTTTAAAACAATATCTACATAGGTGTAAAGAGGCCCATTTCAATCAAGAAGCACTCTAGTGTTTGTTAAATGTGTTAGAAGGCTAACAGATGATTGGAATAACCTTGTGCATTGATGTTAGCACAGCTAAGCCTGTGAAATAAGCTATGAAACTGACCTTTCTTTGAGCTCGTCATCTGTCTGTAGCAAGACATTTGTGGGTGTGATTAAACTTTTCGAATGGCGAGAAAAAGAGAAATTTCATGTGAAAATTGGCAGTCTTTTCTTGTTTTAAAAGGAATTGCCAAAATACTGAAGATCTTCTACAATGGTGTGTACTACTCCTTTTCAAAGAACAGCACAAACAGCTTAAAAAGGGAAATAGAAGCACAACCAAGCAAAGAACAATCATATTAGATTTTTTAGTTTGTGAAATAGACACCTAATAGGTCCTCAACTAGCAGTTTGGTTCAATAGTAGCCGCAAAACACCAACATCTTCAGTGAATAGGTGACTCCAAAATGCTGGCTTTTAAGGCAGAGTGGCAAAGACAAAGCCATATCTGAGACTGGTCAACAAGAGATTAATAAGGGATAAATAACACAGACATTAAAAAACTCATTTGATTAAAAAAAAGTGTGACTATTTCATGGAAAACACAAAACGGTCTGGGTGAGCAATAACCTTTAAACGGTATAGTACATCATCGTCATCCATTCAGAGAAGTTCAAGACGAAAGAAAAATGATGTTTTGCAGGGCTGTGTTCACTCTCTCCGGCCACTGTCTCAAATGCAGGACGGACATGTTTTTTTGTGCAAAACAGAAGGACTCGCTCTTCATTTCTCCAGCCGTCTGGCAGAATAGAGAGTGCTTCGTCCCCCTGCCCTCTCTGCGTCTCTCTGCAAAGTCGTGGCCCAAAAGGAATATATATCGCTCGGTCAGACTTGGGATTCGTTTTATCGGTGTGCTCTTTTGGCTGCAAATAGGTATCCATGTGACAAGTCGGTTCCACACCAAGTGCAGATATTCGGGAACATTTCGTTTGTGTACATATAAAGGCTGGTGCATTGGAGGGGCGTTTAAATGGAGAATGCTCATATTCACAGATTCCACCCCCTCTCCCTTGCCCTCCCTGCAAAGCTTCACGACAGCAACCCAAAAGGCTGCTTTTAGGAAAATGACTGAAGCCAGCTTACTGTCCTTCTTGTACGTGACATGAAAAAAAAAGATGGAGGAAAGATCCAAAAGCACACTGGAAATGTATACATATCGTGGAGACATTGATATACCTTGTAAAGCAGACAAACGTGTATTGTTTTTTTTTCTATCAGTGATTTAAAGACTATTCCATGAGATGAATAATTGATGATGTGTGAAGTGTATTGCTATTTCTCTGCTACTTCGATGTATCTTGTCACCTCACATGTCCCGTACTAGATGATGGGGACAAAAAGCACACTTTTCTCCAATAGCTGCAAACATCTCGTGTTCCTTCCTGCATTATTCATGGCTGCCATTAGGTTGAGAATGGGACAAACGGATGCTACTCTGTTTGATTGCATTGTGCATTTGATACGTGCTCAATCTGTTACACTTCTGATATAAGGCCATTTTCTCTGTTAGCTTCAGTCTCCATTGACTTATTCATGCTCTGTGATCCCGTTTGTTTTTTATTTTTATTTTATTTTTTTATGAAAAGTGCCATTGGACGTGAGCTGCTCTGCGCTGGAAAAATATTCCATCCCTCACTCATTGCTATTGTATAATGTTCATGTGAAATGGATCTCAATATGTGTACAGAACGTGCATAAAGATAGAAAAAATACACTTGATAATATACTTTGTACAGGCATGTGTTGTGTGCTGCTTTTTGGACAGAATGTAACGTGTAGCGCATTTGATGCTAGGCAGGGGGAAGAAAAGCTACTGGATTAGTTCTAGGATTGATGAGTGGTAAAATGAATCAGGTCAAAAACATGTTTAACAAAAGCCGGCAACAATGGACAAGACAATAGACAACATTAAACATAAATTATAGTAAAATAACACTCTTATTTGGTTTAAGGTGTTGAATGTGAAGTTGTAAGTTTGGTTAATCTTTGTTCAATAACCTTGGTTTTTTTTATATTTCAGTTTAATGACCAATTATCTTCTCTAATTTCGGTTTAAAAACCTTGTGTTAAATAAATGTAACTTTGTTTCAAAAATGAGCTGACCAAAACAAAACAGGTAAAAAAAAACACAAAAACAATGTTAACGTAACTTGTCTGAAAAGGAACAGGAAGAAGCATATACTTATTTAATCCTACCCTTTCCGACTTTCTTAATAATTGTGTTTTACAGTTAGATCTCCTGTGTATTTACATACACAACACCTCACTAACGATGATATTTACATAGGTTCTGTGGATGCACAGTCACATCATCATCATTCATATAATCACCACCACCATCACTATTTTCACCGTCATCATAATCATTGCTGTCTCCATATTTTCTGCATACTATATAATAAGAGTAACTATTATAATAACAATAATTATCATAGGTGCTCATGGTGACAACTGATTGTTTTGTGGTTTGTGTTATCCATCATACAAAGTAACTTTGAACATGCTGCTAGAGAAGGGATCGCCCCCAAGCAGCAGGATCACCCGTAGTGTCCAGATCCGTGTATTAAAAAGACAAGACATGGGAGCTTGATTAGTCGCTAAATATATTTCTATGCGCACCGATAGATTTTAGAATCAACCTTAATCTGTTTTTGTGTCAGAATTTAAAGTCAGAAAATGATTGACCTCAAATTCCATGACAATCCAAATGAATGGCAAAAATGTTTATCGAGTAAGCAAATAAAACAAGATTCAAAAGTTTTTCAATTCATGAAAACCCAAATCCATGGAAATTGCTAGTTTCTCAAAGGATTCCAAAGTCAAGATCAAAGGAATAATCTATTTCCTACTGTGACCCTGATGTGAACTTTCATAATTGATCAGATATTTAGAGCGTTGGTCTGGGGTAGACCACCACTCGGAACACCGAGATTTCCAATCGTCCAAGAAATCAAGACATTTTCCTGAGAGGGGGAAATAAACCTGCCCAAAACTCGTCTCAAGTGGGCTGTTTGTCCATAGTGACACCCAGTTCTGCCAAAAGAAGTCAAGTCAAATTTTTATTTGTATAGCCCTAAATCACGAAGAGTCTCAAAGGGCTTCACAGATTATTACACTATATTACACAGACTATTTTTCAGAATATTATTATACATTCCCCTGCTCTGGAGCCGACAAGAAGAGTAGGTTATTCATATAATATAGAGTAGAAGTGAGTTTTAGGCTTAGATTTAAACATTTCCACTGAGGTTGCAGATCAGATCTCAGGGGGAAGAGCATTCCACAGCACCGGTGCCCAAATGGAGAATGCTCTCGAACCAGCAGAACACTTCTTTGCTCTTGGGATCACCAGAAGACCGGCACTCTCAGAACATAGGCTTCGGACCGGGACATAGGGGGAAATCAGCTCTGAAAGATAAGAGGGAGCAAGTCCATGTATGATTTTGTATAATACTAAGAGAACCTTGAAATCACATCTAAGGCTAACTGGGAGCCAATGCAGGTTAGCCAAAATCGGTGTGACTTTTTTGTCCTAGTTAAAAGCCTCGCTGCGGCATTTTGTACCAGCTGAAGAGACTTGATTCTAGACTTCGGGAGACCAGAGAGTAGTGCATTACAGTAATCGAGACGGGAGGTAACAAACGCACGAATTATAATTTCCGCATCCGACTGAGACAGTATAGAACGAATTTTAGCAATGTTACGAAGATGGAAGAAAGCGAAAGAAGTGTTTTTTTCCAAGCAATGTCTTGATAACAATTGCTATTATAATCATGGTTCTGTTTGACGTCTACACTGGTGTGCGTGTGCAGAGAGCAATGATGAAAGACGTGCTCTTGGTTCTTACTATGATGTCTATCATGTGTTTGATGTTTTTTTTTTTTTTTTACAAAATGTTATTGAAAAGGGGAATAACAAATCATTGTTTGCTAGATCAACCATCCATCTATTGTCTGCACAGCTTATCCTCAGTAGGGTCACGAGGTAGATAAGTTACTTTATTTCAATAAATAATTACGTGTTATAATCAAATTATTACTACAATGTGTCTCCTATCAAATTTTGATATTTTATTTAAATATTGAATTATACTTTTATATATTTATTTCTAACTGGCTTTTTTGAAAGGGGTTACAGACAGCATTGATTAAATTGATTCAATTCTAATCAATGCTACCACATTGATTTTCACACGGTGTCATGAATTTTAACTTTAAGGTTCAGCAGATTCGTCATACTCAAAAATTTAACAACGGGTTCTTTATATGCCCAAATGATAAAAAAACAACGTATGTTCACCCACCAGTACAGCTACGGTAACAACTTGTAGGTCACAAAAGTGGCTCTTGCGCTCCTGTTTCATCACATCAAAGGCCGACTTTGCCTCCTGCTCTCGTTTCCGCCTTTTCAAGCGAGCCCCGGTCGGCCATGTCAGGAACTGACACCCAACTTTGAAGCCTTAATATTTGTTGCCACTTGATAACAGAAAAAGGCATCGGTTGGGCTTTACAATCTTCAAAAAGAACGACATCTTGAAATATATCAAGAAGAAAATGCATGTTTTATGTCATAACACTAATGAATTCATTGCCACATCCATCTATGAATCATAGATGCATCATGTGCTGTAATCTTCAGCAGGTCATTGACATTTAATGTGGAATACATTTTAAATACATGGACAAAATTGCTAGTAAATATACTACCAAAGAAAGGAAACCTCCAACTATGCTCCAACTACAGAACCATTAGTCTCATCGGCAGTGCAACATAACAGACTGATACCACAAGCTGATAACATCCTAGCTAAAGAACAGGGGGGGAAGGAGCACCACGGAACAGATGATTAATCTGAGCATTGAAAGCGAGTAGTTTCAACAACACCGGGGAAACATCTATCACATATTTATGGATTTCAAGAAGGTGTTTGACAGATTATATCCCGAACCGTAGCCGCACTTGCCAGACTTAAACCCATCTGGAGAGACAAGAGAATTGAAGTGAAATCAAAGATCAGACTCGTGCAAGCGCTGGTTACTTCCATCTTCCTCTACGATTGTGAGACATGGACACTCAGATCACAGCTGGGAAAGATTCCAGACCATGGAGATGCGATGTCACTGGAAACTTCCAGGCATCAGCTACATAGTCCATGTGAGAAATGAAGAAATGTTGTCAACTGTATGCAGACGAAAACAAGGACAAACCGGCTCAGAGACAGCTTCTTTCCCGTGAGAGAGTATATCTTCTGACTTTTTTTTTTTTTCTTGTTGCTGCTGAATTATATTGCACAAGTCTATAAAATTATATTCCCTGTGCCCTGTTTGGGGACTTTTTGTTGCTGCTAATTGTTATCACGCTTCTTTTCATTGTACTGTTGCTATAATGCACTATTGTTTTCATTCACTTTTGTTATAACTTATAAATTAGACTAGTCTTCAAGCACTATGTCGTCATAATTTTGCCTTTTTATCCTGCAAGTCTATTATTGTTTTTCTTACTACATGTTTACCCTGGAGAGCCATGTCTAATCGTGTGCCATGTTTCACAACGTTGTTATCAATGACAAGAAAGCCAATTCAATTATATTAAATTAAATTTAGTGGTATTGTCACGTCACAAGATCATTCTCCAGGGCACAGTCCAAGGGGCCAGAAGGAGCATACAGAAAAACAACTGGGACGGCAAAATCGAGTAATTGACTGATACCAGCTTTACTACAACCCAGGCCAGGAAGCGTCAGCAGTGGTGCCCTGACGGCCCAGGTGGTTAAGGGATCCTTGAACTGTGAAAGGAACTCCATATAAAAGGTTTAGCTTCGATGCAAAGAATTGGAGGAAGTCATGACATCGAAGAAAGACAATTTGAACATTTCGCCCTGGAAAAATATGGCCTCTAATCACCAGTGGGACTACGCACAATAATCACAAGCTGTGTAAGGAGTGCAAAAACAACTGCTTACCTTGATCTTCAGGTCATCAATCGCAACTGAAAAGGAGGTATTCTGCTCGCCTGTGAATGTGCATTACTTTATTTCAAATAAATAAGAAACTCTACATAAAGATTTAAATCAGCCACTTATCTATTGACCAACACATTATACCATGCCAATTGCTGCCATTATTAAAAGGTGCTGTCCGGAATTGGAAAATGTGTTACTCTCTGCTGCCATTTCCTGGCTTAAAGTCACGATTGCAGTCTCAGTCGGATCATGCATGCCTATCATTTGCGGTTATCTTAGAAATAAACTCTTCTTTTTTCGTCTTCTTGGATGTTTTTTCTTTTTTTGTTAATATTTTTCCTTTCGCAACATTTGTTATATAGTGACCATAATTTGAAATGATCAAAACAAGTATAAAATACAGGGAAAACATATTACAGTACTGTATAAACATAAGTTAATAGCAAGGGGAATTTTAGGAACAGAGCTTTGAGGTGCTGAGTAACCAGAGTTTCTTGCCGATTGTTTTTTGTTTTTTGTTTTTTTCTTCGCTTGAAGTGATTTAGGATTATTCAACACTGTTCAGGACTGTCCCTGCCAATTTCCCTCTATGGTGCGGGGTGCACAATTTCGCACTGCCCAGACAAGAACATCTATCCAGCGCATACAAATCAGGGCTCGAAATTGAGAATTCAGTAGCAAAGTTAGCCAAAATTACAATGCAAGCAGGTAAGAAAAACACGGTTTCCCTTGGCACTGTGTTTTAAATGTGGTATTTTTAAGTTAATGTCAAAGTTGCACGAAGTTGAGTAAAGTCAGTAACGTTTTTCGAGAACGAGCGCTGGAGGCTCGGCTCACTAAGAAATGCCACTTCTTTTGGCTCCCAAACGGATTGTTTTTGTTGTTTTTAATCCACATATATATATATATATATATATATATATATATATATATATATATATATATATACGTATATATAATAGTTGTTTTGTAATATCATTGACAAAATAACTTAAAAAGAGGGTGGAGGTATAATGCAAAAAAGAATCAAATACCCCAAAGAAAAAGAATTAAAAAGCTAAGAAGACTGTTAACACAATCCCCTGATCTAAAACCTACATGAGAGCAAGGAAAAACTCAAAAACCTCAACATGAGGAAAATGAAGAAACCTTGAGAAGGGAAAGCACATGAGGTAACCCCCCTTCCAGGATGACCAGGCTGCAACGGATGTTGCAATAACAAACAATACACAGATATTGTCAAGACGAAATGTAGGTTATTTATAAACTATGGAATAGAATTGTGTTTTAAGCCCAGATTTAAACAGTAAATGGGCTGCATTATCTCAAGAGGTAGAGCGCTCGTCTTGGGATCAAGAGGTTGCAAGTTCGATTCCCGGCTCTTCGTTGTTATATGTCTAAGTGTCCTTGGGCAATGCCCCCAATAAGCAGGTAGGCGCCTTGCATGGCTGACTCCCTATTGGTGTGTGAGTGTGTGTGAATGAGTAAGTGTGAAGCACATTGTAAAACGCTTTGCGAGGTCTTCATTGACTTGAAAAGCGCTATAGAATGGAGACCATTTCCCATTTATGTGTATCGTCTAAAATAGAAGTGCACTTAAACGACAAACTCGCGATTCTCGCGTTGCGCCACGATGCAGCAGGCTGGTCTCTTTTCAATGGCATGTCCTAGCCCCGCCCATTGACGTAAGCATTACGACCTATCAGCGCCATGGGAATCTACCTCATCGATTGCTGACTTGAGCGTGCGTGCGCGTGCGTGCCTGCTTACGCGCGCGCGACTTAGCCAACAGTTGGCTATGCTAGCACGTTAGCATGTAGCCGCGGTTAACCCGCTTCTGTCCCGAAATATTTCCGAGCGATCCCCAACCGGTATTCGCCAATAGAGCCGCCAATGGGAATTCTACTTGCGTCCCTGCGGACGACAAATGTCACGGAAGACCGTCAAAAGATATACGAGCCCCTTGTCAGTTGCCGAACGGAAACTTGAGATTCGTTTGACTCATTTCATTATTTTTTCTTTTTACATTTTCTTGTCATGGCAAGCTAGCATAGCGGTAAGAAAGCTAAACGCTTTTTGGATGCGGAAGAAGATGAGCCAAGCTGGATGGCTAATGCTAACTGGACGCTGCGTTAGCATTCACAAGTGAGTCTCCAGCTTTTCCACAAAATTGTCACCCTCCAAAAAAAGCGAGCTGACGTCAACACGGTATAGTCTTGTTGTCCATTTCAGAGTTTTAGGTTAGTTAGCTCTCAAATTGGATTGCAAGCCACCGAAAGAGGCCTCGCATTAGCTGCTCTTTAGCTTCATGTTTCGTGTTTATCTTTTGCTATTGGTAATATGGAAACAAACATCAGGTCGATAAAGCTGTTGACTTCGATAGACTCCTGTTTTTCACCCTTTACTCGTCCGATCATAACACAGACACAAGCTAACTAAAATGGTTAGCTTGCTAATGCCTCTGAGCGATGTCATGGAGTAACACTGATTTTATATTTTCTTTCTAATTCTATTCAGACCCAGAATATGTATTGTCGTTGTCCAAAAAGACCATAGGAACCTTGTTTAGAGTATCCATTCATTCATTATTCAAAAGAAAATAAATAATCCAGAATAAATATTCACAAAACCCCTTAAATAACATATTGTAGACATTAAAAGTGCGGACATGGTCGCAGTACAAACTTAACACAAGTCCATGTAAAAGTGCAATCGTGCCAGATGCTAACTATACCTATGTGAGCAGATCAGTTGTTGTAAATTGATGGGTGTGATTGTTGTCACGAGTGTGGGGCAGAATATTCAGGGTATCTTTACTGCTGTCACACTTCAAGTTGAATGTATTTTGGGATGCAGGGTCAATACATCGTCAGATTTGTTCAACCTCAACAGCGTTTCTACCTCTTTGACCCTGACGTTGAATGTTGAGATCCTCCAAATGTTAGGTGGATATTAGTCCAAGTCAGACATAGATGTGTTGCTTATCTGCACCTCCCATATTTGAAGAATTATTGTCTCGGTCTGCCAGCTTAACTTGTTCCGCTGTGTTGTTTTCCATGTTGTGACTGCTGGCACTATTTGTCCATGGTGCTCATCTACAGCCTAAAGCTTTATAATTGATTTCCCTGTGCAAAAGGCAAATAAATGACCCGTAATGTTAAGCAATTGCCAAATTAAGTATGTCATTTTAATTGATTGACGTCTCTATACCTGACTCGTGAGTTCCTAATTGACTGCTTATCGAGTATCAAAATCAGAATCATTCTTCAATTATCTTATTTTTCATTTTAAATGTTGAACCATTAATTTTACCCATATAACGCTGCAATCTATTTTCCAGATGAGTCTTTTATTCTCATGCTCACCTGGTTGCCAATGTGCTGCAAAGTCACTCACCTGGATACCCTTCAAGGATTCGTCTGGAGTGGCGTGGCGGCATCTGCACACACACAACGGTGCCACGATGTGCAAAGATTCCTGACCTTAAGTGAAGTGTGCACACATCCAAGCCCCAGAAGTGCGCTTCCCCAATGGTGGTGCCATCATAGAGGCGAGAGGCGGTGGCTCCCGTGCCGCGGTTTACTCGGCGAGCGTGTTGTAGCCGCTCTTCGAGCTGCTCATTCCCCCAGAAGGATAAGAGATGGGCTCGCAGGCTCTCCAGATATTGCGACAGGGCGTGTGGGCCTCGCTCACCGGGGGGTGGTACGTGGACCCCCATCAAAGCACCTTCTCCAATTGCTTCCACCTCTACTTGTGGATATTTCTACTGGCATTCCCCTTTCTGCTCTACATGGTGAGCTTATTTACGTGCATTGGGAAGTAAGGCTTCCATGCTGCTAGTCTTTTAATGAGGTTTGACCGTAAAATAGGTCTTCCACAGTGTTCCCCAAATTAGCGTGTGTGTACAAACTGTGACATATTTCTGACGTCCTCACAGGCTTTCCCCGGCAGCTTGGCCATAGCCGGCTTGTACTCGGCCGTGGTGGCTGTCTTTTTCACCACCATCAAAGTGGTGAACTACAGGCTACATGCCATGTTTGACCTCGGAGAGATCATAGAGAAGAAACAGGCCTCGCTCACAGCCGAAGTTCCCCACGCGGAAGAAGGGGACGACGGTTCTGGGGCAAACGAAGGGAGTCAGGCCAGGTGAGTTGAGGGGGGGTTCAAACGAGGTTAATATATATACGTGAGGGAATGTCTGGGAACTCCTTCCAATATGCTCCAGGGACGGTGTGGAGATGACCGTGTTTCGAAAAGTCAACTCGACACCGCCCGTTCGATGCAGTTCTCAGCACTCTCTGTTTGGACTGAACCAGGTGTCGGTAAGGAAAATCAAAGTCATAAGTTATTTTGTTTTGAATATATAATTCATATATTGTCTTTTTGTTATCCAGGAGTTCCTGCCCCAACTTGAGGATTCAAGGGGAACAAAGGGTTAGCAATTCTGTTGAATTCTTCTATGCTGTCTTCTCTTTTAATGCGTATGTCTGTTGTTCACCTCAGACATAAAAGAGTTAATGAGAGAACAGGGAAGCAATAACGTGATCGTCACCTCTGCTCATCGTGAAATGCTGCGGCAGAGTTCTCAGGACACCATCAGTGAGTCTGCTCCACTTCTTAAAATATGCATAAGAAGACATAATTGTGTTTATGCTGACCGTCATTTGTATTGCTTTTATGAAGTTTCTATAAATGCTATCATCCTTTGCAGGTGCTCCAAGCGTGGTCCAGTCCTGCATTGCTGCAGCTCTGGGAGGTAACTTTCCAGGTCTCGTCGGACTGCCGCCTGGATTTGGGGAACCAAGAGAATATCTGTCCGTACCCCCTTCCCCTTCCAGTCAAGAAGATGGTGGAGAAAAGGAGCCGTTGCAGCAGTTGGAAGTGCCCCAAAACATTTCAGTGGGGAACGGCTTGACTTATTCCCCACTAGGACCCTCTGCTGAGTCTGAGAGTCTTGGAGATACACCCCTCAGTCCTCTCATTAAGAGTAGCTTGAGTGAAGAGCTGAGTGAAAATCTCTTAGGCTTGGGCCTGGACCCGGTCGCGTTTGTTGCCGGCGCCAAGTACCCGGGCTGTCGTAGCGGGGTGGCTTTAGCGGCCGGGTCCACGGATAGCTGCTTCAGCGCCGGTGCCGCCACCGATCGCGAGACATTAAGTACAGTTAGCAGCTACCGCAGCGAGAAGACTGACTCCACTCAGCTGGAAAGCCCGTCCTCCAGCCAGATGAAGGCTGCAAACGGACAGGCGTCGGCTACAGCACCGACAACAAGCACGAAAATTCTCTCGGACGCCGACGTCCAAATGGGACGGGACAGCAGCGATACTGATAACCTGTCTGACAGCGTTCTGCTGCGCTCCCCCGCCAAAGATATCTCGGCCAGTCAGGCCCTGGACAGGACGCTTGTGGAAGGAGACGATTTACCATCTGTGCCGTGTGATAGGATTGCTCATGGACTCTCTTCCTCCCCGTCGAGCAGCGGCCACTCGGATGTTTGCGATCGGGACAGAGCCGGCCCGGCGCCGCCCCTACCTCCGCCTCGGCAGGCCACCTCCGTGCCCTCAGGGCTGGCCCTGGGGGCTGTGTGCTCCGAGCCTTCTTTGCCCGTTTCCTCCACCCCCGTCCTGCTGTCGGACCACGCTGGCCAGCGGGTGGTGCGGCCAAAAGACTTAAAGCTGCTGCAGGCCGGCGGCAGTAGTGCTGGCCGGAAGCCGGGTCGGCGGAAAGCACCGCGAAGACGCGCCGCAGCAGGAAGCGGCAGCTTTGACTGCGGCTCTTACGGGCGTCGTAACAATCATCGGCAACACAGAGATTACATCCCAGTGCGCAGCAAGCTGGGTGCCAAGGCCTACAGCCAAAGTCTCTTCGAGGACTCAAGCGATGAGGACGACGGGAGCGACATGAGTGCCGCGTCCAGTCTGGGCTCTCAGCGCAGATACAGTTCTGACGAAGATGACTCTAGTTCCTCTACCTCCTGCTACTCGCCGGAACTCGCCAAAGCTGGCGCTGCCTCACAGCTGCCCCCTGGGGCTCAGCCCTTGACCCAGCGGGAAGGAGATTCGTCAGACCCCGCTGGCCCCCCTCGCTCCCGGGCTGCTCAGCGCTCATCAAGCACGGCCAGTGCCAAGACGCATGCCAGGGTACTCAGCATGGATGGAGCAGGCTCCAGTCAAAACGGCGCAGCGCCATCACCCGCTGTTCCCCATTCTATGCCTTCCACCTCCACCCCTGCACCTCGCACCCTTACTATCTCTAAGTCCGACTTGGAAGCACGCACCGTCCACATGGATTGCTTCCCTGTGTCCCATCCCATTCGTCTGGATTCACTCGGAGGCTCTTGGACTGGCAACCAGATGAGGTGGGCAGCTGGAGATTTGACCGAAGAGGGGGCGGTTGGCGGAGGTGAGTTCATGTTCGCCTTAACAATCTGGAAATTTACTTTCACAATATTATTCACAAGTGCAGTGTGTGTTGTATTGAAATGGAAGGACATGTCTTGTCTCTGGTATTTGATGAGGTTCTTGTTTCTGCAGAGGAGGGGGGCAAGCACGACTCTGTAAGCAGTGTGAAAAGGACCCAGGCCATCCGCAGGAGACACAATGCGGGAACCAACCCCACTCCCCCGCCCTCCACTATGGGATCACCTCCAAGGTCAGTCCCACATGACAAATCCAAAGGAGTGTGTGGATTGTCACTGGTTGTCACTGAGTAAAAGGAGTTTGCTGTTGCTGGGGCGACACCAAAATAAATGGTTGCAATCCAGCCTTACAAAGCATTTTGTAAAACTTTCTCATAATGGTGCAGATGAAAAGCTAAATTTTTTGTCTTTAAACCATCAGCCTCCAGGACCTACAAAGGGCCCGGACTTCCTCTCACTCACGGACCCGCACCCTCCATCCCGCTTTACAGTTTGCCTCGTCACTGTTGCTCCCCCGCAGTGGCATTCATGAGGCCTCTACCTTTGACGACACGTCAGAGGGGGCTGTGCACTACTTTTTCGACGAGAGCGGTGAGTCCGTGGTGGCTTTTCCTTTTTCTTTTTCTTAAGATTAGTAAAACATCAATGCGACTTTCATGTCCGTCAATTAAATGGGAACAGAGCAACCATTTGAGAATCAAAGCAGGGACTTGGCTGGAAATTAGTTTAATACTGTCCGTTGTATATCAGGAGTGAAAAGGTCCTACACCTTTGGGCCTTCTGGGGGAGGTTATGAAGACCCAGTTCAGTGAGTTTCTAAAACAAATTTTCAACTCCAAACTCTACTAACACACGAGGCATAATATTATTTTATGACTTTGTTGCAGGGAAAGGGAGAGGCAATCACAGTCCTCAAGCTTCACCTCTACAGAGGTACAGGAAGGAGCTCCGGTCCTGTCAATGCTGCAGCCTAGACCAGTGGTCCTGCAGGGCATGCAGGTGCGAAGGGTTCCGTTAGAGATGCCTGAGGTGAGGTGTTTTTTTACCACTTAAATTAAAACATCTTCTGAGTGTCTGACCCTTAACTTCACCAGTTTGATTTGGACCACGAGTCCCTGCAAGAGTCTCAAGAGAACACACTAATGATCGAGGAGAAGGTGAAACCCAAACAATATTATCGCTTTTGGGTGCTGCCCGGCAAGTGGCTCAGGATCCGCTATGACCGATTAGCGCTTTTGGCCTTGTTGGACAGGTAATGTTTGTGAGTTAAACAAAAGTGATTCCTATTTAATGATGTGACAGCAGAATGTGACATATTCAAAGCTGATGATGTTCTCAGGAACCGTCGTGTGGCAGAAAACGTGTTTGCTGTGGTGCTAGCCAGTCTGGTGGCGTTTCTGGGGTACCAACTATTGCTTCAGGGCTTTTTCAGAGACATCTGGGTCTTCCAGTTCTGCCTGGTCATTGCCAGTTGCCAATACTCCTTATTGAAGGTATTAAAATCTTTGTAAATAGAAACATCGTGTTGGCTCTTACATGAGACTACTAAAAAGAGCTGTTGTTTTCCAGAGTGTCCAACCAGATGCAGCCTCCCCCATGCATGTGAGTGTGTTTGGCAGCCATGCCCTCCTGAACATCCGCGTTCCTTTGCTCGTGTAATTTGCCCTCTGTCGCCAACAGGGCCACAACTGGATCATCGTTTACAGTCGTCCCGTTTACTTCTGCTTGTGCTGCGTGATGATCTGGATCTTTGATTTGTCCGGACGTTCTGGCAGCTTGCAGCCATTCTCGTTGTACGGCGTTACTTTCTTCTCCGCACACTTTCTCCTTTGTGTCAGAGATTTGCTCTTGGGTAAATGTTCACACTCGAATCGACTCTGATCCGTTCCGATAGAAGGGCACAATGTTTTTTTTCTTTCCTACCCGGCTGTAGTGTTAGCCTTGTGTTTCCCGGTCATCTTCCTGTTTGGCCTGCTACCTCAGGTCAATACATTTCTCATGTGTCTGCTGGAGCAAATCGACATGCACATTTTTGGCGGAACAGGTAAATGTGCCGAGTTGGTCTAATAGATGAATTGTTTGAAGTGACTGTGCGTCTCATTGATGTACTGTTTTTCTCTCTAGCCACCACGAGTCCCCTCTCGTCTCTGTTCAGCCTGACGCGCAGTGTGCTGGTGGCCGCGCTACTGTTTGGATTTAGCTTGGGGGCCATAAATGTGATTAAGTCTTCTGCACTATTTTTCAAAGTTGAAAAGGAAAATATCTCATTTTTGCATTTCATTCCCACTCAAAGGCACCGTGGGGGGACGCCCATGTGCCAGTGCTGTTCTCTGTATTTAGCGGCTTGCTGCTGGCCTTGTCGTACCACCTGAGTCGCCAAAGCAGCGACCCCACTATCCTGTGGTCAGTATATTGCTTTGTCCTCATTGATATTTTATGCCGATTGATGATGACATGCGTCTGTGATACCTAGAGAAATTATTTAGTCCTTCAGGATTCACATAATTTTACCCGTCTTTACAATTGTGCAAGTAAGTTTATCTAATGCCGGTTTAGGAAAAAAATGTATTTTCATATTTATAAGTGCTTTGTTAAAAGTATGAAATCTTTGCATTGCTTAAGAATAATGGTCAAGCATCAACACACTAGCCCAGTCGTGTCCAACGTCTTGCCCAGGGGCCAGTTACGGCCCTTGATTTAAAAACTTTACTAGACCGTGGCTTCTGTCATACCGGAGTATAAAATAGATTTGGACCCCAAAAAAAAATATCACAATTTTTACCAGATGGTGACAGTAGCCTTTTGATTACCTTACCCTTGGTTTTTCTGTGAGATATTTAGCCCTGTCCCCCATTTCCAACATGGCGACCGTTGGTTGGTTTGTTGGATCCCTTAACCACTAGGGCCGTAAGAGCACCATTTAACGCTGCTGCTTCCAGGACTAGTGAAAATTGGAGTTTTGTTTTACGGAAGGTGGATTTCTCAAAAAGGATGGTCAAAGAATGTCAGGCTGAATAGTCGGCCCTCACCAATTTTTAGCTTACAAAAACTGGCCTGCCTTCTGAAAAGTTACGACACCCTGTCATTTGATGCCACTTAAACTGTCATACAATTGTCAGTTGTTAGTTTGGCTCATCCTCTATCTGCTTCAGGTCATTGGTCCGATCCAAATTATTCCCCGAGCTGGAGAACCGCACTGCAGAGGATGCCCCCGTGGAGATCAAGGATCCTCTTCCCGAGAAGCTCCGTGACTCTGTGGTACAAACAACAGATTTCCCGACATCTCACCTTTAAGTACGCGCTTCGTTGCTTTTAATGCTTTTTGACCACTGAACCGTAGAAAGAAATCCTTCATTCCGATCTCGTGATGTGCCCCCTCATGGCTGTAATCACTTTTGCCATCAGCGCCAGCACAGTATTTATCGCACTTCAGGTGAGTGCAACGTTTTGCAGCCACTTGTTCTCCACAATGATTGCTCACCCGTGGCTTCTGTGTGCTCTTACCCCACAGCCTGCGCTCAGCTTTGTCTTGTATATCCTGGCGGGAGTGGTCGGCTTCATTACTCACTATCTGTTGCCACAGCTTCGCAAGCAGCTTCCCTGGTTCTGCCTGTCTCACCCCGTTCTCCAATCCAAAGAGTACAGCCAGTTCGAAGTCCGAGGTGAGCGCCTGTTTGGCATTGATGGTCTCCAGCTCCAGTTACTGTTAAATATAGTGGCCTTTATCAGCTCCTCCCTCTAAATTGAGACAGGGGATTAAATGGAAATGGGTGAGGTTTAGAGTTGAAGTGCTGCTGAGAAATGCATTTAACCTCTATCATCTCCCAGGGATTTTCCCTGAGCGCCAGCATGCTGCTCTGTTATTTTTCTTCCCGCTGTTTGAGTTTTAAGCTTCTGAAAGCGTGAGGCAGTTGAATTGGCTGTGTTGTATCTCTTTTGGAAATGTAAAACAAGATAGCTGTGTTGACACATGATGCATATTTTATTTATTTCATTCACTCTAGCCAAGAAAAAACAATGGCATGAAATCTTGTATGTTTGGTCTGTTGCCAGATGCTGCTCAACTGATGTGGTTTGAGAAGCTGTATGCGTGGCTCCAGTGTGCGGAGAAGTATTTCATCTACCCGGCGGTCGTGCTCAATTCCCTTACCACTGAAGCACGTGCTGTTGGCCAGAACCATAAAGAGCTGGACATCTAGTAAGTCTAGTGAGAAGATGGATTATCACATGTCTAGAGGGTCAACTTTTTTTAGCTCACAGCGTGCTCTTGTCCTGTTCCACAGTAGCCGAGCGCTCTTCATTTCGATAGCCGGCATGAAGCTGCTGCGTTCGTCCTTCTGTGCCCCTTCGCAGCAGTATGTCACACTGTGCTTCACCACGCTCTTCTTCCACTTTGACTACCCGCAGTTTTCTGAGACCTTCCTCATCGACTACTACTTCATGTCCATTCTTTTCAGCAAGGTCAGTCGGGGCTAAAGCTGGGATGTTAATTGAATGACATTGCTTGAAACTATCATATTCCTCAGATGTGGGACCTGCTGTACAAGTTACGCTTCGTGTTGACCTACATCGCCCCCTGGCAGATCACGTGGGGCTCTGCCTTCCACGCCTTCGCGCAACCCTTTGCCGTGCCGCGTATCCTTAAATCTAGTCCCGTGCGAGGACGCACCAGCCACTGCTCTGCTTCGATGCAAGATGCCCTTAACTCCATTTCTGTACAGACTCTGCCGTGCTCTTTGTGCAGTCCATTTTTTCGGCCATCTTTTCCACCCCTCTCAACCCAGTCCTAGGCAGTGCCGTGTTCGTCACCTCTTACACCAGACCTGTTAAGTTCTGGGAACGTGACTACAAGTATGTGCTTTTCAAATCATGGATTTGACTGAAATGTGGCACTGGGCCTGCATGAACCTCCATCGGTTATTTGCTTCATTTTTCCTATATAGTGTCAATTCAAACGTATTTATTCCTTGTTCACATTGTTTAATGGTGGGGAGTGTCATTTGAAAACTTATGACTCATGACTTTCGGCCAGGAGATGACAGCAGAGTACCACGTTTTGCTTTTATTTTTTAGACACGCTCAAACACTTTTTTCCCCCCAGCTTTTTGGGGGTTGGTTTTGCCCTGAACAGGCCTGATAAAAGTAAAATATAAGCAGATAGGCGCAACAGAAAATAAAGCTTGAGGGCTATTTTAACCCAGTTGGGCATTGTTAACCCATCCTTTGAAGAGAAAATATTTAACTTTGAATTTTTTTTAACCCATCAAACTACGTACCCCACCTTTAAATTCATTTTGGCCAATGAATTGATTGAATATGAATAAAACGAAGCTAGTGGGTAGAACAAAATATCTCTCATAGTCTGGGTTTATTTTTCCTGATGCCCCCTGGAAGAAAATACATATTAGCTCAGTTTGCTTAAATAATTTTTGTTCCAGATTATTTTGCTCGTTTAACGTTTTATTTGATTTTCTTTTCAGAAATTCTGTTAAATGAGAATCTTAATCTTAATATGGTAGATACAAAAAAATGTTCTCCTTTTATTTGTAAATCTACATTTTATGCCTGTGGGCGTCAATTTATAACACTAAATAACATTTGACACATTTTCAAATTTGTCAAAGATTTGTTTTTTCTTTCAAATTAAAAAATAAAACGAGCACTACTGCCACCTTCTGGAGGTAATGTAGGCACATATACCTTGCTATTCCATATCATTGTTTTATGGCAAATCAAATAACAAAATTTATGTAATTTTTGCCTTGTTAGCACCAAACGAGTTGACCACTCCAATACTAGACTCGCAACTCAATTGGACCGTAATCCAGGTAACAACTTTTCCTTTTCTTTGAGTCATTCAATGCTATTTATGGCTGTACATGTCAAGGTTCTGTCAACATAATAAATAAGGGATTCTTGAAAGCCTGAAAGAATAGCTTTGAATATGTCAATGCTGGCTTTTCCTGCCAGGTGCCGACGACAACAACTTGAATTCCATTTTCTACGAACACCTGACCCGGTCGTTACAGCAAAGCCTGTGCGGAGATCTTCTGCTGGGCCGCTGGGGCAACTACAACACGGGCGACTGCTTCATCTTGGCCTCCGACTACCTCAACGCGCTGGTGCACCTTGTCGAGGTCGGCAACGGACTGGTTACCTTCCAGCTCAGGGGGCTTGAGTTCAGAGGTCAGATACTTTCTCATACATCCACAGAGTAACAGAAGAAAAATAATATGATTGAAGCAACAACAAAAAAGAACCTAACGCCATACACGAAACTCATCTGAATATCTTTGAAAATATTTACAGAAAGCAGGCGCCCTATCCATGTCGAGGCGACATGGTTATCTTAAATTCTCACATTGCATATGTTGATATTTGCTGTAAGTTGTCATTTAAAGTAGTTAGCACAACTGCAGCACACTTAAATACGACTTCAAACTACTCTCACAAAAGATTTTCCAAATAAAACTCCATGAGAGAAGTGAGAGAATTCTCCATGCAAAGGAGGGGGACGTATTTGACACGGATGCTACCTTGTTGTCACAGGCACCTACTGCCAACAGCGAGAAGTGGAGGCCATCACAGAAGGCGTGGAGGAGGACGAGGGCTGCTGCTGTTGCGAGCCGGGTCACCTACCTCACATGTTGTCCTTCAACGCTGCCTTTGGCCAGCGCTGGCTGGCCTGGGAGGTGGCGGCCACCAAGTACGTGCTGGAAGGTTACAGCATCACTGACAACAACGCCGCCTCCATGCTGCAGGTCTTCGACTTGCGCAAGATTCTCATCACTTACTACGTCAAGGTGAAGGGAATGTTTAAAAAAAAAAAAGAAATGTATCTACAATATTGACCTCTTAACTAATGAAAATTTCTTCTTACAAAAGCCACATTTTGATTATCAAGTCTTTTCAATCTATTCATTGCTTCACTATGTCGTCGTCATAGTGCAACTTAAACTTGCAGAAAAAACAGCCTTTTTTAGCTTGTGATTAGGCAGTGCTTTCTTGATTTGGAATATGACCAACAAAGATTGTCATTTATTATTGTCCAGGGAGGTTTGGCTGTTTTTTGTCAGTTTGTGTTTTCATTTCTGCTGGAACACAGAAGAGTTGTCAGGGTGGTATTAATTAGTAGGGAAAGCAATTAAGCCTCAATTAATTTCAAGACACTCTGCAAAACACGTTTACTCAGGCAGATGATTTAAAAGCTTTAAACAAAAAATAAAAGATTGTCCCTCCGTTTTAGCTTTTTGACGTGATATTCTCTGGTATTTGTCCCCCAGAGCATCATTTACTACGTGAGTCGATCCCCAAAGCTGGAGGAATGGCTGGCCAACGAGAGCATCCAGGAGGCGCTGCGCCCCTGCCTTGGGGCCAACTACGTGGACGGGGACCCCACCTTTAACCTCAATATCGACGAGGACTACGACCACAGGGCTTCCGGGATCACGCACTCCTCCTTCTGCATCTTGTACCTCCACTGGATTCAGTACTGCAACAGCAGGCGGCAAATGGTTTGTTTCCTTTACATTGCAGTATTTAGGGTTACAAATGAGGTTGTTTGTTTCAATCATTGTAAAAAGATTAAAAAAAGTACTTCTTTTTTTTCCTGTCCCATGCTGTTGTCCAATTTTGATGCTGTTAACCATGAACAATAGGGTGGATATATTAAGCAAAGGCTTATTTAATTGATTCAACACAAACAGCACTTTAAAAGGGATTCCACAACCTCTAATGTACCCTCGTCTTAATAATTGAATAGCTTATGTCCGGTTTTTAGTGTTTAATCAATGCCTTGGCTGTGAAAGTGTCTAACAGCATTTAAAAAGCGTCTTGCTATCTAGGTCTACCACTTCTGTGAGTGGAAAGTCGCCAACTAAGGAGAGCTGTCACCAATTTTTGTGGCCACATTGTCAATGCTACCTCCTTTAGCATGTCTTCAGCAGTGACCATTAATGCTTCTTTAGCTTATTTACTCTGCTTTCGGTTAAAGTCCCAATAACAAATGTAACTTATTTCAACTTGTATATTGCTATTAACTAGGCTGGCTTGTTTTATGTCGCAGCCCGTGTCGAGCGATGCTGAATCTCCTCTGGTCATTCTGTGCTTTGGCTTGTGCATCCTGGGAAGAAGAGCCCTAGGCACGGCCTCCCACAGTATGTCTGCCAGGTGAGTGCGCCGCTGATTGCCCTTTATTGGGCGTCGGATAGAGGGGATCTTAGGCCCAAATCTGAGCCCAGCCCGAATTTTGACCTGGGTCAGGCCTAAAATGTCAATCATAACGTTTGGGTAGGGCTGGGCTTCTCTCTCTCGCTGATTTTTTTTGTCTTGTGCTCACATAACAATGCAGTGAGGTGTTGAAAGACCGTGGTCCCCCCAAAAAAACAAATTGCCTCATGAAACCCTAATCGTACTAAACTCTTTCAATGTCAATTGAAAGAACTTTTTCCCTTCTCAGTCGGTTATCAACCTGTCAATATTCTTCTTTGTCTCACTGTCTCTCTCTTGCTTAAAGTGCTTTGCTAGATTTTTAAGGTCGTATTCCTGCTTGCCCAGTTTTCAACCAGTCTAAAAAACTTTCCCGTGAACTCTTCAAAAAATCTCAATGAGGGAATGATGGAAAATTGTTGGTTAATGTAACCTCTGCTAACAATATGAAATATGTTTATACAGTTTTGATTAACTGAAATATCGTTACAAAAGACAGCCTTTAATTTGTTATCATAAATCCCCTCTACTCCTCAGAATCCTCACAAAGGAAATATGGAAATATGAAATTTGGGGATTACTTTGAGCTCGGGTCTGAAAATTAAAGTTAATTGGTCGGGCTGGGTCAGGCTTTAAAATCCGAGGACCTGGCTGGATGTTTTTTGGCCCGATCTTACCTTTATTGACTGAGTTTTTAAGAGCGGATTTCCCTCTGAACCTCAACAGCTTGGAGCCCTTCCTCTACGGCCTCCACGCGCTCTTCAAGGGAGACTTTCGCATCACTTCCCCACGGGACGAGTGGGTCTTTGCAGACATGGACCTGCTAAATCGCGTGGTGGCCCCCGGAGTACGAATGTCGCTTAAGTTGCATCAGGTAGCGCTCGTCAATACAATCGGGAAAATTTCTGTCCGACTCCAGCTTACACATGTTCTCCCCCAGGACCACTTCACATCGCCGGATGAGTACGAGGACCCTGCCGTGCTGTACGACGCCATTTCCACCAACGAGGAGAAAATGTTGATATCACATGAGGGTGATCCGGTGTGGCGCAGCGCCATCCTGACTAACATGCCGTCGCTGCTAGCGCTGCGCCACATCATGGACGATGGCAGCGACGAGTATAAAATCATCATGCTCAACAAGAAGTTCCTTAGCTTCCGGGTCATCAAGGTGGCATGGCCTCTGTTTCAAATTACATTTATTCGTAAAGCACTTTTCAGCCCATGAATTGTCACTCAAAGTGGTGTATGAAAGCATTCAATTGCTGTGGTTCTCAAATAGTGAACATGTACTTTAAATCTTTTACAGTTATTATAGCTATTCTTTGACACGGTGGCCTTGGGCCTATGGCGCCCGCCCCGAGACTGGGAGGTTGTGGTTCAAGCCTCGGCCGAGTCATACCTAAGACTTAAACATTGGTACCCGTTGCCTCCCTGCTTGGCGTTCAGCATTAGGGGTTGGAATTGGGGGGTTTGGTCACCTAATGACTACCAACACCTCAGTTGGGTTGAGCGAAGGGGCTGGGAATCCCCTCCTCTGAATCAATCTCCCAAAAATAGTCAGAAATGACTCTAGCCACCTCCCACTAGGGGAATATGGCTGTGGTATAGATATATACATATATATATATATATATGTGTATATATATATATATATATATATATATATATATGTGTGTATATATGTGTATATATATATATATATATATATATATATATATACACATATATATATATATATATATGTATATATATATATATATATATATATATATATGTGTATATATATATATATATATAATATAGCTATTCTTTGTTAGTTGTTCCATATTTCTTTCTTTTTTAATTCTCATATGTTAATCAGGGTACAGTACAGTGTTATGCAGTTAACAGTGATGTTCCCAAAACGGTTTTAGAGACAAATTATTCTTTGGCTGTGTGGATGTTGAGGGGTGTTGGGTGATAGTCTTGGGGGGCACTAGAGGATTCCTTCTTCCGAGGGGGGCGCGCAACAGAAAATTGAGAAGCGCGCTGCCCTAGGAAATTAACAAACTGCTGCCAGAGGAACTAAGACTGCAAGAGATTCTTTAATAAAATCAGACAGATAAGATGGCCCAAGACCAATAACACATTTAAAACTGGTAAAAGCATTTCTAAAGCTCACGGAGAGGCAATGCAGTGATTTTATAACTGGTGTTAATGTGATTCCTGGCCCCGTAAACACCAGTCATGCTGAATTTTGTAGCAACTGTAAGCTGACAATATTGTATTTGCAAAAAAAGGAGGTCATTACAGTAATCTAAACCAACTTATAAAAAAGCGTGCCTAATTTCGACATCATACAGTCCTTCGAGCCAGAAATGTTGACCCATCTTGCATGCCTTCCCTTGCAGGTCAACAGAGAATGCGTGCGTGGGCTTTGGGCGGGGCAGCAGCAGGAGCTGGTCTTCCTACGCAACCGCAACCCAGAGCGCGGCAGCATCCAGAATGCCAAGCAGGCCCTGCGCAACATGATCAACTCCTCCTGCGACCAGCCCATCGGATACCCCATTTATGTGTCCCCCCTCACAACCTCCTACGCCGGGGGCCACGGGCAGCTGCGCTCTGTGTGGGGAGGGCCCGTCAGCCCTCACAACATCTACCACTGGCTCATCAACAGCTGGGACAGGTGCGACAAACGCCCCTTCGAAGTTGTTGAATTTAATTCTTTTTAATGTCATTGATATTAACGTTGTTAAACATTGTATGCAACAAGATAAGACATGCAATGTACATGTAATAACTTTTAAAGAGAAAAATAAGATAAAACACAGTGAGAATAAATAGGCAAAAATGTTGACAAAGTAGCCTAGTGCTTAGAGCAGGGTTTGGTAACCTTTTTGACTCAAAGCAAAATATTTTGGAATTGTTTTTTTTTTAGAGCCACACAATAAATTTTATGTTGAAATTCAGCAGAACCCCCAAACACGCTCTACAGCTAATTCTAGACCACATTTTATTTCACTCTGTGGCGTTTGATGATTTGATCAAATCTATGAAACAATAATAATGAACGATCCTGTGTCCCACATAAACAAATATGCCGGACAAAATCCCCGCAGTTACGTAAGATTGCTGAGGCTCATTTTGGATGTAATTTTTCTCATATATAATGGTTTCAAAACAGGGTGCAACCAGTTTTTATAAAAATGTCAAAAAATACTTCAAACAAGAATTATATGGATGTATTTAGGGGAGTGCACTATCTGTGCAAAGGTCCGCCCACTCCTACCGCTCAGCTTATCAGATTGCTCTGTGTGCTTGGCTGACATTTCAAATGTTTACAATTTTTCCTGTGGGTTTTCTTCATAATGTGTGAAGATACATTGTATAATGAGCCTCTATATAAGGGATTCCTTGCAGCCAAAACTGGGTCTGTTGGTGAAGCACCGCGAGTGTAAACTGTTGTCCTTTACCCTTTGTATCCTGAACAGAAGGAAGGATATTCTGCGTCCCTTTGGCTTTGCATACAATAATATCCAAAAGTAACCGCAAAGATTACCATAGCCCTGAATTTTTTTTTCCGAGGCAGATCTACTCGAGAAAAGCCATATCTGGCTTGCGAGCTATACCTTCACGACCCTTGGCTCAGAAAGTGGCCTAAGTTATAACAATATGTCATTAAAAGAATAGTGCATCATATAAACAGGACAGGGAAAAGTAGCTAATAGCATTTAGCATCAACTAAAACAGGTTTCAAATAAGCCGCAAGACAAACTTTGTTGTGACGTGGTGCCTTGGCCTCTGTGCAGGATGCAGAAAGGATGCGGCGCTGGCTGCAACAGCGGCGGGAACATCGAGGACTCGGATTGCGGTGGCACTTCCGTCGCCGCCAACGCCGCCATCCACACCGCACACAGCACGCCGGCCTCCACTTTTGCTCAGCCCCCATACATCGCCACCATGCAGCCCTCCTTGGGTAAGAAGCTCTTCCCTCCTGGCTCCTCCGTGTTATATGTCGAAGTGTCCTTGGGTAAGACACTGAATCCCTAATGCCCCCGATAGCAGGTAGTTGCCTTGCTTGGCTGACGCTGCTATCGGTTAGCGTAAAAGGGATAAGTGTAAATCGCTTTGGGAGGTCTTCATTGACTTGAAAAGCGCTATATAAATGCAGACCATTTACATATACCGCTTGTGTAGCCAAAAAAGAAGACCAATAATGGAGAAAACTCTTGCGTTTTGTTTGTTCCTGGCCCAGCAACATAGTAACGATACTATACTGTATGTGTTATGCCATTAATACAATCATCCTCACATGCTTATGAGGCACGGTGCGAAACACTGGCTAAATAAGTTCAAGTATAACAAAACTTTCACTTTCATCTTATTGTGAATATGCATCTGCACAGTCAACCTCATTTGTGAGTCTAGCTCTTAATCTAAAACGATAGTTCCCCAAATATCTCCAATACACATTCTTCATCTATAATGGAGGATTCGAATAGAAGAAAAACGTACTTTGGGAAAATTACTGTAAAAAGTAAAGGACTGTTTTTTTTTATATGTAAAATATTTCCTGCGTATCTGTTTATATGCACATGTATTCTTAGCTGAAAAAGCAGCTTAGGTTTGGCTGAGCGTTATTCATGAGGTCCTATAGTAGTAATATAATGATTGATCACTGGAAAAGATCGCTGTTAAATTATGCAGAAAAACATTCATGGTCTAATCATGAACAAAGTACTTGACGAATAAATAAAGGAGGAACCTTTAAATTGTTTCAATTTGACCCACAACTGCTTTATGAAAATGGTTTTCCAAATCAAAAGTCACGCCTCGTTTTTTTCCCCGCCAGGCACGGACAATCCCGTCGGGCCCACACTCAGCTGGCCTCAGCACCCGCAGCCCCTCCCACTGGCCTTGCTCAGCCAATCGGAGGGCAGGATGGAAGCGGGCCTGCTGTCCTCCCTCCAACGCACGTCCTCCATCCAAGGCTCGCCAGCCAATCTGCAGCTGTCATTCAGTGGCTCGGTGGCCCCGCCCCCTTTGCCGCCCCCAGAGCGTTTCTGCTTCCTGGACAGCCAAAGGGGGGCACAGCGACCCGGCCTCGCCCAAGCTAACGCGCTCCATTTCGAAAGCCATTTCGGGAAGTGGACTTTTTCTGGGAGGAAGGCCTTCAGCGGACCAGCTTCCGACGGCGACCCGCGCCTGCAGGTGAGTACAGCTTGGATCTTGAAAGTTCTATAATTTCAAATGCTAAATCATGAAAATTTGAGGAAATCGTATATTCTAGGTCAGCCGAAAATCTAACCAAATTTTAATCGACATCGCGATCTGATGTAGAGCGATCGTATAATCGTTTGACACCTCGTTTTTTTCAAGGATATATTCACTGCAACCCTAACAAAGATCTCCAGTAGTGGGCACTGTTTACTAAGGTTTAACCCCTGTGAAATCACATAAAAATCTCAATCCAAGATGTACCCAAAGTAAATTGAATGCTTTTGTTGAACTGTTAGGAGAATCACGACGGTTTTGGTTTTTTTGTGAATAGAAAAACACTCAAGTTTTGTCCCCAACTGAAATATTCACTGCAAGTGCTACATTGAATAATCTAAGTTGGAACACACAGAAATCAAGAGTTTTTTAATTCTCGACTGAGTTTTGTTTTGCAATCACGTGCCTGCAGATGAGTGTAGCATGGGTATTTTAGATAGATAGATAGATAGGTACTTTATTCATTCCCGTAGGGAAATTCACATTCCCAGCAGCATCCTCATGTTAAAAATAGAATAAAATAGAGATATAGAATAGAAAAATTCCCAATAAACCATTTAGAATAAAAAGCATTTAAATTATGTTCCAAAAAATAGACTCCAATAAAAGTAAAGCAAAGTATGTGAATGTGAGTTTGGGGTTTAGTGTTGGCTTTTACTCCCTTGGGTTGAGTTAAAGAGCCTCATTGCGTAAGGGCGAAATGATCTCCTCAGTCTGTTCGTGGAACAAGATAGTGACAGCAGTCTGTCACTGAAGCTGCTCTTCTGTCTGGAGATGCCGCGTAGTGGATGTAGTGAATTGTCCACGATTGACTGGAGCTTGTTCAGTGCCATCTCTCAGCGACAGTTGTCAGGCTGTCCACAACAGAGCCCGCCTTAATCACCAATTTATTCAGACGAGAGGCATCCTTCTTCTTAGTGCTGCCTCCCCAACACACTGCCATATAGAAGAGGGCGCTCGCCACAACAGTTTGATAGAAAATCACAAAAGAGCGAAATAACACGATGCTGCTGGAAAGGCTGCCACTCGCGATGGCGAAGCTGGGACAATAGCATGAAGCCTTAGCTGCTTCGAGGGCATCTGAAAAACTAAACATGCGTATTTTATACACATTCTAAGGGTATGTTTAGTGGTGACTGGTGACATCATACAGACAAGTCTTTGCTTCTCAACATTCTGATGGCCCTTTTACCAATATTGAGCCTTGAATGCATAAGTGGGATTAAGAAAATACCCAATGGGTTGTTATTCTTCGAAATCTTTAAAACAAAAAATACTGTAATTTTCTAAATATTCCTCATAAAACGTGTATGACATGATACCATTAGTATTTTCATTACATTGGGATTATCTTCGATATGTGCGGGCCTAGGTCTGTCTGGATCTTTGAGGCCCAATCTTACTCATAAGGTGAGTGCAAAAGTATTTTCTGGTTGATTCCCTGTTTGTGCTTGTCTGTTAGACGCCTGTTCCCCCGCTCCAAGTGAGTCCCACGCTAGATCCGCTGGGGGCCACACACCTGCCACCGTCAGGGCCCGACCAATCCACGGAGTTGCCTTTACTCGATAACCTGCGCTGATGATCGACAACAGGACCGCTTCCGGCAAATCCACACTCCCTCGTTCGCGCTTCTTATTTCCAAAGTCGTCGTCACGATTTAGCGCGCTAGCAGGCCACAAAGGCCAGTGCAATTCCAAGGGACCTGTTTTTTTCTTTGCTTTTGTCAAGTGATAGGCGGAGGCTCAGCTTTGAGGGAACCGCAAGAAGCCTTGCCGACTTTTTCCGTTGAGGACGGACTGAAATTGTGGCTCCAAGCTCAGCACACAGCCCCCCACCCCCTTTGGACCGGCAATCAGACTTCTTTGTTTACAGCCTCGACAAAATTGTGTTGATCACAAACTTGGCACACGAGGCGGGTATTTTTTTTTTCTTTTTTCGAAACAGAGGAATATACTTTTTCCTTACTTGAAGATTGGCGAAGAGCCAACGATAGGGGTGGGAGGTTCAGTTTCCTATTCACCCTATCGACTACTGCTTTTGCATCTCCTGCTACTACTAACTAGGCAAGTCTCTTCTACTACTACTACTACTGCTTGAATCCAGCGTTTTAGTTGGAGCCATGGGATACAAACTGAAACGTGGAGATGAATATTTATTGAAGGAGTGCTCTCTTACATGCTTGTCGCGCGGATGTTGAATTGGCAGCTTATGTTCTGGCAAACCCATATCACCATTCGGTCATCTCAACGTGTGGACGTAACTGGAAGTGCACGTAAAAGTCCCTCTCAATTGGGTTGCACTCTTACTTACATGAGATGGAGCAGCACATCATGCAGTCAAATTGAAAATATATGTTTAAAAAAAAAAGCTGTCTTGCCGAAGACCCACATTTTGCTGCTAAAATGTCAAATCTTTGGAACTTTGGCCAAGCGCTCCAAGTTTACAGAATGTTTTCCAGCCCTCTCAACCCTTTGCTTAATCAGCGGCAGCCAGTAAAACTTTGCCTTTTTCAAATTTTTTTTTTCTCATTCTGCTCCGCAAAGCACAAAATGACAGTAGGATGTCAGTCGAAAGGAAATGGAAAAGGGATTTTGTGATCTCAGCAACTATGTACAGCATGTTTCATATAAAAATATATATTTAAAAACATAAACCTATTTTATTATGATTGAAAATTCCGGCTTATTTTCTGTTCAGGACACTAGTTTGGATGAGCAAGGGTAGAAGCTTCATATTTGGAATGTGCAATTTGGGAAGTTCCGTTTTTGGGGGGAGGGGTGAAACACCATCTTGTTTAGTTTTTCTCAAAGGGGATTTTTTTTAAAGTCAATATTCAATGTTCTGTACAGTTTTTTTTAAAGTGTTTTTTCTTCTATTTAAATTAAAGTTGTCTTTTTTTTGTTCACGTTTGCAACTCGGGTTATATTTCTTATGTGTCAACATCTGTTTTCCTCTTACTCCACTAGTGGTGAGGTGTCTCTCTCAAAAAAAACCGTGGCATTTTCGTCGTTAAATATATAGTAGCGGATGTAATTTTTAACACTTTTTTAAATTAAACATTGCATCATAACAAACACAATTGGCGTGAAACACTTTACAATATAATGTAAACAATTGTCAAAGGAAACTAAAGATGCTGCAGTTTTACATAGGAAATAAAATAAAGAAAAAAAACATTTTCACAGCGTTCGTACGGGTGCTTGAAATCCTTGAAAATGCTTGAATATTAATGTGTTTTCAAGGATTGTAAAGCGCTTGAATTTTGGGTGAAGTGATAGTAAATGTTTGAAATTGTTGCCATGTTTCACATCAAGTCTGCTTTCTTGTGGCCTGACTTTCCTTTGCATTTCTTTTTCCCTCGTGATTCACGGCAGCTCATATTAGTTTGTACAGCATTGTCCAATAAGGCATCATTGCCCCCTACAGGACAGGTGCATGCTACACCTAAACAAGGCACTATGAAAGTTTTATTAATGCAAGGAATATGTATCATTTATGAGCATTTATAATGGACCGTGCAAAAATTGAAGACAGTGTGAAATGCAATAGGAAGTACTTCCTGCAACTCAAAATGTAAGCTACACTTATACAAGGAAATCACACATGTAAATTGCAGATATATTTGTACCTCTGCAAAATACTTTTAATGGTACTGGTGAAATGAGAAAATTGGCTTTTAGAGTCTTTAAAAAGTGCTTGAATTTGGCCCTTAAAAAAGTGTACGAACCCTGAACTCAACACAAATGAGAAATTTCAAGTATATTTTTGAAGACGTGACTAAGAATTATTTGATGGATGAATATCATTCATGTGTTTATTTAAATCTAAGGGATATATATTAATTTCAAATACATTATACAAACAAGCATTCCAAACGGATATCACTGAATACTTCATTTCCAAATGATTAAAATAAAGGCGATTTATGGAACCCCTGAATGGACACGACCCTGTAGTGTCGCCCTCATGCGGGCACACGGCGTCACTGCATCTACGTTTAACTGCGCCCTCCCAACAGGAGGCCTTCATATATTATCTTAAAATTTATGATTATTATATTATTATTTATTACGAATGCACTAAAAATATAAAAAAGAGACGTGTTGGTTACTTGAATTATCGCCTGCACAGTAGCTGCATAACCTAACTTACCTCGTGACTACTCAATATTGCCCCGCACAAATGATGGGAATTTAGGATCTCTTTCAGCTCTGCTCACGAGAAAGAGTCGGCTTCAAAACGGTTCTTCAGATTTTTTTTTCGTTTTTTATGATAAATCAACGATTGAATAGAAACATTATGCACCAAATTCATTTTGAAAATCTATTATGCTGCTTCATTCCACTACCCTTTATTGTTTCAATATGCATAATGCAGTTGACTTACCTAATTCAAACCTTGAAATTCTTTATACTAAGCAAATGAGAGATAGAGCTATGGAGAGAAAAGTCTGAAGAAAGGAAAATAAATAGAGAGTGAAAATGGAGAGAGAGCGCGAACAAAGTACAGCTGGGGAATAAAAATGGAGAAAGGATGGAGAGAGAGAAATTAAGAGAGAAGTGGCAAGACAGATCAAAATGTAAAGGGAGAACGAGAAATTCACAAAGGTTCAGATGGAGAGAGAGAGAGCTATGAAGAGAAGGGTGTGAGGAGAAATGGCGAGAGGAAAATGAATAAAGAAGATGGAGAGAGAGAAAAAGTGGAGCTGGGAAATAAAAAATGGAGAGAAAGAAATGGAGGGATGGAGAGCAATTGAGAGGGAGAATAGTGACGAGACAGAATGAAATGTGAAGAGAGAGTGAAAGAAAAGTGGATAGTGAGAAATGAAGAGAGAATTGCGGAAAGAGAAAGATGAATTAAGAAAGATGTTGAGTAATAGAGATACATTGAGAAAAAAAGAGAGCGAGCGATAGAGGGCTATGGAGAGGGGAAGTATGAAGAGAGAGAGAGGAAAATAAATTGAAAGAAATTGGAGAGAGTGCGAGAAAGAAGTACAGCTGGGGAATTACATTTAAAAGAGATAGAAGGAGATTAAGAGAAGTGGCGAGGCAGCGATCGAAATGTAAGAGAGAAAGAAAATGGAGAGTGAGAGAAATCAATTCAGAAAGTGGTTGAGAAATGGAGGGCGAGAGAGTGAAAGAGAGAGAGAGAGCTTTGGAGAGAAAGGTACGAGGGGAAAGGGAGGAAAATGAGTCGAGAAGATGGAGAGAGAAAGAGGTAGAGCTGGGAACTAAATAATGGAGAGAGAGAAATAGAAGAGAGAGAAGCTGCGAGTCAGAGAACGAAATGTAAAGAGATATATAGAAAGAAAAATGGAGAGTGAGAAATAGAAAGAAATAGGAAAAGGGAGGGATAAATTGAGAAAGAAGTTGAGGAATAGAGATACATTGAGAAAAAAAGAGTAAGAAAGAGAAAGGGAGCGAGATAAAGTGTTTTGATGGAAACAGGCTCTCCATTCACTTCAAGTAGCCGGTTCATAGAGCCGTTTCGTTCGCGAACGTTGCTCCGTATTTTGGAATAGTATGAAAGCATCTGTGGGGAATGCTTCTGGCGTCACATCTGTGTGGTGGACATTGATAACATTTCTTCTGTCTATTGTTTTAAACAATGAAGCCTGATTTAAGTTGTTGCTCTATTTGCTCTTGGTTATGTTTAACTTGCATTAGTGTTGTGCAAATACATATTGCGGGTATTAATAATTGTAACCCCTCCCCCCTCAAATTTCAGGAAAACAACCCACGTCTGTAGAATTTTATTCATAAAAGCTGAATTTATAGAACTTGAGTATTCATTCCATGAACACGACTCAGTATATGGCGCGCCCTAGTGGACATTTTATGTAAATGCAACATATAGATACAGTAATCCCCAGTATTTCACATGGTTTGCTTTCCAAAAAGGTTCCGCAATAGTCAAAACCCGCCATGTAAAAACTTTTATTTATTCATTAATAAACACTCTATTATTCCACTATAAAATGAACCCAAAGAACAAACCCGATTTACAGACTCAAGTATTTATTTAGCAAAAAAAAGATAGGTTTAAGCCAAGCTGTTAGCATCAGCACCGCTTTTGCCTTCTCACCGTCGCTTCCCCAATCACTTCTGGAACCCGATAATAATCCACGGAGCACCCGCTGGTGATCACTATTTATTTGCGCTCGTATGACTTTCCTCAGAGTTGGATTTAATTGGTGAATTTCAATGTTACGAGACGCTAAAAGCTAGCTGTCGCTAAGCTTCCCAGTTTCTTTGCAGAGGAAACGCCCGCCCGCTGTTTGACTGACAGCAAACACCAGCCAATCGCAGTCGCGCACACTGACAGTCACACGCACCCAACTGCTGTCCATCTGAACACAATGCATGATACATTGATATCAATGACAAAAAAGACCAAATCAATTCACTTTAAAGTTCGCAAAGGAGTGAACCAGCGATCATCGAAGCACGAAGTAGCGCAGGGTCTCTGTATATCCAAGAAATATATATACATTTTAATAAAAAAATCATGTACAATGTATTCACATTTTCCCTGTTAGTGAATTTGGCAATACCTTTAAGTGGTTCCCAGTGAAGAAGGGTTGGGTTTCAAGTGCCAGTGACCCTTGTACCCGGCAAGAGATTTGCAGCCACAATCTCACCTGCTGCCGTTTCAGGAAATAAAGCTCGGCTCCACGGCCAAAACACAGAGGCAGCTGTCAAAAGGTAAGCTCTCGTGGGACATACAAAGGTACCGTTTGATGAAAATGGAATATTTTGCGTAGTGGGTCTCTTCTCAGTACAAATTCATAAAAGTACACTTTAGTTTGTGATATTTTTAGCTGGTATTGTATCATATTTTTTTGTCAGTCGAAAATGTTTTAAGGATTCATCAAACCAATATATTCCTATTGGTATTTTCTAGGTTGAATGAAAGATGGACATAGATTTGTGTCTCTGCCTGCTGTGTGTAACTGGAGGTCAGTATATTAAGTTTTCTGGTGGGGAGTCGGTCGATTCTGTTTAGAAAATTTGCATTCTGGTTAAGGTTGTTGGGGAGTAGAACATTCCAAATTCAAGAACTATTTGCATCCCAGGAGTATTCCTACGGATTTAAAGCTGTTTTGTGTTCAGGACACACAAAACTAATAAAAATAATATATCAAAATCAGTATTTTGGCACTTTTAACATTGTGGTGCAAATGTACTTTTTAAAGCGACACTGTGTAGTATTTAACAACCAAGTGTCACTCTATTGTGTCCTGCAACCGAAAACGAGTGCTACAAAGCGCACAGGAGTAAGTCAAGTCAGGTCACAATTATTTGTATAGCCATTAATCACAAAATGTTTCACAGGTTAAAATTACACCATCCCCTGATCTTAAATCAACATGCCAGCAAGGAAAAACTCAAAATCTTAGCACGAGGAAAATGAGAAACCTTGAGAAGGGGCCTCACAAGTGGTAATCCCCCTTCCAGGAGGACCAGGGTGCAATAGATTCAACAATTTGTTCCAGAAGATGGTCAGAAATAGTACTGAAATGCTTCCATACACACTGGTCAAATTTTTTGGGTCATAAAGAAAGGTAAACAATACTAAAATAATATCGGCCTGTTTTCCATTCCATTTCAACTTCACAGCCCACCAGTTTTCTGAAGCTGAGGCATAATTAGCGTAGCTGAGAAACTCGATGTCATGATCACTAACCTTTGAAGAGACTGTGTGTATTATCTGACCACTAGATGTTGCTGTTTGGTGTAGTGTAACCACAAACCAGTACGAGAAAGCACAAGGAAGAAAGTACGGAGGCTCGAAGAGACCAAACCGCACAATTCTTCTCTCGTTTGTTTGCCACCCCTTTCCAAACATTCTGGGTTTTCAGGGTCACTTAAAACAGCAAGATGGTGAAATGTTTATAAATATAAGTAAAATATGATCATAAACAGTACCCGGATGCTTTTTTTACACACTGGTCAAATGCTTACATACACGTGTGTTAAATGCTTTTATACACACTGGTCAAAGGTTTGGTTCACAAACATAGGTAGAAGATGGTCATAAACTGTTTTAGAATGCTTTCATACACACTGGTCAAACATTTTGGTTCATAAAGACCGGTAAAACACGTTCATAAACAGTACTGAAATAATATCTGCCCATTTTCATCAGTCTAAACTCCTTAGTACCCCAACAACCACAGTCCAATAATTCTGAAGCAGAGACATCACTCGATTTTAATGTTCACTGAACTTTGAATGGACATAGTGTATTATCGGATCTGTACGCCGCGCAACCAGGGGGAAAGCGATGAAAGGAAGCTGACAATTTTTGAATTTTTGAATATGTGTTCGGGTGACATGGCGGATGGGTGGTTAGCTTGCAGCCCCACAGTGCAGAGGTTCAGGGTTCAAGTCCAGCTGCCATAACCTCCCTGTGTGGAGTTTGCATGTTCTCCCCGAGCTTGCATGTCAGGTTAATTGGCCGGTTTTAATCGTTCCTAAGTGTGAATGAGCAAGTGTGTCTCTGTGTGCTCTTCGACTGGCTGGCAACCGGTTCAGGGTGTCCCCTGCCCACTGCCTGAAAATGGCTAGGATGGGCTCCAGCACCCCTGTGACCCCACTGAGGATAAGCGATGCCGATTGGATTGATGGATAAAATGCATTAATTGACAAAACATAATAACATCATATGATTCAGATTTTTTTAGGCCAGCAGAGAAGGCCTTGCAGGCCCTGGCAGCCCACCACTAGTCCCTGGGGGGGAAAAATGTTTCGCAGACCCCTGATTTACACAAAATTGATGAGCTCCTGGAGGAATTCTCAAAACTGTAGGTGTATTAGGGACTATTTTTGAGGCTTCAGTGTGGCAAATTAAGTCAGATGTGTAACACGTGGTGCTCCATTAGTAAAAGTGACTAGTTTCCCATTATCAAGAGTCTGCACCGCTCAACACCACTCAGACTCTATAAACAAATAATAATCCAAACACATGCGGTCCAACAGGTTTCTGCTGTTCAAGGCTGTTAATTGTTACCTTTGAGTCATTCTCAAGAGAGATAACACTGGCAACAAATGTACTCTTTACAACAACTACATGTTTAAAACAAATTTATGTACAATTGATATAAGAGTGCAATAAAAAAGGGAAATTAACTACAGGATATTAGAAACGTGTTAAAGTTTCTTTTTCGTAAAAACATTCGTACATGTGCCTACATACCTTAAGCAAACATGAGAAATGCCATCCAGCATTCTTTTTGATCAAGAATGATGGAAAGGTCAGCCAAAGTTTACCAGGCATCTGTCGCGTCCTTAAAGGGACAGTGTGCGTTATTCAGCGCCGCCTGGTGGTAAAACACTTCATTCATTTAAAAACAACAATATTTATCTAAATAAGCCTGGAAAGGGAATTACCTCTTGTGCGACCCCTTCTCAAACTTTCTAAATTATCATAAGGCTGAGGTTCTTTGTGGTTTTCCTTGCCCTCATGTAGGTTTCAGATCAGGGGATGTTGTAAAACTGATCCGTGCAGACTTTTTGTGATCAAGGGATATATAAATAAACATGAAATGAAATGGGAAAAAAACAACAATTAGGAAAAAGTCACTTACAAACATGCATTTTTAAAAATACTCATAGGTCAAAACTTAAAGGTGCAAATACATTTATTTGACGTAAGAAGAGGCTCACCCAAAGGGCGCTGACATGTTTGGCGGCTATCTTGCTTCCACAGAAAACCAAATAAATAGGTAGAAAAAGAAATGAATAAGACCAAAACGGAAGAATTCAAAGTGGGGAAGAGGAGGGGAAAAATGGAAAAGAAGCAGAGAAAAAAACAAAACGAGAAAAAAAGGGTAAGGGATTTGGTTAGAGCCAAGATTAGGGTAATGGCTGTAACAAGGTTTATGGTTTTGGTTTAAAATTCAAGGTATCTTAACCGGGAATTGAACCCACAGTGCAGGCCAGCCATTTTACCAGTTGAGCCACCAGTACCTCCAACCATAATCCTAATTCCAACCAAAACCAAAATATCAATCAAAATATCAAAATATAGAGTTACAGTATAACTAAAGTATCTATTAGCACTGGTAGCTCAAATAGTAATATGCCTGTAGTACACTCACTGGGTTGTAGGTTGTATCCCCACTTGGTAGTCAAAGGGTTAAGGTTTTTTTTTGAGCTATGATTTTGGTTCCTCCAACAAAAATCTTAGATCCAACCAAGACCCTACCACAATTATTCTTACTGTCATGACTGGGGATCTCTTGAGTGAAATCTAGGCGTTTTCGCAGTTAAGCTTCCAATGCTGTTTCTGACTCCAACCAACACTCTTACCATAACTTGAACCCTAACTCCAACAAAAACCGTAACCCTAGGTCCAACCAAAACCCTTAACCCTAACTCTAAAGTTATCCAGGCTAATGCTGAAAGTCGAGCCTGTTCTGACATATTTACGGCATGCTTTTTTTTCTTCTGATTTTAGGGCAGAAGTCGTGGACACGGGGATATTTTACTTCACGTTTTTGTTGCGATACTTCCATTACCCATCAAACTGCTGACGCGTTCTTACGCCTTCTAGAAAACCAAGGTGTTGCCAACACAAATCTGATTGGGTAAACCAACATCTTTGAAGCAACACTTACTTTATGCCACAGGGCATTCAGAGCTAAATGTGAAGGCCTCCAGGTAGAATTCTGGGCCTGGCAACACGCAATGGCTGAAATGTGATTGGTAAAATGCTTTGATTTGAAAGCACACATCTGTGAGCAGCGCAACTAGAAAGGAGAAATGAAGGGAAGCTAATGAAAAGTTTGGAATTAATAAACATCCTTGGGCAAAATATAATTAACATCATATGAATCAGATATTGTTGAGGCCAGCAGAGAAGGCCTTGTTAAAGCGACACTGTGTAGTATTTAACAACCAAATGTCACTCTGACGGCCTACCATTGGTAGCTGCATCATTCACATTACCTGATGGGATTGTATTTTTCATTTTTATTCCAGTGTTTGGACAGATCCAATTGGAACCTCTGGATTCCACAGTCCTCCAAGGCTCAGATGCTCGATTCTCCGCCACTGTGCAAGGAGAGTGGGAAGTCATGACTTGGGATGTCCGAGGTTTTCTGGTGCTCACCGTTCCCAAAAACGGGAACGTTTCTTCCTCCTCGGAGCAATTTTCTGCCTCCTTCTGCTCAGCCGAGGACACAAATTGTGTAACATTTGCTATTCACAACGCCACTCGGAGGGAAGCCGGCCCGGTCGTCTGTACTGTGCAGGGAGACTATGGATCCAAGTCAGCAGTGCTGCATGTTCAAGGTACAGTCAATTATAAATTAACTCTTAAATCCGATTCATTTTGGCAAGTTGATATATCAAAGGAACTGTACGGAATATAGAATGTTCTTACTCATCTTCAGGCTTAAGTCATTGCAGCCTGTTTCAGGGCTCCTTACGTTGCGCGTGCAAGTATGTGCATTTCTTGAATGCGCCTAAATAAACTTTTCTTTTCCAACCTAAGAAACATGGCAACAATTTCAAGCATTTACAAGCACTTCACTTAAAAAAACAGCACTGGTGAGCAATGTTCCCTCTAATTTTCCATGGGTCTGAGCGTTCACACAAAGTCGGTGAGCAACGCTTGAAATAACAGTGAGCCACCATAATCCCAAGTGTGGCAAGATAATTAATTATCAAACATGTCCAAAACTTGACATCAAGTTACATGTTGCTGAGTTTCCGGCAATGCAAAATTGTTTTTCTCTTTTGAATGAATTGACTCATGTACTATATTGCAAAGGTTGTACGGCCTACAAACGTTGTTTGTTCTTACAATTCTTTCACAAGATATCCATTTCTTTTTATCTCCTGATATATTTTGTCGCATAATATTAACATTTTTGGGGGCTTATTTAGTCGGTTGTAAGATACTGAACTGTACATAATCTCATTTTTTAGTGGAAGTACAATGTTGGCAACACGATTCACTTGATATAATTGGAAAATATTTGAATGCAACACAAACTTTTTCTTCTTTTTTTCGGTGGTTTTTTTCTACTTTTTAAAAAAAAATCCTTTAAAAAAATCTCAATGTGTTTGTTTTTCGCGAGCTGTTACTTTTTTCTTTTTGTTCTCTATTTACTTTTTCCTACATTTCTTTCTTTTCTTTTTTTATGGCTTTTTTCTAAATTTTTCCTTCTTTTTTTTCTCTTCCTTTTGTTTCTTTTTTTCTCAGCTTTTCACTACCTTTTCATTTTTGTATTTTTGTATTTTTTGTTCTATTCCCCCCTTCCTTTAAGTCATTTTGTGCATAAATGTACCTAATATTTGGTCTTGTTGGGATTAAAGAAGCAAAAACAACCTGAAGAGCCGATTAGGACCCTTTTTAGTGAGCCGAGCCAAAGAAGCCGGTTCTCGACATACTCTACTAACTTTACTCAACTTCATTCTCCTTCGGCTCGACTTCAAAATACAGCATTTAGGACACAACGTCAGGGGAACCCGTGTATTTTTACCTTCATGCACTGTAACTTTGACTTAAGTCACTTCTTAATAAGTAATTTTGAACCCTCATTTTTGTGCGCTGGCTAGATTTTCTTGTGCGCTGAGAATGTGCGAGCAGTGCGCAATTGCGCACGCGCACAGTTTAGAGGGAACACTGCTGGTGAGCTATTTTCAGAATAGGTCTGCGGGCATGCCAGCTGTCCTTAGGGGGGCACCACTTTGGAGACCCCTGCTCTAATGGTTTTTCATGTATCATCTTAACTATTAGTGGAGTCTAATGGTAAAATGTCAGCACTGTGATCTGGGTTTAATTCCCATTGCAAACACCGTTATGTGATTTTAAATCGAACAAGTTTTAGACAAATAAAAACGACAGCTTTTACTGTAGTCTCAATTTCCTGAACCTAATAGTCCGGTGCGCCCTATGTATCAAATATACATGACAAAAGACATTTTGGGGGAATAAGTCTTATAATCTGATGTGCCTTGGTGTGCAGAAAATACATCAGTAAAAATCTCTGTTGTTCCTTTCAATTAGAAAGTGGTTGGGTCCAGATCCAGGAGGGTGACCTAAAAGTGCGCCGAGACGAGGAAGTGGAGTTCAACTGTCGGACATGGTCTTGGTTCCCAAGCCCTGTTCTCAGCTGGAACCTAAACGAAGAACCTGTGGATAGCGACCTGTACAACAGTTCTCATGTTGCCCACAAAGATACTTTCAACTCCTCCAGCCTCCTTAAATTTAAAGCGGTCAAAAATTCCACTGTGATGTGTTTAGCTACGCTGCAGACGCTAGCCAAGCCCATATCCAGCTCTGTTCATTTAGTGGTTGGTAAGAAATTCAGTTTTTGTTTCTTTTTTAGATACCAAATAGGCCTGAAACTAACGTCTAAAGCAGTGTTTTTCAACTTTTTTTGAGCCAGCGCATGTTTTTTGCAGTGGAAAAATTTTGCGGCACACCACTAACCAAATATGTTCTAAAATGACACTGAACAGTATGTTTAATTACAATATAATTTATAATACCCCCAATTTTTACAGCACAGACACTTGACAATTACCTTATATTTGCAGAAAATGATTCATAAATGTTTTATAAAATTTTACATTTGAAAAAGTGACATTGGATAATTTCTCACGGCACACCTGACGATCTCTCACCGCACACTAGTGTGTCGCGGCACAGTGGTTGAAAATCACTGGTCTAAAGTATTCCCTTGGTTATCGCGGTTTGCGGGGGTGCAGTGCCCCTGCAAAATGCGAAAGAAAGAAACCATATACTTTAACTTTTCATTATCAAACATTTGTGAAAAAGCCCCAGGGATTTACTTAAGAGTGCCAAAGACCCGCATGTGGCCCCTGAGCAGGTTCAGCACGTAGAGAGGTTCAAGTTTGTTGGCGATAGAAAGTATCATCCTCTTTTTAGCCAATCAGAATGCAGAACACAATGGACGATGAAAATCCGCAGTGAACCAGCAATAACTAGCGCGGTCGGTTAATTATTAGTGTTTTCTTAAATTTAGCATGAAGATGATTTGATCATGGGGCAAATGATAATAAACACACGAAAATGGGTACAATGAAAAACGCGTGTTTTATTGATTGTGCTCCGGTTTTGTAAGAACATTAAATTAAAAAATGCCCTATCTAAAACCAATCAGGCACAGTGCTCAGTACGTAGAGACATATCTCCATATAAATAAACATCTGTCCATTTTTAAGGGGCAAGCAAATACATATCAAATCAAGTAAACAGTTTTTAGCAACTATGGAACAGTAAACAAAACAAATGTTATGTGCATTTTGTTAAGTGCATTCAGTGGTCAGCAGCAAAGTCTGTAACAAAAGTACTTAACGATTTTCAACAGTTTAAAATCAAACAGTTTTAACAACTAACTTTATATCGTTTTAACCACTGTTTTTCGGGCAGGATGAATTTAATTTCAAATACATCTGTCAGAAATAATGCTCAAGCTTTCATTCATAGCAAAATAGTCACGTCTAAAATGTACAATGCATGTCATCAAAACTGTATTGCCTGGATTGTTACTTGAATCTTGAGGAGGGGAGTTAGACTCCGTCTTGCTCAACTGTTCGACTCACTCTTTAAATGTTGGCGCGTCACCGATCTACTGCTATGATTCGTAAGGTCTGCTTTGCAAACTTTACTGGTACTCTTTTTATCCAGGCTAAAACGCTCCAAAACTTTAAAAGTTCTGGATTGCTTACTTGATGTTCACGCCGCCATTTCTGTATGTTACTGCTCGAGACAGAGACGTTATTGCCCATGAGGGACTCTCAGAGGAGATTCCGGTATAGTCATGAAAACAGGACTTTCTCTGTTAGGCTGACGTGTCAAGCGACAATATTCCGCAATTGAAGTCATTGTCGACTATTGTTTATATTGATTTTTGTCGACAACATTGACTAATCGTTGCAGCCCTAATACCAGAACACCCTTTCTTTTCAAAATGTGTTTTATCGCTAATTCTGAAATATTTTTTGTCAGTGCCAAAGCCAACAGACTGGACTGTCCTGATAGCCGTGGTTTGTGCCTTCGGAGGTTTCGCACTTCTCTTTTTACTCGTCTATGGGATCTTCTTTTGCTATAAAAGCAGGAAAGACAAAGGTAATTCAAGATTTTCAAAACCTCAATGGACATATCATAAATGTGTAGAGTAATCTCCTAATTTGTAGGTAAAGATAATAATAATAAAATTGGCAGTGGTAAAAGCACTTTCTCAAAATGCAATGTTATACAGACGCCCCCCTACTTACCAACATTCGAGTTACAAAAAACGGTAGATACGAATATTTTTTTCGGGATGTTGAAAAATATCCTGACATTGCTGTAAGTTAGATTTTGTATTGTGTGCACTAATTTCCGAGTACAGGACATTACTGTAGTGCTTCTTTCCGCCACTACGGGCGTGTGGCACTGTGAGAGCTCACCCAGCATCTCTTTCTGAAGAAGAAATCCAGCTTTCTCTTCCTAGTTTGTGTGTAAACATTCTGTACTGTATCGCCAGTGCGCTAAGTACTTTGATATTTTTATTGTTTAATGTCTGGTGCATCCATTCAATATGGTTGGTGTAAAGTGTAAAGAAGAGGGGAGCCATTTCTTTTGAAAAGAAAGCGGAATAAGAAACCTTGAGGCGGTTGAAAAAATGGTTGGATCACTTTTTTTCCGGCCATTTTTTACCACTCAGGAGGACGTCTTGAAGCTTATCCTCCAAAAGTAAGTTAAACTTAACTTGATTTATCTTTATAGAGCATATTATTTTATGAAATGTTTATTTTTAGTACAAAATAATACAAATTACTTATACAAGCCTCAGACATGTTTACATAAACCTTAAACATACGAAATATAGCATTGAAGCAACTTACAAACAAATTCAACTTATGAACGATCGTCCGGAATCTATCTCGTTCGTAAGTAGGGCAGCGTCTGTAGTTATAATGTAAAAGCTTTTGCTACAAATGATGCTATCATCTCGTTCCAGAACCCAACTACCAGGATGAAATGACGTAAGGATCTTCATAACTTACTGTACAGTATATTAATTGCACTCTATTTTTTTCTATTGATATATTCCAAAAGGTAATAAGCAGTAAATTACATTATTTTTTTGCGAAGTAAAAAATACTATTAGTTCTGTGAAGTACAAATGATTTATACAGGTGTTTGGAATTTATTTTTTCAAGGATTAAAAAGTGCTTTAATTTTGGTAGAAGTTTTTATTAAATGCTTGAAATTGCTCCCATGGTTCTCAACTAGTTTACTTAAAAATGACTGGTACACTGCTCTCTGTCGGCTTTGCTTTTTGCTATTTGTGTGTTGTATGCACTGCTTTATTCATAAATTGGAAGATACAAATTAACCAGTTGCGATTTTGACAGAGGCAGCACGGCAGCGCAATGGTTAGCGCGTGTGCGGCATAGTTCTGAGGTTATGAGATCGAACCTTCCTGTGTGGAGTTTGCATGTTCTCCCCGTGCCTGGCAGGGCTTCCTCCGGGCACTCTGGTTTCCTCCCACGTTCCAAAAACATACATGTCAGGTTAATTGGCCAGTCCAAATTGTCCCTAGGTGTGAATGAGCGGGCGAGTGTTTCTGTGTGCCCTGCGACTGGCCGGCAACTGCCCACTGCCCGGAGATAGCTGGGATGGGCTCCAGCACCCCCGCGACCCTACTGAGGATATGCGGTGCAGATAATGGATAGATGGAAGTGATGGATTTTGACTGAGTCAGTATTTTTCGGAGATAAAATTGATAATAATTCAAGTTCTGAACTCCCCTTGTGAAAAACGAGGAATTTCTTTGAAAAGTGAAACAAAGTCATTTAGCTTGCTTGGTAAATTACTGTAAAAACATGAAACATGAAAAGGAACTTGTGAGACTAAAGAAAATGTTTTGGTCACCTCAGATACTCGATCAGCCAATTATTACCATGACTGTTTTGTCTTGGACGAGAAGAAACATACTGGGAGGTCGCTGGTTCGCGCCTCGGCCGAGTCATACCTAAGACTTATAACATTGGTATAATGGCGGCGCCCTCTGTTGGCTGCGGCTGCATCGGCTCGCTACAACGGGTCAGGTGTATCGACATTTCGTTCTGTGTACATTGTTACAAAGAATGACAATACAAAGGAAATTAATATTATTATTTTTATATGCTTTTTCTTACCTCTACATTTGAAAAAAAAATCATTTTCTTACCCTAAAACACAATTCTGGTTCTCAGATCCCATGTTAAAAACAGCAATATTTGAAAGTTTTTTGGGCTGAGACTTTCTATAACAAATTCCACATACTATAGAGTTGCATTACTAACATGGAAAAATCATATTTTCTTATTTCTTTTCAGCAAACGAGTGAGGACACAGAGCCAGTTAAGCGGGCTGAGACCACCTGGAAAGAAAGAAGGTCAAGTCAATGCAGGTTACGTGGCTGATGGTCAAACAAGTAAGCTTGGGGAAATCACATCTCATATGTCGTTTAAGCTCGGGTTAACTGACAGCGGACTTAAAAGCTGCAGGAACAATACTCAAGGAGAGGAACATGTTATTGATACTTCAAACCAAAAATCCCAAAACGTTCTTTCACGAGTGGGCCTGGAAGCAGGTCAATCAGGAGAGTAATTGGTTGGGCTGTACTGAGCTACTGTGTAAGATTATCAAGGTAACAAAAAACAAAAAACACAGAATAGCCGCCATCTCGACGTATAATGGAGTTCCAAATCATTAATTGGATGTTTCTTGAGTTGAATCTTTTTATAAAAAACAAAACAAAATAAAAGACCATAAAGTCATGAGGAGAATGTGTAGAGCAGGGGTCTGGAACCCTTTTGCCCAAAAGACCCATAATAACAAAATCATATACAAAAGCCCATTTGTTTTATTTTAGTTTTCTGTGTGACGTTAGATATCTTAGTAAAATTTATGAAATAATAATAATTCATGATCCCGTGTCCCATACCAACAAGAGATGACAACTAATGAGAGCGACGTTTTCGACTATAGTAGAGAAGCTAACAAGCACGTGTATGGTATCCTTGTACACAAAACATGTAGACCTCTGTATTAGGATGTTGCCCAATATCAAGCAGAATCATCACGATATTCCTCAGTGCCTGGTCGTTCAACATCACAGTCATTCAGGCCTATTTACCAACCTTAGAACACAGCGACAAAGAGAACTGAGGACTTTATGCCAATGTTCCTGGTGAAGACATCATAGAATAAGCACCCAATGAAGATACCATCATCCTGCAAGGCGACTGGAACAACAAATCGATATGAATGCTTGTAGAGATTGGAAGAAAACATGTGGAACAAGATGTGAGCCACAAACCAATAGGTAGCGGACAAAGGGTTCTTGACTTTGCTAGCTACAACAACTTGGTCCTGGAAAACACTCTGGGTAACCACAAGAACTCCATGGCATCAGCTGGATGGTATCAAAAGTCAGGTCAACACAGCCATGTTGAACGTGAACCTTGAATGATCAGTGTTAGTACTATACGGTAACTTGTAATGGTGGAGGTTCTATGCAGCTCTTTGAGACTATTTGTGATTTAGGGCCAAACCTTCCACAAACATGATTCATAAGTCATTTTAAATGTAAACTCTAAAATCCTGTGCCAGAACTCAAGAACCCCCATTCCTTCATTGTCTTTCCTCCACTGGTTTGCAGGTATTGGTGACGAGGCAGACAGTGATTTTTGGCGGACGACTTATTCCAATTGTTTTGAGGTACATACTGTATGTTTTTTTTACGCTACATAGATTAAAAAGAAAATGCTCAATGTTTTTTTTACTGTACATGGAATGGTAAAATCAGATTTTAATATTTAACTAATTAACCTTTGCCTGTGTTTCTTAGATGACCGATACAGATTTCCAAAACTCTACAGCAAAAGGCTACATGACCGCCTACAGCAGTGCGGATGGAGACTTTATAAAACACAGGCATGCGACAACTGTGTAAATATATCATTTGCCACTCCAGAGGATGACACCAACTCGTTTGAGAAAGATTTTCTGGGTCCTCACTGATACATTGTGCGAGTTAGTAAACTCAATATTATTTTTGTACATACTTAAAACATTGTTACATAAAATTATGCTTACGATTTTGCTGTCAGATTTCAATTATGATTCAAAAATGGGAAAACCAAAATATTAAAGTATCATTTATTTTTTTAAGCTGTCCTAGTATTGGTATCCTTTGCAAGGTGCCTGATATCACTGCTGTGAAATTTCTGGAACTAGTGGAAAATAATAATTCATCTACTGTTGCACTCCCTAACTTTATTAGTCCAATTGATTTATTTTTGTTTGAAATATTCACTACAAAAACTGAAATTAAAAAAAGAAAGTAATATATTTTGAAAAAAAACTTTCAGAGTAAAAAAATAGTGTATGCAGATAGGTATGCTCATATATTTTTCAATATTACTTTTAAATGAATTTTATTGCAGTGCTTGCAGCTCCACACTGCAAAAAAATATAGTAAAATATTCAAAATATAAATTTCAGAAAAAATTACATACAGCATTTTATATTTAGTTATGTATATTCCCTCCTTTTTTTGTCTGGAATTTTTGTTTGCAGCTTCAGATTGCAAAAGTTCACGTTTAAAGACAAAAATGAGGAAAAAACTCAAATAAGAAAAATGGAAAAATAGAGTTGAATAGGGCAAAGGATACTGTACTTCAAATACTTCAACAAAACAGGAATTTTGTTGCTGTTCTGAGTGATCAAAGAAAAAATCTTTTTGATGTGATAAAACAAACCTTACAACAACTCAAACTCTAAAGACAAACTACCACACAGAGCAACAGGAATTATCAGGAATGTTACTGAAATTTTTGTCCGCTAGAGATTCGTTTATTGGATGCTTATCGGTGGATTTAAGTGGGGAGGGGAGAAACGGGGAGCTCCACATCCTGTATCACAAAAACAAAATCTCTGTAAAAGACATTTTTTCATTTACTTTATGTACTCATCTTACTTTCGATGCGCAGTTTTATTGACTCCAATTCCCCCAAATTTCCTCCGACTGATTGTGCAATGATGTGTCCCCTGGTGTCCCTTGCCCTTTTTATTGACCACAGACTGGTATTAATCAAAGTTTTAAACAGTGGTGACCCTAGACACACTAATCACGCTACCAAAACGACAATGAGTTCTTCTACTCATACTCCTACTCCCCGTCAATTTTAACGTTTTGTTCAAGGCACTGAGTCCAATCCCTAGTCTTATCATTATAGTCTCCACTCATCAAGAAACGTATCAGCAATTGTGTATTTATAGTGGGCAGGGCAGCTTAAAGTCACTCACGTCAAGTCAAGTCCAGTCATGTTTCATTTGTGACGCCCTCAATCAAAAGGAGTCTCAAGGGGATGCACAGACCAGAGATTATTGCAAACCACAGACTATATTATTACACCACCCCTGATCTAAAACCTACATGAGGGCAAGGAAAAACTTCACCCTGAGGAAAATGAAGAAACCTTGAGAAGGGACCGCACATGAGGTAATCCGCCTTCCAGGAAGACCAGGCTACAATGAATATTGCAATACACAGACATTGTCAATATGAAATATAGGTCATTCTAAGCTATAGAATAGAAGTGTGTTTTAAACCTAAATTTAAACAGTTCCAGTGAGGTTGCAGATCGAATCTCAGGGGGAAGAGCATTCCACAGCACTGGGGCCCGAATGGAGATCGCTCTCGAACCTGCAGATCTCTTCTTGGCTCTTGGGATCACTAGTAGACCAGCATTTTCAGAGCGAAGGCTCCGGGACCGCAACATAGGGGAAAATTAATTGGTAGAAATTGGTTTTGAATTCTCTTTGAGTCTCTTTAGGCAGAGGGTTCAGTTACTTATTCCTCCCCCTTTGTCATTGTTTGCATGCAATTTTCATTACAATATGAAAACCAATAAATGTTTGGGTGGTTTTAGTTAAACTTGACACTGTTTTTTCATCTGTGTGATTTTGACAGAGATCAGATTACATTTGAGGGTGATTTTATACAGATATGGGATATTTTCCAAAGGGTTAGGTTAGTTCTTCATACCGCTGTGCATTAAGATAAAAAAAAATCAACATTTTAAAGTATTCCTGTTACACTACTTGGGAAGAGTAATTTGATTATTTTAGCAACTTGTTTCTTTAACCACACTGTGTGTAGATAATGAACCCGGGACTAGACGTTTGTTAGCCGCATTCATCCCCAGCAGGTTATCATCATCATCCATGCCAAACTGTAGCAGCACAACATCGGGGAACAGCCATTTTATTAAGCAAATGTGAAGTTTGGTGTTAGTTTATCTTTATTCCAGTGCCACCGCGGCGAACACCTACGTTAAAAAATTAAACGTGACATTATTTGTTGAAAATAAACATCGGAACGGAGACAGTTAGGAGTGACGCGGATCATCGATAACCGACAGAATAAAAGCGAGTAATCACCCCTCCCCCCAAAAAACAAGCAAATCAACCAAAAACAACAGGAACAGAAACAAGCCACAAAAGAAAACAACGTAACATTTCTTGTGACGTTATTTATCTGTCGACATGTTGGATGTCGGGGTCTTCTGGATTGTCTCACTTGGTTTCCCTGTAGATGAGCATCACTGCAATGCAGCTACTGAGGAGCGTGAGAGCCCTGAGGACTCCTTTTAGTGCACTGGTTCTACAGTCATACCTCTACATACGAGCTCCTCTAGACACGAGAAATGCATTATACGAGATTTATTTGTGATCGACATATGAGGGAATATCCATGAATCGAGCATTCCCAGGGGCTACCACTAGGGACTGCTCACTGTTTGTTTCAATTATGTTGCATCTCCTTTTCGTGGTAAATGGTAAGGTGTTTTCAGAGGAGAATTATGTCATTTGGAACAAAGCAGGAAATAATAGACGAACATGAGTTTTCGTGTCCGTGACTTAGCTAAGGAGTTAGATCGGTTAATACCTACTACTGTATTTGTACGCTTTTAAACAGAAATATGTCATCGAGGTTACAAAACCAACCCGTGTGACTGTTCCCTCAAAATTGCGAACCACTATTCATGACGAGATGAAGAGAATTTTGTTATTGTGGATACACCACAAGGAGCTAGCGGGAGATAGCGACACGGAGAGCAGGAGTTTCTGTCGATCTACAAGATAGCGTCAGATACAACCGGGATGGATTTCAATTCCCGCCATAGCTGGTTTGAGAAAAGGAAAATGAAGGAAAGTCGCAGAAGAGTCTTTGCAGTGCTTCGCTTCATGAAGTAAAAGAAAATAAAAACAGAATGTTGTCATAATGTTTGTGTCATTTAGAATTATGGTAATTTTAATTTTAAGTATACAATCAGTGCTTACTACTGCACCACGAATACACTTCCATTACTTTAGCGGCAGATGGTAAGTGCTCAGACTAAACTCATGTTTAAATTCGTTATTTACATCATATTGATCTTATTACTGTATTTTTATGTTTACTTTTTGAATATGCTTGTAGTGATCAGAAATATGTGTTTTATGGCTTTTGGCTTGAGTTACACTTGTGTTAATCTTGTATTTTCATCTTTTAATAATCATAATTTTCTTTTATGTATACATGTACTTATTAGTTTCTATTTTTACGCTGGCAACTGTGTGGACAGCAAAGTAAGAATTTCATTGTGCAGGGAGACGTGGTTCTTGACTGTGCGTATGATAATAAACATTCCGAATCTTGAATCTATTGAGAGTTAACTTGGCTTTTGGCAGGCTGGAAAGGATTAACTAGTTTTCAGTTATTTCATATCGGACAAATTGTCACGCGAACAATTTGAGACGCAAGCTCGATCCTGGGACAAATTAAGCTTGTATGTAGAGGTATAACTGTAAAGTATTTGGATTCCATGAAGCCCCATTCTAGCCTAGCGCCACTTGACCATCCCCGGCACGCAAACGGGCCCAAAACTACCTTAAGACGAACGTCGCCGCCACGCGTCCTGAACACTCACAACATTTTCATCATCACAGAACATTATAGAGCAATTTTTCATAGACTTCTTTTTCTCTCTCTTCATATTGCACCATTTGAAAATGGGATGCAGAAAGATGGACAAGACGCCATTTCCTAATCAAAAGCAAAATATGTGCAAACATGACTAAAGACTTTATTAACCAAATTATTTCCCTGTAATATCCACAAATAAAAGTGATTTATCTTTTTTATATATATATTTATAGTAATAAGAATAGTAAATCTTCACATTGGATCATTTCATAAGTGTGACAAAATGGTGGTCATCGCCATCGTCTTTGAAATTGGTCAGTCCCCATGCATCCATAAGAAAATGTTTTTCCCCCCCAAAATTTGCGAGCAGCTGAAAAGCGAATCGATTTCATTTGCTCTCACTTTCATTCGATGAAATTTCACAGGAAAAAAACCCAAACGCATCTTCCGCTCTAGAAAAATAACCCAAAATGATAAAACGTCGCTGCTATGGTTTCATGATTATTAATAGATGTCATCTAACAATTCATATCACTCATCAATTATAAAGAACGAACAGTAATAAAGAGTAAATAAGGTTACTCAGTTAGTTTGGCAGCGCTCTGGCTGCAGTCATTCCTGATGAGTGGGTTTTTTTTTTTCAAGTGAAAAGCAAAATCCATAAAAGAAATACAAACAGGAGATGAAAGGAAGTTGTAAAATAAATAAAAGTAGATTAGTAAAAGTGACCGCACCCTCGGAGGGCCCGGGCATATATACAGAACTGCGCGGTGAGTCCGTTTACTGCACTTGAGTGTTAAGTCCAGTGTTGGGGGTAAGTCCGAGGGCCCCCAGGTGCCGTTATACCAGCGTGTAGGACTTTGCGTAGGGGTTGCTGCTCTGTTTGAGGTGTCCTCGCGAGTCTAGTAGGGACTCTTGGGAGGTGCTGAGCTTGGCGGCCTGGCCCAGCTCCGAGCCTTCCCGGTGGGGGAGCGTGGCGGCCGAGCCGGGCTGCCACTGGGCTCCCGGTTCCCTGCCGGCCTGGGGAGGGGGCTCGCTGGGGGTGGGGGGCGCCATGCGGGAAGGCCGCTTGAGAGATCGGCTCTTTTGGGGCTCCAGGCAGGCCTGGCCCATGGCCGCCCGCTCCCCGCTCGCTGCCGTGGCCCTGGGGGTGCCCGAGCAGGACATGCCGCGGTTTAGCAGGAAGTCCATGCGCAGGTAAGGAGGGAGGTGCACCAGCTCGCCCCCTGAAAAACATCAAACGAGTCATTTTAGCGTATTCGATGATAGACATTTTATTCCAAACAGGAAATCCCAGGCAGCACGGCAGTGTATGCGGCACAATTTGGAGATTATCATTTGTTGTTTAGTTGAGACTCTTTGTAATTAAGGGCTATACAAATAAAAATGACTTGACCTGACTTGACTGGTTTATTGGTGTCTTTTTTTAAATGTATTTTCTTTCCAGCAAAGGAGAGAACCAGCGATAACTGGAGCGCAAAGTTGTAAAGTAGTCTCCATACTACAAAAATATGCTCAATTGGTGCCACTCTCTTGACCCTAATTAATGATGGAAATTGTTGGTTAATGTACCCTCTGCAGACAAAGATAGACATAAATGTTTATATAGACATGTTTAACTTAGATTTTGTGATGAAAGATGGGCTTGAATTGATCATGAATAACTTCCTGAGTCCTCACAAATAAAATCTGAAGTTTCGTCGGGCCGGGCCGGGCTTCAATACCCGCGGGCTTGGGTCGGGTAGTATCTTTGAGGCCTGATCTTACAATGCAATGACATTTAGTGGTCAAATCTTAAACATCTTAAGTGCGTGTGTGCAGTGTGGCCTTACCCGGTCTGTGGGCTTTGGGTACGGCCATGTTCATGACCCGGCTGACGTCTTGAGGCTTGGGCGGGGAAGCGGTGAAGCGGCAGATTCCCGATTCGGACGGCGTGCTGGAGGCAAGACTGTCGGTGTAGTCGTTGGTGCCGGCCGTCATTTGTTCCGACGAAGTGTCAGAGATGAAACACTCTGTGATGGTGAACTTGGCGTGGCGAAGCTGCTCCTCCATTTTGGCGTGTTCGTAAGCTCTTGCCAGTTCCTCGTAAGTGGACGAAGCGCTCTCCGTCGACACCATGCTGCTGCGGGCGCGGTCTAGGCACATGATAGCGTAGCGTGTTAGCGGGTGTGCTCAGAGAAAAGGCCGTAGGTTTTGGTTGAGTTGATTCTGTTTTTACTACATTTGCAAAAGAGTTATTTGACTAGGATTCCTAATTGTTTTATCGACTATTATGGACTGTTTACATCATTGTCAATATGGGCCAATCATGTTGCTGTTCTTTGAATCCCCCAGGTTTTAGGGTAGATCTGTTTTTTTTTTTCAAGCGGTCAGGGTAGGGCTTTTAGAACAGGTTGGAATTTCTTTTTTGAAGTTTAGGCTCATTCCCCTGTTCTCCTTGCAAGCTCCAAATGTATTGATTTCTTCTCTCCTTATTTTGAGTGGCTGTCCAACTATACATACTTAACAATTGGTCCTTAAATCCGTTTATTGTTCTCCTGGTAATTGATGTTTTCTGTCCTTATTTTGAGTTTGTGTTGAACTACAAACTTAACAATTGGTCCTTTGACCCAGTAATTGTACATGTACAAGGTTTTGTAGAGTCCTCTACTTTTTTCCTTACATGTTTAAAATGTTTTGATGTATTCTGTCCTTATTTTAAGTATTTGTTAAACTACTAACTTAACAAATTGTACTTTGAGCCGGTTATAATACATTTTAAAGGTTTTGTATAGTCCTCTCCTGTTCTCCTTGCTAGCTCAAAATTAATTCATCTTTTCTGCCCTTAATTTAGGATCTGTCAAACTATAAACGTAACAATTAGTCCTTTGAGCTAGTTATTGTATACCTTGAGGATACCTACACAAAAAAACTCTCGTTCCTAAGGTTCAAAATTCATTAATGCCTTCTCTTCTTATTTTGAACATCAACTCCAACCTAACAATTGGTCCTATGTGCCAGATGTTGTACATTTTGAGGGTTTTGTACAGTCCTCTCCTGTTCTCCTTAAAAGCTAAAAACTGATTATTGTTTTAAATCCTTAATTCGAGTTTCTGTTGAACTAAAAATGTAACAATTGGTCCTTCCAGCCAGTTATTGTGCAGTCGTCTCCTGTTCTCCTTGCATGTTTAAAATAAATGGATGTTTTCTCTCCTTATTTTGAGTGTTTACTAAACTAAAAAGGTATCAGTTTCTCATGGCAATGGTGAAAATGGTGCTAACCAGTATCCTGAGAAGGGCTGACGCTGTAGCTGTCGCTCTCCTTGTCAACTGAACCGGCGACTCTTGGCGTGGGCAGCCTCCAATCAGTGCTTAGCGTGTGGGAGGAGACTGGAGGGTGAGGACGGTTTAGCGTCCACTGGCTGGCATATCGGTTGCGGGCAGCCGGCCCGGCTTTGGCGGTACGGCGGGCCGTCGGATCTGCGAGAAAAAGCAAAAGATATGTTTTAAAAGGCATCTCAGTCTTCGACTTCAAGTCAAAATTTATGTAAACTATGTAAATCTAATTCTAAATATGTTTTAATCCCCCTTATCTATCTATTAAAACTACTTTAAAAATCCCCTTGAGTGTGTGTATGTATGTGACTTATACGTTTCATCAAAATTTATACACTTGTACTTTTGGCCTCTGTGGATTTTGATGTCAAGGCACCTTCACTAAATACCAACAAAAAAATAATAAACATCTGCTTTTCGTATACAAGCGGCTCTGGAGCTGCATGCATCTCTTTGATGCTCCCCTGGCGCTGTTTCAACAAACCACAGTCCCCACAACCTCGCCCAAGTAGAATGCCGGGCATTGATTTGTTTCCCCCATGTGTGTTTGTTACTAAAACTTAGAAATCTCTTCTTCTGTACTATTTTTATCTTTTCTTCTTCATGTATTATTCTCTTCATGTATTAGTCTCTCCAAGAGTTATAGAGTTTATCCTGGATTAACACCTTTAGTTGTGTTGCAGATAATGTTCACTACATTGATATCAAGGGTAATAAAGACTATTCTATTCTATTCTATTCTATTCTATTCTATTCTATTCTATTCTATTCTATTCTATTCTAGTCTATCAACCACCACACTCAGTAATTAGATACCGTCTCTGCAGCAGATGGTGCTATCAGAACAAATTAAATTTACATCCAATCTGACAACCGTTATAGATGGGGTGCAGGATTAGAAAACTTAAGGCTGCAATAACGACTTCGGCGTCAGAGGAACACCTGATTTGCAAGCAGGTACATGCAATTTCTCAGGCCTGCCCGAATGAACTCTTCTTTTTTCACTTTTTGGGGGGTTTGTTCTGGCCAGAACAGGCCTGATAAAAGTAAGATAAAAGTAGATAGGCGCAATGGAAAATAAAGAATATGGGCTCTTTGAACTCAGTTTGGTGTTCTTAACACATGTTTAATCGAGAAAATATTTAACTTTCAACTTGTTCAAGATACCTCTTTATATTAAAGCAGATTTTGGTCATAAGTCGGATGTTACTTTTACTCAGAAATGTTTTCTGATCAAGCGCGATCTAACAAAACAACATTTGTCAAATTCAACATTGAATGAAGTAAAAAAAGGGGTCCGTACTGGACTTACTGGTTCCAGGTCTGGCATCAGATACGTCTACCAAAGGTCCAGTGGCCTGGGAGAGTGATTGGTAATGGACAGTGTGGGTAACAGTTGACGACTTCTGTTTCTGCGTTTCCCCAAAATCGTTATCAGTCAGTAGCACTGTGGATCTGTCATCTGCATAGCGGTGGAAAGGTCAAGTTCAGAAACAAACTCTTATTACTACTGGTGCAATTGTTTATAGCTGTTACAAGGAACTTACCAACAGTCTCCATGGTGTCCCTCTCCTCGATTAGAAGCTGAGCTCTGGGAATATCGATGTGCATTCGGAGGGTTTGCTGCTGTTTGTTGACTGGCTCTGCTGGGCGAGTGTTTTTACTATAAAGTAAAAAGAATGATTCAGTATATCCTGTTGTTGGACTAAGTCGTACAGATTGGCACACCATTTCAAGTCAATGAATATAAGCTGTGGAGTCCCTCAGGGGTCTGTGTTAGGACTTTATTAATTGTATTGTATATCTATGACTTGTGTAAGGAATAATTGAGATCAAAATATACTTTATTTACTGACGACCACAGTATCAGGCCCAGGTATTGACAGAAATTACTATAGAACTGAACAAAGTCAAGGAATGATTTGATAAAAACATTGTCAAAGTCAGTGCTGTTGCCAAATGACTTGTTTGCAGTATCTGGTATTCCCAGCCAACTTAGTATTAATCATTCCCAACCCTGCTTAGCTTTCTGAGATGGGCCATTCTGTTTTAGGAGTTGCTAGAGGTATAATTTCAAGGCAAAGATTATTCTTTTTCTTAGTTCCCTTTGTGGATAGAGTTTTGTTTTCTTGTTTTGATTTTAAATACATCTTTACTGCAAGGAAAAAATGGAACAGGGGTGAGCAGTTAAAGGCTTCTGCTTGAGCCTTCTCCATATTTTGTTCTTTTCTTTTGTTAATTAAGGGTTAATGTTGTTGTTTTTGTGCTGTGTCCAAATAAAACGCCACAAACAATCAAACAAATAAATAAGCTGGCAGAGTCTTTACCTCATCAACATCTCAGCCAAGCTTTTGGCGTCTCGTAGTCTTTTCAGCCTCTGCTCACGCCTCCTCCTCCTCAGCACCAGCAGGCTGATAAAGATGACAACGATTCCCACCAGCACGCAGGAGATGGTCACCATCATCTTTAGACCTTCACCGCCTCCGGATTTGTCCTCGCTCACATTGGGAGCTTTCACCAGAGGAGCGATAGTGCCTGCCAAGGTGTCATTGTGTTAGAACACTGATACAACCTAATTTCTGTGTATTAAATACTCATACATGATTCACATTGCATGTTATGCGATTTTGTTTAGCGATACTCATCAACTGATCAAGTATATTAGGATCCCAACGATTCTATACAAATAAATACTGTAGCTCTTACAGTAGTCTCAATTTCTGTGCCTTATAGTCTGTTACCCCTTAAGTGTGAAAAGTGTGAAAAACACATAGTATGACAAAGACTTTTGTCTAGGGGTGCGTCTTACATTGTGTAAAATAAGATATTTAGTTTTTTTAATGTTTTTATTGGGGTACTCGGAGTTTAGAATATACCCTGATTGACCTGATCTGACTTCCCGTTCTTCTCCAGGGATCTGCAGCATGGTGGTTTCAAACCACAGTCAAATGGTACCATTACTCAGTACTACACTGTTGGTATTTGCATGTATCATTTCAATGGTTTGAACTAGTTTCCAACCCATGTTGTACCTCCACATGGTGAAACACAGGGCATCTTTGCCATACTCCGTCAAATGCCTTGCTGAAATTCACAACGACGTGATAAGTGTATCTCAAGTGTTGTAGAATCTTCTCGCATAGAATACGCCTATTAAAGATTTCTTCTGCGGTGCTCCTTACCTCCTTAAAACCTGTCTGTTTTTAGGCTATGATGTTTTCTGCTTGTGCTTTCAGTCAGTTGAATAGGAACATTAGCATAACTTTACTAGCATGGCTGATGAGACTGATGGTACTGTTTTACATTTTCAAATTAAATCCAAGTATTGTGATTTTTAATTCAATTAATTTGGAACTAAGACAATTCAAAACCTTTCCCTTTAATTGACACTAAAGGTCCCAACAGTTACACAGTGTTCAGTCCCATTCAAAATGTGAACTTTCTTTCCAAACTTACTGCCGTCATAGCTGAGTGTGGCAAACTTGACCCTCTTCTCTGCGTAGCCGGCGCTATTGTAGATCTTCATCTGCAGCTCATACCATGTGGCCTCCTGCAGGTCGTAGAGGATATAGCTTTTGGTAAGGGAAGTACGCTGCGCCGTGGTCCACGAGGGTGAGTCCATGGGCCGGTACTCCAGCGTGAAAGTAGTGATGGGGCAACCGCCATTATTCCAGCCGTTCAGGTTGAGCTTCACCCGAGTTGCGTTGATACTGGTGAAGAGCTCCTGTTCCTTGGAGTACTGAGGTTCTGAAGGACCAATAGATGAGGCAAACGTGAAGCGCAATTAGAACCAACAACAAATACGCATATAGATATTTATATTGTAAAATCACGCGCATACTGTTTGCCGGCCATACTGGATTGGGCCAAAAGACACAGTTTGATATTGTCATGGGTCTATACTGTTATGTTATTGGCTGTTCAAATGAAGGTATAAAGCATTATTTATTTGTCTTCCTGTTACATCTCAGGGCGAGAGAAGAAAGTAGGCTTAGTAGAGCAGACCTAGCCAGCAAAATTTATCCGTATGATAGCATCTGCTCTCAACTTTTCGTAAACTGTAGGTTATCAGGAACAGAAAGTAATTTTAAAATGAATAATACGGACACTTTGTTGTATTTTTTGCTATTTCTTTTTTGGGTAAACAGGTCTCTTAACATAACTTGTCAGGAAAGACCTTTGTTTTTCCTGGCAAGCGCCAGCTATAACATTAACAGCATTTGGTCTCTTCCTGATGCTAGCAGCCAGCTATTGTTTTTTTTTTCTCAAATTCTCTCAATGTAAGTCAAAAACAGAAATGTTTATTTAGATATTGGAACTATACAGCCTTAAACCCCCACTGAACCAGTTTTTAACTTTTTACTGAACTTTTATTTAACAGGCAAACCTTTTGCTTTGTAGTATAATGACAACACGGACTAAGCACCTTTACTCAGGTTGCTCGGATTTAGATCCCGTGATTCGGAAGCATTTACTCCCTACCTTTCCCATGGGTCTTGGCTTCAATGATTTCACTTATGCGTCCAGGCCCGACAGCATTCTGGGCGGTTAGCGTAAACTTGTACCAGGTGCCACACTTGAGATTCTCCAGACGGTAGGAACGTTCGCTTGGACTGATAGCGAAGTTGCCCCATTGTTCGCTGTTATCCTCTGAATATTGTAAAATATAGCCTAGGAATAGAATGCAAAAATAGTCACTGTATGAAAAAACATGTAAAAGGAGAATGTAAAGCAATGTGATTTAACAGTTAGCGCCTAAAGTTATTTTTTTAAAAGCATCATATGATTGATTCATGAACAAACCAAAAATAGTTTATTTCCGCTGTGAATCTAATTGTCTATTCTAGCTCTCAGTTAAAGGGACAGTTTTTATGATTTACAGCCTCATATTGGTAAAAAAACTTCATCCATTAAAAATAAATCCACACTTATTTATATAAAAGGCAAAAACACATATCATATAGGCTTACATTAAAAACAAAATACTCATAGGTCAGAAAAAAATGATTTATTTTCCATGACAAAAGCCTCACGTAAAGGGAGCTGACATAACTGTGCACCATTGTGCCATCCTGCTGCTGCGGGTACACAAAAACTTGTGTATGAAAATTAGGTGTAAAATTGTGTGATTTAGTCATTTAGAGTTTCCATAGTTTGCATTGAAAGTGTGGTTTGAATAGTCAACCGTGTCCCTTTAAATGTATCAGTATTTAGAATGTTTTTGTGTGTTTTTTATTTACAAAAAGTAAAAATTAACAAACAAATGTATACATTCTGCAAAGACATTAATTGCTAAATTGTTAAACCTGTTTAAAAGACACTATCAGACATCATTGACTTAGTAAATTTTAGAAAACAGGAGACCCAACACCACCTAGTGCCTACTGCTTTACATAGTTACCCAGTTTGCACAGTGACTCAAAATAAGGTAGAAAAATGTCACCTCTGATGGAGCTGCCGCCATTGTCCCCAGGGATCCAGGACAGAGTGATGGAAGTTGTGGTTGTCTTGGTAACAGTGAGGCGAGGCTGGTCAGGTGGAACTTAAGAAGACAGAAATGTTTTTTTTTAAAAAGGTCGTCACTGTTTTACTTGCTATGGTTTGTGTTTGGACCGTCGCCATAACACTCTCAAAATTGAGAGAATGAGTCAGATTCTCCACCTGCAGAGCGACTGACTGATCTCTCAAACCTCGTCCATGTCTTAAAAGTACCGCCAGATGCTTTTTCTGGTGGACCTTCCCTCCTGAATTAGCCCAGAATTTATAGTCTTTTTGTTTTTGTTGTACTCTGTTTTATTGTACTAAAAAATCTCAACGGAACTACTCTGCTTCAGCACCTGTATCACCACGAGGGTAGATTAGTGACACGGGAAGGAGAAAGGCACATTTCCTTCACAGAAATGGAATTGAGGATCAATTGCTATTGAGTTCAGACAGGTAACAAGTGGAAAACAGAAAATTGGGTATGGACATTGTGCTTTGGGCGCATCGATATCTGGAATTGTAGTGATGCTTACTTAAGATTTGCCTTTTGATATTGGTCTGAAAAAGTTGCATTCCTAGATTTTGGAGTACCGTATTTTAATTACTTTTGAATAAATAACTAAAGCGGTAACAAACCAGGTTGTGATGGGTGATTGAAATACTTGAAAATGCATTTTCAAAGATTAAAAAGCACTTGAATTATGGTTGAGGTGCTTGTAAATTCTGCTAATTGTTGGCATGTTTCTCAACAAGTCTGCTACAAATGATGCAGACACTGCTCTCTGGTGGCTTGGCTCTGTCATTGCATTTCTTCTTCCCTACTAAATAGGGCAGCTGGCATTAGTTAATGGCATTGACCTCTGTAATAAATGTGTATTAGTGCAAGAATTGCATATCAATTATGGTCGTTTATTGTGGGCCATGCAAAAAATTAAGGTAGCGTTTTCCAGTGATATATTGTTATGGAAAGAACTTTCCTGCAACTGAAAATGTAAGGTACATATTACCGTAATTTTACCCAACACCTACAGTATTTCACAAAAGTGAGTAGACCCCTCATATTTCTGCAGAAATTTCCTCATAAAGTTTAATCAACCAACTCTCAAGATACATCATTTGACACAATGAAAAGTAGTCTGTGTAAAGCTTATATAGCAGTATACATCATACCACTTCCATTCCTCCATGACAGAGCTTAGGGATTTTTGAGCTCGCTAAAGGATGTTCAAGCTCTTGTGCTTCTCCACTTTCAGCTTGAGGATGCCCAAAGATGTTCTATTGGGTTTAGATCTGGAGACATGCTTGGCTAGTCCATGCCCTCTACCCCTAGCCAGTTTAGAAAAGCCTTGGTCATCTTAGAAGTGTATTCATGGTCATTCTCAGGCTGGAATATTGCCTTACGACCCAATTTTTGGAGGAAGGGAATCATTCTCTGCTCCAATATTTTACAGTACAAGAAGAGTTGTTTTCCTCAATAAATCGTAACTCCCAAGTCCAGTTGCACACATGCAGACCCAAACCATGACCTCCACAACACCATGCTTTACTTTAGGCACAGCACAAACATGTTTGTACTCCTCATCTGGTCTCTTCTACAAATTTGTCACACAATCAGAGGATATTTATCCAGTGAGCCATATCCTTTGTTGACAGACTTATTTTAATTGTGTGTTGTATTAAACATTATAATCAAATCTCTGCAGAAATGTAAGGGGAGAAATCATTTTTGTGACATAATGTATATGGGGAGAGAATTGTCTAAAAAATATTTACTCACGTATTGTTCATATTCACAAATACATTGGCAATTTACTCAACATTTAAAAAAGACATATGTGACAAATATACACACAAGATTCAAAATCTCACATATAAATCGTGTATATATTTGTGGCTCTGTGAAATATATCATTCACAGCCAATTTTTGTCTTTTAATAGTACTGGAGAAATTGGAAAATTTGCTTTGAAAGTGCTTGAAATAGGAAAGGAAAAAAATGTAACAACCCGGACAAAGAAAGCTAAAACAAAAGCACAAGGTGAACTCGTTTTAATTTCCTACCTTGAACCTGCAGATTGAGGACGATCTTATCAGAGCCAAAGCTATTGCTGGCAACGCAGGTGTAGTTCCCAGAGTCCTCTGCTTTAATCGTACGAATAACAAGGCTGCCGTTTCCGTGGACACTTCGTCGGCTGTCGGTCACAACAGGTGCAGGGGTTCCATTGCTGCAATACACAAAGGTGTACTTACATCAACTTTGGACAGCATTCTGTTTTGCAATTCACACAGAATTGAACTACTCCTTGCCCCTCTGCCACTCTCATCCTCCACAGGATTTCAACTCATCCGTGTTTGCGCACAAGAAAAAAACATGATCGTAATATTACCTGTTAGCAATCTCAAAACATGACGATATGATGTGCACTCAGGATATGATAGTTTTAATTAAAATATTTAAAGCAATTTAATTGTATTGTGGTGGTAACAAAGGACCTTGAGGAGTTGCCTTTGCAACCCCCAAATGAGGCTGGCGAAAAACGGGAGATCCTGACCTGTCCACATCCCACAACCAGGGCAGTTCTCTTTAGCCAGTGACCAGGTTCTATTTGAACCAGCGACAAAGCTGGTCTGTTTCAGCCATGGACAAAAAAAAAACGTCTAACCTAGTGTAGAGATGCCAACCTATGCTTGCAAAAAAACGCTCCTCAGAAAAAGAAAGGACCCACCAGCAGCCAACCCAAGCTACATCTCATTGCAAACAGTGATTCTGGTTTCGCACTGCAGACTCCTACTCCAACCTTCTAAACGGATCATCATCATGACAGTGCTCTGAAACCAAAGTTCATCCCAATAGTTACAGGTATTGATCGGTGTGATTAAAAGGTAGGCAGATAAAATTACAAAAACACCCAGTTGCTGAAAGTCTTAAGTTCTATCTACAGTAAAGAATAAGCACAGCACGTACATTTTTACTATCCTAATGGTGCCAGCCAATATACCTAAGACTTACAACAATGGTACTCATTGCCTCCCTGCTTGGCGCTAGGCATTAAGCGTTGGAATTGGGGGTTTTGGTCACCTAATGACTCCCAACACAGCAGTTGGGTCTAAAATGGCTGCGCCCTGTTTGGCTGCGACTGCATCGGCTCACTACAGTTTAGCCGTACGGGTCAGGTGTATCGACATTTCGTTCTGTGTGCATGGTTACAAAGAATGACAATAAAAGTAAATTCTTTTCTATTCTATTGAATATACCAACACATCTTTCTGTCTTTTTCTTATTCTTATTCAAGCTTATTTTGTAAAAAAATACTAAATAAAATTACTTAAATCTAAGAGTGTATCTGTGTCTTTAAATATGCTGACCCTCCAAAAACTGAAAAATAATCAATTTGAAATTGTTGTGTAACCAAGTTTCCGATTAATGAAAAGGTTTTTCAGGTGTTTTTTGTGAAACAATTATCTAAAAATTGAATTTGGTGCCCCTAGGCAAAACAATTTTAAGAGATTAAACTCCCCTCTTTAGTTTAATTCATAAAATGTATTATTTGTTCGATAATTTATTGACCCCTAAATTCACTCAAGTGTTTGCATACGAGTGGCGTTATTTCAGATCACGATGCTGGCGGAAACTCACATCTCCTTTAACCACTTAATGGTTGGTGAGGGATCTCCAACTGCCTTGCAAGGTAGCACGATGTCTCTCATCCACGGTGTCGTTACTGTCCTGTTGAAGGTCAAGATGCGTGCCGGAGCTAAGGAAATCCATTAAGATGCACGTTAGACCAAAATTCCATGAAAAAAAAGATAAAGATGACATAATACACTGCAAAACAAATAAAAAAAATAGATAGGGAAACAAACCAAATAAATGCATAAATAATTTGCATTTATGTCATTTATTTAAGCGTACTGGGATTCATTAATGTGTTTTTATTTATTTACATAGCAAATATTTGAAGGTATTTTTAAAATTATTTATTTCGACATATGGCAGGATCAGTTGTGAGGATTACCGGGTGAAGATGAAAACAAATGAATTCATTTTCTCAGAAATTAAGAGGAAAAAAGGAAAATAAAAATCAATTCCAGACTTTACGTATAAGAAAACTGATACGACACGGATTATTCTATACTCTGATGGTAATATTCTGCATTGTCTTGCACAGTAATCTCTCGCTGTAGTCCAGCCTAATGCTAGGCTATGAAAAAAGCATACCCAGCGGAGCCTGTATCTCACCAGCGGCAGATCCATTACCCATTTAATGAATGATCTGGAGCTATAACTCACAGGAAACCGCTACATTCTGTACAGTTTTATTTTAACTATCACAGAGACCTGGCTCTACCCAAGGATACCTGTAGCTAGCATGCAGCTAGCCAGCCATCCTCTAAATCGTTTTTTTACACTGAAAAGATAAATTTTGTATAATGACAACAAAAAGCATATGTTCAACTGAAATCCTGTGTTCTGTTTTTATATGTAGATCTATAGTTGTTACTTTTTTAAGGTTGTATACCCTCAGTAGGTAAGGAAATAAGTTTGACCCTTCGGGGCTTTTATAAAGGGGCACCGCCACTTTTTCATGTTTCACTGGGGTTCTGGTCCTCAGTAATCGTGATAACCGAGGTTAAACTGCAATTGCACTTGCCTTCAGCCATAGGTTTAACAGTGATGATTTCGCTGGCATTTCCTCGGCCAGCAGCAGTAACTGCTACCACCCAGACGCTGTATTGACGGTTCCGGCTCAGATTGGGGATCCGGTAGAAGAACACATCCGGGGCTGCCTCAAACTCACTGCTGACCTAAATGTGGAAAAAAAAAATGGTTTTGACTTCACTGTTTCTCAGGAAAGGACCAGTTAGTGCGGCAAGAATTTGTAGCATGTTTGACCCAAAATGTACTGAAGTGAAGGAAAGATATAGGCTGATAAGAACAGTTAACTCATCGACTTTCAACTTAGCTAATTAATTGTGAGCCTACTTGAGTGAGTCTAAAACCATTAATGGCTTTACATTCAGAACAAATTTTGGTAGTCTTTAGTTGTCATTGGTAAAGAATGTGTAAATGACAAAACTATTTGATGAATTTGTCAACAAAACTAAACTATTCGCTTAAACCAGCCTTCTTGAAGGCAGAAATAAGGAAGGACATTAAAAGCAGTCAATGGCACCAAATCAAAAACATTTTTTCGACATTTGTAATTGTTATTAGTAGAGAATTAGTTATCGACAAAAATGTGATGACTTATCGAGAAAACTAAACCTTGCTTAAAAGATTGACTTCCAGCTCAGTTCCTTTATAGCCAGCCTATGGATGAAGTTTTTTAGATTTTTTTTTAGAATTTATATATATATATATATATATATATATATATATATATATATATATATATATATGCCCGAGAATGCTTTGAAGTTGTTCTGTACATACAAAATTTCCCTCGGCTAACTCGAAGAAACGGGAATGGATTTCAAGGGCTCTATACACAAAGTACATTGTACACTGCATAGTTTTTATAGTTTTGCTAACTTCTTACCGTAGGGTGTGGGTTGGAACAGAAAACAGTGTATTTCCTGATAATGCCGTTGACTTTCAGAGGAGGAAGCCACGACACAAACACCACCGAGTTGGAAGCAGCTGCTGCCTTCACTCCGCCAGGAGGACCAGGAACTAAAGCAAAGATAAATTTGTACCATACTTTGTAGTATATTTCTAAAATTTGAGTTTGGCGCTAAAGGCTTTATAGCTCAGCCTACCGTCTTCCTTCGTGCGGATGTAAATCTGTTCGCTACGAACGCCGTCACCTGCCCGGGTGAAGGCCAACACCTGGATGCTGTAGTTTGTGTACTTCTCCAGCCCGTCCAACTCAAGTGAAGGCTTGGAAGTCGTCACGTTTCGGATCTCGCCAAGCTCTGGGGAGAGGGAGACCGTTCAGTTAAGACAGTCTCTCTGTTTTTAGCTGACCTGCACTGGCTCCCTGCCAGTTTAAGATGTGATTTTAAGGTTCTGTTGGTAGTATACAAAATCATGAATGGACTTGCTCCCTCATATCTTTCTGATTTAATTTCCCCGTATGTTCATGCTCGGAAGCTTTGCTCAGAAAGTGCTAGTCTGCTAGTGATTCCAAGAGCCAATACGAAATCTATAAGTTCAAGAGCGTTCCTAATTCTGGGTCCGGTGGTGTGGAATGCTCTGCTGTCTGAGATTCAATCTGCAACCTGAGTTCATCCATCCATTATTTGCACTGGTTAACCTCAGTAGGGTCGTGTGGGTGCTTGAGCCCATCCCAGCTATCTTCTGGCACTGGGCAGGGGACACCCTGAACTGGTTCCCAGCCAGTCGCAGGGCAGCAACCTGAGTTAAAGTGTTTAAAACTAGGTCTAAGACACACTTATATTTGATAGTTTATGATTGATGTTGACCTCATACTCTTGTCCTCTTGTCCATGAGGGAGAAGAATGAGCCTGGTAGTTGCACAGTGCAAATATTTTGAGTCATCGTACAAGGCCCTTGGACCTGATTTAACTATTATTTGGAACCTGCTGGATCAGTCAAGATTTTGGGAAGGAAGCTGTCACTTGGACATGCTGCTATGAGATGTATTTCATGATCATGATGATGATGTTTGTGTATTATCTATGGAATTCCATGGAATCTATTGCAGCCTGGTCATCCCGGGAAGGGGGATTACCTCATGTGCGGCCCCTTCGCAAGGTTTCTCCATTTTCCTCATACTGAGGTTTTTGAGTTATTCCTTGCCCTCATATAGGTTTCAGATCAGGGGGTGTGGAATTGTGTCCTTTGAAGCTCTTTGAGACGTTTTGAGATTAAGGGCTATGCAAAAACACATGACTTTATTTGACTCCGAAGTTCGAACTAAATTTCCAGCCCTGAACATGTTTGAAATGAGCGCAATGTATTTGATTATGCAACACATGACCAATGTCGGGATTAATGGTTACAAAGGAACTCAATTACTCTTCTCTGTAACGATTACAGTAACACAATAATACAATTCTGTAACTCTACTGTCGTTACTACATGGTGTGTTACATCGTTACATTAGTAACTTATTTTATGTAGATGATGGGTTAGAGTGTGCACTCTGATTTTTGGGTAGTCCTGCATAACACTCGTTGTCACCTACAACTCTTGAGGCATCATTGCAACGATCTTGAAAAATGGTAAAAATGCATGTGAGAGTTATTATTAACTATGTTTACCCTCTTGAGCTTAAATTTTGCTAAAGAGTTTTCAATTATTTAAGAACCACTGCTGCAACTGAGTGACACCAAGCTACATATTACTCGTCAGCATCAGTAACCGACTTATTACTCAGCAAAACTGTTTTTCTTTAAACACTATGCTGAAATTAGAAGCTGAGTCATACTCAGACCCAAAAGTCAGTGTGACCGCAAGTTGCTGCAAGCAAGCAGATGTTCAGAAGTCCGACAACGTGACCTAGTTGTGGCTAAGAAACAACTATTGCAAATAAACCAATGCACAAAACCATTGCTTCTTCATAAAAATATCTTACCATGAATGCAAAATGGAAATAAATACAATACCTCCATCTGGCAGGTTGGCCCAGTAGATAACCCTGAAGCCAACCAGGTTGCCATTCAGAGCATCTTTAGGAGGGGTCAACCAGGATAAGGAGATGACTTCAGGGAATGTAGCAGTTGCTTGGACATGTTCTGGAGGACGACTTGGTACTGCAGTGGGCAAAAAAAAGATACATGAAAAAGAACGTACATATAAAAGCAGGCAAGAGTGGGGGACGTTGCAGTACTCCCTACTTTCCACTAGATTGTAGTGTAACCTCAACTATAACTCTTTAAAGCAGGGGTTTGGATTCAGGGGCAGCATTGAATGAAAAAAACATTGTCAGGAGAAAAATAACATATTGATAGAATTTATTTTTGTATCAACCATTTGAGCCTGCAATCCGATACATCATGTTTTCTAGTAAATCAAGCTAAGGCAATATATGAGGGAAAACAATAATATACTGGACTGTCTCGGAAAATTAGAATATTGTGATAAAGTTCTTTATTTTCTGTAATGCAATTAAAAAAAAAAAAATGTCATACATTCTGGATTCATTACACATCAACTGAACTATTTCAAGCCTTTTATTATTTTAATATTGCTGAATTTGGCTTACAGCTTAAGAAAACTCAAAAATCCTATCTCAAAATATTAGAATATCATGAAAAAGTATACAAGTAGGCTATTCAACTAATCACCTGAATCATCTAATTAACTCGAAACACCTTGCGAGGGTTTCCTGAGCCTTAAAAACACTCAGCTTGGTTCAGTAAACTAAATCACTGCTGATCTGACTGCTGTCCAGAGGACCATCATTGATACCCTCCATCAGGAGGGTAAGACACAAAAAGAAATTTCTCAAAGAGCAGGCTGTTCACATAGTGCAGTTTCAAAGCATATCCACAAAAAGTCTGTTGGAAGGGAAAAATGTGGCCGGAAACGCTGCACAACCAAGAGAGATGACCGCAGCCTTAACAAAATTGTGAAGAAGAGCCGCTTCCAGAATTTGAGGGAGCTTCAAAGACAGTGGGCTGAAGCTGGAGTCCAGGTATCAAAAGCCACAGTTCACAGACGTGTCCGGGAAATGGGCTACAATAGCCGTATTCCCATGGTCAAGCCACTTCTGAACTCAAGACAACGGAAGAAGCGTCTGACTTGGGCTATGGAGAAGAAACACTGGACAGTTGCAGAGTGGTCCAAAGTCCTCTTTTCAGACGAAAGCAAGTTTTGCATTTCATTTGGAAGTCAAGGCGCCAGAGTCTGGAGAAAGGCTGGAGAAGAGCAAAATCCAAGTTGCTTGAAATCCAGTGTGAAGTTCCCACAGTCAGCAATGGTTTGGGGAGCCATGTCAGCTGCTGGTGTTGGTCCACTGTGTTTCATCAAGTCCAGAGTAAATGCAACTGTGTACCAAGAGATTTTAGAGCACTACATGCTTCCATCTGCTGAAAAGCTCTATGGAGATGAGTATTTCATTTTCCAGCATGATCTGGCACCTGCCCACAGTGCCAAAACCACCAGTAACTGGTGCACTGACCATGGCATCACTGTCCTTGATTGGCCTGCTAATTCCCCTGACCTGAACCCCATCGAGAATTTGTGGGGTATAGTTAAGAAGAAGATGAAAGACACCAGACCTACAAATGCAAATGAGCTGAAGGCCGCTATCGAAGCATCCTGGGCATCAATAACACCTCAGCAATGCCACAGGCTGATTGCCTCCATGCCACGCCGGATTGATGCAGTAATCCGTGCAAAAGGATTCCCAACCAAGTACTGAGTGCATCAATGGACATTTTCAAATGTTTGATTTAGTTTTGCTGTTATAAAATTATTTATTTTACTTGGTCTGAGGAAGTATTCTAATATTTTGAGATAGGATTTTTGAGTTTTTTTCAGCTGTAAGCCAAAATCAGCAATATTCAAATAATAAAAGGCTTGAAATAGTTCAGTTGATGTGTAATGAATCCAGAATGTATAACATTTTTGTTTTTTTAATTGCATTACAGAAAACAAAGAACTTTATCACAATATTCTAATTTTCTGAGACAGTCCAGTAAGTGTATCTGATTTCTCATATCGTCACTCATATTTACAAAAAAAAAAGTTTCATGCTTATTATCACCATATTTGTACATTTGGTGGGCCAGATTAGAAAGCCTGATGGGCAGCATGTAGGCCGAGGGCCGTAGTTTTCCAATCTTTTTGAAGCTACTTTGTTACCAGCATTCAACATACTTACCAACACTACCAATTTAAAAAAAATCAAATGTTTTATTTTTCAACAGCCTTTCACAAGGTTTTTGGGGGCACCCATAGCAGCAAGATAATACAATCATATACACATTTCTTTACTTAAGAGGAACTACATAATACAAAAAGTCCCTTTAAGATATTACATCATGTTTTCTAGTAAATCAAGCTAAGTTCAAATAAGCAAAGTTGTCTTTTCTACCACACGTTCTCATTATCAGACTAGTTTCACTCACAGTGCCAGAAAATAATGTTAGAAAATGCAGGAAGCAGGATATCGTACTAATAGATAAAAATAAACGCAAGGTCCAAGTCATCATCAGATGATTGTTTTTTTTATGTAACCTTTTTGTGCAGAAGCATGATTTGTGAGCCATTAAAACACTTTGCATTTTTTTGTCATGTTTCCTACCGTCCTCCAGTGTAGTGGCCGCCACCTCAGTAGAAGACGGCCCGGTTCCTGCACTGTTGCTGGCCTGCACCACCACGCCGTACTGGGTGAACTTCCTTAGGTTGTCCAGGACCAAGCTTTCTGCGTTGTCGCCCGTAGTTTCAACGCTGATAACGCTGAACTGGTAGTTTCCACCCGAACTGTACTCTCTGTAGCCCACTTGGTAGCCTTTGATTGCACCATTTTGGAGGTGTTTCTTAGGTGCCTACAAAAGAAAGATGCTTTGTTCCAAAAAAACAGCTACCAAACATTGAAAATCATATTTTAGTTTCCTCCCCAGGCCCACGACCACCCAAAACAAGCACACAAAACTGTGGAAAATATCTATATTGATACTTATTTGGAAGTTTTTGTTGGTCCTAAATGTTATGGCACTTCTTTTCATCGTACTATTGTCATGAGTTTCTATTTTGTTATTTATTTGGTTATTTATTTTCAACTTGGGCCACTCTCCTAGCACTACATTGTATATATTTTGCCTGTTTATCTTGTCATTCTTTTATCTTATTTTTTCTCTTTTAAGTCTTTATTATGTGTTTATCCTGGAGTGACGCGTCTGATTTGATTTCTAACAATGACAATAAATGAAATGTAAATGTCTTTATTGAGTTGACTGCCACATATATATATATATATATATATATATATATATATATATATATATATATATATATATATATATATATATATATATATATATATATATATATACTATATACTTCTCAAAACGTTTTCCTCATTTATTTTGTTTTTTGTATGCGAAAAAAATAGTGTCTAGAATAGAGTTACGTAAACTAGGACTTGTGGGCTGCATTAGGCAGGCTGCATTCCGTCTGTGTCCTTCTTGCAAGAAGCTAAATTAGTGTCACTCCGATCCGAACTCAGACTTCTGTCTTTTTATTTCACATGTGGGCGGACTGAATCAAATGTTGTGCTTAAAAATTGATATTATATATAACTATTCTTTAATTCTGAGTGTTTCAAAACCTATATGATAAAATCTTAATAAACAAATAAAATAAAACATGTACACGGCACGTCTTGCCAATTTCTTCAATTAAATGCATACCACGAATAAAAGTGTTTGCTCACCCATGATTTTGAAACTTAGTAAAGTGTAGGATCAACTTCTGATCAATTTTGAACATTTTTGTTCTTTAATGTTTTCGAAATTAACTAAAATAACAAAAAAAGAATCTAATACAAACAATAATAACTTACTCTCCAGGAAACTTTGATGCTCTGGGAGGAGAGGGCCTCCAGTTGCACTTCCTGGGGTGGTCCATCAGGGGCTGAAAACAGATTATCACACATACATAAGTTTTAAGGAATTCCCGAATAGATTTTTTTCTATTCAATTGGGAAAAAAACATGTAGTGTTCCACCCCACAACTATGCAAATATGTTGCAAATATCCCACACGCCGGGGAACTCGAGAAATGTTGTCTCATTGTTGATTGATGTGGCTTGTTTGGTGTAGAGCTGTGAGGTAATTGAAGGGACATAACACTTTCAAAATGGCGAATCCCATTAACACAAGTGAGGCCAGCTCCGAAACAGACAACAGTTGTAGTGAACAGTTAATTTCTGCTTGGAAGTAGTCGATTGTGGCTTTTCGTTTGTGTTTTTTGCCAAGTGTGTCGCTGTTGGTATAATATTATCCAGCTAGCTGCCGAGGGCTTTCCTGTACGCCGTTGCCGCTTTTCGTTGTGGGTTCCCGGGTTGGCTTGGCTGCTTACCGCGTGGATTTTGGTTGGCCAACCTCACGTTCCCATTCGGAGGCGGCGGCAGCCTTTCGTTGATCTATCCTGGTTAACCCCAAGTTAGCATCTCTACGTGTGTTTTTCTTGCCAGTTAGCACTTCTTTGGCAGCTCACATTTTTTTGTTCTATTACTGCATCCACCTGTGACACAACACCTAGGATTTCATCACAAAACCTACCAGAAATTGGCTTAAAACACTTATAACCTCTTTGACTAACATGTAAAACATTATGGCAACTGGCTTGTAGGATGCTGTGCTTCCCTGGATAACGTCACAGCTCAGAATGACAAAGACATGCTGTCTTCAAAATGCATTATCTTGGGAAATGGTTGGAATATACTAATAATATACAGGTACACTTTAAACAAAAAACATGTACTATGTCCTTACATTTTGCAAGTATAACTCAGGGGAACTCAAGAACCCTATTATTCTTTGGAGGAAGCAGTAGCTCAAAAGTAAAGCGGTCGTCTTGAGGTCAACAAGTCGCAGGTTTGGCTCGCTTCCTCCGAGTTAAATGTCGAAGGGTCCTTGAGCAAGACACTGAAACCCTGATAAGCAGGTAGGCACCTTGTATGGCTGACTCCACAGTGTGTGAGTGTGTGTGTAAAAATGGGTAAAGCTTGAAGTCCATTGTGAAGCGCTTTGGAAGGTCTTCAGTGACTGGTTAAAGCGCTACATAAATGCAATCCATTTACCATTTGGAAAATTATGACCCGAGGGCGTCTTCAGGGTTAAAAATTGTGTTTAGCCAAGCTAGGTTTAGTCTGCTGCTTGTTGATGATTGGGACTGCTCAGGCGGTTGGGGATGGGTATGGATACGAGGCTAATTTGCAGAAAGGGGTCCGAGTGCTATTGACCGTTGTGTGACATTTACTACTAATTGAAAGTTCTGCTTTTAGTGCAGGGTCAGCATGAGTTCAATAATGAAACAGAGCCAATAAGGCGGAGTAATGGTCATGAATCAACGTCATCAGTTGGAAGTCAAACACCTTCCCCATTTTTCCTCAATATACTTTATCTTTTTTCACTAGCCCGAATAAATGACCACTGTTTGTTGTATTAATCAGTGTTTTTGTGCTCAGCTCCTCCGCCACACCAAGTGGGTTTTTGACAACCAGGCCTTACGCAATATTTTTTAAATGCAAAAAAAATGTTGATTTAAGAAGCCCCCATTGGCAAAATGCAGACCATTTACCAGCATCATCTGTGGCGATGGTGAGCTCATATCTGACCTAGCTCTTTCCAATGGTCACATGACTGGATATGCCACTTATCATGACTCTCCCTCATTACTATTTAAACACTCTTTCCCCTTGGTTCTGTGCTAGTGCATTGCCTTTACTGTCACGTCCCAAGCACTCTTGTCTAAGCATCTTGTTATTCCAATGTAACAAACCCTTGCCTGCCCTTCCAAACACCGCCTTATGAACTCGTGGATTGTCGCCTTTGCTGTAAGGGTTCACTGGATCCCTTTCCTACATCCTAAACCACAATTATTGCTTCACTACCTGACTTCCCATGTATCAAACCTTGACTGAATAAGAAACCACTGTTTGCTTTACTAATCAGTGTTTCTGTATTTGGCTTCTGCACCACACTATCATTTTTAAATACAAAAATCGACCGAGTTTGTCATCTGCTATGTTTCATGGTAAAAATGTAGACATCAGACATAATGGCTTAGCAAAACACCCATTAGCAACTGCAAATTTATTTAACAGCTTCATCGGTTGTAATGGTGAGCACACATCTGGCCTAGCTCTTTCCGATGGTCACATGACTTGATTTCCTGCTTATCATGACTCTTCCTCAATACTATCTAAACACTCTTTCCCCTTGGCTCTGTGCTAGTTCACTGCCTTCACTGTCCCGTCCCAGTGACCTTTGTCTCAGGCTCTTGTTGTTCCAGTGTAACAAACCCTTGCGAACACCGTCTTCCGAATTTATGGACTTTCGCCTTTGTTGTAAGGGTATACTGGACCCCTTACCTGCATCATAAAACCACGATTGTTGCCTCACTACCTGACTTCCCATGTATCAAACCTTGATGGAATAAAAGACCACCGTTAGCTTTATTAATCAGTGCTTCTGCATTTAGCTTCTGCACCACACCAAGCGGGTTTTTGACACAAACATCGATTAAGTTTGCATTCTGCCATGTTTTCAGGTAAAAAAATGTAAATATCAGACATAAGGGCTTAGCAAAGCACCCATTAGCAACAGCAAAAATGTTTACCAGCTTCATCGGTGGTGATGGTGAGCTCATTGCTGGCCTCGCTCTTTCCGATGAGGTTCTTGGCAAACATGCGAATGTTGTAGGTAGACGAGGGGTGCAAGTCGATGATGGTGGCCTGGTTGAGTTGAGGGGAGACATCTTTGGTTTTCTGTGCGGTGTCCCACGAGGCTATAAAAAGGTAAATGAGACAATTAGGGTGGTTCTACGAGAGATTCATAATAATATAAGATAATCACACAGTGCCTTATAAAAGTATTGCCCCAGCCCCCCCAAGAACTTTTTGACGTATTGCCATATTTCCCACAATTTGTGGGACACAACGGAATAGACATTTATCCAACATGTTATATCGTGCTAACAAATAAAAGAATGAAATGTAGGTGCTGCAAAAGTATTGCCCGCCTTTGATTTAATTCTTTGTACAACCTTCTCTTGCTGCGATCTTTTGGGGTGAGTGTCCATAAGGTTTGCGCATCTTGAAACATCAATATTTGCCCATTCTTCCTTACAAAACTGCTCAAGTTTCTTAAAGTTTGATGATCACCATTTGTGCACAGCATATTTCAAAACTTTCAACAAATGCTTTGATAGGATTGAGGTCTAAACATTGGCTTTGTCGTTGTAACACCTTCATTGTTGGTATTAAATGATTCATTTGTAGATTTTGCTTTATGTTTAAGGCCGTTGTTCTGTTGTAAAATAAACCTGTACCCTATACTTAGGTGTCTTGCAGACTCCAACAGATTTAATGCCACAATCGCCCTGTAATTGGCTCCATCCATCTTCCCATCAACTCTAACCATATTCTTAGTCCCTGCTGAAAAAAAGTAGCCCAAAATCATGATGCCGCCACCAATGTATTTGACATGGTGATGGTATTTTCAGCATTCAGCCCAAAAAGTTCAAATTGTGTTTCATCCGACTATCGCATCTTATTTCACATGTTATTTGTGTCTCCCATGTGGCTTTTTGCAAATGCCAAATGGGCCTTTTTATAGCATTGTTTCAGAAAGGGTTTTCTTCTAGTGACACTTTCATAAAGGGAAAATGTGTGCAGAGTACGATTAACAGCTGTCTTAAGACCTCAGCTGTGTATGCCTGCAGGTCATTCAATGTAATCGTGGGCCTTTTAGTTGCTTCTCAGTCTAGTTTCTCCTTGTTTAGGCAGAAAGTTTATAAGGGCGGCCAGAACTTGGTAGGTTTGCAGTGGTTTTATGCTCTCTTTCGATTTATGTACTATCGCTCGCACAGTGCTCTGCAAGACGTGTAATTGTTGTGAAATCTTCTTGAAACCCTATCCTGCTTCTCCACATCTTAATCCCGGACCTGCCTGTTGTGTTGTTTGGTCTTTAAAATGCTGTCTCTTTTCCAGTATCTCCTTTCACAGACATCTGAGCCCATCACAGAGCAGGTGCTTTTAAACTGACACACAGGTGGACTCTGTCATTTTTTGACATTTAGGTCGACAACATATCAATTAGAAGTCACCAGGGGACTTCTGAAGTCATTTCGCTGAGCTGAGAGAACATGGGATAAATATTTTTGCACGTTTCCGTTTTTGTTGTTTTATAAATGTTGAAACAACCTGGTTCTACTTCACGATTGTAACTCACATGTTGAAGAACCTTATAAATTATGTATTTAATCTTCAAGTGTGAAGCCTGACATGTGAGAATATGACACAACGTTTTTTAGGGGGTAATACTTTCGCTAGACACTTTACTTCAGATGAGACATCTTCCTCTTACCTGATTTGTTTTTGCTCTCAATATCAAAGCCTGTGATTGGACTGTTGCCATCAAATCCCATCGTCCAACGTAGAGCGATAGTTCTGTCCTTCACTTCTCGGATCTCCACCTCTGGCGGATCGGGAGGCTCTGCAAAGTGTGTCATTCACAAAATAATACTTATTATTGAACACTGTGAAGAAAAACCTGTTCCAAATAGTTGCCAATTTTGCATGTTCATTTTTTAATGTACAAAATGTAAATGTTTTTTTAGCAAAAGCGCAATTTTTAAGTCAAAACCTGTTTTTTAGAGAATGGTATAACCGCAAATCAAATCTGCTGTTACTGCAAATGTCCAGCAGAGAGCATTCATGCACCATAACCAAGGAACAACATTGTCAAAACAAATTACAAAATAATCTTTATTCCCCAGTTTTTTGTTTTTGTTTTCATAGACAATGTATATTTTTTTAATTTGTTTTGAACTAGCATATTAAAATAGGAAAAATATGTAGTATTTGCCAGCAATGCATTAACATATACAATTGACGCCTACAGCCGTCATAGGCGGGCAGTGAACTCGTGGACTGCCATAAGAAGATATAGACGTTTAGAAATGTTTTATTATTATTTCATTTTGAGTTTAATGGTGCAGAAAAACTGCATCAAGACACTTAATAAAGTTTAAGATTAATTTCTGATTATCTTTGCACATTTTATTTCTTCATATTTGAACTACACAGAAACTAATAACCATTAATTTAACTTTTTTAGTCAGACGAAAAACAACCTTAAGATTGCCAGTACTGTTTTCTAAATATAACAATCTTGTATATAAGTAAGAATCTATTTATTATTACAATATCTTTTCTAATAATGATGGCATTTTAAATTAAATTCTTAACATTTTAGGTATATTCTTTACCCATATTACTGATAAATAAGTCGATTAGTGAATAATATGTATCCTGCTTTTAATATTCGACAACTGCAAATATGATTATATAGGATGTTTATTATTTTGACTATTATACCTCACTGTTAATCTTCTTTAACTATGATGCATCGTTTATTTTATTGTCACTACCCGCCAGTCATGTAGCTTTGATTTCCAGAGAATCTGCATTTTGTAACCGCATATATCTAATAAATAAATAGGGCTCGGAAGAGAACCTTTTAGTGGGGTGGGTACTGTTCTATAATCCTTGCAAGTTCCAAATACATTGATGTCTTATTTTAAGTGTCAACTAGACTAAACTATACAATTACCAATTGAATAGTTAAAATAATTCTCAAAATCCATAATAGCACAGGAATTTAAAAACATACATTTAAATTTTGTTGTTGTTGACAAATTCAAGAAGTAATTCTTGCACGATTATCTGACAGTGAAACAAGAAAGAATATTTATTTTACTACACTTTAGGAAAATTTATTTTTGAATTGCAGCCACAATAAATGGTGCATGATCACCCGATATAGCTGAACTTTTCTGAAGAAACTCTAAAATCAAAGACCAAAAGTGGCAAAATGAGTATGATATTCTGTAGGCAGGTACCAAACATATCTTGTAAGGGCAAGATTTGTCCCATTGGGTTCTTCAATTCGTGTCATTAAGTTTTCAAAGTACTTCAAGTAGTGAAAAATGGCCACTGATTTTTTTAGGAGGCCAGTGTTTTTAACTTTAGATGTTAACTGTTGATAGTTCTACTTCAGGGCTAGCCAAACCTTGCACTGTGAGCTGTATGATTCCTCGGTCTTCCCCAAAGGAGTTGATGGCATGACAAGAAAAAAAGCCAGAATCCTCCCTCACAGTGGGCATGATCTAAAACAGGCATCACAGAAACTGTTTATCAAAACAAAGTATTACAGAAGGGCTGCAACTCACATTTATTTGAAAAATCGATGAATCGGATTTAGAAAAAACTCGGATTTAATTTCTTCCTATTTATTCAAATAATGAAGTTTGTGACCAATAGAATTTCTTTTTTAAAGCAACAAAATAGAGAGACACTCTGCTATTCTGTGCATCTGTGGATTTTCATTGTGCATTATGTTATGCATTCTGATTGGATAAACAGAAGAAGATGCTTTCTATTGCCAACAAACTTGGACCTCTTCACCTGGTAATCCTGCGGGTCTTTGCCGCTACCTAATGGCTCTCAGGCGCTTTTAAAAAAATAATTGATAACGAAAAGATGATATGGTTTCTGTAGGACAGAATTGAATGGTAAATGTATTTTTGCCTAACGTCAACATGATGGCAGCAAAGTATCATGTTAAGTGAAGTGGGACGGGTCCTTAATTCATAAAGTTGTGCCATCAAACAGGAAAATGAAGGAGCCTCGAAGTTATTTGTAAAAAAATTATATGTGTAGTACAGTTCTTTTATTTGTTAAACAAATACTCAAGCCTGTAAATTGGGTTTGTTCTTGAGTAATGAAGAAACAAATAAATAAGTGAAGATTTCCACTTCACAGATTTTCACGTTTTGAGGGGGTTCTGCCCCCTATTACCCATGATAACCAAGGTAACATTATGTTCTATAATATAAAACAATAAAAAAAAGTGTCTGTCAAAGCATAACAATAAACAAACTTACACACAAATGTATGCTATACACTTGCAAATATGTAAGATCCTTTTTTATAAACTGGAAGAAAAACTAGCAACATCAGAGGAGAACGTGAGTACAGATCAAGAGTACCTTGTGCATTAAAATATGGTTTCGAGGCGCCCTCTGAACGTTGTGCAATTGTTAGATTTTTAAAATGTGGTACTAAATATGTTGAGATGATTGCATGACTTTTCCAGCTTTAGTAGTCGTATTATTTAATCATCACATTATTCATTTAGTTGTTATAAACGAATCTTATGCTTATCTACATATTTAAAAGTAAGAACACTCTTTACTTCTTGTGTTCACTTAATGTTTCAATGTACCCATTCATTCAGTGGTTGTACTTTCCCAGAAGTGTTTCCTAGTGGTGTTCTGATAACTCTGCCCTTATCTTATCATACCACCTGCAAAATCTAGTTAGATCCAGTTTTGCAAAAGGTTTGTTGGGAAGATGCGACTCCCTTACTTCTACTGGAAAATCCAATTTTAGGTAAAGTTCGTTTTTCAGTCAATTTTATTTTTGTCCATGCCCCTTTCCTGTAAAACTAGTGGTCAGCCATTTATTTAAGGCACGTTTTAAGGAATACGTTGTCCTGTTCACAAGCCCAGAATATTCAGTTCATTTTTATTTGTCCTATTTGTTCCAAAAGAACTGCTCTCCTCTGCTCTTATTTCTTTGTCCAAATACTCAGTCAGAATCCCAGAAGTTGAATAAAATACGTGTCGAGACACAGCTTGTCTACGACAAAACGACAAAATGTGATTTTGAGTTGTCCTCTGCTGAATCGTAGTGCTACAACAAGCATGTCCACTTAACTGCACAACTACAATACAATAAAAACAATGCACTCCTTTATGCATTGAATTAAAGTACAAATTTGCTGCAGATGCTTCTAATAATTGAATTTAGCGATAATTTGTTGCAGCCCTAATATACAGTATTGTATTTGTGACTAATTTGAAGGCCAAATTACACACTCTCAGGCCAGAAGTGCCAGTTGAAGAGAGTCGAAAAGTGTCCTCAAACCTGAAGGGTTGAGATAACTTCATCCCCAACTTCCTTGACTGTCACCACGTAGCGGCTTGTCTCGGGGTTGATGATTCGTTCCTCCTTGTCCCAGCGTACCATGATGGGCTTCTCGCCATGAGCCGTGCAGCTCATTTTCTTCTCTTCTCCTTGTGTGGCCAGCGTGGTGTTGGGGTATGACGTGATCATGGCAGGAACTGATAGACAAAAATTTAAAAAGAGAAAAAATACAAATAGTTATTATACACATTTCTAGATTCAGATCAGGTAATTAACAATTTTCAGTTATTACTATTGAGTAGTCCTAAACCTAGGAAATCAGTATCCAAGTGGCTAACAACATGCATACCAAACATTGACATTTTTTATGTTGTCTACAACAGTGGTCCTCAAACTACGGCTAGCCATCACATTTACTCCATCTATCTATCTTCATTGGAAAACGTTAAAAATATGTCCTATTTGCCCTTTTACAGAACAATACATCAAATATTTTTGAAAAAGCGCAAGCGACCGCCAAAAAGCAGCATGTTGAGCGGGTCGAGAAGTCCACCTTAGTTGGCGATAGAAAGCTTCTTCCTCTGCTTTTTACTCGTTTTGTGGTTCCATGCTGAGTATTTTGTTGACGTGATGGCTTGAGGGTAACTTGAAATTGAAAAAGTATTTTATCATGTATAAAGTAGATTTGCCAAGCTGTTTTACGTAAGTGTACAACACAGGCCGCAATGTTGTTGACGCTCAAGCAGACAGAGGCAAAAAAGGCACAGGGTGAATGTTTAGCCAATCAGAATACAGAACACAATGCACAACAATGTACGTGAAGTAGTGAAACTTCTGTTTTCGCTAGTATGCTAGTTTGCTCACGAGAATAATGATGTTATTAGTACATATTTATTTAGTGTTTATTGAATAATGTGTTTGTACAGTGCAGTTTATATGTAATGTAAACCACAACAAAGCAAGGAACACAATTTTAAAGGTACAGTGGCTAAATCAATAGCTTTCTCTTTAGTAAGCATTACATTTAACAGGAAAGTGTTGGCATGTATCTTGTATGCGAGGCGCCTAAAAGGTACAATGAACCCTCCAAAGACATCACACCGAGTACACGCTGGTGATATCTCCCAGAAAGCATAGCAACTCCCGGGACCCTTGCTTAGTACGAACACAAAGGCAGACACAAAAACACACACACACATGCACGTGTAAAGCGTGACTCCGGTGATGTGATGAAAAGTGTCAGGCAAGAGGTTGCAAACATTTAAGCCTCATCTCTTATTTACTCGGCAGCCATTTGGGGCTCGACGACAGAAAAGAACGCCGATTTATTTTGCATGACGGGTATGAATTTTTTGTGAGGATAAAAAGAGAGCAGTGGGGGGGATATACAAGCTAAGATGTTATCATTTGCGAGTACGGTGACTCTCATTTTGGGCGTGTGAATGGCTGAGTGGAGACGCTTGGCCATGTTGTTGACACTGTCTGGAAGACCAAGTGAGGTGAGAAACAGCAATGGCGGAGAAAAAAAATCGTCTGTTGAGAAAAAGAGGGCTGCAGTAGAGGTCAATTAGGGCCTAAAAAAATCCAGGCTGACCTAGGCCTGCAGGTATTAAGGTAATAGACCTAACATCCCAATCCGAGCCTGAACAATTCACTGTATTTGGGGGATGTAGCCTGAAGCAAACTTTAAATTTCGTACCTTATATTGTGAGGATCCGGAAGTAGAAGATGGACAGTTGCAAAATTATTTAGAAAATTATGATTTATTGATTTATGAGTTACTAAAATAAAAAACCTTTATAAAGTAGAGTACTTATGGAATGTTCTGGCGAGCAAATATAATCTGAAGTAAAGTAGATACAGTGGAACTTCGGTTCTCGACCATAATCCGTTCCAGAACCCTGTTCGAAAACCGATTTGTTCGATCACCGAAATCGTTTTTCCCATTAAAAGTAATGTAAAATCGTTTTAATCCGTTCCAACACCCTGAATGTTTACCATGAACGTAAACATGAAGCTAACCATGGCTAATCGTACGTTCGCGTTAGCGTAATGTTCCGTACGAAAGATTACGCTAACACGAACGTGTAAAAATAAAAAAATCAGGTCGTTTACTCGTCATTTCTTTCTTAAATGCAATAGTTGTACGCACTACTCTTCTTTTTTCACCTGTAGCAACTTTGCTGCTTGCACCGACCTTCTTCGGAGGCATATTTAGGGGCTAAAACACTCCGTTCACCGATATTAAAAGCGAAAGTGAAAAGAAGTGCGCGCGCACGTGATAACAGTTCTTCACGAGGGGTGGGGGCAATCTACACGATCTACACCCGTACGCTGCTCAGCATCGCACCCTAGCGTACCGGCGTTCGAACTCCGATTTTTTGAACGAAAAGCGAAGAAAGAATTTCTCGAAATTTTTGGTCGAGAACCGATTTGTTCGAACCGAGAGGCGTTCGAAAACCGAGGTTCCACTGTAGTGCCCTCATTGAATATATGATAATAACTTGCTGTATCGCGGTTTACTTATCACGGTTTCGTGTGTTTTCATCGTGCATTGTGTTCTTGCCCTTTTCTGCTTGTGTCTACCTGTGTGTCAATAATGTTGTGGTCTGAGATGTTCACATGAGTAAAACAGCTTGACCAACCAACATTACGTATGCGCGAAAACTTATTCCAGTTCAGGTTTCTCTAAAATCCATCATTTCAACAAAACACTGGACCGAGAAAAGCACCAAGGGGCAGAAGAAGATGCTGTCTATCGCCAACAAAGTTGGACTTCTCGTGGCTCGCCTTTGTATCATTTTCCTTTGACTCGCAGGGTCTCGTGAAAAGGTTCTGCTGTGGCGTTTAAAAATCTTGCAGTTGCTTCACCTTTTCACAGCGTTCATGTCCGTTTAGTTTTTTGTAGACAGCATGTTTGGTTTGGCAGTGATTCATGATATTATATTCTTTAAAAACCGCCACTGTCTCTTGGGAAATTAGGCAGACACAGTGGCTTCAGACTTTGGTGCTCCAATTTCCACTTGTACTGGAAGTGGCCACTTTCCTTTTTTACTTAACAGTCGCCAATTTAGAAACTGGGTGGGCTTAAATTCTCACAGAAAGCCAAGGTGGCTAAAGGGATACCGCCATTATCTGGTGAAATGATTTTTTTTTCTATAATATCTTTGATTCTACAGTCAACGTTACTGACAGGCCACATTTTAACAATTTCATGACAAAGGCCAGTGAAAGTATTATAATGGGCTGTAACTGGTCCCAAATAGTATTTCTGTATTACTTCTGTAGTAGTATTTTTGTATTATAGTAATACTGTACTTGTCATTTAATAGCATGTCTTTTATATTTGTATTTTCTTTTCAGCATTAAAGCAACATAATATACTCGATTTACTAGATTTTTAACAATACGTTTGATATTTGTTTTTGTAGTATTTGTTTTGTAATATTTGTGTAGCTTTTTAGGAGTATTCTGTAGTATTACTGTAGTTGTGTTTTCGTGGTATATTTTTAGTATTTATGTAATAGTATTTTTGTAGTATTTCCGCAGAATTATTTCTGTAGATGTATTTTTGAAAGATTACCCTACTTTGTGGGTTTTAGTAGCAGGAACCTTTTTGGAACAAAACCCCGGAAATAAATTGGAAATAGTGTACTCAATATTTTAATCGTTACAAAAAAGGAAGCCTATAGCCCTCTTGCTCCCTTTGTCGGGTAATGTTGTCCATGCCAGTCACTGCTTAGAAAAACATGAGCAACATCGACAAAACGAGGAAAAAACACTAACCGACCATTATTTGGGGTGTATGCTAAGTGTTTTTTTGTGTGCCTCACATGGTGGGTGTGTTTTTGTGTCTAGTAACAAACATCCTGGTGCTTCACAGCCAGCCACAACGCAGTGGTGATATATGAAACCTAGAGGGTATTGTAGCACATAGGGTAGTTTCTGAAAAGCTACTCTCATGAGACAAAATCCCTCCTTCCTCCCAGGGTTCCTTTCACCTGGACAGGTTACCATGCCAACCAACATCGGCCAGTCTCTGTCTCTTTCTCTCCCTCTCCATCCTCCCCTCCTCCTGCTCTTGCCTCTGCTCTTAGAAAAAGGAGCATGTTGAGTAGCCAATAGAACATGGACCTGACATTGATTTTTTTCCAGCATAATGATGATTACACAATCATGTCCTGAATGGTGCAATGCAGGACTAATCCGAATTAGGAGATGTGCTGAATTCTCATGAACATTCGTAATAACAGGGTCTGCATGGGTGCTTGAAATCCTTGCAAATGCTTAAATTTCAATGGTGTGTTTCATGGTTTAAAAAGTGCTTTGATTTTTGGTGAGGTACTTGTAAATGCTTGAAAGTTTAGTTCGCACAAAGCCGTGTATCTTGGTAGTCTGACTCTATAGACCAAGCATGAAATGAAGGAAAAAAAAAAGTCTGCCTAAAAATGACGCAGTCACTTCTCTCTGGTGGCCTTTTGTTGCCGATGCATTTATTCTTCCCTTGTGATTAACCGCAGCTAGCATTCGTTTGTATGGCATTGTCCTATGGGTGCATGCTACACCTGAACAGAGGACTATAAAATGTGTATGAGTACAAGAATTACAAATCAATTATAGACATTTATTATGGACCATGCAGAAAAATAGGGTAGCATTTACCAGCGGTAAATTGTAACAGGGAAAATGTCCTGCAACTGAAAATGTAAGCCACTGTCAAGACCAGAACGGAGACAGGACCCACTTGCGTTGCGTTTCTCACAAGTTTTATCGGAAGAAAGAGAAAGGGTTGCACCCACGATCCGGTGATTACTGGACGCGGGAAGCAGGTCGCTCTGATACTTGGATTGTGCTCCGAACGCGGAAGTGGATCTTCCGTGGTGAGCGATGGCGGTGTCGGGGACGAAAAAATGAGTCAGTAGCCGGGACAGGAGAGCAAAAACGTGGTCGGGGTCAGAAGCGAGTCGTAAGCCAGAATAGGAGAGAAGACATGGTTGGGGACGAAAAGAGGTGGAAAGCCGGGACGGGAGAGTAGACGAGGTCAGGATCAAAAACGGGTCGAAGCTGGGGGCAGATGGGAGCAAAAAATGGGACAGGTGGGAGTCAGGGTCGAAAAAGGCTTGCCTAGTGTTAACTGAGGTTCGCAGACGGACTGACAAAAGGGGACAGACAGGACTGGGTACAAAAAGTGATCGGGAGCCAATCAGAGCTCGGGGCAGTTGGCACCAAAGGAGCGGGCACAGCTGAGTCACATCAGTAATCATGACAGCCACATAATACCATCCGTTTTCCTCGACACTTAAATAGGGAGAGATTTGTCTAAAAAATATTTACACACATAGAAATATATTTGTGATTTATTCAAGATCTAAAAACAAGATCTGGATAAATGCACAAGGACAATTAAAAATTGCATATGTAAATTGCAAATATATTTTTGGATCTGCAAAATACATTCCGTAAATTCCGGACTATAAGCCGCTACTTTCTCCCCAAACTTTCAACCCTGCGGCTTATTCAGCGATGCGGCCAATTTTATGTAATTTACAAAAGGTAAGATTTAGACCGGTGGAATATATGCGCCGAGGAAGACTGCAACTTCTTGGCTTGTGCATGAATTAAATTAGCGTAAACATACCCTCATCATGCAAAATGCAAAAAGAAAGGCAAATGACGTAGAACATGAGGAAGATGAGGACGGTTTACCGTGATCTTTACAAGTACGGTATGTTTTTTTTTACCAGACCCGTTTACTGTGTTGCGAGCGTGTTGCTAGCGTGTTTTGGAATAAGGGAGTGTGGGACGACGTCTATATGACAAAGTTTCTTTCCGACACTGAGGAAGACGACTTTGATGGCTTCAGTTGTAAGGAGGAAGGTGAAGACAGTTTACCGTGATTTTTACAAGTACGGTATGTTTGTTTAACAGACCGATTTACTGTGTTGCGAGCGTGTTGCTAGCGTGTTGCTACCATTAACTGCCCTGTCACAGGCACCGTTTGGGATGAAAGTTACATTAATTAGTTATTACTAAAGCTTTGAAAACTCTCTCGGTGTACCGTCTTTCTTTGTAAATATGTGTAACCATGTATAATATGTATTTGCAACTGTATATTTTTGTAATGTATTTATTTTAGACACTTATTCTGATATGTTTTGCACGGGCGAATGAAAAAGAGCGGGCGGAACATACGCGGGGTGACGGGAAGTGGGGTAAAGGTGAGGAACAGACAGACCTGTTTGTGGACGCGGCGGACAATAGTGGATATATATTTTTCCCACCCTTATCTTTGGAAATATACACTTTTTTCCTTGGATTACTTTCAACGGGACCCGGACTCTGCAGGTCTGCATCAAACCTTAAGTACCGGTATGATTTTCCGTTAATTTTGCCGGCTGTGATCTTTGGACTGTGTACTTTAATGAAGGACATTTAGTTTCAATCGCGGGACTTAAAGTGGGGTTTGGGTTAATTTTGTGTTTGTGTTACATTTTTTAAGGTGGGCGCATGCGGCTTATATACAGGTGCGGCTTGTGTAAGCACAAAATCGGTTTTCCTCTTAAAATGTGGTGGGTGCGGCTTACAATCAGGTGCGCTCTATAGTCCGTAATTTACAATGGGATTCTTATTTTAATGGTACTGGTAAAATTGGCTTTGAAGCACAACATTACATTTCGAGCATTTTTAAGAACCCGTACAACCCTGTAAGTTAAATATACTCTTTATTTCAGATTTTGAATTATTCCCTTTTAGTCGATTATAGTCTCATATTTAATAACGAGTTTGTTTACACAACAGATCTCACTAATTTATATTTTATTTTTGATACATAAAGACAACGTCGTTACGATGCAAATTACGAATGTTGTCCTGATTATAGTATTAACGGACTGTGTTATTAGCTGCCTCACAGGCCAATTTTAGCCAAAGGGCAATCGGGCTCTACGGGGCCATGAGAGCCAGGCGAGAGATGACAAGTATAGCTCCACGCCCTGCAGGCACCTTGTAAGTGGGTGCTGGGGATGAGCCAGCCAGGATTGGGTGGGGGAAGGGGGCGCTCTGGCAACTGCACAGACATGACTAGTTCACTGGGCGCCTGCAATGTAGTAGAATAATTCCCTTAGCTGCACAATTGGCTTGGACATGGAGCACAAGAACAAAATGTATGCCTGGAGACTGCATGAAGTCTTGGGTAGAGGGCTCGAAGGAAGATGAAACAGATACAAATCAGAGTAAAGGAAGACTTCCTTTTGCTCCTTTGAAGGGTTCTATCGAGTGACCGAAAAGCCGGTTAGCACTCCTCGTTATGTTATCCCGCCTCGTTCAACACTATGAAGCTTAATTGGCTTGATTGGTCATAATTAGCTACGATAAACACCAAGTGACTGTTGACTGACTGATAGCATCCGCTGTGGGTAGCTAATGAATTGCATCTGTTTTGGAGGTAAGGATGCTTGACGGCTAAGTACGTAAAAATCATTCCCTCCACCTGCATCCTCCGGAATGGATTATTAGTTACATAAGAAGCGGTTTGATAATCAGGAGAGAAAAATAAATTCGAGCAGGCGAGCGTAATCCCTGTGAAGTAAGCACAGTCGGCTTTTACTGATGTCCATAGAGGATGATGCGAGGCGTATTATGATAAGATTTTAACCTGGGAACACGGACTCATAACGTTGAAAGTGTCAGGCTAGGGTATTGCGATACTGTAATCCAGGCGTTATGAACCTACGGCTCACGAGACAAATATGGCTCTTTTCTAGAGTACATATGGCTCAGAGATACAATTCCAATCTTGCAAATCGCATCTGAAGCGTTCAATTCTGACAAGAACAGAGATTTTAGTTCGCACAAAGCCGTTATGGAACTAATTTTATGAATGGTTTGATGCAAAATACAAAGAGTATACTGACCACTAAGGTTATAGACAAGGTGACACAGCAACAGACCCTGTTTTCGCTAAGCAATCAAACAAATTGGGTTCACTGTGAAGACACCTTGTGATAAAACCCACACAACCAACTGTAATCACCCAGAAACACCAGCCAAGCTCACAGAGCAATTTGATTGGGTGGTAGGGGTGGGCGTAGCTATGCACACAGCGCCATCTGCACTGAAGGTAAACATGTCAGTATCCTTTTTTGTAGTATTTTGTGACATTTTTACAAAAGAACTCTGCTTGCACCCGGTTTTGAAGCCAAATTTAGTGAAAAAAATGAAGGTCAAAATAAGACTCAACAATCATAGGTAATTGCTGGAGGGAGACAAGTTTAAAGTGGTAAATGTGTAGGTATGGGACACAGGCTCTGGCATTATTCAAATTTCATACATTTTATCTAATCATCTAACACCACAAAGTCAAATAAAAAATGATGAAAAATTTGATTTTATCTGAAAGAGGTTTTGGCAGTTTTGCTGCAATATGTCTTAAAAAAGTACTGTATGGCTCTTTCTCCCTGTCACGGTTGCCATGGCACCCAATTGGCCCCGCCTGTGTGGCACCAGCTGCGGCTCATTGACAGAGTGGCTTTCCGTCTATTTAAGCTCAGTGCTCTCAGTCTTTGTTTGTTAGTCCGTCAACGAACATCTGCCCCGCAAGACGCGGGTTTTGACTCGGTCCCGTTGCCTGTTGGCATTTCCGGTCCGGTATTGTCCCTGTTTATTTTTGTCCTGTTTAACATTGGTTTCTAGTTTCGTTCCCGTCTATTTTTGTCTTGTTTATTATTCTCTCCAGTTTTCGTTCCCGTCTAGTTTGTCCCGTTTTATTTCGATATCCTGTTTCATTATCAATCCTGTCTGTCCCGTCCTGTCCAGTATCGACCCCATCTGTTGATATCTACTCGGGCAATTGGTATCGATCTCGTCGGCCTCTGGCTCTCTATCATTTCACGGGCATGACTCCCCATTTCCCGTAAAATAAAAGGCTTGTGTGAGAAACGTCACGCGTTTGGGTCCTGATCCAGTTCTGGCTCATGACACTCCCAAGAAAATAAAAAATGTTTTGCTATTATGGCACTTTGGGTCAAAAAGGTTGCTGTAATTCCTAGCTACGTTGTACTTCCTACTGGGGCGGCAGTAGCTCAGGAGGTAGAGCGCTCGTCTTGGGATCAAGGGATCCCAGTTCGAATTCCGGCTCGTCAGTGTTACATGTCGAAGTGTCCTTGGGTAAGACACTGAACCCCAACACTCCCAATAAGCAGGTTAGCGCCTTACATGGCTGCAAGGCCGCTATTGGGAAATGTGGAGCACATTGTAAAGCACTTTGGGAAGTCATTGACTTGAAAAGCGTTATATAAATGCAGATCATTTAATTTACTTTACGGTCTCAGTGCATCACAGGTTGAAAACTATTCCGCAATTTTTGCAAACAAGGGTCTGCAGAGTGCTATTTTGTCCAGTCTGAATGCTCTTTTTGCCCTTCCGTCCACAAGAATTGAACTGCACTCTTGCAGCCATGATTCATTATCCTCGCATATTGGAGCTTTTTTGTCCGACCCGGAGGTTCTTTTGCTGTTTACTTAGCTGATTTTAGCACATGGCGGGAGGTTTTGTTCCCCATTAACTACGATAAACAAGGAATTACAGCAGCTGTAATTTGTTTACCAGGTAGAAAAGTGGAATCTTTTTCAATAACTACACCATTTCTTGTTTTTGTAACAGCTCTATTGTAGCCGTCTAGCTGAACATTAGGCCTTTATGGCTTCTGTGCTTTTTGTTTGCTCACCTGTGTCACTCGACCTTCACCAAATTCATCCGCCTAATTAAAAATACACGACCGGCTTGTCAGCGCTTGTTTACTTAAAAGCCGCAGGCGGTGCAGCCAATAAACACAAAGCGGGGATGATACTATCCGTCACGTGAGTACTTCGGCATGCGTCAGCTTGTGTGCTTCTCTAATTGGCCTCCTAAGACTCTTAAGTAGCTGTTCAAAAGGTGTTCTGGATAAACAACGTAACTGCACCGAAGCGGTAAGCTGATACTGCGATGTCCACTGTCTGCACGTTGCATTTATTAACGATGGGATGTGTCATTTGAGGTGTCCTTGAAAGGTTGAAAGTAGAATATTAAGTATTTGTTAACAATGTCCAACCGAGTCCAAAGAGCTGCGCCTATCTGCTTTTCTCCTACTTTTAGCAAAGCTGTGTGGCCGGTTGAATACATTAGGTAGGAGCAAAAGAGGGTGTGTGTTAAGGAGAGTTTTTTCTAAGTGTAGCATGCAAATGGTGAAAGTAAGAAAAGGCCTGTTTTGAGTATTGTCCAAACACCAACAGTTGAAAGTACTGCACTTTATAGAAAAAAGTCACAAATAACTGCTGTACCATCAAATGATAGTTTTAAAAATAATCTTGATGCTTTATTGCACTACTGTTTCCGTAGGGCACTGGTTGGCACATTTATCTGACATGCCAAACCTTACCCGGTTCGAGACCGAATGGAAAAATATGTTGGCCTGGAGAGGGATGGGCGCCACCAGGCTGTACCCACTCAAGACACAACATGGGAAATGGTGTCCATACGCCACAAGTGGTTAAAAGATCCAATCAATTCACTGATAATGGACATGATCCACTCTACTTCATATGATATGTTGTCGCCATCATGTGGACAAAAAATGTGGCATGAAAAGAACGTTCCAAACAACAAATGAATGTAATGAACTTCATAATTTTTCCTTCTTCTTCTTTTTTTTTTTTTTTTTTTTTTTTTACAAATAATTCATGTACTGTGATTAGAATCTTGTTACCATATTACACTATATGATATTTTGCCAGTTTTGTTTGGGCAGGCTGACCATGAAAAAAATTATGAAAGATTAACCCTGAATGTTTCAAAACTATCGTCTTTACTTCACATGATATTTGGTTGACATTATGTGGACGTTATGTAAAACTGCTTTTACTTTCCTGTAACATAGGGATCGGGAAACTTTTTGACTCAAAGAGCCATAAAAGCAAAATATTATTTTGGGGGTGAGACCAAAATAAACAGAACTGCTAAACACTTGGACAAAGGCTTATGCTTCAGTACATTTTATTTCACTCTGTGGTGTTTGTTGATTTGATCAAATCTATGAGATCATGATAATGCCAGCGCCTGCGTCACGAAGTCACTTAAGGCTCATTTTGACCATACCTTATGTCATAAACAATGGTTTCAAGGTGTGAGCAAAGTTCTTTCGTGAAAATGTCACAAAATCCTGCAAACATTAAGGATAGTGATGTATTTGTATTTGGCGCGGACTGCACTGAGCCAGAGACAGAAGGGAGTGCTGGTGCTCTTTGTGCATACCTCTACCCATCCTTGACGCCCCCCCATTAAATTACTCTGGTGTTTTGGAGTATTTACAGTTTGTTCTGTTTATTTTCACCACAAGTTGTCTCAACAGTGAACATGGATTATTTTATGAGTTTAAATTTAAAGGCTTCCTTAGCGATGCATATTCAAAACTAGTTTTTTCTGTGATAACTTTAATGTTCACTGTAGTGAAACAATTACGCTATATGGTACCATGCTCATCGTTAGGGTTATTTCAGCTTCGCTTGCACCACAACACGCTTTGCTAATGTAATTTTGTAACGACACGAAGAAAATGTGCATGGAATCAATTTTGTCTCCCAGCTATACTGTACGTACTCCTGATATGAGCCATATTTGCCTTTCAAACCATAGGTTCCCAACCACTGCTGTAACATGTCGAAAAGTCCAACTTTGTCGACGTTCTGGTGCTCTTTTCGTTCCAGAGTGTTTTATTGATACGATTTATTTTAGAGTACCTCAAAATTGAAGAGTATTTGCACAAACGAAATGTAGATCAAGCTGTTTTACGTATGTGTACAGCTTGGACCCCAACATTATGGACACATAGGCAGAAACAGGCGAGGCGACTGTTTAGCCAATCAGAATAAAGAACACAATGCCTAATGAAAATCCGTGAAATAGTGCAACCGTGAAAAGAACACCGCACTACAGCAAGAGATTAATGTATATAAATGCGTTTTACTTCAAATTCCTGTGACTAATAGATGAAGATGTGTCCGAGTGTTGTGTGCATATTCCTGTGATGGGTCATGGCAACGAAGGGCCATGAAGAGTCTGACTTGTTGTTATTTGTTTGAGGCTGGCAGACAAAGAGAGGATCTCTGCAGGGAGTACTCTGTTGTGGCTTGATAAAAGCCAATGGGGGCACAAGCTTCATCTTGTTGCGGTTGGTCGGAAAGAGCGCCGTGTCCCTGCGGAATGATTGTGAATCACACATTCGCACACCAAAACAAAAATCAGCCCCCTCACTAAAGCTCAATCAATCACACATGGTACAGTGTACACGATGTATTGTATGTAACTGTATTTCGAGTATAATACAACTGAAACATGAGAAATGTATTGTAGATTTTTCTCTTTAGACATTGAAAATAGTGAGAGTAGGTAGCCTCAGGACAGGAATTTCGAGCTGCAGTGGCCAGTATACATGCGAGTTACTCTAGTTACGAAAAATTTAAGATATGATACGTCTTTAAGCAAAAATCTTGCCTGATGTTCGAGACAAATGTACGATAAGATAATTTCCAGACGCTACCACTAGAGGGCTGACTGCTCGAGACAGCTCACCTAGCAAACAGACCTAATCCCGCGGCTCTTGTGTTGTATTTTTTTTCTTATTCCACTCCCTCACTCCTCCACTACCATGAATACACCTCCATTTTAAAAACTCACATTTCATTTGATCTATATCATCTTATTTATTTTATTAGTGTATGTTTATGTTCATTCATGTAATTGCATTTATTTCATTTATTCATTCATTTCAGGCAGTTATATTCTTTGTGTACGCATGTAAATATAACCTAAATCATAACAAAATGCCTGGAAGGGAGTGGTACCAAGCAAACATTTTGAATCCCAATCCTATTCACTCATATAAAAAAGCAATATAAATTAATTTTCCTGCCATTTCTGTTAAACTATTATCCCCAGCAGGTGCGAAACAAGTTTTTACAGCTCACAGCCAACTCATACACAACAACAGTAGTTTTTGTAACAGAATAAAACATTCATGACTGTGTTACTACAGGTAATGGACCAAAAATATTACAATGACTATTTGATGGTGTTTTAAGTGATTTAAAAGATGTGTTGGATAGCTATTTAGTGTTGACATGGATTAACCCAGAAGGCCGGGAACGGATTAATTGGTTTTCAGTGATTTCTTATGCAGAACATTTGTTCAAGATACGAGAAATTTTAGATACGAGCTTGATCCCTTAACGAATGCATCTGTCCATCCATTTTTTTTTTGTTGTGGCCCAATGATGGTGAAGGCAAACAGATATCGTGGTTGGACAAAACAAAATGTCTTGACGCGCACTCAAGAGTAGATATAGGTGAATATTAATACCAGGTATCAGTGCTGAAACTATGGAGATTCAATGTGACCAAACTGGACAATTTCTGTTCACATTTTTTCGCCCTGCCTTTCTTTTTTACCCTTTGCCGCAATATGAGAATCATGTCAGCTCCCTCATGTTGTGTAAAATAATTATGAATTTATTGACCTATCAGTGTTTTTTAAAAAATGCATGTTTATTTGGTGGTTCGTGTATTTTTGAACATTATTCAAATATATATATACAGTATGTATATATATTTTCCAAGAATTTATGTTCTTGTTCTAGTACTAGAAGGTGCTAAAACATGCACAATGTCCCTCAAGCAAACATATCTAAGTCTTGCCTCTGTCAGATACTTTCTTTTTATCCCTCGTTTATATTTTCCAAATGCCAGACCTTGGCAGCATGCAAAGTTCAAGGCTTAAGCGAGGGACGTTAAGTCCCAGCCCATACCGGCGGATAAATGCAAAATCTTTGCTGAGAGATGCAATGGTTCTATCTGTTTCCTTTGTAGGATTTGACGCAAGAAAGCACGTGGACAGTGAAAAACGTACTTATCTCCTTATTTTTAAAGTTAACTGTTCATCATAGTCATTTTGATTCATTCAATTAAATTAAGTCATACATTGGTTTAACACTAGCAATTAGACAATGGATATCAAACCCATGGCCTGCGGGCCACATCCGGCTTGGTGTACAATTATATCCGTGTCAAAAACCGGAACAGGAGGAGGACCCAGTTGCGTGACGTTTCTCACACAAGCTTTATTTTCCAGGAAATGGGGCAGTCATGCACGTTAACCCAAACGGCAATGATTCGGCAATCGGTGGACGGAAGACGTAAGGCAGCAGTCTGGCGTGGAACGACAGAAAGCCAGAAGCCGACAAAATCGATACCAATTGCACGAGCAGATCTCGGACAGATAGGGTCGATACCGAACAGGACGTGACAAACAGGACTGATATCAAGCACTGGAGACTGGAGTCCGATAACAAGCAGGACGAGATAGACGGAAATATATCAGACACTGGAGATCAAAATTAAACAAGACAAACTAGACGGGAACGCTACCAGACACTGGAGATCGATAGCAAACCGAACAAAATAGCAGGGAACGAAACTGGAGATCGATATTAAACAGGACAAAATAGATGGGAACGATATCGGACAGGAAACACAAGCAGGAAACCGGACAGAGTCAAAACACACATCTTGCGGGTGCAGAGGTTCGTTGACCGACTGACAAAGGGTGGGTGAGAGCACTGAGCTTAAATAAAAGGGGAGACAATGAGTCAACCAGCCGCAGCTGCACCAAACGAGCGGGGCCAATTGGGTGCCATGGGCAACCGTGACAATCTGGCCCGTGAATTAATTTCATATTCATCTACTATAATGGCCCGGCTCTATGAAAGGCTGACAACTCTCAAACTACAGATCCCACAATGCAGCGCTTCAGCTGCCGCCACAAGACTTCTAAAAATGTTCCCTTATCAATCGAGTTAGCTGTAGCCTGATGAGCGCAGAACCTTTTAAAACTATCAGCCAGTTGAAAAACATGACTGACAAGTGCATTAATAGTGAGTCTTTAGTGTCAGGAAGCGGAGACGTAACACCAAGGAACGAACTTCTATATATCACAATGTAACGGAAGGCTAAATGGAGAGAAGCAGGGTGACATTTCTGTTGCTGTGGATGCTAAACCCTCTCAATGGCTAAGCAAAAAGTTGATTTAGAAAAAGCCTTTCAAAACCAAGGAGAGGCTGAATGTTTGTTAACTGACATAGCGTGTAAACCCGTGTGTCTTCTTTGTGGAGCAAATGTGGCTCTTATTAAGGAATTTGTTTTATGGGGTTAGGGTTACAGTTAGGGTCATGAAAAACACTGACTTATATGTATTTTTTACCCACTTACTTTTGACCATGAGATACATGGACTTGCTGACGTCAGCCCCGACATCATTGCTCACTCGACACAGGTAGAAGCCGCTGTCTTCTTCCAAGACATGTTTGATGAGTAAAGAGCCATTCACCAAAACCTCAATGCGGAAACCTGAGTTTAGGGCGATGGGTTTGAATTGAGGAACTCCGGCCCCTGTAGGAAAGAATGGAAATTGCCTTATCGGGTGTATATGAAAAATTTATCATCAGTTTAGTATGTTTCAAAGCAGGGAAACTGTTGTATGAATAATATACCGTAAATTCAGGACTACATAGTACACCTGATTAAAATCTACATGCTCAAAATAAACAGATTTCTTTGTAAAATCCGGCCCGGAATGTAAACTGTAAGCTTAAACAGCCATTAAAATAAACTAACTCGTGTCCGTTTCTTACATTTTAAGCCCTAGCATCAAATACTTGGGGAATTTGGCATTGACGTGTTTGGCTGCAGAACACCAACAGTGCCGTGCCCCCACACAACTGACATTGTTTTCACCTGCATCGATTTTCGGTTCGGCTCCGAGTTGTTTACGTCATGTGTTTTCGGACCATGTGACCAACATCTTTACTACTGTGCCAAATGAAATGAAACAAAAATGAAGGCAGCGTCGTGTAAAATGTCAGCCTTAAATTCGTAGATGACAGCGCCAAGCCACTGTGGAGAATAGTGCCAGATTGCAACAAAGGCGTGTCTTTTGTGTTTTTGTTGGTGGTTATTGCCACGATAATGGATCAAATTGCATTCGCACGTTATCGTTCCCCGAGGATTAAAGGAAACTTCAGCAGTCTGACATTCCCCCAATGATACAGAAAGAGAAGTGTAGCATTTTTAATGGATAACTTTGACTGTGTTCAATTCCGTTTTATAAATTCAAGACTTTAAATGTGGGTGAAAAAGGTTGAAATATGATGAGTACATTGTAAATATTGACTCAAGAAATGTCAAACCTCCTATTTTGCTATTGTTGGATTATATCTATGTATTTTATTGTATGAATTATGTTGTCAAAACCATGGACGTATTTCTCTAGAAGGACACCCTAAATGTTTCCAGACATCACTGCGGGTTTTTGCATTATGAGTGCATGAGTCGAGGAAAAGAGCAGCTCGCTGTTTTCCTCTTACTGTTTCTGGGCATAGCATTTTTTCGGCTATGAAAAAAAAGAATAAGCCACATGGTGTTTAAAGCTGCAGTACTGAAAATGTATCAAAAAAGTATGCAATCTGGCAGTAAGACCACTCTTTTTTTTTTTTACCTTTGGAGTACTCCCATTGGATGGTAGGAACAGGGTAGCCTTGAGCCGAGCAGTTCAGAATCACAGCTTTACCATAAATCCCATCCTGGTCTTTGGGTTGCACCACAAATTTTGGAGGAACTACAAACAAAATATGTGCGGTAAGGGCTACACACTCTTCAAATAAACACACTGGAGTCATTTTATATATTATTGGAGTTTGTTTGAAAAAAATACATATTTATATAGTTTTGTTGGGAAAATTTGACATTTGAGCTTACCTCGGACGATGAGCTGACTTTGATGCTCCACCGCTGCAGCTTGGTTACGTGCTATGCACGTGTAATTTCCGTTGTGCATCAGAGTAAGATTGGAAATGCGGAGCGAACTGGTAAAATCAATGTTGTCGATCGTTACTCCAAGGCTAGCCGGGATCGGCCGGCCGTCCTTCTGCCACGTTATGAAGACGGGTTGGTCACCGGACATGACCACGCAAGGGATGAAGACTCGCTGGCCAATGGAAAACCGAGGGAACTCGAACGGGTGGATGGTGGGTGGGACTGTGTGAAAGAAATGCAATATTAGAAATGTTGGTCAATAGCAGGGGTGTCAAAGTCAAACAGAGAAAGGGGCAAATTTAAAAAATGGCTACAAGTTGCACATTTTTAAAATGACGTATGTAGTCTAGTAAACCTAATTGAACCTACTTAAAATCTAACACATATATTCCAATATGATCATGTAAGTAATCTTACATTTTCAAGACGAGACAAATTTTCACTTTTGTTGTTTTGACTATTAATTTGCACTGTGGTTCGTTATTTTAATTATTATGCACTATTTACATCACTGTCACTAGTGGCCAATCATGTTGCTGTTCTTAGTGCTGATCTGCTTTTTGTAACCTTGAAGATTTAATAATTGGAAAGGTTTCAGAAAAGGGCCTTTAGAACAGGTGTGAGTTTCTTATCTGAAGGTTTCTTTCCCTGTTCTCTTTGCAAGTTTAAAATCCATTGATCTCTATTCTCCTTATTTTGAGTGTCTACTAAAATTGGAATTTAAAAATATTTAAACATATACTCCATTTTAAAGAATTTAAAGACATATACAGACACTGTATTGTCATTTCTGTTAATAGCATAACATACATGTTTTCAATCCATAACGGACCAAAACGTATACTACACAAGTAGGGACAGGTACATTACTATTCAAATGAATAGTCGGCATTGTTTTTCCCATATTAATCTTTTCCTTTTTTTGGCCAGTCACATACATGACTTTCTTTGCCACTCTGCCTTCAGGCCTGCATCTTGGAGTCGCATCTTTACTGTAGATGTTGACACCAGTGTTTTGTGGGTGTTATTTGACATAGCTGCTAGTTGAAGCCCTGCAAACTATTGACTCGAGTGAACTTGTCCTCTTGCCCGGTTCTGCTTACCCACTCTTTCTACTTTGGCTAGATCCTGTTTGTGCTTTTCTCTAAAGGGAGTAGTACATAACTTTGTAGGATATCTTCAGTTTCTTGGAAATTTCTTGCATGGAATAGCCTAATTTCTAAGAAAAAAATAGACTGTCACATTTTAAACTTAAGTTCTATTTTCTGGCCAGTCTGGAAGTTCATCACATCCAAAAATGTGATGCTCCAGAGACTAGACTAGTTTTATAACTTTTCCAACCAACTACACTTTTTCAGCTGTACTGAGATGATTGCTCAAGGGTTTTCTGATCATTCATTAGCCTTCTAAAGTAATTATCAAAAATAATTTGCTCTTAGAACACTTGTCATTGGATATAAAGCCAGACATTTGCATTTACCACATTTACAGTGACTGGGGTGTAATTCTGATTAGTTTCATGTCATCGTCATTGAAAGAAACAGTGTTTTCCTTAAAAAATAAGGACCCCAACGGTAGTGTATGGGTCCACCGATAAATTTGAGAGGTTGAAAGCAAGCTCTGCTAGTACAGAGCCCAAAATGGGCTCTCATACTACCAGGCACACATGGTATGAACTCATTTAACAGCAAACTCTGAAGCATCTGGTTCTCTATTTCTTTAGAATTTCCCTTATTCTAGGAAACATTGCAGCTATCATTAGAATAAGTTTGATTATATTGCACTATTTGCATAATCATCCCTCTTGGCCAATCATGCTGCTGTTCTTTGATAACCACACACCTGAGGGATGATCTTCTTTTTGTAACCTTAGAGATATCCTAAAAAGAAAGGAGTCCAGGAAGGGCCCTTAGAACAGGTTGTAGTTTTCTGAAGGTTTATTTTTCTTTCCTTGCTGCACGTTGGAAATCTGTTGATATCTTCTCTCATTATTTTGAGTGTCTACTAAATCTTCAATAAAGTATGCAGGCTCTTTTCAGTTGGGTAGCGTTAACACATACTTTCTACTCTTTAAGGACACATCAAAGGACAAACGCCACCTTTAAACAGCAGATCTTGAAGCATCTAATTCTCTATTTATCCACACGTGAGTGATATTTTTTTCTTATTCCGCTTATCCCCCAGGGGACATTGCGGCTATCATGAGAAGCAGATGAAAATTAATGATTTCAAATAACATTTAAATAAGCGCCACTTCAACACTTATTTAATTCACAACAAAATAGACATAATGGCCTCCTGGGGATTCCCCAGCCGCAGCGGTGGAATGCTAAGCAGCCCGAAGGCAAATTAGCTCGGGGAATGCGTCCTCAATGGTGTGTGATTCCACTCGTACGAGCTCGTTAGCGCGTCAAGACCCGACTAAGAGCGCCAGAGAGGAAAACGAGAGCTCGCCGATCTCGCCTCGCAAATTATGCACCGTCATTGAAGGAGGAAGGCCATGTGAGGTTATCATCATCTGCCTCTGTCTGGCATCGCTGAATATTCAGATGAGCCGTGATAAACCGGCGTGGATGATGGATCGGGAGATTTAGTATCAGTGAAAGGTTATTTTAGAGGTTGTCACACATGGCATGTGGATTTGGATTTGCTCACATTGATAAAGACTTGTAATCCCTGGAGAATTCTAAAGTGGGACTGGTAATGATCACGACGTGAAACCATAAAGTCCAGACTACAGAGACACCTGAATAATTCTTTGAGTGCCATTGACAGCACATAGCAGTCAAGTCATTTTTAGCAGGAACAACACCTTGGTCATGTCTGACTCTGATATTATACTAGATAATGTCAGCCAATAATTGGCAGTTACGCATCCCTCATGTAATTCTGAGCCTATAGTAGAAGTACAGTAAATAGGAAGTCGAAGATATCAGAAGCTTGAGTGTCGGTGATTGTTTCTATGGAGTAAAATCCAAATTGAATGTTTTCCAAGAGATTTCATCCCTTATTTCTAAGGCCGGTTTCTTAAAATAAAACAAAACATTATTTTCTTTTGAAAGATGATGCTTTTATTTTGCAGTTTCTATGTTTCTATAGTCTTAACGCACAATTTTTTTGATCAGTTAAATTTCTCAAAACTTACAAGCCATGGTCCAACCGCTTTTCTCAAAATAGCTGGCACTCAAAGTGTTAAAAGCAGCATAATCAAATTTTAGGATGAAACTCAGTTTTGCCTTTGGTTGCAGAACGCCAACAGTGGCATTCCCCCACGACATTTTCAGCTCCGCTGTTTACAGTTATGCTCTGTTTTGTTAATGTCACGGTTTCGGACAAAGTGACCATTCAAAATGCCGATTACAAAGGCGAGCAAATATTTATTACGGAGCCAAAAGAATTCGCAAATGAGGACTGCATTGCGTAAAACATGTGGAATAAATTTCTAGGCGACAGATGAAGGCCAATCAAATGGAGAATAGTGACAGATTGCAACACAGACATGTCTCTATTACATTCTCTTGTTATCGTTCCTTGAAGATTAAAGGACCTGACATTGACACTGATGATACAGAAAGAGAGGTGTAACTTTTCTGATAGATAACGTCCACTGCCATTAAATTTGAAAGTGAAGACTTAATTTGTGTGTTTAAAAGTTTATTTTTTTTGAGAATGTCGTAAATATTGAATAAAATAGTGTCAAACGTCCAGTTTTGCTCTTTTTACATCTTATATGAATAATGTTCGCAAAAATATGAAAACATTTCTCTTTAGAACTGTGTCATAAATATTTACAGACGATAATAATGTGATTTGTATTCAGAGCTCATGCGTTGAGGAAAAGAGCAGCTCCCTGTTTTCCTCTTTGCAGCCACAAACTATGTCTTTTTACCTTTAAATATATTTTTTTTTTCTAAAGTTGTGTGTCTGATAAAAACCATACCTTTCACAGTGACATAAACACTCTGATGTGTAGAGAGTTGAGGCTGGACGAGGACATTGCAGGTATATTCCCCTTCGTCCACGTCCTTCTGCACGTCAAACAGCTTCAGGGTCCCGTTATTCTCGAAAGCTCGCTGACGATGGTTGTACGGTAGCAAATTGGAGTCCTTGTACCATTTGATAGAGTAGTAAGGGTAGCCAATGACACGACAGTGAATGTACATGTCCCGCCCAGCGATAGCAGTGAGGTTTTTCATCGGTCTAATGCTGGCAGGCCCTTGAAGGACACATTGGAGAGACAACCCTCTTAAATTGATTTTGAGGAAGGGGTGCAGTGCAAACATTTGCTGTCTTGTGTGAGCATTTTTTTTCATGTCTTGATTCATTCTGAGTGACTGATCAAAATATAGATTTTCAATACCAGATTATTTTCAAGCAGATAACGTTTATAGATAAGATCGGGCCTGAAAAAGATCCATCCCGAGCCGACCCAGGCGCACAGGTATTGAAGCCCAACTCACCTCAAGCCCAACCAATTTACTTGATTTGCAGGACCGATCCCGAAGAAAACCCAACATTTCATATTTTATTTGTGAGGACTCGGGAGGAGAAGTGATTTATGATGATGAATTAAAGTCTGTTTTTTGTAACAAAATCTAAGTTAAATAAGACTGTATAAACATGAACATATTTCATATTTCTTTGTTTGCAAAACTTACATTAACCGATCATTTTTTTAATCATTAACAGATTTTAAAAATGTAGTGCAGCACATTAAGAGAGGTAGACAAGAACAATGGCAGCCCGCCAAATTCCTTTTATTGTAGTTTGGTATCCACTCATTATTTTAGTATACTTTTTATAAACATATTTATTTTAAAAAAGGCCTTAAGATCTTACTTCTAATACTGATCCCCAACTCAATACGATAATAATCGTTTAGGGGCTAGGCTTGCACCAAAAATCCTGATTCACTAATCTAGCAAATTTTAGCTAACTAACTCGCATTACGTTTGCAACTAAATACGGCGTACATTTTCCCCTAAAAATCAATATAATGCTATCTGAAATTAAAGTAGGTTAGATTCTATGTAGCGCTTTATCCACACCAGGTCCTCACATTTGTATGAGCATGCGAGCTACTCACAAAATGAGCTAGTCAAAATGATCCTCCCATCTCAAATAAATATTTCATTATTTTTAAATGTTTAGGCATTCTTTGTATACCCTTTAAACTGAATGCTAACTACAACTAAGTACATTGTAGCATTAAAACAAAACCTCTTAATCAGTGCAATTGAATTCTGATCATATTTCTCAAAGCAGTACATGCCAAAAAAAAATCAAGTACTGTGCTTTTAATTTTAAAAAGTACAATAGTCAAATTGTAAATTGTGTCTACAGCGTGACTCAATTCAAGTCAGTGGCCAATGATGATAATCCTTATAATAGTAATAATAATAATAATAATAATAATGCTATACTGCTGACATACTGCATTTGACTGCGTGTCCTGACGAATAAATTGCACGGAATAATCTTTGCACTACACTGTGCTATCATTAGATACATGTTTATATTTTTTGATAAATGTTATCAGTTTTCCAACTTCTAGTATCCCCACTAAACAACTTAACACGTTCAATTTAAGTGTATGTTTTCCTATCTGAAGACATTTTAACTGTTTATGCAAAATATGAAAACAATACTGTCAGATTTAGTATATAGTGGATTGGTTTTATTCATGTAAAGTACTTATCTTGGGAGAAAATAAGTCTTAAAATTAGCAAAATGATCTACAATCTGCTAATACTTTTCCTTATTTTAAGGGTTATTTTTCTTATTTTATTTGAGGAACAGGATAAAAACATATTCAGGGACACTGTGTGACATTTGACCATAGATGCCACTGTTTTGTAAATTGCAATTGAAAGAGAGTGGTGAAAAGCACAATGAAGAATATAAACTATGGAGAATCAAAGTGACCAAACTGCATTATTTTTCTTCTCATTTTTTTTGCCAAGCCTAACACATGATTTGCTTACTATTGAAATCAGATTTTCTTTTTTTTAATAAATTACGTTATTTAACCACTAGCAAGCCTTGAATAATACGCGATATCCCTCTCAATTAAGAACACTTATCTTTAAAATGCACAAAATGCCCTGCCAATGGAATAAGATTGTATTTTCCACTTCGCAATGATTACACTTTCGTGTCCTATAATAGTAAATATTTAGTCCTCGGTGATTAAGATGGTATTCGGTAAATTTGAGCAACATTCTAAAAGCAATTGTTTGAACTGTATATTAGGCGCCAACAAATCATTTATATTTCAATGAAATCTTTTGTGAATTTAACACAAATTTAGTCCGTTACAAACTTTAGACAATTTGCTAAGTAACTGTATGTCTTTCGAATTTGATTTGTCATACAGACCATAAGGGGGGCTAAGGAGCAAGTAATGGGGTACGTCAGTTCCCTGTAAAAGAGCGAAAGAATATCGAGAAAAAGAAAGACAAGTGATTTTGAAAAAATAAAAATTGAACCATGACTGCAATCAACTGCTAGATAATCGCTGTAATCAGTATCATAGCTGTCATTTTATGTTTTCCCCAAATTGTATGTTTGATCATTTCAAGTTGTGTAAGCCATATGACATTTTTCACAGGATTTTTCAAGAATTGTTTCTTTAGACCGATCATGTTGTGCCCATTTCGGCTCTCGCCTAGATCGGTCACTGGTAGCAGAGGACAACGTCATCGTAGATATCTCATATCCTTACGGTATTCTACATAGTCTGTCTTGCTGGGAGTAAATTAGTGTCAGGTTGTGTTTGACTGGTTTATTAACACTTAGTAAGGAAAATTGCAGTTGATAATAAGTGTAGAATAGGGCTGAAGTCGACAGGTATACAGTATTCGGTTTGAAATTCAAGTTGTTAACTAAATCGAGGAAGTAATCACGTTAAAGAAAGTACCTCTCTACAATTTTCATCTCTTTAATGCTTATATCGTCAATTCAGCGTCGCTTCGATTGCCTTTTTTAGCCATTAGTAGCGAACACAATCAAATCAAACCGAGTGGTGTGAAGTCTCTAACCTTCTGCTAACATCCTTGCATCAGGAATTGGACCTCGATTATTACAGCTATGTGATTGCAACAATCCCGGCAAACATGCCCCTGTGGAGAGGCGATAGCTGTATCGTCATACACTAGCGTCAAGTAAATCACTCTAAAAGGTTCCCAATATAAACCTATCAGCAGAAGCTGGGGACAGCGCAGAGTATTCTAAAAGATAATGCTGTCAGTAGTGATTGATGATATAAGCGCAAAGGTCTGATGAAAAAAAATAAATACGCCTCTGCTAAGAATAGACTTCGACCACTCAAAATACTGTATTTTCCAGACTAAGAGATGCACCTAAATACCCCAGATAAGATTTGGAACGGATACAGTAGTTATTCGCATGCGTTACCATACAAGGTTCTACCGAAATACTGTATTCGAGTAAATCGATAAACATTGCTGGCCTAAATATCAAAACATTGTATGCAACAAAAATCGACCCTGAGTAATGGCGATGAGAATGCTGATACATTACCATAAGTCCAGCAGTGGTACAAATGACATGTGAAAAGGAGGTTGACTTTATCTCATTATCACACTATTTCCATGGTTCCAGAACACTAGTTTGCATAGTGCATTATCAAAGGTTAAACAGTTTCCCCACTTCTTCACCTGTGCGTCAATAATCTAAAAAAAATGTTTTTGTTGAAAGACTGTTTTCTGTCATTCACAATTTTATATACCCACAAGTGAAAAAGTGGAGAAAACTGTTTAACTTATCAGACTGCACTAGGCAAATCAGTGTTTATGGTACCCTTAAAATAGTGTGATAATGAAATAAGCTCAAATGCCTTTTCATTTGTAGTCTGCACCACTGGTGATCTGGTGGCATAGTGTAGGCTCCCTTACCTCCACGACCTGGGTTAGAATCCTACAGCATATAATATGACATTGGGGCCAACAATGACTGTTTTCTCCATTCTCTAACATTCATGGGTGAAGATTTGCAAAGTCCATTCTGATTAAAGAGTTCCTCCACTACTTCACCCATGGTTTTGGCACTCTTGCCACCAGTACTTGGGTCCGATTTCCATTGGATACAATGTTTACCGATTCAAGCTAGTGGCACATATTAATGCCTCCTTATAGTCTGATGAGCCTTGTGTATGAAAAAGAAAATCCCAAGAGAATAATTTTTGGGGGTGCGTTTCATAATCTGGTGCGCCTTATAGTGCCGGAAATATTTGAAGGACGATATGTTGCACCTCACCTCCTGTTTCTACTCTGCTAGCACAGAGCCCAAATTTTTTTCACAATGCTTTATGTCACGAACCGGGCCAGACTCACACCTATGATTAACGCAGCAGCTAAAATCATCGGCCTACCCACAACCAAATGTTTAGACTTAAATATCAGGTCCATTATACGACTGGCAAACACAAGTACAAGATATCACTCACACATTACATCAATACTTCATTCTTCTACTGTCAGGGTGAAGATACAGGTAAATAAGATTTGGAAGAGCCCACTTCGGGAAAAGCCTGATCCCTTCTGCAATCACCCCTTCTAAACAACTGTCCCTACTGACCCATCCAATCATTGTCCCACTGTCATGTATGTTTGTCATTCTACTACTTTTTTCATCCATAGGTGCTGTTTTCCCCCGGTACAGTCAATGGAAGTACATTTTCCTAAGAGAACCAATAAATTAAATCTCAATCTAAAAGCATTTAAGCAGAATAAATCAAGACATGTGAATGTGTATATGTAACGGTGGGTCGGAAGAGTTGATCTGACAAGCACCTCTTACGTTTATTCGCGCCTGGTAGGAGACGGCTCCCGCAGAGTTATTGCAAATGCAGCGATAGATCCCTCCATCTGGGACTTGGGTCTGGCTGATGTTAAGGTGGCTGACCACATGTCCTTCCGTGTTGGTGTAGTAGGAGATGCGATGGCGGCTATCTCGTACCACCGCTTCGTCATCCAGAGTCCAGGTTACCCTCGGTTCGGGCGTGCCCTTCACCATGCATGACAGCGACACAAACTCGTTGATGTTGTAGACCTTCTCACTAAACGAAGACAGAATTTTTGGTGTACCGTCTGAGGAGAAAAAGAAAATGCTTTAAACAGGAGAAAATGTAATTTCCTGAGGAAGTGTTTTCCAGGATTCTGACCTTCTAATATGACCTGGACAAAGTCCTGTGCAGACATTTTGTTGTGTCGGGCGAAGCACTGATAGGCACCGCCGTCACTTTTGGCCATTCCGGCCATGACCAGGTTTTCTCTGTTTTGGCCCGTCATCCGGACGCTGTTACTGGGGTAGATGAGCTCCCCGTTACGGTACCAAGACAACTGGTATTCTTCTGAGCCTGTTACTCCGCAGGCGAGTGAAACCTGGCTGCCCACACTGCCTTTCACTTTCCGTGGGCTCACAGCAACTTTCAGGGTCTCTGTAGGATAGTGAGAAGTTTAAAGTTTAGTCAACACTCACAATAAGGAAATAAGACATCAATGGATTTTGAACTTTCAAGAACAAGAGAGCGGCCTCAAACTTAATGTAAGGAATTCCAACCTGTCCTAAGAGCCCTCCTCTGATCCTTTTTTTTTAGTAAAGTAGCTGTACGGATTTTGAAACTTTATTACTCTCTGCCTCCATCACCTGGCTCAAAGTCATGATTGCAGCCTCATTCAGCTCGTTTAGATACGAGTGCACGTACTTGCATTTCTTAGACGCACTCCAAAACCCAAGAGACTAACACTTATTCAATACAAAAAACAAAACAAAAAAAAACCTAAACCAAAACAAACACAAAATAAACACAAACACAAAACACATACATTTTTGGTGGCCAGTTTATCCTTTAATTTTTAAGTTTATCTTTTTTTTTTTTTTTTTTTTAAGAACTAATAACAGCTGCCATGAATCACGAGAGAAGCGAAGTCACCAGAGAGCAGTCTCAGCATCATTTTAAGCAGACTTTTCAAGGAACATGGCAACCATTTCAAGCATTTACAAATTGTTCACCCAAAATTCAAGCAATTTTCAATCCTTGAAAACATTCCAATAAAATTTAAGTAGTTTCAAGGATTTCTAGAACCTATACCTGTGGTATGAATGGAGCGTGTGGTGCCTTTCTTTGATGATCAGACCATTTGAAGACTAAAACCTTTTCACTTGGTTTTACCTTCCTTTATCTCTTTGTTTCCTTATCCTCACTGTAAATGTGGAACTGGAGTCGTCCAATTTCGTTGTCACAGCATATCCCATGTTGTAACAATGACAATAAAGGCATATTCTATTCTATTCTATTCTACCATAGTAAATAATGTTTCTAAAGGTGTTCTTGGTTCGCGCCAGAGTTTGATTAAACAAATCAAAGCAAGATAGTGTGAAAGCAGCCTCAGGGCACACTTAGATGGGGCCAGATCTATAGTGTCCTGCTTTAGTGTGATTAGCCTTCCATTTGTGTCACTGATGGCTTGCAGACAAACACGTTTTTTGTACTGTTTATCTCCTTTGTACACAGTTGAGGTTGTCATTAATCAGTGGTTTGTTCGGCTATCCACAGTGCCGTGAAAAAGTATTTGCCCCCTTCCTGAATTCTGTGTTTTATGCCAATGTGTAACTCATAAAGGTTTCATATCAGCAAACCAATTTTAATATCATACAGAGAGAACCCAGTGAAATGCAAAATGTAGTTTTAAAATGATGATTCCATTTATTACGCGACAAAGACATTTAGACCTACTGTGCCCTATGTTAGAAAGGAATTATTTTGGTGAGTTTCTCCTTTTGTTCAACAAGTTGCATTTTCTTGACTGTGGTTATAAAATACAAATATATTTGCTCTATCATCTATTCATCCATCCATTATCTGCACCCCTTATCCTCAGTAGGGTTGCCGGGGTCCTGGAGCCCATCCCAGCCATCTTTGTGGAGTGAGCAGGGGTTATCCCAAACTGGTTACATGCTATTCGCAGGGCACACAGGGACAGACCCCTCACTCATTCATTCACACCTAGGGACAATTTGGACCGGCCAATTAACCTGACATGCATGTTTCTGGAATGTGGGAGGAAACCATAGTCCCCGGGGGAAACTCACGCAAGCACGGGGAGAACATGCAAACTTTGCACAGGAAGGCTGGTGGCTGGATTTGATCCAATGACCTAAAAACTGCTTTATTATACATCACAGTATTTAAATGTTACAATACATTATTTAAAAGAAGCAATGTTCATAAAAGTTTATGTTAAGAAAACTGGATGTGGCACTGGATGCCCTTGATTTCTTGGAGAAGCGCCTCTGAGTTTTTGCTGGAAAAGCTTAAACATGACACAGTAGTACCTCTTCTTACGATCTTAATTCTAGGATTGTGCTCGTAGCTGGAATTGCTTGTGTAACGAGCAAATTTGTGCGGACGATGCCGAGGAAGGGGGGGTTGCTTACAAAGAGATCGTGTGACCGTCAACTTGTACGTTTACCCTGTATTTTATACATATTTTTAAACATTTCACATTGTGTATGACAGAAAATAATTGTATACGGGATTTTTTTCCCCCAAAATACTGATTTTGTTTTGCTCATTTTGGCTCCTATCTGGATCATCATGGTCACTTGCAGGAAGCAACAATGTCATTATAGATTGGTATTGTTGAGGTATTCTACATAGTCTGTCTTGCTGTAAGTAAATAGGTGCCACGTGATGTTTGGAAGGTTGCTTTTTGCTCAATACAGAGGATTTGCAATCACTACTATGGGGAGCAATTGGCTGAGGTTGACAGGTATGAGATCAAGAGACAGTTGATGATAAGTAAAAATTAAAATTTACGTAACTTTTAATGAAAGTAAACAAAACAGAATTTGACAGCACATTTTTTTGCATGTAGTAGGTCAAATTTGATGGGCTGTTGCTGGCGGTAAACAGTCATGATCTGTGAGCAGTCCCTAGTGGTAGCTTCTGGGACTGCCCTTGAACTGGATTTTATTTTATATAGCAAAATATATTTTTGTTACAAATATATATATATTTACGGAAAGTTTCGTGTTTAAATGTGCCCGTATAAAGAGGTACCATCTAAAAAATAAAGTGCTCTGCACTTACCTTTCACAAAAAGCCTGCCGACAACCTCAGCCGTGCCGTACCCGTTCCACACTTCACAAACGTATGTGCCCGTGTCGCTAGGTTGGGCACGTTCAATGAGCAGCCCCGTTACACTTTGTCTGTATCTGGTGTCGGGTTCTAACGGCCGGTTGTCCTTCAGCCAGCGGTATTTGGGTGCAGGGTGCCCCGAGGCCTTGCACGGCAGCTCGACTCGATGGGAAGCCATCACTTCACGGCGATCAAAGCTGTCCAGGATGTGTGGTGCTGAATTGGTAGGATCTACAAAGAGCAGCAATATAAGCTTGGACTTCTGTCTAGGGCTGCAACAACGGAATTGATAAAATATATTAAAATCGATTTGAAATTGATCACTAAAAGCGTTGGCAACAAATTTCACCATTGATTTGTTGTGTCGTGTGATTTAAGCGCCACTCAGCATATAAATCCAATGTGTAGTAAAAGTGCATTGAATTAAAAGTCTATTGAATTTCCTTCTGACATTGAGGAGACATGCTTGTATTTCAACCTCTAAAAATTACAAACTGGTTATAACAAAGTGATAAAATAATAAAAACATTGAAATGACGTTTTATTTTAAAAATGCATAGCAAACTAGTAGCCCTATGTGCTAATGGCTAACAAAAAAGTAGCTTTCAGCTTCAAAATGGTTGGTGACCCCTGGTCTAGAAAATCCAATATTTTTTAAACCTCATTCTTTCATCCACGCATATTTTGTCTTGTATGTAGGGCTGCAAAAACTAATTGATAAAATCGATAATTGAAAGCGTTTGCAAAAGGTTTCACCATCGATTTGTTGTGTCGTGCGATTTATGTGCCACTAGGCTTGTTAATTCAATGCAAATAAGAGTGCTTTTTGTTGTGCGGCTTACTCTTGGTCTGACGACGAACTTGTAGTAGCACTTTGGCTGAGAGAGCCTTGAGACCATATTGTGATGATTGTCTTTATACAAGTAAAGTAAAATTGGCGGGCTTCTCTTTTCAGTGCAAGAAAATACAAGTCAAAAAGGTAAACAAGATCAAAAACATGAAAATATTTAAAAATGCTCGATGTCCTCTTGATCCGGATCCTCCTCCGGCGTTGCCAATCTTTATTTTTGCACTTTATAAAGGTGTATTGCATACATTTGAATGTATTTCTGTTTGTTATTAAGCTATTTGAAAAACACTTGTTTCTTTTATTGTTTAATATTGTAAAATATTCTGTTGTTTTGTGCACAATTTTTTACATCTCCCCAAAACGTTGATATTTGAACGATGAGGAAATTTAAAATTTGGCTTTTTTTCAGATCTGTCAGTGTTTACGGGAGGCTTATTTTCCCTTCGTTTTGCATTAATGTAACCCCCTGGAAAGATATGATAGCTTTAGTCAACAATAGAATAAAAACATTAGAGGTAACTCAAAGTGGAATGGGACAAACGTGGTACAACACAGAATCAAGGGTTGGCTTTATTTAGTTTATAATGTCTTTATACAAGTAGTTAATGTTTGTTGCTCATCCTTCCGTATGTCCATTCTTTTGTTTGACTGTCCACCATACTGTCCACCCACTCTTCCATCCATGCTTGTATCTATCTACTTGTGCGGCCGTGATCCATTATCCGCAATTGCCTGCGAGCAAGGAATTGCAGAGCGAACACTTCTCCAGCCTGGCGGCTATTTGTTTGCCATCATTTACGCCTAAAATAAACTGCACTCGTGCAGCCGACATCCATTATCTTCAATCCCATATCCCTGCGAGTAGGTACCAAAAGAAGGCACTTTTGTTGGGAGGTGTGCCGTTTTGGCCATCCTAAAAAGAAATGCCCTGTTTTGGCCGTGATCCACTATCCCCAATCGACAGCTGGAGTCAAAAGGGGTATTGTTTTGATTTTTTTCGCTTCGGGCCACTGAAGTGACAATGTATCCCACCTAAGAGAAAGTTTACGGTTTTGGCCATGATCCATTATCCTAAACTGACTATTGCTAAGAGGGCGGCCAAGAGTGCAAATTCTTGTTAAGCGTGGCAACTCTTTTTTTCCGTTATTTCTACCTGAAATAAACTGCATCTGTGATGCCACGATCCATTATCCATCCATCTATCCATCTATCCATCTATCCATCTATCCATCTATCCATCTATCCATCTATCCATCTATCTATCTATCTATCTATCTATCTATCTATCTATCTATCTATCTATCTATCTATCTATCTATCTATCTATCTATCTATCTATCTATCTATCTATCTATCTATCTATCTATCTATCTATCTATCTATCTATCTATCTATCTATCTATCTATCTATCTATCTATCTATCTATCTATCTATCTATCTATCTATCTATCTATCTATCTATCTATCTATCTATCTGCACCGTTTATCCTCAGTAGGGTCGTGGGGTCTATTTATCCCTCCATAAATCAATTATCTATCCATTCACAGCTTTACAGTCTTATGCATCTCAAAAGTGTCATTGAGATCTTTAGTGAATGGATGTGTATAAACATGTCACTTCAAGTCTTCCCCCCCTCCCATGTCTGTGGAAAGGGCAGTTTATGTTATGAACTAATCCACCCCAAAAATATGTCTCTATTTATTGTCCTTAATCAGATGATTGTTACTCCAAAATGTGTATACTAATATAGATATATTCAAATAGTTGGTCTTGTTTTTAAACTCGTACACAAATTCCTGTCAGCTGTGTGTTTGAATGAATTACCTGAGACAATGAGTCGGGCGCTATTGCTCTGTCGGGTTTCCCCTGTATACCGATGTCGTGTCATACACCTGTAGTTGTATAGTCCATCCTCTATTTGGACATCCAGGATATACAGGGCTCCCGTTGATGTGATGAGAAACCGTGACACTGTAAAAAACAAAACAAATGAAGACAACAGATAAATATATAAACCTTATTTTTTTCCAATAGCCACACTTCACCACCACAACCAATGAGTATCATAAACATCTCCAAGTTATGTACTGTCAAATTAAAAATGCACAAATCTATTTTCTCTTTTATGTGAGGTGTCTCATAAATAATGTCCAAAATAAAACAGCTACAGCTAACATAATACTGTTGAGGGCAAAAGGAATCTTTGTAGTTTCTACCTCCACACTGTCAAGTGTATGTGGTTCCTAATGAAGTTGGATATAACCAAACAATCAGTTAAGTTGATAAATAAATGGTTTGTTTATCATCAAGTCAACCCCCTGAAACATCTAATTAGCCGGTTCACTAATTGCCAAAGCAAATGCTACAGTGAAAAATCAAGAAATCCTAAAGTATTAAAACCTTAAAAGGTAATCAAAGAAAAGAGTGCTCGAGTTGATGGTGCAGAGTTTAAGTACTTTCAAAACATCCAATTTTTTTCAAACAAATTTACCTTTTTTTGTCAATTTAAATATTTTGGGCAGTCAAGCATATCAAGCGAAAACATGTAATTGAATTTGCACAATATTTTTCTCGCTGAACGTTTAAAAAAATAAAAAATAATCAAAATAAAGGTATTAAATAGTGTCATTGTGTTTAGTTTCAGTCTTTTGATTGTAATTGTTTTTTTTACATATGCTATTGCAGGAAATCATAGCTGGATGAATAAGAAAAGATTACATGCCCAACGCATACCTACATTTATTTTATTTTTTTGCATCAGTAAAGCATATCAATAAAGTCCAAATGTCATATATTTTAAGATATAGAAGTTAATGCTAGTTCACATATTATAAGTTGAACCTAATTATCAAATATTCAGATAGTTGAAATTTAATGTTATTTAAAAAAATACATATAATTGTATTAATTTAAACCTTTAATTTGAAACATTTGGAGATCACCTATTTGTTACTGTACTGCATGAGCATCATTATTGTTAATGCTGATATGCTGCGTTTGACCAATAGACGGTAGTCTGTCTCAACAAATGCAAAGCACCGAATACACATGCTCGAGATCCACCGGTATTACTTTTACGATCTACTGGTAGATCGCGAGTGACGCATTGAGCACCCCTGCACTGCAACATGCATTTTTTTTAAAGTAAAATAGCGTCATTACAACAACAAAAATCCAATTCTGAAAGTAAATAATTGCAAGCGTAGCACGATGTAAGGGCTAATGTGAGAGCGGTTAGCAAACATCTCTCAAGGCCCATTTAGAGCAGCTCGACAATGCCGTGTAACACAACTCGTTATCATGTAACTCATCGCTCTCACTCTCTCCAGGGGAACTCTCACACTTCTTACATTCAGCACGAGGTCGGCAGAGCTCTTTGATAAGGCAAGGGGAGGCCATGCTAATATCATTACGCCGTTATGCAAATTTTACATGAAGCACGGAGGTGCTAAATGTTTATGAGGAGTAATAAGTAGCTGGTGGCTGTCGTGCATTTTTATGTGTCACTGAAGATGGAACAGTCTGTCTAGGGGATGATCAATTTGGAACAAGCGTGGCAATATGGGGAAAGAAATCGTAATGCAGATTTATCAGCCTTGCTTCAGGTCTAAAGGACGACAACGTGTTGGATGTGTCGTAAAAAAGATCAGAGTCAGGTTTTGGAAGCTATAACCTAACTGAATTTTCACTTTCGATCCTCCCGAAAGAGGTCTCAAATCTTGAGGTGATGGCATACCATTTACAACCCCAACCAATTGCTCCCCATATTAATGACAAAAATTCCTTTTTTTAAGCAATAATGAACAAAAACACTGTAGCACCTATCTATTCACAAGATGAAGGACTATGTACAATACCGCCTCAATATTATCAACCTAAGATGTCGTTGTCATCTTGTACCGGTGATCGACCCGATCCGAATTGGAGCCAAAGTGGGGACAACTAACCAAAAAACAAGTGTTTTAAATGATTTTTCCATACAAAAGTTGGTATACGGTGCACACAGTTTTAAATGATTACAAACGGGGAAAATGTATAGGTTGAATGTCAGTCATTTGACTACCAACTGCTGCCAAAAACAGAAATTTCACTAATGAAAATGCATCATGTTAAGGTTACAAGGTTTCTACTTCCTTTTTTTGAAAACCGAGAACATCCAGATGGGAAAAGCTTATCATTTAAAGGTACAATGTGTATTACTACCACCTCTTGTGGTAGAAAACTATCCATTTAAAATTTCTTTTTATAAAAATCAAAAGTACATGATCATATAAATGTGCATTTTTTAAATACAAAGTCAAGAAATCTGCTTTTATTTTACACAACAGAAGTATCATTCATCATGTCTAAAGTCCGGCCTTGGGACCAATTATGGCCCGCGATCAAATTTTTACTGGACTGCGGCCTCTGTCACAATAATATTAACGGCAGTATAGAATAAATCTGTATAAAAAATGTCACAATTTCACCAGATGATGGCAATAGCCCTTTGGCCACCTTGCCCTTGGCTTTCTATAAAAAATTTAGTCCACCCCATTTCCAACATGGCGACTGTAAATAAAGAAAACGAAAGTTGATTGTGAGGGCCGCCGCTTCCAGGACAAGTGGAATTTGGAGTAAATTTTCACCAAATCTGAAACAACTCCGTCTGCTTAATTCACCAATAGACTGTGGCTGTTTTTATTCAATATAATATCAAGAGGCACTGCCAGAAGAAACATGCTGGAGTACAAAAAGCTAACTGGAAATGAAAGCTGTGAAAAGGTGAAGCAAGTGGAAGCTGTTTTAACGGCACAGACATCGCTAGTCAAATGAAAATACTACAAAGGCGAGCTATGATGTCGCAACGCTAAGCACCAAGCCTTGCACAGCTTTCACAGAGAGTGAATTTATTAAAGACTGTCCAAAGAGTGCCAGGCTGAATTGTTGGCCCTCAAACATTTTCAGCTTACCACAACTAGCCCGCTTTCTGAAAAGTTTGGACACCCTTGACCAAGAGAGAGCAGATATAATTGTCAGCCATCTGCCTGCTACAGGTAGCCCCAAAAATCAAAGCTCTTGTGAAAGGCTCAGCAAAAAATGAGAAAAAAAAATGTGATTTTTAGTCACTTTGAGTCTCCATAGTTTGTCTTCTAACTTGCTTGTGCTTTTCGGTTTCACTACACAATACAGCAACATTCGGTAATCAAATATTACACAGTGCCTCTTTAAGATTTAGTGTTGTGAAATCACAAAAAGAACCAAAATTTCATTCAAATCAATATCTGCTTGGTCATACATATTGTTTAATTTTCCTTTGAAGAACCTTGTACTAGAATTTTTTCTTCCAAAACAAAGTCCCTCAAAAACAGGCACTTTCACCCTGACTATAATGCTTATGAGATACTCCATTACATGGTTTTCAACCCAATGTCAAAGGATTTGTTTTGTCTAGGTTCTAAATCATACTTTCCTGAATATGAGGCTTAGCACCTTACTCTTAATGTCACTACGTAGTTACACTTTTAAAACAAGACTGCTAGCCTTTAGTGAAGATAAATTGGATGGATATTTCAAGACAACGCTAGTTATTTGTAAATACCTTGAATATTATTGTCGAGGCTAATTTTCAACGGATGATCTTTAGGGAGGCAAAAAGAATGCTAGTTTCCACCATAAAAGAAGAAAACACCTTCTTTGCGGAAATTGAATTGCTGCTGCAAAGAAGTAAACCGTAAAACAGGATGTAAGTAAAAAAATTTTTGGGGGGGAAATATTTTGTGGTCTGATTTTAATACACACCATATACATAAATCAATTACATAAAATCCTGTCTGTAAATGTTGATAGCTTAATCCAGTTTTTCATATTTGACAACTGCAAATTACATTGCATAAGATTTCAGTTTGTTAATTGGACTATTACGCACTGTTAACATAATTGTCACTATTGGACAATAATGTTTGTTGATGTCCACACCCTTTTGGGCAGATGTGCGTATGCAACCAAGAAGAAATAATAAAAAGAAAGGGCGCAGGGGAGTGCTTTTAGAACAGATTTGGAACTTGGCATTGTGAGAGTTTCTTTTACAATCCTCTACTGTTCTCCTTGTAAGTTAAAAAATAAATGATGCCTTCTCTCTTTACATTGAGTGTCTACTAAACCATAAACTTTTCAAATGTATTTATATTTGTTCCGGTTTAAGTCGGTCTGGAGTAAGCTTTTGATACTTTATTGATATTCAATTAAGGTTTTATTGTTAATTAAAGAAAGTGATTTATTGTGTGGTATTCAATTCAATGAAGTTGAAGGTGATGGAGTCATAAATAGGCTGCAAAGACACCACTGTTAGCACATGTTGACCTAATTAGAAAACTCTAACCACAGTTGTGATATCCTGAAGGCTTTCCTCTTTTTCCTTCGCAGATTGCTGTTGACATGATCTCATGTGTGATTCAAACACATAATAGGTGGGAAATATTACAAAGTTAGAAGGTGGTGCTTGCAGGAGGCGAAGAAATGAAGCAATCGCTGTCAATGCGTGTTTACTTTCCCATGCTCCTTTTCTGATTCTGAATCTCGTCTGCGCTGCTGCAGTGTGTGACCTTGGATATGAAGGACATTTCTCTTTACACTGCGTGTACGACTGCAGTCCCAGCCAAGTAGGTATTTTTCGGTTTGTCTTTTTGTGTGTATTTTGTGCATGCAAGTGAGTGTAAATGCATTTATGCAGCACTGAGTTGCATGGAGCAATGGTCAATAATAGCGACCGCAGGCGATACGCTAGGCTTTTCCCTGTTCTTCTCTCCTCCACCTGCTGCATACTAACACTATCTGCAGTGCGAGTGTCTTTGTGTGTTTGTGTGTGATAGAGTGACTCTCTTTATGTCCTTATTTCAGCACATATTTCAGACGCTATAGCTTTACTCCTGGCAGCCAATCAGTCCAGTTCTCATTATTGCTCAGTCCCATTCGAGGAGTCGCAGTCAATAGTTTTAATTAATTCTTGTATAAGACACAGTGAACGCACAAGTAGACTCTTTGTTGGCTTTACATAGGGAGAATTTGCAGTTTTTCAATGAAACCAAAATGACCTGATATAAAAAATGTTGACTCAAGCCTATTGTTACGACTTTTACAACTTGATGCGGGGTCACCAATAGTTTGAAGCTAAGATTTACCTCATTGTTACTGTTTAGTAAGAAGGGATTGATATGCATATCTGAGTATTTCTGAACCAGTCAGCTCTACCTATGCATGGGTGCAAACTCCAATAGGATATACATAATAAACAGTTTAAAACATTTCGTGGCACATCAGTAGGGTCCACAGGTAGACATGGTTGCTAAAGGTTCTGCCCTTGCTCAAAAAAGGTCTACAATGACTGACGGAGTTTTGTAAATATATACATATATACATATATGGAACCGCAAAGTTCCTTCAGACACAACATGAGCAACCAATACTTTTCTGGTAGCTAGGTTAATAGTTTAGTAGACACTCAAAATAAGGAGGGTATACAGCAATGGATTTTGTGCTTGCAAAAAGAACAGGAGAAAAACCCTCACAATGTCAAAATCCAAATCTGTTTTCAAAGCCCTCCACTGTGCCCTTTCTTTTCATCAAATCTCCCAGGTCACAAACCAGATCCGCCCTAAAAAGTATAGATATAAAAGAACAGCAACATTATTGTCGATAGTGACAAAGATGTATAGTCAAAATTAAGGACAAAAGTAAGGTCCATCCATCCATTATCTGCACCGCTTATCCTCAGTAGGGTCGCGGGGGAGCTGGAGCCCATCCCAGGTATATTTGGGCAGTGGGCAGGAGACACCCTAAACTGGTTGCCAGCCAGTCGCAGGGCACACAGAGACAGACCCTTCACTCGCTCATTCACACTCAGGGACAATTTGGACCAGCCAATTAACCTGACATGCATGTTTTTGGAATGTGGGAGGAAACCGGAGTGCCCGGAGGTAACCTTCACAAACACAGGGAGAATTTGCAAACTTTGCACAGGAACTCCACACGGGGAGGCTGCGGTAGCTGGACTTGAACCCTGAATCGCTGCACCATGTGGCTGCGCTCTAACCACCACCCCAAAAGTAAGGTATGATAGTCAAAATGACGAACTGGCATCCTATGCAATCTCTTTAAAAGCAGAACAAATATATCTGTATCCGACTTCCCATGGTCTTTGCAAGCAATTTGATTGGTTGTAAACCTGATTTGTGTATGTAAAAATAAAAAATAAAAACATTTGAAAAGAGATAAAATGAAAAAAACACATTTACTCTTTGAGCATATTAAAATGCGCCATTGTGGCCTCTTGATAGGCATCTTTGATAACGTAAGAAGTTGTCTCTGAGGGCAGCACTCTTCATCTAAGGTAGTTACCTCGGCTCCCTGCGTGGCTTCCATATTCTATAATTGAGACATAAGTGGAAGGGAGATGAGCTGGAGTCAGGAGGCGGGGGTGAGATAGAGTGATGCAGAGAGCAAAAGACGAGAGCCGGCAGAAAAATAAAAGATCAAGCACGAGCCAGATTCAACCACTCTGTCATCTAAAACATAGCTTACAGCTATGTGCTCCCTAGGAAGGGGCGTAGAGAGACACACCTTTCATATGCTAATTTAACATCATTCAATGACAAGGCAGAGCAATTATACTAAAAAAAATACACATTTCTGTCATTTGGACAGTTCTCAGCAGCCAAACTCTCTTTATTTCTTGCAGTGTTCTTTTGGAGGCTTCAATCAAATGATACTAGCTTCAATCTGGAATACATAAAGGGAGACTGTGTAATATTTGACCACTAAATGTCCCTGTATTGCGTAGGGAAACCAAAAAGTGCTAAAAACCACTGGGGAAAATACGAACAACGGAGACTCAAAGTGAGAAAAGGTGCACTATTTTTCCTTCGTATTTTTGGACAAGCGTTTTTGATTGAACATGAAAGAAAAAAACGATTAAGGGAAAAAAGGAATCAATACAAGACAAAAGAAAGGAATACAATTGAGAAGAAAAGATAAAAGAATGTAGAAAGAAAAGGGAGAAAAATGAGAACAGAAAGAAAAAAGTAAAAAATAGAAAGAAAAGACAATAGGAAAATCATGCATGAAAAACATCGAAAGAGAAATAGAAAATAAAAAAAACAAAGGAAATTAAAGAAAAAAAGAAATAAAAAAAAAGAGCTAAAACAATAGGAAGAGGAAAATAGTCAGGGAAAAAATATAAATAAAAAAACACAGTTGCTATAAAACCACACACATGCATCCTTCCATGCATCCGTGTAATGAACTGCACCGGATTTGTCTGTGTTGAAATTGTGAAAAGAGGAGAAAGTTACAGTCAAGCACCACCAATATTCTATCGCAGTTGCTTGATAGCAATTGGCACTGAGCCTAGGTCCTGGTTTTCTTACAGTTCTTGCCGAGCCATAGTTTTGTTTTGTGGTGTCAAGTCATATCATACTGCTGCCATTGATTTGTTGTGTCTAAGTGCCCCCTTAGTTTTTTGTTCAGCTACTTTTGGACAAGAGTGAGTTTTGTTACATTGTATTATAGTAATGTTTTTAGCGGTCTGATTTAAACTATATTTGTTGTTATATATGTATATCTAAATTGCTAATCATCACATTACAGATGTGTTTCCAATGTTGTGGACTTAAGGATCCATCTACACTTACCCCTCTACTGATGAGATCAATTTTCTCATATTATCTGAGTACTGTAAACCCGTTATAGTACTTGTTGCCAAGAAAATGGATTGTTTTTCTGGAATGCGTTTCTTTGTAATATTGTTAGTCCCAACTAGAAGTAAGATCGGCCTAGAAAATTCAGCCCAACCCAACCCGAGTCGCAGGTATATAAACCCGAGGCCGTCCAAACCCAGTGGATTAACTTGATAAGATAACTGAGCCTGAAATAAACCAGAAGTATTAATTCACCGCCAAAGTTAACCCAAAGCTTTACTTCAGGTATGGGTACTTTAGCTGAACTACGCGGTGTGGGATTTACTTGGGGCCGAGTCCCTCAAAGAGTGTGTGCACTGCAAGTGCACCGCCAAAATGAACGGTACTGCGCCCAAGTTCGCATTTTGGCTACAGACAGGTAAAGAAAGTGAAATTTAAACTGAACGAAATAACACGGAAAATAAAAACATATTCTGCAGATTACAAGCTACAAATAGTGAAATATTATGCCAAAAAGCAGAAATAAAGTTTTAAAGCTTGTAAACTATTGACAAGAAGCAGAAATTACGTCTGACATGAGGGAGGTGAAAGGAGAAAGCCGCGCGTCTTTTACCCCAACACCGAGGACGAAAATGTCTTTGAATTTAGTGATTTGGAGTTAAACTGATAGTTTGGTGAGCATTTTCTTTTCTAAATAATTACTTGAGTAAAAGTAAGTGCATGTTGTGCTGATTTCTCCTCAAAGGGGGGAAAAATAAGAAACAAAAACAGTGAAAGAGAAACCGGCCCGACTTTAATGATCGACATTTTAGTCCGAAATTTGGGCCGGGTTCGGGTAGGTTTTGGGCCCAAAGATCTTACCTCTAGTCCCAACACTGATTTTTTTTCTTAGACCGAAACTTATTGAGAATCACTTTATCAGTCTGACAGCTTACACACTCGTCACGAACATTTTGGGCAAGCGATATTAAAGAAAATGGTGAAATTCCATGAAGCAAATGTTGCTGCAGTTCTCGTGTTTAGCTTTGCTAGAAGTATGCTATAGAACACAGGTGTCAAACAGGCGGCCCGCGGGCCAAATTAGGCCAGCTAAGGGATTTAATCCGTCCCGCGAGACAACACTCAATGAAGCGCAAGAGAAAAATGAGCTGCAGGTTGAAATATGTCAACTTGATGTTGCCAAAGCCAGGTACCTCGAACAAAGACACTGTATTTGTATTTCTCTCTTTCGCTCTCTCTCTCTCTTTCTCTCTCTGTCTCTCTCTCTTTCTCTCTCTCTCTCTCTCTCTCTCTCTCTCTCTCTCTCTCTCTCTTCCACCCCTTTTCTTCCACTCTCTGTCTCTGTCTCTTCCACTCTCTGTGTCTCTCTTTTCCTCTTCTTTTGTTGCTCTTTGTCTCTTTCTCTCTCTGTGTTTTTTAACTTCTTTTGCTCTAACTTCCTTTTCCCTCTTTTCTCTTTCTCTCTTCCTACCCTTCGTGTTTTCTTTTCTCTTTTCTTTCCTTCTCTCTTTCTATTTCTCTTTGGATTTCTTTCTTCCTTTCCGTTTCTTTTCCCGTCTTCACGACTTCTCTTTTTATCTTGTTTGTTTCTCACGCTCTCTCCCTCCCTCCCTCTCTTTCTTTGTCCCGCCCTCTCTCCTTTTCCCTCCCTCTTTCATTTATTTCTTTATCTCTCTTTTTTTCTCTCTTTAATCTACTAGTCCGGCCCCCGACAGAATGTTTATTCTATCGTGTGGCCCCCGAGTTAAAATTAGTTTGACACCCCTGCTATAGAAGTTAAATAAAATGGTTAGCATGCATGTCCTGATTTCTTAGCACACCTGCACTCCAAGTTTGAGCAACCTATCTAGGCCAGCATCCTATCTGCTGCCTGTAGACAAGAGTCAGAGTAGAAGGCATCCATTTTTTCCCCTTTATTGCTGTTCCTAATCAGCAGCAACATCCCTCTGCTCATTAACAAAACACGCGTTAGCCCGAGGCTAACTGCTTCATATGTCAACTACAGATAAAGATGTCATCTTCTGCTTGACTGAATAAACCGCTATTAAAACAAGATGTAAATGGACTTGCAATGATATTCAAATCAGAAGACAACAGGGAAGCGGGGACCCCGAGGCGTCTGGCCTCCACGTTGGCCCACATTCTTCCATCTTGTTAAATGCAATGCCATTTTAGATACTGCCCGTCTATGCGGCGTGGACAATTTTGAATGATAGGTGGGATGACATGTAATGTCATTATCAGGGAGATTGTTGTTTATGGTTGCAATAAAGTTTTATAGGTCCCTCCATTCTACCCAACTTTCAGAAATACCATTTTTTTTAAATTATAGCTAGAAATTACATGTAAACATATACATATCATGTTATTGTTAGATTTATGGAATGCAATTAATAGAATGATAATTCCCAATTCATCATTTCTGAGTGTACATCATGTTAAAGCACAGGTGTCAAACAGGCGGCCCGCGGGCAAGATCAGGCCCGCTAAGGGATTGAATCCAGCCCGCGAGACAACACTCAGAGAAGCTCAAGAGAAAAACAAGTTGCAGGTTGAAATATGTCAACTTGATGTTGCCAAAGCCAGGTGCCTCTCGCAAAGACACTCTACCTGTATTTATTTCTCTCTCTCTCTCTCTCTCTCTCTCTCTCTCTCTCTCTCTCTCTCTCTCTCTCTCTCTCTCTCTCTCTCTCTCTCTCTCTCTCTCTCTCTCTCTCTCTCTCTCTCTCTCTCTCTCTCTCTCTCTCTCTCTCTCTCTTTCTCTCTCTCTTTCTCTCTCTCTCTCTCTTTCTTTTTCACCCCTTTTCTCCCACTCTGTCTCTGTCCCACGAGTTAAAATGAGTTTGACACCCATGTGTTAAAGGGACAATGTGTGTCATTTAGCGCCACTAAAAACAACTGAATTAGTTCAACAAAACTATAGTGATATATATAAATACATAAAGATCAAGAGAATCTTGCATGTTAGAATACCATCTGGAAGCGCCCTCTGCCTAGAGGTAGGATAGGGTCTAAAAAATCCAGCCCGACCTGACCTGCCCCGCAGGTATTAAAGCCTGACTCAGCCTGAGCCAGACAAATGAAATTGATTTAAGGGATCAGCCTGAAGAAAACCGGGATTTGCATATTTTATTTGTGAGTAATCGGGAATAGGAATGGAGTTTTTGGTTGAATTAGCCCCCTCTAAGAAAAGTAAAACAGAACAATGATGAAAATGAACACTTGTATTGCATTCAACTGGATTTCATTAAAATTGTGTTCGTAAATAAGCAGTGGTGCTCATTTATAAACAAGGCGATAGCTCCACCAGCGATGGTGGCTAACAACACTCCACATACATTTAATAGCACCACAGGAAAAAATATTTAAAAAAAACAAAAGTTAACCAGAAAGAAATCTAAACTTACCAAAATTAATGATTGACATTTTAGGCCCTACCCGACCGGAAATTTGTGTTAAGTCGGGCAGGATTCGGGCTGAGGGCCTAAGATCTTACCTTTCCCTCTGCTGGATCAAAGTGCCACTGCCGGATCAAGGAGACATTGCGCAACAAAATTTGTTCTCAAGTCCCCATCAGCTGGATCCAAGTGGTACTACAAGCATATGCCCTCAACAGCCCAACTACACTATAATGTCACAACGAACTTAAATTCACTCTTATTTGCATTGAATAAACGTACTGAGCGTCACTTTAACTGTGCGACACAACAATTCAATGATGAAATGTGTTCCCAATGCTGTTTACAACCGTTTTTAATCAATTTCATCGATTTGTTGTTGCAGCCATAGATCGGTGTGAAGCTAAAACTTATAGGAAAGATGGTCAATTGACTGGCAGATTACTAAGCAAATCTTTAGCTTTTTTAATCAAACAATTGACCAGTTGAAGTCAAGTACGAGCATGCTAAATTAGCAAATAAGCGACTGGTGGTATGAAACCCCTGATGGGTGTGTTTACAACACTATCATTGGCTTCTCTAAGAGCAACAATAAACGAAGCAGTGTTGAGGCTCAGCTGTTTAATCATGAATATTCATCATTTGTGTCTCTATGTGAAACCTCTGTGTATGCATGTTGGTGTGTCGCTGTGTATGCGCTTCTCTGGACAGCATTAAGGAAGCTATTAGCGACTCAGCCAACACAATGGCTGACTTTGTCCATGTAACCATTTGCGTTGTAAACCAGTGTTGGGACTAACACGTTACAAATAAGAGCGTTCCTGGAACACGATTATTTTTCTCGGTAATGAGTACTCTTAGATGACTTTTAGTTAACCAGTAGTAGATAGATGTTGATCTTTCATGCTTTTTGCTTTGTAACCGACTAAAATTGACTAGAGTGAGTCATATGACTTAAGTCGTCCACCTTACCCGTGAAAGAAGTTCTACTCATTCATTCATTCATTATCTGCACTGCTTATCCTCAGTAGGGTCGCAGGGGTGCTTGAGCCCATCCCAGCTATCTTCGGGCAGTGGGCAGGGGACGCCCTGAACTGGTTGCCAGCCAGTCGCAGGGCACACAGGGACAGACAATTCGCTTGTTTATTCACACTAAGGGACAATTCGGACGGGCCAATTAACCTGACATGCATGTTTTTGGAATGTAAGAGGAAACCGGAGTGCCCGGAGGAAACTCACGCAAGCACGGGGAGAACATGCAAACTCCACGCATAGGGTTCAATCTCATAACCTCAGAACTTTGCCGCACACGCGCTAACCACTGCGCCGCCGTGCTGCCATATCAAACATGAGCATTGCAAAAAAAGATGCTCACAGTAAAATAGAAAAAGAACTATATGCATGCACTCAACAACAGCAATAGTTTCCTGGTTCGGAACATCGACAGGCACTACGGTTACGATGCAATGTTATTTTATTGCACTATTATTATAAACTTGTAAATATATTTTGCCCACTCTACCATGATCGTCTATAATTTTATTTTTTCTCTTCAAAGGCTTCATTATATGTATGCCTTGGAGTGCCATGTATTATTACTGTATATATTTAATAAACACTTTCTACTTCAAAGCACCTTCCAGGACACCCAAGGTGGCTGTACACAGAGTACCAAACAACAATAAAGCAAAAATACAACAAGCAAGTAATACATAGCAGATAAAAACACAGTAGAGTTTAAAAGGGGGTGGTATGTGAGGCAGATGATCATAAAAAAGGCAAGTTTAAAGAGATGGGTTTTGAGTCCAGATTTGAAGGTGGACGGGGAGGCGGAATTCCTTAGGTCAGGCGGCAATGAGTTCCAGAGGTGGGGGGCAGAGCGGCTGAAAGCTCCCCCCATGGAGCTGAGACGCACAGTGGGTATAGTGAGATGGAGGGAAGAGGAAGATCTGATGAAGCCTAGGAACACGATTACTTTTCTCGCAACAAGTACAGCAATTAATATGAATTTTGTAACTTAGCTGTCATTACCAAATGGATCATTATCGTGTTACTCATTAAACGGAAATAATGAATAGTGACGTTCTCCAACTGCTGATCGCCTTTGTATTAATCATATTGTAACATACAACTCTCGATCCGCTATTAACAATGTTTGGGCATGTTTATATATACTTTACCTACAAAATACAGCTAAATATAGTTTTGATGGGGCCTTCTCATGCACAGAGTATGAGAAAGGTGAATTTCTCCTCACATGGATATACCCTATATACTTATATTTAAGCTGAATTTACAACTTAAAAATAAAACACTGAAATCAGGGAGTCAGCGTCCGTATATATTATAGTAAATAAAGTAGTACTAATAAAAACGTTGTTTTTTGTTGCTATAACTACTACCAGAGAAATACTACAAAAACTATTACAGTAATACAAAAAAATGCTACTACAGATATAATACAAGACAAATATAAAAAGACATAACGTGTAGATGTCTGCATGTATTCACAAATGGAGTTTAAAAACACTCGTTATGTGTCCAGGCCCACATTTTTTTAACCCAATGCGGTCCGCAACTCCAAATGTTTGCCCACTCCTCACACAGACGATTTTGCCGTAGCGAACTTATGATCATATAGCATGACAGAAAGAAAACGTAGATATCGCGATTCCTACTTATTTGCAGTGGCAAGCGGCGCAGTCGGCACAGCTCCATGAGTAAAGCAGAGAGGGGGCAAGGAGAGGATTAGATAATCAAACAGTGTGCCACTTTAAATAATCTCTCCATCCTCTGGGGGAGGTGAGACTTAAAGCTGGAGCCCTTCCGCTTTAATTGTCTGATTTTCCCATCATTATAGCTGAGGGTTTGGCTAATTCAGGCTTATTAAATATTCAGGAGTCGCACCGAGGAGGGTGGCAAAAAGGAGAATGATGAAAGTTGAAAAAAAAAAGAAAAGATGAGTGAGTAGGAAGCAAATTGGCATTCGCTGTTAACAGATGAGACTAACACTTTGGGATTATGACCCACAACGCACAGGACAATTGCTACTAATTCACTAGTGTTTTGCATCGTCCTGTGCTGCAGTAGGCCTACAGGATTTTCCCTTCTCTTTTCTTAACATTTCTGTATTTATATATATATATATATATATATATATATATATATATATATATATATATATATATATATATATATATATATATATATATATATATATATATATATATATATATATATATATATATATATATATATATATATATATATATATATATATATTCGTATATAAATAATAACATATTATCGCAAATAACCTAAGTTAGAGGGACACTGTTTAGTACCTGACCACTAGATGTCGGTGCCTTGTGACAATTCAGTGACGTCTAATGTCCCTTTAAAGCAGGGGTGGGCAAACTACGTCCTGCAGGCCACATGTAGCCCGTCATGTTTTTACATCTGGCCCTCCAAATGGATGTGTTCAAAAACAATGACAATATATAGCAGTAAAAAAAGTACTACTAATAAAAGATTAGTTTTTGTCCTACTACAGAAATAATACAGGATTCAATGTCAAATTTAGTACTTACAACCAGGACGCTATAAAATGATTTTGCTTTCATTCTGAAAGAAAAAAAATATATATAGTAATACAACAAAAATACTACTACAGTAATACTATAATACAAGAATAACACTAAGCAAAATTACAACATAAATATTACAAAAATAGGAACTACAACAACAGTAATATTACAAAAATACTAAAAAAAACCACAGCAAAACATCTATCTTGGAATCATGACAAAAATACTACAGATATACTACAAAAATACCATGGAAATACGTCAAAAATACTTGAAAAGAAATACAACAAAAAATACCGCTGCAGTAACACTACTGTATATAACATGTTGCAACATTACTACTGCAGAAATACTACAATATTTTAACCCAATGCGGCCCTCAACTGTAATTAGTTGCCCACCCCTTCTTAAATGTGTTATTTTCTTTTTCTCCTAAAATAGCTATATGCATTTTGAGGACAAACAGATATAAAAAAAGTAAGAAACATATTAAAATGTTTTTAACTAAAGTCGATTTGGAGGATGTTATCGCTGAACCTCAAAAGGGCATGATTTGGCTTAGATCTGAGTCTTGGACAACAAGTGTGAACACCAGAGCCAGAAGGCCATTGTCCCTCGTGAGAAAAAATACCAACGTAAACAAAAACGTGATAAAGCAACATCTGCGCCTCGCGCTTTTATGTCCGATGCTGTAGATGTCTTTGCATACTGAATGTGTGGCCTTGTAAGTTTCAGGCATTTGACCTTGCACTGAGGGCATCTCCCAGAAGGCACCACCAAAGTGACAGTCTGTTGTTGTTTATAAGGTCATCCCCACCACAGGGGGCAGCATAGTCATTACACAGACCCTGTGGGTTTGTTTGTCTCCGCCAGTCTGTTTCTCTTCCGTCTCTCGTCATAAGGTCACAGGGTGCTTGCTATTTTGCACTTGTCATTGTATCCAGCCTGAAAAATCATCTGGAAAAATATGAGCGATGTTAACTTACAAGTTCATCATTTTTTTAATATTGGACACCACCGAAGGAGATTGCATAGGATGCCAGTTTGTCAATCTATTCTTTTGCACTGTTGCTTGTTGTTTTGACTATTATGAACCGTTTACATGATTGTCACTATCGGACAATTGTGTCATTGTTCTTTGATTTCCCATACCTGACAACTTGTAGGTTTTCCCCTTATATTATGAGTTTTTTGATAATTCCAAAATGTACATTGAGTTCTGTAGCAGACAGCACACAGCAAATGCTATCACTGGAGTGGAGGGCTGTGTGTGAATGTTGAGAGGATGTGACTGTGACTGTTATATGCTGGTGTATCCTGTCAGTCAAACAGTTGTGGTGGACTGGCACACGAGTCAAAGTGTCCACCGACCCAAAACAGACTGCGAAGCATGGCGACAGCTAGCATTTTAGCCGCTCCTTACATTAAAAAGAAATGAAGCAAATAAATAGGATTTTGAGGAAAGTCAAAAGCGTGCAACGAATTGCTGATCATCAGGGGGTGGTTTGAACAAATTTATTGACACTAATAGCAGCAAACAAACAATGTGAGGTTTGAACAACCCTTCTCGACAATCTTAATAGCAATCAAGCATATTTCACAATTTCCTTATATAACATCTTTGTTAGTGTCAATAGATCCGTCCAGGCCAAAGTCGATTGTTTTTTGGTCTGAACAAATCCACCGACACCCACCAACACCAACAGCAGCAAAACAAACACGACAATCTCAACAGCAAACAAGCATATTTAGGGGGTGCTCCATGGATTGTTATCGGGTCCAGGAAGAAACATAGGCGGTGTCAAGAGTGGAAACAATATTAAGGCTGCGGGTCTGACCTACAGCTAGGGGCTAGCCTAACAACTCTCTTTAGCCAGTCCTGTGCTGAAACTGTATCTCCACAACGCCAGGTCGATTACCCATGAAACGGATGATCTGGAGCTACAACTCGTGGGACACCACTGCATTTGTGACTCTTTTATTTTTACAATCACGGACACCTGGCTTAACCCGAGGATGTCCGATGCTTGCATGCATGTAGTTGGCTACTCTCTACATCGCTTTCTAACACTGAAAAGAGAATCTCTCCAATTTGCTTGTCCTATTTTATAATGACAATAAAGACCAATCATTCAACTGCAATTCTGTTTGAGATTTTATTCATAGATCTATTTTATCTATTATAAGTTGTGTGTATAATATGTTATTGCTAACTAATGAATGTTTCTACTTCTCTGTTTTTGAATATTACAGGACTTTTTTGGAATGTAACCCGCGAAAATCTATTTTTCTGGTGTATTGCAGCTTTGTTGAGAAAGCATGACATGCGCACCGAGCGTCACATTAAATCTGTGTCTATATATTTTAAAGTCAGGCATTCGTGTAATAATCTAAGCATCAACCAGTTATCATCGTGGAAGTAAACATGGAAGAACCAACAAATAAGAAGAGACAAACTGAAGAATCAGGTTGACATAACAAACAGGAATCTCACCACGCAAATACACTGGATGGATTAAATCATCAACAAAAGGCACTTTGCTTAGATTAGTTTGGTTTTTATCCCATATAGTCCGTCTTAATGTGAGTAAACGGGTGCTGCATTGTGTTTGTCAGGTTTATTATTGCTTATTAAGAGGTATTGCAATCATTAATCTGGGGGAACGATTGGTTAAGTTTGACAGGTATGATTTCCACACCGGGGCAGCACGGCGGCGCAGTGGTTAGCGCGTGTGCGGCACAGTTCTAAGGTCTTGGGAACCTCCTGTGTGGGTTCAAATCCAGCTACCAGCCTACCTGTGCGGAGTTTGTATGTTGTCCCCGTGCTTGCGTCAGTTTCTTCCGGGCACTCCAGTTTCCTCCCACATTCCAAAAGACATGCATTTCAGGTGGATTGGCCGGTCCAAATTGTCCCTAGGTGTGAATGAGCGAGCGAGTTGTCTGTCCCTGTGTGCCCTGCGATTGGCTGGCAACCAGTTCAGGGTGTCCCCTGCCCACTGCCCGATGATTGCTGGGATGGGCTCCTGCACCCCCGTGACCCTACTGAGAATAAGCGGTGCAGCTAATGAGATAGTAATAATTTAATAATTTCCTTTGTATTGTCATTCTTTGTAACAACGTACACAGAACGAAATGTCGATACACAGATGAGATGAGATGCGATTTCTACACCTTTTACAGCGGATCTGCTTTGTAACATGGAGGTCCATTTAAAAGAAAGGGATCACACGGATTGGAATTTCCTATTCGAAGTTTGGATTTGCTCCCTTGTTCTCCTTGCAAGTTCAAAATCCATTGACGTATTCTCTTTTTATTTTGAGTGTCTACAAAATGTAACGTTTTTAGTCATACGAACAGCTGGATGAAATGGCTTTGGGTTGTTAAGTGAGGGTCCGAGCCAAAGCAGCCACCATTTAAGAGGCCCTTTCTTTTGTTCTTCAGCTACGGTAGAAAAAAAATCTAAAGAAAGGAAGAGGAGAAAAAAGGCAAGTGAATGTGTATGCAGTAACCCGCTGACACCTCCCTCTGATCTGCCTCCTCCACCAGCATCCCTCCCTTTTCTGCATCCCCTCACTAGCACTCTGCTCGCTCCCTCTCCGGCTCTTTATCCTCCCCATCCTCCACCCCCTGTAAGTAGAAGGCCAGGAGTCATTCTCCTAGTTGCCACAGTAACCAGCTCACCTTTCTCTTCTACATCTACCTCACATAAAAGCATTCATCTACAGATGTTGTTTTTTAATATCTTAAGGGTTTATTTTTTTTGATCATTTCTTAGTGTCCTCTGATCCGAGTTATCATTGATGCCACACAGGAGAAAACAAAATGTTAAAACAAGAGAAAACCAATGGATACTATAATACAAAGCACGGATTTGTTTGTTTTTCCTTTGATGTTTAATATCACAAATCATCCCATTCCCCACCTGCTTCCTGTCCTTTTTCTGCATCCCTTCCCCCTTATTGTCTGCAAGTAGCAGTCAGGTGGCGTTGCAGGGGGAGGGAGGCCCATTTGATACAGTTGGAGCATCGGTTCCCTCGAATGGTCAGGCACTCATAAACAGATGCATGTCACTTAATTTATTGCGTCTCAAAGCTGAGAAAAAAAATGAAATATTAATTATTGGTCCATCTCATGTTGGACTTGTTCTCAAACATTGCTCTGAACCTTGACAAGTGTATATAATTTGATCTTAATCTGTTGTTTCAGTTATACGTAAAGAATATCACTAGACCAGCCTTTTTCCATCTTCGCAACATTGCAAAAATTCGCCCTTTGCTGTCCCAGTCGGATGCTGAGATTACCATTCATGCATTTTTTACCTTCCATTTTGATTAATGCAATGTATTACTCTCCAGTCCCTCAGAGTCTAGTGTTGAAAGCCTGCAGCTGGTACAATATGCTACTGCAAGGCTTTTCACTAGGACAAGAAATTTGACTACATTGCTCCGATTTTGGCTCAGAGAGTTTAAGATATGATTTTAAAGTTCAGATGTTTTTTTTACAGAATTTTGCATGGACTTGCACTCTCATATATTTCAGATTTATTTTCTCTCTATGTTCCAGCTCAGAAAACACTACTCTACTCGTGATGTAAGAGCCAAAAAGAAATCTGCAGGTTCGATTGAGCCCCTGTGCGGTGGAGATTCTCTGAGATTCGATCTGCAACTTCAGTGGAATTGTTTAAATTTGGGCTTAAAACACACTTATATTCAATAGCTAATGAATGATGGTGTCTTTAGGAATCTGTGAACCGGACATTCTGTAATGACCTATATTTCATGTAGACGATGTCTGTGCAGTCTGTTTATTCTCCTCCTGCTTGGGTTTTTGAGTTTTTCCTTGCCCTCACGTAGGTTTTAGATCAAGGGATGGTGGACTTAATCGCAAGACATTTGAGATGTCTTGCGATTAAGGGTTATACAAATAAAAATGACTTGACTTGACTCATGCACCTGAACGCTCCGTGTCAGCATGTCTGTTGTCATTGCTCTTTCGTCCGCACTGTGCCCAATGCCCAATTATTGCCCAATTATTTCCTCATTAGCTCCTAATTACCATGGGCACAGCATCAACTGGTAGCACAACCACAGAGCGCACAGACAGAGAGAAGAGGAGAGAGAAAATATAAATCAATTACATCTGTTCTGATATTTGCAGGACTATTTTTTTTCTTTTTCACGAAATGATTGCTCCCTTGGTGATTGTGGTAATTTCGAGCTATATGTTAATCGGGGCACTGATAACCATTTCTCCTGCGCCAGTCGTTTTTTTAGTGGTGAGCGCTTCTTGGAATGGTATCACTCTGATTCAAGTAAATACAAGGAAGTATCGACCGATATTGATGTGATACCAACATTTTCTTGGGAATGTTGTGATTGTTGAATGATTGTTTGTTATCGCATCATCCGTTGCAGCCTGGTCATCCTGAAACGGTGATTACCTCATGTGCGGTCCCTTCTCAAGGCTTTTTCATTTTCCTCATGTTGAGGTTTTTGAGTTTTTCCTTGCCCTCATGTAGGTTTTAGATCAGGTGAGGGTGTAGTAATAGTCTGTAGTTTGCACTAAGCTATGGTTTGTGTAGCCCTTTGAAACTACTTGCGATTACGGGCAATACAAATTAACATGACTTGACATGACTTGAGAAAATTGGTGGAGGGGGCAAAGTATCGATCCCAGGACAATAGCATCAATAACATCAAGATTGAGATTGATCCGAACACCTCCTAACCGGTAGTGCAACCACAAAGCGAACAGAGAGAAAGGGAGAAAGACTATATAAATCAGGTAAAGCAGCAAATGGCATCACTGAGAAGAAGAACAGGAAAAATGTGTGGTCCTTGGTATGACAACTGGACTGGAAGACCACAATCTCACTTGTGAGAATGGCTTCATCAGCTGTGACCTTGGACAAGAACCTCTGAGGAAAAAAATGACCATTGTGGGAACAGTAAAGACAAGTAAAGCAGAGGTTCATTTTACCATTTTTTTTAACTGAAATTGAAGAGTATATCGGCAGGAAAAAAAGGGTCCAGAGATCCACACTTAGATAGGAAAAAAAAACACAATACTTTCATGGATAAGGTAGCCTATCAAGGTAACCACGAGATGAAACAAAATAGGATGGGGTGTGTCGCCTAAAAGCTAACACAAGAAGAGGGTTAACGAGAGCAGCGGGACATTGTGGCACTAATTGCCGCATGTGATTTATATGAAATGGGGAACAAACAGAAACGATGGCAGATGACGGCACTCTGAGAGCAGCTGCTTCACCCAATATTTACTTAACCCCCCGCTAGCTGGCGTGCCACTAATGCCAATAACGACAAGTCTACGGGGAGTCATCTCACTGCTTAACATCTTGTTAAGCAGCAGTGGCTGGATGCTAAAAGAAGAAAAAAAAATCTGTGCTCGCCATATGTGAGGCTAAATAGGAGCAATTACATGGGGAAAAAACTGCTCTCTTGACAGTTGGGGATCTTAGAGGAAATTATGCTGTTGGACAGGGGTCGGAAATGTATGGCCCGCGGCTGAGATATGGCTCTGTTCTATTTGGCTTAGAGAAATTATAAAAGGCAAAGTAATATTTTCTTTTAGTGCTTGCGAGCCGGAGCAACACAGCAAACTCTTTGTTCGGTCTAAAATATGTAGGGCAGAGTTTCAATAACCGTTTAGACTCACTTTTGTTTTTCGTAAGATGAAATTGTGTGAGCGTCAACTATTCAGAATGAAATTCTTTGAACAGTCTTTAATACATTCATCCTCCATGAAAGGTTTGCAGTGCTTGGCGATCAGCATCGCGATCGCCTATCTTGAATTTGTAGCATTTTCATTTGACTCGCGGGGTCTCGTGGAAAAGCGCTGCTGTGCGGTTAAAACAGCTTCCGGTTGCTTCACCTTTTCACAACGCTTGTTTCCAGTTAAATTTTTGTAGTCAGCATGTTTTGTCTGGCAGTGACTCTTGATATTATACTCTTTGAAAATAGCCAAAGTCTCTTGGAAAATTAGGCAGACGCAGTTGTTTCGGATTTCGGTGCAAAAATACTCAAATTTTAACTTGTACTGAAAGCAGCGACCCTTACAGTCAACTGTCCTTATTTACAGACGCCATGTCGGAAATGGGGTAGGGTAAAGTTCTCACAGAAAGCCAAGGCTTATTTGGGAATTGTTTTTGCCGCTAATGTTATTGCACTACTTTTTATTGCACTATGATCGGATGGGTGGGTGTTTCCCTTAACCACTATTGTTGTAGGGGCACCATTTGTGTCTTTGGCAAGTAAAGCTTTGGCAAGTACATCCTGGTAACCCTCATCCCTCTCCAGGTCAACAAATGTTTCTACCCAATCTCGAACTGGGGACCTTTCGCATGTTGGGCAAATGTGCTAACCAATGCACTACAAAAACACTATAATGCCATAGTTTTTCATTGCACTATGATTATAACTTGGGCCATTCTCTAAGCACTGCAGTGCGAATATTTTTCTTATTAATTCTGAGTTTTATATCAAATGTTTCTCTTAAAATGCTTTATTGCATGTTCAACCTGGAGTGCCATGTCTACTCTCATCACATACAATGTTTCAGTACATTGGTTTCAATGGCAAAAACAGTTATATTCTACTCTACTCCATTCCAAACAATCTTTGTTGACTGTTAAGACACTTTGTGATAAAAACTCACGGAACAAACTGTAACCACCCAAAACACCAGCCAAGCTCTCAGAGCAATTTGAATCGGTGGGCAGATCTCCGCACACATAGCGCATTCCCCCAAATACACCTGTATCTTTCCCGTTTGCAGTATTTCATGAAATTTAAACAGACGAGTTCTGCTCACAGGTTGTTCTGAAACCATTATTTACAACAAAAACGACGGTCAAAATGAGCCTCATTGATATTAAGTAACTGTGGAAGAGAGACAAGTGGTATATTTGTTGATATGGGACACAGGTTCTGGCATTATTATTATGTCATAGATAAAACAAAATCATCTAACGTCGAACAGTGAAATAAAATGTGAGTCTTTAATGGCTTCTTGATTCAAAAAGGTTCCCAACCCCTGCTGTAGGGTTAAAATTTATCATAATGCATCAGTAAGAAATGATGTTGTGCTTTACGTGTTTCATTCAATTAGTAACGCTGTGATAACAGCGCCAGAGATCATATTTATCCCTTCGCACTGAGCATGAGTATAATGATCCATTTATATGTCGGGAATGCAAACAACTACAAATCAGGATCCGTCAACAAACAGCCGCATGCGATGAAGGGAAAGAAAAAAAGAAAAAAGAGATAGAGAGAGAGGAGAGAGCCTGATTCTGTCTCCGTAGCAACCTTGATTGATATTCGTCAGGTGCTGCATCTGTCAAGCGCCTTGACCACTGCAAGCTCTGCAGTCACTCGTGGGGGATGGGGAAAAAAGGAAGGAAAGAGCCGAATAGGAACAAAATAAGAACAAAAAGACGGGGAGTGAATCAGAAGATAAATGATATGATCCGGATGCAGGGTTCCTTCACATTTTTCATGGCAAAATTCAAGCACTTTTTGTGGATTTTCAAAGCTAATGTGTCAATTCCTCCAGTACCATAAACAGACGAAATCTGGTGGGAATCATGTATTTTGCAGAGCCACAAATATATCAGCGACTTACACAAATATCTTATTCAATCTTGCATGTGCATTTATCAAGACATATGATTTTTAGATCTTGAGTAAATCACAAATAAATTTATGGATCTGAAATGACAATAATATACATCTTACATTTTCAGTTGCTGGAAGTTCTTCCTATTCGAATTTACGCTACCTTAATTTTTTGCATGGCCCATGACAAAATTTGAAACTAACCCTACGTAATAATTGCACTCATACAAATGTCATAGTGCCGTGTTTAGGTATAGCATGCATCTGTTCCGCAGGGGGCAATGACACTTCATAGGAGAATGCCGTACAAACTAATGCCAACTGATGTTAATCACACGGGAAGATGAAACGCAACGGAAAAGCGAAGCCACCGGAGAGCAGTGTCTGCTCAATTTTAAAGCAGACTTGTTGAGAAACATGGCCACGATTTTTAGCATTTACAAGCACTTCACCCAAAATAGATGCCATTTTCAGTCCTTAAAATTACAACATTAAATCTCGGGCATTTACAAAAACATTACCTGAAATGCAAGTTTTTTCCATCCTTGAAAACACAACGCAATGGCAAATCAAAGCCACCCGAGAGCAATGTCTGCCTTATTTTTAAGCAGACTTGTTGAGAAACATGGCAATGATTTCTAGCATTCACAAGCCTTTCAACCAAAATCTATGCAATTTTCAAACCTTGAAAACAAAACATTTAAATTCAAGCATTTAAAAGTTTTTTTCCAAACTTACAAGACAAAACGGTAGGATTCAAGCATATTCAAGGATTTTAAGCACCCGCACGAACCCTGAAAATGTGTATTTTGTTTCTCTGAAGATGTATAGTAAAGCAGGTAAATGGTGTGTGAAATCAAGCTTTTAAACACCTCTCATCCTCAACTGGGACACGCCTCATTGGCAAAACGGTAATCTACATGTGATGAGGGTATAAATTAGACTTTATGTGTTATGGACCACTGAAGATTTTTTAGTCCAAATTTACTGATATGTGCAGCTAATCCAACTATCATTTGAGCACCACCTATTTGTGTTTACTCTCAAATACTATCACAAAAGACTTACACATACACATTTTTCATGGCAAAATTCAGGCACTTTTTAAGGACTTTCAAAGCCAATTTTCCAATTTTTCCAGTACTGTTAAAAGAAGAAATCCGGTGTGAATCATGAATTTTGCAGAGCCACAAATATATCTGTGATTTATTTATGACACTTTTTCCCTTTTAATGCGTGTGGATTTATCAAGATCTTGAGTATATCGTGAATACATTTGTTTTTGAGACAAATCTCTCCCACATACTGTAAGTTTTGGGTCAAAATGACGCTAATATGTAGTTTACATTTTCAGTTACAGGAATTTTTCCCTTGTATAATATAACACTGGAAAACACTACCTTAATTTTTTGTGAGGTCCATAAATGATGTGTAATTGATAAGTAATCTTTGCAGTAATACACATGTCATAGTTAGCTTGTTCCTGTCCTCTTAGGCGCTTCATAGGCTGTACAAACTAATGTGAGCTGCCGTGAATCACTTGGGAAGAAAAAATGCAATTGCAAAGCGAAATCATCAGAGAGCAGCGTCTACATCTTTTTTTAAACAGACTTGGCAAGAAATTTAAGCATTTACATTACAAGCACTTAAACCCAAAATTGAAGCACTTTTTAATCTTTGAAAACCTAATTTCTGCACTTGTGTGGCTGATAAGTTAATTATGTTTGAAAAATGGACAGCGGAAGAGGAGACTGCTCAGGATGGCAGTTTGTGGTTTTAACCATTAATTTTGCACTGTTGTTCATTGTTTTGACTATTATGCACCATTTACATCATTGTCACTATCGGCCAAATTAATTGCTGTTCTTTGATTCTTGCAGCCTTTATGGTGGATCTGCTTTTGTAACCGCTGCGATTTACTAAAAAAAAAAAGGTCTCCGGGCAGGGTGGCTTTTAGAGAAAGTTGGAATTTCTTATCCGAGGTTGGGCTCTATTCTGTTCTCCTTGCAAGTTAAAATTCCATTGATGTCCAATATCTGTGTATTATTTGTGATTGCAACATCCTTTGCTGTCTGGTAATCCTGGAAGGGGGATACCACATGTGCGGTCCCTTCTCAAGGTTTATTCATTTTCCTCATCTTGAGGTTTTTGAGTTTTTCCTAGCCCTCATGTTGGTTCCAGATCAGGGGATGGTGTAATAATCTCATCTCATCTCATCTCATTAGCCGTTCCGCTTGTAATAATAGTCTGAAAAAATAGTCTGTGTAATAACCTGTGAAGCCCTTTGAGACTCTTTGTGATTAAAGGCTATACAAATAAAAATGACTTGACTTGACTCGATGTCTTTTATCTTTACTTTGAATGCCTACTAAACTTGAAACCTACCATATCATACAGTTTTCAACCTCAACAGCCAAGCTCTTAACGCTGCAAGACAAGATATTTCCCATGATGGCCATGCATGCACATTGTACACATAACCAAAGAATTGTATTCTTCTCTATTAAGTCTGTGTCATGTCATTCGCTGTGCATTTGCTCTGTATTTCATTTATGCGCGTGTCGTTAACATAACCCCCAAGACGTCATTCTAAATGACTGCTTTATTAAACAAGACGAGCCTTCTTGTGATCTCGTTTTGAATCAAACAGGCATCCTCCTGTTTCAAAGGGGGCTTTCATGTCACTATGAAGGAGAAGGGGGGGAAAGAGGGTGAGAAGTCACAACCAGTGTTGGAAGTAACTGGAACCCAATTCCTTTTTTTGATAACGAGCACAGTAGCACGTTATACATCAATATTTGTAACTCAAGCGTAGTTACAACATGGTACATTACTTCGCTACTTGTTTAAAACAGTTCACAAATTTCAACAGCATCTTACAAGTACCTGATCCCCTTTCAAAACGGAAAATTACATTAACCCTTAATCCACCTTTTATTTTTATCGGTTCAATTTAAAATATTTTACTGTGTAATACTTAACTTTTATTTCTAACTTTTATATTTTATTTTGCAGTTGTTTTTATTATTGTTATTTTTATTAGTATACATCAGTGTTTCCTCATTTGGGGGTACCACACTGGTAGGGTGTGGTTCAATGGCTGAAAATCCTGAGACCATCGGCTGCCATCCCTTTCTGTGGATAAGCAGTGGCGGTTCTACACTAAATTACTCCCTGGGCATACGACCTCCAAGAGCCCCCCTTCCCCCACCCCAAAAAATGCCATGACATCTATTCAACACGAATAAAATAGGTAGATTCATTTGTCATTGCACAAATAAATAAATATAAGGTATACATTTAAGTGGCAAATATTTACCAAAAAAGCTTGAATAATAAATACAAATTTAAGAAACAATGCTTAGATAATAAATACAAATACACTATTTACATAAAAACAGAAACTATTTAAGAAACAATTCTAAAATGATAAATACAAATACGGTACATGCATAAAAACAGCAAATATTTATAAAAAATTGAGAAGAGAACAATGATATAAACTAATAAAATTGACTTATACTGTATTCTTATACAGCAAATCAGACAATCACGCACATTTCAAAACACAATAAAGAAAATGTAGTTGCATATTGAAAAGAAAACTAAAACTCTCTGGCTTTCCTTGATGTTAAATAAGCAAACTGCTCCCCTATTTTGTGATTAATGCTGATTACAGCAAGGCCAGTTACCTCCATTTCACACAGTTCAGAAAAATGCCCATGTTGTATTTTCAAAGTTATGAATTATGTGCATTAAAGTGCTTTACAAATATTTTTTTTTGATATGATTTCGTAAAACTGCAATATTAGTGGGTATGTGTGTGTGATTATGAGAACCTATGCATGATTGTTAATGTGTTTTGGGTAGGATAGGTAGGCACATAAGGTTGCAGCTGCTCATATCCCAAGGCGATAATCGTGCACTTTGCTACTGTTGTACGCAGATGAGGTACTTTCTTCAGATAAATATTATTTAAATACATTTAAATAAAATAAAACAGTACTGGATAAAAGAAGAATCCTTTTCCAAGGGAGCATTAAGTAGTTACCTACTCTCTAGCTCTCATTCCATAACTATGCACTCATTAGGATACGTTTATCTCTCGGTCTTGGTGTCCCCCTCTGAGAGGACCCTTCTAAACAGGGGCCCCTAAGCACCCTGATTTAACAAGGCTTACAATTGCTATCAGGATATTGCATAAGGCAACGGAAGGTTACGTTAGTGAGGCCCTGCCAGAATCAATTTTGCTGTTGAGAATATAATAAAAAACACAAATATCACATTGTAATGGAGTTCTAAATATGCAGTGGTTGAATTTTCTTCTCATTATTTTGCATTAGTTAAGGCCAATAAATACTGTTTTTTGGTTTAGTGGTTTATTTGTATGGAGGACCAATGCTGCCCTATGAAGATGAGAATGTGAATTGAATAAATATCTACGAATATATATAATAAACAAGCACATAAATATATCTTACACTACCTAAATTCATGATATATTTATCCATATACATACATATATACCCATACATATACAGGATACCCATTTACATATATACACACACACATATATATATATATATATATATATATATATATATATATATATATATATATATATATATATATATATATATATATATATATATATACATATATATATATATCCTTGTAATTTAAAAATCCATTGATGTCAGCTCTCCTTATTTTGATTGTCTACTAAACTATCTACCTACCAAACTGTAAATGCTTTCATAAATGCAATTTAAAAAAGGCATTGTTTCCAATAATCATTGAGTATTATAATTGGTATGTATGCTAAATACTCTGCAGAAACATCTACAGATTCTTACCCGCCACTACGAAATAGTAACTCTTCCGCTTCCCTACGGCAAGCATTTCATTTAGTTTATCACTTCTCCTTAAGATTTACAACAAACCGTATCTGCATCTCAAACAGCCATCTCCGCGGTCTCTAGCTCATACAGCTCTAATAGGTAACGATGCCGCGTACATTACTTTTTAATGAAGTACTTGCACAATTTATTAACCGGCCTAAATGATTTGTCATTGCTTGAAGTCTCACCAGAATCTAGAAATACAGCAATTTTCACAAAGACAATGTGTTTTTTATTCATGTATTTATTATATGGTTATAAAATTTTATGGTGTGAACATTTACTCAAAATCCCGGAATAAACCTTTGATTTACTTAAATAGACTCAAATATTGATACATATCACTCTAGTACCACACACTGATTGTATGAATTTATTTACTTTTACTTATTCATATTTCCAAATTTATCATGAATTTATGGGTCAAGTGATTAAAAATTTAACTTATAAATAATCATATACAAAACATTTATAAAAAATATAGTGTTGTGTCCCTTTTCATGTATTATGTATTATTTATTATATATTATAAAATATTATTACATATGGGTGGGTAGGTTTTTGGATCCCTAGAGCACAAGGTTCATATGGGCATCATTTCCTGTGGTGTGACTTGGGCAATTACAGCCTGGTGGGACCCATTTCTCTCCAGTCCAACATATGCAAATAATGGAAATACTTTTTAAACTCCCATGCAAGCATAGTCATAGAAACACTACCTAATGTTTTAAAGGGAAAGTGTGCATCATTTAGTGTCTTGGTGGTAAAAAAAAACTTGATTCCTTAAAAATATATATCTATTTATATCAAAATCAAAAATACACAAACTATCATTTAAATGTGCATTTTTTAAAAATACTCAAAGGTTAAAACATTTACGTATTTGGCTACCATCTTGCTGCTACAAGTATCACAAAACAACCTCATGAAGGCTAGGGTAGAGTGAATATCGGGTCTAAAAAAATCCAGCCCGACCCGACCCTGCCCGCAGGTGTAAAAGCTAGAACCAGCCCAAGCCCGACCGATTAACTTGATCCGAGAGACCAAGCCTGAAGTAAACCCGAATTTTCACATTTTATTTGTGATGAGCAATGGTGATTTTGGCCTTCTCTGACAATAAATGTCAATTGTTGATACGTAATCCTTGCGTGTCGGCATAATTTTTAAGCAGACTTGTTGAGAAACACGGCCCCCATTTTAAGCATTTTCAAGCAGTACACCTAAAATCCAGGCACCTTTCAATCCAACATTAAAATTCAAGCATTTTCAAGGATGTCAAACACCCGTAAGAACCCTGTATACATGCAGTAACATTTTACAGTATTCTAACAGCTTCAGTCTGAAAAATTCGGGACTCTGGATGACGAGATGCCCCAGTCTAAAAATCTAGCCGCAAACCATGACGCTTATCCAAATTGTCCCATTCAGGAGCCAGCAATTGGATTGTGTGACTTGAAGCGTGCTACGCAAGCCCGGCCTACTGCCGACCTATCAGAAAGCACATTTTCAGGGGTAATTGAGCGAACCTTTTGCACCACCTACGATCTCACTCTTAGACAGATGCCCGAAATGATCACATTTAAAAGAAGATAAGGAGCTTTTTTAGAAAACAGTGGAAGAGGGCGGGCAAATCCGAGACTGATTTGAATCTGGTAAACTGTCAGAGAGAAGGATTACCCCATCAAATCCCGGGCGAAAATAGAAGCCCCGAGTTATTTACTAGCCTTACAACCAGATGCAAACCATCTGCACTTAATTGTAAGACACAAACTTTATGAAGATCAACTAAGGATTAGGGCACAAAGCCTCTTATGGCGTAGAATTGGTGTCCCTGCTTCGAGGGAGAGTATGGGAGGCGGCTCCAGACACGTCACATATGCTTTGGAGGACATGAACTCAGTACAGTCTCTTAGGATGATGTTCTCTTATGAACACAAGAATCAAGGTCAGGATCCTATGTAGAGAAAGAGATCAGGCCTAAAAAATCCATTCCGACCCTGGGCTGAGGGTCTTAAGGTCTGACCCAGTCAGAGCCTGGCCTATTCACCTGATTTGCAGGACTGAGCCCAAAGTAAAGCTAAACAAGTCTATATAAACATTAACATAATTTGTATTTGTGTGTCTACATAACTAACATTTTTCCATAATCGACAGAATTTTTCCAAGAGTTGACAGGGATATTTTAAGGCTGTCTGTCATCTTTACAGGTTGAAAACCACGGCAGCAGTACATCCCTAAATATCTAGCACGGGACAGAGAGACAGAGAGAGTGAGAGTGCTAGAGAGAGAGAGAGAGAGAGAGAGAGAGAGAGAGAAAGACAGAGAGAAAGACACAGAGAATGAGACGGATAAAGAACCAGAAAAAGAGAAAGAGAGAAATAGAGAAAGAGGCAAAGAGACAAAGAGACTGAGAAAGAAAGAGAGAGAAGAGACGAAGAGACAAAGAGAATGGGAAAGAAAGAGAAAGAGAGAGAGAGAATGAGAAAGTGAGAGAAAAAGAGAGAATGAGAAAGAAAAAGAGAGAAAGAGAAAGAAAGGGAAAGAGAAAGAAAGGGAAAGAAAGAACGACTGAAAGAGACAGAGAGCGATAAAAATAAAAAGAGAAAAAGAAAGAGAGAAAAAGAGAACAAGTAAGAGACTGAGAGAGATAGAAAGAGGGAAAGAAAAACAATGCATGGTTCGTAAAGAACCAAGGCAGTTTACTTTTTTTATTGTTTTTCTATTTTTCATCCACACATCATTTTAGTATATATATATATATATATATATATATATATATATATATATATATATATATATATATATATATATATATATATATATATATATATATATATATATATATATATATATATATATATATATATATAAAGGTACAACATATAATGACTGCTATGGATTTGGGAAAAGTTTTACTGCTAACCGTTTTCTGTGATTTTGTTTGTTATGTTATTTACTATACAGTGCTTGGAAACTTCAAGTGCATCAAAACGAATTTAAGTCAAATTGTATTGTTTGTTTACTTAAGTGTATAGTTTCGTTACTTGTTTATTGAAATTATACATTTTCAGTTTGTGACCTTGACTCAAAAAAGGTGTGTGCGTGCCAGGCTTAGAAGTCAAGAAAGCAAAAGTGTTGATAAACACAGTTGAGAGGTTCAAAGACTTCCTATAGATGCCTTGGCATCACACTCATCTAAAAGGCTTAAAGATCTAATAGAATGTAGCCGTGTAATTCACAGTAAGCTCCCAATTAACCTGGACTTGCACAGGTAAATCTTAATACGAGGAGAAAAATCCAAACTGGATACGAGTTAGAGGATTCCATCAAACCAGCATGTGGCATTGTTAAATGTAGGTCGTGGCGCATTATGTTGTTTGTTGCCAGCCATGTGAAGACAGAAGATAAGAGGTACTGTCCAAGCCACTGAATGGGAGGTAGCCAGGGTAATCCTATTTAGCAAGATCTAGGCTGAAACCCAGGGTAGGCAGTGTCAGCGGGGTCACGCGAGGAGCCGGCCGTGGTTAAGTTGCGGCTCTTGGCCCCAATTTGCTCTCCGGAAATCGAAGAAATCGAGCACAGGGCGGGTCAATCATTGTGAAGTCTGCAAAGAATCGGGAACCTGTGGATCACGAGCTAGATATGGCTCTTTTCATGAGTACTCAGGTATCATCTAAAGGGGCCATTTTTATCTTCTCTGTGACTTTCCAATGTTAATGTACGCAAAGCCGAAGCAATGCATTGAAATGTTCGTTCTGCCCATGATATAAATATGTTGTGTTTGCAATAGTTTGTGGTCTCTGCAGCTCTTTGGGACTCCTTGTGATTAGGGGCTATACAAATAAACATGACTTGACTTGACTTGCATAGAGGATCCAAATGCAGACACACGTGTCAGACTGCTAGTCTGTAATGTGGACAAGGGGAGTAGCAAAAAGCGCTCTGTGGAGAGAGAGAATTGAATAACAACTTAAAAAAAACACGGTCCATAAAAATACAAGGCTGGATAAGTACAAAGTCTCTAATTACAAATGAGGCATTGAGAGTTTCTGTACAGCAGTGCGGACAGGCATGAACATCAATGATCCGACGTTGAAAGTCGTCCTTATATACAGTAGAGTTCTAATGAACACAAGGAGTGCCCAAACAGGTCATCAGTAACCCAGGTGGTGCCCTATGATAGGCTTTGGTGCACAGGGATGTCACAATGTACGGCAAAGTTTCAACTACAGTTTACACTCACAGTGTCACACCAAAAGGCCCCTGTTCTGTCAATAAAGAATCCTTGCAACTTTTGAAAAACTTTATGATCAAACTCACAGAATTCTGGAAACTGTAAACATCTGAAAACAACAGCCAAGAGCCAAGAGCAATTCCATATCCATGTGCTTCTCATTTGCGTTTATGCAACATTTTACAAAATAACTCTACTCTCACCTTATATTGAGACCACTATTTACGTCAAAAAGGATGGTCAAAATGAGCCTCAATTATTTTAAGTGGTGTATTTGATTGATATAGGACACAGGCTCTGGTATTATTATTCATCAAACCTCATACAGTGAAATAAAATGTGCTGATGAATTTGCTTTTGTCCAGAGAGAGGGTTTCGTGATTGCGTTGAACTTTGTTTTAAAAGATACGGTAAAGCACTCGAGAGAGAAAAAACAATAATACAAATTTAAATATTTCACTTTTATAGCTCTTTGAGTCAAACAGGTCCGCAACCCCTGCTCTGTGCTTTTGCTTTAAGAGTAAGAATAAAGACTCTTTCAAGAAATCAAACCAAATGACAGAAAGACCGCCAAGGAACACAATTTCTTTCTCTTGCACTAATTCCTCTCATCTGCCTAAATGAGGAGGGGGTGGCGTGTGTGTTTGTGAACGTGTGCTACATAGGGGGGTGTCAAGGATTAGGCTGTCCTGTCTGGACATATGTCTCTTATAATCGCACTACAAGGGCTGTTCCTTGTATTTGTCTGCCTGCCCACAGTGGATCTTTTAAATGCCAGGTCTCACGGAACACCAATGCACTGGACAAAATTCAAATGTACCCTCCCTCCTACAATGACGAACTAAAAACACCAATTGAAGTACTGTGGCCCCTCTGAATATGTGATCAATTTATTCCGGGATCAAATTCGTAGAATTTCTCGTATCTCGAGTACAGTCCTCTCATGTTCTCTATGCAAGTTCAAAATCCATTGATGCCTTCTCTCCTTTTTTGAGTTTCTTCTAAACTATGAACCTATCACTACGAAAGAAAACATGAGAGATGAAGTAAAGATAAAGAAAACAAAAATGACAAAGATTATACGACACATGAATAAAACAAGGAATAAAAACAATAATAAAAGAGACAAATATGAAGATATGGATGCTTAATAAAAAGAAAGGGCTCAGGGAGGACAGGTAGAAAAGCTTGGAATTTTCTTATCCTGGGGATTTGAGTACAGTCCTCTCATGTTCTCTATGCAAGTTTAAAATCCACTGAGGCCTTCTCTCCGTTTTTGAGTGTCTTCTAAACTATAAACCTATCACCATGAAAAAAAAAAAAATAGAGGAGGTAAAGACAAAGAAAACAAAAATGACAAAGATAAAAACAACACATGAATAAAAAAAGGAATAAATACAATAGTAAAAGAGAGAAATATGAAGAAATAGATACCTAATAAAAATAATGGGCTCATAGAGGACTGGTAGAACAGCTTGGAATTTTCTTAACTTGAGGATTTTAGTACAGTCCTCTCTTGCTCTCCTTGCAAATTCAGAATTCATCAACGTCTTCGCTCCTTATTTTGAGAGTCTATTAAACTATAAACTTACCACACAAATTATGATATGTTTTTTTATTTTGCAGTCCCAGTTTGTTTTTGTACCATTGAATGAATCTTCATCAGATTTGAACATTAATGAGGTGCCATCATCTCTCTGACATTTTATGGAAATCGCAGACGAAACACATCATTTCAGCCTCTAAAATGCAATCAAACGATCCAGAAAAATAAAACTAATGTGGAAAAAAAAACATAAGCAAGTGAATAACATTGTGCGAGCTTAACTGCCGCCGTGAGAAGAGCTTATCTTGCCACCGCAGCTAATATGAGCTTCTCAAACAGATGAAAGGCTTTCTCTAATTTTTTTTTGTTCATTTTCTCCAGGCAATTTTTTTTAGAGTGGAGGGGATAAAAAAGGAGAAAGAGAGAGGAAGAGAAGGGATGGCAAGAGCCGTATTGGTCTATTCGATGACGAGTCACAACGGGCTGCAGCCAATAGTAGAGTGCAGGCTCCATCGACTCAGGGCCTCAGCAACAACATGACTATGTCGAGTTCTCACTGGCAAAACCGATGTGGGCTTTAATGCTTAGCAAATGATCCGAAAAAAAACCCACTTTGTTTGCATATTTGTTTGCCTTATTTGTAAATTGTATTATAGGCATTGTTTTAGCATTTTTTAAAGGTTTTTAAATATATGTCTGAATCCTCTATGACGTGTCAAAAGAAACAAATAGATAAGATATTTTTTGTTGAAAGGCTGTCGAAAAGGATTGTTTACAACAACAAATACATACGTTAGGGTTAAAGGTTAGTAGAAACTCAAAATAAGGAGAGAAGACTTGAATGGAATCAGAACTTGAGAGAAGCCTTCTGATATGTCCAATCCTTTCTAAAAAGCCTTCGCTTTAGCCCTTATTAATACTACATATCCTAGGTTACAAAAGCAGTAGCCCCCTAAAGGGTGTGGATTTCAAAGAAGAGCATCGTGATTGCCCGGATGCGTCGACAATGTCAAAACGGTAAACAACAGAGCACATAAATGGTCAGAATAACAAACTGGCATACTATGAAACATCCTTAAAAACATTTATTAAGGGTTTTAAATTTAAGACTGTATCTTCTATAAATGTATTTTCCAGAGTAAATAAATAAACTCCCATTATTTTACTTTTTTGGATGCTTGTTAGGACAATAAATTTTGCATTTTTTTTATAATTGCATAGGCCTTGAAAATTGTATGTATTTAAAAAAATGGTGTTGTCAATACTTTGATAAAATCATGAGTGATTCATTCACTAATAAAAAAGTACATTTTATTCCCTATAATTATTAAATATCATTATCACGATGGCTTAACTGATTCAATCGGCCTATTCATCCTACTGTTATTTTTTTTCAATTGTATTTTCTCTCTTTTACATGTTCATCCTGGAGTGCCATGTTTTACAATGTTCAATACAGTGTTATCAACAACAATAAACACAATTATAATTCGTATCAGACATAAAGATTGAGTACTGGTATTATTTTTGATAGATTTTGGCAAGTATCAATACCATTTTTTGTATCGGCCTGTATTAGGAAATATTTTGAGGTGTTGTAGTCGCTGCACTCGCTATATTCGTCGCAGTATGATAGAAAAAACTACAAAAGTATATGTGCCTGTTAACTTCTAAATACAATTTTTTCACCGATCAACCAATAGGAAGAAAGCTCAGGCATTTGGGCCGCCTCCTCATTTCAAAACCTTTTTTGTAAATGAATGACGAAATACACTACAAAAAATATGACAAATTACCAAAATAAATACATGAAAAAATAAGTGACAACATGTATTAATAAATGGCCTTTGTGTCAAATATTTCGGAATTATGTGATTATTTACATACATTTCTTTCTCTTGTTACTTACCCAACATACTCTCTAATAATCTTACTTTATCGATTAGGTAGTAATCACTTAAACTTACTAATTAATTTAATCCAGTTTAAGGCCTGCTGAGTATTTATAGCATCTTTCACATCACACAGTGGGAAAAAGCACACATCAGCCAGCGTGACGCGAAGATGTCCAGTGACATTTCATTTCTTGCCTGTCAGTTGCTTTAAATCTCTCTAGGACATGGGGGAGGGGAGTGTATTTCACACCTAGGCCTTCAATAGTGCTTTGTCTGAATCAATCCAACCCTCAATAGCGATTTTCTTGGCTCTAAAACATTACTGCAGCAACAGCTGTGACATATAAAAAGCCCCCATAATAACTTCATAAAATTTTCTAGGAAGGTAACCACGTTTTACTCGTCCAAAATTATTTTTATTTGTGACAAAATCCATCATATTTTCTTTTCTCAAAAAGATTTAAATTACTCGTGCAGATTATCCATGCACTTCAATTTCATCAAGCAGTTATTTTGTATCGCCATCGAAGCTAATGCTCAACTGTCCTGTAATAATTATGTAACTCTGGGCTTAGAAGATGTGTTTGACTGAATCAGTGACGCAGGGATTTTTTTTTCTTCAGCTATTCGTTGTGATACTTTTGTCACCGCCCCCTCGACAATCACCATTTATGAAACCGCTGACGTTTTGTTACGCCTCCAAGAAAGGCCACGGTGTTGCCAAATCGAAATCTAATTGGCTAAACCGTTATCATCGTTTATTTTATGCCTCTAGGCCTGCAGAACTGATTGTGAAGGCCTCCGGATATATTCCTGGCCCTGGCAATAAGCGCTGGCTGAAATGTGATTGGTTAAATTCTTAAATATGAAAGCACACATCTGGAACCATCACAACCAGCGTAATAAGTCTTCAAGGACAAAATATATGATACATGAATTACGTGATCCAGATATTTTTAGGCCAGCAGAGAAGGCCTTGTTAAACCGGCGATGCTGCAAAAAGATCGACGTCTGAATCCGCATTCACGCTCAAGTCGGGTTTTTGCTCCTCTTTCTTTCTTTTGTCCGCTTCCTTGGCGGCAGAGAGGGAAAAGGGGGGTGTATTGAGGAAAGAAGGCCGTGAATAAGCAGAGTGAGTGCATGGACGGCCCCCTCTGTCTGTCAAAGACGCTGCGGCAGCTGCATGCACGCGATAAGAGCGACCATTCACGGTCGCCACCCCCTCCCTTTCTCCCCCCAGCCCCCTCCCACATAACAAGACCCACACACCTTCTCTCTTTTCTCCTGACACATGCATACACATCAATGCATGTCAACATTCTGCAATATTCACTGCCAAATATTCGGGAAACGGCAATCATGTACAGTGCCGTGAAAAAGTACTTGCGCTCTTCCAGAATTCTCTGTTTTTTGCATATTATCACTCACAAAGGACAGAGACTACTCACGGAAATACAAAATTTCATGTAACACTTTAAGTCATTCATTTTTGAAGCACCCGTTTCATTTTATGTATCCATCTAGTTATTTATTTGTTTGAATACATAAATAATATAGATATGAAGAAGTGCGGAACATAAAAGAACTTTACCAGACAAAGAGACATCGAGCCTTCTTTATGTCACAAAAGCAAATGACAAAACGTCATCGCCACTATGTTTTTTCAACAAAAATATAAAAGCCACAGGTGATGCAATGTGATACTACAATTTTTTTAATAAAATAATATTTGCCTACTGATTTAGGATTCGGTATTTGTATTGTCACAAGCTGTTCCCCGTAAAGACTTAGGTCCAGCTCATCTCTCTCGCTTTATACCCAAAAACAACAGCGACCAGATGATGAAGGTGCTGTATCTGAGTCCGATCAGGAGGCTTCTTTTGCTATCCATGGAACCCATGTTTCCTATGGGGGAGCAAACCCCTGTCCCCCAAAAAACGGCCTGGAGAGGGAAGGGTGCCACCAGGCTACATTTACCCAAGACACAACTCAGGAAGTGGAGCCCCTACTGCACAGGTTAAGGGATTTGTAACCCATCATGCATAGTTTAAAGTTTTCTTTGCAGATTTTACATAAGTGAATTTGTCATTAAGGGTGGGGTGTTTTGTTTGATGTGTCCTTAAAAAGCTTTTTTTCTCTCATCAAGTATGCGTTTTTAATGCCTAACTAAGTTCAAATACCCTCTATGCTTTATTTTCCACTGACCCGATCTGCTTTCATCTTACTTAAAGCAAAGCTGTTCGGGGAGGAAAACATTAGGTAGGAGGAATATGTGTTAGGGAGAGTGCTGGACATTGCCGTCATGCTCGTCCCCGTGGGTTTCTTTTCTCTAGATTTGGCTGATTTTATGTAAAAAGTGCACATTTATTGGATAGGTTTTTCTTTTTTGAGTAAATCAATATTGTTTTTGTTTATTACCTACTAAACAATAAGCACTCTCCATTTAAAAACGATTTAAAGTGTCCTCTGATTAAAAACAAAGAGTAAGTAATTGTAAATACTGACAATATTTGAGGAATTACAGTATACATTCAGTATATCTCACTCCAATCACTCAAATCTATAATTAATATTTAGTCCGCAATATATCTACAGTAAGTCCAAGTAAAATGGAGAACTTTCAAAAATTGTTTTTTCTTGTTTTTATGGCTAATCTGTTTCTTGGCATAGTGCCAGATTTGGCATCAGTCCAGGTCCTGAGAAAGCAGTATCGCTACCGACTTACCCAACCCCAAAACACGCACATTATATATTATATATTATATAATGTGAGTGTATATATAAATATATATATATATATATATATATATATATATATATATATATATATATATATATATATATATATATATATATATATATATATATATATATATATATATATATATATATATATATAAAAAACTTAAAACAACTCAACATTTATTTATTGAACTATATCCAATACCATGCAAATATTCTACAGCAATGCTGCATATTATTGTTTAAACTAACTGTACAAATAATGCAAAATACAATAAATATGAGCAGATATGCCAGGTGGTAGTTTCATAAAAATACTAAAATGTTGACAGATATGATTTGTTTTAAAGGTCTCCGGTTGGGGGAAAACTTTATAAACAAAATGTACTGTTTAACTTCACATTTAAGGGTAATGAATGAGATTTTTCTACCTGTAAGTCTACCCTTGTAAATGTGAATGTGCTTATAATGATATTAAGATTAAAAACAAAGATTTATTTTGGCTTCGACTTAAATATCTCAGAGTCATATTATATTCAGTACATCTTTACAAAATAGTTTTAAACAATTTTCAATCTCATCAGTTACGGAATTATGTCATTTCATACCAGAAATTTTCGTCAAGGGGCCATTGTCGCAATAAATGAGTGACAGTTTCAGGATCTGCAGAACATATCGATATTGAATCTTTTTGCAATGAGAATTATTCTATTCACATTTCTGGCCTTTAGTTTGTTAATATGTACCAGTTGTGTAACAGCAAGACCTTTTACAGTCAATTAATTGTATACATTTCTTGCAGACAGACATCCCATATGGAACAATCACATTTTCCTTCTGTAAACAGGGAATAACATATACCAAATTGTGAAGAAATAAAGGAGACTTTGCTGTTTATCAAAGATTAAACAGTTAAACAGTCTCTTCCCCCTGAGATCCGTTCTGCAACCTCAGTGGAAATGTTTAAATCTAAGCTTAAAACACACTTCTACTCTATAGCTTATGAATAACCTATACTTTTCTTGGACAACATCTCTGTATTCTTTTTGATTGCAACATCCTTTGCTGTCTGGTAATCCTGAAAGGGGGATGCCACATGTGCGGTCCCTTCTCAAGGTTTCTTCATTTTCCTCATATTGAGGTTTTTGAGTTTTTCCTTGCCCTCATGTTGGTCCCAGATCAGGGGATGGTGTAATAATAGTCAGAAAAAATAGCCTGTGTAATAACCTGTAAAGCCCTTTGAGACTCTTAGTGATTAAGGGCTATACAAATAAAAATGACTTGACTTGACTTTTTTTTGCCTTTTCATTGCCCCTAGAAAGGGCTATTTTTGACCTGTTTAATATCGGTTTCCAGTTGCGCTCCCGTCTATCTTAGTCCTGTTTATTATTCTCTCCAGTTTTCATTCCGGTCTAGTTTGTCCTGTTTTATTTCGATATTCTGTTTCATTATCAATCCTGTCTGTCCCGTCCTGTCCGGTAGCGACCCCATCAGTCCGATATCCACTCGGGTAATTGGTATCAATCCCGTTGGCCTCTGGCTTCCTATCATTTCACACCAGACTGCTGCCTAACGTGCATGACTCCCCATTTCCAGTAAAATAAAAGGCTTGTGTGAGAAACGTCACGCGTTTGGGTCCTGATCCCGTTCCGGTTCCTGACAAGCAAATTAAAAATGAAAAAAACAAAGAGAACAAAATTTGTATTGAAAATGTTTTGTGTCATTCACAATACAACCAATCATAAAGGATCCTAAAACATAGAAAATTGATTTATTTTCATTTAAAAATCTCTCGTTGTTACCATATTGTGAGACATAACAATAGAGACCAATATCGAATTATAGATTGATCAGAAATAAAACCAAAAACATGCCACTGTGATTTTTCAGTGCTGTGATTAATTATGGAGCCTCCACGCTGCCCTGCCCAAATGTAATTTTCCCATCATGCATTGTAGCAACTGCAGCTGATTTAATGCACAATATATTGATTTTCCTCCGCATTCTTGTTTTTCCCTCCCTGCACCCTTGTATTTATCCATCTAAGCTCCTGCTACTGGCTGTGAGCAAACAGCTCACAAGACGCAGTGAAATTATAACAGTATAAGTATATATAAATGTGGAGGACGGGCTGCATGTTTGATGTGTCTGTCGGAATAATCACGCTTTTTCCATTGGCCACACGACCCATTTTTTGGATGTGAATAGCAAGAGCCCCAGCCAATCCCCAGGAATGACAAACGATGTAAAACGTCAAAATTCCGCCCACCATTCCTCCAATCCTGTCCACCAGAAGAAAAATAAGGGGGAGGCCGAGTCTCCCACTCCTCCGGCTACACCCATCTCACAGGGACCAGGAAAACCATTATCCGCCCACTGCCTCGCTCAAGGTTGTGCTGTAGCCAAATCAGTAATCACAAAGCAGGAAAAAAAACTGAAAAAGAGGTTTTAAAAAAGGATTTCAAGATTATATTAAGTTTCCTTGCTCTTCCTCTCAATCTCTTTCATAATGTCAACATTTACTGTGAAATCCCCTGCCATCTAGGACCATTATCCATCTCCTGACAGTATCCATAGAGAAACCAAAGGCTTGGGGAGCAACGAAATACATGTAACGTCGCTACATAATCAGGATACCCCCCAAAAATTATTGTGTTATGTTACAGTTACCGGAAAAAAAGATGTATTTAAATTATAGGCATAGCTTCCAAAAATAAGGATGACTTTGCAGGATTATAATTTTATTTAAAAGCATTTCATGTCACACACTACGGAGGACAATTTTAAGGTCCTGTTGTCATGATTACCTATGTAAATCACCTGTACCCTCATTTGGCGCCAACCGCTGATTGGCTCCTTGTTCTTATTTAAACCCAGTCCTGTCACTCTCCTGTTGTCAGTCCGCCTGCGAACTTCTGTTGATACAAGGCAAGCCTTTTTTGACCCTGACTCCCGCCTGTCCCGTTTTAGCTCCCGTTTGTCTCCGGCTACGACCTGTTTTGATCTCGACCACGTCTGCTCCCCTGTTCCGGCTTACGACCCATTTTTGATCCCGACTACGTCTACTCTCCCGTCCTGGCTTACGACTCGTTTCCGACCCCGAACACGTTTTTGCTCTCCCTGTCCCGGCTACCGACCTGTTTTTCCATCCCTGACACCGCCATCGCTCGCTACGGAAGATCCACTTCCGTATTCGGATCACAATCTGAGTGCGACAGCGACTTGCTTCCCGTGTCCAGCAAACACCGGATTGTTGGCGCAGCCCTTCCTCTTTCTTTTAATAAAACTGGTGGTAAACGTTACGCAATTGGGTCCTGATTCCGTTCTGGTCGTGACATCAGTCTGTGTTAGCTTTAAACTAATTTTATTATTTTCCTTGTTCGCACTTGCTTTGTTAACATATGCCGGTCGGGCTCTCTTTCTGCAGTCTCATTTAATTCACACTCAGCACACTCAGGACCCACCCGAGGAGCTGCCCAAGGCGCCTGACTGAAAAACATGACTATAAGACCAAAAGCGTCACAAAACTAATGTAAAAATGCCATTTGATTAAACTGCAATAACAAGACGACATTAACAAATGAAATAACATGAAATGAAATGATGAATGCAATTTAATGGCTGAGAGCATGTGGCCTCTTCCAATGTATCCTTTCAAGCATTCATTCATTCACTTCATGCACTCATTCACACGTGTCTTACATTTACACATACATTAGGCACTCATAGATTAATTGTGCCTTTCATAATTTCAATTACTGACACTAAAGGGACAGAGAGAGATGACAAACAGTCCCAAAGTGTGTAAAATTTAAAAAGATAAAAATTGTGTGTTTAAAACAAAATTGGGTTCCGGATGTACTTTTAATGTGAACTAAAGAAAAGCATATCGCATCCGCCATGTGGAAGAGAAAGTTTTATTTTTGCTCAATACACGATGCTACGTGGTTAAAATGTAAGCACTTTTTGTTGGACTACAAGCAACTAGGTCAGGGGTCGGGAACCTATGGCTCGCGAGCCATATATGGCTCTTTCTATGAGTATCTGTGGCTCAGAGACCAATTTGATTGCATGCAAAATTTCTCCATCTTGTTCAAAACCGGAGTTGTCTATCCTATCCAAGTACACGTAAAGCCAAACCAAAGCTAAAAGCGAGGGTAACACTTCGCAGTATATATAGGTCGCCGGTTCGCGCCTCGGCCGAGTCATACCTAAGACTTATAATATTGGTAAAATGGCGGCGCCCTCTGTTGGCTGCGGCTGCATCGGCTCGCTACAACAGGTCAGGTGTATCGACATTTCGTTCTTACAAAGAATGACAATACTAAGGAAATTATTAATATTATTATTATATAGGGCACGTTTTTCACTACAATTTACAGTCAAGGTGTCACACAAAAAAAGGGGGAAAAAAAACTTGTTTTGGCTGTACAACGCTAAATAATCCTTTATTTAAAAGTTCACTATATAATCTGTGTTCAGTGTTCAGATACTTTATGATGAATCCACAGAACTGTAAATACGCCAAAACACCGGAAGAGAACTTAGTCATTTGATTGGGTGAGTGGGAGGGATGGGTGGAGCTATGCAAAAAGTACAAGCATTCCCTCCCATCTCTCGCCAAAGGTAAGCACATAAGGCTCCCTATTCTCAGAATGTTGGGACGTTTTTACAAAATAAATGCTTGCATCTGGTTTTGAAACCAATATGTATGAAAAAAAGGGTCAAAAGGAGTTTAACCGATCTTGAGTAATTGCAAGAAAGAGACAAGTTTAAAGTGGTATGTTTGTTGAATTTGGGACAGGGGCTCTGGCATTATTCTCTTTTCATAATTTTTATCAAATCATCAAAAATAAATGTGCTGAAGACTTAGCTCTTGTCTGGGGCGCCCGTTTAGCAATTTAGTAAATTTGTCTCATAATATATGGTGTGGCTCTTTCCCAAAATAAAATTAATATTTTTTGCTTTTATGGCTCTTTGAGTCAAAAAGGTTCCCGACCCCTGAACTAGGTGATCTCAGTTTCCTTTTATTTCTTTTTCAATGTTAAATTGAACTGATGTTCAGCAAAATTTAGTAATTTTATTTATATTACATTCATTTTGTCTTTTTATTGCCATACTTGGTATTGAGAGAAATAATATACGGAGAAATAATAAAATGCATATATTAATCTAATATGACATTATTCTGGGTAAAAATACAAATTTCCTGCCAAATTTCCCCCCCTTGTCATCAATGAACTTATAAAAATACTTCATTTGAAGTTTAACATAGCTTACAAGAGGTAAAAGCCAGCATTGTCTTTAGTTATTTATCAAACATACAGGTATATTATAAAACCAGAAACAAGTCACGTTTAATTGTTTAGCCTTAATCACAAAAATCTTAAAGGGCTGCACAGACCACCATTGCAACATCCCCTGATCTAAAACCTACTGTCAGAACCCAAACAGACGGTGGACCCAGACGCGTAACGTTTTCACACAGGCTTCATTTTACGGGGGTGGGGCAGTCATGCGCGTGAACACAAACGCCAGTGATTGCTGATACTGGATACTGGAGCAAGATACCGGACAGGACGGGGCAGACGGGATCGATACTGGATGCTGATACTGGAGCAAGTTACCAGTCAGAATGGACCAGATGGGATCGATACTGGATACTGGATACTGGAGCAAGATACCGGATAGGACGGGACAGACGGGATCGATACCTGATACTGGATACAACATCAGGATACCGGACAGGACAGACGGGATCGATACCGGATACTGGTTACACGAGCAAGATACCGGGCAGGGTCAAAATACACGTCAAGTGCAGAGGTTCGTTGCCAGACTGACCAGGAGTGAATGAGAGCACTGAGTTTAAATAGGAGGGGAGCCAATCAGGCAACCAGCAATAGCTGACGCCAAATGAGAGAGCCCAAGTGAAGGCAATGGGCAACCGTGACACCTACATGAAGGCAAGGAAAAACAAAATTGGCACCACCGGACATACACAGTCAACATCAACATTAATATAATTAAATATGAAATATATAAATCCATGTCAAAAGAGAAATTGTGCAAAAAATGATATCAACTATCACCAAAATTCAGTTGGACCACGCATATCATCATATAGTATTAAGCACATTAAAAAAAAAAATCAAGATTGATAGTTTAGCCAACATTTTAACCTCAGTTATTTGATGTTGATAATTGATTTTGCCCAGAAAATTCAGCCATATTTAAAGCATAGAATGTCAGGAGAAAAAAAGAAAAAAAAAACAGTAAAACTAGTGGTACAGAATCTGATCCCCAGTGAATTAGACAATTTTAGATATCCTCATCTCAGATTTCAAATATCCCCCTTAAGCGAGAATGCACAAACTATAAAACATTTGTTCCAAAGTTTGATGAGGGCATCTAAACCTCAGATGCACGCCATTAATGTTACCCATGGAAACAATAGCATTGAGTGTTTTCATTCTGTGAAATCTAATAAAGCTGGTTTTAGTATGAAAGTGTCATTACAGTTATTTCATGACAGCCTGTTAAATTTTAAATGAATGGATGGAAATTCCAACTCGCTATTTCTATTTATAATTGCCTATTTCATTTGTACTTGTTCAAGTAATGGAACTATTATTACAATGTAACATTTATAATACCCTGATAAGTTTATTCAGTTTTTAATATCGGACACCTGCAAAGAAGATTGCATATGATGCCAGTTTGTCATGTCGACTATTATTGTGCACTGTTGTTTGTTGTTTTGACTCTTATGCACTGTTTACATCATCGTGACTATCAACCAATAATGTTGCCGTTTTTTGATTTCCGCACCCTTTAAGGTGGATTTGCTTTTGTAACTTAGAAGATTTAATTTAAAGGAAGGGCACAGGGGAGGACTCTTAGAACAGGTTGGAATTTCTTATCTGAGGTTCTGGCTCTATCCTGTTCTCTTTGCAAGCTGAAAATCCATTGATGTATTATCTCCTTATTTTGAGTGTCTACTAAATTAAAAAACCTGTCGTTTTATTTAAAAAAATGTTATAGGCGGTGTTGTAAGTCAAACTTTTATTCTTTGTTCTCGTCCAGGGGAGAATTGACACCGTTTAGTTTTAGGTTATAATCAGGACGATCATTTTACATTTTCAAAATGACTGAATCAAAGTAGGAAATAATTGACAATCATGAGCATGGTAGTTGTTTGAGTGACCTAGCTAAGACATACGATCTGTCAACATCTCCTGTTTTACGCTATTGAATTTGGAAAGATGTCATCAAGGCTATAAAACCGGCCAGGGGCGTGACTGTTCTTTCAAAATTACGAACCAATATTCTTAACAAGATAGAAAGAGTTGTTATTGTGGATACGTAACAACGAGCTAGCGAGAATAGGCGACACGAAGAGCAAAGGTTGCAGTCTTATCTAAAGGCACCGAAAATTAGTACAACCAGTGTGGATTTTAATTCCCTCCATGGCTCCAAGAAGACGACCGTCTCTGTTTTGCATGAACAAGCAGCGAGTGCAGGTTGCAAAGCCACAGAACAGTTTTTGCAACTCTTCGCTTCATTAAAATAAAAGAAAGAAAATAAAAACAGTATACTGCAATGAGCATGTTATTTGAAGTTACTGTACATTTAATTTTAATTGTACAGTTTCTTGTACAATTTCCTCCACATATTTTATTTAATCAGATTTATCTTATTTTTGTATTTTTAATGTTAATTTATTATATGTGTTTAGAGGAATCAGTAGGGTTCACCGGGATGCTTTGGGAAGTTAAGAATGGGTCAATTACTTTTTCATTATTTAATATCTGGAATATTTGCTTGTTCCATGAGCTATTCGAGCTACAAGCACGATCCTGTAATGAATTAAGCTTGTATGAAGAGTGACCACAGTATTTCAAACGCAGTTGATTTCTGCCTACATAAAAGCAAAGACGACTGCAATGAAGGGAAGGAGAACCAAGAAAAGGGAATGTGATGGCTCTGATGCTTAGCGGTTGGTGCGTGTGCCGCATGAAAAGGGATTTTTTTTTTTTTTTTTGCAGGGGGGGCTTGTAAAAGTGAGCTTGTGTCTGCAGTGGTGCCGGGGGGTAGGTGGGGGTTGGCGGGGACTAGGCGGGGGTCGGATCCCTCTTGGACCTACTGCTACTGAATTTAGAGCAGGCGGTATCAGGCCGAGGAAAATGACTACAAGGCCTTCTTAGTGACTGCAGCACAGGCTCCACCTGGGGAATGGCTCGGCTTTGGTACCTTTGCTCTAAAATCATGGAAGAGTGTATGTACTGGTAGATCATGCATCCAAGGGTTGAGGACATGCTGCTGCAGTGGTTTATGGCCCAATTTTTTTTTTTAGTATTTTTTTTTTTTTTAACTTTTTATTTCTCACAGCAATTTTGACAGAGGTTTGATTATGGCCCAATTTTTAACCCGTCAAAATGAAGGACAGCCTTAAAACTTTCCCGTCAACTTTAAAAAAGAAAAAGCTGCCTGTCAACATAACCTGTGCATACACATAAATATAAACTATGTAAATGTTTATACAGTGTTGTTTAACTTACAAAAGACAGCCTTTACTTTGTTCTCTTAAATCACCTCTCCTCTTGAGTCCTCACAAATAAAATATTTGATTTTGGGTTTGCTTCGCGATCGGTCCTGCAAATCAAATTGATTAGTCGGGCTTGGACTTTAATACCTGCTGGCCTGGGTCAGGCTAAAAAAATGTTTGGCCCCATCTTACCTCTGCCGTCTTGCAATTTGTTTAATTAAAAGCGTGATTGTCGTTTGATATTGATGTGTCTTGTTTTGTCACTATTCTAGTATTAAATACACACCACAATCCCAGAACACTAAAGAAAACAATTTACCCCAGTAAAATTGAGCATTTACTACCATTTTGAATATATTTTTTTAAATCATCACTGTATTAAGACTTTAACAAATATGACTTTTGGGGCCCTATTTCATGATCAACTTCGCAGTTTTTTGTTAGTTCAGTATGTAGATTGTAAGAATGTGTTGGTTGTTAAGATATAGTCCAAACGCCAACCCAAACCCCTCAAAGAAATGAAAAATGTATGAGTTTACATTTAAGATATCCACGTACCTGATGAATGAACTGCCTGAGGCTGCGATCATGACTTTAGGCCCGTAGATGGCGGCAGAAATAATACTATTTGAAATTCTGGATAGATGTTTATTAAATGTATTTATAAAATAAACCAAAAAAATCAGTAAAAGTACAATGTGTAACATTTGACCACTAGACGGCGAAGGCACTGCATTGTCTAATGCGAACGAAAACCAGTACCAAATGACCGCAGCGTAGCAGCAAGATGCCAGATAAAAATCGCGGTGACTATTAAGTATGGATTCTGATATGTAAAAGAAATACAAATATCACGACCTGTGATTATTTATAAAAATTAACATTAGTATGATAGTTATTGTATTTTTACCTATTATTCAAGTAAATGTTTTTGGACTGAAAAACAATTTTGGGACCACTATTAGGTATTTAATATTACAAGTTGTCCCTTTAAAACAAGTGAATTTATCTTATCTACAAGAGTGTGGATAATTTTGCTCATTTTAAGAAATACTTTCTGCCAACAATGGAAAAAAAAACTTAAAATTAGGTGGACTAGTTTTTTATATATGGTCGTATTTAAAAGGTTGGCCAAGATTTCCTTTATAAATCATGATATTTACCCGGATGGTGTTATGAGTGCACTGCAGGAAAGAGGTCTAAATATAGTGGAAGCTAGAACTCTTGTTGGGGATAGGAATGAGTGGAGAGGTGCTGTAAAAGGATAGTGGGATGTTTAGACGTGTTCTAAGGGATGGGCAGGGCACCTGTTTGATGCGGCAGGGGTAAACCAGTGAAAGCGTCAGGCCCTGCTTTTGTACAGAAGAGTGTGTTGTGTCACCCTGACCCGAGTGACATGGCCGCTTTCCCGTGTCCCGTTTCATCTGGAGGGACGAAAGCATGACCAACTTGGGTGCTGAGGTGCTTAACTTGTTGGCCATGGTCCAAAAATTTGTGTGTGTGTGTTTCTTGCTACTTTTCCCTTCTTTTATTTTCTTTGTTTTTGTGTGTGTTTGTCTTGCTGTCGGTCACCCCTCTCTAGGGATATGACCAGGGTAGCTAGCTAGCTAGCTAGATAGAAAGCTAGATAGCTAGATAGATATTTACCTGAAATTGCTGATTTGAACAACCATCATTAATAAAGGAAAATCTTGAAAATCATCAAGGGTGCCTAAACATTTTTATACGACTGTATTAATTTTCTTATTTTACTACATATACAAGAACAGTATTTTAAACTAAGAGAACATATACTTAATATAGGCATATTTTTCGGCCTAGCAGAATGTATTGTTTGCTTTTTTGAGGCATTTTTCTTTTCAGAAAAAAAAAAACTAGAAAATGTTACTGTAGCCACCTCTAAGATCTACAATGTATTTTTAATTATTTTTTTCTGTACCTAATGGATGTTCTTGGAAGCTTGTTGGTAGCCCCTGCAACAATTCTAAATGGTCTGTGTCCGGCGAGGGTTGTAAAAGATACATGCACATCGTGTTCCAAACCCAAAAGCCAGAGTCAATTATTCATGTTAAGAGACAAAAGTGATATTTTAAAACTGCAATTGTTTTTATATTACCATAATAAATGAAAGGGAAAATTTTGCGGATGCTGTTGTAACTGGGATGTTAGTTGCGGTGCAGAAAAACATGTATTCTCAAAAACACAAAGTGCACCTAAAACATCTGTGTACTGGAGTAGAGTGAGAATGGTTGGATGAATGCACTGAGACGTGAATAAAGAACATTTTCTCATGGGTTCATAGGCTTCCGTCATCCATTATTTACATTGGAGAAGAGCGAAAGATTAGTGGTCGGATTATTTTTCTGACGTTTACAATGCCCATGGTTACAGATGTGATGTTTTTCTCATTGGATGATAAACTCTTTGTCTTGATAGGTGATAAACATCAATACAAACATAGCTGAATATAAATAACAAATACAGTAGTGATGTGTTGTTGGTGAACATAACCGCTCTATGAAGTAAAAGACCAAAGCGAGCTCCCCACCAATAAAGAGCTCTCCCTTCAAGACACTGTTTTTCACTTGTGATTTGTCAATTCGATTTTTCTTTCAGAGATTCTGTGTTGTTGACTTTGAATTGGTTGATAAAGTGAAAAGTTTTCACAAAAAACATCTGTTGAGCCATTTGGGAGTCAAAAGAACTGGCTTGTTTTAGGGAGCCGATAAAAAGAACCAGAATTCCTATCACCAAAGAACTGTTGAGTTGGAGAACATTTAACATATAAATTTAGAACAATGGCAGCGCAGTGGTTAGCGCATGTGCGGCACAATTCTGAGGTCATGAAAACAAACTTTCCTGTGCAGAGTTTGCATGTTCAGATTCAGATTTACTCTTGTCATTCGTGTACACGTGTATACAGAACGAAATGTCGATACATCTGACCCGCACAGTTTCTTTGAACGTCAGCCGGGATAGATAAGATTGACCATGTCTTCGTCAGAATTTTAGCGCAGCAGTTCGTCATCTCGCGGTTCGATGCCAGTTGTTAAATGGTCCAGTTTATTGTCCAGAGAGCGAACGTTGGAGAGGAAAATGGATGGGAGAGGCGTTTTGCAGGGTTTAGCCTTTAGCCTAGCTGTAAGCTTGGCCCGACAACCTCGCTTCCTTGTCCGGCGGTCACGCGGCTGTCTTGCCACTCTGCTTCGCTGCTTTGTAGGCCGCTGGGTCTTGTTGACATAGCAGTCCGTGGCTAATAAACACTCCCGAGTGGTCGTAGCACCGAGCGCTTGATGTCTGGATGATCGCATATCCAGCAAAAAAAACTGCGATCGTATCTTAATCTGCAGTTCGAGCCGACTTTGTGCGCCATCAAAACTGAGTCGAAGACTGGATCTTATGGCCGACGTGTAAAAAAACGCCGATGCAGCCGCAGCCGAACAGGGGCGCCGCCATGATGTTCTCCCTGTGCTTGCGTGGGTTTCCTCTGGGCACTCCGGTTTCCTCCCACATTACAAAAACATCCAAGTGTCAGGACCAGAACGGAGACAGGACCGACTTGCGTTAGGTTTCTCTCAGTTTTATTGGAATAAAGGAAAGGGTTGCACCCACGATCCGGTGATCGCTAGGCCTGGGAAGCAGGTCGCTCTTAACGCGGAAATGGGACTTCCGTGGCGAGCAATGGCGGTGTCGGGAATGGAAAAAACAGGTCAGTAGCCAGGACAGGAGAGCCAAAAAACATGGTCGGGATCGGAAATGAGCCAAAAGCCGGGAGAGGAGAGTAGACGTGGTCAGGGTCAAAAAAATGGGTCGGAGCCGGGAAACAGACGGGAGCAAAAACAGGTGGGAGTAAGGGTCAAAAAAGCTTGCCTGGTGTAAACTGAGGTTCGCAGACGGACTGACAACAGGTGACAGATAGACGTGGGTTTGAATAGTGACAGGGAGCCAATCAGAGTCTGAGGCAGTTGGCGCCAAAGGAGCGGGCACAGGTGACTCACATCGGTAATCACGACAGCAAGTAAGGTTAATTGGCTGGTCCAAATTGTCCCTAGGTGTGAATGAGCAAGTGAGTTGTTTGTCTCTGTGTGCCCTGTGACTGGCTGGCAGAACGTTCAGGGTGTCCCCTGCCCACTGCCTGAAGACAGCTGTGATGGGCTCCAGCACCCCTGCGACACTACTGAGGATAAGCGGTACAGAAAATGGATGGATGGATGTAGAACAATAAATAGTGTCAATTCAGAAAGACCTTTCTAAAAAACTGTATTAGAAGAACATACTAGCTCAACACAATGTCAGGACGCTTTTCTGGAACGCAATTACCATTCTCGGTATCCACTACTTTAATGTGTTCATATCAAATGCAACTCAGATGTCGTTAAAACATGGTGCGTTTCTCCGGTACTTGTTAAAAACAGTTCATGAACTTAAACACCATCCTATCGGTACCTGTTCCCCCTTGCTCGGGATATATCCACAAACCCTTAGTTCAACCGCATCACACACGTCTTTAACCAGGAGTTGGCCTGTTTGTATTGCTCTACAAAGCACAACTCAATACAGTTACGGTGAAAGGTCTCAACCACATAGTGCAATAATTTCTCCCTACTGATATTCTCCCTACCATAAATACTTGTATCTAAGCTGTGTTTACGACTACAGAATAAAATATTGAAATAAGGGGGTAAGTTTAAATGCACAAGTTTGGTTGTGTGTCACCAGTAGCGAATGGTTTATACAAGAACAACAAACCAATGGGAACTTGATGGGTCAAATGTAAGCATATAACTTATGGTCAACATGTTCTGAATTTTGATTGTTTTAGTGGTGAAATGAGTTTTGAAAAACGCCATTCCTAGGAAAAAAAACGTCTTGGACAGTGCTTAGTCATGGAAGAGAGATTTTTTTGGGTGGTTTGAAGCTCATGGACAAATTGGATATGAGGTGTTTTAGCTAAGTGTTCATTTGCAAATATGAAGGCTCTACCACTTCTACATGTTTGTGTACACGTTTTCATCTAATTCTTTCATTATATGGCTATTTTTAAACAGTTTTCGGTGGTTGGATTCAATGTCAGTATTTAGGGTAATTTGTAACTAGATGTAACTGATTTAACTAATTTGTAACTGTTACATTTAGAGTAACGGGCTACTTTATGGTGACAGTAAGAGAATCATGTTTGAAATGAATTAATTCGTAATGGTAACGAGTGGGTTTTTTAGTAATGTGCCTAACACTGGCCAAAGATACCAGTCTGCAACGTACCTTTAAAAGACAAAATCCCCAAAAAAACTGACACCATCATCACAAACAACAACAAAAAGTCGCTCGAAAGCCTTTGGCTTCAATCTAAAAGTAAAACGGTTTTAACTCGTGTCTATTGAGCTTGCTAAATGCCCCACATAAAAATGAATTTGCCCCCCAGGGTTGGGAAACGATCACATGGACAAGTGTTCCATTTAAGCGATTTGAATGATCGGAGCGCTGCAGTGCTTGCTATCAGCCAGAAAAAATGGGTCAATACACTGAGACTAAGTGACAGTTCTAACCAGACCTTGCCGTCATCAGGTCAGACACAATCGCAAACACAGACACAGAAGCTAGCCAGCTCCGTCCGAGCCAGTTCTCGTTTTTAAAGATTTGCACAGATCACAAGAATTTTGTCAGTGAATTCAAACTGGAGTGCAGAAGTCACAATTACACACTACCGTTCAAAATTTTAGGTCACTTAGAAGTGTCTTTAATTCTTAAGAAAAAGCACTGTTGCTTTCAATAAAGAAGAAATTACTGATTTTATAATGCAATATATGGGGCCCATTTCCAGCAACTAGCGCTCCAGTGTTCTAATAATACATTGTGTTTGCTAAAGGCTAAAGGATGATTGGAAAAACCCTTGTGAAACAGCTGAAAACATGTTAACTGGTTAGAGAAGCTATTAAGCAGACCTTACTTTGAGCTAATAAAGGATTCAGAGCATCACATTTGTGGGTGTTATTCAATTTTCGAATGGCCAGAAAAAGAGAATTTCTGTTTAACTCAGCAGTCTATTCTTGTTCTAAGAAATGAAGGTTATAGTGGGAAATCGCCAAGAAATTGAAGATCTCCTCCACAGGTGTGTACTACTCCTTTCAGAGAACAACACAAAAAGGCTTTAAGTAGAAAGAGAAGTGGGAGGTCCCGTTGCACAACCAATCAAGAGAACAAGTCAGTTAGAGTCTCTCGGAAAAGGACACTTGACAGGTCCCTTAACAAGCAGCTTGATAAATAGTAGCTGCAAAAAAACAGTGTCAACATCTGAAGTAAAGAAGTGACTCGGAGCTGCTGAGTGGTAAAGAAAAAGCCATTTCTGAGACTGGCCAACAAAAGGAAGACAAACAATACAGGCAAAAGAAAAAAGACATTGGAAAATTCAATTGATCAATAAAACTGTGACATTTTCATTGAAAACAAAAAACTGTCTGGGTGACCCCAAATTTTTGAATGGTAGTCTACATATGTATTAGCTGTAAGAAATGAACGTGACTTACTCTCGGCATTAATTGACATTGTGTCCTTCTCCCAGGACACAACAGTGATGTAGGCCTCCACTGAGGCGGGGATAATGCACTTGAAGACGGCCACATTGCCTCTCATGGCTTTTTGGTCCTCCACTCGAACAGTGTAGGGTTCCCGTAGGACTGGTTGGGAGGTACAGAAATGCCCATATTAGTTTATTTTACAGTCTACAACATTAATTTAAAAAACATGACGCATGGTGGAAACCAACTTTGATATTAAAACTTGAAACTCAATACACGTGTAATTCAAAAGATATGTTAGGAATCATTGTTGATGTGGAGGTTACATGCTGAACAATGTGGTGGTAAAAGTAGCTGCCATCTTTCAAGGAAAAAGAAAGAAGACAAAAAAGAAAAAAGATAAAGCCATTTTACTCTGTTTTTAATATTGCACCTGCATCAAAGATTGCGTAGAATGCCAGTTCTTTATTTCAAATCATATTTCTCACTGTTGTTCATAATTTTGACTATAATACACTGTTTACATAATAGTCACTATCTACCAATCATGTTACTGTTTTTTTTTTATTTCCCCACACTTGAGGGCGGACCTACTTTTTTTAACCTCTGAAGTTGAATCAAAAGGGCTCTGGAAAATCCTGTTAGAACATGTTGGAATTTCTTAGCTGAAGTTTGTCCTCGCTTTCCTGTTCTCATTGCAAGCTCGAAATTCATTTGACATCTTCTCTCCTTATATTCAGTGTCTACTAAACTATAAACGTAATCCGTATGAAAGAAAATTAATGAGAAGTTGAAGAACACAGATACGTTTAAGACCAGGAATAAGAACTTGCAGAAAAAGGAGGAGACAAAGAAATAACAATATCTCTCAACCAAAATAGCAAATTTTGAAGAGGAATTACTCTTCCCGGCACCAAATACCAAAAGAATCAACCAGGATTCTACCATATGGTGCTGGGTTCTAATGAGCATATTCTATTAAAAAAATAGAACATTTTAATTCTATATTTTTAATCACGAACTCAAGACAAATACTCACGTGGGGCTACAATAGCATGCTTGCTCAGGGCAGAACTAGCATTTAATCTTTAGAGCAGGGTGGGGAACACGTGGTTTTAGAGCCGCATGCGGCTCTTATTCAATAAGAATGCGGCTCTTTGCCTCATCATATTTTCTATATACTGTGGCTTTTTGCCTTGTTTCATGTTAAGTTTTTTTTTTGTATTGAAACAACACGAGAACAATACTTGTCGTATTGTAAGGAGAGGAGTGTGCTAAAGGAAATAATATGTTTTTAATTGTGTGTGTTTGTGTGTGTCTGTCTGTCATGGCAGGTCAGTGTGTGGTGTGGCTCTTTGACTCTCACAGTTAAAAATGTCGTCTCTTTGTGTCAAACTTGTTTGCCACCCCTGCTTTAGAGCATCAAATAGCAAAATAGCCAATAAGGATTTTACCTATGGCCATTACAACATAAACAGGCATTATGATGCAAGTTTGTCATGACAGTAAGTTGATTTTTAATAATAATATAATTGACACAAGTTGTACAACTCAGACTGAAGTAGAATTTGTAGTAAATCAGATTAAGTGAGATTCAAGAGTATCATAAATTGTTTTATTACAAATTAAATAATATTGCCCAATTATCTGTACTTGGAAGATATTTTTTGTCGTCCTTTATCATAACCTGGTTTAATACACCATAAACTAAGCTAGGATGACCCAAAGACTCAGTTTGAGCTTATCGACTGTAATGCGTAAAACAGTGGCACAATTATCAAAGTAATCTGTCATGTGTGCTCGAATCAGAAGTAAGATTTTACGATGAGCCCGACCCTAAATTATTATCCACCTGACATTGTTCTTCTTTGTCTATCTGCCTCCCTCTCGGAAAGTACTGAAACGCGCTACATTCTTAATGACGTAATGCTGCTGTGGTTTATGATCCAAATTTGAACATGTCAATAATAGAAAATTGGTTAATGTAACCTGCAGACACAGAAATAAAATAATGAAATTCAAAAAAAGGTTCATACTGTCTTGTGTAACTTAAATTTTGTGTAAAACACCTCTCCTCCTTCCAAATCATCACAAATGTAAATGAATATGTATATGAAATTTGGAGTTTGCTTCGGACTCCAGCTGCAAATCTAGTGAATTAGTAGGGCTCGGGCTAGGTCAGGCTTTAATACTCCCGGGGCTGGTTTGGATCGGGCTGGATTCTTTAGACCCAATCTTACCTCTGTTCAGAACACTATGGTTCTATGCTCACAATCCAATCATCATTTTACAGAGCTTAAACTTGATAAATTGATCTTAGACGGCAACTATGGTACAAAGACACTCACCGGCCTTAATGTGGACATCTTGGCTCCTGATTCTCCCTGAGGGATTCTCGGCTGTGCAATAGTAGGTGTTATCGTGGATGAGTTTGCTGAAACTGGAAGGGGGAATGTGGAAGATCTGAAGGGTGCCATTGGAGTGCACGTGGCGGATCCCGGGCACATCGTAGATCTCCTCACCGGTGGCCAGATACCAGCGCAGTGAGACAGGTGGCACGCCCGCTGCGGGACAGGGCACCGACGTCCCTGTGGTGCTGGCGAACACTACCTCTTGCACAGATGCATTGACAAAATATAAGCTGGAACGTAGATCTTCACAGAAAACTGCAAGAAAATGACATGAAATAAAAGGTTAGAACATTCCTTCAAAAGATCGACTTTAAACAGGATAAAAACAACAAACGTGTTACTGAATATACAGCTGTAGATACAAAAACATATCTTGTGACTCATTTCCAGTTTGCTAAAGAAACTGAAAATACATACTTAGGCACGAAACTGTTAAACCTAGGCCAGTCCCTAGACACTATTATATAGTTTTTTCGGCCTTTATCCTGTTTTTTTTTTTTAAGGGTGGGGTGCAGGATTTGAAAACATTGTTAATCTCTGACGTCATCTCTTGTCTTTACGTCATGATTGCAGCAAGTACATGCATTTTTTAGATGTGGTGGGAAAAAAAATCATATTTTGGGGGGTCTGGGTTGGCGTTTGGACCTTACTGGAAGAAGGCCTTTTCTTACATTTACCATTTTTATGCGCCATTGACATATAGAAATAAAAATAAACTTGCAGAGATGAGCATGACATCTCTCTCCAGCACTCCCCCAGGCCCTTTTCCATAAACCCAATGTGTATTGCCCCAAACAGATCTTATTAAAGTAAGATAAAGGCAAATAGGCAAAGTGGAAAATAAAGCATAAGTGCTCTTTGAACTCAGTTGGACATTGTTAACACATACTTAGTAGAGAAAAAAATGTAACTATCAAGTTTTAAGGACACCTCAAACAATGCACCCCACTTTGGAAGTCCTAATTACATGTTTACCCTGGAGTGTCATGTCCAATCTCGTTGTATACCAAGGCTTACAACGTTGATATCAATGACAATAAAGACAATTCAATTAAAAAACATAAGGAAAACAAAGTATTTTATCGGACAAAAAACCTTCGAGCCTTTAATGTATATGTCACAAAAGCAACAGACGTAAAATCATCGCCACAAACTTTGGTTTTCAGGAATGATATGAAAGCCACAAGTGATGCAACAAAACATGTTTTCTCTTAATTTTGGAACAAAATATTTTTTCCCCAGTGATTTAGGATCTAGTTTCAGTATTGTTACACACAGACATCACTGCGCGTCAATGACAAGATCCGGCTTATTTCTGAAGAGCGACATGACGCTGGAGTAACGTTTGCTTGGTATCAAGTACTGAGACGCATAATTATTAAAATTATGTAACTCAATCGTCGTTACAACATGGTGCGTTACTCCGTTACAGACAATGGATTACTACGTTTCCTGTTTTTTGAAGGTTGCTCCTTCATGAAGTGACTTACATATCTATATCCGGTGGCAACACAATGCAGAATATTACTAAAAAAAAGAGGGCATGTTTGTGTTGACCGACAAAATACAGTACAAAATAGAGTAGAAGGTGGCTTAATTTCTACCTACTAAAATTCCTATATTCTCCCTACGGTATATACTCACATTAAGCTGTATTTAGAACATTTTATTAAAATGGTGAAAACGGGGAGTCAGTTTATGTGCACTACTCATGTGTCACCAGTGGCGAATGGTATGCAGTGCGTGGGATGAGGGGCGTGACTTATACAGGAACAACGAAATCAATGGAGTAAACTTGAGCACAGGAATTGCGGTAAAAGTGTGCTGGATTTTGGTATTTTTATTGGTGAAAATATGTTTGCAATATACCATCCCTGGAGATAAAAAGAAAACGCCTTGGGCAGTACCGAGAAATGGATTAGTAAATCTTTGAGTGGTTTGAAGACAAAATGGATATGGAATGTCTCTGCATGCTCATAAGATTGCACAAGCCAAGAAATGCGAAACAAGTTCACTGCTTCAACAGGTTGGTATGCACGTTTTATTTTATTCATTTTACTGCGTGGCTATTTTTCAGCAGTTCTAAGGGTTTGTCTTCAAAGCGACTATGAACTGTATGGTTATTTGCGACAAGATAGTTACTTTCAGAGTAATGCGCTACTTTTGGGTTTCGGTAATCAGGGGGTAATGCTATTACTTTGTAAATAAACTAGTAGCTGCAACCAATTACTATTTTTTTTTCAGTAACACACCTAACACTAAAAACAACAAGTGAACATGGCTGTCCTGCAAGTGTGTTTGTGTTGATTTATTTTCTCCTTGTCTGTCCCCTGTGCTCACTGCAGTGGAGGATGCTTGCCTGAGCGTGTCTGCAGGGATACACTGCAGTGGGGCCACAGGAGAGCACAATCGGATGGTAAATAAATGAAGCAGCGAACCTTACTACTGCCCAAAGCCCTTACACACAAATGTGTGTATTTACAGGTTTTTAAAAAAAGTCATATCCTTTGAATATGAATTATTTATTATTACAATAAATATATGTATTTTTCTGTACTAACTCTCGAGATGATAATTTGTAAATAAAAAGAAAAAAACAGTAATTTGTTACACCCTGGTCATCCTGGAAGCGAGATTACCAGTTGTGCTGAGGTTTTGAGATTTTCTTGCCAGCATGTTGGTTTAAGATCAGGGTATGGTGTAATTATAACCTGTGCAGTCCTTTGAAATATTTTGTGATTAAGGACTATACAAATAAGTGTGACTTGACTACCCAAAATATGATTCACCATCTTCGTCTGGAGCTGGATTACCGAATCGACGTATGTCGTGTCCCATTCTGAAGGTTTGTGAAATTGTTTGCATAATCCACATACTTTTTGATTTCTCATTCAGATTTGGAAAAATGTATCCTATAAACTTCATTATTAATAGTTTTTACGTTCATTTGCCTATATCATAGACCTTCTGTGATATTTACATCTTAAACATGTTTGAAACACCCTCTATATAGCTTTTGGTAGCAATCCTGAGTATAAAGAAAACTGAAAATTCCATACAAATTATTTTGTATTATGTGAATTTATGTTATCTCATGAAAAAAGCAGCATTTATCCCAAATCAATTTCAGTGGTTCTAGCAGGTTTTACTCAAAAGTGTTTCTAAGAGCTTCACACAAATATCGACTTGGATTTTAAAACGTTCGTGTTTTTCCGCCACAAGGACAGCATACTTTGTATTTATCCATGACATAGCACATGGTAGCATTGCAACAACTATGACGACTTAAGGATAACCAAACAAACCGTCTTCTAATTACCGGTAAATAATAAATTAGTCATTTTGGATAAGAGAGAGTTTTCAGGACACTTGACTCTAAATATTGAGCAATTTATTGTATATGACTACAAAATTTCCTCTGTCACGAAAAATAGCCTGAGAAGAAATATTCGGTTATTTATGTGATTAAAAATTACTGAGCAATCCAAAGTTTGTGTTTGAAAATGCATGAAATTATTTGAGTTTTCTTGAAAATGATTATTTTAAAGGTTGTGGTTTCAGACGAAAGCTAATAAAATACATAATGCCTTTACTTTAAAAAATACTGTCAATATTTTCTCATCAACTTGGCCAAACCAGTGAATGAAAAAAATATTTGCGATAACAATATCTGAAACAGGGTTTGAAATGAATCAACTATTTGCATGGATAAGCATCAACACAATTGTTTCTTGAAGCCCTAGTAAACGCAATGTTGATCGTACGAACTCAACAGGACATGGCATAACAGACTAAAACATGACAAGGCATAACAGACTAAAACAGGACAAGCATAACAGACCGGGATTGTGTATAAGAGTAATGAACCAGCAACCGCAGAGCCCACAATGCAGCCTTAAATAGCAGACCCACAATTAGTGGAACTGCTTCAGCTGTTGCCCAGAGGGCGGGGCAGACTGGTCACCAAGGCGACCGTGACAATCGTAGGATTTTCCACATTCAGTTTTAGGTTAAGTCTCATACGGTACATACTTTAAGGGTGAAATATTACATCTAATACTGGACCAATATCACCTCAAATTGATCTTAAGAGGCACAGACTACCATTTTTTGGTCAAACATAACAAAAGGTGAAATCTACCTTTACAAAATAATCAGAAAATGTAAACCAAAGCAAAAATTTGTGAAATTAGTTTGCTTCAAATCCTGATAAGCAATACAATGAGTGGTTAAAATTGCACCCTGCAATGGACAAAATGAACAACATGAGTGCTTTTAGTAAAAAAAAATTGCAGTTGCATAGTGGCAGATTAGACCACCAAATGGTTTTGGTCAGCATAGTTTACGTTTGAATTCCGTGTCATAAACACATAGCTAAATTCTTATATTTGATTCATGAGTCAGCTCAAAAAAATCAGTCACGGACTCAATCAACTTCCACGAACCAACAAAGCTTGCCAATTGACGAACAAATCAAGGAATACACAGAAAGTTGTACCTCATTAAATTGATGTCAAAGAAATACAAGATTATTGCTGTAACATAACCCCAAGCATTTGTACGACAATATTCCTTCAGTCGTGGCTCCACTTCTCCTGTCATAGGGCTACGTGCATTCCCGTCTGCGCGACAGCTGCCAATCCCCCCTCCCTTGAGACCAAACATTTTAGCGCTTCATAAATTCCTAATGAGCATGCTCAAATCACAGGCCACTTCCACCCACTGGTCGCTCAACCTGTTACGACAAACAAACAGCACGGCGAACACATGTCTCAGCACATTTGTAAATGCGCTCACTTCACACATGCGATACTCAGAGGGGTTGTCCTTCAGGTGTTAAATAGTAAATTGTTGTGCTTCGATGACAGCTAAAACCCTTTTAGGTTTTAAGAAGATGCCAAAAGCAGCAGTGCCATCCTACCAGTTATGCTGGGGGTTTGTGGCGACTCAACAGCAAAGTCGACGAGCAAAACAAAAAAAAAGATTAAATATACTAGTGATTTACGTAAATTACAACAGGTTTAGTCTTGTGAAAAATGAGCCCTCAATAAATCATATAGTAGGTTAAATTTGGTTTGTATGTCCAGGTAAAATAAGAACAAATAGTAAGGTCAAGTCCAGTCAAGTTTATTTGTATAGTTTTTAATCGCGAGAAGTTTCAAAGGTGAGGAATAAGACAATGTCAGCTTAGAAACCCCTCTATGACGGCTACAGCCAATTAATAAAAAGGCAGAACCTCTTGCTCAGATACAGACCAGGGCCCATACTCAGAAGCCAGGTACGGAGATGGGGCATCCATGCATAAGGTACAGTCCATATGCGTAATCGGGGTTTCCATGCAATCCCTGCCCCTCCAACCAATCGGTGCACCCCTCTCCTTGAGCACTATCCAGCACAGCCTCAGTCTGAATGGCTCGTTCTTAAGGGGGCTACCTAGGCCCACTTCAAGTTGATGCCCCGCATCCATCGGCACCCCGTGTGATGCCTCGTCGCCCCTTCATGCGTCCCGATGCGGGAAATTTTGCTAGCAGCCTCGGAGAGCTTTAAAAGTGCGGCGGGGACTGGGGTCCCATGACGTGGGAAGAAGCCGAGATGAAGCTGAAGAGCAAAGCGGACGGCTCCTTTCTGGTGCGGGACAGCTCAGACCCCCGCTACATACTCAGTCTCAGCTTCAGGTCGCAGGGAGTCACGCACCACATGCGCATTGAGCACTACCGAGGGACCTTCAGTCTATGGTGTCACGCCAAGTTTAAAGATCGCTGCCATTCAGTAGTGGAGTTTATTGAGCGGGACATCATGCACTTCAAAAACGGAAAGTTCCTGTACTTCCTACTCACCAGATGTTTATTGCACCAAATGCATATGTTGACTATTTTTTGCACTATGATGACTATTTTTGCACCAAATGCTTAATTGCACAAACCCTTACGATACCAAACCGTATAACGATACCAAACTGTATGTAACATCCTACATGCCGACATTTCTTGTGTAAATATTGTGTAAATTATAACTATAACCTTATCCTCCTTGTTTTATGACCTTATCTTCTCTGTTCCTTTATCTTCTTGGCTTTTTTACCTCACTGTGAATGTGTGAAACTGGAGTGTCATGCCCAATTTTGTTGTCACAATATGTTAACCCAACAATGACAATAAAGGTCTATTCTATTCTATTCTATTGTATGTGATTATAGAAGTCATCTTACTCATTAGCATCACCTATGAGAGGTCCAAGGTATTCTGTTCGACGATGAACTTGATGGTGGCCAAAGATTGGGATTATGGCCTTGATACAGAGTTTCTGAAAATAGTCCTATGGATGTGAATGGTTACCTTTATTGAAAGGAAGGAAACTCAGCCGGTATACAAAATTAAGAAGTTTTGGATACGGTTGAAGTCTGGTTGACAACCAGTTTAATTAGTTGATTAGTTGAGGAATAACTTAATGCCACAAGGCTACTTTTCCTGTACATTGAGGTAGGCTTACTCCAACTTGGGATGAATGACAGGCTTTGACTGTTTCTTTTTGCCTTTTTACCGAGTAGCTCAGGGTATCTACTACTTTTGGAGTCCATGGGATGAAGTCAGTAAGGCAAAAAGATGTTTGCATGGAGCTGATGAAGGTGCATAAAATTTTTTTAATAGAGGGTGTAACAGTACTTCATCAATTCAAATCAATGTTAAGCTAGAAATGGACACAGGTCATTAAGATTCTCAAAGTCAAGTGACAATAATAATACTAATAATAATAATACTGTACATTTTTTTCAAAACAACATTAAAACCAGAATAAAACCATTAAGGTATGAATACAAATATAAAACAAAGGGGCACGTGAGGCAGTTTATTATGGATAGGCAAGTCGTAAGACACGGGTTTTGAGTCTGGATTTGAAAATGGACAGAGTAGAAGAATTCCAGGGGTTAGGTGGTAATGAGATCCTGAGCTGAGGGGCAGAGCGACTGAAGGCTCTGGTAGGTTATGAAGAGGAGGGGCCACAGTGTAGAGCCCTGAGGCACACCTGTGGTGACTGGAGAAGGGTCAGATGAGTAGGACTTAAGTTTTCTGAATAGAGTGTGACCTGTGAGGTAGGAATGAACTATTGAAAACGGCTGCGGGTTATGCTCAAGTCATTGACCATGTTTAAGTCCATTGCTACATTAAGGAAAATACGGAGGGAGGGGCAATTGGTCTTCAATTTTTTGTAGACTTAAAGGTCTTCAACCATATTTTGGGGAACACTTGAAGTACTATGAAGTTTGAGCAAATACAAAACCGAATTTATGTGTGTTTAAGCCCTCTTTTTGTGTCAGAGTTTGTGCAATATTAGTATAAGTATACATGCAAGTCAAGTTAGAACAGGGGTTGGGAATCTATGCCTCACGACCCTTATATGGCTCTTTTATTGAGTACATATGGCTCGGAGATAAAATTCTGATATGCGCAGAGTCAGGTATATTGAGCGCATAGCTGACATAGAGCTATCAGGACAAGTGGTTCGATCCAGTATTTAAAAAGCATACTCCCTCCTTTATATTACAGTCGAGGTGAAACCATCATTTATGAAAAGGTCAATATCAGGATCGACTGTCTTAAATAACTGCGGGAGGGAGAGAAGTTTAAAGTAATGTATTTGTTGATATGGGACAAAGACATTTAATCAAATCATCCAATGTCACACAGTGAAATGAAATGCACTGAAAATTTTGACTTTGTATGAAGAGATTTAGCGGTTTAGCTGAAATTTGTCCAAAATATATATGGTATGGCTCCCTCTCAATTAAAAAAAAGCAATCTAAATATTCAGTTGGAAAGTTTACCGACCCCTGAACTCTTCAGCGTAATACTAAAACATCTGTATCCTGTTCACCTCAAGACCCTAAAGGCAGTTTTTGGTGGACCTACAAAAGTCCTAAACAAAGTATACGCATATTAGCTTTAATTTATGTCAAAATGCAGTTGGACGAATGGCCTTCTGTGCAAACAGTCACCCGATTCACTTCAGATACTAACAATGGAATCAGGCATCTTATGGTACAGTATGGATTTGTCACTTAAGCATTAATCACCCAATGAGAGCAAGTGTATCATCCAAAATATATTGTGAAATTTGATGCAAAATATAAAAAAATGTATATTTTGAACTGATGTCACAATTTTAATTTGAGTCAAGAATTATTCTTTTAAGACAGATGTCTTTTATTTGGAATGTACCGGTACTTGAGAAGGTAGCTCAACAAGGACAAGAGGTTGCTGGCTAACGGCTTTTGTCTCGGTCCTCGCTCTGTGCACAGACTCATTAAATATTGAGACCACCACCCATTTCTGGGTGGTTGATTTCTTCAGATGAGAAGGCTTGATGGACACACAACCCTTTAAGATTGCAAAGTTCCGGATAGATACAGTACGACTGCATTTATTTTTTAGTGCAATGCCAAGAAAATAGTGCGGGAAGGGGTTGAGTGGGGAGGCGGGCAAGCCAAAAAGCACTCAGACAGTCATACATAGGCCACTATTGAAAGAGAAAGACAGAAAGCCTTGGCAGAGGTCAAAGTATGCTCCACCTTAGGTATCTCTCACGACCTCGTTTAAATGCATTCGTCCTTTGTTCTTGCTCACTTTCCTTCTCCATCCAGCCCTTGTACAGGCTCTCCTTCACGATCTTTTGATTGTGTTTTTCACTTTTAGACTTGCATCAACTTTACAAAAGGGTACAGAGGATTTTTTTTAATCTCTCAAAGTAAAGGTTCCATTGAGGACTTTTTAGTAGGGATATTTGATAACACATTTTCAGACCAATGCCAATAGTTGACATCCAGTCGGGAGTAGTTATTGAAACAGATTCCATATATGATACCATTGGCGAATATAACTTCCTTCTCTGAAAAACGACTTTTATTTTTGCTTAACCGCAAGTATTTTTAATAGTAATAAAACATCTATTTAACTGTAGGTTCTTGATTGTCAAATCGCCAACAGTAGGCAGACGATAATGAGTAGGGTAAATATCAATAGCTGGTGCAATAATTTTTAAGATTAATAAACATCACGCATGTGCTGTTATTTCAGATGAATCGTCTTTGTACTGAAAAAGGTAGAATCAAAGAACCCTAATAATTACTCATAAAGTTTGTAAACAAGCGATATTTTCACTAATTCCCGAATGTGCTGATGATAAAAATGCTCGTAATTTAATGCTAAAACGCAAAAAAAGGGCCTAGTGGTTAGGGTTCAGGACTGCTATCATTGCAATCTGGGGATTGTTATGCAATTGTAGTCAACGATAACTATTGACTGATTATACAATGGGATGCATTTCCAATTTTTCAGTAGAGAAGGCATTATCAAATTTCTGCCGTTTTTGTTGCGCTCTCTATATGATATTTTCGAGTACATTAGGCATACAAAAATGTTCAACCCACATAGGCACTCCCATGCTTCTTTATTCCCACAACTCAATGATACTTATTTCAGACAACTCCCTAGCAAGCCCAAAGACCATCAGTCTGAATTGTTGCTGATTTCCAAAGCCATCGACCCATTGCGTAGCCCCCACAATTGCATTTGGAGCTCAAGGGCGCCAGACACACTTCGGTCAAGGAGAGAGCACGAGGGTGTGTCACCATGGTGTGGGGGGATGAGCGCCAATGCGGTGTACACACAGGCTGACATGTCCTTGGTTGACAGGCGTGCAAGTCAGTGCCGGTTTCCTCTTGACATTGTTAGCTGAAGAATATTGGATGGGCATTGTTTTTTAAATGCTGTTTTAGTCCACGATTGCCAGGCTTACTTTGACCGAAGCAGATTCATGGTTTTTCAATTGATTTCACACATCCCTGAATGGTTTCTATTGTTCCAAATCTCCAACACAGCTAGCGTGGACCTAGCTCAGTGCAGTTGCAGCCTGCACAGGGGCATAAAGACATTAGGGCTACTTCACTGCAGGAAGAAAGCACTGAGCCATCCTGACAGCTCGTGGCAGGCAATGCAGGTAATTACAGGCTACTGTCTAGGGAGGGCAGAACGGGGGCTGGGGTTTAAAAAGAGGAGGGGTGCTGAATCTAATGGAGGACAGGGCGGCCTCACCATGACAGTGAAAAAGCATCCACACCCACCCGGCAGATTCCTTCCCCTTTGGGGTGCCCCCGGATTCCCCACCTCCGCCTGCCCTGCTTCTGCCCTAAGGCTTTACAGAATATAGAGTAAAGCAAAATGCGGAGAGCCGTGATGTACAGATCACAGAACAGAGACTCCTCACTCCTAAATCACCAGCTCCCAATTTGCCTTCATGAATAATTGTTGAGCGGTGCGCTCGGTTCCATGCAGATGCAATGTAAAACCAATGATATCTTCTTTAGTGTCAGCTCCCCAGAGAGAGAAACACGTCATGTAAAGTGGTCCAGTTGATGCATATGAATGTTCATCCGTATGAACAGCAACAGGAGACGGCAGAGTTCCCATGTACTTGGGACTCTAATGACATATTAGCGAGATGGTAGGAGTAAAATGCTACTAATCGTCGGTACATAGGAAAATGAAATGACCCGAGATTGAAATTGATAATGTGTGAGTGAGTCATGTGCCAATGCAAACAAGTGAATGATATTCTCAAAATGTGTCACTGACTTTAGGAATGGCAGAAGATTTGGCTGGACTTTATCAGGATGCAAGATCCTAACAAAATGTTCAAACCAAAATCTATAGTGTGATCCCATTGCTAAAGCGGATGGCCTCTTTCTGCTGCCGAGGAAGCTCAAATGGGTTGCTTGTGTGATCTCATTCTGGTCAAAACCTGCAGCTAATGCATGACCATACAGAGATTAGCTGGTAAAACATAGCTTTTCCTTTCAGCCTATTGTGTCAGAACGATAGCACCAAGCTACATGTCGCTAATCTGATGCATACTACAATCTTCTCTGCTTAAAGTAGGACCTTGTTTCAAATGCACAAAAGGCCAAAAAAACAAAAACTATTTAACTGATTTGTATTTAATGTCATTGATATCAATGTTGTGAAAACATTGTATGCAATGAGATTAGACATGGCACTCCAAGATTAACATGTAATAAAGAGAGCAACGAAAAATATGTATATATCAGAAAATAGCCCTGCAATTTCATTTATTTCTATTTTCCAAGAAACTTGACTCCATACAAGTTCAGTATCATTTTTTTTCCCGAGCTTGTGATTAAGCAGAATTTTCTACTTAGGTTTATTGAGTGACACAAATGTTATACAGAGAAGACCCCTACCTTTTATAGTCACAATTGGGAAGCAAGCACTAAATCATTTTGTGACCAAGAACCATTGTCCCAGTTAAGAAAGCAGTCTCTCAGTGCGGTGTGCATTGCTTTTATGTAGGTTCTAATTCTCAAATTAGTCAAGGTACTAAACCCTTTCCAAACGTAAACTATTGTCTCGCTAGCTCCACTTTGACTGCGCTTATTTTTACATATCATATCAACGTCCAAACGCCATCCAGCCTCCGACGTCAGCTTAAAATATACAGGCAGTAGTTCCCCCCAAAGACAGTTCTGTGATCTTATGAAACACCTTATCCCTAACCCAGAGAGAGCACAATATCCATGGTCACTATAAGACTGTACTCCGAGTTAGGAAGGCAGTATCTAAGCTAGGTTCACACTGCAGTCAAATCAGCACATCAGACCCAGGCAGCATTATAATGTGGTCCTAAATCTGATACATATCAGATTTTTTGGAATGTGACTGTGTTAACGATCAATGTGCATTCATGCTACCTGCATGTCATCGAGAGGCAGGAGACAGGGTAGAACTCAACAACTATGGTAGATGAAAACACAGAAAGCATTTAATAGAGGAAAGGTCAAGTTTTGGATTTAATTATTATTTTGGGAGACAACTCTGTTAAGCCTCCTGTAGCACAATCATGTTCAAATTGCTAGATACGCTACGCTGTTAGAATCCATGAGTACTTCTGTAAACAATAAGGGCATTGTGTGTGATATTACGTGTCCTCTTCTGTGTCTGCGGGACACTTGAAGAAGACGTAAATAAGTCACAGGAGATCGCATACAGGTTGGATCTAGTTGGAAATGTGAATGATCTCGCAAAAACCGTGTGAACCTAACCTAGGTGCCAACATGACAGATCTGAGATCGTGTCTACCTGGCTCAACAGTCCCCCGGTTTATTATTATTTCACATTACAGTACAGTAGTTATTTGTTTAAAAAAAACTATTAAATACATGAGTAAATAAATACAATTTATACAGTACTTTTGTGTTGCCCAGATCGCAATTGGTTTTCTTTAATATTTAATTTGCTTCTTTAAAGTAGAATACAAGGCTAGAAGGGTTTACATAAATATTTTGTGTTTGAGCATTAACCCCTTAACGTTCCTGTTAAATTCGCCTAAAATCGTAATCTTAGCTGCACCCAAACTAGATTGAATGCGGTTCTTGAACCATTTGGAGTATATGGTCGGTTTTGGTCTTTTTTCCAACTGAAATAATCACTGCAAGTGACACTAACATTGAGTAATCAGAGTTAGAACACACATAAAATGGAAGGTTTTTATTTTTGCCTGAATTTTTTGCAATTAAATGCCTGCAGATGAGTGTAGCATGGGTATCTTAGCTCAAAAACAGTTGAGACAATAGCCTGAAGCCTTACCTGTTACCTTGTCAAACTTGATCACAATCTGAAAAACTGAACCTTGTATTTTAGACATTTTTCCAAGGGTAGGTTTAGGCATTTCCATTTGAAGACAAAACTATTTCAACACTCAAATCTTTGGAAATTTGTATTTTACTTCGGTCAAATTTTTTCATACATTGTGAAGGAGTTGAAAACGTTAAAATTCTCTTTCCATAAGTCAATTAATGATTGTGCACATAAAAATGCGTAAAAATGAATCACTAGCGGCATTGCGCACACTTATTCCGGGTCTAGTTTTAATAGAATAGGGATATCTTCATATCGATTTGTTCAGAATTTCATTGGCTGACCAATGTGTCAATCATTGTTTGAATCGGTCACTAATGGCTCAAGTTATTAGGAGGTAAAGTAGGTGGGTACTTTGTAGCATTTACAGGCTAGTATGGGGTTTTGGGGTTTTTAAGGGTTATTGTTCTATCTTCGTTATTCATTATCCATTATCCGTTATCGGTCAGTTCATAATACGCTTCAAAGCCTAGGAGCCGGGACACTTACTCTCAGCCAAAAGGCCAAGCTAAGGTCCTAGCCCTAAAGCCTTGCTGCGATCATTGCGAATGCACCGTTCCCGGAGGTAATGCAATACCGGGCCGATGCGTGGAGTGGACAGAGCAAGCTCTTATTCCATCTCCGGAATGCAAAAATCAAAGCTACAGAGCAGTATAAAGGCCAAGCTAAGCACCTAGCATCAAGAGGCCAAGCTAAGGACCTAGCATCAGAGCCAAAAGGCCAAGCTAAGTACTCAATTCAAGAACCACAGTTGGCATAGGTGAATGCGGGTTGTGGACCATAAAATAAATCCTGCAATTGGCCGACACTCCCGCCAATGTAGAGGCCATGGTTGCGTACTGTCATTGAATATGATGGCAGCAAGACGACGTCTTTGATGAGCTACCCGGACTTAATAGTTTTCGAGTATCTTGTTTCAGACTCATAGTGATGTTTCTATGATAAGCATATTTTGAAATCGTCATTATATATCATATCTTAAATCCCAAGAGTATAAGCTTTCCAAAAATAGGTGGCATGATGTATACCAATGACTGGTGACATCGTACAGACACACATGTCCTTTTCAACAGACATTAAGGGGTTAAGTTGAAGCATTTTCGGACTAATACTACTTTCAGGTTTTCGGCGCTACTTCCAGTTCCGCGTTCAGGTTGTCAATAGTTATCTCACGCAATGGCTGACAGGACTGTTGCATGTCCACTTCATCCCAATCCATGATGAATGATTAACGAGGCAAAGCCGGAAGTTTCGAACACTGTTTATAAGATGTAAAAACAACTATATCTTGTAATAGTTCTGACATACGTAACGTTTATGCATTTTTTGTGAACATATTGGCACAAGCAACTCAATGTATTGTATTGTAGTGGCGCAGTTTTCACCATCCAGAGAAGGAAATTCAAGTCAAGTCAAGTAGTGTTTTATTCGTATGGTTTAACCACAAAAAGTCTGCTCAGGCAACTAATACAAAATCCCCTTGATCTGGAACCTGCCACAGGGTAAGGAAAAACTCTAAAACCCCAGGATGGGGAAAATGATAAAATCTTGAAAAGGGGTGGCACATAAGGTAATTCCCCCATGGCTGCAATGGCACCAACAGACAATACATGGACATCTTCAACATTAAATATAGGTAATAACCAGTGTTAGGCATGTTTCTATAAAAAAGTAATTAGTTATTCCAAAATGTAACTGAGTTAATAACTGAGTTACTCTATAGTAAAAATAACTAATTACCAAGAAAACTATTTCCGTTACTTAAAAAAATACGTTTTATGTCAAAGAATTTGAAATTTTCTGAGCAGTATATGAGTCAGTTAAAAAGAGAAGAACAAACATGTCCCTGTGTTACAGAACATTGTAGTATTTATTGCACCTCACCAGCAACAGATGTACCCAACACTTGAAGTGCAACAAATATAAAGAGTAAACAATACAATAAACTATTAATCAGCAGTAAACAATATAAAGTGAAATTGATAAATTAAATCTAATTCGAATGGTCCGTTTTTAAGCTGGGAATTCGGACTCTTTATAGAGAACCCGCGTTTTCAGGTTGTTTTTGTTGTTTAAGCCATATATTACCATGTATTAAGTACTATTATGAATGAAGCAAAATTACCAGTTAAACGTTAAGACTGGAAAACCCAGGAAACATAAATTAAAATATTTATAAATCTACAAAGTAAAATATAAAATACAAGCATCCTCTGTGGCTCCGGTCTTTCTTTGGTGGTTTAGCTCAGGGTCATATTGATGACACTACAACTTTTATTAGCGAATCAAATGCTTGAGCCTGTAATATGGGTTTGTTCTTTGGTTTCAGTATAAAATAAAATCTTTAATTGTATGATAATTGTAAAAAATGGGTTATTTTTTGGAAATTAACCTCAACAATAAACGAGGGACTACTTTATATGTTTCCAACCTGATTCAATGTTCCACAGAAGGGATTATTGATGGAGTACATTGGGCCATGCAGCAATTCCATTGGTGCGTATTTAATATGTATTATATTTTTATCTATAATTGTGAAATGCCCGATAGCAGCTGGGGGGATCCAAAAATAGAATTTGAGGGACACAAAAAATAAGATTGTAGTTGACAGTGGAGGGCAAATCAAAGTCCTGGGGTTAAATGGGATTGTGGGTCAGATGACTAGACACGGCTAGCAGTGCACTTGCAGCAATCCACTTACGCTTCATAAAAAAACGCATAATACGCACAAACGCACAATTCCCTTGCCTCCCTACCACAGCCCTGTTTTGTTCGCTTAAGGGGTGGGCAAACTATAGCCCACGGGCCACATATGGCTCGTCAAATTTTTTCATTCATTCCGCCAAGCGAAAATGGTCAAACTATAATGACAATATATATAATAGCAAATAAAGTACTAATATTAAATGAATGTTTTTCAACTTTATCCGCATTGTCCCTTTGTGTGTCTTCAACAAAAATCTGGATTCGTACACCTTTCTCATGGCTAAATTCAAGCACTTTTTAGGCCAATTTTCCACTTTTCCCAGTACCTTTAAAAAAAATATATCTACCACTAGGAAATAATATTACTTGGCCCATAATAAATGTCAATATTTTATATGTAATCTTTGCAATAATAAACATGTCATCATTTCATAGTGCCTCATTTAGGTGTAGTATGGAGCAATGTGCATTGGCACATGACTCACTCACACATTATCAATTTCAATCACGGGTCATTTCATTTTTCTCAAATAATTAAGGTAGGCATGTCCGTTAACTACCTTTTATATGACTGAGTAGAGCCGACTCTCCCATTGTGAGGAGTTGGATCTCTTTTTTGCATGATTTGTTCTATGTTTCAGCCACTGTTCGTTTTTCAGTTTTCTAAACATTGTTTATCAAAACAGCATCCTCCTGGTATTTTGGTCTGATGCACCTGTCCTATTAGGCGCGGCCCGTGGGTGGTGATGACGGTTTATAGAACAATGCCATACAAACTAATGTTAGTTGCCGTTAATCACAAGGGAAGAAGAAATGCAATGGCAAAGTGAAGCTACCAGAATGCAATGTTAGCCTCGTTCTTAAGCAGACTAAATTTCATGCATGTCAGACTGCAGTGAAACATGGCAACAATTGCAAGCATTTACAAGCATGCCACCCAAAACTGAAGCACTTTTTAAACCTTGTAAACAGAACAATAAAATCCAACTGTGTCAAAGGATTTAAAGTACCCTTGCAAACCCTGAAAAATACTACTGTTAGGATCTGGTACGCCACCTTACCCCAGGGGGCATCAGCCGTGCTTGGAACTGGAAACAGGTGTGTTCAATCAACACACCTGTTCTTAATTATCCTCACCCTTTCAGTTTTGTTTTCTTGTTTCGACATTTTGTTTTTAGTTTAGTGCTACATGTTTGTTTGTTCCTTGCATTTTCCATTTCAAGTTTCTGTCTTCATTTCATTATGTTTGACATGTAATTTGTTTTTTGGCCCCTTGTCCGTTCGTTACTTAGTTCCTGGTGTTGTTAATATATACCATCCTTACTTTGAGCAACCCTACCTCAGTTCTTGCTTCCCCTCTCTTGGGTCCACACCCAAAATGCGAAACAACTACTACATAAAAGAATACAATATACTACAAAACTATTACTAAACTAGATATCAAATTCAGTGCTTAACAAAGGACTTGATAAATTACTATGCTTTCCTCTTGAAAAAAATACTATAAAATACAACTACAGTAATACTGTAATACAGAGATAATACAACTGTAATATTACAAAAATACCAAAGAATTCCTTAAAAAAAACTACAAAAATATCACTACAGTAATATTGTAATGCAAAAAACTTTACCAGTAGAAGTACTACAAAATACAACCACAGTAAAACAACAATATACTTATATGAAATAAAACGTACTGCATAAATACTAGAAGATTTCTACTTTGGAAAAACACTGCAGAAATACAAAGAAATATATGTTTAAAATACATCTGCAGTGATACTACAAAAGTAAATATAAAACAGGGACCGAATATTTCTCGTTCATTGTGAGTGTTTCAAAACCAATTTAATGAGATTAATCATATTAAAAAGAAATAGAAATAGAAATATAACATGTAGATATCTACTAGTATATCTATTCATGAATTTTAAAAAAACTGGCTAGAGCTCCAGGATTGGCCCCTTGGCCAAATATTTTAACCCGATCTGGCCCTTGCCTTTAAATAGTTGCTCCCCCCTGGCTTAGAATCTCAATGCATTTTAAAAGGTCTGATCATGAACAGTTAAAATTCGAATGCATTCAAACAAGAACATAAATTCATTATTAAATTTCCTTTTACGCATGATTTCAAAAGCACGATTCGAATCGTTTCCGATCAGTGGCGGGTGCAGTATTTTAGAAACAAAAATCAATTTGGGGCTGTTACAAGGAGCTGTCTCCGTAGTACTACTATAAATTAACCTGATGGAAACATGGTCAATCGACAATAACGGTAACAAGCAAAGGCCTGCAATATTGCAGTAGTCTGCATTAACGCAACACTAACATTAAATCAGCACTGTTCTTCTGGATATTGTGTTTAAAGGTGCAGAGTAATATTCTACCACTATATGTGTATGGTATTGTGCAACCGAAAATGAGTGCTAAAAAGCACGGGGAAGAATACAAACTACAGTGACTCAAAGTGACTGAATATTATTTTACCTTACTTTTTTGCAAAGAAAAAAGACAGTACAGGAAAATGGAGAGAAAAGAAGAGGGAAAAGGAAATAAGAGAAAAACCTTAAAAAAATGAGAAGAAAGGGCAGGATGTCATGATTACTGATGTGAAGCACCTGTGCTCACTCGTTTGGCGCCGACTGCCTCGGACTCTGATTGGCTCCCTCTCACTATTTAAATCCACTCCTTTCTGTCACCTGTTGTCAGTCTGTCTGCGAACCTCAGTGTATTCTAGGCAAACTTTTTCGACTCTGACTCCCTTGACCACGTTTTTGCTCTGCGGTCCCGGCTATCGACCTGTTTTTCTGTCCCCGACATCGCCATCGCTTGCTACGGAAGTCCCACTTCCGCGTTCAGACTGACCTGCTTCCCACGCCCAACGTTTACCAGATCGTGGGTGCAACCCTTTCCTTTCTTCCAATAAAACTTTGAGAAACGTAACGCAATTGGGTCCTGTTTCCATTCTGATCCTGACACAGGAAGACTAATATAAAACAAAAAGAGGAAAGAAAAGCGGGACATTTTAAAAAGGGAGAAGGGAAAAAATGAAAAGAAAAAAGCCAGGAAAAAAAGTGGGGGTACAAAAAGGATGAAAACATTAAAACAAAAATTCAAATGAAAAAGAAACAGGCACAAATAACAAAAAATTACAGTGGAAAAGAAATGTCCACTCTGTTTTGATATGTTTAGTTTTGGGGGGGAAAAAGGAAAGAATTATGACTATGATTAGATTTATGTGCAAAAGATTAAAAAAAACAGGTTTTGAGGGCAGCCTCGGCAAGAAGATGGCCACCAATCATGTCAGCTCTTTCTATGCGAGGATCGTCTTATTTCAAATAAAGGCTAATTTCTTGAGCGGCACGTATTTTAAAAAAAGCATGTTAACATGATGGTTAATATATTTTATTCTTTGGGATGAACATTATTATATTTTTTTACCACCAGGAGGTGCTGAATAACACACACTGTGTCTTTAAGACAGCCTTCAGCGGCTGAGCAAACACCGGCAGGCAGAATATACAACGTGTTCAGAGTGCTTAGTGCCCTGGATTAATCAAATTATAATTTAATCATCTGATCAAACAGTAATTAGCATAATCACTTCTGGGTTCGGCCTGATAGCGCAGGGACTGGAGCGGAATGGCGCTTGGGGGCTAGCGCCACTTAAATGAAACATTTGCCAGAATGTCGGAAAATGTAACACGTTTCGGGCCACAAAACCAAGACGGATGAGAAATGCTAAACAGCCGGATTTGGTTCGGCCAGGCATGTCAAACTCAGGTTGGTTCGGGGGCTGGATCTAGACTTTATGTTCTCAGGTGGGCCGGACCATTAAAAGAATGGCAACGTCAAATATTTTGCTTTGTTCTTCAGTACTATGCAAGATCGTTCAGTGTACATCCAGCCTACAAATTATAACCATGGGTAATAATGGATCCGCTCATAGATAGATAGATAGATAGATAGATAAATAGATACTTTATTCATCCCCGCAGGGAAATTCACATTTCCAGCAGCATCCCTGCGCTGAGAAAAATACAATAATAAAGCAAAAAGAATACAATATACAAATACCCAATGTGACGTGCTAATACCCACTGTAGCGTGTTATACAGAGTAACTAAATAGTGCTACACAGAATACACACTGCAATAAAAACACGGTAATATGCAATGTAGGGGGTGTGGTTTAATGTGGGCCTTTACTCCGCCGGGTGGAGTTAAAGAGCCTCATGGCATGAGGAAGAAAAGATCTCTTCAGTCTGTCCATGGTACAAGACAGTGACAGCAGTCTGTCGCTGAAGCTGTTCCTCTGTCTGGATATGATGCTGTGTAGTGGACCACAACACATATATTCATTAACAATGGGGAAAAAACATTCATTTTTTTTGCATCGAAAGCGTTAAATAGTAATTGAAATGGTCTACATTTATAAAGCGGGGGCATTCAACATTTAACTTGCAACCCAGGAATCAACCCGCAACTTCTTGGTCTCAAGACAAGTACTCTACCTCTTGAGCTACTGCCGCCCCAAATTAACAGTATCACCACAGACGTCACAACCATAAACTAAAAAAAATATGCTTGCCTCCCTTGTCATACCATCTTGAAATATTAAAAATACAAAAGAATTGTTTTAACAGTAACATCAGATCAAACTACCAGGCTGGGCCTACTGAATCTGAGAAAATACTGCACAATATTGTCTTTAACATGAAACCACACGGGATGTCCGCTTTTTTACACCTTTGCTGCCCTATAGTAACCGGAAGGAGCATTAAAAATCTTAACCTTCGATAAAGGAGTATGGTTGGCCAGTTTAAATCATTCACCAGGCCCGATCGAGCCTGCAGGCCTGAGAGTTTACATGCCTGGTTTACATCATTGTCACTATTGGCAAAAAATTGTTGCTGTTCTTTGATATCCACGACCTATAGGATAGATCTGCTCTTTGTTACCTAAGAGATTCAATACAAATTAGGGCTTTTAAAATAAATCAGGAATTTGGAGAGTTTCTTGTACACTCCTCCCATGTTCTCCTTGCAAGTTCAAAATGCAATGATGTCTTCTCTCCCTGGTTTGAATGTCTACTAAACCAAACACTTATCGCGTAACACAACACGGGAAAATGCAACCCTATTTTCAACACTAAATGCTGCCTTGCCTTCTCCAGAGCACAAAGTGCCTCAGAAATAATGTTTCTGCATGGAAGATCAGAATGAATTCATACGAATCTGTAAGCATAACACAAGCTGACTCCATATGCGCCTTCTTCCCCCTCTTTTCCTCCTCTTTCTGCCTCACTACACATCATCATCTCCTTAAGCATTGCAGTTTGGGGTTAAATGAAACCTTTAACAGTTCAATGTGCATTCATTAGCATATGCTCCAGTCTACTCTCATCTGGACGGCCAAGACAAAACGGAAGCAAATAGGCAAAGTGCTAATATACAATTGCAAAGCTGGCTGCGATTTTCAAGTCCAGGGTGGAAAATGCTAATGAACTGATATCATTTTCCGAGTAGGCCAAAATATGCCAAGTCCAGGAGGCCCAAATGCAGTCTCATGTTATGAAATTGATCAAAGGAACAGCCTGTGGTTTTCTTAGCAGTAAAAAGTTAATTTGTCACGTCAAGTCATGCTTATTTGCATCGCTGTTAATCACAAGAAGTCTCAAAGGGCTGTACAGACCACATACTATTACAAACTACAGACTATTATTACGCCATTCCCTGATCTAAAACAGACATGAGAGCAAGGAAAAACTCCAAATCTCGGCATGAAGAAAATAAAGAAACCTTGAGAAGTGACAGCATATAGATAGATAGATAGATAGATAGATAGATAGATAGATAGATAGATAGATAGATAGATAGATAGATAGATAGATAGATAGATAGATAGATAGACAGACAGACAGACAGACAGACAGACAGACAGACAGACAGACAGACAGACAGACAGACAGACAGACAGACAGACAGACAGACAGACAGACAGACAGACAGACAGACAGACAGACAGACAGACAGACAGACAGATAGACAGATAGACAGATAGATAGATAGATAGATAGATAGATAGATAGATAGATAGATAGATAGATAGATAGATAGATAGATAGATAGATAGATAGATAGATAGATAGATAGATAGATAGATACTTTGTTCATCCCCGAAGGGAAATTCACATTTCCAGCAGCATCCCTGAGCTGAGAACAATCGAGAACAATGAGGTAATCCCCCTTCCAGAATGACCAGGCTGCAATGGATATTGCAACACACAGACATCGTCAATACGAAATATAGGTCCTTTATAAGCTATGGACTTTAAGTGTGTTTTTGTCCTAGATTTAAACAGTTACACTGAGGTTGCAGATCAAATCTCAGAGGGCAGAGCATTCCACAGGAGTGGGTCCCAAATGGAGAATGCTCTTGAATCTGTGGATCTCTTCTTGGCTCTTGGCATCACTATATTAGAACCTTTAACTAGTCCTTTCAACAATCCAGCATATCAATCTGCTTTGAATTGTAACTTTTAATTGTGCTTGCGTAATGTCTTTGTCACTTTAGAAAGGTTTGCTTTTAGTTAGTTAAAAAAACTTGTCACCAAATAACAGTCATCCTGTGTCCCTCTGAAAAGGCTGAAAAACCCTTATTGATAGAAAGATTTGATTGTAAATTTGTTACCTTTCAAGTAGTGTAGTGCTTTTTTTGAAAATTTGGACGAAAAATGGTAGTAGCAAAGAAAAGCCACCAGAGAGCAGCGTCTGCCTCATTTTACATGCGCTTCACCCAAAATGCAAGCACTTTTCAATCCTTTCAATATTGAAAGTCAAGCATTTCCAAGGATTACAAGCACCTGATGTTAGCAATTGTGAGCAGTTGGAATTGGAAAGATAAATCTGTCCTTTCCTTCGTTTTGACTCCATCTTGCGATTAACAATGGATAAAAAACCCGAACTACACAAATTTTGGCCGGGAATCCGACAAGGATCCGATTCATCATAGAGCTTCACATGAAGGTTGCGGTAAGAATTGGATCATTCCTTTTGTTTAGACTGTGGACTGCTAAACTTTGAAAATTAGCATGTGCTCATAGCACATATCCATGGATTGGGGATTCTCAGGTATTGACATAATCAAAATTGTGTTTCTTTTGCTTATTTGATGAACCTTATTGTCATTCATTTGAATTTCCATTGGAATTTGCATGGTATTGTAAATGTATTATTGTATGAATTTATATTCTGACACAAAACTTTAGTTTGATTTAAAAATCCTATCAGGGTGCAAAAGAAAATGCATTTTGCGACTAATAGTAGATATATCAACTAAAATTAAAGTAGATTGCCAGTTTGATAAAGTAAGATAGAAATAAACTGCTTTAGTAAATCAAGATTCACCAAACTTAGAATTTCTCATCCAACACCTCAAACCAATTAAGGTTGTTCTATGGGTTTTGTTAAATGTTGCCTTGTCCATTGTTTGATAAATTGCCGGCTTGAGTTCAAATTAGTTTTGATTCTGGTGCTTCCTCTTGATTCTACTTCCCTCCTCTTAGCCACATAGGTTCTAGAACAAGGAAACACACATACAGACGTTTCCAACTTGACCATGGCCAAGGCTGTGAATACAGTATGCTAGGGCTGCACGATTTGGGGGAAAAAATATAATTGTGATTTTTCAGACCGGTTTTGCAATTTCGATGCGATATTCGATTTTGACAAAGAAAACTGCATTTTATGTGCTATGTTTGTTTTTCGTGAGTACCTACTCAACCCTCCATGGTTCAAAATTACCTGTTATTAAAAACCCAGAAAAATATCCCCTGGATTTATATCTTATTTTACTTTAAATGTCATGTTTTTTTTCTAGATTGGCCCCAACAGTAGAAACATGAAATCTTGATTTTATTTACATTTTCATGTAAGCTGTGTAAAAAAAAATACTGAAATGGTCCTTACAATGAACACAACGCAAGGGTAATCTTATTGACATGCTTCAAACTCTAAGAAAAACAGCGCCCTCTTCTGGATGCTGTCTGCTCACACAATGCCCAAACCGCAGTTTCTCGCGATTACACAATCGCACTCAGTTACATCGCAATATACTTTAGAATTCAGTTTTTTTTTTTTTTTTTTTTGCAACCCTAGTCGGCGTGGAAACCTGTTTGAAAAGAATGACCAACCGGAGTGCAGAATGGCACTACTGATATATGCTTTAAGGCCGAAGGTGCCATCTTGGGGGCTGGGCACAGGCTCTCACTTGGTCTCGCTAGGTCTTCGTAACTAGCCCTTTTGGTAAACGTCCATTCCCATTTCAAAATTCAAGAGAAAATTTCCTTTTGTCTCAGGTTTTTAAATTATATTGGAGAAGGATGAGAAAGGAAAAAGTTCATAGAAATTGTAATGTACTGTATATAAATGAAAGTAATCATTATTAAATGGATGAACAATTGATTGTTATAACAATGTAATATAGTGTAATATGTTGTTTATATGATTGATAGAAGAACAGTCCAAAGTTATTCTGGGAACAAGTCTCTTATAAGGCTTTGCCTTCAACCTGGCATCCCTCTTTTCCTTTTCAGGTGATTCTTGCTAACACGAGGTGGTGTATCCCTGGATTTTCACAAAGAAAATTTTTCCATCGGCCGCAGGGATGTCGAATTTTTGGACTGGCGTGACGTCATCCACTTCGCTACAGGCACCCCTAGGGCATCATGTTCATCTGTTAATAAACAACGGGGTAGACTGCTGGAAGTGTGAATTTCCCTACGGGGATGAATAAAGTATCTATCTATCTTTTTTTTCATTTTGAGACGTGCTGTTTTGACCAACATGATTGAAAAGATAAAATAAACAAGAAAAATACAAGAAGCCCCGTCATTCATTTAGAAAATAATGACACCACGTCCAAATCTAGCATCCCTGGTCTGTCAAGGCATTTTCCAAACGTTTCCCAGTGGCCTACATTGTGTTGACTGGACTGTTGATGGTAATGGGCAACTGAAGAGCTAGCTTGTTGCTGTGACAGTGTCAACCCATGCTAACTGGATGTGATATGACAGAGTGCACCAAAAGACACCACACAGACCCCGTTTCCCACTGGCCCTAATGCGACCTCCTCTACGTAACCTCCTTTTATCAGATTGGGTTTTAAGACGGCACCACATGTCACGATTCCGCAATAAGTGTGGCCAGATCGATCCAAATATCGATATCTCCGATCTATGTGGTCTTCTTATTTTAACTATCACTATAATAATATTAGTGTGTCACAAGATTATACATACAGTATAACTGTGAAATTTTATCCGATTTATTGGCACTACAGACCATTTTCAAAATATTGCGCAATACTATGTTAAGTATTTTCCGGACTGTAAGGTGTTAAGGTCTGATACACCTCCTATGACCTGTTTCCAGTTACAACCACCAAAACTTAACATAACGTGCATCAAAATAAATGAATTTCATAGAACATAAAAATTAGGGAAACTAATTTATTCATTCATTAATGGTTACCATATCCATTCATCCATCCATTTTCTGCACCAGCTATCCTCACTGGGGTCCGGGGGTGAAGTAGCCCTTCCCAGCCATCTTCGGGTAGACAGTCAGGGAACATCCTGGACTGGTTGCCATACAGCTAACTCCCTCATTCTCACATAAGAACATTTTATACCGGCCAATTAACCTGCCATGCATGTTTTTGGAACGTGGAAAGAAACAGGAGTGTCCAAAGCAAAGGTACAAGGAGAACATGCAAACTCCACACATCTGGAATTGAAACCACTGCACCATGGGACTGCGCGCTAACCACCCAGCCACTGTGCAGGCCTAGTTACCATATGTGGAATATATTTTAACTATAAAAACCCAAATTTATCAGTGGTCAATATCATGTTTACAATCAAGTTAAACTCAACTAGGCCCAATTATTGATGCAGGGACCCTTCACACATATGTTTACAATGGTTGACGACTAAAAATTCAAGGTAACAGTCAACTTACAAAGTTATTTAAACGAAATTATAAGCAGAATAAACAGAATATTCAGTCCTATACACATTACAAAAAGGTTAAAGTCAGTCTGAGGACTGCAGTCCCACTCGTGTAATGTCTTTTACAGGACTGAACACTTCAAGTAACAATGCACATGTCTTAAGAAAAACAGCAGTGATATCATCAAATGTTCTCTGAAACGCACAGCATGTTTAAGAGCAGGGAAATCCAAACAGTGTGCAAAATAATGTGTTACATGAAAATTGTTATTATTTCTAAATATGAATAGGATTGAAACATTTCAATAGGTATGCGACCCACACATTAATGTTCGTGGTTATAGAATTTCCGTAACAAATACAGTTTTAGAAACAAATATGATTGAATCCAATCAAAAGTCCAATTTGTCATAGACCCTTTGTTTGTAAACACAGTGAGCGGGGCTTAGCCTGAAGCTGTTGTGGAAAATAGACTTGCATTTGTAGAATAGAGTTGCATACATTCAGAAAGAAATGTAGAAAGACTTGCTTACAGTGTGACAGAATGTTGACATCATTTCGGGAAGGTCCTTGGGACCTTCAAGGACTCTCTGAGCAAACTGAGAGGAACAACATGTCCTAATAAGGGTACGACAGCATCTTCCTTGTTGTTACTGAGGACTAGGGCCGCCTTTTGGGTTGTACTCAAACTGAAGCTATAAAAGCGTTGTTATGTCTGGAGTTCTCTGAGTTCTTTGGGATGACGAAATAAAGAGCTCCCCCTCATGGCAAGCCTTGGTGTACTTTATTAAATCACGTAAGAAGACTTAAAAGATTATCGAACCTGCATTTTCTCCTACAAAGCAGAAGCTAGGGCGAGACGATATGTCAACAAGCGTATGCGATGAAAATTTAGCTTTGCATCATCAAAATGGAAGACTTTGACGTTGAAAATGATTATAATATCCTGCATCACACGTGACATCACAGCCAAAGGTGGAGGTAAAACCAGACTTGCGCTGGTCAAAAGACGGAGTAAACCAAGCTGTCGTTGCTGCTATTTGAGTATTAAAATACTGTCAAGTTGTGTGAACCTTTAGTGAACCTTTAATGATCGTAAATTGAAGTTTCCAGGATCCCAGCAGACACTCCCGATCAAAGAAAAAGAACTGATGTGGTTAAATACAAGCAGTGTATTTAAGACCAGAGTTGACATTTAGGCTACACACTAACGATTAGCTAAGCTAAGAAAAAAATGATTTTTTTGCTGATGTAATAAGTTATATGGACTCGATAGCAGCAATCATAAATGTTCAGATTCTCTGACCTGATATGCAGTGTGTGCTGAAAACCTGAGCATTTTTAATGGGTGCCTCGGTCCAATCTTTTCCCTTTATTGCATTTAACCACAAGTCTCTTCCTTTTGTTTGATCAGGAGTGTCCTCTGGGATCCTGTTAAGCTTTAATTGAAAATCACTAACGTTTTTACTCCGATTATGGCACCCAAACACAACAAGACGACATTTTAACACCAAACTAGCAGCAACGACAGCTTGGTCTTTTCAGTCTTTTGATCAGCGCAAGTCTCATTTTGGGGCAGCACAGTGGTTAGCGCATGTGCGGCACAGTTTTGAGGTCATGAGATCGAACTTTCCTGTGTGGAGTTTGCATGTTCTCCTAGTGCTTGCGTGGGTTTTGTCCGGGCTCTCTGGTTTCCTCACACATTCCAAAAACATGCATGTCAGGTTAATTGGCTGGTCTAAATTGTCCCTCAGTGTGACTGAGTGAGTGAGTTGTCTGTCTCTGGGTGCGCTGTGACTGGCTGGCAACCAGTTCAGGGTGTTCCCTTATCAATTTAACAGAAAGCCTGGATCTTGGATGCAAAATACTCACTTTGATCTTTACGTTTGTATGTATCGGTAAACGTCACCACTCGGATTTTGGCAAGTCAATTTGCTTATCCCACAACAGTAGATTTTCTCCAGTAGCTCTGACTATCCTGTGCTGATCCTAAAAGGAGATGTTTGAAGAAAATTGTGCGGATTTACGCAGCTCATTAGCGTGCCGTCAAGCATGTATCATACTTATTTCACCCCAAGGCTCAGTAGAGCCAAACAATTATGCCAAACAGACAATTTCATCCCTCCATAAACGGAAAACATCGCTGATCTTTGATTTAACTCTTAGTAAGCCCGCTTTCAAGTGCAGTTTCGAAGCTCAAGCACCATTAAATACAACTCCGCCGCATATTTTACCCTCAGCCAGCGTAAAATGGGCAGTTCAGAAATAAACTGTGATGGAATGGTAGGCAATATTCTTAAAACACCCACTCCAATGCCGAAATACAAAAAGATGCGTTTAAACTTCTTTAAATAAGGGGTAAATATAATTTCAAAATAAACAATTGGAATAGCACAAAATTTGATTGCAATTCATTTTATTTTGTTGATATACCTTTAAAACGGGCTTAAAGACATTGTCTTCCCCAGGGCCATCACCACCCTAAAGAGGTTCACAAATTGCGAAAAAAATATAGATCTTTATGTAAAGAAAATTAGGTATTTATAATGGATTTATCGACTCATTTTTTTCGATTATGTCGCTAATAAATGTCATTGCACAATATTCATCGCATTATTGCTCTGATATTCCTACAACCAAGCCTCCAAGCACTACTTTATAAATATGTGTTTTAAATTATCCTGACGTTCTTTTAATCTTAGTTTTATCTTTTAAGTCTTTGTGTTTGTCCTAGAGTGCCGTGTGTTATCTTCTTGTAAACAATGTTTGCTACGTTGTTATCAATGACAATTAAGACAATACTATTTCTAATTATTTTTTGATTCAAAGACGATACAAATAAAAAATGTAGATGAAATTATTTAAAAAAAACGAAAAAATAATTATTGACCTCAGTAAACTGTTATTATAATTATAATGAATTGAAACAAGAGGTCAGTACGACAGGATCTCTAGCACCACCTCAAGTCTATTTTTACTCATCACTAATCCCAGGCTCACCTGAACACAGCACACTGGTAAGGGAACCCAAAATACTTAATACAATGGACTTATGGTTTGCCATAGAGACCGCATCAGCATCCTGCACAAAAAAAATATTGAATGTTTGTCGAAAATCAAATTCTGAAATCTCAATTAAACCAGTTTAGTTATATTCAAATCTAAATGCATCTGTATAGCACTTTTCAGACACGAAACTGCAACTCTAAGTGCTGGATAAAACAATTACAATTAAAAGAAAACACCATTCCCCAACCAACATAATGGAACGTCAGATACACTGACACAAAATGGCTAAAAAAAATAAATGTAAATCTAAAATGAGTAAAATGGGTAAAATGAGTAAAATGATTTAAATAAATAAAATAAATAAAATAAATAAAATAAATAAAATAAATAAAATAAATAAAATAAATAAAATAAATAAAATAAATAAAATAATCCTTAATCTCCAAAACATTCCAATGGATCTAAAGGAATAGTTAAGTTTCAAGAAAAATAGTAAAAAAAAAAAAAAAAACATACAAAATAAAAGGAAAAACTGATGATTTTTTATTTCTAACAAACTATATTTTATATAGAGTTAAGTGTAAGAAATTGTTCTTTTTGTGAGAAATAAGCAATTTTTCTACATATTATCTGATTTATTTTAATATCTTACTCGAATCATAATAGTTTAGAGAATAATTTATTATTAAATATAAGATGAATTGCCTCTGTCATTATACAGTAGCAAAAAAAATTGGAGGACTTCTCCTTTCAGTGCAAAGACAAATTAAAAAGATAAACATTGGCCTATGTACGGATATACAATAAATGTTTGTATGGTTACAATGGCAGTATTAGTACAGAACCATTGTGCATATGCGATATGCTATAGAAGATTGGGAGTTTAGTTTAAGAATAACTGTATTGACATTAATTTGAAAAATATATAGAAAATAAGTTATATCATGCAATACCCAATTTTATATTCTGTCACAGCAAAATCTCAACAATTTAGACTAACAGCACAATCATAAGAGGAAAAGAGAGTAAATCTATGTCATCAGCATACTGGAATTTAATTGGAGTTGGTCGCTAGATGTCGCAGTGTCTTGTGCATGCAGCCTTGCTGCCATTCAAAGTTTCCATGTACATGTCTCGAGCAGCAGCCATTTTGCAACACTCAAAGACTGAGGGGGAAAAAAGGCAATCACACGCAAAGCCCGCAAAACAGAAAACGCTTCTCAATGCATACTTCAGGTTTAGAATGAACGAGGATGCCACGATGGTTCCCTGTTGCAAACACCAGGCAGGTGCTGGAAATGGAGACTTTAGTGCTTTGCCCGCCCCCACCCCACCGAAGGACGACCAACTGCGATTTTGCTTTCAGTGTAAACGCAAAATGATTTTCTTAAAATATGTGCCCTTCATTCTTACCCACATTCTTCTAAATAAAACTAAAAGTGCCCCAATTGTATTTTTAGGGCAATTTATCCTCCCCTCAAAACCCAAAGCCCCTTGTCCTCCTCCTTGCCCCCCTTCTACGCACACCCTCCGTTGATTCGCCATTAAATAAAATCCTTCGCCTTCGGAGTATCGAAAAAACAATTGATATCTGGACTCATTCAGACACACAAACATAAAACGTACTTGTTACTTAAGACTACTAAGACCTTGTCTTCTTTTGTTTCATTTTTTTCAATCTCAAATGCCTTCATGCCTATGTTTCTAATATGGCGGTTGCAGGGCAGGAGAGAAAAAAAGAATCCAGCTATCCTATAATCCCTTTTCTCGAAGGCGTCGAAACAAAAAGGCCGCAGAATGTGTGCTTCGAAATCCTCAATATTGAACGATTTCCAAAATTCTTCATTTTAGGACGAGTATCCTCAAGTCAATGGATAACTATATTACTTTAATGAGATGAATGAGTTATGTCGAATTAGTTGACGCCTTACAGGGTTAAGCTTTAGGTTGATACAACAGCAGAACCTCTTCTCACATGCAATGCAATGGATTTAGTTTATATTTTAAAAAAAAACACGCTGAGGCCTACTGTTGCTTAGTTAGAAAAAAAAAGAACTTGATTATTTTTGATAATGGGACAGGGAAACCAAATTATTAAGAGATTTTCTTAGGGACTCACAATAACCTAAATATTATAATGGTGTGTGGGGGATGTTGTAGAGGAAATCAATATAACACATTATATTGTAAATCCTATTTTGCAATGCACGCTTCAACCATTGTTGGTCATACCCCCTTCTTTTATCATGCCTGCATGCTACGTTTCTCAATTTGATTAAACGTTGTGAAAGGTTACAAAGGCATCAAAGGTAAACGTGAAGGTTAATAGATGAACCCTCGCTAAAAGGGCCAGACTGAACATAGCAACAGCTACCATCACATCCCCCCAATACCCCCACCCACCCATACCAAATCCTCCACCCTGGATATTTTGAAACAAATGCACAGATAACTTCTACCTGGCCAACAAATGGATATCAACTATAAGGCAAATCATGCAGAGGAATATTATAATAAAAAAATAGATATGCATATGTCCAAACCTACCATTCAAGATGCACTGGGAAAAGATAAGAGCCAATATCCACATGCCCCGCTTCTTTCAATATCCAAGATTAGGCTTTTTTTCTGCGTCTCCTTCTGCACTCCTTCCCCCTTGAATGCTTCCTGTTTATTTCTTCAACAAGTCATTTGCGATGTATGAGCGTGCATAACTCTTGCTCCTTCTAGTCTCACAAAATCCAGGCAAGAAGATGAAGAGGAGGGAAGGTTCGGAGCTTCTTCCCCTGCAGCTGATCGTCTTGTGGTGCAGGAGGAGGCGAGGATCCAACAAGTCTTGCGTCGGAGGTGGACCGCGCTTTGGGGGCTTCAGCAGCGCATCCGTCCCCCCGTGATGGAGCTCTGCCTGGCGTCAAACATTAGGGAGCCTGCTCCAGGTGCAAGTTTCCGCTGCGGATGCTGATTCGGATGCTGCGGGCTCATAGAAGAAAAGCGGCAGCGCGCGCGCACCCAACCGCACCAAAAAGGATAAAAGAAAATAATAAAAAGAAAACGAAAAGATAAGTAATTAAAAACAATCCGATTCAAATTAAAAATAAATCACAAAAGTCCAAATGTGGATAAAATATTTCCTGGCGTCTCTGCGAGATGATGAAGAGGTCGATTTGCGTAAAAGTGCGCACGCCGATGATTGTTAGCTGCGCTGGGAAGTCATTCTCTCTATTCCGCCTCTCTCCATCCGGCGAGCAACAAGCACACGCATCTTCCTTGCACAGAAACCCGCACAAAAAAACCCTTGTACACTTCCTACAACCTGCCCTGCCTTGCGCAAGTGCGGAATAAACCCTTGCCTTCCTCTCCGCAGCAGCTCCCCCCCTCTCCCATTGCCTTAAAGGTGCACGCGTGCGCGTCAGCTTTAAAGTCCCTCTTTTGTCTTTTGGTTTACCGTTGATTAAGGTGGCCTGTGAAGAGAATCAAAGGACATTAGGATGACAAATTTAGTTCCCTTGGCAGAACATCTTTGCCGGTTGCAGGATGCTTTATAAAAAGGAGGGGAAGAGGGTTGGAGTGAGGGGGAGGGAAAGGCCAGGCTTCACCTGAATGGTTGGACCTGAAAGCTGCGGGATAAACTTCCCTAATTGGAAGAGATCATATTTTGACCTCAAATGGGATTTCAGTGGGAAAGTTCTCCGTGTGGGGTTTTAAAGCAGTAGTCAGCGGCCTTTTTGTGAACCATGGACGTCCTGCCCTCTCGAGACGTCCTGCAGTAGGTTGACCTGACACCAGCAATTTGTTTTGTTTATAATCAATTATAACCATCATTACTTAAATCCCGAATAATTGCAATCAGAATTTTTACTAATGATAAAAAGATTGGGCATCAGGGGCGTTACCAGAGGGGGGTAGTAATGGGCAGTGCCCAACCACAGATGTGCTCTGCTCCCCAAAGAAAAAGAAAAATGAATCAAAGGAGCAAAAAGGAGAAATGAAGACCAGAATAAGAAAAACATAAGAAAAATAACATAAAACAAAGGATCAAAAAGAAACCAGAAAAAAGAAGGAAAAAAATAAATGAAAATAGAAAAAAGCATGAAAAAAGTAAGACAGATTTTGGGAAGGGGGGGGGTTTGATCAGTATATGACCAATGACAATGTAATATTATGCCGCTTATGCCACAGATGTTAAACTCAGTTCTGCTCCTGGCAGGTTCTAAACTTTCTGTTCTGAGGTAGGCAAGATCAGTAAGCTTTGATTTTCAATATTCTGCTTTATCATCCAGACTACATTATTAACCTAGCCTAATCAGAGATGAAAGGGATCTTTTCTAAAGACAACACATTTGTTCACAAACAATGGGCGGAAAAAAAAATAATGTTTGCCATTAAATGTGATTATAATTTCATTGAAATGACCAAGAGACTCACTTTTTTTTCCACAAATTGAAATTCATGATGACGCGTGTGCTGCACAGTTCTGAGGTCATGAGATAGAACCTCCTGTGTGGAGTTTGCATGTTCTCCCCATGCTTGCGTGGGTTTCCTCCGGGCACTCCGGTCTCCTCCCACATTCCAAAAACATGCATGTCAGGTTAATCGGCCGGTCCAAAATGTCCCTAGGTGTGAATGAGCGAGTGAGTTGTCTGTTTCTGTGTGCCCTGTGACTGGTTGGCAACCAGTTCAGGGTGTCCTCTGCCCACTGCCTGAAGATGGCTGGGATGGGCTACAGCACCCCTGCGACCCTACTGAGGATAAGCGGTGCAGATAATGGACGGATGGATGGATGGATGGATGAAATTCATGAGGGGCCAGATTCGAAGATACAACGGGACGATCAGGCTTGCCGGCCGTATGTTTGACATGACTGGCCTATCCAAACAAGGGTTACAGGAGTGCTGGGCCCATCCCAGCCATGTTTTTTTAAATGTGGGAGGGGAGAACAAGCAAACTCCACACAAGGAAGCCAATAACTGGAACCGACACACTCTGGTCGCTACCGTAAATATTTAACGCCAATGGTCGTTGGCCAAGTAATTAAAAAAGTATGAGGATTTGTTTTGACAAACATTACATTTTATATTTAAAGTAATTTTCAGTGCATATTAAGTTAAAGGATTTCCTATCTTTCAGTATTGGAGGTCTTCTGTGTGGTGCCAATGGCATGGCAGGCTTTGATGAGAATGGGTGGAAATGGGTGTCAACCAGCGCCGTGTATTTCACATCTAGGCCTTCAGCTCCTAACTGAATTAGTGATGGGTCAATAACATAAATTGTTACTTGACACAAGCGTCCTTTTGCCAATTGAATAAAAAACCTGACACACCGCTGGAAATATAATTATGTAATTAAATTCTGTAGAGTTAAGCGAGTGAAAAGGAGAAGTTTTTTGGGACGTATGCAGTTAGTTCCTCACCAAACACTAGATGTAAACAGTTACATGACCCATTTCCTCAACAGTCACGTTAATTCTTTTGTTGTCTTGTTTTCCGATCATCTAACGGCGACCATATGGCAAATCGCTCGTCTTGGAGGTTTGCCCCACTGCACAGTTTGAGTTTAAAGATTGGATTAAAATCATTGCCTGTATAGTCATACACAGCTTAATCCTTCTTGTTGTAATCCTTATTCAAACAATATGGCGTTGTTGGGTTTTGACCACATCACAGAGATTATCTTCTCCAAGCCATGAGTGGAGATTGATTTGATTTATAGTCGTACAGACAGATAAGTTGGACAGCGCTCTTGAAAAAAATCGTATAGAACTATGGTCAGTGAATACATTATACATTCAGTTGGTTGGATCCCTTAATCACTAAGGTCGTAGGGGCACCATTTCCTCTGGTGTGTCTTGGGCAAGTACAGCCGTATGGCACCCATTCCTTTCCACCTGGTCTCAAACCAGGGACTTTTCGCGTGTTTGGTGAATGTTCTAACCACTGCACTACAGAAACACTTAGTTACACAAAATTATGTGTTTTGCTACAACCATTTGCCGCATTAGGTTTTGATTAGAAAGGTTTGATACTATAATTCCTTTGTACCGATACCAAATCTGAACTGAACCAATAAATCATAAGATTTATGAGTAGGTGACTAAATGTTACAGGTACTGTAGGAACAGTTTAGACAACTGCTGGTTTCCCCTTTTCTCCGATATAATGAGCAGGATAATGACCAGGCTTATTCAGAGTTTTCTGATGAGCTGATCATGATTCAATAATGTTGAACAAAAGATACATTAAAAATGAGCAGGGCGGTGGATTTCTGGGTCTAGGTTTCGCAACCAGTCATTCCACCCTCACTTCTAAACAGGGGCCCTATACATTCTGAGGTAGTGGTTCTTAACAGTGTTGGAGCTACTTGGTTGTGCAGAGCTACTTGGTCAATGCTTTCGTCAAGATATTCTTCATTGACTGCTGGTGCTTCCTCATCAAACGTGAATGATTGTCTCACCCATGCTGGATGAGGTTTGTACAGGGGAGTATCTGTCAAAAGTGTTAGCAAGCTTATCTTAGTGTGTTGCAATTGCTTGTTTCAGTTTCTTGAGTTCTTAGATTCCATCAATTCCAGAAACATCTTCAGGCTCTCTTACTGTTGTCAAGAAGGGTAAATGTTGTGAGGTTACACAGAACACATTCGGCCCACCGTTTATGTGACAGAGGCTCCACCGAACCCCTAAGATTGACTCAGTGAAACCCTAGATTGAACCCAGGTTAAGAACCTCTGCTCTAACTGTTCTACTAAGAGAATTCTTTTTTACTAAGTCTGGAGAGAAACCATTTTCAAGTCGTGACTTTAGATCTAGAGGTGCTTAGGTCTTAGCAATAGTTGAAGATTGCGGTTTAATGGAAGATTGCAGAAGTAAATGGAAGGAGACCAAAAAAAAGGCTGCGATCGACGTGGATGGATGGTGTTATGAGTGCACTGCAGGAAAGAGGTCTAAATCTAGTGGAAGCTAGAGCTCTTGTTGGTGATAGGAATGAGTGGAGAGGTGTTATAAAGGATAGCGGGATGTTTAGACGTGTTCCAAGGGATGGGCGGGGCACCTGTATGATGCGGCAGGGGTAAACCAGTGAAAGCTGTCCGGCCCTGCTGTTGAACAGAAGAGTGTGAGTGACATGGGTCAGGGTGCTTTCTTGTGTCCCGTTTCACCTGGAGGGACGAAAGCATGACCAACTTGGGTGCCGAGGTGCTGAACTTGTTTGGGTGTTTGCGCATTTGGGTTGTCGGTGGTCCCCCAAAAATGTTGTGTGTGTTATTTGCTACTTTTTCCGTTTTTTATTCTCTTTGTTTTTATCCATGTGTTTGTCTTGCTGTGGGTCACCCCTCTTGAGGGATATGACCAGAGTAGGTAGATAGATATAATTGAACAAAATTCATGGGTATATTACTGAGAAGGGCAAACCAGAAGTTTTACTTTCAACATTCGTCAACAAGACAATTGTAAGTAAATCCAGTCTTCTTTCTGCGGTCAATGTGGAACAGACTGAGACCTTTCATAAAATAATGGCATTTGTAGCCCTAGTTAAAAGAACTCACAAGAACCCTGTCCATTAAAACATAAGGATGTACGTGAGCATGTAAAGTCAAACCACCTTTTCCTGACCATCTAATTAAACCCTCCACATTGTGGTTCCTAACTAAAAGCAGTTTAGAGGAATTCATGTCTTCAAGGTCCGTAAAAGCCACCTCGTGTACTACTTTCCTGATTGCCATTGTCTAGACTCTTATTGCACTGCTTATAGACTAATTGAGGGAGTCTTTAAAATCATGACGTCTCTAAATTGATGTGAATGGAATGTAGAGTACGACAGTATATACATAAAACCATTAGAGAATTTTAATATCTTAACTATGCAGCATAATTCTCCAAGTGTAACTTCATGGCTTTAGTAACAAAGTACTTGCAATCCATTTGATCATACTCTTACAACCTAATAAATACACATATCCCAATGTTTTAAATTGGCCAAATACGTTATGGGATAGGGAATAATACCACACGAGTCAGGTATCTTAATAATTCAAGCAACATTATGAGGCGAGAATAGATAAAAGCCCGTCTAATGTACTTTACATCCTGGTTTTATTATCCTACCGTTGATTGCTTCTCCCTGAATATAAATTTCGGAGGCAAAGTGGGACTACGTTTTTACTCAAGTTTAATGAGTCGGCAATTTTTTCACCATTTGAAGATGTTAGACAAAGCTTTTCCTTTGAGAGCCTTTAGAAGATGAGCGGTCTTGTGTTCATCTACCTGTTTTTAGTGAATTCGTTCATGCAGGAAATAGTCTGTTTAAGATCGGAATATCCAGTAATGACCTGGTTTTGTAAACACTTGCTAAAACCGATGAAATTTATATTTAGGTTTCTACTGTTGTAATATTGAAATATATAACCGCCCATATTTAGTCACAATGATATAATTTATGCGGTCGTAACTATAGTCAGAAGTGGCCGCAAGGGCCGTTGTTAGGCAAAGTCTAACTCTTCCACAGTCAAACAATATAGTTTCCTCAGGCAAATGTTAAGCGGTTTGAGCCCGATTTACCCAAAGATCATCCTCAGTAGAACAGTATTCTATTCATCTAGGAGACACCTTCAATCATTGATGTTTAACTTTGCAAAATATTTACAATCAGTTTATGGATTACCCCTTTTCATATAGGAATGATGATAAACTTATGTTTGGGGTGATGGACCCATGTGGGGGAGGCAGAAACAAGATGCATGGGTGCTCAAAACGGTATTTATTAACAAAACTCAGATCAAATGACCAAACAAACAGGTGGGAACAAAGCAACTAACAAAATGCCTAAAAAAAAAGAAAACCAGAAACAAAATACAAACCTGGAAGTGGAAAAATGCGAGGAGTAAAGTATCAAAGCAACCATAAACAAAACACAAACACAACGCCATGGTGGTGGAAATCAAAATGACCCAACAAAATATGGTGTCAGAACAGTCTTATATAAGGGACTAGTATGATTAGGCACAGGTGTGTGGGGAGTGGACACACCAGTGCCATGTTCCAAAGCGTGGGTGGGGCCCTCTGGTGGAAGGAGGCTCACTAGACTCCAACAGTAAACCCCCTCAGCCTTTGCATTTGTGAATCCATACAGCTGTTGCCTGTCGCTTATTCATGCCCAGAATATTCTTTAAATACATCTTTTTAAGGGAACAGCACACTTTCTGCTGTTAATTTGACAACCTTTTGTCTTAGAACCAGGGTATAAAATCTAACATGGGGAGAAAGAAAAGCCATTCCTTAACACTAATAAACTGATTTGACATTTACTCCCTTCATAAATATTGTTCTTGTAAACCCGATTAGTTCATCCAATACCTTATCAGCATCCTTTTTTTTTCATTGGCTAATATTCTAAAATAATGCTAAATTTAGTAACACTGCAAATAAGGAGTGAAGATATCAATGGATTTTGAAATTGCAAGTAGTACAGAGAGAAAAACTTTCAGATAACAAAGTCTAAGATGTTTTAAATCATCCTCACTCCTTTAAAATGAAATAGTACAATGCACATGTCGTCGGGTCATTTTCATTCCATTGCCACAATAGGTCTGTTTTTTTGTTTGCTTCTGAGTTCTTGTTTAGTCAGTGCCCACTTGTTAGTTTGCTACTTATTCCTTGCATTTTCCGAATCGATTTTGGTCTGTTTCTGGCTTGGACTTTCTCAGGTTTTATTTGGACATTTCGTTGATTTGAGAACGCTTCGGTTTTCACATTTGATCTCCTTTCGTTATCGAATACCATCGCTCTTTTTGAGCACTACTGCCTTCAGTTCCTGCATCCCCCACATGGGTCCATCAACCCCGAAAACCTAACAAGTCTATCAATAAAGTGCTTCTGGAAGATACAGTAAATGGTAACTGGTTTGGAAATGTTATTTTTTGGCTTATTAGCCATAAATGTTTGTTTTCCATTTTTTATCTCTTATTGTTATTAAATACCATCCCTCATTTCAAGCACCACTGCCTCCAGTTCGTGCTTCCCCCACATGGGTCCATCACACCCCAAAACTTAACATGTCTGGCATTGAAGCGCTTCTGCAAGATACAGTAAATGGTTGGAAAATGTTTTGTTTTTTTAGCTTTTTACCCATATATTCTTCTTCATTAACTACATAATTAAATAATTCTTGATGGTGAGGTAAATGCTTTATTAAAATTTAAATTTATTTTGCTATGTGGCTATTTTAGAGCAGTTTTAGGGGGTAGCCTTAATGGGATGTAGGCTTCAATGTGAATATATGCAGTACTTTAAAATAGTTTGTGATTTAGGGCTATACAAATAAAAGTGACTTGACTACTTGAAGTCCTTCTGGTTTTGCTGGTCATCTTGTTTTTTGACAAAAAGGTGAATATATTTTATCTCTGCTTTAAACTGCACAATCCTTTCATTGAATACATTTAATAAATGAAAATCTTTTCTTGTTTGGGTAGAATCACATTAGGGCAGAATGGTGTGTCTTCAAGTCAGACAAGTTGAGAAACACTAGTCTAGAAGACCATGGATGACCTCCCCCAGACTTAAATACCTGTATGATACATGACAGAAATATCCATTGCAAATTTAAATGCAACTTTTAATTCTTATCAAAGAAAAAGCTCAAGTATAGATCGCAATCCTTTTGGAAGCTATTGGTTGTTTACCAGAGTCCAGTTTAACAAGGTAACGTATTGCTAAATAGTCAAATTGCTTGCTCCATAAGATAGCAACCAATTGAGTAGAAAGCAGAGTACCATGTGATGGCTCATTTTAAAGGATCCATACATTGATTCTTCTCATTGACTACTTTGCATCTCTTGACCTAAATGCACTTCTGTCTATTCCTGATGGAGTAGAAAGGTTTTTTTTCTGCGGCAAACAGCCTTTATATTTTTTTTTTAGTTCAGTTTGATTCAATTAGTGGTTCGTGGTCCAGAACTAACACTTGAGCGGACCACCCTATGGTCCAACTTGCCTAAATCTTGTCACATTTGACTTAAAAGATTGTAGAGTTTTTAAAATTATGAATGCAACATTCCTTGTACCCTAAGATAATCTGAAATAACCCAAAGGAAGTGGTAATACTGTATTATGCATATACTTGGGCAAAATGTGACAGATGAATGCTTATCAATTTTTTTGCCTAATATTGAATGCATTACATTTTCATCACAGTGATTTATGCTCACTAACTCTCTATCTCTATTGTTGTGTATTTTAAGTACATATAACTATGTCTTTCTAATATTTCCATTAGTTTTCATCAATATTATTTTGAAATTTGTTGTAATCGACTGTTTACTGGCCACTGAATTGGTCTGGACCAGAAAAATGTCTCAATTTAAGAAAGTGGTCCACCTGATTTCAAAATCAAATACCCCTGGTACACTGCTGTTTCAAAATGGTGTCACAATCCAGCATTCTGAATTCTGTGTCTCTGTCCTCCTCTCTCGCTCTTGCTCAACCTTACCTTATTTGGTCACTCACTTTCAGGTTCAATTTTCCTCCTCACAGCTATTGTACCTTGTATTTATTTCCCTGTGGTTTTTCCCCCCATCACAACTCATCCTCTTCCACTTTTTAATACTCCGCATGTATGGTAACTCGTTAATTTCCTTTTTTGTCACGTTCCAAGCCCCCATCACAGTGCTCTTCCCGGACTACGAAAACTGCCAAAGTACTTTTGGTCTGTTGACTAGGCTGATTGGACTCAAACGATCTACCAACCTATTTGGTAACGCCCGTTTGCTTCTGGTGCTCTGGATACTGTTGCCTCGCTGCCTGCCTTTCCTTGTGACGAGCATTGCCCTAATAAACAACAATCGTTTGATTGTAAAAAAATTGATTGTGCTTCCACACCATCCCTGGAGAGTTCCTGACATGTTATAAAGTTGTGTGAAATACAATGCACTGTTCCATTTTCCATCCGTTATCTGCCCCGCCTATCCACAGAAGGGTCGCTGGGGTGCTGCAGCCCATCCTGGTAGTCTTTGGGCAGTGGACACCCTAAACTGGTTGCCAGCCAATCCAATGTATAGTTACTAGATTTCCTGGTAATTAAGGAAAGGGAAAGGAAAGCAAAACAGCTACTAATGTTTCTCAATTGAAGAATGGGACTGCAATATTTACAGCACTGGGTTTGGATGGTTGCGGCAATATGAAAAAAATATGTTGTATATTTTGTTTTTAATCTTGGAAACCTGCAAAGGAGATTGCAAAGGATGTCAGTTCATTATTTTGTCTGTTATGAACTGTTTCATGTCACAATCAGCCAATTATATTGATGTCCTTTGATTGCCATATCTTTTGGGGGTGAATCTGCTTTTGTATCAGATTTAATAAAAAGAAAGGGCTCAAAGGAGAGCCTTTACAACAAGTTAGGATTTCACTAACCTATATTTCATGTTGACAATATAAGGGGATGGTGTCATAATAGTCTGTAGTTTGCAATAGTCTTTGATTTGTGCAGCCCTTTGAGACTATTTGTGATTAGAGCTATACAAATAAACATGACTTGACTTAACTGAAGGCTCGCTGTCCTATTCTCATGGTAAGTTCAAAATCCATAGATGTCATTTCTCCTTATATAAACACATCAGAAAAAAAATTACTCACTGTCAAACTGCACAGACACCGAGTGTGTTCAGTTTATTGCCCACAAAATCCAAACACATTGACAGTGAGAAAAATCTTCTTTTCCGTGGAATATAACGCTCAGCACCAGCACCTATAGAACACGAGTGGAAGAACAAAAAAGGAGTAAAAGGAGCATTGTACAGTATGTAAGAATTCCATTATACATTTATAAAAAATAATTTGACTTTTAGATATTAATTAACTGCACGAATTGAGTATCTATTGTGTTTTTGTAGACATCAGGGCTTCCCTAATATTGTCACCTTTAGGCGTGCTGAGCGCCAAATACAAATAAGAGGTAAACATCTTTGACTTTGAATCCTCTAGTATGTCACTGTCCAACATGAGGTGACAGTGTTGCTTAGTAACCACAGCACATGAGTGACCTTATCTGTTCCGTCATAAAAATGCATGAAGTCGTTTTATTTTGTGTCCCCTATTCCTCTCTGCTGCCCATTTCCTTCTTTCTGTCAAGCAATGGTCAAAAATGCACAACTGATGATTCGATTTTTGGATGGAGGAATGGAGCAGTGGAGTGGAAATGAAGGGCTACATCTGACACTTGCCACGCTCTGTATCAAAAGCATGGTGAAATGGGTAAAAGGGGGGCGGGGGGGTTACGAGATACACAATGTCACATCAGGAACACACAAGGCAAACAGTGATGCAAAATAATAATAAGATGTTTTTATTATTTAAACAGAAAACAGATTTAGGTGTCAATCCCATCTAGATTATATGTGTGTACAAACCCTGCTTTCTGTATCTCGACCGTTTGATCTACTTAAATCTGTCTTGTTTACAGTGTTGTAATCTGGGTTTAATCTCCAAAACATATTTATGGAATTGAGGAAGTATTACATTGGATTTGTGCATGGCCATTGGATTTGTGCTTAGGCCTTTAAAATTATTGTGCAGAGGATTCTTCGCCAGTTCTCAGTACAGATGCTAGGTGGTGGGTACCAGGGTGCCTTGTCACCTGTTTTCTCTCTAAAAGTATCCTTTTGAAACTTTTATAGATTATAAAATTGATCATTATTTTAAGTTAATGGTACACATGAATTTATTTGGAATGTGGGAGGTACCTGTAGAAAACTCACTTGAGTATGGGAAGAACATGCAAACTCAGCGAGTACAATAAAATTGAACCCACAACCTCTGTACTGTGAGGTGGATGCATAAACCAGTAGGCCACTACTGCTCTCAATTTGAGTTTTTAATTCTTGTACCGTAAAACTGATCTCTGAAACATTGAAACCCATAAAATGTTACCAATAGAACTCAAACTGCATTCACTCATTCAAATCTTAAGTGCAAGTGCTAGCTAATTTTTGCCATTTTGACTCATTATTGAAGGCCTACGGAAAATGTAGTTCTGTAGCTATATAGGCATAGGGCATATGAAAAGAAGCTTCATCATTTGTCTTTTATTAGAAGAAAAGTATGTTTATAGCTTTTACCATTGTTTAGTCCCTGCGGGGATGAATAAAGTATCTATCTATCTATCTATCTATCTATCTATCTATCTATCTATCTATCTATCTATCTATCTATCTATCTATCTATCTATCTATCTATCTATCTATCTATCTATCTATCTATCTATCTATCTATCTATCTATCTATCTATCTATCTATCTATCTATCTATCTATCTATCTATCTATCTATCTATCTATCTATCTATCTATCTATCTATCTATCTATCTATCTATCTATCTAAATGACAGTAGAACATTGTTAAGTTTCTTGAAAATACTCAGTTCCAAGGAAACACAGCATAATACCAGCTTTTTATGAGAAGATGCATTTCAACCACAACTTTTACTTCAGTGTTTTTTTTCTTACATTTGTGATACCTCCAATATCTAAACCAGGGGTCCTCAATTTGGTGCCGTGGGCACCACTGTGCCCCCTGGGGACAGCTGAGTCTAGTAAACCCCACTTCCAATAATTAAAATAAGTTTTTTTTTTTTTTTTTTTTTTTTTTAAATGCCCATTGCTCTATCCATCTGTCCATCCATTTTCTGCACCGCCTATCCTCAGTAGGGTCGCGGGGGTGCTGCAGCCCATCCCAGCTATCTTTGGGCAGTGGACACCCTGAACTGGTTGCGAGCCAGTCGCTGGGCACACAGAGACAGACAACTCACTCACTCATCCATACCTAGGGACAATTTGGACCGGCCAATTGACCTGTCATGCATGTTTTTGGAATGTGGGAGGAAACCGGAGTGCCCGGAGGAAACCCACGCAAGCACAGGGAGAACATGCAAATTCCACACAGGAGGTTTGATCTCACGACCTCAGAACTGTGCCGCACACGCGCTAACCACTGTGCTGCCATGCTGCCCGCCTATTGCTCTAATTAGTAACAAAAAGAAACTCTTGTCTTGAAAAAGAGACCCTTGATCTAAACAATGCTTTGCATAAACTAAAGGGCACTTTGCTTTCAAAATCACATTTGATAGCAAGATAACTGACTGAACTTATACATGAACGATGCATGAAATTTGCAAGAACGTTTCAGTGCCCGATGTTCCTGGTCACGTGATCATACAGTTTTGGGCACTCGGGGGCCGCACACACACACTCAACCCTGGGTAGAGGAAGCAAAGCACCATGAATAAGTGGGGGCTTCTCTGTGTGTGATCAACGCCATTCCCGCCATCTAATGGTGATTTAATCATACTGAAATCATTCACAAAGGCTTAATCCTTACTGAAAGCCTTTAGAATGTTTTTTTTTAAAGTAAAACAATAAAAATGTATATTTACATTTCAGAATTCAGACGTAATGCTTCTGAAAACGTATTTATTTGTTAAGGCACTGATTAAGTTAAGGATCTCAAAATTGTCTGTTTAGAGAAGAAATATACACAATTCTAAGGTTTGCATATGTCTGTACGCGCCACGGAATGTTAAGCGCCGTCCGCTGCTCAGCGACAGGACACCCCATGCAAATTTTTGTTGTTCCTACTGGGACGCACAGATGTTAGTCGCGCCGTTGCCAGTGTGGCCATCTTAGCGTGGAAAACAGCATCTTGGCATCTGCGCTGTCAGTTGTCACCATCCAGGCGGGGGCGCCAAATGTGCTCTTGAACCCTTGACAGCTCAGGGCAGGTCAGCACAGATGGCGAGAGTGGAACGTTTAGGGGGACTGGCACCGGGTGGCAGGTAAAGACCAGGACTCCCAGCTGGTTGTTGCTACTATTTTGCCTTTGTGGAATCTTAAGCGTGCACTTTGCATGAAGCCTGTCAGAAGATGGAAGTCACCTTGTGCAAAACATTGCGCTGCAATTCCGGAGGGTGGGAAAGAAATTGGGCAGCAACAATCAGTACGTTGTCATAAGCAAATAGTAAACTGAATTTCTGTAGACTGCAGGGTAACACTCCATGTTGTAACGACGTTTGAGTTACAATTTTTTTAATGAATACCGCGTTATAAAACTGGTCACCAAGAAAAGTAATTGTGTTTCAGGAACGTGTTACTTTGTAACACACCACTCCCAACACAGTCTGTTGGTTTTCACCTTGTGTATTGCAAATGTAGGAGCCAAAATGATGTGTGTCATTGATTCTTATTTTAGTTTAATCCAAAGGGCGGTGCCTGTTAATTTGGAGGTGTATAAAGGTAACTGGGGCAGCACGGCGGCGCAGTGGTTTGCGCGTGTGCGGCACAGTTCTGAGGTCATGAGATTGAATCTCCTGGGTGGAGTTTGCATGTTCTTCCCGTGCTAGCGTGGGTTTCCTCCGGGCACTCCGGTTTCCTCCCAGATTCCAAAAGCATGCATTTCAGGTTAATTGGCTGGTCAAAATTGTCGGGAGGTGTGAATGAGCGAGCGAATTGTCTCTCCCTATGTGCCCCCCGCGACCGTACTCAAGATAAGCGGTGCAGATAACTGATGGATGAATGGATAAAGGTAGCAAACTCAGGCCAAGACTATCAGCAGTGGAGAAAGCTGTTCAGAGATGCATCCTCAATGGATTCCCGACAACTCGGGCGGTTAAAGGATCTGTGAACTGTGATAAAGGTAAAGGTAAACAAGTTTGGAATTGTCTATCAGAAATCCCACCTTGAAGGGCATAGAGTTTTGATAAATGTTAGAGGAGTTCTGTCAAATACAGAACCACTGAAGTATCAACATGTCGGCTTGAGCTAGATGTACTCGTTGTTAACTGAAGTGAACTGAGATACTTACTGATGATCTTATGTGATCTTACGTAATAACGCTAACAGTCTTCAGGTTAACTAAAACGATCCTCTTTATTTTACTTAAACACCGATTATAAAAGACACACATAAGCTAAAGGGCCAAGAATAAGCCAGCTCCCACGTTACCGTAGTGTAGTGGTCAAAACACTTTGCCCCTTCCAGGTCAGATACCTGATACACAAAACACCAGCCTTGCTACATTTGTACACCTTCAAATGAACATTAAATGACACATAGATTTTGGCTCCTACATCAGATATAAAGAAAAATAAACCAAATCATGGCCCGCCCCTGTTCTAGACTAGACTTGCTAGACCGTCCAAGGCAGAGGGACCGTCCAGAAGAAAAGCGCTTTAATGAGGAAGCAATCACATCCCCCAGCCCCACCCAGTTTGGTTGCTCCCCCTTAATCCTCCCCCGAGGCTCCTTCCCCTTCATCTCCTCCCATCCCACCTCCTTCTTTGCACACCACCACCCAATCCTGCCGTACATCATGAGAAATGCCAACAGATGCCCAGTGTCTAAGACAAGCATTAAGTTCTTAGAGGATGTCCTGGTAATTCCTTCTCTCTTTACTCTATTAGAGTTAAAGGGACATTTTATATAATTTAGCGCCTCCTAGTGGTATTGACTTATTTGGGAACTTTTGTTGCTGCAGTACTTTGTACTGCACTATTGTTACGTTGCACCATGTTTTATTGCACTACTATTTACTTAAGCCCGTTTCCAAGCATTACCCTGTAAATATTTTTTGCCTATTTATTCTGACATTCTTTTAGCCTATTTTCTCTTCATTACGTGTTTTCCCTGGAGTGCCATGTCTATTCTCATAACAAACCATGTTTACTACGTTGTTATCGAGGACAAGACGATAATTCAATTCAATTAAAAATGGATTTCATTACAAAAACAATATTGATTTGATTTATATGCAAAAATGCATGAAATATCATGAAAACTTGCATTATCTGAAATACTCATATGTCAAGAAATGGGAATTATAGGTAAATCAAAGCTCACCCAGAAGGAGCTGAAATGATTCTCAATCATCTGGCTGCTACGAGAGCAAAAATGGTGCAGTTTGGTCACTTTAAGTCTACGTAATGTGTTCTTCCTTGTGCTTTGAAGCACTCGTTTTCGGTTGTACTACACAATACAGAAACAGTGGTCAAATATGACAGGGTCCCTTCAATTTAACTGAATATCCATAATTTACAATGACTAATACAACTTTAAAGTTAATGCCCACACAAACAGGGTGAATATCATTTGTTCTGGACATCTGAGCATGTCACCAAAAAATTTGTCTGCTCATTAACTAGCACGTGTTTTGAAAACATTTTTAGGTGGCCGAAAACATTCCCGTTAGAAATGGAACACCATGGAAAAATCAAACACCAGTTGGTGCTCTAACAACACATACAGAATTTAACCTATTTCAATATAACTGTTTTGTGAATGGAGAAGTGATTCCATAAAATTAGAAGCAAAAATAGAAAATTGGTCACTTTGAGTCTCCGTAGTTTCTGTTATTTCTTGTGCTTTGTAGCACTCGTTTGATAACACTACACAATACTGCTACATCTAGTGGTCAAATATTGCAGTGTCCCTTTAGAGATGAGAGCAGAAAGGAACAGAAACTAATGATGGGCGATACCAGGATTTTTTTGTATCCATCCAATCCAAATAAATACAGTTTTGGTTTTGATTGATCCGTTTTGCTTGGAAATGTCATGAGCTAGTTGAAATATCATTGAATAATTGAACCTTTCTCAACTCAAGTTAGTTTATCATTAGAATTAGAAACTCAGCTTAACATTTTAGGCACTATAAAATATGTATTCTTATCAAATAACCACAAAGCAATACTTATAGTCACGGTTGCCCATTGCCCTCACTTGGCCCCGCCAGTTTGGCGACAGCTGCGGCTCGTTGCCTGATTGGCTTCCCTCCTATTTAGACTCAGTGCTCTCATTCACTCCTTGTCAGTCCGTCAACAAACCTCTGCACTTGCAAGACTTGTGCTTTGACTCTGTCCGGTTTCCTGCTCGTGTATCCAGTATCCTATATCGAGCTCGTCTGTCTTGTCCTGTCCGGTATCTTGCCCTAGACTCCTGTGTCCGATATTGATCTCGTCTGTCTCCTCCTGCCCGGTATCTTGCCACAATCTCCAGTATCTGATATCTATCCCGCATGTCTCGTCCTGTCCGGTATCTTGCTCCTGTATCCGGTATCGACCCTGACTGTCCGGTCCGGTATCTACCCGTGTGTCCTGCATCGATCCCATCTGTTCTGTCCGGCCTCAATCTCGTCTCTGACTTCTCTTTTTCAGTTCTTCCGCCGAGCGATCACCGCATGCCTGGCGTTTGTGTTCACGCGCATGGTTGCCCCATTCCTGTAAAATAAAGCTTGTGTGAAAACATTACGCATCTGGGTCCTCCCCCTGTCCGGGTTCTGACACTTATATTACAACAAGAACAGACGCTAAGAGAGCCAAACCCCCAAAAAGCAATAAAACTGAAAAACAAAGTGTATTACAATGGCTAAAAGACAACTAAAATTCCTTCAATTGCTCAATATTTTGCAAAAAAAGTCAGTAGCGCAAATCAGATATAAACAATAATAGTGTTAATTCAAATGGGAAGACAGTATCCATCCAAAGACAATAGTATCGATCTAATATTGATAATACAGACGCTACCCGACTTATGACCATTCGACTTATGTAAAATGGTAGATATAAAAAAAATTAAAATACCCGGACTTTGCCGTAAGTTAGATTTTGTAATGTGTGCCCCATTTTCTGAGTAGAGAACAGTACTATAGTGCTTCTCCCCGCCGCTACCGGCGTGTGGCGCTGTGAGAGGTCACCCAGCATCCAACCCAAAGAAGAAATCCACTTCCTCTTCCTAGTCCGTGTGTAAAGATTTTATATTGTATCTCCAGCACGTTAGGAACTTTGACATTTTTATTAATATCCCGTGCATCCGTTCAATATGGTTGTTGTAAAGGGTAAAGAAGAGGCATGCCGTTTCTTTTGAAATGAAAGTGGAATAAGAAAGCTTGATGCGGTGGAAAAATGTTCGGAATGCTTTTTTTTGTCCACTTTTGACCACGAAGGAGGACCTCTTGAAGCTCATTTCCCAAAAGTAAGTTAAACTTCACTTTATTTATCCTAATAGAGCATATTATTTTATGAAGTGTTCATTTTTTAGTACAAAACCATACAGGTTACGTATACAAGCTTTAAACATACTTATATAAACCTTAAACATACAAAATATAGCACTGAAGCAACTTACGAACAAATTCAACTTACGAACGATTGTCAGGAGTCTATCTCGTTCGAAAGAAGGGCAGCGTCTGTATCGATATTTAGACCAATCCAACCACCTTTAACAGGAAGCCATGCTCACATGATGGAAAAACCAGCCCCAGATGACTTATACTCTGTCTTGTTTTACAAGACAAATCACAATTATGAAATTGAACAAACACTATTGTTGTTGACAGTAATCAAATGCAACGCACAATAAAACTAAAAAGCAGCGTTTAGCCTCGTATTTTCCAACACGTTACTCATCAAGGATTCAAAAGCAGAGGAGCGGCACTTCATTTGTTGTAAGAAAAAGTGTCAATCATGAGGGAGAAAGAGGTTTGTCGGACCCCGAAGGGTCTGCACTGACCTAAATACAAAATTGTCAACAGCAATTTTTACTGTCACCATGCGAAAGAGAACACAAGGGAAAATAAACATTTAACTCTTCTTGTTAAAGTCCAAAAGGGGAAAAGCCTTGTGTCGGACCAAGCGCTCCCCTTCAGGGCAACCGTTTACCATGATGTTTCTTGCTTGCGATGTCTTCTGTGACTGTAGGACTTCTAGATCACATTAACTAGTTTCTATGGTAATCAGTAGGAGAAGCCTCCTGATCAGACTCAGCACATTCATCATCTGGTCGCCGTTGTTTTTTGATGTAAAGCGTCATTCCACTGTTTGAAGATGAGCCAGACCTCGGCATTAACGGGCAGCGGCGTGCAACAATACTGATAGTGGGTGTGTGGTTGGTTGGATCCCTATGTCACACGGGTGGTAGGGGCACCATTTCCTGTGGTGTGTCTTGGCCAAGTACAGCCTAGTGGCCCCCAACCCTCTACAGGCTCTTTTTTGGGTAAGGGGTTTGCTCCCCTACATTACCAGATAGTATGTTTTTTTATCGTAATCAGTAGGAGAAGCCTCCTGATCTGACTCTGCACATTCATCATCTGGTCGCCGTTGTTTTTTGATGTAAAGCGTCATTCCACTGTTTGAAGATGAGCCAGACCTCGGCATTAACGGGCAGCGGCGTGCAACAATACTGATAGTGGGTGTGTGGTTGGTTGGATCCCTATGTCACACGGGTGGTAGGGGCACCATTTCCTGTGGTGTGTCTTGGCCAAGTACAGCCTAGTGGCCCCCAACCCTCTACAGGCTCTTTTTTGGGTAAGGGGTTTGCTCCCCTACATTACCAGATAGTATGTTTTTTTATCGTAATCAGTAGGAGAAGCCTCCTGATCTGACTCTGCACATTCATCATCTGGTCGCCGTTGTTTTTTGATGTAAAGCGTCATTCCACTCTTTGAAGATGAGCCAGACCTCGGCATTAACGGGCAGCGGCGTGCGACAATACTGATAACGGGTGGGTTGTTGGATCCCTTAACGACACGGGTGGTAGGGGCACCATTTCCTGTGGTGTGTCTTGGGCAAGTACAGCCTGGTGGCGCCCATCGCTCCTAAATCACTGGAGGGAAACTATTTTGTTCTGAAATATTGAGTATCATAGTTGGCATTTTATAACTTGTGGCTTTCATCTTCTCTCAAAAAACAAATTTTGTGTTTATGTTACGTTTTTGGTTTTTGTGACATATTAAAGGCTCCGTGTCCTGTAAATGATTTTGCATTTTGTTTATTTTTGTATGAATTTTAAAGGATTCATCTATATAAAGAAATAAAAAACAAGATGAATACAATAAATGAATAGGTTCCTTCAAAATAAATAAATGATTTGTAATAAGTGACATAAATGCATAAATAATTCAATAAAATGTTTCCATTGAGAATACATAAATAAATCATTCAATAAGATTGTTTCATTAGAAACACATCAATAAATGAATAAATACATCTCTAAAGGGGAAACGTGTTTAGACAGACCAAGTGCTCCCTCTTTGGGCAACCATTAACCATGATGCTCTTTGCATGCAAAGTCTTGTTTGACCGTAGGACTTCTAGAATTCCGTTAAACACACATTTCCGAATGTATCTCAAGGAAAACTCAAGTAGATGTTTGAGCTCGTTAATATAGAGATTTTTTTTAGGATGAGCTGTATCTCAGATAAATAGTTTGTCTGCAATGCAGTGAGTTGAACTAGGGATGAGTGTTGCCACCGCGTGGTCAGATGTGGTACCGCTGGATGGAGAGCATTACGTAGATTGAGTGCTGGACAGTGCCATAATTTAAACGAAGCAGAGAGAAACGGAGAGAAAATACATCGACAGCATTTTAAAAGAATTATTTCTGTGTAGTATATGGTATATTAATAACAATAAGGAGAAGTACAACGTGAATAAAAATACAGGTAAAATGTGTTTTTCACTTGTCAGTATAAAATTGTGCTTGACGCTGGGTACATACAAACATGTTCATTCGGAATCTTTATTTTATTTCTAAAAAGCAAGTATGCATCAACAACAAATATTCAAGACTTGTTTTTCTACAGAGCAGATACTCTTCATCAAAGTGGAATCCATAATTTAAAGTCCAATCAGTAACAGAAGAGAGAACAGATTTGGATATGTGAGGTTTTTTGTTGTTGTGGAGTCTTCTGTTCTCCAAGCAAGTTTAACATTCATTGATGTATTTTCCCCTTATTTTGAGTGTTTACTAAACCATAAACTTATCAGTATGCAAATATTTTGTTTTTCTTTTATTTATTATTTGTTGTTGTTTTAATACTGGGTCAAAATAGAAACAACGCACAAACTGCATTATACTTCCCGAACTGGTATCATAATGAGCTTCTCATAAACAATAAATTGAAGTCAAGGCCTGCAGGCCCCATCCAGACCTCAAGAATGTTTTCTATGGCCCCTGAAAAGATCTTAAGTCATTATTAGAACCAGCCCGCAGACTGCAGATCTTGTACATGCACACATGAGACATTTCCCACAATGCAACGGTGATGCACGCATACACACAAGAGATAGGCAGAAAAAACATGAGTTTTATTTTCAAAAGTAGTTTCCTAATGTTTTGGCTTGCATAGTATGGAGTTTGCAAGTATATCTCCGATTAAAGTTTTCTATAAAAAATATTGCTTTGTTTATTTGAGCATATTTAGTTTTCAGAAGGGTCATTTGGTTGTACGTCATTTTAAAATTGTTCTATTAACATTGCTCATTTCACTTTGACAACCCTGACCGTAGTGTGCATATGCTAAAGAGTTCTACAACAAAGCAAAACCTCAAACTAAATGTGAACTTTTAGATCTATGACGTTACAGCTCTGAATAAAACACGCAATAAGAGACAAGATACATTAATTTTAGCTCACGAGGAAACAGAATCAGTTCTAGGCCTGATTATCATATGACCAGAACCTCAGCAGCTCCTTTATTTCATTACGAACAATTCACTCAGAGTTGTTGGGTTAGTGAAGTTTAGCATGTCAAGTAAAACAAGGAACATCAAACAGACCGGAGGTACAAAAACATGACAATGCAGCTGTTAAGGTTAGGGAAATTGTTGATAAGGTTGAATGGTTAAGAAGGTGATAAGACTCTTTGTAGTCAGGAAATGCGACGTAACTGTAACGTTTTATATTCTTAGTTAATGCATTATAAATTTACAATAATCCTAATCAAGAACCAATGAATATACGTAGTCCTTTTCTACTACGCATGGAGTTGAGTTTCCTGCATGCTTGACTGACGTACACTGACAGGATGTTTCAGTCCAGTGTAGTACAGTGGTTAGCACACTTACCTAACATGCAACAGGTCCTGGGTTTGAGAAACATATATTGGCCTGGAAGGGATGGGCACCACCAGGCTCTACTTGCTCAAGACAAACCACAGGAAATGGTGCCCCGACAACCAAAGTGGTTAAGGGATTAGACCGAACAATCAATCAACACTATAAAGGGCACAGTTTTTACCCCAGTTTACAGTAAAGGTGTCAAACTAATAGACCCAGTTTTTGCTGTATGTCGTTAAGGGATCCTTTAATATGGAAGCTCATTAAACAATTGAGGTTCACTGTTGAGACACTTAATGAAAACCAACAGAAAAACTGTTATCGGCAGAAACACCAGCCAATTATACTGTAGAGAGCATTTTTATCCGGGTGAGTGGCGGTGGTGGGTGGAAATATATGAACAGAACAGTTCTGTCAATATCCTTGTTTTGCAGCATTTGGTGACATATTAAATGGTAAATGGTCTGCATTTATATAGTGCTTTTCAAGTCAAAATGGTTTACAATGTATTTCACACCCATTCACTCACACACCGACCGACCGATCGACGTCAGCCATGCAAGGCACTTACCTGCTTATTTGGGACATAAGGGGTTCGACATATAACCTGGAGGAGCCGGGAATAGAACCTGCGACCTCTCTGCCCCAAGACGAGCGCTCTACCTCTGAGCTACTGATGAAAATGACATAACAATGACATGCTAGAGGCCTTTTCAAGAGCAGAAAGAGACAGGCGACGGTTATTTATTCTTAAAACATATTATTGCAGACATATCAACATTTTCAAAGACTGGCGTCTTTGGAGGACGGAAAAGACCCCTCCTGTCTGGAAGTTAAACATCAACACCTCAGTGTCAAGAGTAAATACACCTGCTATCTGATGTTTGCAGTATTACTTAAGATCCCCCTTGAAATCAGTATTTACAGTTGAACACTGTCACGGCAAAAAAAAGGAGGTTGTACTTGACTCCAGACTGCATATAAACTCTGCTTGTCATGATTACTCATTACACTCACCTGTGCCCGCTCAGTCCTTTCACTTGCCTGTTGTCAGTCCGTCAGCGAACCTCTGTTTTCGAAAGGCAAGCATTTTTGACTCTGACTCCCGTCGGTCCCGTTTTGGAACCCGTTTTGGAACCCGTTTTCCACTCGTCAGTTCCTGATTTCTCCGTTTGTCTCCTGCTACGACCCATTTTTTGACCCCCGACCACGTTTTGCTCTCCCGTCCCGGCTAACGGCCCGTTTTTTCCGTGCAACTACGCTACGATTTCCCGCTCGAAAAGATCCACATCCGCATTCAGAGCACACTCCGATCCCGTGAGCGTCTTGCTTCCCGCGTCCAGCAAGCACCGGATAATTTTTTACTCTGGCTCCCGTCGGTCCCGTTTTGGAACCCGTTTTCCACTCGTCAGTTCCTGATTTCCCCGTTTGTCTCCTGCTACGACCCGTTTTTTGACCCCGACCATGTTTTGCTCTCCCGTCCCGGCTAACAAACCGTTTCTTTGAACCCGACCACGTTTTGATCTCCCGTCCCAGCTACTGACCTGTCTTTCTGTCTAACTACGCTACAATCTCCGATCCAGAAGATCTAATTCCGCATTCAGAGCACGCTCCGATCCCGTGAGCGTCTTGCTTCCCGTGTCCAACGAGCACCGGATCGCTGGCGCTGTCTTTCCTCGATATTTCAATAAACCTGTGAGTAACGTTACGCATCTGGGTTCTCCTTCTGTTCTCGTCTTGACACTGCTTGCACCTTGTTTTGATACCATTATTTATTTGTTGATATGGGACACAGGTTCTGGCATTCTTCTTATTTCATAAATGTTATCGAATCATCTAACGTCACACAGTGAATTAAAATGCACTGAAAAATAAGATTTTGTCTGGAGAGAGGGTTTGGCGGTCTCACTGAAACTTGTCTTGAAATATATGGTATGGCTCTCTCATTGCTATTATTGCTCTTTTGGGTCAAAAAGGTTCCTGACCACTGCTATAAAGCATCAAGAGACATAACAGGGGTCTTAGGTTATCCTGTATGGGACTTAGTGAAAATAATCCTTTTACAAAAAAGAAAGGAGCAAGAACATAAATGCGCAAAAGAAGAGATAAAAAGGAACACAGAAGAATATAAAACACTTTCAAACTAGAGAAAGAAGAGGAGTAAAAGGGAAGAGAATAATAAAGACAAGAAAAGAAAGAGGCTTATCTGATCCAGAGCCAACATCTGAGAAACACCAGCATCCTTCTAGGCCAGTCACCATATTGTTTTATGAGTTAATTATTCTGAGAGTTTACGAGTGTATAAAGGAGTGTTTCGGTAGGTTTTGTGGAAAATGCCAAGACTAACTTGCAATAAAACACACGAAGAGATACCCACAGGGGTTGACCAGGACAAATCATCAAAAGGTGTTTTGGGTGGAAAAACGCGAGGCTGGCTGACCAAAATACACACGTTGGGCATCCAGGCAAACAGGGAACCAACAACAAAACCATCCGGGCACGGGGCGATTTTAGGTTTAGAGATTCAGAATATCCGGCTGATTAATTGCTTTTCCTTTTTCCTTGTTTTTTTCGCTCAGAGTGATTCAGGATTATTCAACACTGTTCAGGAATGTCACTTCTCCTTTGTGAACATCACATTATTGTCACGACCGGCACACAGGGTAGGCCCATTCGCGTAACGTTTTCTCACAGTTTTATTGAAAGAAAGAGGAAGGGCAGCGCCCGCGATCCGATACTCGCTGGACGCGGAAAGCAAGTCGCTCTCGCAACCTGATTGTGATCTGAATACGGAAGTGGATCTTCCGTTGCGGGTGATGGCGGTGTCAGCGACAGAAAAACAGGTCGATAGCCGGGACTGGAGAGCAAAAACGTGATCGAGGTCAGAAACGGGTCGTAAGCCGGGACAGGAGAGCAGACGTGGTCAGGATCACAAATGGGTCGTAAGTCGAGACAGGAAAGCAGACGTGGTCGAGATCAAAACAGGTCGTAGCTGGAGCAAAAACGGGACAGGCGAGAGTAAGGGTCAAAAAAGGCTTGCCTTGTATCAACAGAGGTTCGCAGACAGACTGACAACAGGGGATTACACAACTATTTCTAATAGAGTACACACACATACGCATAAATAGACAGAAGAAGATGCATGAAACTAAAGTCCAAGTTCTTTATTTTCAACCTTTTCCTTATCAACGGCATACAAACATTTTTCAGTCACTAAAAATATGAATTCAATCATTTAAATGATTAATAAAAATATATATATTTTATTTAGAGCTGCGTTCTCAAACACTAGCTGCTTTATTACCAAGAAGATAAGAATTCAGAATTCAATTTGAACGTTTTTTAATAGAAAATGGTTTTGGGATAATACTTGAAAATGTGATGATAATTTGGTTTTTGGGGGTGCTCAGGTTGAACATGTTACATTCATGCTTCCACGAATAAACCAAGGAACATGGCAAAACCGGCACTAACGCCAGGCTAGCTATTCAAAAAAACAAGCCGAGCAGCCAGGCTATGCCTTTGGGGATAAATGCAAAGCAGGAAAAAAACAAGGGACACAGCAAAACCCGTCTTAATGCCAGGCTAGGTGATCAGCAAAGATAGGGAGAGCAGCCATGCTAAGCGGGAACAACCAAAAGTGGCAACGGCTATAGGTGATAAATAACAAGCTGGAAATCAACCAAGGGACAAGGCAAAAACGGCGCTAACGCCAAAAGAGCCGACCAAACAACATTCAGTCGACCCAACGAGTGCCGACCGGGACCGAACAAAACAGAAAAACCCTCGGCAGCCCCTACTATACAAAATGATACCATCTGTGATACACGCGGCGGAAAACACAAACGACAAGCCAAAATGGCCTCCCTCCGAGCAGGTATGAGCAGTATGAAATTGCTGTACACTACAATCGCTGTCTGTTGGAGGTCACCTCACATGTTGTGTTAATTGGATTCACCATTGTGTTTCCTAAATGATGTCACAGCTTAATAGAAAACCAGTCAGTTGGGTTAACTTCGAGATAAAATTTCTCGAGTTCAATGGCTCTTGGAATATTTTGTATTTTGTAACATATTTCCATAATTGTGTGGAAGAACACTACTAATTCTGTGGCTAATTGAAAAACAAATCTGTTTAGGAATTCCTTTAAAAGATGTGCCCCTCATGTTTCAACCAGCAGAATCAATTTGATGTTAGCACTGAGATAAGCCGGGCAGCACCCATAGCCTAATACTGGTTGACCTACAAAAGCATCACGGCTGCAGTCCCCCGAAGTGTCGTAAAGACTCATGCTGATTCGAGATTCTATGAAGCTTGACGCGTGACATCGACCTCACGGAAGAGGGAGGGATAAACACATAGCTGCCCGGTAACATGGCCCTGGTTTTTATTGGCTACTCAACAAATGTTGCAACAGTGATCATCTTTGGTCAAAAACAACACGTGCCAGGTTTTGTTCAGATAGAGGTTTTACAGGAAAATGACCTGCAGTACCACCTGTGGCGGCAAGGGGGAGCATTATTTAGAAAAATAATATTTTTTTTCTTTTGCTTTCTTGAGTGTAACGAAAAAGTACATAGTAAAAATTTTCTACGTACCTAGGATTTTTTTGCACATTCGTCATCACTCGTGTTTTTACTGAAAAAAGATTAGTTACTGTTATTTCATTTAAAATGTAATTCCATTACCCACTGGATTACTGACATCCAAAAGTAGTGCGTTACTCTAAGAATAATTATGTAGACATAAAATACCATATGTACTTGCACTGAAGTCGACCACCTAAAACAGCTTGAAAATAGTCACGTAATAAAAGAAAGAGAAGAAAATGTGTACACCAACCTGTGGAAGCGGTGAAGCCTTTATATCTGTGGGTGTAATCTTAAGAGCTTGCAAACAAACACCAAGCCGATACACTCCTATTTTGACTATGAGCTCCCAGTGTTCTCGTTTGCCCGCGTCCCTGCGCCCTAGACGCATCATTTTTGCTGGGGACGCATAGTCTCAAATCAACGTGCGTCCCCGGGACGCAACTTTTTGGACACAAAATTGTCATTACTACCCGATACTTTTTTTAACAAAGATTTACCGCACTCAACTTTTCGTCAAGCAGATCCGTCATTGTTGTTTTGGTCTCGCGGTTTGAGATTTTGTCTGCACGCCGATCTCGGCAAACGAGATCTCGTTGCTTCGAGATTACGTCATTGTTGTGGTGGTTGTTGTTGAGTGAAAGAGAAGTATGGCTCCGAAAAAACAGTATTAGGTGAAAATCAACACAAAATTGGTAATTTCTTCAGTGTCAATGATAAGTCGAAAGGTAATACAGAAAGTGATGACAACGACAATAATCCCGGCACGAAAAAACGGCAGAAAAATTCTTCAGAAGATCGCGGAGGGAAGGAAAACACGTGTGTTGAAGCGAACAATTCGACGAAAGAAAAACAAAAGAATACTCCTAGCAAGAAAAGGACTTTTCGGCCAAAATGGGCTAAATTATATTCCTGGTTACGCTATGAGGAGGATGATAATGGATTGGACCTTGAGAAGGAATTACAACTGTGGCGGGACAGCAAACCACGAAGAATATACGAAGTGAAAAATCTGAAGTGATAACTGCTTTGTATTACCAATTAACTGCGATAATTAAAACTGCATGAATATATAGGTAGAATTATAATAAATATTTGTTTGCCGATTTACAATTTCAACCTCAATAACACTAAATTTTGGGGACCCATAGATCTCTGTTGGGACCCATCACTTTTCATAGGTAAAATGAACACTGGCTCCAAACCACTTAAAGTTTTTCGCCTTCATTTCTGAGTACTGTCTAAGATGTTTTTTTTTCCAGGCATCAAAAACGTTACACTTCTCTTTCTGTATCAGAGGCGTCAATGTCAAGTCACTGAAGTTTTCTTTAATCCTCAAGGAACTTTAAAAAGCTAATGCAACTTAATTTGGTGCCACGGTAACTACCAATGACAACCACACAAAAAGACAAGTCAGTGTTGCAAGCTGGCACTATTTTCCACTGTATGGTTGCCAGGGCGCTGTCATCTAAAATTTTAGGGCTCACATTTTTAGCAACACAACCCTCATTTGCAATTTTTTTCAGTGCAGTAGTAAACATGTGCTCGCCTTTGGAACAGCGGTCTTGGACACATGATTCGAAAACACTGAATCATGTAAAAGCAGTGATTGATGTGCGGGAGCACAATTCAATTGGTGTTTTGCAGTCAAAGGCGGCAATGCCAGATTCCCCAGGCAGTTGGCAAAATGTATGCGCCAGGATTAAAATGTAAGAAAGGGATGTGAATTACTTTTTACATTTTTATGGCTGTTTAAGCCTTGGGATTTTAATCAGGAGCCCCCTGTAGTCTGGAAATTACGGTAATTGCTATTTGACAACAGGAGCTGCAGGGCATTACCTGGGCAGTACTCTGTATGAGTCTAACTCACGCATCAACAAATGAAATGTAAAAGTGTGGATCATTTTCGAAGTTGGGCTTGTAAAACAAGTGAATTGGTAAAGGTTGGATCGAGCTTTAATACCTGCTGACTACGGGTGGGCGGATCGTCCCAAATGTCAATGTTATGGAACACGAGTAAGTCCTTGGATCAGATCAGTGCTATTTTCCTCGGATCGATAGTCTTCCCATTTTAACTCTATTATTATGTTGTTTATGGATTAAAATATTTTTCATAAATTAATAACCTTAAATTGCATCCCAATTTATTATTTTATGCCCCTGCCAAGATCCTGGTCCCTCCTCCTCACTCACAATCAGGCTCGCTGAAGTCGCATTTAATCAGAACGGAGGAGTTTAGCTTTCCAATGATATGTGTAATGGCGTATATGAGTGACTGTTGACATAGTACAGACACCGTGCCTGAACGTGTCTGTGACACGTATTTGCTTCTCAACAGGGGTTAATAAAGTTTGACTGAACTATCTGTTTTGTCGATGTTCACCTTTGTAGCGCCTTATAGTCTGATGCGCCTTTATGTATGGAAAGACTTTTTTGGGGGTGTGCACTTTACAATTCGGTGTCTCCAGCCACACAGACCCCACTTTCACCACCTCCTTGTCGGATTCAGCAAGACTTCCTTCAGGTTCTGGTCTTCCACACTTACACTTACAATGTGACATGGTGGTCTTTGAGTCTGTTCCTTAAGTACCTAGCACATTTGGATGCTTATTCCAGTCGGGCCTAATACAATTGTTTCCCTGCTTTGCACTAGCGACTTATTTTCTAAATCTTGTGTGATGGACACTGTTGACACTGTTATACGTATAGTAGTAGTATTTGTATTTTCTTAAGGGCCCGGTCACACAGCCTTTTGCGTCTGTATCACGGGTAAAAGTTTGCGATTTTTTTTTGCCCGTGGTTGCCCGCGGTAGAAAATGCGCAAAATTGGCCAACCCGCTGTTCATCCGTGGTATGCCCGCAAAACAGACGCCGGCGACTGTTCCGCTTCCTCATCGCGTCAGTTCCGCGTCATTTCCGCGTGTGGACCGCGGGTATAAAAGCTGCCGAGCCGGGCTGTAGAAATCATAACTGCTCAAGACACAGTCCCGTGAAGATAAAGATTTCAAGCTATGGCACCGAAGAAGAAGCCAATATGTTATTTTTGTAATAGTTTTTCATTTTTATTTTATTATCTTGTTATGAAATGAAAAGAAATGTCAAGAAATAAAAATGGATTAAGACGAGGTCACTACGCTGACGGGGATCCATGTTCACCCCTTGACGTCTCGAGCACAACTGACGTGTGCTCGGCAAATCGCGCTGTATATACGCGGAGAAAGGCGTTTGACCGTCACACGCGTAACACGCTAATTTCACGTAATAACACCGCGATACAGGCGCAGAACATGCTATTACCATGCTTTGCCCACGATGACCCGCTGAAATTTCCCGTCCTACCCATGTGTAACCACGCCCTGGCCATGGCCAGGGCACGTCGTTCCGCGTCATTACCTCGTGTGCCGCCCGCGGTTAACACGTGCTCAAAGTTTTGAGCAGCTCAAAACTTTTTCGCGCGGCCAACCGCGTGTGAATTTCTTGCCGCGTGTAAAGCACGGCTGTATCTCCTCTGTATCGCGATCTCAAAGCGTCCAACAGCATCTGCTTCACGGGCAGAAATTTCTGGTCGTGATTCAGCCTCGCATCGCCCGTGAAAGGCTATGTGACCGGGCCCTAACATTGGGGATTTTTGACTCAGTTTTTGCAGTAGAAGTATTTTATTTTTTCAAACCCTCTCAGGGATTTACATTGTATGGTTTGCCAAATTTTCATTTTGTTTTCAGAATATTGTGCAATGGAAAGTATAGTTGTCGAGTTGACGACATCATATTTGTATTGTTACTTAGCCACCTTTTTTGATTCAACTCTCATGACCTTTGTTCTGAAACAGTTATAATAGAAATATGTATCATATTTTTTGTACAGTTTACTATTAAAGTTGGCATTGTAGTTTTTGATGAAATAGAAAACATGTTTAGAGCAATTATGGACTGAGCGCAAGGTGGGTTGGGTGAATTATGAAATGATCATGACATTTTTAAGCAAAATGTATCAGTATTGGATCGGTATTAATCAATACTACCCTGTATTTACTTGGATCGGCTGGAAGACTGAAATTCCGAGTATAGCCCACCCTTACTACTGACCTAATCTTGACTTTACTGTGCGAAAGAATTCAAGCAAAAATAATCTTTATTTACATTTGTTCAAAAGAAAGCATACATAATTCAATTCAGTAGTGCAATTTTTGGGAGGGAAATGCCAAGCAGAAACTTCAGTTTTTGCTGTTCTCTCGTATTGTCATCACTCCGTCTGTTTATGAAAAAAAATAAGAAATGTGTGAATCAAAGTGTAAAAAACAATGTTTTTTGCTTTTAATGCTAACCATAACATGCATTGAATAAAATGCCTCGATTGAATCATGATGAAATCAATAAACAAAATAATTGGTCAATATTCATAAAAAATAAAAATTTTGTTTGGTATATTATCATTTCTTTTGCTTCTATTTGCTGCCTTTTTCAGGGGTAATGTGTTTTACAAATGACTTCCTACGTAACGAATTTGAAGTTTATTCTAGTATTTCAGTTTATTAGTTGTCACTCAGACAATTACATAAGTTTAATTTCCATTTCTTCGTGTCGTGTGTTTTACAAGGATTCTGTGTTGTTTGACTTTATATAAACAAGCTAACATGAGTCAGAAGTTGACTATAAAGAGAAAAAACTAAATTGTATTATTTCGTACTGCCTTAACATGTGAGTCTGTGTATTTTATATAAATTAACATCGGCATGGGTTTCCTTAATTGTTTCATTGTGAGCAAATACAGCTACAGTGGGTGCTTTGAGGGTGGCGCCTGGCTTTGACAAAATCTAGTGGTCATATTTAAAACTGCAAGTCGTTTTTGACGCAATTTAGCTCTTTTTTTCTCATCCTTTTCTCACAATTGTCTCACGGGCCGCATAAAATGCTATGGTGGCCCTTATTTGGTCTGCAGGCCATGAGTTTAACACACACGTTCTAGGCCAGTGGTCCCCAACCTTTTCCATACCACGTACCGGTTCAATCTCTTACAACATTCTTGTGGCCTGGCTCTATAATTACATTAGTAATAATGATAACTAGAACATTACTACTAATAATGTTAAGCCTATATCCACGGCGTATTCACTAGATCTCTATGGATCTAGATAACATAGGAAAAGGTATTTGATTTTATCTCATCATCACACTAATTTTATTCCCGGTACCATATCAACACAGGCAGCACAGCCGCGCAGTGGTTAGCGCGTGTGCGGCACAGTTCTAAGGTCTTGGGAACCTCCTGTGTGGGTTCAAATCCAGCTACCGGACTTACTGTGCGGAGTTTGTATGTTCTCCCCGTGCTTGCACTCCGGTTTTCCTCCCACATTCCAAAGACATGCATTTCAGGTGGATTGGCCGGTCCAAAATTGTCCCTAGGTGTGAATGAGCGAGCGAGTTGTCTGTCCCTGTGTGCCCTGCGATTGCCTGGCAACCAGTTCAGGGTGTCCCCTGCCCACTGCCCGATGATTGCTGGGATGGGCTCCAGCACCCCCGCGACCCTACTGAGGATAAGCCGTGCAGCTAATGAGATGAGATAATGAGACCATATCAACACATTCCACGAGAAGTGATGCCCCAGCGACCCTGGTGGTTAAGGGATCTGTGAACCGTGAACTACGTTGTACAACATTGCTGTGGCTGAATTATTTCCCAATGTGCTCCATTACAACATGGCGCCTTGAGTAAAAATAGTGTGATGAGATCAAATCGAACACCTTTTCCTATGTCATCTGCAATCCTGACAGCCTACTGGTTAAGATTAGATGTTCTCATCATCGCAATAAAGGTTCGATTCCTGCTGCATCCACTACTAAGTAATAGTGGTCAGCGGTATCAGTCGACTGATCAATCAATACTCAAAAACACTGATATTCTACCGTAAATCTCTGTTTGGCGCGCACCCAAACTTTATGGTTTTTCTTTGTTTTAGCCTGGTGGTTGCCAACTACTGTTCTTCACAAAACTATCTATTCTTAAAAGTGTGGTTCTTTCTGACCCAACTCTTTTTTTGACTGCATGGAGTCAGAGTACCTGCATGTGCCAGAATATCCATTCGAGGAAGTAGGCCACATTGACGTAAGCCCCCGGTTTGTTCCTCACACCACAACCGGACCCCCAGCTAGTGACCCCTACCAGCCACCACACATCTGCATTTTTCACCACCAGAGGCCCGCCACTGTCACCCTGCAATAGAGATAAGATGTTAAGCCCGAGTCCATGCTGAATTTTGACCCTGGTCAGGCCTAACATGTCCATCATTACGTTCGGGTTAGGGCCAGGGCTCTCTCTCACAGACTCTTTCTAAAATTAATATATGTTTATTAAAATGTATAGTAAAGTAATGGAGTGTGGATACTGTAACTGAAATACTGGAAGAAATCAAAACATTTTTAAAAAATAAACATCTTCACGCTTCATCTCTTGCAGACCCTACAGTAAATGCTTCGTCTCCCCTTTTAAAAATCAATCACACGGGTTACAGAATTTTGCACAATTCCAAGACTATTCAATCTCGTCCCAGGTCCACCTACTTTCTGTGTTCTTGATTCTTTTCTATTTACATCTGATTATTAAAGGTTATGTCTGGAATTTGAAAATGTTCTACTCACTAAGGTCATCTTCTGGCTCAAGTCATCATTGCAGCATCTGTCAAGGTCTCTGTGTGGCACGTGCAAGTATGTGCATTTCTTAGACATGTTCTAATAAACTCTTCTTTTTTCATCTTTTTCTTGTTTGGATTGGCATTTGTTAAAACAGGTATTTTCTTACTTAAGGCAACACTAATAAAAAAAAATGATGATGAGAATGAAATCACACTCCATGCGGCTGTGGTTTATGGCCCAATTTTCAACCCGTCAAAATGGCGGACGGCTGTGAAATTTTCTGGTCAAGTCTTGAAAAAAATTGTCAATGATGGAAAATTGTCGGTTAGGGTAACCTCTGCAAACACAGAAATATAAAAGATGTCAGTGTTTAAACAGTCTTGTTTAACCTATTACGTTACAAAAGACCGACTCAGATTAGTTATCATAAATAACCTCTCCTACTCCTGAATCCTTACAAATAAAATGTGAAATTTTAGGTTTGCGTCAGGCTCGGTCCTGCAAATTAGGTTAATTGGTCCGGCTCTGCCTGGATCCAACTTTAATACCCGTGGAGATGGGACGGGTCTGGGCATGGGACCGATGCCTAATCTTACTCCTACCCTGGGACTTTTTTAGGCTGTCAGTTTTGGAATGACAAAAACAAAAAATCCCAACTCACCTGACACGAATCGACACCCCCGCTTAGTTTTCCGGCGCAAATCATGGTTTTTGTTATGGCTCCATTTAGGATTGAAGGCCTGTTACATTCCTCTCTGCTATAAATGCTCACTTCTGCCTCATTCAATATGTCTGGTTGGCGGCCTGCACAAAATTGAAACATGCACTTGAACGCTCAAAATCTTGGTGAACCCTTTTCTAAAAAGACCTCTCTCCATTTTTTGGTAAATTGATTTTTTTTAATAGAAACAAATAGGCCTATATATATATATATATATATATATATATATATATATATATATATATATATATATAATGAAGAAAATAAGTATTTGAACAACCTGCTATTTTGCTATTTCTCCCACTCAGAAATCATAAAGAGGTCTGAAATTTTCATCGTAGGTGCATGTCCACTGTGAGTGAGATAAACTAAAAATTAAAAAAAATCCAGAAATCACAATGCATGATTTTTTTAACAATCTATTCATGTGATACCGCTGCAAATAAGTATTTTAACACCTGTGTATCATCTGGAATTCTGACCATGAAAGACCTGTTAGTCCCCCAATTAGAAGTCCATGGGTCATCCTGAATCAGATGCACCTGTTTGAGGTCGTTAGCTGCATAAAGACACGTGTCCACTCCATACAATCAGTAAGACTTTAATTTGTAACATGGCGAAGACCAAAGAGCTGTCCAAAGACACCAGAGACAAAATTGTACATCTCCACAAGGCAGGAAAGGGCTAGAGAGCAGCTTGGTGACAAAAGGTACACTGTTGGAGCAATCATTGGAAAATGAAGAAAGCTCAACATGACGGTCAATCTCAATCGGAGTGGAGCCCCAAGCAAGATATCACCTTGTGGGGTCTCAATGATTCTAAGAAAGGTGAGGAATCAGCTCGGAACTACACGACCACCGTTTCTAAGGGGCCGGTCACACAGCCGTTTGCGGCTGAATCACGGCTAAAATTTTGCGTTTTTTTTTTTTGCCCGTGGTTGCCCGGGATGGAAAATGCGCAAAATTGGCTAACCCGCTGTTCATCGGTGGTATGCCCGCAAAACAGACGCAGGCGACTGTTCCGCTTCCTCATCGCGTCATTTCTACAATGTAATTCCCTCACAATATCTGCCCCCGCGTGGCCGCGGGATGCTACTGCAGCCCCGTTGGGAATGAATGGACCTTTCGGAGGCCATAAATACAGCGCCGCTGCATGGATTTTGGCGGTACTGCGGCTGTTCTGCGTCATTTTCTCGTGTGGACCACGGGTATAAAAGCTCCCGAGCCGGTGTTGTGCCCAAATCCGACTCCTGAGCAACACCCACAAAGCCCCACCCCCTCGCGTGACTTTTTCAACCACGTCAACAGACGCATTTTGTAGAATACGATCGCACTTTATTGTTTATATAAACGCGTTATATAGACTAGGATCTCCCAATTGTTATAATTAGCTCGCTTTGTAGTTTTAATAAGCGTTTTATATAGAATACGATCGCTTTCGTTGGAAGCGCAGCAGAATGCGCGTTCACGCGAGGAGGGGGGGGGAGGATTTTATATACGGTGTGCATTACTGTTCGATTACGTTCACAACAAAAACAAAGACGGAGTGGATTAAGTTGTATTACATTTCTAACAAATGCAAGACGATGTGGTTTTAGTTATATGTTCGCCATTACATTCCCCAAAAGTGAGATAAAACGAGGTAAAGGTGGTTGCATTAGCGAGGGGAAGCAAATCTCGGCACTGGGCTGTAAGCAATCATAACCGCACAAGACACAATCCCGTGAAGATCTAGATTTCAAGCTATGGCATCATTTTTATTTTATTATCTTGAAAAGAAATGCCTATGAATGAAAATGTATTATGACGAGATCACTACGCTGACGGGGGGTGGGGGGGTCTTAAGGGTGATCGTTCTATCTTCTTTATTCATTATCCATTATCGATCAGTTCATAATACGCTACAAAGCTTAGGAGCCGGGACTCCTACTCTCAACCAAAAGGCCAAGCTAAGGTCCCAGAATTAAAGCCTTGCTACGAATGCACCGAAAGATTTATTCGAAATGAAGAGAAACTACGCTGACGGGGATCCATGTTCACCCCCTTGACGTCACGAGCACAAATGACGTGTCCTCGGCAAATCGCGCTGTATATACGCGGAGAAAGGCGTTTGACTGTCACACGCGTAACACGCTAATTTTACGTAATAACACCGCGATACAGGCGCAGAACATGCTATTACCATGCTCCACCCACGATTACCCACTGAAATTTCCCGTCCTACCCATGTGTAACCACGCCCTGGCCGCGGCCAGAGCACGTCGTTCCGCGTCATTTCCGCGTCATTACTTCGTGTTGACCACGTGTGCGGCACGCGGTTTAACACGTGCTCAAACTTTTGAGCAGCTCAAAAGTTTTGAACGCGGCCAACCAAGTGAAAATTTCCGACCGCGAGTAAAGCACTGCTCTATCTCGTCTATATGGCGGTGTCAAAACGTCCAACAGCGCCCAACAGCATCTGCTTCACGGCCAGAAGTTTCGGGTCGTGGTTCAGCCTCAATATGCTCGTGTAAGTCTGTGTGCCCGCGCTCTGAAGAACTGAGCAGCGCAAATCTTTTTCGCGCTGCCACCCGCGCGCGAATTTCCGACCTCGTGTTGAGCACCGCTGTATCTCGTCTGAATGGCGAACTCAATGCGTCCAATAGCGTCCGCCTCGAAGGCAGAAATTTCTGGCCGTGATTCAGCCGTAAATGTCTGTGTGACCGGCCCCTAATGTTACTGTAGGTAATACACTAAGATGTCATGATTTGAAATCGAAAGGTTCCCCTGCTTTAACCAGCACATTTCAAGGCCCGTCTTAAGTATTCATATGACCATTTAGATGATACAGAGGAGTAAAGGGAGAAATTCTAGTGGTCAGATGACACTAAAATAGAACTTTTTGGTCATAATTCCACTAAGCGTGTTTGGAGGAAGAAGAATGAAGAGTACAATCCGAAGAACACCATCCTTACTCTGAAGCATGGGGGTGGGTTAGCATCATGCTTTGGGGGTGTTTTTCTGCACATGGGACAAGACGAGTGCACTGCCTTTAAAGAGAGGATGACTGGGGTCGTGTATTGTGAGATTTTGGGGAACAACCTCCTTCCCTCAGTCAGAGCAATTAAGATGGGTTGTGGCTGGGTGTTCCGACACTACAACAACCCGAAGCACACAGCCAGGAAAACCAAAGAGTTGCTCCGTAAGAAGCATATTAAGGTTCTAGCATGGCCCAGCCAGTCTCCAAACCTGAACCCAATCGAAGATCTTTAGGGGAGCTCCAATCCGTGTTTCTCAGCGACAGCCCAGAAACCTGATTGATTTAGAGAAGATGTGTGTGGAGGAGTGGGCCAAGATCCCTCCTGCAGTGTGCGCAAACCTGGTGAAAGACTACAGGAAACGTTTGACCTATGTTATAGCAAACAAAGGCTACTGTACTAAATATTACCATTCATTTTCTCAGGTGTTTAAATACTTATTTGCAGCCATAGCACACAAATAAATCATAAAAAAAATCACACATTGTGATTTCTGTATTTTTTTTAACTTTATCTCTCACAGTGGACATGCACCTGCGATGAAAATATCAGACCCCTCCGTGATCAGTGGGAGAAATAGCAAAATAGCAGGGTGTTCAAATACTTGTTTTCTTCATATATATTTATATATAATATATATGAGTAGAATTATTTTTCTGGGCCCTTTTGCTAAAATGTTTAACCGAATGCGGCCCGCTGCCGAAATATTTCCCTCCCCTACTCTAGGCCCACTATACATTCAAATAGCCGTTTTTCTCTTACCAGAATATTTCAAGTTTCCCCACCCTGTGATCCAAGCCGGCTGGCGAGCGGAGAGTTTCATGCCAAAGTTTGGCAAGCACACCGGCTTCACTGACACTGTTGGATTCAAATGACATTTTGTCAGGTTTCAAGAGACATTAAGTGTTATCATTCGTGGTTTCCGCGGTACCGGACCATATTGCATTCACTTATCATGAAATTAAATGAAATGATCTGCATTTATATAGCGCTTTTCAAGTCAATGACTTCCCAAAGCGCTTTACATTGTGCTTCACATTTCCCAATAGCGGCCGTGATCTGTGCAGCCATGTAAGGCGCTAACCTGCTTATTGGGGGTATTCGGGGTTCAGTGTCTTACCCAAGGACACTTCGACATGTAACACGGACAAGCCGAGATTCGAACTGGGATTCGAACTGGGATCCCTTAATCCTAAAACGATCGCTCTACCTCCTGAGCTACTGCCGCCCCATCATCATTCCTTGAGGATAAAAGAAAACTCCAGCGACCTGACATTTTGAAAGGTAACTTCCACAGCTGTTCAATTTTTATGTATGAATTGAAGACTTGCTTTGTGGGTGAAAATTTTGAAATATCATGAGTACATTATAAATACTGAATGAGGTACTGTAAACCTCTTGTTTTGCTCCTGTTGTTCACAAATAAATGATTTGAGTAAAAACATGCACTAATTTCGAATGGGTTTATGAGAGCAATGTTTCCAAATGTTTTGTACTTAGAGCACATGAGTTGTGGAATATAGCAGTTGGCCATTTTCCTTAGTGCTGCTCTGAAAAAAAGGAAAATGCCACACCATATTTAAAGTCACGATGTTTTAAAGAAAAATCCCAAAAATTTGCATTTAAAAAAATTTGGGGATTGAGTCAAAGGTAAACCTGGGACCTATTTCACAACGGATGTTCAATATGCGCCGAATCTAACCCTGACTTATGAGTTGACCAACCCAATAATAGATAACTGAGGTTCAGTAACCATACCTGCCATTACTTGTTACTAGGTTTAGAAATCTTCCCTGAGGCCTTCAGGAAGATATTTGCAGGCTCTGCCCCATAAATCAGTTCGTGTAGCTAATGAGATTTTGAGTTAGTGTCTGAACGGAAGGTTTCTCAAAGTGTAAATGGCTTAGTGGCCAGGGGGTGGTATTCTACCAAATTGTTAGTACCAACAAATGTGAAGCAAGGAAATAACACAGTTATGTGGATTTAACAGCGAAAGTTTGTACAACTCCAAAGCGAGCAAGCTTTGCGCAAACAGGAAAAGGGTTTGACGCCACTTTCAGCCTACAGGTAAAATCTTTAAAATGAGCCCAATTCCAACCCGGTCCGAATTTTGGCCAGTTTGGGCTAAAATGTCAAATATCTGGGCGAACTTCTGTCACTGCCCAAATTCTCCCAATTAAATTTTACTTCCAAGAACTGGCTGGTTGGTAAGCAAAAGACATATCACTAATTCGGTAAGGAGCTATAGGCGTAGATCTAAATCCACAGCACACCACTGGATTTATCCAAGTCTTTAAGTTGGAAGATGTATACAAAAGCCTCTTATTGACCCAACAAGGTATTGGTTTTACTGCTTTAGGGTACTTACTTTTTAGAGGTGTGCTCAGCTTCAGAAGTGCAATGTCATGTTCTTGCGTTTCTGAGTCATATTTCTCATGAATGATGACTTTGGCGATTTTGTTGCCTCTATAAAATCTCATTTTTGACAAGCTCACATCCCCTAAGTAGACAGTCCACATTGATGGTCTGGGCAAACTGAAACCAGAAATTATAATCAAAAACAAAGGCTGAAGGCACATCCACACTCGTGCTATTGTATTGTGTCTAACCACGCTTGCTGCTAAAGTCCTGATTTCAGGGGTAGTGGGAGTACAATTGTTCCACACCTGGGTGTATGATAGTGGTTTAAAAAAATCCAGGCTAACTGAAAAAGCGCAACTTGAGCTAGTCTGGTCAGTGTATTTTGGCTTAATCGGTTGCATGTTTGCCGAGCTAAGATAAAGGCGCGGCTATGTCAAGTAAGACAATAGCTAATAAGGGCTAATTAGCTAGCAAAGGAAAATCCAGTTCACGAGCAGTCCCAGAGGCTACCACTAGAGACCGGTTCCAGACCGGGAGCTCGTCCACTTTGAGCAGGCAAACTACTGAAGGCAAAAAACAAATAAATTGTGCTTTAAACTCTTTTTCTGGGTATGTTCATTTAAAGATACAGTAACTTTCATTTAAAGTGTACAGTCAGTGCTTCCGTATCGTCAACAGGATCTCGATCTCATACCAGTCAACCTCCGCCGATCGCTACCCTTATTAATGATTGCAAATACTCCTTATAAAGCGATGACAAACCTTCCAAACACAACGTGGCACCTATTTACTCACAGCAAGACAGACTGTGTAGAATTTTGCGACAACATTTGCAATCTACGATGTTGTTGTCTGGTACCATTGACTGAGACGATCTGGATCTGAAGGCCAGATCGTTTTTTATTAAAACAAGAATTTCCCCGTTAAAAATTGTTATATGGCATGAACAATGTGAAAAGATAAAAAAAGACATCAGATACAGGGAAAACATACGTTTAGAGGTTACGGTGACTCTCTCCATTTTAAGTGCTCATAATGCACACACATTTTACTTTGTTACTGTTATCTTGTTTATCTTATGACTATTATTTTATATTAATTTACTATTGGAATGTGTTTTTAATGATTAGGAAGATTTTATTTATAGCTATTTAAGGGTCACCGTTTGTTTTTTGGGAGGACAGGACCAATCAGTTTTTAATTATTTCATATCGGTAAATTTTGCTCGTTGCACGTGCAGTTTGAGCTAAGAGCACGATCCTGAATGAATTAAGCTCATAAGGAGATGTACCGTACTCCTTTATTGCTATTCTTAAGAAAGTCAAGTCAAAACTTTACTCATAGAAGCAATGCGCAGCAGACAGGACCCAGGACTTGCTGATGATGGAGCCTCCACAAAGATGTTTTTGACCAACAGTCTGGAGACTGACTTGCCATGGCCACACAGTATTTTTAGCATTGGTGCCTCCGACAATGCGACTCTTGACAGGTGCACCACCCTCTCCACACACTAAAGAAAGGGAAAAAGTACAGTATATGTTCCCCTCAAATCGTAAGTCTCACAATCTTGAGTCGAAATGAATCCAAACAAAACAACTCAACTTCTTTAAGTAATGAGGAGGGGTATTCGGTTATTTATTTATCTAATAAGATTTGGTGAATGAGTGGTTAGCGCGTCCGCAGCACGCTTCTGAGGTCATGGGATCAAATCCAGCAACCAGGCTTCCTGTGTGGAGTTTGCATGTTCTTCCTGTGCTTGCATGGGTTTCCTCCGGGCATTCCATTTTCCTCCCACATTCCCCAAAAAATGCCTGTCAGCTCAAATGGCCAATCGAAATCGTCCCTAGGTGTAAATGAGCGAGAAAGTTGTCAGTCTATGTGAGCCCTGTGACTGGCTGTCAACCAGTTCAGGGTGTCCCCTGCCCACTGCCAGAAGATAGCTGGGATGGGCTCCAGGACCCCTGAGACCCTACTGAGGATAAGCAGTGCAGATAATGGATGGATGGTCATTGGTATCATCCCGAAAAAAATGCTTTATTGAAAAAATTACATGCTGTGACCAAAGTTTCAATATTTAGTTATTTTTTCCGAACAAAACAATTCGATTTGAAGGGTTGTTTAGTGCATAATAACTTAAAATGTTGAGTTGCGTTGGAAGTTGACCAATATTTTTTTATATAATTGCATTTAGAAAGTATAATGTTGTGGGCCCATAGTTTGTTGAAAGTTGTACATAAAAGGAAAAAATTTCATTAATTAAGTTGTTGTTTAGAATAGAAGATTGGATTGGGCTGCTTGGAGTGGTCGGTGGATGGCCAGAAACCCCACCAAAGCAGTTGTGTATGGATTTTGTTGATATTTATTGAGGGTGCGTTGACATTAATGAAATGAAATGAAATGAAATGATCTGCATTTATATAGCGCTTTTCAAGTCAATGACTTCCCAAAGCGCTTTACATTGTGCTTCACATTTCCCAATAGCGGCCATGATCTGTGCAGCCATGTAAGGCTGCTAACCTGCTTATTGGGGGTATTGGGGGTTCAGTGTCTTACCCAAGGACACTTCGGCATGTAACACGGACAAGCCGGGATTCGAACTGGGATCCCTTAATCCTAAAACGATCGCTCTACCTCCTGAGCTACTGCCGCCCCATTAAACCTTGCTAAAGATACTCAAAGAGGACTAAAGTACAGATGTTGAAATTTTCAAGAAAATTATTTCAGTCTTTTAGGAGCCTATAAATGACTTACAAACACACAAACAGATGAAAAACAAACAACTATAGTAGTTTAGGTTAAATACATTAGATTAAGAATAGATTTAGAGTAAAATTAAATAAGTGCCTCTCTGCGGATTTTATATTAGCCTTAGTTGAGACACAGTTATATAGAGGGTTGATAAGGGACATTATTAGCTTACCCAGACAACGAAGCATGACGAATCTGTCTTCACAACTCTGACTGCAAAAAGATCAGAGTACTTTTTTCTAATGTTTAGTGAAAACTACATTTATTGATAAGAAAGAAGTGATAACATTGGCGAAATACCAGTCATGGTAACTAGTAATGCGACCAGAGGACAAACCTGTAAACTAGTTGTGACAGTACAGGTGATGTATGATTGCTTTTAGGCATCAGCTTCATGTATCCTTTCGGCAATAACGAACTTGAGTTCATTCGCTTGTGTGTCAAATAATCCTTCCTGAAAGAACAAGCCAAAAAGATACAATTAAAAAAACACAACATGCACAGTCCATCACCAATACCCTCTCTTACCTCTCATAGCCCATTTGCTCACACACCGATTTCCCAAAGTCTTCGTCCCAACCGTCACCGCACACAGGAAACCACGATTGCCGGCTTGTTGAGAACGTTTCCAAGAGGAAGTCGTTCCCGTGAAGGCGAACTGTTGAATAGGGCTGCAACAATTAGCTCACGTTGTCAAAGAAATCGATAATACAGTGCGGTGTAAAAGTATTTTCCCCGTATCTGATTTATCTGTTTTTGGATAATTATCACATACAAAGGTTTTAGATCATCAGACAAATTTATTATTACCCAGAGACAACCAAAGGAAGTACAAAACGCAGTTTTGAAATATAATATAATATAATAGAAATATAAAATCTAAACTTATCTGGCCCTATGTGAAAAAAATAGCTGCCAACTCAGCCTAATAGCCAGCTGGGCCACCTTTGGCAGCGATAACTAAAATCAAACATTTCTGATAATTGGTAATGAGTCTTTAACAACACTGTGGAGAAATTTGGGGTACTCCAGAACCAGATGGCCGGACGTTATCCTTAAGGATCTTCTGGTAAACGCAGAATTCATTGTTCAGCCAACCACAGAAGGTTGTCCTCAGCAGCCTCAGTTAAGGTCAGTGTTCATGAGAAATACACTGGCCAAAAATAGCTTCAATGGGTGTGTTACCAGGTGAAAACCACTGTCAAATAGTCATCTCACATTGACCAAACATCATCTTCCACCGCATTTTGAAAGACCTGTTACCAGTTATGCAAACATTTGATTTATGTTATCGCTGTCCAACTCTATTAGTTTCAGGGGACAATTACTTTTTCACATCGGGCCAGATAGCATTTGATTTTTTTTTGTGCCATAACAAATTGAATCAACATTTAACAACTGCGTTTTGTATGTCCTTGGGTTGTCTCAGTGTGATATTCAAACTGGTTCAATGATCAGAAATCTTTGAGTGATAATATGCAAAAAACACACAATCAGGAATGGGGCAAAAACTTTTCCATGCACAGTAGAAATAGCTGGCGATGAAATACATTGATGTCTATTGTTGACAAGGCATCTCTACATAATTAGCATATCTGCTGAAAATCAAGCATGTGCAATAGCCAAAAGTAAGAAATGTCTGTGTCATTATCAAGTACGCATACCAAAACTTCTAAAGATTGGGAGCATTTCAGCCTGAATACGGAGAATAAAAAGACTACTTGCAACGTTTGCAAAGCAGAGCTTGTGAATCATAGCTGTAGATTGGTGACGCATGAACATTTAAAGAGCACGTCGAACTTTTGAACAAAATGGAGACTGACTCGCATCGGTAAAATATAAGTAAGATTCAGGACAACACGCTTCTGATGACATGCATTGTACATTTTATACATGTATACTTTGCTATACAAGAGAGCTTCAGCGTTGTGCCAGACTGTGCCTGACAAACATTTCAAATTAAATGCATGAAGTCCGAAGAACAGAACGTCAGTTATTAAAACTGTTGAGAATAGTACTTTTGTAAACAGTACTTAGGTTAGACTTTGTGGTTGGCCACTAAATGTACTTCACAAAATGAACATTTATTTGTCTTTGCTAATTTGCCTGTTTTTGGTTTAAAGGGATGAAAAATGTTGATTTTAATTAATTAATTATGTGCCTTTGCCTAAAAAAATGGATAGATGTTTATTTATGGATTTACATCTCTACTTATCAAGAACAGTGGTTTAAAAAATTGCATTGCATTTTTGTACAAATACATATTATCAGTGTCTGAAATAACGTCTGCCCAGACGCCCGAAGCGGGCATCTTTTACGTCGGGCGTACAACTTACACAACATCTCTTCCAGGGTGGCCGACAACTTTTTCAAGAAAAGAAAAAACAATCTTTCCTTTTTATTTTTAATTTATTTATTTAACGTTTGCTTCATTCCGATTTTGAAATCTTCGTTGGGTTTAGGAATTTCGGAATTTCGGTTCGTTAGGCAATTTGCATACTCGGCAGCCAATCAGAAGCCTAACTAACTAACTAACTTCATGCTTCCGGACTTTCCCGAGCTTTATAAGGTCGTGCATTTGCATATCATTTTCCAAAGTAGACGCACAGAGAACACAAGAAAAATGGAGAAGTGGTTAGGAATCTAGCCAAAACCTCAGCCCCAGAAGAAACATTCAAAAGAAGATAACAAAATTGATGACGCTATAAAAAGTAAACATACATTAAAAGTATCGTGGAAATAGGAGTTCACGTGGCTTGTAGCAGACGACGCGAATATTGCATGAATGAAGATGAGTAAATACAGGTACATACTGATGGCAGATGGAAAACAGCGATGTCATATACATACAATCAATGTTATAACTAGATTTATAATAGACCTAATTTTAAAGAGCTGTTCTGTTATATATTCTGATGATCAATCCTTAATACTTTGCAACAATGTTTTTTTTTTCTTTTGCGATTAGTTGTCTCATTGTGCATCAAGTTATGAAAAATGGGGCAGGCAACTTTTCAGAGTTGTCTGCCCTGGTGTCCGCTAACTTTCTGTCATGAGTTTCAGACACTGATATTATGTTCAATAAATGATGTACTTTTCATTGAATCCATGTATCTTATGTTTATTATCATATGTTACATAATCCAATTAACTTCATGCTAATTAAAAAAAAACAACTTATAATTATCCGAATATTAACTAATCCTTATATGATTGGGTGACTAGTCGACTATTAAAATACTCGTTAGTTGCAGACCTACTGTTGAAAAAGGGTACAAATGTTATTTTGCTCAAGAAAATGGTTGTACAATTTGTGTGTCTGGGGGTGTGTGAATGTTTTTACAACAGTTGGACTCGTCTTCTCCGTCTGAACAGTCCTTGATGCCATCACACAACTGCTCGATTTTTATGCATTGGCCGGTATACTTGCATAACTTGCCCACGGCACACCGGTAGTATACTGCATATAGACAAAAATAAAGAATTAGAATAGGCACTTTCGCAGTGTTTACCATAGTATAGGAAAATCTGGCGGACAGCCTGGGTTTAATTGGTACTACCAGAGTCTCATAAACTTGTAGTAGGAACAACATACCGTTTTTAATTATGTATAAATGCATAGTTAATCAATATAACTTAAGTTTTCTCATTATTTAAATAATCACGACTATAGTGTGTATTTGTGTTTCATATCTCTGACAGTCAGAAAAGGGATCAGGGGAACACTGCTTAATTGATTTCTGCGTGCATTAGTGAATATCTGCTTACATTGAAGTTTTATTAGTAATATTAGTAATATGTATATATGGATTACATGTCAAACTCATTTTAGCTTAGGTGCCATATAGTAGAAAAAAAATATCTTAAAGGGGCTAGACAGGTAAATTATTTGCATAAAAGGTGTGCCTTAACTGTAGGGCTGGGGCCCTTCTGGAGGCTCAAAATTAAATAACGATTTAGTTCCAGGAGTGTAAAATGTAAACGATTATTGAGGTTTTTTTGCTCAATTTTTTTCCTTCGCTAAGATTTAGCTCGGTGGCCTTGGGGGTAGGGCGCCCGCTCCGAGACTGGTAGGTTGCTGGTTCAAGCCTCGGCCGAGTCATACCTAAGACTTACAACATTGGTACTCATTGCCTCCCTGCTTGGCGCTCGGCATTAGGGGTTGAAATTGGGGGGTTTGGTCACCTAACGACTCCCAACACATCAGTTGGGTTGAGCGAGGGGGCTGGGAATCCCCTCCTCTGTATCAATCTCCCAGAAAGAGTCAGGAATGTGTTCTTGACTCTAAAATGACAGTTGATTTTATTACCACTACAGTTTATTTAACTCAAACAGGAAAGTGATGAAAAATATCACACAAACACTAATTTAAATGCAAATTATTTGAATGGTTGATTTAGTGATTTAAGAGTATTTTTTCTGCTGTTTATTTTTCATGAAAATGTTTTCCTAAATCTGGGAACTTTCCAGTTAGATTTTAAATCTGTAATAGAAAGCAGCTAAAGCGTCTTCAGACTTTTGCAAAGTGCTATTTTTTTAATTCTGAATTTTTTTAATCCAGGTACTAACCGATATGTCCAATCGCTGTGGATGAAAAGTGCAGTTTTGTAGCAAATCACTATTAAAACATTTAATGATGTTTAAGACTGACATCCACACATGGGTGCAATCATATTACCTCAAACGGCGCATCCGTGTCTTTAATTGTAAATAAATCAATGTCAGAATGGGTGTTACCTCAATGTTCTCTGGTTGATAAATGGTAGTCAGGTAATAAAGCTACAGTGGGTGGTTTGCTTTGGGAGTGGCACCTGTTTTTGGCGACATCCAGTAGACATATTTAAAACTGCAGATCATTGTTTTACATAGGTTTTATTTTTCTTTTGTGCTTTTCTCAGTTTGTTATTGCAGGTCGGATCTAATCCGTTGGTGGACCTTATCTGGCCCATGGGCTAGTGTTATCAGGACTTTTTACTAAGAGGCCAAACACCCAACTTGATCCATAAATTGATCGCATCATTATATAAGACATGTTTAAAAAAGTAGCGTATTTTAGTCTTTTACAGTAATATAACTGTATTTGCTTATTATCATTTATTTGTAATGAAACTGATGCTGCATTTGAATTAATTTTGATATTTACAGTCTGGAAGTATTAAGCAGACTCACAGAAGTACCACAGTAGGAGGGTGAGCACCACCAGAACAACACCAACCCAAATGGACAAGTACAGGATACGTTTTCTGGGACAACTGATTCCTCCTGTGAAGACAAAAAAATGTAAGGTTACGTCAGTGAGTAAATATCAAGAAATTTGATGACTCAAAGTACTCATACCTGTAGATAAGTACAAATGTCAATTGTAAACCTTTAAAACTGGTTAAAACAGTTCCACCAGGGGCGGGTCTTGCATTTGCCTTTCGTAGTGCTAAGTCCAAACTCTCCATAGCTATTTTATAGCCTTGAACATTTATTTCAGCTACAACTGTGACACAGCGGCAGTAGCTCAGGAGTTAAAGTGCTCGTCTCGGGACGGAGAGGTCCCAGGTTCGATTTGCAGCTCCCCCCAAGTTTATCGGCAAAGTGTCCTCGGGCAAGACTCTGCAGAACTATGTTCACCAACCCCTTAATAAGCAGGTAGTTGCCTTGCAAGGTTGACGCCGCTATTGGTGTGTGAGTGTATGTGTGAATGGGTGAGGTCTTCAGTGACTTGAAAAGCGTTATATAAATGAAGACCATTTACGTATATAAAATGATCAGTCATACCTCTCCTCATAAGATTGCAATATTATTTAGGAATTTAGACCTATTTTCCTAAAAAATGTATTTGAGCAAAAACATTTTTCTTCCTTTCCTCAAGACGATTTCAATGACTCTCGTTGTATAGATTATCCGTGCGTTTCAGTTCCATCAAGATGTTCTTTTCTATCTCCAGCGAAGCTAATGCTGAAGCTCAAGCCAATCCTGTCTTATTTCTTATTATGTATTTATTCGATCTAGGGCTAAAAATGCCTGTTCAATAGAAGCAGTGGGCCATGTGTAATATTTAGTGCATACTAGTGGTACCGATAAAAACTTTCATTCAGGAAAAAAAAAAACACATGGATTTGAACGACAGGCAAAAATACATTATCATACCACTGTTCTTTTAGGACCAGAGCGGAAACAGGACCCACTTGCGTTACGTTCACCACAAGTTTTATTGAAAGAGAAAGGAAGGGCAGCGCCCGCGATCCGATGTTCGCTGGACGCGGGAAGCGAGTCGCTCTCGTACTCCGATTGTGCTCCGAATGCGGAAATGGATCTTCCGTAGCGAGCGATGGCGGTGTCAGGGACGGAAGAACCGGGTCGGTAGCCGGGACAGGAGAGCAAAAACGTGGTCGGGGTCGGAATCGAGTCGTAAGCCAGAACGGGAGAGTAGACGAAGTCGGGGACAAAAAGGGACATAGCCGGAGACAGACGGGAGCAAGAACGGGACAGATGGGAGTCAGGGTCGAAAAAGGTTTGCCACGTATAGACGGAGATTCGCAGATGGACTGACAACAGGGGATTGACAGGACTGGGTTCAAACAATGACAGAGAGCCAATCAGAACCCGCGGCGGTTGGCACCAAATAAGCGGGCACAGGTGAATCACATCGGTAATCATGACATGTTCATTTTTTATAAAAAGCATAAGTCGAGTAATTTGTATTTCCTTTACCTCATGGAATCCCTACCTAGAAATCGCTGCCATGTTTGTCCGGCACCTTTCAACTACCCAGTGCTCTGTGGCACTGGTTTTAGTTCGCATTAACAATGCAGAGCCATCTAGTGGTCAAATATTACACACTGGGGCTTTAAAGCAAAAGCTATATCGGAATCTATACAATAATGAAGCGGTGTTCTAAATAGTTTTCGGCTTTCTGTGAGTAAATAGGTGCCGCGTTGTATTTGTAAGGTTTATTATCGCTTAATGCTGGGATTGCTATAATTAATAAGGGGAGAAATATGCTGGGGTTGACAGCTATGGAATTAGGTATTTGTATCAGACATCAAACATGATGCAGAGCAGCAAAAAGTTACACAAGTAAACTTTTTAACTACAGAATAGTTGGGTCCTTAAATCAATGTTTAATGGTACCTGTTTTTCCTGGGATATTTTGTTGGGGAGATGGTCTTGTTGATTGGTGGGTGTTGATGGGTACCGGAACAAAAGGCAAGTAGCTTGGATATAATTGTGGTTGGTGGGGATGGATTCCTTGCTGCGGGGCAAATGGTGGTGGTCTACTATCCCCGTGCTGAAAGCCGATAGTGTCATGTCATAAGTGCACATATTTACATTGCCGAGCAAAGTATTGGCGCGCCATCACCCCTAAGAACTTTTTGTCATATCCACACATTTCAGGCTTCAAACTCAAAACATTTTCTAAGAATCAACAACATATGAAACTAAATGATTCCAACGTTATATCTTATATTTACAATGAAAAAACTGAAAAGAAGGTGTTGCACAAATATTTGGCCCCCTGTTCTCTCAGCTAACAGACGAAAAAGCTTCCATGATGACTTCTGAAAGATCCAATGTCAATCTTTATGACTAACAATGACAGAGTGCAGCTATGTGTCATTAGTTCTTAGTTTAAACGCACCTGTGTTGGGTTCAGGGACCTGTGAAAGCACTGTAGAACAGACAGCATCCATCCATCATCTGCACCGCTTATCATCAGTAGGGTCGCGGGGGGTAATGGAGTCCATCCCAGCCATCTTCTGGCAGTGGGCAGGGGCGCCCTGAACTGGTTGCCAGCCAGTCGCAGGGCACACAAAGGCAGACATAACACTTGCTCATTCACACCGAGGGACAATTTGGACTGGCCAATTAACCTGACATGTATGCTTTTGGAATGTGGGAGGAAACCGACGCAGGCACGGGGACAACATGCAAAATCCACAAGGGGAAGCTGCAGTAGCTGGACTCTAACAATGAACTTCCGCATTGTGGTGGCGCGTGTTAACCACCCATCCGCCATGCCGCAATAGACAGCATTATCACCCAAAAACACAACGTTGTGGAAATGTTCAAAGCAAGAATGGGATACGAGAAGATTTTGCAACATTACCCATCTCCCGGAGCACTGTGAAACCAATAAAATCAAAATGGAAAGAGGATAAAACCACTTCAAACTGACCTGGCTGTCTCCCTAAACTTTCAGTCCAAGCTAGGAGAAAACTAATCAGACAAGCAACCAAGAGACCCATGATCACACTGGAGGACCTGCAGGCATACACAGCTGACGGACAACCTGCGCATAGTATTATTGCAACGCAGACTTTTCAATGTTTTTTATGTTAGCACACTATCAAATGTTAAATGAATTTGTCCCATGTGTTGTTAATTCTTAGGAAACATTTTGTTTTTTAATTTATATGTTTGAAACCTATAATATGGCAATAAGTCAAAAGGTTCCGTGGCCAATACTTTTGCAAGGCGCTGTACCCTGAGATGAAATGTTAAAAAAAAAAGAAACACTTACCTGGTTATACATGGCAAAACTGGTCATAGAAATTATTTAAGGAAGTCTGGAAATCAACAGTAATTATTAGTATTGAGTTGAAAATACGTAGTTAAAATAAACTACTACAAAGAAATATGTCCCCTCACATATTTTACACACAACATACACATTACATACCTTGTGATCTTAAATTCTCCAGTCTTTCTGCATCCTCCTGTTCTACTTTATATTTAACGCAGAGAAAGTAAGCGAGAGCCGTAGCTCCTCCTCCCCCACGTATTTTTTCTACTGTATATACAAGCTTACAGTGTTTGGACTAACGTGTTTCAAAGGAAAACATTCCTAGAACGTAACTACTTTTCCCGGTATCAAATACTGTAATGTGTTATCAATAAATTAAGTAACTGATTGCTAAAGGTTTCAGCATCATTCATATTCTTACATATAACCCTTGATCCAACAGGGAAAATGGAAGGGCATGTTTATAACCACCTACAAAGTACAACTGAATACAGTTATGGTGGTGCCATCTCAAGCTCAGAGTACGAGAAAGCTGAAATTCTCCTCATGCAGATATTCTCTCTACCGTATGTACTCGCATCCAAGCCAATTCAACACCAATTAATGCTTAAATCAGGGGTCAGGTAATATGCGCATATTTGATTGTGTGTCACTAGTAAATGGTAGGCAGCATATGGGGAGGGGGCGTGGCTTGTACAGAAAAAAAACTTAATGGGGCAAATTTAGCACAGGAGTTACAGTAGAAGTGTGCTGGATTTTGTTCTTTTTATTTGTAAAATTATTTTTGCAATAATTCATGCCTGGAGAAAAAGTACCCAGTAATGAAGAAGGAAATCGTTGGAAGACAAAAGGGATATGGAGTGGATCGGCAAAGTGTTCGTTTGCAAGCTCTCAATATTGCTTAAGCCAAAAAATATCAAGGCTTCAGTGCTTCCACAGGTTTGTGTACACCTCTTCTTCTATTTGTTTTTATTATGTGGCTATTTCAAAGCACTTTTAGGGAGTTGGCTTATATGCGAATATAGATAGATAGATAGATAGATAGATAGATAGATAGATAGATAGATAGATAGATAGATAGATAGATAGATAGATAGATAGATAGATAGATAGATAGATAGATAGATAGATAGATAGATAGATAGATAGATAGATAGATAGATAGATAGATAGATAGATAGATAGATAGATAGATAGATAGATAGATTTTTAAATGGCCTAACTAGTAACTGTAACTAATTAGTTACAGTAACGCGCCCAATACTACAAGCTAACGCTTGTTCATCCTATAATTCCCAATGTATATTGAAAAGTGGCACCAGAAAACACTCATTTCAGCTACTGTTAAAACATTCCGAATGACTTATTTTCACATTACTTAATACTTTAAACTGACATCGCTTTTTATATTCAGCAAATGTTCAAGACACCAGGAGCAACACAAAGGATTGAAGTCCTGGTAATATTTAGCTGGCTACTAAGAGTAGGCGGATCGATCCAATTATCTGTATAATTGGTACCGTACAAGTACTGTTATCGGATCAATACTATTGTCCAGTGATTGATACTGTCATCCCATTTTACCCAGTACTATCATAATGTTGTCAGGGGGTCATTAGATTATACATACCTTATAACTTACAAAAGGGATCTAACAGTGTTTAGATTGTATTTGTACCGCTGACTTTATTTTCAAACTATTGTAAAATTGGAAGGTATCTTAGTTGTCTTGATGACATACGGTATTTGTATTGTGTATTGTTACGTTGCTGTTTTTGGGGTTTGACTCTTGACCTTTGCTCTGTAAAACTGTTTCATGTTACATTTTTGTGTAGTTTTTTTTACATTGTATTGTTTGAATATTCTAAATGTATTTTTCCAAAATTGTGCTATAGTGGTCATGTTGACATTGTTAGATTTATTTGCTCTTTTCTAGAAATAAATGAGGGGTCTAAAATTTTAATCGTAGGTGCATGTCCACTGTGAGAGATAAACTAAAAAGAAAAATCCAGAAATAACAATGCATGTTTTTTTTAACAATTTATTTGTGTGATACGGCTTCAAATAAGTATTTTAACACCTGTGTTTCATCTAGAATTCTGACCCAGAAAGACCAGTTAGTCTGCCCATTAGGAGTCCACCTGCCATCCACGTATCATCCTGAATCAGATGCACATGTTTGAGGTCGTTAGCTGCATACGGACACCTTTCCACCCCATAAAATCAGTAAGACTTTAACTTGTAACATGGCCAAGACCAAAGAGCTGTCCAAAGATAAAATTGTACACCTCCGGAAGGCTGGAATTTCCAAGCAGCTTGGTGAAAAAAGGTCTACTGTTGGAGTAATCATTAGAAAATGGAAAAAGTTAAATAGACGGTCGATCTCAATCGGAGTGGAGCCCCATGGAAGATATCACCTCATGGGGTCTCACTGATTCTAAGAGAGGTGAGGAATCAGCCCGGGACTACACGGCAGGAGTTGGTGAATGACCTGAAAAGAGCGGCGACCACCGTTTCCAAGGTTACTGTAGGTAATACACTAAGACGTCGTGATTTGAAATCATGCATTGCACGAAAGGTTCGCCTGATTAAACCAGAACATGTCAAAGCCCGTCTTAAATTTGCATATGATCATTTGGATGATACTTAAGAGTCAAAAGAAAGTTTTGTGGTCAGATAAGACCAAAATAGAAATTTTTGGTCCTTATCCCACTAAGCGTGTTTGCTCAAGAAGAATGATGAGTACAATCTGAAGAACATCCCTACTGTGAAGCAAGGGGGTGGTATCATCATACTTTGGGGGTGTTTTTCTGCCCATGGGACAGTACGGGTGCACTGCATTAAAGAGAGGATGACTGGGGCTGTGTATTTTGAGATTTTGGGGAACAACCTCCTTGCCTCAGTCAGAGCATTAAAGATGGGTCTTGGCTGGGTCTTCATGCATTGTGATTTCTAGAGTTTTCTTTTTAGTTTGTCTCTCTCACAGTGGACATGCACCTACGATGAAAATTTCAGATCTCTCCATGATTTTTAAGTGCGAGAAATAGCAAAATAGCAAAAATAGCAGGGTGTTCAAATACTCATTTTGTTCACTGTATATACAGTATATATACAGTGTATATATATATATATATATATATATATAAAATGTAATGCTAGTTAGTTATTAATGATTTATTAAAAGTTAAAAGTATTAGTATCAAGCGATACTACCCTTTATTTACCTGAATCGGATTGACACCAAAATTTTCAGGATCACCGAGCCCTACTGACAACAGAAAAGGGAAAACAATGGGAGATGCGTCCTTGTAGATCAGGGGTCGGGAACCTATGGCTCGCGAGCCATATATGGCTCTTTCTATGAGTATCTGTGGCTCAGAGACAAATTTGATTGCATGCAAAAATTCTCCATCTTGTTCAAAACTTGTGTGGTCTATCCTATTCAGGTACACGCAAAGCCAAAACAAAGCTAAATAATGCAGTATTACTTCGCAGTATATATAGGGCACGTTTTCCACTACAATTTACAGTCAAGGTGTCACACCAAAAAAAAAAAAAAAAAAAAAAGAAAAAAAAAAAAAAAAAAACTCGTTTTGGCTGTACAACGCTAAAGAATCCTTTATATAAAAGTTCACTATATAATCTGTGTTCAGTGTTCAGATACCTTATGATGAATCCACAGAACTGTAAATACGCCAAAACACCGGAAGAGAACTTAGTCATTTGATTGGGTGAGTGGGAGGGATGGGTGGAGCTATGCAAAAAGTGCAAGCACTCCCTCCCATCTCTCGCTCTACGCCGTCTGCGCCAAAAGTGAGCTCATCAGGCTCCCTATTTGCAGAATGTTGTGACGTTTTTACACAATAACTGCTTGCATCTGGTTTTGAAACCAATATGTGTGAAAAAAAGGGTCGAAAGGAGTTTAACCGATCTTGAGTGATTGCAAGAAAGAGACAAGTTTAAAATGGTATGTTTGTTGATTTTGGGACAGGGGCTCTGGCATTATTCTCTTTTCATAATTTTTATCAAATCATCAAAAATAAATGTGCTGAAGGCTAAGCTTTTGTCTGGGGCGCGGGTTTAGCAATTTAGTAAATTTGTCTCATAATATATGGTGTGGCTCTTTCCCAAAATAAAATTAATATTTTTTGCTTTTATGGCTCTTTGAGTCAAAAAGGTTCCCGACCCCTGTTGTAGATAATAGCAAAGTCATACTTTTACAAACATTTTATGAAACAAAAAACACTCACAGTACCTGGGAAAGAAGCAAGGTGTATTTCGGTGCATTTCTTTCAAGGAGAAATCTCCCAAATAGTTTTTCATTTTCTTTAGATTGCTTGAAAACTAGTCCAAACATGGCGCTCGGATTAGTTTTCAGCAAAGAAGCATTGTATTGAAGAATTGATTTGCGTGTTTAAATATTCCTCATGTGCAAAAATAAATCAAAAAGGTGTTCAGTTTCATTTCATTTGAGTAATTTTAAGTATGTACACATTTTTGGGGATACGTGACGACATGCTACGAAGATGACTCAAAAAAGGTTTTGTTTTCTTTTGACGTCACGTAGTCAACATGCGCATGCGTCGTGAAGATGACGGAAAGTCATTCGCGCGAGTTGATTGTGTGTTGTTTAAGTACAAAACGGCGCTTTGAGCTGACTCCCGAACAATAAAGAGCCGATTCCCTGCGACACACTTTTTTTCCTATTGTGATTCCGTGTTGTTGATTTAAAATGTTCTGAGTAAATAGAATTTTTTTTCAGGAATGATGTTTCACAATTTACTTTTATTAAATGTAAATCTTATTTGTTGAAAAGTCACTTTAATTGTGACATATTGTGTTGTGCGTTTTTCAGAGATTTTGAGTTACTTGACTTAAAATTGCTTTTATAATTTAGTACAATGGATTTTTTTTTTTGCGATTAATTCATTTAGTTCATCATGATCAGGATTATTGGTTATATACCAGTTAAAAGGACCCCCCCCTCCATTTTTTTTAAAGTATTCTAGGTTTTCACGTCTTTTCCTTTTCTTCCCAGCTATTTACTTACTTTTTCTTCTCTTTGACACTCAGAGTTATATAAAACCATACACATACCATACAAAATCCTCCTATTTTCCACACCCAACAAGACAGATAACCAAATACACAGACATAGAAAAGGTTTAAAGTAAAATAAAAACAAAATAAATGATACTACAAATAAAATTAGAAAATAAATACAGTTATGGCAAGGCACAGATCAACCATGTGAGGAAAGGACCTGAGGGAGGCTTATCCATCCACATTTAACAAAATCATGGCAGATTGGCAGTTAAATCACACTAGCTAGTGCAGTGTTTTTCAACTTTGTTTAATCCAGGGCACACTTTTTCATTTCAAACTGCCGAGGCACACTCTCCATCAAAAATATTTAGGACTAATTCCAGCACATGTTTCATTGTTTTATAAAAAGGCTTAAATAACATTTTGTTTAAATTGATAGAATGTCTATTATTTGTTATCATTTGTGCACTATTACAAGCCTTCACGGGGCCCTAAGCAAAACCTGATTTGGGGCCCCCTATTACTTGATCATTTGCATCCATACTAGAACGTATTCCATGTTCTACTCCAGGGGTGGGCAACTATTTGGAGCCAGGGGCCACAAGTGACATGTTATACTTCTTTTTAAGTATCGGTAGATTAGTTTCATCAAAATTGGTTTTGAAACCACCACAATGAGAGCAAAATAGTATATTAGGTCCCTGTTTTAAACACTTAGTTATTTAGTTTTAGTACTACTGTAGGTTTTTTTTTTTTTTTGTATTTCTGAAGTCGGATTTTTATTGAAGTTCTGTAGTTCTTGTAGTGTTATTGTAGTTTTACTTTTGTACTATTTTTGTGGTATTTCTAAAGTAATTTTAATGCAGTATTTCCATAGTAGTATTTTTTAGTATTTCTTTATTGCTTTTGTTGTATTTCGAAAGTAGATTTTTTGTTGTTGTATAGCTGTAGGATTTTCATAGTATTTTTGTATTATTACAGTACTTTTATGATTATAGTATTTTTGTAGTATTACTCTAGAATTTTCTATTTGTAGTATTTTTGTACTATCTCTGTTTTATTTTGTAGTATTTTCATATAAGAATGCATGTTGTATATCCGTGGTATAGGTGTACTAGTGTTATTTTAGTTTTACTTTTGTAGTATTTTGTGATATTTCCAGAGATTTTGTAGTATCACTACAGGTGTAATTCTGTTGTAAACCTCTTGTATTTTTGCAGTAGTATATATCTAATAGTTTCTTTTAATTATAGGATTATGTATTGGTATTTTTTAGTATTTATGCATTTCCAAAGCAGTATTTTAGTAGAATATTTTTAGTATTTCCGTAGTAGTATTTTTGTCATATTACTGTAGTTGACTTTTTGTAGTATTTTTGGAGTAAATAATTCTGTAGTTATAATTTGTAATACAGTATAACTGTACTAGTAAATTTGTAGTAATTCTATACTTATTTTTTATATTTTTCGAATAAAAACAAAATAATATATTATGTCCCTGTTTTCAAGCACTACATTTGATATTTAGTTTTGTAGTATTTTTGTTGTATTTCTGTTGAAGTATTTTACAGTGGACACACAAATTGACAATGGGGACCGAAAAAAATTAACGACTCTTGGGGGACCCCTAACGGTTGCAGGGCCCTAAACAGCCGCCTAGCTCGCTTGTGCCTTGGGCCGGCTTTGATATGTGGTCACATTTGTGGAGGTACTAAAAGTTATCTATTTTGGTTAATAATTTTAATGTCATTTTGGATTCTACTATATTTATATCCTATTTTCACGTTTTGTTTTTTTGAGAAAAAAAATCTGCCAGTAGAACAAAATTTTATTTTAAAACATTTGATTTTTTTCGTAGAATACTCATTAACATGGAGAAGATTATAAGCAATTGCCTTAACTTGTTTGATAATAAACTCCATCTAAAAACTAATATATTTCCCTGTTGTTCCTCATGAGCTGAGAACGAGTAAGGGAAAAAAGAGCAGGGAAAAAATAACATGCTGCCACCTGCTGTCAAGAATGAATGTTACAGTTAGATATTGAAAAGTGGCAAATATAATACAGGGAAATTTCTTGTGGCACACTAGACAAGACCTCAGCACACACTGATCGAATAACACCAATCAACTGGTGTTTTATCTACTGGTAATGTAAAAAAATCTTATCGTTTATGCAAGAACCTTTAAAAGAAAATGTAGACTGCTGATCCCAAACGAGATTGGTCAGTGTGCGGGGTCAAAATATCTCACACGCATGTCATAAGTTTATTCTGCTTTATACTGTCTTTACAATTGGACACGCCCCACTGGTGTTCGTTATTTTGACTATTATCACGATTGCCTCATAATGACGATATTCTTTGATCCTTACATCTGTTAGGAAGGATCTACTTTTTGTAACCTAGGTTTTTCATAAAAATGGCTCACAGGGAGGGCTTTTTCAACATTACAAGCACCAAACCTCTTGTACTAGCAAGTTCAAAATACATTAATATCTTCTCTCCTTATGGAGTGTCTAGTAAACAATAAACCTATCAATATCAAGGTTTGTGAAGAGCATCAAGTAAAAGACAACTGTGTACAAAGATCATGTGCTTTTTTACAGTGCATGCAAATCAAAACCACCAATCCAACACTTGTTTTATAGAAAAGCAATTATTTATTAGCCATTGCAGTTAAATATAAACTTCAGATTTCCAAGTGTTAAAGAAAGGAGTGTAACGTTGGAGTTGATGACGTCATTGGAGTGGAGCCCTTGTTTGCATTCTAAATAAGTCACCTTTGGAGAAAAACTGCACCCATTGTCATAAAAACGGAGCTTAGCAAACCAAACGTTGTTGAGGGAGGTGATCGTGTCCTCATTTCAACTTTTCTAAAACTTCTGGATGATAATAGAAGAAGCTCCACCGCCCCCGTTGCAGATACCAGCTACACCGTACTGCCCGGACTTGAGGTTGTGCACCATGTGACCCACGATTCTTGCTCCAGACATCCTGGAAGGCGACACAAGGGACATTATATCTGCGGTAGTCTTTATTTATTCTTTTCCAACAACTTGTATACTGGTACCTCTTTATTTGAGCACGTTTTAAGAACAAATTGTTTCAGTATTGTGTTAAACTCATTCAGTACAATAAGATATATGTTTTGAGAAGCAAAAAAGTTGAAAATCTCTTTTCTTTCTTTCTTTTTCAAACTATAAAGGCTTTAGCTCAGCTCATCAGTAAGTATCAAGCCTCTGGGAATTATTTCAGTCCGAAAAAACACTATTAGATGGCAGGAGTGGCTTTGATTAGCCTGTTATTCCACACAGATAGAGCCCCCACTTCCTAATCTTGCTTCTTGTATCCATCGATTGAAGTGTATAAGTGGCCTCATATGGCGAGTGGTTAGTGAAGCAGTGTGTGAGAGAAGCGAATATATGGATGAGTACAGAGAGAGATTTATTTTTCTAAAAAAGATAAAGTCCCTTTGTCACTGTTGGGGCAGAGAGGATGACGTATTGCGCACGTTTGCAGGAACCTGATCCTCATAGTGACGGAAATCGTGTGATTATGTCACCGGAAACATAAGGCGCGAAAAAGTTCTTACAATGTTAATGCGACATCCATTCAAGTTCAGTGTTCTTGCTATGAAATGTATTTAGCAGTGTTTGTAAAAAGCCTTTTTTTAAATATTGGAGGTATCACAAATACACAACAAAGAAAGCAGAGAAGTGAAAGTTTTGCACAAAAAGCCGTTTTTCTCAGACGTTTTCTTGGAAACAGGTTTCTTTTAAGAAACTTCAATGGTTGACTGTTGTTTACAACACAATGGTAAAGGCTAGAAAATATTTTTTTCTAATGAAAGATGAGAGGTTGAAGCTTTTATGTGATATGTCCTATGCCAATACAGCTAGATAACTTAAGTGTTCCGTAATCCTTCAAAAATGAGTAAAAATGTCAAAAATTGACTGCTACCGGATCTTGCCATTTGAGAAAAACGTAAAATCTACCTAGTCTTATAAAGTAAAATAAATTTCATGAGAAGTCTCAGAGGCTAACACTATACTGCTCACTGCTCGTGACAGCAACAGCTTGTCCATCTTGTGCATGCAAACTACTACAGTGCTGTATAAAATGTTTTAGGAGTAAATTCCTATAAAGTTACAGTAACTTAAGTTTACAGTAAGTGCTTATACATCATTAACAGTCTCTCGATCTCATCATACCTGTCAACCTCAGCCAGATGCTACGCGCATTATTGGTTAAAATTCCCCTTAAATAGCTATAATAAACCTTACAGGCACAACGCAGCACCTAGTTATTCATAGCAGGACAGACTATGTAAAATACTGCAACAATAATAACAATATAGAATGATGTTGTCATCTGCAAACCAGTGACAGTGATGATTTGGATTAGAACTGAAATAAGCAAGACGAGATCTGATTTTATACCTTTTTTCCCGTATAAGTTCTAATATGACGTAAAAAGTGCAAAATGATGAAAAAAAATTATAAAATAAGGGGACACTTATAAGTATGAGATCAACTTCAATACTTCAATTCCTCTGTACCACACAAACTTTGCGTGGTGCAACTGCCTCCATGGTAAGTGTCCATTCTAAATTTGCATTTCATCTCATGACTTTCATATTATTTATCTTACCGTATTATTTTGTGTTTAATGACTATTAGTCCGTGTTTTAACTAATGAGGAAGAAGTGCTTTATAGCTATTTATCATTCACTTCGATGCTTTTGGAGGACAGGAACGGACCTATTAGTTTTTAATTATTCAATCAGTGTCTGAAATAACGCCTGCCTGGACGCAACTTCTTTTTTTTTCAAATCAAATCAAATGTTTGCTGTATTCCGATTTCGAAATCTTTGTTCGGTTTGAAAATTTCGGAATTCCGGTTTGTTTGGCAATTTGCATACTTGGCAGCCAGTTAGAAGCCTGCACCGAATAACTTCGTGCTTCCAGACTTTCCCGAGCGTTATAAAGTTGCACATTTGCTTATCATTTTCCAAAGAAGACACACAGAGAACACAAGAAAGATGGAGAAGTGGTTTGGAATCAAGCCAAAACCTCAGCCCACACAAGAAAGATTCAAAAGTAGCTAACAAAATTAATGACGCTACAAAACGTAAACATACATTAAAAGAATCATGGAAAGAGGAGTTCACATGGTTTGTAGCAGACGACGCAACGCAAACATTGCATGAATGAAGATGAGTAAATACAGGTACATGGTGATGGCAGATGGAAAACAGCGATGTCAAATACATGAAATTGATTTTATAAGTAGATTTCAAAGTGTTGTTCTGATATATATTCTGATTATAAATCCTTAATACTTTGCAACAATGTTTTTCTGATTGTGTTTCAAGTTGTGAAAAATGGGGCAGGCAACTTTATGGCTGGGCAGGCAACTTTTTAAGAGTTGTCTTCCCTGGTGTCTGGTAACTTTTTGTCATAAGTTTCAGACACTGATTCAATATCGACACCATTTACTCACTACATGAGCAATTTGGGCTACGAGCATGATCCTGTAACCAACGAAGCTTGTACCCGCATTAGTGGTACCAATGTATTTGCTTACCCAATGGGATGTCCAAGGGACACGGCTCCACCGTTGACATTGACTTTAGCGGGGTCGATGTCCAGCATTTTGATGTTGGCCAGGACGACCACGCTGAAGGCCTCGTTGATCTCCCACATGGCGATGTCGTTTTTGGACAGCCCGGCTGCATCCAAAGCCTGACAACCCAACGTTTACCGTAAGTTCTGGACTACAGAGCACACCTGGTTAAAAGCGGCATACGCAACATCAACAGCAGAATTCAATTTTGTCTTTCTACAAGCCTCACTGGAATTTAAACTGCAGGCTTAAAAGTGGGGTGCATTGTATGAGGTGTCCTTAATAAAGTTTAAATCTATCTTTTAAGTACAGACATGGCCCTACTAGAGAACGAAATACTTTCCGGACGATCGTTCGTAAGTTGAATTTGTTGGTAGGTTGCTTCGGTGCTATATTTTGTATGGTCAAGGTTTATATAAAAGTATATTTAAGGCTTGTATAAGTAACCTGGATCGTTCTGTACTAAAAAATAAACATTTCATAAAATAATCTGCTCTATAAAGATAAAGTTAAGTGTAACTTACTTTTGGAAGAGTTAGGCTACTTCCTCTTTCATGGAAGAAAGTGGGCGGAAAAAAAGCGGTACAACCATTTTCTCAACCGCATCAAGCTTTCTTAATCCACTTTCATTTCAAACGAAACGGCTCGGCTCTTCTTTACAAATTACACCAAACATATTAAATGGATGCATGAGATATTAAACAATAAAAATGTCAAAGTTTTTAGCACGCCGAAGATGCAGTATAGAATGTTTACACACAAACTAGGAAGAGAAAGCGGATTTCTTCTTCGGGGTGGATGTCGGGTGAGCTCTCACAGCGCCACACAAACACTACAGTACTGTCCTGTACTTGGAAAAAGGTGAACACAATACGAAATCTAACTTACAGCAATGTCCAGATATTTTTTGACATCCCGAAAAAAATGTTCGGATCTACAGTTTTTCATAACTCGAAAGTTCATAAGTAGGGGAGCGACTGTATTTGTTAGGCTCCACATACACCTGACGCCAACTGCGTGGGGAATTTGGCATCGACGCCTTTCGCAGCAGAGTGCCAACGGCATCGTGCCCTCAGACACCTGATGCCCTTGACCAAGACGTTTACGTCACATATTTTCATATAATGTTACCATTCCATATAGTTAGATAGCAATTACAAATGCAGTATTTACTAATGCGGCGAAAAGGCAATTGAGAGCTGCTTGCAAAAAAAATGTGAGCCCTGTGTTGTAAGCTATAGAAACGGCTCTATGATACGGATAGAGAAGTTTAGCGTTTTTGATAACTTCCAATGCAGTTAAATTTCGATAAATAGATTAAGGGACTTGATTTGTGAGTAAAAAAGCCAAAATATTGTGAACGGATTGTAAATATTGAATTAAGTACCTACTATAAACCTCACCATTTGCTCTTGTTATGTATTATTTGAATAACGTTGACAAAAACGTGGACTAATTTCTCTTACAAGCCAGTTGCTAGGCACCAACCAAGGCGGCCCGCTGGAAGAAAAAGGAAGCTTGTAGTCCAAAGTTTACGATAGATTATTTATTTATATTCTAGTCAAATAAATTTAGATATTACGTTTGCATGGATATTATTGCATGAAAAGATTCACTTGGAGACACGCTACAATAATCAGCCAACCGCTACTTGTGAGAGGACTGATCCTACTATATAAACAAAAACATGTTGAGGTAAATAAATAGCTACAAATATATGCCATGTAAATAAATGAACATGTAAAAAAATCCTCGAATACATACATATGTGACATAAATACAGTATATTATTGTTAATGCATTTTTTTCATTTATTTTATATATTTTTTTCAGTATTACTTTTGTTGTGAAATCTTTCACATTAAAATGTTACTCAAATGAGGAGTCGGCACAGTTGCCCTCGCTTTTTACTTGTTGATGCATCAGTGATGAATAATTTGGCTAGAGGTGAAAATATTTTTGAAGTTTTTATGGAAAACATTCGTAAATTGCTATAAAATGGCATAAAACTATGGAAGATTTGTAATATTTGGTAGCATTGAAGATAAGCCAAGCCCTATTCTCCTCAACACTACATTTTGGAAACATGTTGCCTGGAGTTGCATGTTATTCTAATATGAGATAAAAACAAGCACACACACAAAACAGAAACTAGATTATGTGTTTTGTTTCATTTTCTTAATACAGGATGTACATTTTATTGTTTGTCCGTAAGAAAACAGTTCTGGTTCATCCCTAATTGATCAAAATGCAAAGTAAATTGAGTGTACACACCTTTGGTACAGCAAATGCAGGAGCGATGGGGAAATCAACTGGGGCCACAGCTGCATCAGCAAATGCTAAGACAGCAGAATGAAAATATCAGAAAGTTTACTTTAAAACTTTTAAACCCAGATTAAGCGCCATTATTAAGCATAGATACCTAATATGTCTAACATCCTCTGTTCAGAAAAAGACAGTCAAGTTATTACTTTTACACATCAACGCCTGTGTTCACTAGCGTTAATACGATAACCTTTTTTAATGTACTGTTAGGCTGAGCGATACATGTCACTTGCATTTGTAGCGATATATTCTATTGATTGCAATTTTTTTTAGGATATTTATTCATCTATACCACAGGGTTCCTTCAGCTTGACGCAAGTTAAATTCAAGACTTTTTAATGCCTTTTCAAAACCTAATTTAAGACCAAGTCGACAAAAGAACCCAATCGGAAAAAATAAAAACGGCACTTAAAACAGAGGCAATTTTAAACAAATGTTTTTTTTTTTCTTTTGTTTTTTTAAATCCCATTTTGGTCCAGTTGGAAACTTTCCATATGAAAAACATAGCACTCTACAAAGTTTTTTTTCATGAAAAACAGTATAAAAAAAATGTTGACAATTGATAAATGTTACTGAACCTTTTTAGTTCAAATATAAATCTTATTCATGTGTAAACATTGTTAAGACTTTTAAATATTGGATTTAATTTTAAAGACAATTAAGGCATAATTTTAAGAATAATGAATTCAAATTCTGTGAATTTCCCAGCGGGGATGAATAAAGTATCTATCTATCTATCTATCTATCAATGCCTTTTAAGACTTTTCAAAGATCCGCAGCAACCCTGAAATTTGTAGCTATGTCAATCTTACAGCCCGCGGGCCAGATCAGGCACATTGGAGGATTTGATACGGCCCGTCATACATTTCTGAGTAAGTTAAGAAAGAAGTGTGGTTCTAAGCCATTTGTTTCAAAAGTTAATCTTTTTTTTTTTACAAATGCAAACCAAATGCTCTCTCTCTCTCCTGTCGCTAGGCAGTGTTGAGTTTGTATACAGTGATGAGTTGGTTCTGGTGTAAAACTGCATTTACTCAGCTGTTTAAACAAACCAGTCAACACATTCACTGCCGAACATATGTTTCTCCCATTGTTTGTGAAAAAATGTTTTGAGGTTAGAAAAGACTGTCATCTGTGGTTATAATATGTAGGGTAGGTTACTAATGTAGGCTGAATGAATAAGCATTACACTGAGAACAGTAAGTCTGGATCCGGCCCCAGATTAATTGAATAACTTTTTTCTTTCTGATTACCAGACAAGGCTTTATTTCTTTTTATAATATTTTTTTATAATGTTTCCTATATTGTCTCTAACTTTTTTCAGATTTTTAAATTCCAATTGTATTTTCAGATAACAAATGAAATGAAATGATCTGCATTTATATAGCGCTTTTCAAGTCAATGACTTCCCAAAGCGCTTTACATTGTGCTTCACATTTCCCAATAGCGGCCGTGATCTGTGCAGCCATGTAAGGCGCTAACCTGCTTATTGGGGGTACTGGGGGTTCAGTGTCTTACCCAAGGACACTTCGACATGTAACACGGACAAGCCGGGATTCGAACTGGGATCCCTTAATCCTAAAACGATCGCTCTACCTCCTGAGCTACTGCCGCCCCAAATATTAATAAAAATTGCAAAATCACTACATTGTAAATATTGTTGCTTATTTATCATGACATTCTTTTATATAATTCATTTACTTGCCCTCGTGTGGGTTTTAGATCAGGGGATGGTGTCATAATAGTCTGTAGTTTGCAATACTCTGTGGTCTGTGCATCCCTTTCAGACTCCTTGTGATTAAGGGCGACACAAATAAACATGACTTGACTTAACTTGAATGATACCTACACACAATCCTTGCCAATGGAGTCACGTTATGTCTTTTTGCAGCTTCTGCTGTCATCAATACAAGGGCAGCGGCACCATCGTTCAGAGTGCTGGCGTTGGCAGCAGTCACTGTTCCTAGAATAAAAAAAAATAGAGAGAGTATTTCAAATGTAAAAATCTATCAAATCCAATACCCAAGAATAAAAAAAGAATTACCATTCTCTTTCTGAAACACTGCTTTAAGTTTTGGAACTTTGGTAAAATCCACTCGCCTCCATTCTTCATCCTCAGAAACCACCACATCAGGTTTGCCTGGAAAGTCATATATTATTTACATAAGCATGTAAATCAGGGATCTCAAACTTGTGGTCCAAGGACCATTTGTGGCTCACGAGGTGATGAATTGAGGTGTCCACCTTAATATGAAAGTTTAATGTTAGTACGGCCCGAAAATCTAATATGGATGTGACCTATGTGCCAATTATTTAGACAGGGCTCAAAATTGGGAACAATTCACTCGCAAATACCGCCAAAATTAGAGTATATGTCGGATAAAAACACAAAACACTGTGGTTTGCCTGGTGTTTGTGAAAGTAAATGTACTTGGACGGACATTTTGAATGAAAGCATGAGACGGAGCGAAATGGACTAAGACGGGGAGAAGAGGGAGATTAGTTACGCATGCACTTCTGACGAATTCAATGTTTCTATTTTTTAAGGTGCGCCGCTACTTCGCGGATTTTCACTTATCTTGGGTGGTTTTGGTCCCCATACTGTATTTGGTTTCTCAAATCTTATGTTCCCTATTATTATAATTCACTTGTTACTGATTTGTTCATTTTCTAAATACTTCTGAATATAGTTACTTTTTTATCTTTGGATCAGACAGGTCAAGCATATGGCTTGCGGGCCAGACACAGCCAGTTGGATGATTAAATGTGGCCCGCCATTATTTTCTGAATATGTCAAAAAAATAGTTTTTATGTCATCTCGAACAAATTATTTTTTTAAATAAATGGAAACCAAATGCTCTTCGCCCTGCATGAGGCCAGTAATGAGTTTGCAAGGAAGAGCGACAGTGGTCACATACTTGTCAACTTATACGTGGTTACCCCTATTGTATACTTTTTTTATCAATTCAAATTGTGTACACCGTACAATACTCTTTATATGGTAAAATGTTGTTGTTGTTGTTTGTTTTCTTTAAAAGAGCAATCTCATCTTGTCAGTTTCCCTCTATCCCGAAATAACCAAATATCTGGTAGCAAAGTAAATAGGTGCCCTGTTGTTGTTTTTTTTAAGTTTATTATGGCTTAAAAAGAGGACATGAAATCATTAATGAGGGAAGCAATTAGCGGAGGTTGACAGGTATTGGATTGAGGGACTTGATATGTAAGCAATTCCTGTACACTTCAAATTAATGTTCCTGCAACTGAGTGTAATAGGAACATACACACTAAAACCTAACTAACCCTAAAAGCTGATGCTGGTGGAAGGCAATCACAAGCAGTGAGCAGTCTGGAGTGGTAGCCTCTGGGACAGTTCATGCCCTGGATTTTCTTCATATAGCAGGGTATCAAAATTCTCGTGTGTAGAGGTGCCCGTATAGAGGTAAAACTGTATATATTAAAAAGAAAAAAAAAGCCCTACCAACCTCTCTGTGGAATGCTCACTGGGACAATTTCCTTTGCCAACACGCCTGACTCGTACGCAGCTTTGCTGCGCGTGTATGAGGCAATTGCGTAGCTGTCTTGCTCTTCTCTCGTGATGTTGCTCTTTTTTGCCGTGTTCTCTGCACAGTTGCCCTGTTTGACAAATACCCCACAAAAATATGACTTGTTTTTTTAGAATTAAAGCTGGTGGAAACAAAGTGAAAATCCAAAATCAAGATTCATTGAGGACAACCTACTGTGTTTTCTGCACGATAAGGCACACGGGCCTATAAAGGCGCACCACTAAAATGAATTATTTTGTCGTTTTTTTTCATACATGAGGCACACCGGCTTATGGCACACCAGATTGACTACAGTAAGAGGTACTGTGTTGATTCGTGTCTAAAAGTTGGACTATTTATACACTTATGGCTTTTAATAGAGCAATGACTGATCAGTCGATAGGGACTGCTGATTAAATGCAAAACATTGTATGCAACAGGATTCAAGCCCGGATTGTGGCAGTGAAGGGGCTGACACCTACCACTGAACCACAATTGGTAATGATGACATACAAAAAGGCATGAGAGCTTATTTCATTATCACACTATTTTTACTCACAGTGCCAGAAACACGGATTTGCTTAGTGCATTCTGACGGATTGAACAATGTTTCCGCTTCTTCACCTGTGAATCAAAAAACCTCTCAGTTTTAATATGTATACATATGTAAGAGAGCTTGTATAGTATTATGTTTAAAGACTTCCTGTTTTCCGTTTCTGTTTTTTTGCAACGTTATGGACGCACAGGTCAAGAAATTGAAAAACTGTTTACCCTATCTGAATGCACTGTGCAAATCAGTGTTTCTGGCACCAGAAAGAAAAATAGTGAAAAATGGTATTGAGATAAGCTCCAATGAAATGTTTTATGCCATCTGTACCACCAGAGGTCCAGTGGAAAGTTTTGGTGCTCTTATATCTATGACGCAGGTTTGAAACACGTTGCATACATTGAATTGCAAATAGCGGTGGCAATGATTAATGCTCTAATACCGTAAAACCTTGTGTAATAATGCACTATAAATGCTGTATACATTTCCAATCTTACCCCCCAAATTCTGTGGTATATAAGCCATACCAGGTTAGAAGGTGCATCATTTTCTGGTCAATTTGGGGTTTTAAAGTGTGCCAAATTGTCTGGAAAATATGGTACATTGTTGCTAAAGCTTAAGTAAGAGGAGTGTTACCATGTGGAATTTATTGTATACATCAGTGAGTCCATCCTTCACAATGAGGTCTTCCATTTTAACTCCACCATAAGACGGGGGTTCTCGGGTCATCACGTAAGGGACATTGGACATGCTCTCCATACCTCCTGCCACCATCACATCCTAAACAATCAGAAACATTTTTTGACACTCCTTTTTAAACATTCTAGGCCAATACTATACAAGACTTAGTTTATAAAAACGATTACAAGTTGTACAAAAGGTAATACTTTGTACAACCTCCTTTTGCTGTCTGCAATCACAGCCACAAGAAGTTTTGCACATCTTGAAACAATCTTTTGTCAATTTTTACTTACGAACCAGTTTAAGTTCCTTAAGGTTTGATGGTAATATTTGTGTTTCACATCTTTCCAGAAATGCTATAGATGATAGAAGTCTATAAGTCTAGTTTTTGGCCATTCAATGTGAACCCCCTTGGTTGCTTCTCTGATTAGTTTTCTCCTTCCTTGGGCTGAAGGTTTAAATTGACAGCCGGGTCTTTGTAGGTTCAGTGGTTGTATGCTCTCTCTGTTTTAAAATTATTGCTCTCACAGTGCTTTGGGAGATGTGTAAATGTTGTGGGATTATTCATTTAGCTAAACATTGGATCATTCAGAAGTCATCAAGGAACTTCTGGTGTCAGTTGGCTGGGCTGGGAGAACAGGTAATATATTTGCAACACCTAATTTTCAGTTTTTTGTTGTAAATATAATGTAGAATGTTGAAATATTTTTGTTCACTTCACGATAGTGTCTCAGATTTTGTTGATTCTTGGAATAATATTTTCCATTTTTCTAGCTTTAACCCCTTAATGTTCAACTAAAGTCACAATCCAAGACGTACCAAAAGTATATTGAATTTGGAGAATGTGGACGGTTTTGGTCTATTTTGAACAACACTCAAGGTTTGTCCAGAACTGAAATAATAACTGCAAGTGTGACTAACATTGACTTATCAGAGTTGAAACACACATAAATAGAAGGTTTTTATCATCGCCAGCAAATGAGTGGAACATGGGCATCTTGGCTGGAAAATAGTTGAGAAAATAGGTTGGTACTGGCCGAGAGTGCTATCAATCAAAAGTCAGACGCTAACGACCATATTGGGACCAATTTTACAAGTCTTGTTTCGCTAGGCACTCTACCTACCTGGTGTCCGCACATTAGACTCTGTGCTGCCATCATAATTGACTTCATCCCAGAGGCACAAACTTTGTTGATAGTAGTTGCTGGAGTGCCAAGTGTCAATCCTAAGAGTAATATGAAGGGGTAAAATCAATCTCTCAAATTAACCACTGAAACATTTCACTCGTAAGCTATGCCTTTTTATGTCATTTTGACAATGTCAAAATTATCATGTTTGTAATAATTGCAATCATATATTTTAATGTATGTAAAAACAAACCATTTTCATTTCTGGAAATAACATTTGCTACTTTCAAACTTACTAATGTATTGTGGTTTGTAAATCATGAGGGCAAATTTTGAAGCAAAATGAAACTGCTGCTAAGAACTACTGTTGAAATAAGGTCAGAAATGTCATTCATTTCAAAAGTTAAAAGTTGAGGGGAAAAATATATGTTAAAGATAGGGATGCATCAAAAATGAAAAACTTTTGACCCATAAAATGAAAAAAAAAGATAAGTTTAAAAAAAAAACTTAAAAGAAGACTAATATACGTTTCCTGATTTTATCCTGACTTTTTGAAGTAAATGCAGAACTGCCAAATATTTAAAATTGTATTTTGTGAATGGATGAATAGAAATTTCTTACTTGGATTTTTTTTTAATTAATCACGCCATTTTTTAGGTTTAAATTATTTATCATTCAGAAAAAAAGTAGCAATAATTGTTAATTTCATTGAATAATTTTGCAATGAATATAAAATCAAGATTTTTAATTCATTAGTTTTCAGAAAAAATGTGGCTATGTAACCGACGCAGTAAACCGTTGTAATTTTTTTCCGTTTTAAATACTTTGCAAAAGCAAAGGAGACTGCATAGGATGGCAGTTCCTTATTCTGACTATTATTCCGCTCTGTGGTTCGTTGTTTTGACATTATCATCGCTATCAGTCAATCATGTTGCTGTTTTTTTAAATTTCCAAACCCCGTAGAGAGGATCTGTTCTTTGTAACATTAAATAAGTAGTAATACAAAGCGAAGGCTCAGGGGAGGGCTTTAGAACTAAGAATGGAATTGGCTCCTCTCAATGCCTCCTTGAAAGTCCAAAAACCATTGATGTCTTCTCTCTAAATTTGAGTGTCTACTAAAGTTTAAACTTAACAACTGACTACAGAAGATTCTTATTATTGTGTTGATATGTACATCTTTTGCTACATTGGTCTGCTCATTTTAATTTTTAATTTACTCACCCGAAATAAAAATTAAGCTCAATTCAAATCAGCTCATGGAAAAAGAGTGTCATAAGCCCTACTATGAAGTGCAAGCATCATGTTCCAAGATTGACACAGAGGTGAGGGGCCACTGTATGGAGCCTTTCAGTGAAAAACTATTTTTGTTCAAATATTTGGACCTTGTACAAATATTCAACTGATGCAATGCCGCACCTGCTCCCAGCAAAGCTTGTCGGGTGGGAGCCTGTCCTTCTCCTGCTTGGAGCACGTTGCCCATGTAGACTTCATTCACATCTTCAGGCTTTATTCCTAAATTCATTGGTATTTAGTGATCAGTCTTACAAATGGGTTAATTATCAACATTAAAGGTATTCCCCAACAGATATATTTTTTAACATGGCACAGAACAGTACTGTTCCCCCCACTGTTATGCAAATATGTTGAAGAATATTCTACGCTCGGGAAAAGTTGAGAAATCTAGACTAAAAGTTGACCATTCTGGCTTGTTTGCTGTAGAGCTGTGGCGTCATTGAAGAAACACAACACTTTCAAAATTGTGAATCCCATTAGGACAACATGTAAGGTCAGACAGCAATTATAGTGGACAATGATTGTGGAGCGCTAATTTCTGCTTGGAGAAATTGGAAGTCTGCTTGCCCTGTTGTCGCTGGGGACCTTGTGACTGTTTTGTTTGAGTTGTGTGCTCCGCCCTCCATAAGCTGTGTGGGGTACGGCATAGGTTCCTTTTATGGCTTTACCTTTTAGGTAGTATGTGGCTGTTGTTTTGAGTTTTCCGCTGGGTATTTTTCTAGCCCCTCCCCGTTAGCATCGGGGCTGCAGAGAGATTTCCTGTTTTGTTTACTTCTGGTTGGCGCTCGTTGGCTGCCCACCGTGTGTTGTTTGGCTCTTTAGCCTGGTGTTAGCGGCGGTAGCCTTGCGTTTTTTTCGCCGAATTGCAGCGGTCTTTCGTTGAACGGTCCCGGTTAGACTCCCTTGACAGCTTTTTCATTGCCAGTTAGCCCCCTTTATGCCCGCTCGTCTTTTGTTGTACCATTACAGCATCCACCTGCGACACAACGCTTAAGTATTTTCCACAAAAACTTAATTTTGCTTAAAACCTCTACTACAAATTAACACGTAAATCATAATGGTAATTGGCTTGCAAGCGTGCTGGTGTTACTCCGATGGCATCACAGCTCAGGATGGCAAACAATAGACATGCTACCTTCAAAGTGCATTATCTCAGCAAGTAATTGTAATACTGGACTGTCTCAGAAAATTAGAATATTGTGATAAAGTTCTTTATTTTCTGTAATGCAATTAAAAAAACAAAAATTTCATACATTCTGGATTCATTACACATCAACTGAACTATTTCAAGTCTTTTATTATTTGAATATTGCTGATTTTGGCTTACAGCTGAAAAAAACTCAAAAATCCTATCTCAAAATATTAGAATACTTCCTCAGACCAAGTAAAAAAATAATTTTATAACAGCAAAACTAAATCAAACATTTGAAAATGTCCATTGATGCACTCAGTACTTGGTTGGGAATCCTTTTGCACGGATTACTGCATCAATCCGGCGTGGCATGGAGGCAATCAGCCTGTGGCATTGCTGAGGTGTTATTGATGCCCAGGATGCTTCGATAGCGGCCTTCAGCTCATTTGCATTTGCAGGTCTGGTGTCTTTCATCTTCTTCTTAACTATACCCCACAAATTCTCGATGGGGTTCAGGTCAGGGGAATTAGCAGGCCAATCAAGGACAGTGATGCCATGGTCAGTGCACCAGTTACTAGTGGTTTTGGCACTGTGGGCAGGTGCCAGATCATGCTGGAAAATGAAATCCTCATCTCCATAGAGCTTTTCAGCAGATGGAAGCATGTAGTGCTCTAAAATCTCTTGGTACACAGTTGCATTTACTCTGGACTTGATGAAACACAGTGGACCAACACCAGTAGCTGACATGGCTCCCCAAACCGTTGCTGACTGTGGGAACTTCACACTGGATTTCAAGCAACTTGGATTTTGCTCCTCTCCAGCCTTTCTCCAGACTCTGGCGCCTTGACTTCCAAATGAAATGCAAAACTTGCTTTCGTCTGAAAAGAGGACTTTGGACCACTCTGCAACTGTCCAGTGCTTCTTCTCCATAGCCCAAGTCAGACGCTTCTTCCGTTGTCTTGAGTTCAGAAGTGGCTTGACCATGGGAATACGGCTATTGTAGCCCATTTCCCGGACACGTCTGTGAACTGTGGCTTTTGATACCTGGATTCCAGCTTCAGCCCACTGTCTTTGAAGCTCCCCCAAATTCTGGAAGCGGCTCTTCTTCACAATTTTGTTAAGGCTGCGGTCATCTCTCTTGGTTGTGCAGCGTTTCCGGCCACATTTTTCCCTTCCAACAGACTTTTTGTGGATATGCTTTGAAACTGCACTCTGTGAACAGCCTGCTCTTTGAGAAATTTCTTTTTGTGTCTTACCCTCCTGATGGAGGGTATCAATGATGGTCCTCTGGACAGCAGTCAGATCAGCAGTGATTTAGTTTACTGAACCAAGCTGAGCGTTTTTAAGGCTCAGGAAACCCTCGCAAGGTGTTTCGAGTTAATTAGATGATTCAGGTGATTAGTTGAATAGCCTACTTGTATTCTTTTTCATGATATTCTAATATTTTGAGATAGGATTTTTGAGTTTTTAAGCTGTAAGCCAAATTCAGCAATATTAAAATAATAAAAGGCTTGAAATAGTTCAGTTGATGTGTATAGAAATCCAGAATGTATGATATTTTTGTTTTTTTAATTGCATTACAGAAAATAAAGAACTTTATCACAATATTCTACTTTTCTGAGACAGTCCAGTATACCCATGAAATAATATGTAGATTTTATGCAAAAATCATGTACAATTTGCTCACATTTTGCATGTTTAAGAATTTGGGAATACCTTAAACCAGTACCTGCTTTTTCTATTGCCCCTTTAATTGCAACAGAGCCGAGTTTTGTAGCTGGGACGGCTGCCAGGCTGCCCTTGAAGGAGCCCATTGGCGTCCGAACTGCACTAACAATGACTACTTCCTGAAACCGACACAATAACATTCTGGGTTTAGTGGACACTTCAAACACAATAAATGCCTAAGTTCTCAACTTACATTGAGAGCTGGACCAGACGTATATGTTCTTGACAGGTATTTATGAATCTGCAAATGGAGGAATGATGTGTATTAGGATAAACAGGAATTAAAAGGATAGTGTGTATTATTTTGTAGCTCCTAAAGAAAAAATAATAGTCATTTATTAATAAAAACAATAGAGGTACAAATAATTCTATTTTATAAACGCACTTTAATCAAAACGCTTGTAGGTCAAGAAATTAGCATTTATTTTATATAAAAACGAGCCTCACCTACAAGTTGCAGACATAATTGTATACTATCTTTCTGCCCTGGGTACCCGGAAAAGAAAATTGCAAAATGCTTGGTGAAATTAATTAGAAAATAAAATTTGTGTTGTTTGGTCACTTCTGAGACTCTGTAGTTTGTATTCTTCTTTATGCTTTTAGTGAGTCATGGGTATCCGAAAAAAAAAATTGCAAAAGGCTTGGCGAAATTAATTGGAAAATGAGATTTGAGTTGGTCACTTCTGAATCACTGTAGTTTGTATACTTCTTTATGCCTTTAGCGCTCGTTTTTGGTTGGATGACACAATATAGTAACATTTAAACTTCATCATTTCAGGGGAGTCCATAACTTCAGGGTCCAATCTTCTCGCATTCTCGCAACATTGAAAAGACATTGTTCCACAGGAAAAGGAGTTAATGTATTACAATTTCGATGATAACCTTTAAAATATGCTTAATCCATCCATACAATATGTGCAACGCTTATCTTTAGAAGGGTCTTTGGGAAAATGCGCTCAAAATCTGAGAATTTAAAAGTATATATTGTATGTCTTATATGTAACGGGTGTAATAATAACTTTTATTTTATTGAAATTCCTGCTAAAATATGTGTATAGTTTTTGGTAAATGTCCTGCAATGCTGAGTCCAACAGTGCCATCTGCTGGTATGGGGTGGGGTTTGGTTTTGGCTTCTAACATGTGACCAGGAGGCGGGGTTTTGTCAGTTTAACCAGAGTACTACAAAGGTAAGACATATCTTTTGGTGCTCCACAAAATAAGTTAATTTTAAACATTATAACCCCAGCTGACAAATCTCTCACCATGCATAGTAATGTGATTGATATTGTCAAGCTGTTTTGATTTATTTTCGTTTTGTTTCTGTTTTACTAAATATTAATTCCCCTTGTAGAGATCAAAGAGATCAAACCCAGCAGAAAAAGCTAATGTTGTGACTCATCCATTTGCAGGTAAATTGTACCCATTTTTATACTCATTATTGTTTTTATTCCTATTTTTTCATATACATTAAAAAAGGATGATGTTGGTTAAAATTCAGAGTAAAGAAAAACATGTTGAATTCATTGTAAACGTTAAAAATCCACTATACGATCTCTTGTTAAAAGTATCTTGTTAAAATGCAAAGATTTATAAATGTATTGTGATATTCTAAAATGTATTTTCTGTAAAGTGAAAAGACAGCTCTTTGATATGCTTTGTTGTCAGTTTAACCAGAGTACTACAAAGAGATCAAAGAGATCAAACCCAGGAGAAAAAGCTAATGTTGTGACTCATCCATTTGCAGAAACTGTAATAATAAAAACCTCATCATCCAGTCCAGCGTGAATGTGGATCTTTGGTGGGACACGTACAACGCGGTTACATATAGATACATATGCTCAAAAAATATAAATCAAGAGTTTCTTTGAGTATATGTTTAAGGAGTCATTTCTTTGTCTACTGATTTTCCATTTTGTGAGGAAGGGTACTGGTGTTGTTGTTTTGATTTGGAATATTCTTACCTGCAAGGGAAAAAAATGGAATAGGGGTATGTGCTTAACATTAAGGCATTAAGGCACATCTTTATGTAATTTATACTGTCTTGTATAACTGTTTTTAAGCAAATATTTTGTTGTGTCCTTCTGTTGATTAGTGGTTGATGATTTTTTGGGGGGGTGCTGCAAAAGATCCTCGGTTCGAGACCTAGATGAAACAGGTGCCCAGGGGTGGCATGGGCGTCATCAGGCTGTACTTGCCCAAGACACACCACAGGAAAGTGTGCCCCTACAACCCTAGTGGTTAAGGGATCCAACCGAGCACCAACCTAATCTTAGTACTGTATAAAGCTAAAAACAATGTTATATTATCTGGACTGGTGCAAAAAGAAAGCTCTCATTGTTAGCTTATTCAAGTTGATTTCGCCTTTTACTCTAACAACTGTAAAATGCTTAGCGATGACAAATATCAACAGGGTGCAAGAAAAGTGAATGCATTTTAACTTTAATTCGTGGTCATGTCGTTGGAGTCTTGAGGGCATAAACGTACATTTAAAAGTAAGCTAGTTAGCATAGCCGCTAATGTTTAGAACTGCAAGAGTCCGTGACACAAGACAATGACTTTTGGCTGCGGTCACGTGTGACTTTGAACACATTTTACTCACAAAGTGCTTGCATGTCCCAGCACGAAGCGTCAAAAGTCCACTAGTTGACATTTTGTTAACCCGGCGAGCAATCGTATGGGACAACTTCACCTTCAGATAGGAACACAGGCGGAGGGTGCACGCAGCCAATCACAGCGAGAGGTATGTCCCTCTGACGCAACATGATTACGCCTCTTTGAGGACCAATCTAATAATAATAATAATAAATGTTTATTGAAGGTATTGTTGGATACATTAATCAAAACATGACACACAAAAAAACTAATGCTGAGAGTGAGCATGGCCAAATATGGTCACCTTACGCCCCCTCCCCTAAGAAAATTTGACAAATCTATTTCTGCCAACCTTTGCTTAAAGGTTTGCACCGTATTTGCACTAATAACCCGGTCAGGCAAAAAATTCAAAATTTTTGGTATCCTGAAAGAAATAAAGCTTCCATGCAAGTTGCTGGTAGGTCTAGGCACCCGTAACTTATATCTGTGACCACGTAAACCATCAACACGACAGAACTCAAAAAAATGATCAAAAGGCACATCGATCATTCCATGCCATACTTTGAACACCAAAATTAAATCAAATCGAATTCTGCGGAGCTCCAAAAAGTCCAAGTTCAGTCTTTGTAGTCTTTCCGGATACGACAAGTTGTGCATCCCAGGTATCCGCTTCGTATACCGACGTTGAACTCCTTCCAGTAGGTTAATGTCCTTGAGTAAGTAAGGGTTCCACACAACACTATTATATTCCAACCCGGGTCTAACATAAACGCAAAACATTCAAACTAAGAATGCTGGGTTCTTGTTGTAAAAGTGTCTGTAAATGTTTGATGCTACGTTATTGGCTTTGTTGGTAATTTTGGCGATATGCGTGATAAACTTTAGGTTTGAAGTAAGAGTGACACCCAGATCCTTATGTTCAGTAACAACATGCAAATCATGATCATTAATGTTATACAGCGGAACAGAACCATGAAAAAAACGACTGTGCTAAGCATTTATGAGATGACAGTTGCAGTTGCCACTGTTCGGACCAAAGAAAAACTGATTTAATGTCATTTTGGAGAGAATCAATTGTTCCTGCAACCTGGGTTTTTGGTAAGAAAGCCAACAGTTTAGCATCATCGGCAAAAATTGAGATGTCACTACTTTGAATGGCCTCAGGTAGGTCGTTCACAAAAAACAGGAATAATAATGGTCCTAGTACTGAGCCCTGCGGTACCCCACTAGAAACTTCCGACCACGCTGAAAGAACATCATCAATTTTTACGCATTGTTTACGATTTGACAGATATGCAGTTATCCATTCAAGCAGTTTTCCACTAATACCATAGCATTTCAGTTTTTGTAAAAGCTTGTCATGAGACACTTTATCAAAAGCCTTGCAAAAGTCTAAGTAATATGTATCCTTATATTCTTCAAAAAATGAATTCCATACAATGTTTTATTCTATTTGAAAATAAAACAACATCGAAAGAAAACCATTTGATGTATTTGTAGTATGTGCAGCCCATTGAGCCTTTTTGTGAGGTATAGAAGGGACTTTTGGACAATTTAACATGCTTGAGGCGTCGTTGCTGTCACTTTCTGGAAAAATGTTTACATATCACTGGGAACGGTGCAATAGCACCGATTTGTTCTAGAATTGTGTACTATGTGCTCAGTTGATTTTTGCAATTAGGAGATGGAATAAGAGCACTGTATTATAAGGCGCATGGTCAGCTTTTGAAAAAAAATAAAGGCTTTTAGGTGCGCCTTATAGTGCGGAAAATACAGCGTATATATATATATATATATAGTGTGCGCACGCTGCCAACTTGGATGAGCGTGACCAGTGTTTGAATTCCAGTCAGATCGAACATCACCCAGTGAGGATCCCTAGGCAAGATTCCTCATGATAGACCTACCTCACGTCTGAGAGAACACTATGATAGAGTCACACCATCTTAGACATTGCCCGGGACAACAAGGTCTACGTCACTTGCTGGGGAACCAGGCACACTAATGAGAAATGGGCTACTGGAACAAAACCCAGTTGGACGAGGTCAGAAAATTCTGAGCTGTTATGCTGCTAGTACCACTACAAGCAATCCTCTACATGCTGTGAAAGTGGGATTATTGTATCCTTCAAAAACCCCAATCAAGGCTAACAAAGAAACAACTGCTAAGTGTTCCAACTTCCTTATTTAAAATTGTATATTTTGAATTTCTAACTTGACAGTATTTCTTTTTTTAAATCAAGATCACTAAATGCTATTTCATTTACCGGTTCTATTGTTTCAAATATCTTGGTCCCAATGAAACATAGACAAGTTTTGACAGTTGAGGATGTTTTGGCATTTCTGCCATCATAAGGCATGATAAAGTGTATTATTTTGCTCTCTAGGTCTTCCCAACATTTTTGTCTCTTCTGTAATAAAGTATCTACATAGCTATTTGTTTTTTCAGAAGAAATTTACTTGAGTACAAAATTGTGTCACGGTTTCCATGACGCCCAATTGGCCCCGCCTGTGTTGCACCAGCTGCGGCCCGTTGACAGATTGGCTTCCCTTCTTTTTAAACTCAGTGCTCTCACTAACCCTTTGTCAGTCCGTCAACGAACCTCTGCACCCACAAGACGTGGGTTTTGACTCTGTCTGGTTTCCTGTTGGTTTCCTGTCCAATATTGTTCCCGTCTATTTGTCCTGTTTAATTCCAATATCCAGTTTTGATATCAATCCTGTCTGTCCCGTATTGTCCAGTATCGACCCCAGCCGTCCGATATCTGCTCGCGCAATTGGTATCGATCTCGTCAGCCGCTGACTTCCTGTCATTCCACGCCAGACTGCTGCCTTACGTCTTCCGCCCAACGATCACCGAATCACTGGCGTTTTGGGTTAATGTGTATGACTGCCCCATTTCCCGTGAAATAAAAGCTTGTGTGAGAAACGTCACGCATTTGGGTTCTCCTGTCCGGTTCATGACAAAATTTTTTATTAAAGATGACAAAACACTGGCCTTTTTGTAAAATGAAATTAGTTTAACTCATGCCGATAACCCAAATTATATATTTAAAAAGCAAAATCCCCCTTGACCTAATGGGTGACATGTGTTATGAACATAAAGCATACAAATATACTGTTTTAATGTTTATAAACGGAAGATTTGGGTGACTTTTCAGTCACAGTCCAGCCAGTCACTGCTCATCAGGGTGCGGATAGCTCTTCTTCTCATGTAATTGTATTGAGTCTGCCTGGATCCATATGAAAAGAACAGGTATCCTGCAAAACATTGTGTCTTATAGCATGCATCCAGACAATATATTGCTTCAGAAATAATTATGTATATACAAAAAAAGACTAACCTCTGTACTCAAAAGCAGCATCGACTCTGTAGCCTATCCCGGGTAGCTCTGTGCGAATCATTCTTGGGTTCCTACGATCCATTCTGCCCCTCCGTTCATTGTAGCTATAAATGAATAATCGGAAAACATGAATATCCGTCCATTATAAAATATGTAGACTCCTTGTTGAACTGTTAACTCGTTAACTGCCAATCAGAGCTACAAAAATCAAATATTTGTAAGAATTGAGCTGTCATTCAGGTAATAACATGTCAACGATATATCAAAACCTGATTGGCAGAGAAAGCGGTGACAAAAATTGGTTTATTTTGTTCAATTGAATATTTGCAACTCAAATATTCATCTCTATGAGATGAATGTCTCTGATAATATCAGTAAAAAACAACTGAGAAAACATTTCATGTTGTGTTCTTTGTGAATCACACAAGTAGTCTATGTTATCCAATAACTCACCTATAGTATTTGTTGTTAACAAAGAAAAGTGTTCTTCCCACAAATGGAACATGTACGGCGGCGTCAACTTTGGTGACGGATGAAGGTAAGCCCAGGTCGCTGAGAGGTTTGGGAAAGCCGGGTAAGATGGTGTTTCTTCTGACTTGCCAGTAGCGGTCCCCTTTGTCAAGAAAATATACTGTTAATATATTCTCTTTTGAAATTTTGTGACCTTTGTTTAGTGACAACATAACGCTCTCTGAATATTATTGCTCATGTGTTATTTGGTCTTCGTGTGAATGTGGGGTAATGTATTTTTGAGTGCTTCAAGATTTTTATGTAATACCAGTGGTGGACAGGCAGAGCCTGCAAGGCCTTTTCTGCTGGCCTAGAAAAATCAAAATTATCTCATCTCATCTCGTCTCATTAGCTGCACCGCTTATCCTTAGTAGGGTCGCGGGGGTGCTGGAGCCCATCCCAGCAATCATCGGGCAGTGGGCAGGGGACACCCTGAACTGGTTGCCAGCCAATCGCAGGGCACACAGGGACAGACAACTCGCTCGCTCATTCACACCTAGGGACAATTTGGACCGGCCAATCCACCTGAAATGCATGTCTTTGGAATGTGGGAGGAAACGGGAGTGCCTGGAGGAAACCCACGCAAGCATGGGGAGAACATACAAACTCCGCACAAGAAGTCCGGTAGCTGGATTTGAACCCACACAGGAGGTTCCCAAGACCTTAGAACTGTGCCGCACACACGCTAACCACCGCGCCGCCGTGCTGCCCATATCTAAATTATGTTATGTTTTTATATTTTTTCCATTAAAACGTATTAAATAATTGCAAATTGTCTATCAGCTTCCATTCATTGCTTTTCCCCTGGTTGCGCTGCTTTTAGATGTGTGTTGTCATATTCAAGCATTTAACCAATCATTTCAGCCATTACTTGTTGCCAGTCACAGCTATCTACTCGGAGGCCTTCACAATCAATTTTGCAGGCCCAGAGGCATCACTAAAAAGTTACGATAAAGCTGTTGGTTTAGCCAATCAGATTGCGAGTTGGCGTGGCAACAGCCATATCGGCAGTATCACAACAAAAAGGTGAAGACAAATACAGTATCTCTGTGTCCACTGCCTCTGTCGAACGGACATTTTCAAATCAAATACAAAGAAATATGACATGACAGGCTTGATATTTAGCATTAGCTTTGATGGTGAGAGAAAGTAACCACTTGATGGCATTGAAACAAATGAAAAACACAGGAAAAAAAGGCTTTTTGCTGAGTAAAAGGATTTTTGTTGAGTAAAATATGGCAATATTCCTGAATAATATTGCAATTTAATGAGGATAACCTCATTGATGCTTTTTTAATATGTGTCACAGCTGTAGTGTCAGTAAATGTTCTATAGCTATAAAGTAATTCTTGAGGGTTGGATTGATTCAGACGTAGTACCACTGAAGGCCTAGGTGCTAAATGAACGCCCCCCACTGTGTATGTTATCCATCCATCCATCCATTTTCTGCACCGCTTATCCTCACTAGGGTCGCAGGGGTGCTGGAGCTCATCCCAGCTATCTTTCGGCAGTGGGCAGGCGACAACCTGAACTGGTAGCCAGCCAGTCTCAGGGCACACAGAGACAGCCAACTATTAACCCTCTCATCCACACAGATGGACAATTTGGACTCGCCAACCAACTATGTATGCTTACGGGATGTGGGAGAAACCGTAATGCCCGGAAGAAACCCAAGCACGGGGAGAACATGCAAATTCCACACAGGGAGGCTGGTGGCTGTAATTGAACCCTGGACCTCTCTGGGGCTGACGTGCTAACCATTCAGCTGCTGTATAATACATGTTGTATTACTTTAATTGTATACAAACTACTTATACCTTCAATTAAAACAACTGTGTCGCGCGCCTTGTACTCATAAGCAGCATCGACTTTGTTAATTCCAGGCCAGACGGAATTAATGGACTTTGTTGTGACACCATCCCAGTTGCTGATCCTCTTCCAGAAATGGCTTCAAAACAAATCCAAAATTGTACACATGAGTGGATATAGATGGCACTTTTTGGTCCTTATAGTTTTGTTACCTGCCTTTGAAGAAATAGAGACGGCCCTGTATGGAGGTTGCGGCATCAAAGACAAGATTTTGGTTACACCTGTGTTCTTGCCCGGGTCCTTCTGTAGGTTCAGGCTCTGGTTCAGGTTGTGGAGCAGGGTTAGCTGTTGGTTTATTTGATGGTCTGACCCCTGGAAAAATCAAAGCTGTGATTTATTTTGCGTTATTTTCTAAATTAAATTCTATGAGAAATCTGAACCTTTGTTACAGTAAAATGATGCCTGCTTTCTAAAATGCATAGTCCAATTGGAGATCAGGACTAGAACAGAAGGAGGACCCACAAGTTTATTGAGATATAGAGGAAAAATCAGCGCCAGCGATCTGGTGCTTGCTGGACGAGGGAAGCAAGCCGCTAACGGGAACGGAGCATGTTTGGAATGCGGAAGTGGATCTTCCGGAGCGGGAGATCGTAGCGTGGTTAGACGTGAAAAAACGGGTCGTTAGCCGGGAGGGGAGATCAGAACGTGGTTGTGGTCAAAAAACGGGTCGTGCCGGAAACAAACGGGGAAATTAGGATCAGACGAGTGGAAAACGGGTGACAAAATGGGACAGACAAAATGCTTGCCTTGTGTAAACAGAGCTTAGCTGACGGACTGACAAAGGGCGAGTGAAAGCACTGAGCTTAAATAGGAGGGAGAACCAATCAGGTAACCAGCAGCAGCTGGCTCCAAGCGAGCAAGTACAGGTGAGTGCAATGAGTAATCATGACAGATATGATTTTTTAATCCCTAAAAAATCTGTTTCATCACAGTCTGTTTATACTACCACTTTCAATTATGTAAGAATGCAATCCATCCTGATTGAAATATGTTATTATATTTGTTTGGTTTTAATGTTAAGCTCATCGGACAACATATCCATGCCTTGAACACGTTCAAGTAACGTTGTATTGCAAGAAAAATCAATAGATAGAATAGATAGACTTCGAATCTTAAAATTCAGTGGAAAAAAGTGATTTAGAGAGCTGCTGGCTGGCTGCATTCTAGCATTGGGTATCCTCCAATTGAGTCACACATCCTTGATGGTTAAAATACTAGACATGGCTTCAGGTCATCCGTTTCATGGGTAATGGATATGGCGCTGGGGAGATACAGGCTCACCAGGGGTAGCTTGTGAGTTTTTACATGGCCTAGCACAAGTAGGCCAGACCTGCTGAGCCGCTATTGCCCTCTCTCCGCCGCCGCCTCAGTCTCTGACTGGCCCGATAATAATCCACGAAGCACCCTCTGGTGATCATTATTTCTTTGCGCTCTTCTGACATTAGTCTGATATAATTGATGACTTTTTTTTAAATGTTTCTGCTAACTGTCGCTATGCAACGCAGGTTGTTTTGGGTGGACACATTGACTTGTGCGCCCGACTCACTGTTTGACTGACAACATACTGCAGCATACCACAGTCGCACACACAGGAAGTCACACCCACCCAATACACACACATACAACATTTCCCGATGATAGCCTTTGCTGTGTGTCGTCTGCTGCAGAACATAATGCACGATACGTTTATATCAGTGACATTTCAATTCAAAATTTGCAAAGCAGTGAACCAATGATAATGGAAGCACCAAGTAGGGAGGGATTACTATGATGCTTTAATACCGACATCTGTCCTAACATACCTATTCCTAGAGTTATTCTGTGCGCAATGCAAGACTGACGCTCTTTACAATGATGTATATAATGTTGTAGTATTACATTATCACATTTCTCACCATATAGTGCTTGCACTCCCTTTCGGTCATCGTCTGGTAGCACGTAGCCCTCTGTGTCAACGTACTGATAGGTGGGGTACATTAGAGCTGTTCGAACCTTTGAGTGGGACAGTCCAAGAGCATGTCCAAACTCATGGGCTGCCACTAGGAACAGGTTCACTCCTGTAACAAATGCAGATTATCTTACACCAATATGCATAGGATTAGCTCTTATGATAGTTTTTATATTTTGTTGATTGTGCAACCTGCTGAAGTGAGACTCCAAGTTTCATCCTCATCAAAATGGGTATCACCTCCTTTTCCTCCACCAGGAGAGAAGGCATGAGCCAGTACCCCGCCTTCTCCGTCGAACGGAGCAAAGTCTCCGTGTTCTGGTTTTGGAAGATACGTTAAGTACAGTATTTTTCGGACTCTAAGGCGCACCTAAAATCTCCAAATTGACCAGAAATTTGAAAGTGTGCCTTATGACTCGGTGCACCTTAGATACCACCGAATACAGATTGGAAATGCTTACTTTATTTACAGGTATACGTGACTACAGATTTTACGGTTTACTGCCATATTTAGGCAACAATTGATCAATTGATAATTATTGCTAACTTAACTCGCGATGCATTGTACGCAATGAAATTTAACGCGGCGGTGAGGGTGCTGACACTTTACCACAAGACAATTAGTGGTACAGATAGCAGTCAAAAAGGCATTAGAGCTTATCTCATTAATACCAATTTTTTACTCATGGTACCTGAAACATTGAATTGCCTAGTGCATTCTGACAGGTTAAACAGTCTCTCCACTTCTTTAACTGTGCGTCAATCACATTGCAGTTTAATATGTGTACGTAAGTCAAATAGCTTTTATACTGTTTTGTTGACTTTGTCTTCTGATTCCGTCTTTCGCAATGGGATTTACGCAGAGGTGAAAATGAAGAGGGTCTGTTTAACCTATCAGAATGCAGAACAAAATGCATTATCCATATCAGTGTTTCTGGCATTGTGAGTAAAAAGTGTGTGATACGCTCTATTGCCTCATCGTATGTCATCTGTACCACCGGTTGTCTGGTGGTAAAATGTTGGCGCCCTCACTCCCATGACCTGGGTTCTGTTCCCGTTGCAAACAATATTATATGATTTTAATCAGCAAAATATATCAACTGATCAATCAGTTAGTGGCTCTTAATTTAATCTCAATGTCATGCTTCCTGTAGCACGGTGCGCCTTATATAAAAAAATGTATATCTGACAAAAGGCTATTTTTGGTGGGTGCGCCTTATAATCCGGTGTAGTGCTGGAGATTTGTTAACTTTCATGGAAAAAGTAGTCGGGGGAACACTTACCGCGAGCTTTAAACTTGATCATTATGTCTGCAGTGCCGCTTTGAATCTGCTTGAAATCCAAAGGAACCACATCACTGTAGATTTGAAAAGCCTTGGCAAGTGTGGCTTCCACAAAACTTTGACTCAGGTCAGGTGTATATTCAGTTATCCTACAAGGAATTCACATACTTAACCAACTGTTTAGGGTTTGATCATTACAATGCTTCTGAATGACAAGAATGGCCTGACCTGTATGTTATCACTTTCTTCTCCCACTTGGGTTGCCCATCAAAGTGGGCGTACCTGAAAGTATTCAAGTCTGTGAAACCGCAACGAGGTTGTGACATCACTTCCATGGTGTTGGTGTCCAACTCTCCTGTCACCTCCAGGCCAAAGTAGTCTTGCATTAGTTTGAGAGTGTCTGTGAAGGAATCGAGACCGGAACGCCATTTCTCGCTACCGGTAGTTACGCCCACTTCAGAAAAATACTGAGAGAGGTACTCCTGGACAGAATAAACACAAGGGTTATGAGGCAAAATTAGTATGATTTTGTGTCCAAAATGTCGAATTTAGCCTTAAAGAGTTATTCGCACCTACATTGCATTGTTTAATTATTGCCCTATACCATGCACTTTTCGACATAATGCCATTATAGTTAGGCTTTGGTTTTAGGGACACAATTATGAAAAGAAACCAAATGTATCTAACATTTTATATTGTGCCATCAAATCAAAAGTATGTGTTGCAAAAAATATTTGCCCCCTTTGAGCCTTGTTTGGCTCCATCCATCTTCACATCAACTTTATTGATCTTCCCAGTACCTGATGAAGAAAATCAACCCCATAGCATGACCCTGCCACCACCATGTTTGACAGAGAGCATGGTGTTTTCAGGGTTATATGCAGTGTTACTCTTACGCCAAAAGTAACCCTTTGCATGCAGCTCTAAAAGTTCAAATTTGGTCTTATCTGGCCAAAGCAGCTTGCTTCACATGTTATTCTAGTCTCCCATGTGGCTTCACAAGCCTTTTTATGGGTGTTCTTTCAGAAAGTCTTGTCTTCTTGCCAGTCCTCCATAGAGCAGATATATGCAGAGCATGACTAATAGTTTTCTCATGCAAAGATTGTCCCACCTCAACTGTGTATGCCTTCAGGTCATCCAAACTGATCATGCGCCTTTTGGTTGCTTCTCTGATTAGTTTTCTCCTGGTTTGGGCCAAAAGTTTAGAAGTTGACCAGGTCTTGGTTGGTTTTCAGTCGTTTTATGCTTGTTCCATTTTGTTATTATTTCTCGCACAGTGCTCTGCTGTCTGTTCTCTTGCGTCTGCTTTCACAGACAACTGAGCCCACCACCAAGCAGGTGCATTCAAACTGAGACTTAATGCACTCTTTTTTGGCCTTCTCAGTCATTTAGATCAACATTGGATTATTCAGATCTTATCAGGGAACTTCTGGAGTCAGTTTGATTAGCTGAGAAAACAGGGGCCGGTATTTTTCCAACACTTACATTTTTCTTTCTTTTTTCTTAAAATGTTGACATAATTTGGTTCCACTTCATGATTGTTTCTCACACGTTGTTCACTCAGTTTCTTAGCTTTAAGTTTGAAGCATAAAATGTGTCAAAATGACAAAAAAATCTTGGGGGAGCAATACTTTCTCTAAGCACTGTAAATATATCAAACGCTGCAAGAACTGTTGTCCCCGTAACTGACTTTCGGTTTATCAAACACAGCTCAGATAAAAGACCACAGTTTACTGTACTAATTTGTGCTTTTTGCACTGTGCTTCCACACAATCCCAAGTCGATCCTCAACAGAAGTATGTTTTAAATCATTTAATCCAAAACATAACAGTTTGTTGTAAAATAGGAAAACAAATACATACTTTAAGAATTGCTTTTGTGTATTCTTCTATTAGAAAAATAACTTGGACTGAAGTAAGAGAAGAAAAATAGAACAAAATGATAAGCAGGCTGGTAGTGGAATTGAACTTTTTAATAATTATTTTTCTAAAAGTACCCAGGAAAGTTCCAAATAGCATACTGTAAAACAGGTAGAACACATACAAATATTATGAAATAATTTTGCAAACTTAGTTTATATCTTTTCCTAAATTATAAACATTTAAATGGAGCAAAACATTATTCATCTTTTTGTTTTGGGTGATATACTTCAAGATGTTTTCAATTAAGAAAGTGCGCTCTGGCTCACAATCAAAAGTTGGGAAACACTGCCTCAGGGATTGAAAGGCCCAAAACATTACATTATCAGCAATCACATCATTTTCAAAGCAGACAAATGCCTCAATAGTCTTGTATTTACCTGAGCCTTGGTGAGATCTTCTTCACCAGTCAGGACGGTCGGCACAGCTCCGCTGAGAGCTACTGTTGTCATTAGTAGCACAACTTTGACAATTGATGAACCCTCCATGATAATTATCCTTCTGCACATAAAGTGCACGCAAATATTCTTCTCCTCTCCTTGTGCACACTTGCAAAGCTCTTCGTTAGTTCCTGAGATTGGGTTTGGGCTATGAGGTTAAGAGCAAGAGACAGATGCAAGACTGTGCAATGTAACATTCCAATGAATGTCTGAACAGGTCCCTGAAGCTTTGAATTTGAGATATCACAGTAATATTTGCAAATGGAAACACATTGTTTTTGATATGTGGGTAAATGTTTGACGAGCTCGTGCCTGTGATTAAAAAAAAAACATATCAAGAAGAATGTGTTCAAACGTAAAAACAATGCAGTACCTCCATGCACGCTATGCAATCTCTTTCTGTGCTTTTTATACCTATGTTCATGGTTTATGAATCCCTCAACCACACGGATCCGTTGGGCACCACTGATGACGCAACTGTGGGCAGCTTTCTCCACTGTTGACAGTTCCTGGCCTTTTTTTGGCCGAGGCAAAGTTGGTATCATTCCATTATTTGATGTTCTCGGCCCAGTTCTTTTTTGGTATTCTTCTCCTTTTTCCCCTTGAACTATGAACTGGAGTATAATATTGGCCAGTCCTGATGATCTTGTGACGTGACTATACCACTGTAGTATTCCTAAAAACAGTTTTTTGTAGGGTCAAATGTGCCCTCGGATGGTGTTGCGCACTGTTTGTTATATGGTCTATGTAGCTGATGCCTGGAAGATTACTGTAGAATAGCATGTCCATGGCCTGGATTTTCCTTTCCGGCTTTGCTGTGGGAGTCCATATCTTGCAAACATAGAGGAAGAGTAACCAGTGTTTGCATGAGGCTGATTTTTGATTTCACAGATGGATCTAAGTGCGGCTGTGGCTATCCTGGCCATGATTTCTGGTTCTAACCCTCCAAGATATATACATTTTCTGAGAGGTTCAAGCTCTTGATGGTTGATGGTGATGTTTGTGATGATACCTTGGAGGTCATTGGTGATTACTTTAGTTTTTTTCTGTGCTGATTTCCGTCTCATATTGGGTTGATGCTTTGTCCAGGCAATTTCCCAGATATCTGAGTTTCTGTTCTTCCCCTTGCTGTCCGGTAGTATAATCAGCAAAATGTAGGATAGTGACATTGTGTCTCCCAATGCTGACTGTACCTTCATGTTGGTCCAGGGCTTCGGTCATGATTCTGTCCAGGAAGCTGTTGAATAAAGTTGGAGGGAGAATGCAGCCTTGTCTCTCACTGACTGTTTGGCTTTAACTAAGTAATTGTTAGATTATTGAGTGATTAACCAATTGTTTGAGTGATTAACCAATTGATCCATACTATAGTCTTTCCAATATGACTTTTTGAAGACCTGTTTCCCAGATATTTGTAAAGTTATTGTAATTTGAAACAAAAATAACGGCACAAATAAAAAATTGATTTTGTGTTTGTTTTTCATCTTTAAAAAAAAAAAATAGCATGTAGTTTTATAAAAGTTATCATTATTTGTATCTGTCTCAGATGCAAGATTTTATCAGTAATCAGTATCCGTAGGGGAAAAAAAGTCCTGCATCCCTAATATATATGCATATAAATACACACATTTGATTCAGGAAAAAGATATAACAATATATAATTGTAGTTTTAAAAAAAAAAAAACATTGATTGGGGGGCATCAGAATCAATACTGCAGATTAATTCATACAGCTGGAATGTCTCTGAAATAAGGCCTGGTTATGTAATGTGTACATAAAGACAAAAATGTCATTTAGAAATTAAATATTGGTTGGAATTTGTAAATAAGGACCTCCCGTATAACCAAAAACCTCTGATTAGCTACACAGCAAAGAACAACGAGGACAGGTATACAAATAATACGACTGTTTGACAAATAATACAAATGTTTATTTATATAGAACAATAATGTGATACAAATGTAAGCAGCTTTCAAAATCCAACAACATTATTAATTTAAAAACATCTTTCATCTTTACTCTTAATTGAAATGAAGTGGGTAAGAATAGTTCCAGGTAACTGCAAAAAAATTGACTGTAGGAATTTAGGGTTAGGTTTACACTGTGGGCTTTGTTAGAATGTCTAAACCTCAGGGACCTCTCAACAGGGCGACTTTATGAGAACCAAGGAAGGTCATGTTTGAGGGTTGGTTCTATTGGCTGAAATCCTGTTGGAATGTGCTTTTATTTAAATAAAAAAGATCCCTGCAGTTAAACAACCTTCCAGTTCCTTTTAATGTGATCCAGAAAAGGTTCTAGAATACTTGTAGCATACAAAAAAAACTGCTCTAGAAGTTAGTGCAGCGCAAGAAATATCTGTTCCTCAGGACACGGAATAATCTTCCAGTAGGCAGGCTGTACTCGTACATGTATGGGCCATTGAAGATGTAAGTAAAACCTGGAAAAAAGGTTAAATGTTAGTTCTTACTTACATTAAATTATCCTGGCGGTGGGTAATAGGACGCATCCCCCCAAAATAGTCTTTTGTCATATAGTTTTCATACAAAAGGCGCACCAGACTATAACGCACATGAAAATAATACAGTAAATGTACCGTGCGTATTCTTCTTTTGCCTTACAGTGTATATTAATGCAAATATTGAACAGTCGATAGATTGAAATGTCAATAGTTGTTGCCGACCAAAATTGGAAAACATTGTATGCAACTGGAATCCAACCTGAGTAGTGGCGGGGAGAGCACCTTCACTTTACCATGAGACCACTAGAGGTACATACGAAAAGGCATTCGATCTGATCTCAGTACAACCCTATTTTTACGGTGTCAGAAACATTGATTTGCATAGTGCATTCTTATATGTTAACCATCTCTCCACCCCTTCACCGGTGTGTCAATAACATTGCGGTTTAATATCTATATGTAAATAAAAGAGCTTCTATAGTATATTACTAGAAGACTTTCTGTTTTTCTATTCTTTAACTCTTCTTGGTGAAGAAGTGGAGAGGCTGTTTAACTTATAAGAATGCACTTTGGAAATCAGGGTTTCTGGCAAAGTGAATGAAAATAGTGTGATACTGAGATAAGCTCCAATGCCTTATTGTATGTGATAACGTGTTGGCGCCGACTCCGCAACTACACAGGTTTTATTCGTGTTGGATACATCCATCCATCCATGATCTGCACCGCTTATCCCCAGTAGGATCACGGGGGTGCTGGAGCCAGTTCCAGCCATCTTCGGGAAGTGGGCAAGGAACACCCTGAACCGGTTGTCAACCAGTCGCAGGGCACACAGAGACAGACAACTTACTCGCTCATTCACACCTAGGGACAATTTAGACCAACCAATTAACCTGCCATGCATGCTTTTGGAATATGGGGGGGAACCGGCTCAGGGGAAACCCACGCAGGCACGGGGAATAACGTGCAAACTCCACACGGGGAGGCTGCGGTAGCTGGACTTGAACCCTGAACCTCTGCACCGTGGGGCTGTGTTCTAACCCAGCCGTTGTACCGCCCTGGTTGCATACAATGGTATGCAAATTTGGTCAGCGACATTTCTCAATTGACCAATCATTGCACAATCATTGCAGAAATACGGTACTATACAGTAAAACCTTGTGGTATCATTGTTCAATTGAGAGTTCCCTATTGCATTCTAAAGTCCTAAAAATACATTTTATTTGAAAAGTTCCTTCATTTTCTTCTCTAAGGTCAAGAAATATATTTACTCACCTCTGTACTGAAAAGCTGCCGTCACTTTACTCAGGCCCAAAAAGGTTTGATCAATACGTTTGGGGAATCCAGAGTCCACACTCTTTCTGCTATCATCAAAACTGGACATGATGACAAAGGGGAAAGTAAATAAAATATCTTTAACGAAGGTTTGTTAAAGACGGGGTGCGTTGTTTGAAGAGTTCTTAAAAAAATGAAAGTTAACTATTTTATCTGTTAAATAGGTGTTAACAATGTCCAACTGAGTTCTACGAACCCTTATGCTTTATTTTCAACTGCACCTATCTGCTTTTATTTCACTTTTAGCAGCGCTGTCCGAGACAAAACATATTCGGTTCGAGGAATAGGGCCTGGGTTGATTGATGTCATGCTCGACCCTGCGGGGTTTCTTGGTGTAGCGTGTAGTGTTCATGAGTGTAGCAAGAAAATTGTGAAGGTAATGAGAGTCATTTATCAAGTAAAGTCCAAACGCCAACTGAAACCCCCAAAAAGATAAAAAAATGTATTTGAACCGCGTCTAAGAAATGTACTACTTGATCTGAGTAAAGCTCTAATCATGCCAGGAGATGGCGGCAGAGAGTAACAAAGTTCCAAATTCCGTCTTACCTATAGTAGTAACTTCCCACAAAAAACAAAGTCTTTCTTGACGCCACGTCATAAAAAGCAGCATCAATTTTGGTTACTGTCCCGGGCAAGCCGAATGACGTGAGTGATTGAGGGTAGTCACGGACTAGATTGTAGCCTGAGAATGCCCATACTTGTTGATCTATAAGCAGAAAAAGATCACAATGACTGCTGCTCCAAACAGTATCGCAAAAAATTAACCAACCTTTGAAGATGTAGATTTTGTCTGAATGTTGGTTTTCGTAAGCACTGTCAATGTCAACCGGCGCGCTGGCCCATAAGGTTGTGATGCGACCCTGCTGAGGGGCCCTGCTGTGGGGGTTACTACGCCAAAAAAAGCTGAAAGCATACAAGTGTTACATGCATATAATACATGTTTTTTTTTTGCTTTGATCCACCTGTCTTTGAAGAAGAGCATTTCCCCTCGCAGGCTAGCCACAGCATCGAGCACCATAGTTGAGTCACAAGAATCAGGAGTAGCCGGAGGTGGAGGTCCTGGCTGAGATTCAGTGTTCCGGCCTTGGGGTTAATTTATTATTAGTTTTGTAGTCCAGTGATTCTCATCATTTTTTCACTTGTCGTACATCCTGTGAGATATTTTTTCATCTAAGTACCCCTTAAAGCAGGGGTTGGAGCCATAGGAGCAAAATGTTTTGATTTTATTTTTGGACTAAGCCACATCAAAAGTTCTGAGACAAAATTCAACAATTCCGCTGAACCTGCTCTCCAGGCAAAAGCTTGTTCCTTTAGCACATTTGAGTTCACAGTGTGAATTTTAATTCTTTGAAAAATAAAAATGTTGCCAGAGCCTGTGTCCCAAATGTCAACAAATATACCACTTTAAACTTGTCTCCCTCCCGCAATTAATGAAGATCGTTGAGGCTCATTTTAACCTTCATTTTTTTCACAAGTATTGGTTTCAAAACAAGGTGCAAGCAGTTATTTGGTAAAAATTCTGCAAACGAGGATCCTGGCGTATTTACTTTCGGCGCAGACTTTACAGGGCGAGACACAAGAGAGAGTGGTTGCGCTCTTCACATTTCTCCACTTATCCCTACAGCTCACCCAATTAAAGGATTCCTTAGCGATGACAGAGTTGTTTTGTTTTGGTGTGTAAACTGTCGTTACAAATGTGCCTTATATATACTGGACAGTACATTACTAGACTTCAATGTTGGTTTGGCTTCCCGGCGCTACATCAAGCTTTGCTCACTCAAATTTGTAACGACATGTAAGGAAGCAATTTTGTCTTTGAGCCATATATGGCTCGCGAGCTATAGGTTCCCGACCCCCACCTTAAAGGGAAACTGTGTAATAATTGAGCATAGCTATTGCTGTATTGTATAGTGCAGACCTGGGCACACTGGCAATGTTCCCTCTAATTTTCCACGGTCTGAGCGTTTGCACAAAGTCGGTGAGCAACGCTTGAAACAACAGTGAGCCACCATAATCCCAAGTGTGGCAAGATAATTAATTATCAAACATGTCCAAAACTTGACATCAAGTTATAATTTTTCTCTTTTGAATGAATTGACTCATGTACTATTGCAAAGGTTGTACGGCCTACAAACGTCGTTTGTTTCTTCAATTCTTTCACAAGATATCCATTTATTTTTGTTTCCTGATATATTTTGTCGCATAATATTCCAATTTTGGGGGGCTTATTTAGTCGGTTGCAAGATACAGAACTGTACTTAATCACATTTTTTAGTGGAAGTACAATGTTGGCAACAAGATTCACTTGATATAATTGGAAATTATTTGAATGCAACACAAACTTTTTCATATTTTTTCCGTGTTTTTTTTCTACTTTTTTTTTAATTTCTTTAAAAAAAATCTCATTGTGTTTATTTTTTCCGAGGTGTTACTTTTTTCTTTTTGTTCTCTGTTTACTTTTTTCCTACATTTCTTTCTTTTCTTTTTTTGGGGCTTTTTTCTAAATTTTTCCTTCTTTTTTTCTCTTCCTTTTGTTTCTTTTTTTTCTCAGCTTTTCACTACTTTTTCATTTTGGTATTTTTTTTCTTTTTTGTTCTATTCCCCCTTCTTTTAAGTCATTTTGTGCATAGTTTTACATAATATTTGGTCATGTTGGGATTAAAGAAGCAAAAACAACCTGAAGAGCCGTTTAGGACCCTAAAGAGCCGGTACCTTTTAGTGAGCCGAGCCGAAGAAGCTGGTTCCTGACAAACTCTACTAACTTTACTCAACTTCGTTCTACTCTGACTCGACTTCAAAATACCGCATTTAGGACACAACGTCAGGGGAACCCGTGTATTTTTACCTCCATGCACTGTAACTTTGACTTAAGTCGCTTCTTAGTTAGTAATTTGGAGCCCTAAATTTTGTGCGCCGGCTAGATTTTCTTGTTCGCAGAGAATGTGCAAGCAGTGCGCAATTGCACACGTGCGCAGCTTAGAGGGAACACTGCACACTGGTCTTCGGGGGCTACTTGTCCTACTTGATTTTGGAGGTTTCTCTGCTCCAATCCTGGTGATTCCAATCACCAGGATCTTGTAACAAGCTCCTGCCAGCTTGCAACTGATCATTTGTAAGTTTAGTTGAATGAGAGAAACCTACAAACTCATGCAGGACATGCGGCCCTCCAGGACCAGAGTGACCAGGTCTGATGTAGAGCCAAGAGGGCAGACAATCATGACAGCTCTCTTTAGTTAAGGCCCGTTGTATATAAAATAAATATATTTTTTTACCTGCGAATATATTTTTAAAAATGCAAATTTTTATACCAGTTCATGTATTTTTACATAATTTTAAATTCATATATGCTAGCTGTTTCATGTGGGTGAGGGAACCCCTACACAAAAAACAGTCCACATAGGAATGGGAGCCGCCAGGCTGTAGTAGCCTAGGACACACCACAGGAACTGGTGCCCCTACAATCCGTGTGGTAAAGGGATCCGTGAATCGTGAACACATCAAGTAACAAATCTGGTTCTGGAAAATATCGCCTAGATTGGCCAATATCTGACTGTTTATTACATGAACTTTATTATTTCTAATCCTTCTGGCAGTCGCTCTACGTCTGCGTCATTTCTTCTTCTACTATTTTCTCGGAGCAGGACACTACCTCCCTCACTGCCCCGCTCTCCCTTTTTATCCCGCCCCCTCGATGCTCAGCCGCATTTATTAGCATTTATTAGAAAGTCGTAAATATCATTTCAGCATCATTTTTGGCAGATTTTCATGTCCTCGCCATGACTTTGACGTCTCCATCTTTGCGCAAATTTAGCTGACGTCAGCAAAAGCCGCAGCAGCTGCTTCGGAGCCTTTTTTTCTCCTCATACGATCAATATTTTTTGATAAAACAAGATGTTAAAAGATCCGTGAATAATATTTTTTAAAAGAGTGAAGTTTGTCTTTTTTACCACTAGGAGGCTAAATAATACACAGTGTCTCTTCAACCAGCGCTAGGAAGTTTTACAGATTTTTGTAAGTCTTTTAGTATTATGAATTTATTATCATTTTGTATATAATTATGTGTCTTTATTTAATGTTATAGTTTTGGATTATTATGACCGTGAACTGGGATTTTTATATAATTGTAAGCAGGGTTGGGTAGGGTTACTTTAACTGGATTACTTTTAATTACTTTTGGATTACTCCAATACCAAATGTGCTAATAAAAAACAATATAAACTAAATATGAATAAAATTACTCAATTTTGTGCAGGCTTGGGGAGTAACGGAATACATGGAACGGCAAAAATGATGTTGGTAAGCTGTTTGGATTTATTTTCATTTTGTTTCTGTCGCATTTTATGTTAGTTTTGCCGGAGATCAAAGCCAGGAGAGAAAGCTTACCACGTGTTGTGAGTCATCATTTTATTCATATTTAGTTTCTTTTGTCTTTTATTAGCATACCGTATTTGGTATTGGAGTAATCCAAAAGTAATTAAAAGTAATCCAGTTAAAGTAACCCTACCCAATCCTGATCGTAAGTATGCATCATGTTATTTTATATGTATATGAACGCTACAAACTAAATGTATTTTAAAACATCATATACCCTTTGGAGTGAATTTACCATCCCTTAGGTTACATATATCCTCATTTGAGAATCACTGTCATTTGGTTGAAAAGTCGATTGGAATGGTTTGCTCTCCTTGATAGATAAAGACATTATTACACACCATATAAAGATTGGATGCCTTTCACGTCATCCTGCGGCAGGACGAAAGTGTCAGGATTTCTGTATGAGTACGTGGGGTACATGAGGGCCCCGGGATCATCCGAATGCGTCAAGCCCAGGGAGTGGCCAAACTCATGGGCTGCTACCATAAAAAGGACGTATCCTGAAACAAAAAATCATAAGACAATTCCCATTTGATGAAAATGCGACTCAACAGCGTCGGGAATAACATGTTAAAATAGAAGGAGTACCTAAAACTCGATTATCGTATTGTCTAAATTTTAAGGCATACCAGATTATAAGGCAGATTCCCCAAAAATAGTCCTTTGTTATATATATATATTTTTTATATAAGCCGCATGTGGTGAAAACTACAGTAAGGGCTACCTGTATTATTTTTGTGTATGACAGTTTCGCACGGCATATAATAAATTGATTGATTGTGTATATTAGATATGATTGATCAGTCCAAAATTGTCGCTGACCAAATTCGCTAAATGTTGCATGCGACAGGATTCGAACTGGCAGTGACCATATATCCAAAAGGTGTGATTATGAGATAGGTTACAATGCTTTTTCATATGTAACCGATATCATTTGTTGCCTGGAGGTTAGGATTCATTGCTCTCACCGCCGCGACCCAGGCTCCGTTCCTGTTGTAAGCAATGTTTTGCGATTTTGATCATCGATGTTATTCAATTGATCAACAATTGCATGAGTATGGTATGCCGTAAAACCTCGTGTTGTATCACACACAAATATATAATCTATGCAATTTTAATTTTGTCCTCCTACATTTCTGACTAATTTTAGGTTTTAAGGTGGCCTTTATAGTCCAGGATCTTCTGTAGTAATTGTTTACAAGCTCTCAAGATTACAAAGTTTGAGATATCAGAAATTTTCTTACTGTTACCCAATGAGAAATCTATTGCACCCTGGTCCTCCTGGAAGGGGGATTACCCCTTCTCAAGGTTTTTTTATTTTCCTCTTGCTGAGGTTTTGAGTTTTTCATTCCCGCATGTTGGTTTAAGATCAGGGGATAGTCTAATTGTAGTAAGTGCAGTCTTTTGAGTAGTGTTGTAAGTAAGGGCCGTACAGATAAATGTGACTTGACTTGACAATTTTAAGGGTTCTGCTTCTATGTCAATATATGCCATAACTTACAACAAAATAGTTACTTTCGGAGTAACATGGTACTCTTTGCTTTCAGTTATCTGGCGTCTAACTGAATTACTTTTTTAATGAAATAACTAGTAACAGTAACTAATTGTGATTTTTCAGGATGGCACCCAACACTGCCGGTCAAACACGCACCTGTATCTGTTCGGAATGTAAACTTTTCATCTTCGTCAAAGTGAGCGTCTCCTCCGATACCAGACGATGGGGCAAAGGCATGAGCCAGGGTCCCGTCACGGCCGTCAAAGGGGTAGTAATCACCATGTGCTATTAAGAGAAAAAAGGTTGTTTTTTAAATGGGATAATACAGTCTCTAGCGAAAGTATAGGTACCCCAGGAACGTTTGGGCATATTACCACATTTAGGGCTTTAAACTTAAAGCTAATAAACGATTTTCAACAACATGTGAGACACAATTTGGAAATAGAACAAAATTATTTCACATATTTTACAACAAAAAATCAGAAACGCAGGTATTGCAAAAATATTGCCCCCCTGTCCTCAGACCTCCGCCAACAGACTCCAGAAGTTTTCTGATGACTTCTGAATAATCGATTGTTAACCTTAATGACTAACAATGACAAAAATAGCGGCCCTGTGTGTCATTAAGTTTCAGTTTAAATGCACCTGCTCGGTGATGGGCTCAGAGGTCTGTGACAGGAGATCCTGGAGAACAAACAGAATTATGAAGCTCGAAGAACACACCATAAAGGTCCGGGAAAAAGTGGTGGAAATGGTCAAAATAGGGATGGGATGCAAGGAGATTTCGCAACATTTTCACATCTACTGGAGCACCGTGTGAGCAAAAATATCAAAATCGAGGGAGCATAAACCGACCAAAACCTGGCCATCCCACTAAACCTTTGGCCCAAACAAGGACAAAACTAATCAGAAAAGCAACCAAGAGGAACGTGATCACATTGGATGACTGGCAAGCGTACAAAGCTGAGGTGGGACAATCTGTGTATAAAACAACCATTAGTCGTACTATGCATAAATATGTTCTTAATGGTACAGTGGCAAGAAGATAGCGCTTTCTGAAAGAATACTTTAAAAAGACCCATTTGCCACTGCAAGAAGCCACGTGGTAGACACAAATAATTTGGAACAAGGTGCTCTGATCAGATGAGACCAAAATTGAACTTTTTGGACTGAATGCAAAGCGTTTCTCTTGGTGTAAGAGTAACACTGCACATCACCATGAAAACACCATCCCCACTGTCAAACATGTTGGTGGCAGCATCATAATCTGGGGTTGCTTTTCTCGAGTAGAGACAGAGACAATGATTAGAGTTGTTGGCAAGATGAATGGAGCCTAATACAGTGCAATTCTGCCAACGTACGTTGGAGTCTGCAAAAGACCTCAGAATGGGGCGCATGTTCATTTTACAACAGGACAACGACCCTAAACATACTGTAAAACCTACAATAGAATGGTTTAAAACCAATAATATAAAGGTGTTAAAATGGCCACGGCAAAGTCCAGACCTCCATTACAGAGAGTTTGTGGAAAGATCTGGAAAATGCTGTCCACAAATGTTCACTGTCAAATCTTAAGAAACTTGTGCTGTTTTGTAAGGAAGAATGGGAAAATACTTTCAATTCAAGATGTGCAAAAATTATAGAGACAAATGCAAAAATAATTGTGTCTGGTATTGCCGCAATTTGAGGTGGCATAAGGTATCAACTCTAAGGGGGTCAATATTTTTGCAGGGTCTACTTTTCACTTTTTATTATTTAGCACAATACAAAATGTTGAGTAAATGTAGTTTATTTGCAAGATTGTGTCTCACCTGTTGTTGATTCTTAGGTTTTGAGTTTTTTTAACTATAAGTTTGAGGCCTGAAATATGGCAAAAAGATCTTGGGGGCTGGGGCAATACTTTTCAATTATGGCAATTTTATGACAGAATCAAACTCCTGGGACTGTTTTAGGAGGCATTTGTTGGGATTTTTTTCCCATTTCAGCTAACCGGGAAGACTAATCTTCATGAATCTCTAAAAAAAACATCAGAAATTCCGATGAGTTGGCAGGATTTTTCCTTTCATAAACAAGAAAATGACTTTTGGAAGGTACATGTACCAACAGGCTTGTTATTATTAAGTTATAAGTTATGTAACAATGATGTGATTTGTTGAGACAGTGTTTCTCAAACATGCGTTCTTGATCAGCCAATCGGGTGATGTAGTTTGCTTACTCCCAAAAAGTGAAAAAAAATAATAATAATGTGACTGGATTTGCACAAAATATATATCATATTTATATTAATTTTTTTGTAGCTTTTTATTTGTGTCTTTTAGGATTGAGTCTAAGGCATCGGTGGGCAGACTATGGCCTGCGGTCCACATGCAACCCGCCAGGCTTTTTAATTAGGCCCGCCCCCAAAAATGGCGGATGAGTTTACTACAAAACTAAACATGAAATTAAGTGATTAGGAGGAACCTAACATATTATCTTCCATCAATTTTGAAAAGAAATAAGAAATACATCAGAAATGCTCCAAAAATACTAGCACAGTGAAACTATAATACAAAAAAGACTGCCACAAAAATAAGACTACAGATAATTTACAAAATGATTACTTGAGAATTACTACAAAATTACTACAAAACTAAAACTTACATTTAGTGCTTAAAAATAGGCACCTTAGATATTATATTTTTTTACTGTTGAAAGGTAAAAACAAATACTACCGAAAGGCTACCAAAATATGAATAAAATTAAACAAAAATACTACCCCAGCAATACTACTACATGAATACCATTACAGCAATGCTACAAAAATACAACAAAAATACTACAATGGAAATACTGCAAAAATACTATGAAATAACTACAAAACTAAAAGTCAAATTTAGGCACCTGATATATTATCTCGCTCTAATACTAAAAAGTAAAAACAAATACGACCGAAAGGCTGCAAAATAAACTACAATACTACCCTAGTAATACTACTACAGAAATACCAGTACAGCAATACTACAAAAATACTACAAAAATACTACTACGGAAATACTACAAAAATACTAAAACAGAAATATTGCAAAAATACTATATAAATACTACAAAACTAAAAGTCAATACTACCCTAGTATACTACTACAAAAATAACACACAAATAATGCCACAAATATACAACAAAAATATTACTATGGAAATACTACAAAAATACTAAAACAGAAATACTGCAAAAATAATATAAAATTAAGACAAAACCAACAGTCAAATTTAGGTAATACTATGATACATAAGTACTAGCACACACATACTACTACATAAATACTAGAAAAATAATACAAAAGTACTACCATGGAAATGTTGCCCATAAGGCCAAACATTTTCCCACCCCTTACTTAAGGGTTTGACAACATCATTTTTTATCCATTTTGCAGAACATTTTTCTTATCTTAAGTATAAGTTTGCCTATTTTAAAACATTGTTTTGTTGTTTTCTGAACGCCTTTATACAAACAAAACTAGTTTATCCACCAGATTTTAGTTAGATTTGCTCATTTTGTGAAATATTTTCAACCAAGATGAAAAAAAAAAATACTTACGATGAGCCAATCAATATTCCATGGACTACATAAGACATTTTTTCCAATTTTAAGAATATGTTATAAGACAAAACCATTTAAAATATATTTTTTAAATCATCCTTAAAATGATACATTGTTTTCTAGTTTGCAGTATGAATAAGCATTTACGTACACCGACGACCAAATGAAATCATGATATCCGCTGTGCCGCTCTGCATTCTCGTGAATTTAAGAGGAGTAACTTTGGCCCAAACGTTCAGTGCTTTTTCAATGGAATCATCCACTTCTGCCTGTGACATGTCCGGTGTGTAGTTTTCTATTCTGAAAGAGAACAATAAACATTAGTAACAAAAAAAAGAGTTTGCTTCTGTAATCATAGGTATTCCAAAACATTTTTTTTTTACAATTAGGCAAATATGTTGCAAAATACTCCGTGTGTCATGGTACTCGAGAAATTTTGTCTCAAAGTTGTTTCCTGTGAAGTTGTGACACCATTGAAGGAACACAACACTTTCAAAATGGTGAAACCCATTAACACAACATGCGAGGCCAGCTTGGAAACAGACAGCATGTGTAGAGGACAGCGATTGCATACCGCTGATTTCTGCTTGGAGGTAGGCCACTGTGGCTTTTCCTTTGTATGTAGCGGTTGGTATCATTTTGTCCGACTAGCTCCCCGTTAGCGTCGGTGATGCGCTTTGCCACGAATACATCCCCCTTTTCCAGCTACTGATTCTTTCAAAAGGAAAGAACCTCAAAAGACTCACCATTCGACCCCAAGACACCCCGTTTCTCAAAATATTGGACAACCTCAGCCGCCTGATAAACTGACCTAACGCCTGTCTCCCCACGCCCGTGATGAACTGAACTACACCGTCTACCAACTACGGCTTTCAAAATAGCGTCCAAAAGTGCGCTCCCGGATAACGATGTTTCCGGTTCCGGGAGACGAACACCCTTCAAAGATTTATAAGTACGATTTAAATCACCCAGGTGTTAGCTTGTAACCAAAAGATTGATTTTCCTTGGTGTGTCTGATGAAATCGGCCCCATTCGGCATATAGACAACTTTATTTTAATAAAGCGTCCAATACCTTGGGAGGAATTTGCGCAGTAGGTTCCAATGACGCGCTTCCGACGGTCGGTGACCTCACACAATTTTCCTGGACTCAGAGTTTGTGCAGTGGGCTAAAAGTGTCCATGCCACGTGGGCTGAAACTCGACTAAAAGAAAGAAAAATAAAACAAACTTGCTCGCCCATCGCCTCTCTCAACCTCCCGCTCGACCAGCAACCCAGAAGACAGCTTTGCTCCCTCTTAAAGTGAATGAGAGAACCAGCCTGCCAGAGCCCTCTCAAGGTATTTGAACCCACAATGAAAGAAACTGAACTACCATTTTGGAAAAAAATCTCCGCTCATTTCTTTCAATAACCATTTTCATTTTTCACAGTTTATCTTCCACTTTTTCAAACACTGCAGAAAACCCCCTCCTATCCAACATTCCCAATTGAAATTAGAAACATGCTTCGCTACTCTTGTGCACATATTTCTATGTTTACTTCTTGTGTGAATAAATCCTGCTCTGTTGTAGATCAACCGATTTGTGAGCTTGTTTTACATTTTTCTTCGGATTAATAATTCTTTGTCAAAGTTTACAAACAGTGGAATTGATCATTTGTAATCCCTTAACGTCAGACAGCAGACTGCCAGACTATTGATAAACGAATACGTGTCTGTACAATGTCACCAGTCATGCCACTATCATTTGGAAGCTTAAACTTTTGGGATTCAAGATTTGCTGACCATTTGAAAATGTACTCATCACAGAAACATCACGATCCCTGAACATTATAAAGCCAGCTTAGCTCACCAATTACATCCCCTCGCAGTCATCAAATTAGTTAAATTCATGAGAACATGGAGTCAAACCTTCCAGTTAATCCAACCATGTAAAATGTTTACTCCCTAACACACGACAATACGTACAGTTAAAAGAAATCCGCCTAAAAGCATTTCTGCTTCGTTAGACATTTCTTGTCGTAATCGATTCGTATTCCCTCTAAAACTCCCCTTTATTTAATTATTCCCAATATGGTTAATAGCCTCTGACCTTGTGATTGACACCACTATCGGCCAATAGCAGGCTTCTTTTCACAGTCAACAGACCACATTATCCGAAACAGGCCTGTTTGATAAAAGGGGGATCACTTCCTGTAGTTCTGAATATCTTAAGTCAGTAGTAACTAAATGAAATGATGATTGACACATTGGTTAGCCAATATTAATAAATGTTTACATTATTAATGTGTATTCAAATTTGATCTGAAAATAAACCCGTGCAACTGGAATCAATTTTTACGCACCATTATTACTCTTATCATTGATTGACTTCTGGGAAAAAAAGTCAAACATTTACAACTCTTTTAAAATGTCTAAAAAAATATGGCCTAAGTCAAATAAACATTTGCAAAGGTTTAAGTGTTGTAAACGGTCTTCAAATTGCCACTTTTGGAAACGCCTAAACCTACCCTTAGAAAAATGTGTAAAATACAACGTTTAGTTTGTCTGATTATGATCAAATTTGTCAAGGTACCAGGTAAGGCTTCAAGCTATTGTCTCACCTGTTTTCCAGATTAGAAGCCCATGCTAAACTCATCTGCAGGCATTTGACGGCAAGTAAATATCAGGCGAGAAAAAACTTTCTACTTCTGTGTGTCCTAACTCAGATCACTCAATGTTAGTAGCACTTGCAGTGATTAGTTCAGTTTACTTTGGGAACGTCTTGGATTGGAATTTTAGGTGAATTTTACAGGAGTATTAGGGGTTAAAATAAATAATTTTGCGTTTTTTCCCTTCAGAACAAATTGAACATTTGAAACAGAAAGACCAAATTTTGCAGATGACCTCTGGTGTCCTCAGTTGGTTAATCTAAATAACTACCAAGTAGACAATTCATTACCACCAACTTTTACAAAAAATATATTAAAGCATAAGCAAGAACCCCTACACGGCTCTCTGTTTTTTTCCCACCAGTTAGCTCTTTTTTGATTTCTTGCAAATTGTTGTACCATTACGGCAACCATTTGTAACACAACACCTATTCAGTCTACACAAAAAAATTCCAAATCTGTCTTAAAATACTCTAAACCTCTTCGACTAATTGGCACGTAAAACAATATGGTGACTGGCTTGCTAGCAGGCTGGTGTTCCTGCATAGATCTCACAGATCAGGATGACAAAGACAAGACATGGTGTCCTTAAAATGCAACATACCAATGAAATCCATAAAGGTTTTATGCAAATACCAATTGCTAATTCCTCAGATTTTTTCAGGATTAAGAATTTGGGATTACCTTCGAAATCAGTTACCTGTAAGTCAGTGTAGTTTTCTGCCATTTGAGGTCTCTTCCAAACGTGGAGAAACTGCCCAAGTCATTATCGGGGACACCACAGCGAGGTTTTTTCATCAACTCCAGGGTGTCAGCATCTAGCGTTCCTGTGATTTGTAAACCGAAGAATCTCTGCATTTCACTCAGCCTCTTGCTGAGTTGACTTACACCACGCCTGGAAGGCCTCTCTTCTTCGGTCAGGTTGAAGAAGGACTTCAGATAACCCTGCAAAAAACACGATTTATTATAATGGCATACTTGTGAGTCAATATGTGCTTTTATAACATCCTCAGTTTTGCAAAAAAAGCAAATTAGTAGTAGGAAAATACTCTCAAATGTCATGATGACTGATTAATTTCACTTGTGCCCGCTCGTTTGGCGCCAGCCGCTGCTGGATATCTGATTGGTTCCCCGTCCGACTTAACCTCAGTCCCTTCACTCGCCTGTTGTCAGTCTGTCAGCAAACCTCTGTTTTCACAAGGCAAGCACTTTTAACTCTGACTCCCATCGGTCCCGTTTTGTCACCCGTTTTCCACTCGTCCGTTCTTCATTTCCCCATTTGTCTCCTGCTACGACCCGTTTTTTTGACCCCGACTACGTTTTGATCTCCTGTCCCGGCTAATGACCCTTTTTTTGACTGCAACCACGTTCTGATCTCCCGTCCCGGCTAACAACCTGTTTTTCCGTCTAACTACGCTACGATCTCCCATTCCGGAAGATCCATTTCCACATTTGGAACGCGCTCTGATCCAGTCAGCAGATTGCTTCCGCGTCCAGCAAGCACAGGATCGCTGGCGCTGCCTTTCTTCTTTATTTCAATAAACTTGTGAGAAACGTTACGCAATTGAGTCCTACTTCCGTTCTGGTCGTGACATCAAAGGTCATTCCAAATTCTTAAACAATCAAAACGTTAGGAAATAGTTCAATTATTTTTGAAATATTGCATTTTTACAACTGTCTGTCTCGTCCTTGACATCGTGAAGTTGTAGTCATCAGAGTAACACCAACACGCTTGCACGCCAAAGGCAAATTAGATACAGACAGATCACTGGCAACCTGTTGCACTGCAAATATATATAAAATGTGCCTAGATTTTTTTGTTTATATCCTGCTGTACCCTATTGATTCAATTCCTGTTCTCCTATCCAGACGCACACAATTTTTTTTTTTTAACTGTTTGCTACAACAGTGGGTGTTGTCAGTAGCAGTTTGTGTTTAACTCAATGCCTGCACGGAAGAGGTAAGATCTTGGGCCTGGGCCCGAGCCCGACCCGAATTTCAGGCCGGGTTCAGGCTTAAAATATGTTGGGGTAAAAGACGCGCAGCTTCCTCCTTCCACCTCCTTCACGTCAGATGTTGTTTGTTGTTTGCCTCGCGATACAGGATAAGCAAGCTACTTACTTACTTCTTGCCAATAGCTTACAAGCTTTACAATCTTGTAATCTTCAGAATTGGATTTTCTTTTTTGTGCCATCTTGTTCAGTTTCACTTTCATTTGCTGTATGTTGCCGAGATGCGCACTTTGGTGCCAAACAGTTCACTTGTAGTTCAGCCAAAACGCACAGTTTGGCGCTGGAGTACGCACGGCCAGTTTAAAGCTTCGTGTTGACTTTGGCTTTCGGTTTATTTTGGGCTCGTTTACCAAATCAAGTGAATCCGTCAGGTTCGGGTTTGTACACCCGCGACTCAGGTGGGGTCGGGCTGAATATTTTTAGGCCCAATCTCACCTCGACTACACAGTCACTAAAACTGAGTTTTGTGCTAAAGTAAATTGCAAATACAGTAAAAACTGAGGAGTGCAATTCAATAGCGAATAAAGCATACATCTAGACAAGGTTAATGTCAGGCTTATCTACAATTCTTTACAACAATTTTTTAATATATTTTACAACAGTAAATTCACTCCAACGCCCTTGAGTATTCCAACATTCTCTAAAAATAGTTCACTGGTGATCGGTTATTGCAATTCTCTAAATAATGTGAATGATAACTGAAATGATGTTGTAATTATTGACTCAACTTCTAAAAATTGGAACGTGGTTATAACATAGTAATAACATGAGTTGTTCTTTTAGAAATCCATATCAAAATAGTAACCCTTCGCGATAATCAGTAACAAAAAGTAGCTCTCAGCTTCAGGAAGGTGGGTGACCCCTGGTTTATGGACTTTGCATCGGAACGATCAAACAGTTACTTCAGCTTATGCTACTGTCAAAGTAGACGCAGTGGATGCTGCTATTTGTTATAGCACGAAACTGTGAAAATATATACCGTGCGATCAGGGTTGGGTAGGGTTACTTTAACTGGATTACTTTCAATTACTTTTGGAATACTCCAATACCAAATATGCTAATAAAAGACAAAAGAAACTAAATATGAATAAAATTATGACTACCAACACGTGGTAAGCTTTCTCTCCTGGCTTTGATCTCATTGATCTCCGGCAAAACTAACATAAGATGCGACAGAAACAAAATGAAAATAAATCCAAACAGCTTGCCAACATCATTTTTGCTGTTCCATGTATTCCGTTACTCCCCAAACCTGCAATGAAATTAGTGATTTTATTCATATTTAGTTTCTTTTGTCTTTTATTAGCATATTTGGTATTGGAGTAATCCAAAAGTAATTGAAAGTAATCAAGTTAGAGTAACCCTACCCAACCCTGCGTGCGACTTATTTGTTTTTTTTTTGTTGCTGCTATAGGGGATTGCACTTCTTCTCATTGCACTATTGTTATGATGCACTATTCTTTTTTATTTCTAAGCATTACACTAGCACTATTATTATAATTTGGGGCAGTCTCTAAGCACTACATTGTAATTATTTTTTGCCTATTTATCCTGACAGTCTTTTCTTTATTTTCTGTTTAAAGTCTTGTTTACCCTGGGATGACAATCTCATTGCACACAATGTTTTCACAATGTTGGTATCAATGACAGTAAATTAAATTCAATTTCCGTGATAAAAGACAATCACACATTAATAGAAACCCAAGTAGAAATTCTTCTTTAACGAAATGATGCCGATATTGCGTGAAAAGGTAATAAATGTACTCACCTCTGCCAAGGTTTCATCTTGAGTGGTTATTTCTGGGACTGGAACGCCATAAATTGCGATCGCCACGTTCAGTAAAATGCAAAGTCGATAGGCGCTCATGGTATCTCTGTGGCTGTGTTGTGTTTATTCACCTCTGAATGGAGGTGGTCTTATATAAAATGTAGTTTGGGGGGGAGGTCACATTGAGCAACGGGGATCATGAGTCAGTGGTGAACAAACAACAAGAGGGACTTTGTCGAGTCACCAAATAAAACGTATGACGTCAGCAAATGGACCATATCATCAATATGGATGTAAAGAATAAGATGTGCCTTAGGCCTGCTTGGTCTTGTCTATTTATGATCTGTGCATTTTTCTTTAATGACGTCAAAAAGCTGGTTCTTGGAAAATCCAGCGAGGACTGCCACAAATTTGAGTATTTTTTCTTCCTGTCTCTGTTATTGTCAAGAGGCAATCTGTGAAAAAACGGGCACATTTTCATTATCATGTCAGTTGCAATGTTTGTCAGGCCTCTTTGTACCACATAGACCAGAACAGAATAGAATAGACATCTAGAATAGAATAGACGTTTCCTGCACAATGAACGATTTAAAGCCAGGAAGAACACTGCAAAATTATAATCTTACACTCTTTGGCAGAAATGTCTGCTTATTTTTTTCATTTTTTTTCTATTTTTTAGGTAATTTTGGTTTTAATTAAGTTTACGGTTTAATAGACACAGGAAAGAAGGCATCAATGAATATTGTGCGTGCAAGAACAGAATGAGACTGTGCAAAACACTCTGTATGTAAAAATTCAACCTGTTCTAAAGGTCCTCCCACAAACACTGTGTTTCTATTCAAATTCCCTAGCTTACACAATGCCGGTCAACCCTAAAACTGTGTGAGAAGTCTAAGAACAACAACCTGATTGGCAAATAGTGGAAATGATGCAAACGGAGTAAAAGCACTCAATAATTGTTAAGGTAAAAAAACAGCAATGTCAATAATAGTCTAAATCAGGGTGTCAAACTCATTTTAATCCGGGGGCCACATAATAGAACAAAAATTCTCTCGGGGGCCGGAGTAGTAGATTAGAGAGAAAGAAATAAGAGAAAGAGAGAAAAGTTGGGTGGGTGGGACAAAGAAAAGGAGAAATAGAGAAAGAGGGAAAAAAGAGAGAGAGCGTGAGAAACAAAAAGAGATAAAAAAAAGAAATAGTGAGACAGGGGAAAGAAATAGAGAGAAAGAAAAAAATCTAAAGAGAAAAGAAAGAGAGAAACAGAGAAGGGGAGAAAAGAGAAGGAAAGAAAAAGAGAAGGGGAGAAAGAGAGAAGGGGAAAGCAAGAGAGAGAGACAGAAAGAGAGAAAAAAGAGAGAAAAGAAAAAAAGGAAGAGAGAGCAAAAGAAGGTAAAAAGATACACAGAGAGAGACAAAGGGGAACAAAGAAAGAGGAAAAAGTGAGTTAGAGTGAGAGAAAAAGTGAGAGAAAAAGGGAGAGAGAAACAGATAGTTGGAGTGAGAGAAAAAAATTCAAGTACAGTGTTTGTGAGAAACACCTGACTTTGGCAACATCAAGTGGACATATTTCAACCAGCAGCTCGTTTCTCTCGTGTGCTTCTCTCAGCGTTTTCTCGCGGGCCAGATTCAATCCCTTAGCAGGCCTAATCCAGCCCGCAGGCCACATGTTTGACCATGCTAGTCTAAATAAACCAACCCTGGCATTATGAGAAGTCGTTTTTGCAGGTGTTTAATAGTCACAATGGAACCACATTCTTTATTATAAGCAAGAAGAATAAAAACAACTTTACCACCAATTTTGAAATAACACTAAATTATTTCCTTTCCATAGTTTTTTGATATATGACCTTTTTTTTAAAGTAAAATAAGAGTATTTACACTCAACATGCGCAATTTTGTCATATTGAGCAGAAGGTAGACCATTATGAATATTTCTTATTCTAATTTAAGTAGAAAACTACTAAAATCTGGAAATGTATATGCTAGATTGTAGTCAAGTTGGCTTATTTTGAAAACGTTTTTATATTTTTGGTTCAACAAACGAAAACTGCATTGTGATTTTGAGAAAAGAAAATAACATAAAAGGAATCGCTCAAATTATGTATATTTTCCTTATGCATTGTTTTACAGTTTAGTACATTCAGATATTGTCATGATTATTCATTGCTCGTTTGCCGCCAGCTGCTGCTAGTTGCCTGATTGATTCCCCTCCTATTTATACCCAGTACTCCAATCACTCCTTGTCAGTCCGTCAGCAAACCTCTGCATACGCAAGGCAAGCACTTTGACTCTGGCTACCGTCTGTCCCGTCTTCATCCGTTCCCTACTAATCTGTTCCTTATTTCCCGTTTGTGTCTGGCTATTACGCGTTTGGGTCTACCATTTGTTCTGGTTCTGACAGATATGGTCACCATAGTGTGACATACAAAATACACATACAATAAAAACAATACCAACCATTGAACAGAACTTTTTTAATGATGAATTAAATAAATAATTTAAATTACATATCAAATTGTGCCTACGCTTTCCATTTGTAGTTCCTTCACATAAAATAAGACGATCTAGAAGTTTGTGCAGGGCAGGAAGTAGTTGTTTCCCAACACACGGAAAAACGTCCCGGTGCTCAGGCTGTACTCAAACATTTGGGATCCACTGTAGATGTAGGTAAAACCTGGAATAGAATTCCTCAGTGTTATTTTCCTTGATATCAATACCCAGATTTTTCTAACACATTAGTAACATGATGATAATTAATGAATTAGAAAACCACACAGAATAAGCAAATCATACTAAATATCACTCGAAATTCTGCCCTATTGGTTACTCTACTGCAGGGGTGTCAAACTCATTTTAACTCGGGGGCCGCATTGATAGAACAAACATTCTGTCGGGGGCCGGACTAGTAGATTAAAGAGAAAGAAAAAGAAGGATAAAGAAATAAGAGAAAGAGTGTGGAAAAGGAGAGAGGGCTGGACAAAGAAAGAAAAAGAGAGAGAGGGAGAGAGCGTGAGAAACAAAAGATAAAAAGTTGTGAGAGAGGGGGAAAGAAAGGGAGAGGAAGAAAGAGAAATAGAAAGACAGAAGGGGAGAAAAGAGAAAAGAAAGCGCAAAGGGTATGAAGAGAGAAAGAGAAAAGGAAAAAAGGAAGCTATAGCAAAAGAGGTTAAAAGACTCAGAGAGAGAAAGAGACAAAGAGCATCAAAGGAAGAGAAAAAGAGAGACACAGAGAGTGAAAGAGACAGAGACAGAGTGGGAGAAAAGGGGTGGAAAAGAAAGAGAGAGAGAGAGAGAGAGAGAGAGAGAGAGAGAGAAACACAAGTGCAGTGTCTTTGTGAGAGGCACCTGGCTTTGGCAACATCAAGTTGACATATTTCAACCTGCAGCTTGTTTTTCTCTTGCGCTTCTCTGAGTGTTGTCTCGCGGGCCGGATTCAATCCCTTAGCGGGCCTGATCTGGCCGGCGGGCCGGCTGTTTGACACCTGTGCTCTATTGATTACTTTAGCCATATTTTTAAGCTTATTGGTTTATTCTGAGTCTGTTATTTCAATGGGTCATCATAGCCAGATTAAGTGTTTCTCTTGTTCTTCGGTATTAGAGTAGTAATAATAACATAGTGATTATATAGAAAATACAAATGAAGCTTTTTACAGTAACTGTGATTAAAAATTATGTCTATGCTCTGCTTGGATTAGGCCTCTGAGATATTAGAAGTCTTGAGCTGACAAACTAGATTGCTGTGACTCTCCTTGCTTTGGGCCCTCCTATCTAAAAGCATTCTTGCACACATTTGGCAGTTTGACCATTGGGTGACACATGACAGTATAAGAATAGGGACCATTTTAGATAGATAGATAGATAGATAGATAGATAGATAGATAGATAGATAGATAGATAGATAGATAGATAGATAGATAGATAGATAGATAGATAGATAGATAGATAGATAGATAGATAGATAGATAGATAGATAGATAGATAGATAGATAGATAGATAGATAGATAGATAGATAGATAGATAGATAGATAGATAGATAGATAGATAGATAGATAGATAGATAGATAGATAGATAGATAGATAGATAGATGGATGGATGGGTTTATTCATCCCCGTAGGGAAATTCACACTTCCAGCAGTATCCTTGTTTTGAAATAAAACAATAATAAAGGAAAAGGAATATAATACATAAATACCCAATGTAACGTGTTGATAAAGAGTATTTAAATAGTGCTACAAAAAATACACACTATAATAAAAATAAGGTAATATGCAAATGTATGAGTGTGGTTTAATCTGCGCGTTTACTCCCCCGGGTGGAGTTAAAGAGCCTCATGGCATGAGGAAGAAATGATCTCCTCAGTCTGTCCACATCATGCTGAAAAGGGTTCTTGTGTCCAGTAAATAGGTAAATGAGAATATGCCTGTCTTTTATTTCTAGAAAAGCGAATATCTAAGATAGAACCGGGCTGAGGTTCAGACCGAACCTTACCTTTCTTACGCTTGATAAAGTGTATGCTCACCTTTGTATTGGAAAGCTGCCGTCACCTTCGTGGTTAGGCCTGAAAAGGTCTCATCAACACGTTTAGGGAATCCCTCATCCAGTTTTTTTGTTGTTTCATCATAGCTTTTGACAAAATAAATCAATAATTAGACCAGTTTTCTAACATCTTTGGTGGAGTCATGAGAGCATACCTGTAGTAATTCCTGCCGGCAAAAAAGAGCGTCTTGCCGGTTTCCTCATCGTATAGCGCGGCGTCAATCTTTTTCACTTGTTCGGGCAGACCAAAAGTTGTTATTGCTTTGGGATATCCTCGAACGAGATCGTAGCCACTGAACGCCCAAACTCGACGATCTGGGGTGAGAAATGGTTTTTAGTTTTGCAAAATATTTTCACTTTTCTAAAATTGAGAGGAGTTGACATACATAAGTTTTCAAAAGTTTGGGGCTCACACTGATAATTTTGCGTTGCTCATGAAAAAGTCACACTCTACCATGAGTTGTCCAATGTCTGTGTTATTTTGCCGATGTTAACCCCTTCCTTTTGTTGGCCTGTCTCAGTTATGGCCACTACGCCTTGAGAGCCAGCATCTAGGACTCACCTCTTCTCTGTAGATGTTGTCATGATTACCGATGGGATTCACCTGTGCTTGCTTTTTTTGCGCCAACCACTGCAGGCTCTGATTGGCTCCCTGTCCCTACTTAAACCCAGTCCTGTCAATCCCCTGTTGTCAGTCCGTCTGCAAACATCTGTGTATACAAGGCAAACCTTTTTTTTCGACCCTGACTGTCCCATTTTTGCTCCCCTTTATCACCGGCTACGACCTGTTTTGATCCTGACCACGTCTGCTCTCCCGTCCCGGCTTACGACCCGTATTTGATCCCGACTAGGTATACTCTCTCGTCCTGGCTTATGACTCGTTTCCGACCATGATTTGCTCTCCTAGTCCCGGCTACCGACCAGTTTTTCCGTCCCTAACACCGCCATCGCTCACAACGAAAGATCAACTTCCGTATTCGGATCACAATCCGAGTACGAGAGCGACTTGCTCCCCGCGTCCGGATCGTGGGCGCAGCCCTTCCTCTTTCCTTCAATAAAACTTTTGGTAAACGTTACGCAATCGGGTCCTGTTTCTGTTCTGATCCTGACAGATGTTGACACCGGTGTTTCGCAGGTTCCATTCAACTAAGCTGATATTTGAGGACGTATCAGGGGTCTATTTTTCAAACGAGAGAATCTAATGTAATTGTCATCTTGCCGCTTCCCTTTCTACTCTGGTTAGAACCTGTTCGCGCAGTTCCCTGAAGGGAGTAGTACACACTGTTGTAGGATATCTTCAATTACCTGCATGGATTAGACTTAATTTCCGAAAAAAAAAAAAAAATTCTGGCCAGTCTGAAAGTTTGATCACACCCACAAATGTGACACTCTAGATCAGTGTTTCTGAAATGTTGGACCGCAACCCACTTTTGTGTCATGGGCCTTTGGCTTGGCAAAGTAATACTAGGCAAAAAAATGGAGGGTCAATTACACTCCTCATTAGGAAAAAAAATATAGGGTCAATTACATTCCTTAACAGTAGATGGCGATAATGCCCTACTCGATCTCTTCCTCCTGGTCAGTCATTAGGACCTGTCCCAATTGTGTTTGAGAAGAAGCACATCTTATTTTATAATGATTTTGTTAGTTTTACTTCCTTTTTCTGCATATAACAATATCCAATCGAGAAGGAGATAATTGCGAAAATACAAAAATGGTTGAGTGTATATGTTTTTTTTTTACCAGTATGTTATTTTTTATTATCCATGTAATTTAATAATTGTTCTTGTTTGGGTACACATTTTTTTAACAGTTTGGGTACGAATTTCTTTGACTATGTGGCTATCTTAAAACGGTTTTATGAGGTCGCTTATATGCGAGAATACATGTACAGGGTTCATGGATTTTAACATATTTTTTTAGATCAGTATTTGATTTTTAATGAATAATATGTTCCAACCATGAGGCTCTTAATAATAGACACTGTCCCTTTAGACTTTCATATTATGGCTTGGGCCTCAAACGATCACCCCGTGGGCTGCAATTGGCCCCCGGGCCGTGCGTTTTAGACCACTGAGCTAAACTGTTTCCAGCTGTGGTAACATACTCGCACAAGGGTTTTCTAATCATCCATTAGCCTTCTAACGCAATTAGCAAACACAATTTACTATTAGAACCCTGGTGTGCTGGAAACGGGCCTCTATACACCTTTGTCTATATTGAATTTAAAAAAAGGCCATTTTCTTCTAAAATAGTAATAGTATTAGGTGTATGCCTGGTTAGTTTCATGTTATTTTGGGGAAAAAAAAAACTGTGCTATTCCTTTAAAAATAAGGACATTTTTAACGGACCCCAAACATTTGAACAGTAGTGTACATATTTACTGTACCTTTGAAAAGAAAAACATGTCCTGAGAGTTGATTTTCATAGGCAGCATCGACTTTACTGGGAGCATTGGGCCACAGGTTGGTGATGAAACTTTGCTGAGGTGTCCTGCTCTGAGGGTAAACTCGCCAAAAGAACCTAAAACCACACAATATATTATTTACAGTTTCTTCCCCAGTTTTCCAATTTTCTCGTTACCTGTCTTTGAAGAAAAGCATTTCTCCTCGGAGGGTGGCCACGGCGTCCAACACCAGAGCTGAGTCACAAGCGTCAGGAGTGGTTGGGGGTTGAGGCTTGTCTGGGTTTGTGTCGGGATCCGTATCAGGATTGGAACCTGGCGGTGAAGAATTTACAATTGTAACCTCGTGATTGTTTTAACATTTTGGATTGTGTGTGATTACTAACATATATACAACATAGTAATATGATAACAATTATGATAAATTGTAAATCAGACTTCCTCGCCGACTCAGGTTCTTCACCTGGCGCCCGGCATTTAATTCTCACACCTTGTGTCACGAGAGGGACACCATCTCACTTTATTGTGACTTTCACGTTTTATTGCCTTCGCGCTGATAGAAATGAGCCCCAAGAAAGTAAATGGGAAGAACAGCTATCAAATCGATAAAGGGAATTATTGCAAAAATGGTGTTTGAGTGTGATGGTTTCAAGGTACAATAAATGTTTCAAATTGTTTTATTTTTTATCTTTAATATACGTATACTCATCGGAATTATCAAAAAAAATAAATTAAAGTTTTTTTTAATACAGTATACACATTGTAAGCCGATTTTGGGTGATTTTTCAAGTATTTGGCCCTTTTAAAGCATTTTCAGGCTTGTACGCGATGTATGTTTATATGTGAGTTCATACTGTTATTGCCTTATAATAACCATAAAATGATAATAGCAATAAAATATTGCGGAATGTTTTAACAACATAATAAAAGAATAAAAACAAGCCAGGTCAAGATTTTCCGGAAAACCATTTTTCCCAAATAATACTGTAGCAATAAAGTAATACAAATATCATAATAACAATATCACAACAATGACCAAATATATAAGTTACAGTACTCTAACAACAATAAAAGCATAATTCTTCACTATAACTTTCAGAGGAAAAAAGATTGGACTAAGCAGGATTTTTTTTTGTAGAAACATTAGCTGTAGTCTCACATACATTTTAAAATAACCCCAAAACAACATAAGACAAATATTATGAATCAGTTAATAGTTTCCAGAAAATAAAATCGGTATGATTTTTCTGGTAACACAAGATAATAAGAATAAAGGCAAGAATTACTACGTATAATACTACATAGCTGCCAACTATTAAAATTATTTTTCAGAATGGAAAAGGAGAATTTTCATATTTGGATTTTTTTTCTTTTGCGTGGTAGCGTTCAACAGCATCATTATTGATTTAAATGTACTCTAAGGAAACTAAATATTTGTAGTTATAGTTAAATACCGCAGATATTATTGTTTATGCATCAAATCATTGCATCGAAAATAATTATACCAAATAAAAAACCATGTAATAATTAATATTTTTAAAACAAAAAAATAGGACTGATTGTGGTTTTTTTTTCAATTTTCATAGTTTTAATACAAAATGCACATCATGTAATTTGCTCTAAACTGGTGTGGTAGACTATTGAAGACTTGTAGTATTTGGCATAGAGGTGCAATCAGGCCTAAAAAATCCAACCCGACCCGACCCAAGTCGCAGGTATATAGACCCGAACCAGACGTATTACCTCGATTTGATAAACGAGCCCAAAATAAACCCGAAGCTTTCATTCGTCGCCAAAGTAAACACGAAGCTTTACACCTACTTTAGCCTCCAAACTGCGTTTTGGCTGAATTACGCAGCTTGAGATTCACTTGGGGCGAGTCCATCAAATCAAGCGTGCACAACAAGTCACTGTGCCTAAATGAACGGTTTGCCACCGAAGTGTGCATCTCGGCGACGTGCAGCAAATGAAAGTGAAGCCGAACAAAATAGAAAATCAAATTCTGTTGTTTACAAACTGCAAACAGTGAAAGATTTGTCCAAAAAGCCGAAAGAAAGTTCGTAAAGCTTGTCAGCTATTGGCAAGAAGCACAAATGACGTCTGACGTGAGGGAGGTGGAAGGAGGAAGCGGCGTGTCTTTTACACCGACACAGAGGAAAATTTCTTTAGATTTAGTGACTTTGAGTTAAACTGATAGTTTTGTGAGCATTTACTTCATCTAAAATATTACTTGAGTAAAAGTAAGTGCATGCTGCGTAGAATTTATATGAAGGAGAAAATACAAAAGAAATAAAGAAATAAACGGCAAGAGAGAAGCCTGACCGGCCCGGCTTAATGATTGCCATTTTAAGGGGTCCGGGTCAGGTTTACCTCTGATTTGGCACCACTGATTCTATAACAAAATAGTACCATAATAAAAACAAGTAACACGATGATTTCCAGGGAAAAAATGACTGTGCATGATTTTCACTGTTAGAACATAGTAATTGTAATAATAACATATTACATAACAATAAATAATATACTAATTAGAAATAACAACAAGAGCAAAACAAAGACACATACCGTAAAGAGACTGGATGCCATTGACATCGTCCTGAGGCAGACGGAAGTTTGAAGGGTTGGTGTAGGAATAAACGGGGTACATGAGGGCCCCGGGGTCATTGGAGTGAGTTAATCCCAGCGAATGACCAAACTCATGAGCCGCCACCAGGAAGAGAACATATCCTGCAAACACGAAATCATCAGCCGTCTCTATAATTCCAAGGCATCAAAGGATAATTCAACATTTAGATACAACATTAACATTCAATCGAAAACGCATTGTAGTAAATTTTTGATCATGTAACTAAATGATCAAATAAATTACCCTAATTATGCGAAACGTGATCGGTTATTCCCTGTCATAGACATAGCGAATTCCGACAGCACGTGTTTCGTCCTAGCTCACTGGGGGGAGAATATGGACGCCAGCATAGACGACAGATTAACAATAGCAATTGTTAGCAAGCTTGGAAAACCAAATCTCTCCTTTTCTTCGTTTTGACTCCACCCGGTGACAGAGTGGTTAACGACGGACGAAAAACTCAAACTATGCAAATATTGGTTAGGTATTTTTCCGTTTCAGGACAATTCCTTGATTTCTTGGACGATTGGAAATTTTAAGGATCCAAGTGGCAAGCTACTGAAGGATTTTATACATTCGACTATAAAGGATTTTATACGATTGAATACAAGTGAGTGCGATGAAGATTTTCACTGAGTAGGCTATAGTTCAATGACAGGTCGCGCCGTTCCGAATGCAGAATATTTTGTCTAGTTCTGTTGATAACAGGACTCTGATGGAGGACGGCAGGCGATGTTTTGAGAACAAGGCCCTGATGACGTAGAAACGCTCAGTGTTGTTTTGGTTAATTCCAGACATCGCGGTGCTCTTCTTTGAGGTGGTAAAGCCCGGGGGGCTTCATTGGCACGCCCATGGGAGGAGTCGGTGCGCCGTTGTGCAGGAAGAGGATGGCCAATGAGAGGAGAAATGAGAGGACTTGAAGAGAGGCTTCCCAGAGACTCCGACGACACTAATTTGACTTATTCGACTAATTCTGCCATTTTCGATGGAGTACACTTAGTTAAATTGTTAAAGAATTTAAATCTGCCCCCGTGTGAAAATGTCGGCAATTCTTGTTCATCTTTTCCATCAAGAAACGAGCGCGCATTGTCGGGTGAATGTAGGTTGTGTTTGGTTAATGGAGTCAGATAACTAATTCGAACAATTTGATAAACGATACATTTTAATATTTAATTCCCAACACTACCCAGAATCCAACAAGGGCCTGATTCATCATCAAGGTGGCGGAAAGTATTGTGTCATTCCTTCAATTGGAGAACATAAAAAAATCTAATTTCTTTGCCTATTTGATGAATCTTTTTGTCATTCATTGGAATTCAAGTGAGTTGAATTCGAATCTGACACACAGATTTAGGTTAACTTTAAAATCTATCTGTGCAAAAATACACTTTGTGACTAATTTTGGATTCATCAACTAAAATTAGAGTAGATGTTTTGTCACTAAACCAAAATAGAAGTAAAACCAGGTTAGTAAACCAAGATTAACCAAGATTGATTCTCTTTCCAGTTTTGAAGGTTTCTTTGATGCACCAAGGAAACCTTGCTCATAGTAATGGATTATATTATTTAAATCAAATTCTCCTTTTAATATTTGATGACTGTTAACTATATTTTTATATTGTTACTTGACTTGCCCATTTTCTGTGTACATTTAATAAAAATAAGTTATTGCTAGCTTGGGTTTTGAGTAGTCGCCCCTTTAATGTTCCTTAAAATGAAGCTGCAGACAGCTTGATGTTGTCAAAGTGTATTCTTCAAAAAAAGACTGAATACATTTCTTCTTCTGGCTTTTATCAAAGGTCAGTTTTGTTTCCCTATAAATGCTCGCTGAGCAATAAAATCTCACCTGCATTTGAACGAAATGTGAAGGTTTCATCTTCGTCGAAGTGAGCATCTCCCCCGATTCCAGGAGAGGGTGGAAAGGCGTGGGCCAGTGTTCCATCAGGGCCGTCAAAGGGGTAAAAATCGCCATGTGCTGGTAACAATAAAGTCATTCATTCACACTTGTTGCCACTTATTTTGAATTCCCTGCGTTTTTTCCTCCTATCACAACTCTTCCTCTTTACCTTCACAGTACTCTGTACTCTTGATTCCTTGCTAGTTTATTGTATTTTTTTGTCATGTTCCAAGCAACTATGTCACAACGTTTGTGTTCATCCAGTGTAGAAAAACCCCTGCCTGGCCTCCCTGATGACAAATACTTTGCTGGCTTTTTGTTGGGTAATACAGTTTGTTATATAACACTGGGTTGATGGTGTTTTAGATACTTTGAAAACACAACTATCACTCAAACTTATTTTTCTATCGATTCAGCCTGCAGATTGTTCAGCCGGTGTGCACAAAGACTCTCTCTCTCTCTCTCTCTCTCTCTCTCTCTCTCTCTCTCTCTCTCTCTCTCTCTCTCTCTCTCTCTCTCTGTCCCTCTCTCTCTCTCTCTCTCTCTCTCTCTCACTCACTCACTCACTCACTCACTCTTTCTTTATCTTTCTTTATCTCTCTTTATCTTTCTTTATTTTTCCCCTTTTCTCACTTTCTTGTTCTTTCTCCCTCTCTCTTAGTTTATCTTTATTTTTCTTTCAGGTTCTCTCTCTTTCTTTCTTTTATCTCCCTTTCTCTTCTTTCTGTTTCTTCCTCTTTTCTCTTTTTTTTTGCTTTTTCTCTTTCTTTCACTTTCTCTGCCTCTCTCTATCTCCTTTTCCCTCTCTACCTAACTCTTCCTCTCTCTTCCTCTTTTTTTCCCTTTTTCTTCCTCTTCCCCACTCTCTCTCTCTTTTATCTCCCTTTCTCTTCTCTCTGTTTCTTCCTCTTTTTTCTCTTTCCTTTGCTTTTTCTCTTTCTTTCACTCTCCTTGCCTCTCTCTCTATCTCTTTTTCCCTTCTCTACTCAACTCTTCCTCTCTCTTCCTCTTTTTTCTCTCTCTCCCTTCCTCTTCCCCCCCTCTCTCTCAAGCCCTCTCTCTCTCTTATCTCCCTTACTCGTCTCTCTGTTTCTTCCTCGTTTTCCTCTTTCCTTTGCTTTTTCTCTTTCTTTCACTCTCCTTGCCTCTCTCTCTCTTTCCCTCTCTTTCCCTCTTCATCTCCCTTCCTCTCCCCCCTCTCTCTATTTCTTTTTCTCATGAAAGCACTCATGAATAGAAAATATTAGTGGCATCCTCTCCCATTGCTTGCTTAGTATAAACAAATTGGAAGATTCAAAATTGCTTTAAAGTTCACTGTATGTTAACACTTCAAAAGCTATTATAACATGATAGTATAATACATTTTCAAAATTGATTATTTTGGTGCATAACATTTCTTGTTATTGGTAATAGATAATTATTAACAGAAAAAAATCTGAAGCGCTTTTTGGGACCTTGCTTTTTTTCAGTGAGCCGAGCCAAAAGAGCCGGTTTCCCTCAAAAGATTCGTAATCCCCAGAACTCAGATTTATCATTTTAAAGAGTGTATTCTCTACTTACACAGACGACCAAATGAAATCATGATGTCGGCGGTGCCGCTGTAGATTCGAGTGAATCTCAGAGGAGTGACTTTGGCCCAAACGTCAAGAGCTCTTTTTATGGAATCATCCACTTCTGACTGGGACATGTCTGGAGTGTAGTTCTCAATCCTGCACAATGACCAAAATGCAGAATGCAAAAAACTCAGACATATAAAATGGGTTTGTCAAAAACATGTTAATTGTGATTTTTTTTTTATCCACATAGAAAGCCAAAACAAAGACCAGGAGAAGGAACCATATTGTGGAATGTGTTGAAATCTAGGCATAAAGCAATCTTATTGTCACGGTTGCCCATGGCGCACAATTGGCCCCGCCCGCAGCTCGTTGACTGATTGGCTTTCCTCCTATTTAAACTCAGTGCTCTCACTCACCCTTTGTCAGTCCGTCAACAAACCTCTGCACCCGCAAGACGTGTGTTTTGACTCTGTCCGGTTTCCCGCTTGTGTTCCCTGTCCTGTTTAATATCGATCTCCAGTATCGTTCCCGGCTATTTTGTTCTGTTTGATATCGTTCTCCAGTGTCTGGTATCGTTACCGTCTATCTCGTCCTGCTTATTATTGGACTGTGATTAAGGTCTAAATGTGCCTTTTATACTCTTATACTTTTATATACTCTTATTCTCTTATACTTTTATACTCTTATATCTTTATTCGTTCATATTTTTATAGTATACTCAATTAATGTGTGCTTTCACGAATTTGAGTTGTGCTCAGAGGCGCGCACCTTCAAAGTCAAATGAATAAGTTCCCAGACACCAACTAGGCATCTTTCATTAAAAAGCTAAAACTTGAAAGGCCACGAACAGTTTCCCAGGCTAATCCTCATGCCAGCTTATCAGTTAGAAAGAACTTCCAGGTGCTTATCAAAGAATGAATTACTGTGGTGTCCAAGACTCCTCGTGCTAGCCTATCACATAAATCATTTTGCTAATCTAACTCCCAGGAATCGCTAGACGAAGGAAGTCTGTGTTCGCTAGCTATGTATCTGGGTTAAAGAGTACGGCCTTTGATGTACAGTGGAACCTCTGTTTTCGAACGCCTCTCAGTTCGAACAAATCGGAGTCCGACCAAAAATTTCGAGAAATTCTTGCTTCGCTGTCCGGCAAAAAATTGGAGTTCGAACGCCAGTAATGCGTGAGTGCATACGCTAGGGTGCGATGCTGAGCGGCGTACGGGTGTTTTAGCCCCTTATTATGCCTCCGAAGAAAGTCAGTGCAAACAGCAAAGTTGCTACAGGTGAAAAAAGAAAAGTAGTGCGTACAACTATTGCATTTAAGGAAGAAATAGTAGCATAATATGAAGGAGGTGTGCGAGTGTCTGATCTTGCTAGGGAATACTGCATGACTAAATCTACGATCAGTACGATACTAAAAAATATGGCGGCTGTGAAATCTAGTGATGTGGCTAAGGGAGTGAGTGCTATAAGCAAGCAACGGCTGTCCACCTGCGCCTTCTGCTGACCACCACAAAGGTAAGAAATCCTATCCATAAGTCTTTTCTTTATCCTTTTTTTTTTTACACGTTCATGTTAGCGTAATCTTTCGTACGGAAGATTTCGATAACGCGAACGTACGATTAGCCTGAGTTAGCTTTATGTGGGTGTTGGAACAGAGCCCAACTTTCAGGGTGTTGGAACGGAGCCCGCTTTCCAACGAACCGCTCACCACTTGTTGTGGGTGCTAAATGACTTGTAACCGACCTGATTTTTTTATTTTTACACGTTCATGTTAGCGTAATCTTTCGTACGAAAGATTACGATAAGGCGGACGTACGATTAGCCTGGGTTAGCTTTATGTTTACGTTAAACATTTAAGGTAAACATTCAGGGTGTTGGAACGGATTAAAACGATTTACATTATTTTTAATGGGAAAAATGATTTTGGTGATCGAACAAAACGGTTTTCGAACAGGGTTCTGGAACGGATTATGGTCGAGAACTGAGGTTCCACTGTATATTGTTATGTTAGCTTGACACCTAGTGGAAGACTGTACTCTCTTTTTTGTATGTGTATTGTCAGGTTAGAGTGCCCCCTAGTGGCCAGCAGTTTATATCACACCATCTAACCAAAGACATCGCCCAATCAGAATGCCTTTTACGTGCACATGATTTATTTTACCCTCCAATCAGAATCCTTGTAACAGAATGAGAAGGGCGCTCACGCTTCAGTCCGTGGGATTTGTTTCGTGGTAATGTAAGAGTGCATTCGTCTTGTGTTTTGTGCTTGCTTTTTGTCTCTTATTTCAACTTGAAATCGCTTTGAACCTGACAGGCTATACTAAAAAAACAAAACCTTCAACTTGAAGTTGATTGCTATTCCATGAAAATACAGGACATTTTGTGTTGAAACCTTTGAGCCACTAGGTGGAGCCAGAACCCATTTAATAGTGAAAATGATGTAAAATGCGTTACCTGTATGTCAGACTGTTCTTCTGCCATTTATAGGTGCTTCCAAAAGTGGAGAAACCAGCAACTTGGCTATCAGGCACACCACAACGGGGCTTTTTCATCATCTCCAAGGTGTCCACATCCAACCTTCCCGTGACTTCTAGGCCGAAGAATTTCTGCATGTCACTCAGTTTTTTATGGAGTTGACTGATCCCGCTGCGGAACGTCGGGCCACTTTCATCCTTGAGGTCGTAGAATTTTCTCAGGTAGCTCTGAAAAATAAAGTTTGTATTCCATGGATTAAAACAACAGCAAGTCACAAGATCCATTTAAAGGGACAGCGTCCTTTAGTTGACCACACAATGTAACTTGGTAATGTAACTGAAAACAAGTGCAATAAAACATGACTGAGAAAACAAAATAGGGACTCAAACTGACTAAACTGCACAATTTTTCCCTGTCCAGACTTTCACAAATAAACTGGGACAACGGAAGAAAAATGGGAAAACAAAATGATGGGGTGAAGGGGAAAAGGGAGAAACGACAAAACAAATGGAAAAACGAAAATGGGTGAAGATAAAAAGGAAAAAAGATAAACAAAGAAAAAAAAGGGAAATTAAATAGAAGGGGGGATGTATAGGAGGAAATGAAAAGGAAAAACAGCCTGAGAAAAGAAAAAAAAACAGGAAGTTCAAGAAATAAACCTGATACAATTGGAGGAAAAGGAAAAACCAGGAAAAAAGGAAGAAACGGGAAAAAACAAGGCAGAAAAGAAACAATAAAGAAAAAGAAAGAAGGAAAAAAGGGGGAATAGAGATGAGGAAAGAAAAAAGGGGGAAATATAAAAGGTAAAAAAGAAAAAAGAAACGAACAAAAAACAAGAGAGCCTCATGTGTCTTCACCAACAGGTCCACAGAAAATGCACAAGAACATGAAAATTCATTAAAATAAAACAATATTGATTTAGATAATAAGCAAAAATACATTTTACTACTAGTAGACACTAATCAACACACACTGTCCCTTTAAATCCGAAATTCTGTAAACTTACCTGTGCAATATCCTCGTCTCGCTCAGTCAAATGCAAGACAGGCCCACCGCAAGCTGCAGCCGCCAGGCATAATAAAATACAGGCATTAAAAGCATCCATGTTTTTTAACTTGTGTTTGTGCACTCATGGGAGCGCTTATATAGTAAGAAAATCACAAAGTTGAGAAACCGCAATTGTCCTAATATGGAAAAAGAGGAAGCGGACTTGCATTACTCACCCAACTTCAAAGTTTTCCACGACAAGCTCGTAATTGTGAGTTTATAAATGATGCCCGGACGTGATAATAATAGAATTTTGCGATATTGTGAATTTAACAAATAAAAGAGATTGATATTCCATCAGTTTAAAGCAGGGATCAGCAACCCAAAATGTGTAAAGAGCCAGAATGGACCAGGAAAACTAAAACAAATATGTCTGTAGCCCCCCCAAAAATATAAAGCCCTAAAGAAACCTAGTTTTAATTTAAAACAAAAAAGGTCATTTTATATTTGTTTTAAACCCTTTTCACAGCTTTGGAAACATTAAGAATGTTTGTGTCGTATTTGTCTAACAGAAAACCACAAAAAGACCAGAAATGAACATAATCCCCTCCATTTCTTTCTAGTTTGAAACAGTATCAGGTAACCATTAGTGGCTAAAGAGCCACAGGTTGCTGACCTCTGGTACAAAGCAACAATGCAATAAAAACAGTCAAGAGAGTCAAGAGAAACCCAAAAGTGCTGAGTCAGTTTTTGGGGGGCAATTTTCACATCCAAGGTAACCTACCTGGCTCCCTGTAAAATATGGTGTTGATATTCAATGTCGTTCTGGCCTGGGAGAGTGAAATGCCTTTCTGAGAAAAAATGTTGACTTAACAAAACCTAAATTGCAGAGTCAGCTATTTTGGTATTTTTCACATCCAAGGTAACCTACTTAACCACCTGTAAATTACGGTGGTTATATCTAAACTCCCCCCACCCCCCTTTTCTTGGGTAGACAGACACACAAACAGATAACATGCTCCTCCTTTTCTTAGGTTGAGAGACAAAGAGACAAACAAAAGTGCAGAGTCAGCTTTTTTGGAGCATTTTCACATCCAGGGTAACCTACCTGGCTCCCTGTAAAATATGGTGTTGATATTCAATGTCTTTCTGGCCTGGGACAGTGAAATCCCTACTGGGAAAAAATGTTGACTGAACAAAACCAAAAGTGCTGAGTCAGCTTTTTGGGCATTTTTCACATCTCAGGTAACCTAATTAACTGCCTGTGAATGATCATGGTCATATCTAAAATCATGCCCCTCCTTTTCTTGGGTGGACAGACAAAGAGACAAACATAAAAATGCAGTCAACAAAACCAAAAGTGCTGAGTCAGATTTCTTTTGGGCAATTTTCACATCCAGGGTAACCTACCTGAATCCCTGTAAAATATGGTGTTGATATTCAATGTCTTTCTGGCCTGGGACAGTGAAATCCCTACTGGGAAAAAATGTTGACTTAACAAAACCAAAAGTGCTGAGTCAGCTTTTTGGGCATTTTTCACATCTCAGGTAACCTAATTAACTGCCTGTGAATGATCATGGTCATATCTAAAATCATGCCCCTCCTTTTCTTGGGTGGACAGACAAAGAGACAAACATAAAAATGCAGTCAACGAAACCAAAAGTGCGGAGTCAGATTTCTTTTGGGCAATTTTCACATCCAGGGTAACCTACCTGACTCCCTGTAAAATATGGTGTTGGTATTCAATGTCGTTCTGGCCTGGGAGAGTGAAATGCCATCCTGGGAAAAATGTTGACTTAACAAAACGAAAAAGTGCAGAGTCAGTTATTTTGACATTTTTCATATCTAAGGTAACCTACTGGACTGCCTGTGAATAATCATGGTCATATTTAAAATCCTAGCCCTCCTTTACTTGGGTGGACAGCCACACAAAGAGACAAACAAAAAATGCAATCAACAAAACCAAAAGGGCTGAGTCAGCTTTTGGGGGGAGGGTAATTTTCACAACTAGGGTAACCTACTTTACTGTCTGTGAGAGATGGTTATATATACTTAAATCACAAATAGAAATATTATCAACAGCTTCGCGGGTAATAAAAAAGTTAGAATGTACCATTAAACATATTTAATAACATTAATCCTGCAGTTAAAATGTTTTCTATTAGAATAAAGTCAGTGTTTAAAAAAAAAAAAAATAATTCCACTCAAGCATCCAACAGTATGACTAAAGGACAACACCACGAGCTGAATGGTGGGCAGCAGAAAATACCGATATTACAAAATCCCATGACATAAGAACAAACCGAACCACTCCCTTTGCGTGCCATCCATTTCCACATTGCAGTTTGCGAATGCATTTGTTGCCAAATTTAAAATGAAGATTGCGCAGCGTCATCGTTACCACAATCCAGCTCTAACATATTTCGCTTCAGGCCGTTTTTGTGGTGTAGTTAGCTAAATCAGTTAAGTCACATGTACTTGTAGATGAGAAGAGTCTCAAAATTAAATTAAACTTAAAGGGACATTGCGTATTGTTTATCGCTTCCTAATGATAAAAAAAACTTAATTCATTTAAAACAAGTACAAATAGATGATGGTTTTACAGGTGAAATGGAATTTTTCACCATTCACTTATCCCTTAACCGCCAGGGTCGTGGGTACACCACTGCCTATGATGTGTCTTGGGCAAGAACAACCTGGCAGCACCCACCCCTCTCTAGGCTGTAATTAATTTTTTGGGGTAGGGATTTTTTCCCTAACATATAAAATATCATATTGGTTTTCATGGATACGGGTAACAGGAGAAGCGTCCTGTTCTGACTCGGATACAGCACCCTTATCATCTGGTCGCTGTTGTTTTTTGGTGTACGTATCTCTCACTCTTCTGAGATGAGCTGGACCTCGGCATTGGCGGGTGTGTGACAGCAAAGCTACGGGGGAAAACGCTTGTGTGAGGTTGTCACGCGTTTGGGTCCTGATCCTGTTTTGGTTCATGACATTTATATTTTGACCTATTTGGAAATGTTGTTGCTGCTAATTGAAATAGCTTTCATTGGACTATAATTATAATGCACTGTCTCCAAGCTCTAACTGGTATATATTTTTACGTTTTTATTCAACTTATGTTTTTCTTTCACTATGCTTTCTGTCACGAACTGGATCAAACTCACACATATCACTTACACAGCAGCTAAAATCATCAGCATACCCACACCAAACCTCCCAGACCATAATCTGACTGGCAATAGTCCAGGATATCACTTAAACACTATACTAATACTCCATCCCACTACCGTCAGCCAGGTTGGGTAGGGTTACTTTAACTGGATTACTTTCAATTACTTTTGGATTACCGTATATACTCTAAGGCGCACCTAAAAGTCTTATTTTTTTTCAAAAGCTGACCATGCGCCTTATAATACAGTGCGTCTTATAATACAGTGCGCCTTATATATGGCTCAATGGTGTGTCGCAAAGTCTTGCAACTAATGCAACAGCCGCCGACTAGATTTTCCCCCGAACGTGAAGTAGTCCGCGGTGTATGATGGGATTTATATACCGGCGTTTCATTGGCTAACCAATGTCTCAATCATCATTTGAACCGATCACTATTGGCTAAAGCTATTCGGAGGTAAAGGGGGCGGATCCTTTTTATCATTTACAGGCTCGAATAGGCTAAAGGGGTAAAACAAACCCTGCAATTGGCCGAAAAAGATGTGTCAATCATCAGTTGAATCGATCACTATTGGCTAAAGTTATTCGGAGGTAAAGGGGGTGGATCCTTTTTATCATTTACGGGCTTGCATAGGCTAAAGGGACAAAACAAAGCCTGCATTTGGCCGAAAAAGACATGCTGTGAACAGCTGTGAATAGCAAGTTTGTTTGGTTGTCTTCGGCATAGAGAAAGCATGTTTTACTATTCTGTATTTGTAAATATTTTATTCCCCTAGATTTACTACACTCACGGATATAAAAGGACCATGGTTGCACATTATTATAGAACACAACGACTTCGTGAGCTACTCCGGCTATATATTTTCCCAGTATCTTGTTTCAGAGTGATATCGATATTTCTGTGATTAAATTAAATTAAACTCAATTCCAAGTGTTTATTGTCATATGCACAGTAAAGTTGCGAACGAAAAAGAAAATAGAAAATAAGGAATGGTTGGCATTTCTTGAATCCCAAGACTTTAACCTTCCGAATGATATTTGGAACGATGCATTTGAGTGACATCGTACGGACACCGCATCCGCACGTGTCTACGACACGTTTTTGCTTCTTTGCAAGCTTTGGGAATGTTAAGGGGGTAATAAGTTTGACTGAACTATCTGACTGTTTTGTCCACGTTCCCATTGTTGCGCCTTATAATCCGGTGCACCTTATCTATGGAAGATATAGGACCAAAAACTATTTTTTGGGGGTGCGCCCTATAACCCGGTGCGCCCTATAGTGCGGAAAATACGGTACTCCAATACCAAATAAGCTAATAAAAGACAAAAGAAACTAAATATGAATACAATTAGTAAATTTTGTGCAGGCTTGGGGAGTACCGGAATACATGGAACGGCAAAAATGATGTCGGCAAGCTGTTTGGATTTATTTTCATTTTGTTTCTGTCGCATTTTATGTTAGTTTTGCCGGAGATCAGAGATCAAAGCCAGGAGAGAAAGGTTACCACGTGTTGTGAGTCATCATTTGATTCATATTTAGTTTATTTTGTCTTTTATTAGCATATTTGGTATTGGAGTAATCCAAAAGTAATTGAAAGTAATCAAGTTAAAGTAACCCTACCCAACCCTGACCGTCAGGAAGAAGATACAAGGAAGTAAGGTATAGGAGGGCCCGCCTCGGGAAAAGCCTGATCCCCTTTGCCATCACCCTTCTAAACACATCCCTCCAATCAGTCTGCCCTCATTGTCCCAGTGTCATATCCGTTTGTCATTTCTCTGTTTTCGGAATGTATTGTCTGTTGAATTTCCCTAAGGGGACCAATGAATTAAATGTCTAATTTCATTGCAAACAATAACACTATGTGGTTATCAATAAAAACAATTCTAATCCTTAGAGCAGGGGTGTCAAACTCATTTTAAATGGGGGCCACATGCTGGGAGAAGAACATCTCACAGGGGCCAGACTAGTTGGTTTAAGAGAAAGAAAAAAAGAGTGAGAGTTAGAGAAAAAGAGACAAAAGTAGAGTGAGAGATATAAAAAAGAGTGAAAAAGAATAGAGATGGAAAAAGAATGAGAAAGAAGTGAAGAAAGCAGGAAAGTAAGTGGGATGGAGTAAACAAATGAAAAAAAACAGACAGAGAATGAAAGAGAAAAACGAAGTAAGCATGAGAAAGAGAAAGAAAATGAGTGAGGAAAAGGCAGAAAGAAATAAAAATGATAAAGAGAGGAAGACAAAATAAGAGTGAGAAATAGAAAGAGAATGGGTGAGAGAGAAGTAAAAAAAGAGAGAATTAAAGAAAGAGATTAGGGAGTTAAAGAGAGTGAGAATAAAAGAAAAAAAGAAAGAAATCGAGAAAAAACAGAGAGGGTGAGTGGAAAAAAGAAAGAAAGAAAGAAAGAAAGAAAGAAAGAAAAAGAAGTGAGAGAAATCCTACTACAAATGCTTTGCGAGTGGTGCCTGGCTTGGATGGCATCAGGTGGACATGTGTAAAACTGCAGCTTGTTTTTCTCTTGCGCTTCTCTGAGTGTTGTCTCACGGGCCGGATTAAAACCCTTTGGGGCGCCTTATCCGGCCCACGGGCCTCCTGTTTGACACCTGTGCCTTAGAGCAAAAAGCCGTCAAGATGAATCATCTTGAAATCTACGTAACACGACCACAAAGCAACTCAAGACATTTTGCATCATCCAAACAGGAAATGTATACATTTGAGTTTCGTCATTCCAAAAGGGAAGTGATTTGCTCATCTTTACAGTATGTCATGAGAAAAAAATTCATATCATGGAGGCCACACTTACACTACAAATTGAAGCCAGTATTTGCAAAGATTAGCATATTTTTTATATTATATGATTTATTTAACAATAAAAACTAAAAGTATTGTGGGCTGGCAATAGTCTCTCATATTTAAAATATATTCAATATATTGGACTTAGGAACATATGATTTATTATACGGGGCATCACGCCGGCGCAGTGGTTAGCGCATGTGCGGCACAGTTCATGTCATGGGAACCTCCTGCGTGGGTTCAAATCCAGCTCCAGACTTCCTGTGCGGAGTTTGTATGTTCTCCCCGTGCTTGCGTGGGTTTCCTCCGGGCACTCCGGTTTCCTCCCACGTTCCAAAAACATGCATTTCAGGTGAATTGGCCGGTCCAAATTGTCCCTAGGTGTGAATGAGCGAATGAGTTGTCTGTCCCTGTTTGCCCTGCGATTGGCTGGCAACCAGTTAAGGGTGTCCCCTGCCCACTGCCCGGAGATGGCTGGGATGGGCTCCAGCTCCCCGCGACCCTAATGAGGATAAGCGGTACAGCTAATGAGATGAGATGAGATTTATTATACTCCATAATAGTTTACAGTAAATTGTACCTACAAAAAGAAATGTGTTTGGATTTTAGCGTTTAAAAGGCACAGACGTGGTGAAAAATATTTCATTTATTATAAGAAAAAAAAATATTGATTTGAATAAGGCAAAATATATTAATAATAATATACACATGCATTTTTTAACTTATTTTTTTACATAGGTCGAATAAATTAGCATGTATTTTACATAGTATGAGCCTCACCTAAAGAAGCTGATGTTTGTCTGACATCTTGCTGCTACAGATACCAAAAAAAAGCTGGGAAAGAAAATTAGAATTAACTGGGTCGTCTTGGTCACCTTAACTCTCCGTAGTTTAGAATAGAATAGAATATACCTTTATTGTCATTGTTACAACATGGGATATATTGTGACAACGAAATTGGACGTGGCACTCCAGAGCCACATTTTACAGTGAGGATATAAGGAAAACAAAGAGATAAAGGAACAAAGAAGATGTTTGTACTGTCCTTGTCGCATAGGCTTTGTTTTCCTCCGGAGGGGGGGTGTAAGAGGGGGTGAGGGACAGACAGAGATGGGCGGATCCAACTAGATGTTTGATCTTACTGTACGCACGGTCCAGTGTTTTTCCCTAATTGCTCAGTCCACGTATTGAATGGATTTGGGAAGTACAGTCCTTAAACATGCCCGATTAAAGTCGCTGGCGACGATAAAAGCTCCATTGGGGTGTGCAAGCTGCTGTTTATTGATAGCAGCGGGCAGGAGATTTAGCGCTATGCTAACATTAGCATCCGGTGGAACGTAAACAGCAAGCACAATGACCAGTTAGCTCTCTCTGTAGATAGAAGGGTCTAGACCACAGGTGTCAAACAGGCGGCCCGCGGGCCAGATCAGGCCCGCTAAGGGATTGAATCCAGCCCGCGAGACAACACTCAGAGAAGCGCAAGAGCAAAGCAAGCTGCAGGTTGAAATATGTCAACTTGATTTTGCCAAAGCCAAGTGCCTCTCACAAAGACACTGTACTTATTTATTTCTCTCTCTCTCTCTCTCTCTCTCTCTCTCTCTCTCTCTCTCTCTCTCTCTCTCTCTCTCTCTCTCTCTCTCTCTCTCTCTCTCTCTCTCTCTCTCTCTCTCTCTCCCTCTCTCTCTCTCTCTCTCTCTTTTTCTTTTGCACCCCTTTTCTCCCACGCTGTCCCTTTCACTCTCTGTGTCACTCTTTTTCTCTTCCTTTGTTGCTCTTTGTCTCTTTCTCTCTGTGTCTTTTAACCTCTTTTGCTCTAACTTCCTTTTTTACCTTTTCTCTCTTTTCTCTTTCTCTCTTCCTACCCTTCGTGCTTTCTTTTCTATTTTCTCTCCTTCTGTCTTTCTATTTCTCTTTGGATTTCTTTCATCCTCTCCCTTTCTTTTCCCCCTCTCTCACGACTTTTTATCTTTTGTTTCCCACGCTCTCTCCCTCTCTCTCTTTTTCTTTCTTTGTCCTGCCCTCACTCCTTTTCCCTCCCTCTTTCTCTTATTTCTTTATCTCTCTTTTTCTTTTGCTTTAATCTACTAGTCCGGCCCCCGACAGAATGTTTTTTCTATCGTGTGGCCCCCGAGTTAAAATGAGTTTGACACCCCTGGTCTAGACGATACTGCTAGAAACTCTATATCGAGTTTCTGTGAGTGAGTGACTTTGTATTCTACCTTGTCCTTTTTGGCCTGTTTTAGGTTGCACTAAGCCATACAGCGACACCTAGTGGTCATATAATAATCACTGTCCCTTTAATGTTGTAGGGTAATATTTTTAAATCGTGTACTAGGTAAAAATTGTCCAGACCAGAACGGAGACAGGACCCACTTGCGTTACGTTTCTCTCAGTTTTATTGGAAGAAAGGAAAGGGTTGCACCCACGATCCGGTGATTGCTGGGCGTGAGAAGCAGGTTGCCCTGAACGCCAAAGTGGGACTTCCGTGGCGAGCGATGGCGGTGTCGGGAACAGAAAAAACGGGTCAGTAGCCGAGACAGGAGAGCAAAAAACATAGTCGGGATCGGAAACGAGTTTAAAGCCAGGAGAGGAGAGTAGACATGGTGAGGATCAAAAAACGGGTGGAAGACGGGCAACAGACGGGAGCAAAAACAGATGGGAGTCAGGGTCAAAAAGCTTTCCAAGAATAAACTGAAGTTTGCAGACAGACTGACCACAGGTGACAAAAAAGAGTGGGTTTAAATAGGCACAGGGAGCCAATCAGAGTCCGGGCCAGTTGGCGCCGAAGAAGCGGGCACAGGTGCATTACATCGGTAATCATGAAAAGGTGTGAAAACAAGAACAGTTTGAAACGTTTTTACTTGTCATAAACAATACAATTCTTTTTCTGAGGAATATTTGTAGATTTAAAATGTGTTTGGAATTTTTTTTTTTAAATGTTTTAATTAAAGTTTCTGTCATTGGGATTTTTTTTCATTTTATTAATTATTACTTTAATTTTCTGATTATCTTTGGAGATTTTCTGAAAATACTTTTCACATTTTCGGGTTGAAATGCTGAAAATATGGAAAATGTTTAGATTGTCAAAAACTTGTATACAGTTGTTCTTATTATTTACTGATTAATTTACAAATTCATTTTTTTATCTCTTCTTTAATCTTTACATTTTTAATCCGAGTAAAAATAAGTCTTAATTATATAATTTATTAAATATTAGTTGACTTTTCCTATTATTTTTAGTGATTTTCTGAAAAATGTTTTTCACGTTTTAAATTTTCTTGAAAAAAAAATACTCATTTTTAAGATTTCATATCCAGTTTTTACCTTTTTTTCCTTCATGTTTTTTTCCGCAATTCAGCCATTTTTGTTTTTGTTTGTTTCATCTTATTATAAATCCCCGAAAAATACATACAATACATTTGGACTTCCTTTTATCAAATATTAGTGTAATTTACGGAGTTTTAGATTTTGTATTTAAAATATGAAAACGGTTCTAACAGTTCTTTTCTTTTGACCCCCCAAAAGTTTTTCCACATTTTTAAGACACTTTAAATACCTTTATAATCTTATTTTCAATCCCCCCAAAATAATTACTTATTTGGACTTCCTTTTATTAAATGTTCGTATCATTTTCAGATTTTTATTTTTTGCATTTAAATTTTTAAGACGTTTTTAACACGTGTTTCCATTTTTTCCCCCCTCGAATGGTTTTCCACATTTTTATAAAATATATTGAATACCCTTATTCATATACTTATATATGCTTATTTTCAACACAAAATAACAAGTCCTTATTTGGATTTAAATCTGATTTTTAAAGAAGAAAAGTTCCGACAAACAACTGATTCACGTTTACATCACAGCAATGTTACTTTAGACTCATCTTGTGTCATTTTTCTGTTGAATGTTTGGCAAACCAAATGGCATCATTGTAAAAAAAAAAAAAAAAAAGAATCACAAAAGGTCCATTTTGGCCATGATCAAAAATAACTTTTTCTGTAAATTTTGAATTTGTAGAGTGAATAGTCTTAAATGAGTTAGCATTTAGTTCATTAAAATGTATGCAACAGGAAATAAAAAGCAACTAGGTTTCATTTAGTTCACATTCATTTTCTATTTGCTGTCCATTTAAGTTAAAACCTTTTAAGTTTGTTTTAATCATTTTAAATCTTCTGGGAGCTCTTTTAGCATTTGTGTAGTATTTTCTTACAGAATTAAGGCAAAATAATATTTTCATACCCTGATTTTTGCACCAATTTCCTATTTATTCTTGTAAACATTTTGAGGTAGTTTTGTAGTATCTCTAATAGTATTTTTAGGACACAAAGGAGACAACGGGGATAAATCCGGGAAAAAAAATTATTCGTTTATTATTGTCATATTTTGACCATTTTTGTTTGGCAGGCCTGATTACAAAACCGCAGGCCGTAGATTGCCCACTCCTGGTCTAAATGCTCGTGTACTTTTTGACACAAGTGTGCGCTTCAATGCAATAGATGTGGCAACACCTTGAACATTTCTTTTAGAAAAATCAGGTAGACTGGTTTTATTGTCATTGTTCAAAGTAACGTAACATAGCCGGAACAGCTAGCATCCAATCAGAAGTGCAAAAATAATTCAATTAGGCAACATAAATGATGCATTTTCTGTTATGTACAATGATAAACAGTAAAGCTATAATATACATTATACATATATACATATATGCGCGTGCAAGGACGTGCATTTCTCAGACGCGCTTAATAAACTTTTTTCAACTTTCTTTAGGTTCACCATTTTCATGCTTCACTGACAAACAGAATTTAAAAAGAACTGTGGGGACGGGGGTGAGGTCACACTCCAGCCCCATTCTTAGAACCTAATGTGTTCCGCCCCAAACAGCTCTGCTAAAAGTACGAAAAAAGCAGGTAGGTGACAGTGAAAAATAAAGTATAAGGGCATTGTTAACACATACTTAATAGCAAAAATATTTGATTTTTTTTTTAAATGCCTGTAGGTCAAGAAATGCATATCTGTTACATATTCTGAGGCTCACCTAGGGGGAGTGGACATGATCGTCCGCCATATTGATGCTAGAGGTAACCCCCAAAACCAAAAACCCTGTAAAAGACTGTGCAAAAAAATGAAAAGAAAAATACAGTAGTGGATTTTGGTCACTATGTGTCTGTTTTTTCATTGTGCTTTGTGGCACTCGTTTTTTGGTTGCACAACACAATACAGTGACATCAAATATTGCACAGTGTCTCTTTAAGGGCACCTCAAACGGCGCACCCCACCTTTAAACTTATTAAGCTTGCTTTGAGAGCATTCCTACATGAATCAGATGAGAAAATAAAGTGCTGTGGCAGATTATTGTCCATGATTGAAAAAAATACACACACATATTGTAAACCAAGGGTCTCCAACCTGGTGCCCATGAGCATGTTGACCTGTTCTAAAAAAGCTCACCAGTCCTGGGTAACTGTGATTTTCAAGTTATTTTTTGGCTGTAGGTCCCTACTTTTAATAATTAACCTGGTAGTTTCAGTATTATAGTAATAATGTGAGAAGTTTAGGGCTCGCACACCTTTTTCGTGGCCAAATTCACGCACTTTTTAAGGACTTTCAAAGCCAATTTTCAAATATTAAAATAAAGATTAAATATAATATCAGCCCCGATCAAAAGAACAGGAGCCTAAACCTCAGTTTCAAACCCTAACTCTGGCCCCATTTTTTTGGAACCTGAAAATCAGTTAAAAAAAACTCGCAGCCCAAACCCTAGCTCTTAACCGTAGTCCTACACTTAACCATAGCTGTATCACTAGACCCAACCCCTTTTTCAAACCGTAACCCTAACTAAGAGCCTAAACATTTTTAAACCCCTACCCAGTCCTATTCTGGAACCAGAAACTACGTTTGAAACCCTTATTTGAAGCCCAAACCCCAGCTCGACACCTAACCTAAGAAACATGGCAACGATTTCAAGCATTTTCAAGTGCTTCTCCTAAAATTCAATCACTTTTCAAACCTTGAAAACATTAAAATCCAAGCGTTTAAGGATTTCAAGCGCACGTACGAAACCTGTATTTTGTAAAGGCGTGTGAAACTATGTCCCTTTGTGCTAATTAGTGACAAAAAGCTCTGAGCTTGGAAAAGGTCGGAGACCCCTGTTGTAAACTCTGGTGACTCTGGAACTCAGTTTGTTGTGCAGATTGAAGATCGCTCAGTGGTTGTCTCCGGCGGGCGCCGTGATTCCTAAGCCTTCAAAGACGCAGTGGAGTTTGTCTGTGCCTCCACGTAACTGTGGTGTGGAAGGCTTATTTTGAAAGCGCTCCAGTAAGTTCTCAAGTTCTTCCTCTAAATTCAAGACCGCCGCTTCCGACTGCTCAGTCTGAGTGGTGCAGGATTCTTCTTCGAAGCGCTCCAGTATGTCGTGGAGCTCTTCTTCTAAACTAGGAGGCTTTGACGAATTGGCGGTCGAAGGCCGGTTGTGTTGTTGGTGGGCTGTCGGCACGTAATTGACGCCACACAGGAGCTGCGAGAAATCCATCCCGGACGAGGTAGGAGGAGTCGTGGGAATTAAGTTGTGCACGAAAGCAGGGAAGCCGTTTTTGGGATTCTGGGGTTGTAGACAGGCCATGCTGCTGATGGACTGTGATTCGGCCTGCGCGGGGTAGCGTTCAGACCCCAACAAGCCCGTCTGGACCGGAGCCATGCACATCCTCGTCGGCTGGGGTGCCTCGGGGTCTAATAGGGAGAGAAAGATAGTCAATTGTGATTGTCTGTGTTTACTTTTCGTCAGGCAGATCCGCCATTGTTGTTTTGGTCTCGCGGTTCGAGTTTTCGTCTGCACGCCGATCTCGAGTTCGAGTTGTGTAGTGAAAGTCCGTCTCTTTTTAGAGAACCGGCTTTTTCGGCTCAACTCATTAAAGAGCCGGCTCTCAAACGGCTCATTTGCTTTGATGCATTATATTACGAATGATTATGTTGTATAAAGAAGTTAAGAAAGTATAAAAGGAAAAAATGAAATAAGACAGGTTTGTGGTGATCCCTTTTAATCAGTATATTACCAACAATAATTTAATGCAGAAAATGAATTAATAATTTGAATAAGAAAATGTATTATTCTACTTAATTATATTTGCATGTATTTTTTCCTTCTACAGTGAAGGTCCAAGCGACTTCATTTTTTGAGGTTTATTCTTTTTGCTAGAATAAACCTCATTCATGTCAAGCAACTCAGTGTCTCACAACAAAATGTTCATTAACAATATCTATGATATAAGGAAACACATGTACAATATAACATGTTAAACTACATAAATAAACATGTTTGAAAAATTTTTGGGGGGTATTTCGTAAGGGAAAATACGACAGTTTGTAAGGGCATCGAGCACACTAAATTTTGGGGACCCAGAGATCTCTGTTGGGACCCATAGATTTTTGAGCATGCGAGTCCCCAGGACCCATCACTTTTCACAGGTAAAATGAACACTGCAGACCATTTACTATATATGGCAGGAGTGGACAAACCTTTGGAGTCTACATTAGGTTTTCAATATTTTCCCATGGGCCCCAGGTCTGGAGACCTGGCTGATTTTCCTTGCATTTGTAAACAAGCACATATCTACATGTTATTTTCCTTTTTTTAATCGTTCTAAAATAGTTAAGTTTCATCAAAGCGGTTCTGAAATGCTCACAACAGAAGAAATATATGAGGTCAAGTGGGTCCAAAAGTCGATAGTTCCTATTTTGAACACCCTTGTTAATGATAAATTAAACCTGTTTTTAATATAGCTACAAGGAAATTGCATAGGATGGCATTTTTTGGGGAACATTCAACCCTGTCATTTGTTGTTTTGGCTATTATGAACTATTTACATCTTTGTTATTATTGACCAATATTGTTGCTGTTTGAATCCCACATCTTTTACGGTGTATCAGCTCTTCAGGTTTTTTGTTTTGTTTTTAAAAAGGGGGAAAATTGGTGATTATTTTCGGTTAAGAAACTGAAAATCCTGTTGATCCCAACCAATAATAGAGGATTAAAAATATGGTGTCAGTTCATTGATTAGTTGTTGAATCCACTATTATTTGTCACATTCAATAAGTCACATAAAGGTATGGGTTTTTTTTTTGCCTTGTTTTTATTTTATTTATGCCATTAAATAATAATAATAATAAAAATAATATTCAGGGTTCGTACACCTTGTTCATGGCCAAATTCAAGCACTTCGTAAGGGTTTTCTAAGACAATCTTTCAATTTATCAAGTACCATATAAAAAATACGGTGTGAATCAGTTCCAATTTTTCTATTAGCGTTAAAAGAAGAAATCCAGCACTGATCTGAGGAATGGGAGCCTAAACCTTAGTTTCGAAATCTTACTGTAGTACCAGCCTTATTTCGGTTTAAAAAACTAATTTGCAGCCCAAACCCTAGCCCTACAACTAACCCTAGCTGTAACCCTCAACCTTCTAAACCCTCTAAACCTTACATTCAGTTTAGAACCCTAAAACGGAGCTCAAATCCTAGTTCCTATCCCTAGTTCCTAACCCTAAGCCTAGTTGCAAACGTAGCCCTGACATTATTTCAGAACCTTAAATTCAGTATAATGCCCTGATTAGGAGCCTAAAGTTGAGTTTCTAATCGTAGCGCCAATCCTATTTTTGGAACCAAAAAATACGCTTAAAACCCTTATTTAAAGCCTAAACCCTTGCTCCTAAGCCATTTCCCACACCTAACCTCAGAAGTATGGCAACAATTTCAAGCACTTACAAGCGCGTCACCTTTTAATGCAAGTATTTTTTAAACCTTGAAAACAAAACATTAAAATTTAAGCATTTTCAAGGATTTCAAGAACCCGTACAAACCCTGATTATAACTAAAACAAATAGTTACCTGTACCTGCTGCACTGCCCCTCATCCGCTTCCTCTTTTTCCCCTACACAAGAAAAAAAGGACATCAACAAATACAAAGAATCAATCCCATTCGGTGTACGGTAGTTACACGAAATTCCGGACACACATAGTTGTCACACATTGACCAGTTGGGATACAACTGGGCATGGCGCCGCCTCTCCACATCTGCCTCCTCGTAGTATTTGGCCTGGTCTTGTTGCGGTAGCGAGTTCCACTGCGGACACATATCGGCAGACTTTCAAAACAAACGTTTATGCTTCTCGTTATTTTAGTCTCTTAGATGAATTAAACGTGTTTCAAAATTATTTTGTACAAGGTTCATACACCTTTTTTTCATGGCCAAATTCAAGCACTTTCTAAGGACTATCAATGCCAATCCTTCAATTACTCAAGTACCATAAAACAAATCCAGTGTGAATCATGTATTTTGCAGAGCCACAGAAATATATGCGATTTAAATATACCATTTTTAATCTAGAGTGTGCATTCATCAAGAAATAAGATTTTTAGATCTTGAGTAAATCGCAGACATATATGTTTTCCCCATATAGATGTTGGGTAAAATATAGCTTGAATTATCAGGAAGTATTTCCTGTTACAATTTACCACTGGGAAACTTTTAATTGTTTTGAATTGCCCATAATGTCCACAATTCATACGTAATCCTTGCACTAATACACGTTTCATAGTGACCCGTCTTCTTGGGAGCAACTTTTGACGCTTCATTGGATGCAATACACACCAATCCCAGCTGCCGTTAATCTCGAGGGAAGTGAAAATACAATGGCAATGCAAAGCCACCAGAGAGCAGTGTTGGTGTCATTTTTAAGCAGATTTGTCGAGAAACAATGCAACATTTTCAAGAATTTATACACACTTCACCCAAAACCAAATCACTTTTTAATCCTTGGAAACACAATATTGAAATTCGAGCATTTTCAAGGATTTCAAACACCCAGACCAACCCTGCAATTAACATGTGATTACTAAAACAGATTTTATACAGGGTTTGTACACCTTTTTCATGGCCAAATTAAAGATTTTTTTCAGGACTTTCAACACCAACTTCCCAATTTCTCCAGTACCATTAAAAGAAGAAATGCGGTGTGAATTATGTACAGTATTTTGCAGAGTGACAAAAATATCTGCTATTGACATATGCGGTGTTTTATCTTCCATGTGGGTTTATCAACAAAATGTGAACTTTGGATCTTGAGAAAATTCGAATATAACACACTGCTCCTTTAAAAAACTTCTAAACATGATAAGGAGGAACATAAGTGCTTGAAAACTTTCTTGCAAGTGTCAGCTGATTAAGAATAGCTCCAAATGAAAAATGTATAAAAAATTAAATGAAATACATGTATGGTTACCGTATTTTCACACCCATTAGACGCACTGTTTTAAAGGGCGCATTTTCCTAAGTTCAAATTGTTTTTTGTCAGCTCATATGGCGCACTGGCCTATTAGATGCGACTCTCACCCGACCGCCTTTAATACAAAAAAATCAAAAAAAAAAAAAAAAAAAACGGAAATAAACTGAGTTTGATTGGGATTTATTAAGTATATATCAAAAAGTAAAACGCCAGAAAACAACAATATAGGAAAAAAAACAAAAATAAAATAAATAAATAAACAGTTTGGATTTAAATTTTTACACAAAGTCCCCGTCGGACATGAAAAGCTGCGCCAAAGCTTTCGTGGCGTGTGGCCCTTCAGAAATTATGCCGGCTTTTGAAAACGATCGAACGACAGTGAACAGAAACGCGAGCAAACGCGTCCACGATCCATTCACAAATTGTGGCGTAACCCGCCCGGCGCTTCTCCCACTCTTTGTGAAACAGTGCACCCCCTCAGTCATCCATCGCTCCCACGCCGCACCTTGAACATCCGGTGTTGTTCCAAAAATTGTTCCCCTAGCGGAAGCGCACACGGAGTCTGATTATTCAAGTAGTATACAATTTATTAGCGTGTTACGTCTTGTTTGATGATGACAAGAAATCTGTTGATAATTTGACAGTTCGTTGGTATGGTAGAGGGTATAACATTTTCAAAACCAGTGATATTGGGAAGAAAAGGCAGAGTAAAGATGCCACTTGCTCAAATGTGCATCACCGTTTTATTCAATTCTCAACAAATGAGAGGCGTAGTACCGTAATTCTAGCTAAGTGATTTCTATACATTGTGAATTACCGTATTTTCACGACTATAAGGCACACCTAAAAGCCTTTTTTTTTTTTTTTCCCAAAAGCTGACCGTGCCCCTTATAATACATAGCGCCTTATATATGGATCAATATTAAGTCACTAGGTCTTGCAACTAAGGCAAGCAGCCGCCGAATAGATTTTGCCCTGTAGGCGAATAAGTTCGCAGTGTATGCTGGGATATATACATACCGGCGTTTCATTTCCTAACCAATGTGTCAATCATCATTTGAATCGGTCACTATTGGCTTAAGTTATTCGGGGGTAAAGGAGGTGGGTCCTTTTAAGCATTTACAGGCTCTCATAGGCTAAAGCGGGGCAAAACAAAGCCTGCAATTGGCCGAAAAAGATGTGAATCACATGTTTGGTTGCTCTACGGCCTGGAGAAAACATTTTTACTAATGTAGTCTGTATTTGTAAACAGAAATTCTGGGGCTAAACAGACAGCCAGCAACAAGCAACGTCCATTGATACTGATGCTTCCTAGCTGATTTTTTCTTCTATTTGTCGGGATTAACGCGTGTTTTGGAGTGTGTAAATATTTTGCACGGTTGGATTTAGCACAGTCACGGATGTAAGAGGACCATGGTTGCGTATTATTATTGAACGTAATGGCTGCAAGGGGACTTTGGTGAGCTACCCCGGCTTTATATTTTCCCAGTATCTAGTTTCAGACTGATCTTGTTTCTGTGACGTGTCTAATTAAGTTCAATTCAATTCGAAGTGTTTATTGTCATATGCACAGTAAAGAACCACGTTTCCCTGAACAATGTAATTCTTACTTTGCTGTCCACACAGTTGTCACCAAAATAAAATAGAAACTAAGAAATGGTTGGCATTTCTTGAAATCCCAAGAGTTTAACCCTGATATGTGGAATGATGCATTTGAGTGGTGACATCGTACAGAAACCGTGTCTGTACGTATCTGAGACACATAATTGCTTCTTTGCGAGCCGTCAGAATGTTAAGGGGTTAAAAATTTGACTGAACTATCTGACTGTTTTGTTGATCACTGTAGCGCCTTAGAGTGCGGTGCACCTTATGTATGGAAAATATATGACAAAAAACTATTTTTGGGGGTGAGCCTTAATGTCGTGAAAATACGGTACTGTTCTATCACGATCCTAACAAATGCGTGATGAAATGTTTTTGTGACATTTTCGATAAAACATTCCTAAAAAGTGAGATAAAAGTAAGATACGAAGTGGTTTTATGGTTTTAGTGACACAGCGGCGGGGAAACAATGCACAACACAGGTTCACACCAATGTCCAGCGGTTTAAGCTCCTCTGTCAGTTCCCCCCAGGATGATCGCAAGAAGAGGGTTCATTTGCTTCACTATTTTTTCACATCAGCAGTCAGATGGGCACGCATAGTCACAAATCAAGAGCAATGGGGCGGCATGACAGAAAACACCTGGTCTTCTAACATAAGCATCCCTCTGCCATTCTTTCATCACGCCTTTGTCCATACAGCCCTTTTCATTTGCTTATTTGTGTACGAAAGCGGCAAGCTCCACGATTCAAACGATAGCAGCAAAGCCCATGATTCAATCGATGGCGGCGATGCTCACAATTCAAATTTTCATTGGGAATCTCATACTGCTGTGTGATAGGGTGCAGCTCACATTGAATGAAATCTGAGACTTTTGTGTGTTCTTTATGGACGTGAAACTACAGTATATTATTTTACAATATAAATGTTAAAGAGTAGTTGGGATTAGAAAGTTACGCATGAAAAAAAGAAGCAAGAAAAAGTGAACACTTACCATTTCCCCGAGGATAACGTTTACTGATGCACTATCTTTCTTATCCAGTTTTCCCATAAGAGATTTGCGATGCTTCCTTGCAAACACCATGAAGGCGTTTGGCGGCTTCTTTATGTACTGTTGCTCCACCTCATCATCGGCATCTCTTCTATCAAACAGGGAAAACAAGATTTTTGTTGTTGTCGAGAACATATTGCTTTCGTTCAAGTCCATCGAAGGGTTCTTCTGTGTGTTTCAGACAAGTTATAATATTTGGAGTGATTTTATAGGCTTTGCTAGACAATTTCGCTTGCCAAGAATGCTATTTTCCCCCCAGTTAATAAAAATGGACTAAAACACTTGTAATCTGGTCGAGTTCTCATTAACTTTTCTGTGAAAAACGATAGAGTTCATATTTTTTTATAAACAATAACATTTACGAATCATTTGTGTGATTTATCCTTCAGCTAAACTTGTTACTGTGACAGGCCTAGTTAGTGTTCCTCATCCATTTTTATAGCCACTCATTTCTCTGAATACATCTCAAAGTGCACTGTCTGTAAAAAATGTTAGAGAAAATGTTTTAAATGTATTAAATTTGAATAAAATTGCTACCTTTATATTCAACAAAACATTAAAAATAATTGCATTATTTTTTTTTAATTAAAAATCAATTGTCAGTCTGACAATGTAGACTAAATTTAGGTTTTGTTTTAAAAGAAAAGGCAAAAAAACACATAAAACGAGCAATATTTTGCCAGTAAAGCATTTTTAGGTTAATTTACTTATTTCTAGCACAAGCTCTAACATCATACATATTTCTAGACAACAGCGCCAGGGCAACTATACTGTGGAGAGTAGTGCCAGATTGCAAAACAGACATGTGTTTTTGTGTTGTAGTTATTGGTGGTTGCCGCTTTAATGGACCAAATTGCGTTAGCTTATTATCATTCCTCGAGGATTAAAGGAACATTCAGCAACCTGACATCGATGTTGATAATACGGAAATAGAAGTCTAGCGTTTTGATTATAACTTCCACTGCAGTTCAATTTGGATGTAGAGATTCAGAACTTGATTTGTGGTTGAAAAAGTTTAAATATCTTGAGTACATAGTAAATATTTTATAAAGTACTATAAAACCTTCCGATTTGCTCCTGTTATGTATCATATGTATAATGTTGGCAAAAAAGATGGACTAATTTCTCTCTAAGGGCATCATAAATGTTTCAAGGCCTCACAGCGGTGTTTTGTATTTAGAGTGCGTGCGTTTTTCAGCTCGCAGTTTCCTCGATGCCTTACTGTTGTAGAGCAAATAAGCCCAGCACAAAATTGACTTCAAAGTAACTCAGAACCTTGGAATGGATGAAACGAATGTGTCGTTTTGTGCTACTTTCAGCGGTCAAAAACTCTCCACCACCACCTCCTTTTTTTCACATCTTTAATTATCTGTGTTAATAAATGGTGTGATTATTTCCATCAGCCGGTTCATCGATTCAATTTTCTTGGAATTTGAATTTATATCAGAACTCAAAGAACTCAAGTAATAACAATTTATTTTTTATCAGTGTAGGAATTTCTATCATCCTTCAGAGAAAAAAACGATTTATGGTAGAGCACAAGCAACACCTAGAGGCAGATTAGTCTACTGATTGCAGTAAAGAATAAATAGTTTCAAACCTAATATTGAAGCTAGAAAAATTCCTACGCCGTAGTTAAAGCCAGTGTTAAAAATGTAGCAAAGAAGTAGCGGCAATCCAAAATTTACGAGACTCAGTAAATACAAACTATTTTTCAGGTTATATGTTGCTACAACCTTGCAGCACGCTACCATCTCAAGTTTTTCCTTTTTCAGTTCTTATACTCTATATCCAAGTTACTTACAAGAACATACTAGGAGTTAGACTCGGGTTCCCCTGCATCATCATCGCTGTGCCACCCATCTGGAAAAAAAAAAGAAAAACAAGCTATGAATCACCAAGCCAAATATGAATATTCAAGTTTTTCTCCTGCAAGAAAGTGCAGTCTCGTGAAATTACCATTTGTGGAGGAGTGGCAGAAAAATTTACTGACGTTGATGGGACAAAGTTTTGCATGTGCCACCAATACGGCACCTGCTGTAAAGAAGACATAAAGGAGAGTTGTTTTTTAACTTATATGGGGACAAAACCGGTGACAAAACAGAGTCAATAGAAATTATAGTCACAGATGAGACGGGAGCTTTACATGTGAACAAGTTTACTACAATAAACAAACTCAAGTTGGAGCTGTGAATAAAAATATGCTTGCCTCGATTGTCGTACTGCTTTGAAATTAAAAAAAAGGAAAAAAGAAAGAGTTTTAGCAGTGAACGGGCAATAATATGAGATAACTACCAGGAAGGGCCTACGGAAGCTGAGAAAATACTACAAATTACATGATTCTTAAGGAAATACAAATGTCATGCCAGTCTCTCATTGCACTCATACAGTTTATTTGCACCTGAAACATGGCGTCTTTTTGCCTTTACAAGGGCATCAGCATCAGGAGACAAATCCCGATTAGCAGCAAATTTAATAATGTAATTCAGGTGTTTGTTAACCTTAGGCAATACTTTTTTTATCATTGTGAATCAGAAAAATCACTTGCTGACAAGTAGTCCCAAACGTAGGTAGATCTTAGCCCGAGCTGAAAATACTCTTCCTTGTGCCGAGTCTTCACAAATGAAATACGAAAAATCTCATTTTTGCTCATTTTATGGATTATTTTTGTTATTTTTCTTGTTTTCCTTCTTTTTCTAAATTTATTTTCCTTTGTTTTATTTTTCTCCTTTTTCTTTTCTTTTTTCCCATTTCTTCTGGCTTTTTCCTCGTTGACTTTATTCCTATCCATATTTTTATCATATACCTCCTGTCCCACATTCTTCTTTCATTTCTTTCCATTTTTTATTTTTATCTTTTCTCTTTCTTCGCAAAAAAACTTGTCAAAGCGAAGGAAAATAATAATGTCTTTTGGTCACTTTGAGTCTCCGTAATTTGTATTCTTCCTTGTGCATTTTAGCACTCGTTTATGTTTGCGCAACACCATACACATGTCATGGACAAATATTACACGATGTACCCAGGGCTCGTACACCTTTTTCATGGCCAAATCAACCTCCAAAGCCAATTTTCCAATTTTTCCAGTCAGTACTGTTAAAAGAAAAAAATCTGGTGTGAATTATGCATTTTGTAGAGCAACAAATATACTTTTTCTGTGATTTACATGCAATTTTAAATCCTGCGTGTGCATTGATCGAAATATATGATTTTAGATCTTGGGTAAAACCAAAATACATTTGTTTTTGAGGTAAATCTCTCCCGAAGCAAGAAATTGTTCCCATTAGGGAAACGCTACCTTGTTTTTTTGCATGGTCCATAATTGATCCATAAACCTTGCAGCAATACACATTTCATAGTCCCCGGTTTAGCTGAAGCATGCACCTGTCCTCTTGGGCGCGGCCCGATGGTTCAGATGATGCTTCATAGGACAACGCTATACAAACTAATGCCAGCAGTCGTTAATCACGACGAAAGAAATGCAATGGCAATGCAAAGCCATCGGAAAGCAGTACAGCGTCAGTTTTAAGCAGAAACATGGCAATCATTCCAAGCATTTCACTCAGAATTCAAGCGCTTTACAATTATATTCAAGCAACCCCTTTACCTTAAAATATGTCTAAGAATGCACTCACAGATGCATCCCTGTCAAGTAAAACCGAACTAAATGGTAGCATGCGTGCTTACCTGGCCGTGACTGTAAAATCCAGGAGCGCTATTCACGTAAAGAGGGGGCATGACCTGCTGAGCTCCGTTGAAAATATCCTGGCTGGGGACAGTCGGACCTTGCTCCGGATAGCGAGTTAAGGCCTGGTAGTTAAATCTCACCTCTCTCGGATCACAACTTGACCACATTTGCTCCATTTCGCTGCATAGGTTGTTGCTATTTTCTTGCAGCAAGTTAGCATCTCAATGTCAGGTCACCTGAGTCGCGTAAAGTGCCCAGATGGGATGACGGAATTGACACAGTTTTGTATGCCGTAACATCAACTTTCGTATAAATAAAACGTTTTCCGTGATACGTCCCATTACACACACGTTTAAACTGTAAATAATCACGTAATGCAATTATGACGTCCTGCTTGTTGGGCGTCAGGGTTTCACTATGTACGGAGAGCCACTGCGACTCCGAGCTTCAACTCGAAAGTGCTGCCTGGACATAATCGGTTTATTTTTTATTTATTTTGTCATACAAAAAATGTATTATTACTACGATATTTGTAGAGAGAGCGATGGTGATATTTTTTAAATATGTTGTGTATTTTGTAGGGTAAAACAAGAACTTCTGAACGTAGCGAAAGTGTTCCGCGTCCGATAATCACTGTTTACGAATCCCTCAAGATTTTTATACGTTCACTAATAACGACGTTTAAAAATAACAGCAATATTTTAGTTTTAGCTAATAATCGATTAATGATCAACCAATCTTTGTCTTGGGGTTGTTTTTTAAATAGAGGTTCTCGTAAGAGTTTTGGGAATGGTGTAAGAAGTTGGTTCTTATACTGGGAACAAACCGCGGCCCGCAGGCTACAGACGGCCCCTTAGCCTTTTTAATCCGGCCCGCAAAAGAGAATGGTTAACGAAACATACCTGTCAAGCTCCAGGGCTTCATTCCCTTACAAACTGTCGTATTTTCCCTTAAAAAATACAAAATAATCTTACACCATATATTTTTTTCAAACGTGTTTATGTAGTTTAAAATGTTATAGTGTACATGTGTTTCGTTATATCATATTTATTGTTAATTAACATTTGGTTGCTAGATCCTGATTTGCTCGACAAGAATGAGTTTTATTATAAAAAAAAGTTCAAAAATTAAGTAGCTTGGACGTTCACTGTAGAAGGAAAAGATACGTGGAAATATAATTAAGTAGAATAATACATTTTCTTATTCGAATTATTAATTCATTTTCTGCATTAAATTATTGTTGTTAATATACTGATTAAAGGGATAATCACAAACCTGTCTTTTCTCATTTTCTCATTTCATACTTCCTTTTTTTCTTAACTTCTTTATACAACAATAATGATTCATAATTTAATGCATCAAAGCAAGTTGAGCCGAAAAGCCAGTTCTGTAAAAGAATACAGACTTTCTTTCACTACATCAAACCGCTCGCTTCGTTTGCAACGAAAAAAACGATACCGAGATAGAGGCTACCGCTGCAAACTTGATTGACTTGATTGATTTGCCGCTTCGTGATAGTCTGTGTATACCGGATGGAACCCATAATTGACAAATTTGCGTTTTTCCGTACAGATTTTCTTGTACGCCATACACGTCTTAAAATGCTTAATAAACGTACAGGTTGACAGGTATGAAAAAATAATTTTAGTTTTGTTGCCGCTCAAGTCCCTAGCCTCCATGTAAGTCCTTACCTCATGGGAAAAAAATGTGAAGCATTTTTCTATAACTGCTATTTTAACATGTATCAAATACTTAATTGAATTTCATAGAAAAAATGAGCTAGTTCTTATTTATTGAAACAGTATTGTATGCGATTACACTTTCATATGAATAAAATGTCTACCGAGACACATCCCAGATTGTTAATGAATGTATTCAGTCTACAAAGATTAGACACTAGTCATTGGCATACTGTATATTTATTGGACAACACCAAGACATTTAATACTGGCACAAAACACATTATTTTTTTCTTTTCTGGCCTCAGGCATACCATTAACATGATCAGTAGTAGAATACAAAGTGATGTACAAACTCAAGGCCCTATTTTTCCTTTGATTGTTCAGGGAACTGGCTTGATTTAATAGCACATTTTTGTTTCCTGTCTTGAATGGATAAACAGATTAATCCTGGTGAAGCAAACACTTGTCGTTATAGTTACTGGTTTACACACAACTGGCTTACCCTTATCCTTCACTCTATAGCAGACAACATACAGCAAATGCTATCACAGGGCAGGTTGGGGAGGAGAGAGTGTGCTAGGTTGGGGCGACTGTGCGACTGTGATAGGCGGTTTGTCTGTAAACAGTTGGGTGGGCGCGCAAGTTAATGTGTCCACTCAAAACAAACTGCAAAGCACGGACAGCAACAGCTAGTATTTTAGCAGATAGTCACATTGAAAAGTCAGAAGAGCGCAAAGGAAAGCTGATCACCACCAGCTGCTCCTTGGATTGTTATCGGGTCCGGGAAGAGACTGAGGCTGCGTCAGTCTCAAAAGTAGGGCAGTAGGTCCGGCCCGCTTCTGCGGCTACGTAACAACTCTACCATGCCTGTTTCTCACCAACGTCAGATCCATTACCCATGAAACATATGACCTGGAGCTACAACACGTAGGACACGGCTACATTTAGGACTTTTATTTTAATCATCACAAAGACATGGCTCAATCCAAGGATTCCAATGCTAGCGTGCAGCTATCCGTCCGCTCTTTAAGTGACATTTTTACACTGAAAGGACAAGCCCTCCAATTTTGTGATACTAGCATATAATGACAACTGCAAATCCGTGTTCTGTATTTTTATTTGTAGTTCCATAGTTATTATAAATAACTTGGTGTGTTTTGACCGTCATTGGACTTGTTGGTACGCAACCTCACGAAAAACGAGGGATTACTGTAATCGTTATTCCAATCATGAAAACAGGAAACAAAGATGTAATCCCAAATTCAGGAATCAATGAATTTGTACCAAGAGCACATTAAGAAACAACTCATTTTGATAGGTTACAGGCCACACATACAATAAAATAAGGCACCAGATTTAAAAATCGTGAATAAATTGTTTCTATATAGCATGACTAAACGTGAACTGTGATGATGATACACTCCAGTGAGAAGTATAGGCACAAAACTGAATGTGTATTTCTATTATTGTGCTAGTGAGTATTGTGCATTGTAGCAATAGAGATTGACTTCAAGACCGGGTTAACTATGATGGCAATTTTCACAATAGCAACATAAATGTAAATTGATATTTAAAATTATGTTTTGTAATTATAAATATCAGGAAAATTGGCTTGGCTTTAAATTTAGTTTATCCATCCAGTACAATTATATGATATATATAAAATGCTGAATTAAAATGTAGATTTTTTTTTCATTTACAGTTAACTAAATTCTACAGTATTAGACCTAGTAGAAAGCTTGACTACGCATGGATTGATTACTGATTTGACAATTTACTAAAGTTTTCCAAGGTCAAAATTCAATCACCACTAATGGTGCCACTCTTTATAGTTCATTGCTCCCAATTAAATGCCAACAAATAAACACATAAACCATGTAATACCTAAATTGAATGAATAAATGCAATTTTGTCATATATTTCTGCATTTTGTCATATATTTCAGTCTTTATTGTGTCACTTTGTTGAGTATTTTGTCATTCATTTTGTCACAAGAGAAGTAGCATGTTAAGGAAGAATAATGTAAATAAGTACGCATGGATTAGTGGCAGATGGACGAATGGTTAAGAGAGCATTGATGGATTACGTGTTGATTAGTAGGAAGGTGTGTGGGAGATTATTGGATGTGAATGTGTAATGACTGACCACCATCTAGTGGAGGCAAAATTGAGAGTGGTAAGTGGCAAGAGTTATGGGAAGAAAGTGAATGCAAGAGAAAAGTGTAGATCAGTGAGTTGAAGAAGGGAAAGAAGCAGGACGAGCATGAGAGAAGAGTGAGGGAGTGTCTTGAGATGGTGAGAGATCTGTAGAGGGAGTGGAAGAAGAGTGGGAATGTCTGAAGCGCAGCGCAGTTGAGGTATGTGGAAGGTGCAGGGTTGGAGGTGTAAGAAAGGGTAGTGAGTGGTGGAATGAGAATGTGAGAGCAGAAGTTTTGGAAAAGAGAAAGGCATTTGTAGAACTGTTGCAGAGTGATGATCAGGAAGTAAACGATGTGTAGAATGAAACATTTTTGTGTAAAGCGAGTGGTAAGATGCAAAAAAGGCAGTGAATGATAGATGGAAGAGGAAGTTGTCTGAGAGTTTTGAGGAGGATAATGGGATGTTTTGGTAGGAAGTGGACAGGGTATGGAAGGGGGAGACAGGTCAGGTGAAGAATGTGAAAGATCAGAATAGCATTATGTTGGCAGAAGGGCAAGAGGTGTGTGAAAGATGGGCTGAGTGAAAAGACCTGGTGTGGTGAGAGTGCTTGCTGAGAAGGTTGATGAAAATGTTCTGAGATGGTTTGGACATATGGAAAGAAAGCATGTAGGCCGTTTGACTAAAAGAGTATGTAATGTGGAAGTGGTTGAAATTAGAATGACAGGAACGCCAAATACGGTTGGATGGATGGGGTGATACGTGCTCTGTATGTAAGGTCGGTTAGTCTAATGAATGCAAGAACGTGTGTGTTAGAGATTGAAGTGAATGGCAAAGGATAGCTAAAAATGACTGATATGGACGCATACGATGAGCGGGGGGCAAACCAGTGTATTTAGTCGAGCCTATCTACTGATGAAGGGTTGCATGGCACAGCTATTCACCCCTCGTTGTGCTGTGGGCTTAATGTTCAGTTTCAGGTTGGGAAGAGCAAAGGGCAATGAATGTTTTTGTGAATGTGTGTGTGTTCTGGACTCTAGCCACCTCTCACTAGGGGGATATGGCTTAGGCAGGTAGGTAGGTAGGTTGATTTTGTCACAACAAAATGGTATTCAAATTAGGAGTCGGGTCAAACTGGCTGAGCTTAATGTGTTCATCAACGATAAACAAATAGGTGAAATAATATTATAATACAATAATATTTTGATGAGGAAAAAAACATGAAATATTTAAAATATGACAAAATACACAACAAATAAAAGCCAACATAAATTATGACAATATGAATGAAAAAAATGCATAAGTAAATGAATACATGCCATGAATGTCATATATGTAGGTATTACATAATTTATTTATGTGTTAATTTAATTTCAAGGCATTCAGTTGTAGATATTTATTTTAACATTTATCTGTACACCAGTCCTGCATTTTGCTTTAATAACTGTGCTTTGGGTGAAATACAGCTTTAGTCCACTTCAAATGTTCTATGAAGCTTATTTTAGAGCTGCAGTTTTTTTTTTATTATATACTTGTTTCATTGTTATATTTTCAACAGAATCAGTGGCCTGTGCCTAAAATCAACTCGGAGTAAGTTTCAGTTGCATTTCAAATGAAAAAGCAAGTAGGGTAATTAAAACATATTTTATCGAGAAATGAGATTGAGATTTGGTGATCCAACTCCTTTTTTCACTCTGACATTATTTTATGGTCCATGTTCAAGACGGCATTACAACACTGTTTCAACTTACATACAAAACAATTGATCACTGCGATATTCAAGGATTTGGCATATATTTTGAACCACCTTTTGAATTCCTGGAAATGATCAAAGTATGGCACAAATTCCCTTATTTTTTCCAAACTTTGAAAAAAACAATTGAGGTGTGTGAGCCGTTTTTTTACTTTTGACACAAATACTACCATTTATAAGTTGGGGTCTTTAGAAATGTCCAAACTTTGTAAAGAAAATCCATTTTTTTCGATGAAGATGGTGTTCTAATGGAACATAGTGTTTGCGAATTGCTTTCGAAGGCTAACAGATAGGAAAACCCTTTTGCAATTATGTAAGCACAGCTGAAAAACAGTTTAACAGGTTGGAAAAGCTATAAAACTGACCTTCCTTTGAGCTAGTCAAATGTCTGGAGCGTCACATTTGTGGGAGTGATTCAACTTTTGGAATGGCCAGAAAATGAAAACTTGCATGTTAAACTCAATAGTTTATCCTTGATCTAAGAAATGAAGGTTATTCCATGTGAGGAATTGCCCAAAAACTAAAGGTCTCCTACAACGGCGTGTACTACTCCCTTCAGAGAACGGCACATGCAGGCTCTTACCGAAGTAGACAGAAGTGGCGAGATGACAAGTACATTTGAGTGTCCAGTTTGAGAAATAGACGTCTTACAGGTCCTCAACCAGCAGCTTTGTTAAATAATAGCCGCTAAACACTAGTGTTAAAATCTGCAGTGACTGTAAGAGGGCAACTCCGAGATACTGGCCTTCAAAGCAGAGCGGCAAAAAAAAGTTACAGTGCATCCGGAAAGTATTCACAGCGCTTCACTTTTTCCACATTTTGTTATGCTACAGCCTCATTCCAAATTGTATTAATTTAATCTTTTATCTCAAAATTCTACACAAAATACTCCATTATGACAATGTGAAAAAGTCTTTTTTTTTTTTACTTTTTTGAATTTATTAAAAATAGAAAACTAAGAAATCACATTTACATAATTATTCATAGCCTTTACCATGAAGCTCAAAATTGAGCTCAGGTGCATCTTTTTTCCACTGATCATCCTTGAGATCTTTCTACAGCTTAATTGGAGTCCACCTGCAGTAAATTCAGTTGATTGGACATGATTTGGAAAGGCACACACCTGTCTATATAAGGTGCCACAGTTAAGTGTGCATGTCAGAGCACAAACACCAAGCATGAAGTCAAAAAGACTGTCTGTAGACCTGCGAGACAGGATTGTCTTGAGGCACAAATCTGGGGAAGGATACAGAAAAATTTCTGCTGCTTTGAAGGCCCCAATGAGCACAGTGGCCTCCATTATTCGTAAATGGAAGACATTTGGAACCACCAGGACTCTTCCTAGAGCTGGCCGGCCTTCTAAACAGAGCGATCGGGGAATAAGGGCCTTAGTCAGGGAGGTGACCAAGAACCCGACGGTCACTCTGTCAGAGCTCCAGCGTTCCTCTGGGGAGAGAGGAGAGCCTTCCAGAAGGACAACCATCTCTGCAGCAACCCACCAATCAGGCCTGTATGTTAGAGTGGCCAGACGAAAGCCACTCCTTAGTAAAAGGAACATGGAAGGCTGTCTGGAATTTGCCAAAAAGCACCTGAATGACTCTCAGACCATGAGAAACAAAATTCTCTGGTCTGATAAGACAAAGATTGAACTCTTTGGTGTGAATGCCAGGTGCCATGTTTGGAGGAAACCAGGCACCGCTCATCACCAGGCCAATACCATCTCTACAGTGAAGCATGGTGGTGGCAGCATCATGCTGTGGGGATGTTTTTCAGCAGCGGGAACTGGCAGACTAGTCAGGATAGAAGGAAAAATGAATGCAGCAATATATATGAAAACCTGGATGAAAACCTGCTCCAGAGCGCTCTTGACCTCAGGCTGGGGTGAAGGTTCATTTTTTAGCAGGACAACGACCAAAAGCACACAGCCAAGATCTCAAAAGATTGGCTTCAGAACCACTCCGCGAATGTCCTGGAGTGGCCCAGCCAGAGTCCAGACTTGAATCTGATCGAACATCTCTGGAGAGATCTGAAAATGGTTGTGCACAAACGTCTCCCATCCAACCTGATTGAGCTTGAGACTTATTGCAAAGAAGAATGGGCAAAACTGCCTAAAGATAGGTGTGCTAAACTTGTGGAATCATATTAAAAAAGACTTGAGGCTGTATTTGCTGCCAAAGGTGAATCAACAAAGTATTAAGCAAAGGCTGTGAATACTTATGTAAATGTGATTTCTCAGTTTTCTATTTTTAATAAATTCAAAAAAAGTTAAAAAAAGACTTTTTCACATTGTCATAATGGAGTATTTTGTGTAGAAATTTGAGATAAGAGATTAAAGTAATACAATTTGAAATGAGGCTGTAACATAACAAAATGTGGAAAAAGTGAAGCGCTGTGAATACTTTCCGGATGCACTGTATATCCGAGTCTGGCCAATAAAAGGAAGCAATCAAAACGGCAAAAAGAACACAGTCATTGAACAACTCATTTGAATAAAAGTGTGACTTTTTCATGGAAAACACAAAATTGTCTGGATGACCCTAAACCTTTGAACGGTAGTGTAATTCCCCCTTTTTGTGTTTACATCATAATAAGCACATCATAAATAATGCTGGAAAACTAATCTAATAAATTAATAGAAAAAGGGATCCATTTCAATCAAACTGGTCTCAGTGCTTACTCAGTTCATTCTTCACAATGCAGCTAGAGGAGCGCTTCAGTGTAGTTCTCTAAAGGTCCACACAGCCCCAAAGCTGTGGGCTTTGTTCCCATCATGAGAATGGGGTCTTGGCAGGTCTCTAGGTTAACGGTCCCCATCTTCTTGGCGTCCCTTCAATTCAGCTGCTCTTTTGCGGTCCAACATGTAGAGTGGGCCAAATTCCACAAAGAAACTAAACAAAGGCGAGTTTGGAATTCAGTTAAAACGCACATTTCTCATTGATATCATAACCAGTGTTGGGAGTATTATGTTGCAAAGTACAGTAGTCTCTCGGTTATTTGGGTCAAGGGGAGGTACAATTACCCGCGAAACGTGAAAATCCGTGAAGTAGAAACCTTTATTTAATTATAACTCAAGAACAAACCCAATTTACAGGGTCAAGTATTTTTTCAACAAATAAAAGCACTGTACTTTATGAAAGTTTTTTTTTACAGATAACTTATGTACTGTAAAATTATTATTAACATAATATTGCTGTTTTATTGAACAACTTCATGAATTAAAAACCACATCCACATCATTTAACTTGATACTGTGCTGCCATCATGTGGTTGTTATGGGGAACTGTAATTACTTTCTGCTTCGCTCCTACACAAACCAAAGTTTTTGAGCAGGTTTAGCAGGTGGAGAGGTCAAACCTTGTTTGCAGCAGAATTTTTTTTTTTCTGCAGAACACAATGCACGATGAAAACATGCTAATCAGTAAACCAGCGATAACCGAATTTTGAAAAAGCTAGGTGTCTCTGCAACATGGTCCTGGAACACAATTACATTTCCCTGTAACGAGTGCTGTAAGACCATACTTATTCATAAAAATGCGTAACTGAAATGTCGCAACTACATGGTGCGTTAGTTCATATATTTAAATGCCAACTCATTAGTGCCCGACACCCTCGTTCAGAATCAATTAATAAACCTTTAGTTCGCCAGCATCACACTGCTAATCATGTTGTCAAAGGGGAGTTAGTAAGTTTATACGGCCCTACAAATACAGTTAAGGTGGCACGATCTCAAGCCCAGAGTCCAAAAATATTTTCCAACTGATATTCTCTTTTCCCTAAAAACTTTCATCTCAGCTGCATTTACAACTATAAAATCATATCCACAAATCAGAGGGTTCAGCTAGTAAGTGCATATTTGGTTGTGTGTCACCAGTAGTGAATGGTGGGCAGCGAGTGGAGATGGACACCTTGGCCTACACAGGAACAATAAACTATGGGAAATCAATGGGGCAAACATGAACACAGAATTAACGCTAAACGTGTCCTGAATTTGGGTCTTTTTATTTGTGAAACTATTTTCACAATTGACCGTGTCTGAAAAAAAAAAACGTTTTGGACAGTACTCAGCAATAGAGAAAATCTCCGGGTGGTTTAAACCCCCGAGAGGATATGGATATAGAGTGTCTCGGCTAAGTGTTGGCTTGCCAGCTCTCAAGATTACACAGGAAATATAAAGGCTTCCCAATTACACAGGTTACTGCACACGTTTCTTTTTCTTTTGTTATGTGGCCATGTTTTCAGCAGGTTTAGGTGGTCAGCTTCAATGCAAATTAATTTTTAACTAGACGCGCTATTTTGGGGTGTCAGTAATCCGAGGGGTAACTGTATTAACTTTTTAAATGAAGTAACTACTAACTGTAACTAATTACTTTTTTTTCCCAGTAACATGCCCAACACTGATCAAAACTGAAATGGCAGCACGATCAACATACCTTTACTTTTGGTCTGTACTTGAGGTAGGTTGTTCTAATTTGCAAACTAAAGAGAGGAAAAAAAACATATGAATGTGCATGAGCATGTTTGATCGCTGAACGAGGCGTGTTTACCTGAGAAGAATGTGCAGGTATGAGCCCAAGCCCGTGAAGATGTGCCACCAGGCATGAAATTGTGTCGCCACGCCAAAAGCAGGTGGGAGTCTTTGTCTACTCGACCTAAAATAAAATAAGGAATAATCAAATAAAAACATTGAAAAAATGATTGTGTAAAAATCATCTTGACCAATCTAAACTGTTTTCAGCTCCTATAAGGGTAAACTGTGTAATATTTGAACACTAGATGTAACTGTTTTGTGTAGTGCAACCGAAAATGAGTGCTTCAAAGCACGAGGAAGAGTACAAACTAGTGACCAAACCGAAAACGGTTTCTTCTCATTTTTTTTTTATTTTTGCTTATTATTCAAATCAAGATTGTTTTTTAGAACAGATTTCCTTGCAATTACAAAATTCATTGATGTCTTGGAAGGGGGATAATCTCATGCGCAGTCCCTTAGGTTTCTTTATTCATCTCATGTTGAGATTTTGAGTTTTTCCTTGCCCTGATGTAGGTTTTAGATCACGGGATGGTGTAATAATAGTGTTGTTTGCAATAATCTGTGGTCTATGCAGCCCTTTGAGACTCCTTGTGATAAAGGGCTATACAAATAAACATGACTTGACTTGACATCTTATTTTGATTGTGTACTTAACTATAAATGTATCACAATTTAGTATAAAATTGTTTTGCACATGTGCATATTGTTTGTTAGTAAATATATTAACTGCACGCTTTTATAAAGAAATGCACAGATGCATAACACCTTCTCTTTCCCTCTGAGCACTACGACCCTCCCTCCAATGTCTGTGCATGCCAAAATCAAATAGAAAAAAAACTCACCTTAATGAGTCACAGAAGATATTGTCAATGTTCCACAGAAAAAAACCTAAAAGAAATACGCCTAACGAGGTGTAACACAAAGGACGTAACCATGGATAAACCCTACAACGCAGAAAAAGGTCATTTAGAATATCAAACTGCAATTTTTGAAGAGGAGCAATTTCCAAATGTGATCATCAACTTACCATGTAACAATAAAGACGGATCGAATCACAAGGCATGCTACTAAGGCACCATACATGACCTGAAAAGACAAAAAATATATACAGTGCCGAGAAAAACTACCCCCCCCTAATATTTTTTGACATATTACCATCTTTCAGCTTCAAACATATATATAAAAACTACAAATATTTTCTAAATAATTTAACATGTGACACGCAACCATGAAAATAAAGTAAATTTACCCAACATTTTATATTGTGCTAAAAAATAAGAAAAGCAGGCGTTGTAAAACTATTGCCCCCCTTTGAGTTAATACTTTGCTGTGATCACAGCCACAAGTCATTTTAGGCATGGTGTTTACATGATGTTTAAGATTGAGGTCTGGACTTTGGCTTGGCCATTCTAACACCTTCACATTGTTAGGTTTACATCGTTCCATTATAGGTTTTGCTTTATGTTTAGGGTTGTATTCCTGTTTGAAGGTAAACCTGCACCACTTTCTACGGTCACTTGCAGACTTCAACAGATTTTCTGTCGGAATCGTCCTGCATTTGGCTCCATCTGACTTCTCATCAACTATAACCACCATCCTAGTCCTTGCAAAACAAAAGGAACCCTAGAGCATGATGCTGTCACCACCACGTTTGACAGTGGGAAAGTGTTTACAGGGTGATGTGGAGTGTTATTCTTACAGGTCTTGATAGGTATGCAGTGGTTTTATGCGCTCTCCATTTGGATATTGTTGCTGGCACAATGCTCTGGGAGGTGTGTAAATGTTGCAAAATCTTCATTTATCCCATTCCAACACTTTAAACCAAACATGCCTGTTGTGTTCTTTGATCTTCATAATTATCTCTGTTCCCCAGCGTCTCCTTTCACAGACCTCTGAGCCCGTCACAGATCAGGTGCATTTAAACGGAGACTTAATGACACATGGGTGCACTATGTCTGTTGTTAATAATTCAGGACAACATTAGATCATTTAAAAGTCATCAGTGAAATTCTGGAGTCAGCTGGCTGAGTTGAGTGAACAGGTGGCCAGTATTTTTGAAACACCTACTTTTCAGTAGCTTCATTTTAAATATAAAATTTGAAATAATTTAGTTTCACTTCACGATTGTGTCTCACATGTTGTTGATTGAAGTATTTCATTTTGCAGGAATTGCTTGAATGAAAGCAAAACATTTATAATTGGATGGGTTATGTAACCTAATTACTATTTTGTGTGTGAGAGCGTTGTAAGGGCTGATGAGCTATGTAACAGTGAAGTTCTGAAAGTAGCACCATGCCACATTAAATTATTGGATCAATTTCTCATAAATACAATATCAATGCAATACAGTTTTTAGTTCGATCTATGAATATCTATTAATATTTTGAACCAAACGTGATACTAAGATTTACCATTTTGGTGAAAGTATTAAGTTTTTATGTGTAAAAGTAAGAGTTTCCTGTTAAAAGACTGAACACTCAAATAATAAAAACAACGTAATAATCTTTTAAATATTTTAAAATGAATTACAAATAAAATTGTTTTTTGAGACCTTCTTCAGGACACTAGTATAGAAATGCAAATAATAATCAATGAATGCAGTACACTATATACTTCTGACTTTATAAGTGATTTATCCTGGTCATCGTAAAGTAACTGATTTATTTTAAAGATTATGTCTTAGCTGTGTCATACCTAAGAATGTTTGATACCATTTTTTCTTCCTCACCAGATACCAAATAGTCGAATGCTGAGTACTCAAAGGCACCAACATGAAGTACCGACAACATTAGTCGTTTTGACAAATAAACTTTTTCCTAAAACAAAGAAATACATTAAGAGAACAGCAAATTTCATTGCAATTTGCATAAAATAAGAGTAATTTCTTTTGTTTTGCCCAATTTATTCATAAAAGCCAAATTCAGTGTAGAACACACAATGAGTGCGACTTTTGAACCAGGTAAGATAACCTTAGATAGATGTAAGCTTTTAGCTTCTTTAGTATCAAGGCACCAAGAGAGAAGTCTAATACATTGCCCCTTCTCCATGCAAGATTATTTCGTCACTGGATTAAGCTCGTATTGAAAATCTCTCTTATTGTGAACGAATTTTCCGCATCAGAAATAACTAAAAACAATTAATCCGTCCCAAGCCCCCTAAAAGCATCCAATTTAACCCTAAACAGCTATAAAACACATCTTCCTAATAACTAAGAACAACTGTGGCTCCTTTAACTCCAAAACGATTGAGCATGTTTTACATGCAACGCAGAGAAAATTCAATGTTTACGCAAGTTACATAAAACCTAAGGCCTACAATAAGGAAAACAACAAAAATAATTGCAAAAAAAGGAAGCAACATTTACCTGGTGAAACACCGGCTCCTTCCACTGTAAATACACCTGCAACACATTTTGATTACGGAGAATGAAAAACGTTACAGCTGTAAAGTGCCGTGAAAAAGTATTTGCACCCTTTTCTTTGTGTCTGTTGGGGGGGTTTAAATATTTATCACTCGCAGAGGTTTCAGATCCTCAAACTAATTTTAATATTACATAGAGACAACTTAAGTAAATATAAAACACAGTTTTTAGAGTCCAAGACTGCATGAGGTTGAGGGCACGAACTATGGCTGGGTGTTCTCCTTCAGGATCTTCTGGTAAACACCAGAATTCATTCGACCACTCCTGGGAAGGTTTGCCAATGTTCCCAGTCTTCTCCATTTGAGAATAATGGCTATGACAGTGGTTTGCTGGAGCCATTCAGACAGCATTGGAAATGGCTTTATGACCTTTTCCAGCTGATAGATTTCAATCACTTTTTGTCTAATTTCTTCTGGAATTTCTTTTGATCGTGGCATGTCAATTGTGTTCTTGAGATTTTGCAGCATACTTCACTTTGTCTAACAGATTCAATTAGAGTGATTTCTTGATTCAACAGAGGTGATGGCAATCACTTTTGTGGTTGGCCAGTGGAATTGAACTCAGCTTTGCCAAAACTGTGGTTAGTCACAGTTACTTTATGATTTCACCGCATTACTCTTGAAAATGGGCCAGATAGACCTAGATGTTTTGTACTATAATAAATAGAATCAACATTTCCAGATTGCATTCTGTATTTCCTTGGATTGTCTCTGTGTGATATAAATATTGGTATGATGGTCTAAAACTTTTGTGAGTGATAAATAGGCAAGAAAACCCCCCACACACATAATTCAGGAAGCGGGCAAATAGTTTTTCACGTCACTGTATGTGTTTGTCATCAGCCTTTTACTACACATGACAACCAACAAAGAGACCAAAAATACTCACCACAGTTACTGTGATGCTGAAGATGAATAATAACACTACAGGAATCCAATTTATGCTGTTCCCTTGTTTGAAGCACTCATAGCTGGGGGTGAAAAAATGTTAAGATGGAGTAGTAATGCATGCTGTCCAAAAATAGTAAAATTATATGGTTAAAATAAAAACTTGTGTTTGGGAATTTGAGTATTTTGCAAAAATAATATTTCAATACAGTAATTCCTTCATGTATTTCAGTTTATTTATCTCTGTTTTGCTACTTTGCTGATTTTCATTGTGCATTGGATTCTGTAGTCTGATTGGGTTTCCCCGCCCCTTTTCTGCTTGTCTGCCTCTTTTTTATTTTCAAGCCATCATGTCAACAAAAAGCAAAGGAAGACGCTTTCTATTGCCAACAACCTGGAGCTCGACCCACTAAACTAGCTCTGGAGCCGCATGCGTGTTTTTAGCACCTCTTATTGGTTCCCTGTCGCTTTTTCGAAAATATTTGATGAGGGTAAAATATATGGTTTCTGTAGGACACAATAGGACACATTCTTAATGTTTTCAAATAAATATAGATGGATACAGTATGCTTTTACTTCCTTATTTTTTTATGGTTCCAGACATATATGTATATATTTTTTGGTCCAATATGGCTTTTTTGGGTTGTCAACTGGAAGGTTTCCCATAAGGTCCACATGATGGCGACAAAAAATCATGTAAAGTAAAGTAGATTGTGCCCTTATCAAAACAGCAAATGTATAATCTCATCTCATCTCATTAGCCGTACCGCTTATCCTCATTAGGGTCGCGGGGGGGCTGGCGCCCATCCCAGCAATCTTCGGGCAGTGGGCAGGGGACACCCTGAACTGGTTGCCAGCCAATCGCAGGGCACACGGGGACAGACGACTCATTCGCTCATTCACACCTAGGGACAATTTGGCCAATATATATATATATATATATATATATATATATATAATTTTCCAAAGGTATAATTTGACAATACATATAGTGTGTAATACTTTTATTTCTTCAACAAATACTCTAAACTGTAAATTCGGTATTTGATAAATAAAAAAATAAAAACAAAAACAAAAAATGTCCACATGATTGCGGCTAAGTATTATGTCAAGTCAAGTGGATTGAGTCCTTAAGTCATATATATGTGCAATAAATAAACTAGATTTTTTTTTAAAAACATAATTTGGCAGTATAGAAAAAACATTTATAAAGCACACTTTATTTTTTGTTCAATACTTGAGCTTGCAAATCGGGTTGGTTCTTGAGAAATAAATACATAAATGAATGAATAAAAAAAAGTTTTCTACTTTGCCGGTTTTGACCATCGCAAGACATTTTCGGAACGCAAAACGAAAAATGAGGGATTACTGTATTGACTTCTATTTCATAAAAGAAAAAGAAGAATCTTAGTATTTCACTAAAGAAAATGTTGGTTTACACTATTCAATGTTCATAAAATATTTTATTTAGTCACCTTGCATTGGTCGACTAAGAATTTAATATCTGAATAAAATGTAATCTCCAAATTCTAACCAGACTCTTTCAAAGCTTGGTATTCGAATGCAGTAGCCACTTACAGGCAGTACACAAAGACGCAAGTGCTGTAAATCATTGGCAACTCGTCCAGCAGCTGCAAAGAACAAGAAGAAGTATACTTTAAGTTGTGCATTTAATGATAATCCATTATTACAGCAAATAGTTATCAGTTGTAGTAATGGGCATCAAGTCTTAAGAGTCATTGACGAATTGGCTAGAGTGGCTATAGTATATATATATAATGGGGCAAGTAAAAAACAAAATTTAAAAAACAGTATGATCATAAGCATACTGAATGATTTTAGATATTGAGCGAAGGTTATGTTTTCAGGGAAAAAAGCAACAATGCTGCAGTTAGCACTTTGCCAGAAATAACCTTAAAAAACAAGTTGTAATTGTACCTGTTGCTTGTATAAAGTTTAAAAATGTCTCTACTATTCTCATTTATCATCTTTTTTTTTAAATTATCGTATATTATCAGTGTCTGAAACTCGTGCCAAAAAGTTACCGGACACCAGGGCAGACAACTCTGAAAAGTTGCCTGCCCAGCCATAAAGTTGCCTGCCCCGTTTTTCACAACTTGAAATGCAATAAGACGACTGATCGCAAAAAAAAAACCTGTTGTTGACAAGTATTAAGGATTGATAATCAGAATATATAACAGAACAACTCTTTAAAATTAGGTCTACTATAAATCTACTTATAACATTTACTGCATGTATATACCATCGCTGTTTTCCATCTGCCATTGTATGTAACTGTATTGACTCATCTTCATTCATGGAATGTTTGCGTTATGTCGTCTGCTACAAGCCACGTGAACTCCTCTTTCCACTATGCTTTTAATGTACGTTTACGTTTTGTGGCGTCATCAATTTTGTTAGCTTCTTCTGAATATTTCTTCTGGGGCTGAGGTTTTGGCTTGTTTCTACACGACTTATCCATTTTTCATGTGTTCTCTGTACGTCTACTTTGGAAACGATATGCAAATGCGCGACCTTATAAAGCTCGGGTAAGTCCGGAAGCACGAAGTTATTCGATGCAGGCTTCTGATTGGCTGCCGAGCATGCAAATTGCCTACCGAACCGAAATTGACAAACCGAATGAAGATTTCGAAATCAGAATAAAATAAACGTTTGATTTGGAAAAAAATATATATATATTTTTTTCTTTCTTGAAAAAGAGTTCGGCCACCCGGGCAGAGACGTTCTGAAAGTTGTACGCCCAACGTAAAAGATGCCTGCCACGGGCATCCGGGCATACGTTATTTCAGACACTGATATTATATACATTATTTGAAAAAATCTAGCTAGTGGAGCAATGCAGAGAGTCACTAAGTGGTGCTAGAGTCCCTGTCCATCCACCTTCTTAAAAAAACGAATTTACTGAGCCAAATACAGAACTAAAGGGTTTTTTAAAAAGTTGCACCATAGTGCAGAATTTCTATTTTTTTTAAATCAAAGAATAAAAAACACCGAAGAGTTGGTATGTCCAAGGGCTTTATGAAAGGTGATTGTTCAAAATATTAGTAGGAATCATTACAATAGCATCAATGGTGTTTTTAGCATTCTATTGTATTTTCTCATTACCCTAATAAAGTTGGGTAAATCCATAATTAGGTAAATAAAAAAACAAAAAGTTCCAATTTAGTAGAAAACAATGTTTAAACGCTCATAATCAAAAGCCATTTTGATTTATTTCATTATTTCTCCTCAATCTTGACAAATCAATCCCATTCAAAGCAATAAAATGTATTTTTAGTTTATTTTATATTCTTACTCAACCATTTGTTGTTACAGTGGCACTTCTACTTACGAATGTCTTTACATACGAAAGTTTCAGTTTACGAAGTACCTGAACGGGAAAGTATTGCCTCTGGTTATGAAGCTTGCCTCTAGTTACGAAGTCAAAAACAAAGTATAATACGCGCCGCTATTTGGTGCTCCCAGAGTTTCCTGAACGTAAACAAACTGGCTATCGCTTCGAATCAGGCTGTCAACCAGTGCACATGCGTGCTCCAGGCATGCTCTTTGTGTCACCGTCACAGTTCAGAGTTCCAAGACGAGGAGAAGGAGGGATTCCAGCAAGACGCAGCAGTCATTCAATCAGCCTAAATTAAGAACATTTTAGAAAAATTCCACCAAGTCTCAAAATTTGTGGAAAGAAATCGCCCAAAATGTGTTGACATATCAAGCTATCGCTATGTCTGCCTGGCGCATTTCAAAGGGAATGCAAAAGCAAACATCATTTGATCCGTTTTTTTCAATAAATGCGAGGCAAAAAGGGAAATTAATATTTTTATTATTTGCTTTATTCTTTGTTTTTTTCCATTATATCCCTCTCGTTTTATGTTTATTGTGCGGTAATCTAACTTTAACATCTATTTGTTTCATGTTATTACGCTCTAATGATTTACCAAATAGATCATACTGTACTTTTGCAGGGCTTGGAACAGATTAGCGGCTTTACATACAAAATGCGTCTCTACTTACGACGTTTTCAGGTTACGAAGCTACTCCCAGAACTTATTACATTCGTGATTAGCGGTACCACTGTATTTTAGGATGTTTAGTGACCTAAATAAAACGCGCTTGATTGGTTGAGAACAAAAAAGGGAGAGATCGGAACATAAATCTTTGCTTTTGGTAGCAGCATTAAATGGACGGTGGTGGTTTGACAGTTTCTTTGACCTTTGCCAACTTTCTTAACACCCGACTTAAAAGACTCCTAATCAAGAATTGATACAGACTACAATCTGAAATCACAATTGAGAGAGATACCAAACACTAAAATGACTAATAATATATATAAGAAAATAATACTACTCAAGTCCAAGTTACTTCAGTACAACTAAAAAAAAAGCTATTTTCCCATACCTGCATTTCATAAAGGAGTGTCATGTGGAAGCACCAGGAACCGACACCAACAGCTGGGTGAAACATAATAAAATAGAAAAGATAACGAAATGTAAGCATGACTTTGGTGTTTGTTTTATTAGAAGTTGATGCACATTGATTATAATTGATGACTTTTTATATACAGTATAATGTTGCCAGATCTCTTAAAGAGACATCATGTACGTTTTTTTAGCGCCTCCTAGTAGTAAAAAACTGAATTCACATAGAAAACAATATTATTTGAATACAGTGGCAAATACACTGCTTGTGAAGGCGGTCAGGCAGATTTCCGACTCTGGCACCATTATCCAAGAATATAGCCACATTTTCCATCCATCCGTTATCTGCCCTGATTATCCTCAGTAGAGTCATGGGGGTGCTGGAGCCCATCACAACCATCTTCAGGCAGTGGGGAGGGGACACCCTGAACTGGTTTCCAGCCAGTCGCAGGGCACACAGAGACAGACAACTCACTCGCTCATTCACACCTAGGGACAATTTGGACTGGCCAATTAACCCTTCATGCAAGTTTCTGGAATGTGGGAGGAAACTAGAATGCTTGGAGGAAACCCACCCAAGCACGGGGAAAACATGCAAACTTTGCACAGGAAGGCTGGCAGCTGGATTTGAACCCATTACCTCAGAACTGTGCCACAGACGTGCTAATAACTCAGCTGCTGTGCCTGACCAAATTTTACTCACCAAAAATCCTTTATTTCCTCAATAAGATTTTAATGAATCTGTCGTACAGATTATCTGTGTATTTCAATTCCATCAAAAAAAGTTATTTTCTATCGCCATCAAAGCTTACGCTGAAAGTCGAGCCTGTCCTGTCATATTTTTGGCATTCGATTACGGATGAAAATGTCCGTTCGACAGAAGCAGAGAACATGGAGATTTTTCTCTTCTTTTCATTGTGATACTTTGGGCAGTGCCCCACAGCCAATCATAGTTTGTAAATCAGGTTACCCATGGCCTTCTAGATAGCCCTAGCTCCGCAAACTCGAAATCTGATTGGCTAAAGTAACCGTTTCATCGTCACTTGTTATGTGTCAGTGGGGCCTGCAGATCTGCAAGTGAATGCCTCCGGGCAGATTTCTGACCCAAGCCACAACTAATGGCTGGAATTGGTTTAATGCTTAAATGTAAGAGTACACATTTGGAAGCAGTGCAACCAAGGAAAAGGCAATGAAAGGAAGCTGACAGACAATTCAATTATCTAATGAGTATTAAATGGACATATATAATTAACATCACATGATTCAAATATTTTTAGGCCAACAGAGAAGGCCTTGCAGGCCCTGACAGCCCACTACTGTGTAACGTGACAGTCAAGACATATTAATTATTCCGTTCATGCTGCATGTGACCAGAGAAAGACTGACCTGCAAGCCCAAGAAAAGACAAGATGTACTTGAACTCGAGGCCATCACGAAAAGTCTGGATGGCTCCACAAATGGGTGGAAGTATCATAATCAGGTTGCTGACAGTGTTCCCTACAAAAGCAAACAGAGTGTTTGCATCACCAGGAGATCAAAAAAAAACATGACATTTATTGTACTATATAGAGGTTAAGAATGTTCAAGGACGCGGCGAGACGACTGCCTCTCGTCACCGTGACACCTGGGGTGTGTTATTGCTGAAATTCAATTGCTTATTTCGGACTGATTTGAATAGAATTTATACGTGTTATACAAACATTGCAGGGTTCATAAACCTTTTTAATGGTCAAATTACAGCACTTTTTAAGGACTTTCATAGCTAATTTTTCAATTTCTTCAGTACCAAAATAAGAAATCCAGTGTGAATCATGTATTTCGCAGAGCCACAAATATAGCTTCCATTGGCATATGCAAACTTTAATCTCGCGTGTGCATTTATCAAGATTTATGAATTTTTGATCGAAAGTGAATTGCGAATATATTTGTGGATTTGAACACAAAATGTGCAAATATTTTAGAGACAATTTAATCTCTCCCCATATACAGTAGGTGTTGGCTAAAATGACACTCGGTATTGTAATTGTATGTTTTTGGTTTACTCTGTTTTGGAATAAAATGGAGTTTAGACGCCAACCTTGACTGAGCCCTTCTGTCTAAGAGGAGGCAAGCTGCAGCTAAATGTACCACACACACACAAGGAGAGCAGAACAATGGTTAAACAAGATTGATACTCGACACTTTAGGTTCTGTGCTGTTCATTGTACACTAGCTGTCAAAGACAAAATGCGTAGCACTACTGGTGACGCTTGTGAATGACAGCACTTGGGCTCTGAACTTAATGAATTTATTTGTTGTTTTCGAAGAAATTGCAGGAATCTAAACTGCATTCTCATCTCATCTCCGGCTAAAATGTCCTCATGTTTTAAAAGGAGTTTAAAACATACACACACCACATTTTTAAAGAGTAACCTCGAAAGTTGCAGTAATCACCAACAGTTTTTAAGGATAACGCTTACGATACATTAAAAAATGACCCATGGTATTGCATATTTTCAATCGGGATTCATTTTTGCAATTTTCTGATTAGTGCGTTTGTCACAGAGATCACAGATCCTGTGCAAACACCTTATCAGTTTCCAAACCAGAACGGCTTACCAGTATTCTCAACCAGCACGTGTTCTATTTAACTGCAGGCGTGGCTGATAATGGGTAGACTTTGGACTCTCACTACAAATGCACTTCTAATCTGTATGAGATGATCACGCCTTGGTTACTCTGTGAGGCAGAAAGAGGGCAGATGTATAACACGGGGAGTTTGAATTTTCTTCCTGCTGCATTCCACCTGAATGCCGATTAGTGTGCCAAAAGTCGCCTCCTGTATCAGTGTAAACAAAAGCTCCAACTGTCAGCTTGAAATAGCAGTCAGGGCTCTAATTTTGGGAACAATGAATACAAATGTGTTATCCGAGTAACATAAACTACCCTTGAACTGTTAAATTAGGTCAGGGCTGGACTATTCATGTATTGTTGCGTATCTGCATTTAATAATTGCCTATAGCAGTGCTTTTGTACCTGGTGGGCAATTATTTATTTTCCCTTTATGCAAGCCTCTTTCATATAAAATAATACAAGTATTTAAAAAATGCACGTTTTTTATAGTTTATGTAATTTTTCTTATAGTTCAAATCAACACTGTTTTTTAATGAATGATGGGGGGTTAACCACAAATAGGCGCTAAATAATACAAAATGTCCTTTAAATAATAATTTTAAATACATATTTTTGAAATCAAGCTTCCAAGTACATTATCGCCCGGTGTCCATATTTGTAGATGATGTTTCTGGCTTTGACCGAGCATTTTTTTAGCCCTACTTCTAAAAAACCCACGGTTCCTGCACCTTAAGGCAAGTTCAATTCAAGACTTTCTAATGCCTTTTCAAATCAAATTTAAGACCAAGTCAACAAAAGAAAAACATAACTGATACAAACAAAAGAATAACAATAAATAAAAAGGATGTTTACAGTACTCAATGAATCTTCAGTCAAAACTGGCAGATAACTACTAATTCCAAGGAACTCTTTTGCAAGATGCATGAAGCATTTTTATCATGAAGTCTGAAAAAATAACTTTTTTGACCGGTGTAAAACGTTTTTGAAAAACCACACTGTCATGATTACCGATGTGAATCACCTGCGCCGGCTAATTTGGCGCCAACCGCTGCAGGCTCTGATTGGCTCCCTGTCCCTATTTAAACCCAGCCCTGTCACTCTCCTGTTGTCAGTCCCTCTGCGAACCTCTGTTGATACAAGGCAAGCCTTTTCAACCCTGACTCCCGCCTGTCCCGTTTTTGCTCCTGTTTTTCCACCTGTCCATTCCTGATCCCCCCGTCTGTCTCGGGCTACGACCTGTTTTTAGAACCCGAACACGCCTCCTCTCCCGTCCCGGCTTACGACCCGTTTTTGTTCCCGACCACGTCTGCTCTCCCGTACCGACTATCGACCTGTTTTAGGTCCCTGACACCGCCATCACCCGCTACGAAAGATCCACTTCCGTATTCGGATCACAATCTGATTGCAAGAGAGACTTGCTTCCCACGTCCAGCGAGCATTGGATCGCATGCGCTGCCCTTCCTCTTCCGATATCTCAATAAAATTGTGAGAAAACGTTACGCGATTGGGTCTACCCTGTGTGCTGGTCTTGAAAAACACTGGTATATTCATGACAAATTTTATGTCTAGCATCATAAAAACGCATGCTTGGAAAAATACTTTGTACTCCCTGGATGGGGACAAAATATTACTAAATCTTTGGGTTAACATTTTTAAGACTTTCGAAAATTGGACACAAAACATTTGAATCCTAATTAAGACTTTATTTTTACAATGAAATTCAATGCCTTTTAAGACCTTTCAAGGATCCACGGGAATCCTGAGTGACAAAAATATAGTAATGACATGACATTTTTTTGAGAAATGCATAGAAAACTGTTGGCCCTTCGCACTTATCATAAACAAAGGAGGAGCTCTCAACTTTCAAACGGTTGACATTGGGGTAGGGCTGCAACGATTAGTCGACATTGTTAACAAAAATATATAATAGAAATAGTCGATAAAGGAATTCATTGTCGGCTATAGTTGCCAAACCGAGTGAGGCATCTCTACATGAATATACTCTCTACTTAGAGTCGTGCATGCGCAATAGCCAATAACTTATCCTTTTTGAGTGGTACAATAAACATACAGAAATAGTGGCGTGAACATGAAGTACACGATCTTAAACTAGTAACGTTTGGGACCATTTCAGCCTCGATACAGCCAATAAAATACTACTTGCAAAGTTCGCAAATCAGACCTTGCGTATCATGGCCGTGATGCACAAACATTGAAAGATTACGTTCGACAGTAGAACGAAACAGAGTCTGACTCGCCTTGGTAAGTCTTAAGTAACATTTAAGCCAATAAGGTTTTGATGACATGCATTGTACATTTTATTTATATATTTGGCTCTAAAAGAGAGCATTAGCTTTATGCCGGACAGTGCCTGACAAAGAAATTTAAAATGAAATAGCATGCAGTCCGAAGAAGAAACATCAGTTGTTAGAACCATTTGAGTTCAAACTGTTGAGAATCGTTAGTTTCAGTTGTTACAGACTTTGCACATGGCCACTGAATGTCCTTTCCAAAATGCATATATTATTCGTTTTACTTACTGTTCTACTGCTGCTAATGAGCCTGTTCTTTGTTTACAGGGATACAATTTTTACTTGTTTTCATGTATTTGCCTGTCTCTAAAAAATGGAAAGAGGTTTATTTATGCATTTATGACTGGACTGACTGAGCACCGTGCCGAATATATTTTGTATAGTACATGTTATTTTAACTTTTGTAAGAATCCACAGTATGTTCAATAAAAGATGTATTTTTCACTATACCCATATCTATCAGATTTATTTTCCCTTCATGTTCTGGTCCAGAGCTTTCGCTCTGAAAATGCTCATCTGCTAGTGATCCCAAAAGCCAAGAAGAGATCCGCAGGTTCCAGAGCTCTGCCCCCTGAGATTCGTTCTCAGTGGAACTGTTTAAATCAAGGCTTAAAACACACTTACAGTATATTCTGGAGTTAATGAATGACCTAAATTTCATGTTGACAATATCTGTGTATTGTTTGTTATTGCAACATCCGTTGCACCCTGGTCATCCTGGAAGGGGGGTTGACTTATGTGCAGTCCATTCTCAAGATTTCTTAGTTTCTTCAGTTAAGGTTTTGAGTTTTTTCCTTGCCCTGATGTAGGTTTCAGATCAGGGGATATTGTTATAATAGTCTGTAGTTTGCAATAATCTGTGGTCGGTGCAGCCCTTTGAGACTATTTGTGATTAAGGGCTATACAAATAAACATGACTTGACTTGTGTTTATTATAATTTTGTCATTAAATCATCTTCAAGCCAAATTTACGGGAAAAATTAATAAATGTTCGATTGAAATAGCCAGACTATTAAAGTAGTCGTGAGTTGCAGCCAGTTGTGGGTACACCATCACATTGGGGGGTACATCACTCAAGAAATATTGAAAACTACAATGTTGCAGAAGTGCATATTCCTATCGGGGCACTATGTTAAGAATGAGTTGTTATCAACAATAGATCCAACCAACAGCAGATCTTGCGCTTGTTTCTTGACAAACCTGTTTTTCTCTCATTTGAAGCACGTTATGTGTGTTCTGTTGTCATCAAATATTGCACACTAAAGAATGACACGGCAATACCTAAGCTAATTTCATCGCGTATTGAACCACGGATCGATTTAGGGGCGAAAATACACCAGCAATTTCACCCCACCGTGATGAAAAACTATATTTTTTGTTTGTTTTTCGTCGGGGTTCATAAGTCGAATGTGATGTACAGATGACGTTTGGATCGCGTTTTTTTTTTCCCATTTCAACTCCAAACAATATCCAAGTCCTCATTGTGTTGACACCGTGTTTTAGAACGGGGGAGGGTGTCACACGAGCCCCCACGCGTTATAGAAATGGTCGAAATGTTTACTCACAAAATTCGGCGATGTAGTAGGAGACGACATAATTCTCCTCGCACCAGTCGAGCGTGGAAGTGGGCCGCCCCCAGTATCCGTGCCTATCCGACGAGGGAGCCATGATGCTTGTGTGCCCGCTAACGGATTTGTAGTCCCAACCCCGGTGAGCGAATGCGGCCGGCAGCCACTAGGAGGCGCTACTGTGAGTGGCTCAGCGGAGATGACACAAGACTCCAGCACACATTGACCCTCTGGTACAAGGACCAAAAGGCTCAGAAATTGTTTCTTCCTCAGGCCATAACCAGTGTTCATTTTACCTGTGAAAAGTGATGGGTCCCGGGGACCTGCATGCTCAAAAATCTATGGGTCCCCTAAATTAAGTGTTATCGAGGTTGACATTGTAAATCGGCGACAAATATATCATATAAATCTATATATTCATTCAGTTTTAATCATCATGGTTTATTGGTAATACAAATCAGTTATCACTTCAAGATTTTTCAGTGCACTACAATATTGCACATTATTCAAAGTAATATTGCTGAAATAATTATATTAATCTATATTTTCATTCAGTTTTCATCATCACAGTTAATTGATAATACAAAGCTGTTATCACTTTAGATTTTTCACTTCACAAAAATATTGTACATTATACAAAATAATATTGCTGAAATATTAGTCTATATATTTGTGCAGTTTTTATCATCACAGTTAATTGGTAATACAAAGCAAGTTATCACTTCTCATCATCTCATCAGCCGTACGGCTTATCCTCATTAGGGTCGCAGGGGGGCTGGAGCCCATCCCAGCCATCTCCGGGCAGTGGGCAGGGGACACCCTGAATTGGTTGCCAGCCAATCGCAGGGCACACAGGGACTTCTGATTTTCCAATTCATATATTCTTCGTGGTTTGCTGTCCCGCCACAGTAATAATGCCTTCTCGAGGTCCAATCCATTATCATCCTCCTCATAGCGTAACCAGGAATATAATTTAGTCAATTCTGGCAGGAAAGTCGTTTTCTTGCTAGGAGTTTTCTTTTATTTTCTTTCGTCGAATCGTTAGCTTCAACACACGTGTTTTCCTTGCCTCTGCAATCTTCTGAAGAATTTCTCCGCCGTTTTTTTGTGCCGGAATTAATGCTGTTGTTATCGCTCTCTGCATTGTGTTTCGACTTATTACTGACACTGAAGAAATTACCTATTTTGTGTTGATTTGCGCAAAATACTTACTGTTTTTTCGGAGGCAGACTTCTCTTTCACTCGACGACAAGCACCACAACGATGACGTAATCTTGAAACGAGATCCCGTTTGCCGAGATCAGCGAAAACTCGAACCGCGAGACCAAAACAACAATGGCGGATCTGCCTGACGAAAAGTTTGGAGTGCGGTAAATCTTTGTTTAAAAAAAAAAAATTGGGTAATAATGACAATTTTGTGTCAAAAAAGTTGCGTCCAGGGGACGCACGTTGATTTGACACTCTGCGTCCCCAGCAAAAATAATGGGTCTAGGACGCAGGGACGCGGGCAAACGAGAACACTGCATAGCCCCCCTAAATAGGCGCGCAAAACTGTGAAAATAAATATCTTGCGACTTACGTGGAAATGTTCTTGTTGCTGCTAAATGTTATTGCACTACTTTTCATTGCACTACTGTTACGATGCACGTTTATTTTATTACACTATTATTATTATAACTAAAGCCAGTCTCCAAGAACTACCTTGTAAAGATTTTTTCCTATTTATCCTGTCTTTTATCTTATTTTTCTCTTTAAAATGTTTTATACATGTATACCATGTAGTACCATGTATAATCTTGTTGCATACAATGTTTCACCACGTTGATATTAATGACAGTAAAGACAATCTTATTCAATTCCATATATATTTTAAAAAGACATCGGCACCCCCAAAAAACATGCAAAACTGAGAAAATATATATTTTGCGACTTACTTGGGAATTTTCTGGTTGCTACACAATATTTTTTGTTGGTGCGGAATGCAATTCCACTACTTTTATTTGTGTTATTCTAACAATACACTATTTCTCATTGCACTATTATTCCGAAAGCAAATTGCACATACAATTTAAGCCAGTCTCAAACTACCACCATGTAAATAGTTTTGCCTATGTATCCTAACATTCTTACATTTATTTTTTGCCTTTTAAGTATTTAATACGTGGTTATCATGTTTATCTTGGAGTGCCATTTCTAAACTTATTGCAAATAATGACAATCAAGACTGTTCTATTATATTTCTGAATTACTAGTAGCTCAAGAAATTTACAATTAGTTTACATCACATAACCTAGAGGGAACTGACAGGTTTGCCCGCCATCTTGCTGCTATGGGTACCCCCAACTCTTGTGAATGGTTGATTAAAAAAAAAAGTATGGTTTGGTCACTTAAGTATGGTTAGGTTCATAGCTTGTCTTCTTCCTTGTGTTTTGTAGCACTCATTTTTGGTTGCATTACACAATACAGTGACATCAGGTTGTCTAATATCAGTGTCCCTTTTAAAGGTAAAAAACATTATAAAACAATATATTTCATATTTATTCATATAATTTTATATATATTACGGCAATACATTTTAAATCTATTTTTCTTTTGTCAAAGTGTGCCTTAGTTCATTAAGGTTGAGAAACTTTGCTGTAATGTCCAGTGTCCCACAGGTGTATCCATTATTCTTTGTTCCAAAAGATAATACATAGATTGGAATCCAAACTGTATTAAATCAATTCATGTTTTTACATTCTTCCATCTACAAGTGGCTGGCAACCAGTCAATGGTCTCTCATGAAGTCAGCTGAAATGAGCTCCGGCAACCTTGCAACCCTCGAGATAATGAATGAATGGATATTAATTTGTTGCATTTCTCTTTTTCTCAGTATAATTTGAGTTGTTTAGGTAAATTTATACCCAAATAGTGGATACACTCCCCACCAATCGCAACCCCCACCCACTCCCAAACAAACACACACACACCCCGGCCTCATTTAAGACTAAAAAATTGCAATCCACAAACACAAAACACAAAAACTCCACTATATTTTCAAAATTGTATTTTACAGGGATAGTTCAATCAAACCAATGATGATCAAATTCAAGTGGTTAAGAAGGGTGGAACTAAAAGCAGTCATCCTGGACACGATACACGTTTAGTGGCTCGATAAAACTTACAATCTCTAGGACCACATTAGAAACCGTATTAGGCTGGCACTGGTTTTTCAGATGCTTTTGGAATGGTATCAGTGTGAGACAGGAATGTGCTTAACTTAAAACTAACTAAAACACTCTCTCTTGCTCTCTCTCTTTCTCTTTCACAGACATACACACACACACACACACGAATGAAATACGAAGTACTGTAATTTCCAGACTATAAGCCACAGCTTCTGTCACTCAATTTCAACGCTGCGATTTATGCATAGATGCGGTCAATACTGTATATTCATTCCTTCTAACCTCTACCTCAGTGGAACTGTTTGCATATAGAATGAAACACACTTAAATTCTATAGCTTATACATAACCTAATTCTCATGTTGACGATGTCTATGTATTGCGACTTCCATTGCAGCCTGAAGGGGGATTACCTCATGTGCGGCCCCTTATCAAGGTTTCTTCATTTTCCTCATGCTGAGGTTTTGAGATTTTCCTTGACTTCATGTGGGTTATCGATCAGGGGATGGTGTAATAATAGTCTGCAGTCTGTACGGAGCTTTGAGACTTTTTGTGATTAAGGGCTATAAAAATAAACTTGAGTTGACCTGACTTGACTAACACCCACCAGGGGGAGCTCGAGCAGAAAAGGTAAGAGTGAGACGTTGGTGTTGAGGAAGACACAAGTCACAACCGCCAATTAAGAACGAAGAGGAGCGTAAGGTCACACGCTTCGTCCATGAGTAAAATTAGCAGGAACCGACCCTCATCACGAAAAATGCAAAAAGAAAAGCATATGACGCAGATTTCAAGTTAAAAGCAATCCAGCTAGCAGATAAAGAAGGAAACAGCTACTGCACGTTAACTTCACATTGATTAAACAATGGTGAGACGCTGGAAACAGCAGTGGGAAGAAATGGAGCAACGTAAAATGTGGAACAAAGCTATCAGGTGTAACAAAAGTAGGTGGTCCGAAATGGAACACATTCTTGAAGGATGGGTGACCGCACAGAGAGGAGATGGCTGAGGTGTTTCAATTGGGCACATGCGACTTATAGTCAGGTGCGCCATGTGTACACTACCGCTCAAAAGTTTGAGGTCACTTACAAATGTATCTTAAGAAAATCAATGTTTTTTTCATTGAAGATATCATGGAACTAATCTGAAATACACCCCCTACATTGTCAATATGGTAAATGACTGCAAATGAGCTGCAAATATCTGTTTTCAATAAAATATCTGCATAGGTGCAACCAGCACTCTAGTGTTTTAATAGTACATTGTCTTTGCTAATTGTGTTAGAAGGCTGATGGATGATTACAAAACCCTTGCGCAATGATGTTAGCACAACTGAAAACTTTTTAATACATTACAAGTACATAAGACTCTAGTTTACCAAATATATGCTTGACAAGTCCTCAGCTAGCTGCTTGGTTAAATAGTATCCACAAAACACCAGTGTCAAAATCTACAGTGAAGAGGCGACTCCGAGATGCTGGCCTTCAAGTCAGAGGGGCAAAAAAAAGCCATATCTAAGATCGGCCAACAAAAGGGAGAGCTTAAAATGGGCAAAAGAATAAAGACATTGGAAGACTCATTTGATAAATAAAAGTGTAACTTTTTCATGGAGAACACAAAATTGTATGGGTGACCCCAAACTTTTCAACCGTAGTGTATGTACAAAGTTATTTTCCTCTAAAAATATATTGGGTTCCGCTTACGGTTACTTGCGGTTTATAGTCTGGAAATTACGGTATTAAGACACACTAGTTTGTGTGTTATAATTCATCCCTCATCTTTTCTCCTTTGGGCCTGCCCATCCTGCCGATAAACAGAATGGAGTTGGTCTTCTGGTCTTTTACCAAGAAGATGAAAGGATGGTCGACGTAGAACAGTTTGGGGGACTTGAGCTTGTCACTGCTAAAGATGGAGGTGTCCATTTCGTTTCCGTCCGTCGAAAACTCGATAGTGGCCGCGTGGAAGATGCTCGACAAGTAGAGGTCCTTTTTCCCTGATATGTTCGACAGGTCCGCCTTGGATTTGTTCACTGCATCCGTGAGGCCCAACTTCTCAAGTTGTTTCTGATGACGAATGGAGAATTAAGTGAAATATTTCAGTACAGTGGTACCTCTTTGTACAAGCACACCTAAACATGAGAATCTTGGTATCCAAGTTTTATTCTTAACACAAATTTTGCTCTACGTACGAGGGTAAATCCAAGCTACAAGCAGTCCTAAAGGCAACTACTAGAGACAACTTGAGACCGCTCGTTGTTACCATCAGCGCTTGATCCCGCGCCACTTGCTTATATTACGCAGCAAGTTGGTTTTTAGCATAAAACGTCTTTTTGTGGCTTTTTGTGTCACAAGCTACGAGTTCCAGGATTGTAAATGGGAAGATGTATCCAAGAAAAAGAGGAGAATAATGGAAACTGAAATAATAGTTTGTGATGAGGGAAATTATAGTGTTGGTGTGGGTGACCTAGCTAAATAGTACGATTGATCGATATCTCCAGTAATATGTCATCAAAGCTATAAAACCCACCAGGGGCGTTGCTGTTTTTTCAAAATTGTGAACCATTTTTTGATTACAAGATGGAGAGACTTTTGTGGTCGTAGATATGTATCAAGGAGCTAGCGAGAGATAGCTACACAAAGAACAAGTTGCTATCCTTCTACAGTGACCAAAAACTTGAGGCAGCGTCAGATACAACCGGAATTGATTTCAATTCCCGCCATGGCTGGTTTTAGAAATGAAAAAAGACAACCGTTTGACTGTGCCCTGCAACTGGCTGGCAACAAGTTAAGGGTGTCCCCTGCCAACTGCCTGAAGATAGCTGGGATGGGCTCCAACACCCCACAACTCTAGTGAGGATTAATGGTGCAGATAAGGGATGGGTGGAATAGATGGAATGGCTGGAACTCTGTGACTGTGGGAGTGCAAATTACAAAGCCGAGGAAGAGTTTTTGCAGTGATTTGTTTCATTAAAATAAAAGAAACAAACTAAATACAGTATGCCTTAAAATGTTTGCGTGTACTTTTATTTAAAGTTACAGTAACTTTAATTTTAAGTGTACAGTAGGTACTTACGTAACATCAACTGTCGTACTTCACTCTTCCCAGACCATTTAGTTTTAAATTATTTCATATCGGGAAAAATAACACATTACATGAGAAATTTTACCTATCAGCTCAATCCTGGAACAAATTAAGCTCGTAAAGAGGTAACATTGTGTTTGTTTTTTTCGTCATTCACTGCAATTGACGGATAAAAATTTCATTGTTAAAGAATGGTAAAGGACTTATTTGATAATTACCTGCAATTTGTGGCTAACTTCCATGCTGCCTTTGGGCATTGACAAAGCTACTGCTGTCTTCTTCATCTTACTCAGCCAGGTATCCAACTGCTTCTTGTTCAATAACTTCTCCACTCTTTCCAGACTTTCCACTTGATGCGGCATGATCATGATCATACTAGACTTCTTATGAGCCAGCGGCATGCTCAGAATGGACAATTTATTGGTGGTGTCATCGTAGAAGTCATAAAAACCTATGAAAGCAAATTATGAAATATCAATGTTATACATTAAGCAAATAACTTGCTACTTTGGGATGATGTTTGCTTCGTCTGGTAAAAATCACTTATAAAAAATCGATAACAAGGACTAGAATAAATCAAAATTTATTTGCTTAAATAGAGCAAATAAATCTGGCAATGGAAGCAAGAAATATATATCTCACAAATATCTCTTGAAATACGACTCATTATAACATACGAGTCAAGCTCAGCCAAACACTACGCAGCAACGTGTTTACTCACAGTAAGAAAGATTAAGTAGAATCAAAAAATTAATTTGTTTATGTACCAAAAACAACAACAACCTAACAATTCTCTCAGTAAATTTAGTGTTTCTACAGTATATTATAAGCTGAAGCAGCAAATCTCAAAATGGCCACATTATGAAATGGATAAACATTCTACAAATAGAAAAGTATGTGTATGCTATGGTAGATATTGAAATATAAGAACAGAATAAAAATAAAATAATATTGTTATGAAGTTGATTTCCGATGTGAATCACCTGTGCCCGCTCTTTTGACACCAACCGCTGCGGGATCTGATTGGCTCCCTGTCCCTATTTAAACCCAGTCCTCTCACTCTCCTGTAGTCAGTCCGTCTGCGAACCTCTGTTGATACAAGGCAAGCCTTTTTTTGACACCGACTCCTGTCTGTTCCGTTTTTGCTCCAGGTTGTCTCTGGCTACGACCTGTTTTTATCCTGACCACGTCTGCTCCCCCTTCCAGGCTTATGACCCATTTTTGATCCCAACTACGTCTACTCTCCCGTACTGGCTTAGGACTCGTTTCCGACCACGTTTTTGCTCTCCCTGTCCCGGCTATCGACCTGTTTTTCCGTTTCTGACACCGCCATCGCTCGCTACGGAAGATCCACCTCCATGTTCGGCTCACAGTCTGAGGGCGAGAGCGATTTGCTTCTCGCGTCCAGCGAATACCGGATCGTGGGTGCAGCCCTTCCTCTTTCTTTCAACAAAACTTGTGGTAAACGTTATGTAATTGGCTCCTAATTCCATTCCGGTTGTGACAGTTAAAAATGCTTATTTCATGTTTTTTTTCTTTTAAAAATATTTTTTTCAAGTCATTTCATAAGATTTTTGCAAAATAAACACACCTTAAAACAAAATATTCCATATCTGTAATTGTACCTGACATGGTAAGTCTGACTAAATAAAAGAAAAAAAGAGAGAATGTTCCTGGCAACGTTTTGATCCCCCCCAATGTGTCACTAATTGTTTGACAAAACATATTTTTTCAACAGTTTTAAACTCTAATATCAGACACAATTATATTCTGAAGATGAATCAATTTAATAGATGAGTAGAAAAGTAATTGACTGTCAGTTTAACTTATTCACAGCTAAGTAAAAATGTTTTCAACTATCTTGAGCTGTAAATGACAGTGAATGACTTCAACAACATTTTAAAAGGTGTTGTTTGATCTTAAATACATTCCTGTAGGTTTGCGTGAGCGGCCTAATTATTTTTGTAGTACAGTAATTAAAAGATAGAACGCCAAACATCCACTTTTACTCTGTGAAGCAATACTGAACATGTTTGCATCGTCATAGCTCAGATTTGAACATAATAGAGTTTAATCGATTACAAAATTGTTATTGCGTCACTTCTTCTCATACTCTTGTAGCCAAATGAGGTCCCCAAGAACTCAGAAGTTTCATTTGATGCCATCTGTTTCATTATTACCGGTTAGGATAGCCTACCTGTGCGGTGCATCATCTCTATGGCGACAGTGTATCCACGGGAGGCCATAAATCCTCGTTTGTCAACCATTTTGGGATGGAATTGCTCATCCCAGTGAGCTGTGGAAAAAGAGCATACATACATAAAATCAATCCCGAAGTGGCCCCATGCTCAAGCTTTAACACAAATTCTGCAGTTACACTTATGTCCAGAGATGGCAGTCACAGGCAAACAAAGAGACATCATCTGCAGGATGAATAGAAAAACTTGTACAGTCCTCTCCTGTTCTCGTTGCAAGTTAAAAATACATTGATGTCCGATCTCCTTTTTTTAAGTGTTGACTAAACTATAAACTCATCATTATAATTGGAAATAAATGTACAAATTATTATCTTTGTTCTTCAAATGGCAGCGGCGATATTTACATTTGAGAATAGCAATAGACATTGACATTTTATCATCCTTAGTTGCCATGCTTTGTTAGCTTGTTGGCCACCACAGAGGCCAAGATCACAACTTTGAGACTTTTTTAAATTTTAATCTGTGCTCATAGCCAGCCAGAGGTAGTTTACAAGCTAGCTAGTGCTAGTGTATTCCATGGAACTGGCTCCAAAGAGGTTCCAGAACATATCAGTAGCCTGAAAATAGCTCACCAGTGATAGATCATCGCAATTCTTTAGGCAGTTTGATTTCTTATTGACATCATGTTTTAGTAGTTGGCTTAACTTTGAAAAATTACAGCCAGGTAATAACATAATAACAACATAGTAATAAGTTGCTATTTTAGAAATGTATATTAAAATTGTAGCCCTTTGTTACAATCATTATCAAAAATAGCTCTCAGCTTCAAAAAAGTTGGTGATTCCTGCCTTATAACAATAAGTAATGTATGTTCAAATCAAGTGAGCACATGGAGATAAATAAGACTATAAGCAATATTCATACTTACGTTTGAAAAACATAGTGTTTATTATCAGTGCACTATCAGTCTTCTCTATTTCCTTGGTGACCTCAGATACTTTCCCATCAGTGGACTTAGCGGCCCATTCGTTGATAGCATTCAGGGCACTCTTCTTATCCTTGAAATTAATCTTCGATTGGTCACAATTATAATGCTTTTTACTGCTTTTCACAAAGGCATCCGCAAAGTTGACAGAGTTGGGTCCATACAGACGGTTGCTCAAACTCCAGGTGACGTTACGTGTCTTTTCCTCACTCAACTCAGTCAAGAGCTCAGCCAAGCCGGAATGCAACTGCTCGTCCGTGACTTTTGCCGCGTTTAAAATGGTTTTAGCCTGAGAAGCCGTCGAGGCTTTGCCACCAAGAGCCACCAGCCCGAGTGAGGATGCCACCACCACTGGAGAAATGAGGATGTTTTCTATGTTCTTGTCTTTGGCTGTGTCTTGGTAAAGGTTGAAAGCCAAACGGACACTGCTGTCTGCTAGTGTGGTGGCGTGTTTACTCAGGACTTTGTCAGCAGAAGTTGCGGTAGCAGCGGATGCTGCAGTTGCCAAGAGGGCCAGAGTCACCACGTTTAGCCACATGCTTAGGTGTCCACAAGTAAATAGCTAAGAGGAGACATAAGGAAGACAATCACAAATCGATATCACGTACCATTAGTTACCGTAAATTCCGGGCCAGAGGTAAGACCCGGCCTAAAAATTTCAGCCTTATCAGACCCATGCAAGCAGGTATTAAAGCTTGATTCAACCCAAACCCAGCCCAAACCCAACCAATTTACTTGATTTGTAGGACTGAGCCCAACGCAAACCCCAAATTTATTAATTTATTTTTTTGTGAGTACTCGGGAATAGGTGAGGCGATTTATGATAACGAATTAAGTCTTTTCTAATGATATCTGAGTTATACATGACTGTATAAATTATTTTTACCGCTTTTCACAAAGGCATTGGCAAAGTTGACAGAGTTGGGTCCATACAGACAAACTCCAGGTGACGTTGCGTGTCCATTCGTCACCCAACATTGATATCATTTACATTTCTGTGTTCTCAGAGGTTACACAAACCGACCATTTGGTATCATTGACGGATTTTATTAAGAGTTGACGGGAACATTTTAAGGCTGTCCATTATATTGCCGGTTGAAAATTGGGCCCTGAACCACCGCAGCAATACATCCTTAGGAATCTACCTTCGAACTTAAAGGGTGAGAGAGTCAAAAAGTTAAGGAGAAGCATGACTGGTGAATGCTGAAAATAAAATGGCAGCCAGAGAGCGGTCCGGCCCAACTCAAACGTAATGATAGACTTTTGAGGCCCGACCCAGCCCAAAATTTTGGTCAGGTTGTTCTCTGGCCTAAGATTTTACCTGTTCCGGACTACAAGCCACAACTTTTTTTTTTACATTTTAAACACCGCGGCTTACAATGGGTTGCAGCTTTTTTTCCCCGAGAGTCGGCAGCAACTTCAGAAAGCGCAAACACTGGGCCCTTCCACGGATGTCTATTTCTGCGGTGCCCATCAGGGCCGTGCATCGAAACGGCGACACGTCCCTACTGGGTCACCTCCACCGGCGCCTGGCAACTAGCCTAGAAATGATGCATATTAGGATATCCGACTGTTTATTTAAAAAAAGGATAACAATTTCTACCAAGTGCTTTAGAGGTCAAAGTGATGTAGTTGTTATCTTTTTAAAATATCCATTTTTTTGTTTATTTGTCATTTTAGCACTTTTCGCCCTCAACTGAGGAATGGGTAACTTGGGTCTGCCACAAATAATGTTGTTCCCACTGCATTGTAGCTAACATGGAGGACATTTTTCAGAATAATCCTTGCAGCAGTTTAGGCATGTAATTGAAACATCTCTCAAGGCTAGTATTACGTAACAGCCACGTAGACAGCAGCTGGGTGCATCTTAGCCCAAACTCTTGTTAATTCAGTACTGAAATGCTTAGGTTTGCACATTATTTAAACTATTAAAAAAATAAAAATAAATATAAAAAATGTTGTCCAAAAAACTTTTCTGACATATTATGAAAGTAACTTTGGCATGAATGATACTTTTGTAATTTACAGAATGTTATTATTGTCCTTCATCTAAAGCCGGTAGTCATGAGTGTTAATATACCAGTGCCACTTTTCGGAAAAATGATGTTTTTCCAGCAATTTTGACCACTTCAAAAGCAATAATAGACATAAAAGATGCTGTGATTTTTTTTGAAAACACACTCACAACTGAAAGGATTGTATGATGCAAAATTGGTATTAATATTAATATTAGGGACATTTCACTCAAACATTTTCAATCTACAGCATGATATGATCACTGGTGCGGTCTCCAAAATCTTGACTTGAGATCTCTTTGCACATGCCCAGGCAATAATCTGCAGTAGAACACTCCTCTCCAACTACTTCCATCTATTTATACATTTATCTTACCTTATTAGGTCCTTTCAGTTTCCCGCTGATCTCTTCAAATATGTTTCCAAATACAAACAGTACTATTTTTGGTTGACTTTTTCCTGTTCTGATACCTGCAGGCAAACTTTTGGAGGAAAAACTTGCAGAAGCCAAGCCCAGTTTTCAGTGAAGAAAAACTGCACTGGAGTCTTGTTTCCAGGATGTCCCGCCCATGGATCGTCAAGGACAAGAATCCTCCCCCATGCCAGGTCCTAAAGCCTGAAATTGCAGACCATCAAAAGGAGCCTGACATCCTGGGAGCTAGAACAAAAGTTGCCTTCCATTGCTGACCAATAATTCTACTGAAACGGGCCTCAAGAGCGAAAATAAAGCCATTGTCTGAAATCTGATATGTTGACTCTGGTTGTAATGGATTCACACAGTAACATTGTTGTATAAACAACAAATGTCTCTGTCCTCACATACCCATCCCCCGTCCACTGGAGCTGGAATTTGAAAACAGGACATAAAGGACCTAAAAGAAGCGGATGTATGTCCGGTAGACGGTTACAGCTTATTTGTGTTTTGGCAACCTTTGGGCCTGGAGACTAAATCTGTTTTTAATATGACATAAAAAAATTCACATTGGCATATTTTCAGTCTTGCAATAGGCCATAAGCGTGCATGTCCAGATCTATTTGTGTGAGAAATGGTTAATTTTTCATTGTTTGTTTCCTTTTTTAAGTCAAAATAACACTGATGACTTATCACATACCTCAACGGCTTTCTTAAAGGGACAGTGTGTATTATTTGAGCACAGGATGTCACTGTATGGCAGTGCTTCTAGTCAAGTCAAGACATGTTTATTTGTATAGCCTGTAATCACAAGGAGTCTCAATAGGCTGCACAAACCACAGATTATTGCAAACTACAGACTATTATTACAGCATCCCCTGATATAAAACCTACATCAGGGCAAGGAAAAACTCAAAATCTTCAACATGAGGAAAATAAAGAAAACTCGAGAAGCAACCGTACATGAGGTAATTCCTCTTCCAGGATGACCAGACTGCCTCGCTGCAGCATTTTGTACTAGCTGCAAGCTCTTGATTTTGCACTTCGGGAGACTGGAGAGTAGTTATCTTCCCTCACGCCCTCCCTCAGAAGAAGAAATTCTCTCGTGCTCCCCATCTTTTTTTTGCTGACTTGTGGTGGTAACACATCACCTCCGCTCATGCCAAATTCTTTGCTTTTGACACAATTTTGCAGAAAAAAAATGTTTTTTCTGCCAATGTTTTTAAGATAGCAGGCTCACCGATCTTTGCACTGGTTGCAGTGAAGTGCTACGTATGCTTCGTCAAACTTACTCATCTTAGCTTTCGAGACCTTTGTTTGGCTCTTTTCCTGTCTCTCGCCAATGAGAACGCTGCTACCTAGTGTGGTGTAGGTTCAATTTCACTTTATTCTGAAAAAGTTACAAAAAAAAGTTCCCGTAAGTCAAACGGGGGCGCACCTTCCTTGACGGAGCCTCTCAGCCCCACCCCTGAGTGGGCCCGCCCCACTATTTGAGAACCACTACTGTATGGTAAAGTGCATAAGTGTCAAATGGAGAGATCCAAATCCAAAAATTGACTGCAAGACAAGGGCCAGGCTGATGGAATGTTGAATCATTTCCAAATGACACATATAGATCAATCAAGACAACTGAACATATTAGGAACCTAATAAATATAATGCGATATGATCGGATGAAGCAATATTTTCTTAAGGCTGTCAGTCATTTTTCCCTTTTAACAGTCACAAATAGACAGACAAAAGCTGCCTGTGCCTCATGTTGTTACTTGTTGCAGCTTGCGACCCCTAAAGCTAAATGTATGCTCACTGCTTAAATTAAGAAAGGATTTTTTTGTGGTGTATTAATTCTAAATTTTCCCATGTTTTTAACGCAAGTATTAATGCTAGACAATGCTTCAGCAATGCTAGCCACTATCATTCAGGCACAATCAGTGGCCTATAGTGTCAAGAACCGGAACATGAGGAGAACCCAAATGCGTGACGTTTCTCACACAAGCTTTATTTTACGGGAAATGGGGCAGTCATGCACATTAACCCAAAACGCCAGTGATTCTGCGATCGTTGGGCGGAAGATGTAAGGCAGCAGTCTGGCGTGGAATGAGAGGAAGCCAAAGGCCGACGAGATCGATACCAATTGCACAAGCAGATATCGGACAGATTGGGTCGGTACCGGACAGGACGGGACAGACAGGATTGATATCAGGCACCGGAGACTGGAGTCCGATAACAAGCAGAAACCAGAAACTGGAGATCGATATTAAACAGGACAAAATAGAAGGGAACGATACCGGACAGGAAACCCAAGCAGGAAACTGGACAGAGTCAAAACCCACTTCTTGCGGGTGCAGGGGTTCGGTGACGGACTGACAGAGGGTGAGTGAGAGCACTGAGCTTAAATATCAGGGAAGCCAATCAGTCAATGAGCCGCAGCTGGGCAACCGTGACATATAGTTTCTATTTTTGAAAATGCGTGCTAAATCGACATAAAACAAAAAAATGAAATATTAATACTATAATATAAAGTGCAAAAGTCTTTACTTCTCATGTTTATCCCAGGCTTTTTCGGGATTTTGGGTACCCGTAGCAGACAATTATTTCAGCTTTAGGTAAGGCTCATGGTATGTCAACCAAATACAAATTTTCAGACTTAAAGAAAATGGTGTCTATACACATGCGCGTCATGTTTATTTGTATAGCCCTTAATTAGGAGAAGTCTCAAAAGGGCTACCCAGACTATTAATACACCACATCACCAAAATGAAATATATGGAAGAACAAAACATCTGGTGGACAGCTTCCTAAAAGGGAGGGAGAGAGAAGGAAAGAAAGAGAAATTGAGAAAGAGACGGAGAGACAGACAGAGAGAGAGACAGAAAGAAAAAGAAAAAAGAAAAAGAGAGAAAGAGAAATTGAGAAAGAGACGGAGAGACAGACAGAGAGAGAGACAGAAAGAAAAAGAAAAAAAGAAAAAGAGAGAAAGAAAGAGAGAAAGAAAAAAGACAGACAGACAGACAGAACATTTATTTTCCTGTCTGGCCAAGACTACATTTGAAGTATTTGAGGGATAGAAAAGTTACAATTTTTACAAGCCTTTGGGCATCGAAAACGGAGACTGTGTAATATTTTACCACTAGATGTCACTGTAGCGCCTCCACAGTAGTAAAACATGATTTGAAAAATCGTTGATTTAAATAATAATAGAAAATATATATACAATAATTTCAACAGGTTTTTTTTCGTGGAATTCAAGAAATTTGCATTTATTTTTCATAGCATGAGACACAATTAGAGGTACAGACACACTTGGCCGCCATGTGTTTTTGTGTTCATGTGTTTTTACTTTGTATTTTAATCAATACGTAAAATAAGTACAAATTTCCTGACCCACGAGTATTTTTTTGAAGTGTATGTTTATACGATAGATCATGTACTTTTAGTCCTTATTCAAATCAATACTGCTTTTTTTTTAAATTAAGTTTTGTTTCGTTTTTTTCCACTGGAAGGCAATAACACGCTATTACGCAGTGTCCCTTTAAATAAGATTTGGAGGCGTTGGGATCCTAATTCTTTAGCTCGAACTGCATTTATTTTAATCAGAGGTCATACACAAAGAGGTAAGTATTAGTTTCAGGAGCGAGCAGCAGCAAGTCAACTGCAGGAGAGAGAGTGGGAAAGGTGAGAGGAGAGAGAGTGGGAAAGGTGAGATGGCACAACATTCATTTGGACAGGTAACTTAAAATTAGTTTTACCTGGTTATATCAGTATCAGAAATTATTTTCCCCCCATTTTATTAACACTCCACTTATTGAAACATGAATATTTTGTTTGTTTGTTTGTTTGTTTTTACATGATTCAATTGTTTGTTTGTTTGTACATGATTCAAATTGAATCTTTTCTTCCGGCGCCGTCACGAATGGCAGCCACTCCAGCAGCTCCCGTGTTATTTTCGATTGTTCTCGATTGTTCTCAGCTCAGGGATGCTGCTGGAAATGTGAATTTCCCTTCGGGGATGAACAAAGTATCTATCTATCTATCTATCTATCTATCTATCTATCTATCTATCTATCTATCTATCTATCTATCTATCTATCTATCTATCTATCTATCTATCTATCTAACAGTTATGAGTAATGGACCTGAAAGCAGACATAAACGAGCTAAGCGGCTGCTTAAGGCCCCGCGACCGCTAGGGGGCCCCCAACAGCAGTTAACTTTTTTTGGTGCCAGTTACTTTTGTGTGTCCACAACAAATATACTTCTGCAGAAATTTAAGAACAATAATACAAAACAACTACAAATCTTAATATCAAATACATTGCTTACAAACAGGGACCTACTATTTGGCTTCCATTCTGAAAAGAAAAAAATAATATTATAGTAATACTAAAAAAGAAATACCGGTACTACTACAGGTATACTATAATGCAAAATATTACTACAATACGACTGCAGCAATATTACAAAAGTATTAAAGAAATATGAAAAAAGTACTACTATGGAATACTACAAAAATTCAACCAAAAAAAAAACCAAACACAAAAATACTGCTTTGGAAACATACTACGAAAAAAATACCACTACGTGCAATATGTCCAAACAAAATCAAACCAAAGCCGAAAATAGAAAATGCAAAAAACAAAGCAACAAACGAACATGTGGCGCTAAACTACTAACCAAATGTCCAAACAAAAAAAACAAACTTGGCATGGCAGTGTTAATGTGATTTGAACTAAGTAATAAACAAGACCCAAGAACCAAACCTTGGCGCAGCAATGAAAGTGGAAATTAAATAACCCAAGAACGTTTTCTGTCCAAAATGTCATAATTAAAGAATGATTGCAGTTGGGTGTTTGTTGATTAGACACAACTGCACCCAGGTCCAAACCTGGTTGGCGCCCTCTGCTGGAAGGAGGTGTAACAAACACTCATAAGGAAGGCAACACATACTGCATATACAACGCATAGCAAAAAGTATGGAATCAGCAGTCTTGGACAAGTACCATACCTGTCAACCTCCAGGGCTCCATGCCCTTACAAAATGTTGTATTTTCCCTTACAAAATACAAAATAATCTTACACCATATTTTTTTTCAAACCTGTTTATTCATGTAGTTTAACATGTTATATTGTACATGTGTTTCGTTATATCATATATATTGTTAATTAACATTTTGTTGTGAGATACTGAGTTGCCCGACATGAATGAGGTTTATTATAAAAAAAAAAATTAAGTAGCTTGGACGTTCACTGTAGAAGGGAAAAATACATGCAAATATAATTAAGTAGAATAATACATGTTCTTATTCAAATTATGAATTAATTTTCTGCATTAAATCATTGTTGGTAATATACTGATTAAAGGGATCACCACAAACCTTCCTTTTTTTCATTTTCTCCTTTTATACTTATACCTTTTTTTCTTAACTTCTTTACACAACATAATAATTCGTAATATAATGCATCAAAGGAAGTGAGCCGTTTGAGAGCCGGCTCTCCTAATGAGTTGAGCCGAAAGAGCCTGTTCTTGAAAAAGAGACGGACTTCCTTTCACTACCCAAATACCACATGAAGTCCGAGGCGGAAGACGCATGCGCACAGTAGCATCAAACCGCTCGCTTCGTTTGCAACGAAAAAAAAGATACCGAGATAGAGGCTACTGCGGCGAACTCGTTTGACTTGATTGATTTGCTGTTTCGTCATAGTCGGTGTATAGCGGATGGTACCCATAATTGACAAATTTGCGTTTTTCCGTGCAGATTTTCTTGTACGTCGTACATGTCTTAAAATGCATAAAAAACGTACTTTGTACGGCAAAAATGTACAGGATGACAGGTATGAAGTACTCAGTCCGACATTTCATTCAGGTAAAAATGGTAAAAATGTTAACGTTTTTCAAAAGTGAAACACTAAAATAAACGAATAAAAAAACTTGGTTGTGGTCATTAAATGCTAGTTTTATAGACCAAGCACGGGGCAAAAAGTATGGAATCACTCAATTCTTAGGAAAAAAATATGGAATCATGAAAAACAGTCAAAGAAATAACAATAAAAACATATCACTAGTATTTAGTTGCACCGCATTTGGCTTTTATGACAGGTCACAGTCTCTGAGGCATGGACTTGATAAGTGACGAACAGTGTTCTTCATCAATCTGGTGCCATCTTTGCAGGTCGGAGCCTTGCCCTGGACAATTTTTTTCAATTCCCACCACAGGTTTTCAATTGGGTTGAGATCTGGGCTATTTGCAGGCCATGACACAGACTTGATGCATCTTTCTCCAAGGAATGCTCTTTGTAAATCCCACCAGAACAGCACCAAACAAAAGTTCCAGCATCATCAGCTTGTCCAATGCAGATTCGTGACCTTCGTCCAGTCATCCACAGTCCATGATTGCCTCTCCTTAGCCTATTGCGGTCTTGTTCTTTTGTTCTTTCCCGTCTAAAAATCTCATTCCCTTTAGGAAATTTTTCATACATTGTCACATACATTAACTCCAACTTCCCCCCATTTCTTCTTCATTTGTCTTGTGGTGCATTTTTCGTTTTCAAGACATATAGCCTTTAGTTGTTTGTCTTGACGCCTTTTCTTGGCCTACCAGTATGCTTGACATTAACAACCTTCACATGCTGTTTGTACTTAGTTCGAATAGTCGATACAGCTGACTGTGAATAGCCCACGTCTTTGGTAACCATACGAGCAGCGTTGCCTTCTTCAAACAGTTAGAAGATCCTGTCTTTGGTCTCAAAAGACATCTCTCTTGTTGGAGACATAATTCTGGCCAATCCAAGAAGGGAAATCGCCAAACCCTAAGGAACATGAGCTGTTTTGTAAGGAAAAATGCGCAAATATTTTTGTTCAAGATGTGAGAAAAAATAGATAACATCCAAAAAGACTTGAGGCTGTGATCGCAGCAAAAGAAGATTATACAAAGTATTAACTCAAAGGGGGCCAATATCTTTGCAATGTCTACATTTCAATTTCTTTACTTGTTAGTACAATATAAAATGTTGGATAAAGTTGGTGTCTTTTCACGATTGTGTCTCACATGTTGTTGATTCTCAGAAATTATTTTGAGTTTTTTGTCTATTAATGTGAAGCCTGAAATATGGCTGTGTGCAATGTTCCCTCTAATTTTCCACGGGTCTGAGCGTTCACACAAAGTCGGTGAGCAACGCTTGAAACAACAGTGAGCAACGGCAACCCCAAGTGTGGCAAGATAATTAACTATCAAACATATCCAAAACTTGACATCAAGTTACATTTTGCTGAGTTTCCGGCATTGCAATTTTTTTTTCACTTTGGAATGAATTGACTCATGTACTATTGCAAAGGTTGTACGGCCTACAAACGTCGTTTGTTCTTACAATTCTTTCACGAGATATGGATTTCTTTTTATTTCCTGATATATTTTGTCGCATAATATTAACATTTTGGGGGGCTTATTTAGTCGGTTGTAAGATACAGAACTGTACTTAGTGGAAGTACAATGTTGGCAACACGATTCACTTGATATAATTGGAAATTATTGGAATGCAACACAAACTTTTTTTTTACTTTTTTTGAAATTCCTTTAAAAAAATCTCATTATGTTTATTTTTTCAGAGCTGTTAAGTTTTTCTTTTTGTTCTCTATTTACTTTTTTCCTACATTTCTTTCTTTTCTTTTTTTCTGGCTTTTTTTCTAAATTTGTCCTTTTTTCTCTTCCTTTTGTTTCTTTCTTCTCAGCTTTTCACTACTTTTTCATTTTGGTATTTTTTTCTTTTTTGTTCTATTCCCCCTTCCTTGAAGTCATTTTGTGCATATTTTTACATAATATTTGGTCATGTTGGGATTAAAGAAGCAAAAACAACCTGAAGAGCCGTTTAGGACCCAAAAGAGCCGGTTCCTGTTACTGAGCCGAGCCAAAGAAGCCGGTTCTCGACAAACTCTACTAACTTTATTCAACTTCGTTCTACTTCGACTCGACTTCAAAATACATTTAGGACATAACGTCAGGGGAACCCGTGTATTTTTACCTTCATGCACTGTAACTTTGACTTAAGTCGCTTCTTAATTAGTAATTTTGAGCCCTCATTTTTGTGCGCTGGCTAGATTTTCTTTTGCGCTGAGAATGTGCGAGCAGTGGGCAATTGCGCACGCGCGCAGCTTAGAGGGAACACTGGCTGTGTGTTAAAAAGTTATTTGGGGGGGGCAATACTTTTGCAAGACACCGTATGTGGATTTTAACTTGTCACTGAAATAATGGAGTCCCACTGACAGCTCCTCTAGTGAAGTGCCTGCACAATGCTTGGGATTACAGGGATCTGATTTAATTATCCACGGCTAAGAGGTAATCTCTGACTGCTTGTCTCGGAATAGATCTTCTGCTAGACCTGACTCAACTACTTCACCTGTTTGGCATGTGTCATTTACATACACAGAGGACATGTTGCCAAATTTTAAAGAAAAGGTGTCAACTCAACTGGAAATCAATTAATCCCCCCTGGCCTTCTCTACATTTCTGTTTAATGCATTCCAGGCAGCCCTAACATTATTGATATACGTGACCCCGCACACCATGGAAACAGACTCCCCACGGTCAAGTTTAATGAAAGGATTTTCTTAGTATAATAAGGATTTCGTTCTCCACACTTACTTTGTGTTCATTTCAAAATGTCTGCATACGGAAAGGGAGAGGGAGAGAGAGAGAGAGAGAGAGAGAGAGAGAGAATGAGAGAGAGAGTGGACAAAGAAAGCAAGAGAAAGGATGAGAGAGAAAAGAAAGAAAGCAAAAAGAAGGATAAGAGAGAACAAGACAGCAAGAGAGAGGAACAAAAGAGAAAGAAAGCAAGATAAAGGATGAAAGAAAAAAAGAAAAAAAAGCAAGAAGGATGAGAGAGGACAAGAGAGTGAGAGAGAGGAAGCGAGAAAGAAGCAGAGCGAAAAATAAAAATAAAAGAAAAGAATGAAAACAAGATGAAGGATGAAAAAGAATATGAGCTAGAGAGAAACTGAGAGGGAGAAAACACAGAGAGAAAAGAGGGATAGGGAAAGAGATAGAAAAAAGATAACGACAAAAAAGATAGGGAAAGAGACAAAGAGAAGGAGAGCAAAATAGAGAGTGATATAGAAAGAAAGAGAGAGTTAAAGAGAGAAAGATAGAGAAAGAAAGACAAAGGCATGGGAGAAACAGAGAGATAAAAAAGGGGAGGGAGAGAGTAAAAAGAAATAGAAATTGAGTTAGAAAGTGAGAGAGAAGAAGGGGGAGAGAGAGAAATAGAAAGATGGAGGTAAAGACGGAAAAAGAGTAAGAACGAGAGAGTGTGAGAAATAGAAAGAGGATGAGATAGAGAGAGATAATGAGGCTCAGAGAGAGAGAGAGAGAGAGAGAGAGAGAGAGAGAGAGAGAGAGATAGGAGACAGGAAATAAAGAGAGAGCAAGAGAGAGAGAGAGAGAGAAATAGAAAGAGAGAGAGAGAAGAAAGAAAGCAAGATAAATGATGATAGAGAACGAGAGCAAAAGAGAGGGAGAGAGAAGAAAGAAAGCAAGATAAGGGATGAGAGAAAAAAGAAAGAAAGAAAAAAGGATGAGATAAAGAGATAAAGAGGCAAATGGAAAAAGAAAAGAAAAAAAATAAAAGAAAAATAAAAGAACGAAAACAAGATAAAGGATGAAAGAGAATAAGAGAGAGAAAAAGAGAGAAAAACACGGAGAGAAAAGAGGGATAGGGAAAGAGATGGAAAAAAAACAGAGACAAAAAAGATAGAGAAAGAGACAAAGAGAAAGAGAGAGCAAAATAGAGAGGGATATGGAAAGAAAGAGAAAGAAAAAGAGAGATAAAGAGATAGAGAATGAAAGACAAAGGAGGGGGAGAAACAGAGAGATAGAAAAAGGAGGGAGAAATGAAAATGTAAATGAAATAGAAATTTAGTGAGAAAGCGAGAGAGAAGAAGGGGGAGAGAGAGAAAGATGGAGATAAAGAAGGAAAAAGAGTAAGAACGAGAGAGTGAGAGAAATAAAAAGAGGAAGGGAGGTAGAGAGAGAGATAATGAGGCTTAGAGAGAGAGGGGGAGAAAGAGTGATAGGAGACAGGAAATAAAGAGAGAGAGAGAGAGAGAGAGAGAGAGAGAGAGAAAGAAAGAAAGACAAAGAGAGGGAGAGCAAGAGGGAGAGCAAGAGGGAGAGCAAGAGGGAGAGCAAGAGAGAGAGGGAGAGCGAGCTCCTTATCGATGGGGTGCCGACTCTTGTAGTTCCATTCTAAGCGCCAGCTCATAGAGTCCTTTCGTTCGCGAACGACCCATCACTCCATTCCATCCAGTCAGCCGTAGCTCCGCCTACACTTAGGAGCTGATTACGCGCCCACGCAAGCTTTAGTTGCACCTCAACAAAATATTGTAACACTTTTACTTCTATTATCCTTTTCTTTTTCCATCTTAACTTTGTACTGATGAATGAGAGAGCATCTTCACATGAACTTTTTAATAACGACGTCATGGGAAAGGAGACTTTCTTGAAGATATTTTGACGTGGCCTGATCAAACGTCCCGTGTTAAGGTGAGGAAATTGATTTATTTTAAATTAATTTCCGTATTTGTAACGACAAATTTATTGCGATAAGTGTTTTAATATTTAGATCGCATTTATTTCCTTGGGTCTGTCTGTGCATGATGGAATATGGAGGACCGATCCTGCCATATATTGAAATTAATGCATAAATATATACTGTACCTGCGAATATGTGCCATAAAAATACATGAAGACACAAATAAATTGCGTTTATGACAGTAATGCATTTTATTCATAATCAAAAAATGATCAAAAAAGACAAAGTGCATGGCTATATCAATATCAATATGTATGTATTTATTGCGTGTTTTGATCATTTATTATAGCTATTCATTTATTCAAACTTTGATTTCTAAATACAGCACATAGTAAATCGTGATGTTTCTTTTTATGATTTTGACTGAAGTTGTGAGTATAATTATAAATCCAGTATAAATCCATGCATTTGATGCAACGTTGAATAATGACAGCTTTACATTTTTACTGTTCTGCTATTGTTAGTATGTTTGTTTAAAATAATTGGTTCATTTCTTTACAAAATATTCTGGGTCAGTTTGTTCAGAACAATCAAACCACTTAGGGTGTTTTGGCTAAAACTACGCAGACAAAATGGTTCAAATCGATCCAATTCAATTGGAATTGTCATTGATAACAACATAGTGAACAATGTTTACAACGAGCTTAGATGACACTCCAGGATAAGCCTGTAAAAAGACTTAAAAGAGAAATATACGGTAAAAAATAATGTCAAATAGGCAACTATTTACAAGGTAGTGCTTGGAGACTGAGTAGTGGGTTGGTCCCATTTTTGACTCAAGTGTTTTTGGAGTAAGAAAAAAAAGTAATTTATTTAATACAACTGAACTAATGTGAACAGACAGCTTGGTGGCAGAAGTCAGACTCCTATGACGAATGCTAATACAGTAAAGTTGAGTTTTTTTTATATTCACTGTAAAACAAAAAAGCGTGTTTTAACTTCTCATTAGCGAATCATGCAAATCAGCCCCAAATTTAATTTCATATCATACCGCATTTTCACACCTTTACTTTTATTTCCCCAGGCATTTTTACCAAACATGACCTACCCACTTTGCACTTAATATGTTGAGTTCCCTACAAAGAAGTTTTACCCCCAACAAAGTCTTGTGTTGTCATCTTTTTTTGTCTTGTTTTGTGTAAACAATCTATATTAACACACAACAAGGTCATTTTATTTGCATTTGCTGCAGAGGAAACAGTTTGCATTGTAGCTATTCTTAATATTGTGGAAGTATTATCAAAACCACAGGTGTCAAACGCAAATCCTGTGGGTCACATTTGCCCTTAAATCTTGCAGAAATATGTGAAAAAAAATTAACTTTCATATTGCATAGTTATTAACATTTTCCTATTATAAAGATAAACAATTCAGCAAATGGATAGATAGATGTAAATTGTTACTAAGTATGTTAAAGCTGCAAATCCAAATGATCATTCCGGCTTTTTTCAGGGTTCCCAGGTCAGTGTGGGATGTTCAGAAACTGGAGGTGGGCTGCGGCTAAAGGAGCATGGTGAAACACCAACCTTTACAGGTCTATGAAAAGCAAGTGCTTGTTTCCTTTGTTGCTGGCATCTATGGTTGCCGTTGGAAACGCTACCAGCGCTCTCAAGACGACACTTCAACGGTGAGACTATATACACACATATATATATATATATATATATATATATATATATATCATGGCTTATGCCTCACGGATCCCTTAACCACCAGTGTCGTAGGGACACTACTTCCTGTGGTGTGTCAAGTACAGCCTGGCGGTCCCCATCCCTCTTCAGGCTATTTTTTTGGGTAGGGGTTTCGTTCCCCACATGGAACAGATAGTGCTGCTTTCCATGTTTACCAGTAGCTCGAGAAGCTTCTTGATTTGATTCAGATACACGACCTTCATCATCTGGTCACAGTTGTTTTTCACTGTGAAGCGTCGTCACTCTTCAGAGATGAGCTGGCCCTCCGCATTGACGGGCCGTGACATGTAACAATACCAATACTATATACTATATCACTGAGGTTGAGGGATCACAGGCATCAATGCCATAGTCCTAGATACAACTTGGAAATTCCAAGCGTACATCGAACAAATGACCCAAAAATATCACCTGTTGAGTAAATGTCTCAGGTGTCGCTGATGAGAGTGTAGAGGAGGAGGAGCAGACCTCCTGTAGGGACAATCCTCTTTATATGAGTTACGACCATCAGATAGAGGGGGGACTGACATCAAGAAATCCTACCAGTGGCTGGAAAATGCAGGACTGACGGACAGCACAGAGGCTCTGGTCATGGCAGCACAAGAACAGGCCATTAGCACAAGAGCTATATAGGCCATAATCTATCAGAGTAAATCAGACCCAAGGTGCAGACTGTGCAAAGATACCCCTGAAACAGTCCAGTACATCGTGGCAGTGTGTAAGATGCTAGCTGTACATGGAGAGGCACAACCAAGTAGGTGAATAATATTCGGGAACATCTGCAACCAGTATGGAATAGAAGTACCCAAATCCCAATGGGCCGTACCAAAGACTTCTGCTCAGAACAAAAGGGCCAAAATCCTGTGGGACCCTAGCTTCTAGGCTGACGAGCAGCCCTTGGATTACCAACCAGACATAGTGGTGCTGGATGAAAAGCAGAAGAAGGTGGTGATAGGAGATGTGGCGATCCCATCCAAAATAAGGAAGAAGGAACACAAGATTCTGAATAAGGAGCAAGGGTTGAAAGAGTAGCTGGAACAGATGTGGAATGTCAAGGGCATTGTTGTCCCCTTGGTAGTGGGGGGACTCGGGGCAGTAACCCCCTGAAATGGAAGAGTGGCTTCAACAGATCCCAGGAACAACATCCGAAACCTCAATCCAGAAGAGCGAAGCTCTTGGAACAGCTAAGATACTGCGTAAGACTTTCAAACTCCGGGGCCTCTAGTAGAGGACGTTCGTCATTTAAGTAGCATTTGAGGAAGCAGTGTTCAGTGCCAATAAGTTTATAAGAACTGGTTACATTTGGAAAAATCTTAACAGATTGGTTTGTTCCAAACATCAGACACACAGCCATATTATAGTCAAGAGAATTGCTCGTCACAGTAGTTACTCAGTGGAAGGATCTATGTATTGATCTCCATACAGGCCTGTTATGTGACCTTGTTTCAGGCAATGCAGGCAGAATTGTTTAGAGTTTTTTTCCCTCTGGTTGTTAGTTAAAACACGGCATGATTTTACAAAATGGAGTTTGTGAGTTATCAAAGAAACCTGTCGCTGTGACAACACTTTGACCAAATATGCAAAGATGCTGCTTGGTATATATAATGTTATCAGAGAATTTTCACAAACACAACACATTCTGGCACTTAGATTCTTTGACTTGCAATATGTTTTTTAGAGTAAATTCCACATCATATATACATCATATTTGCCAATCACTATGCTAAAAAGTTGGCTATATAGTGATATTTTCACGTGTGAAAAAGCAGTCCGTGCTTTGTTAATTATGGCGGTGATTTCAGTGGCGGGCCGTGCATTTCATACCTAGGCCTTCAGTAGTGCTACGTCTGAATCAAGCCAACCCTGGTTAGAAAACATCTACTGTAGCTACAGCTGTGACACTTCACAAAACGTCAATAATAACCACATAAAATTGCACTATTACCATACTAAGGAATACAGCCACATTTTACTCACCAAAAGTCATCTTTAACTTGTGCAAAAAAAACCTATCCATTTTTCTTTCTCAAGTAGATTTTAATTACTGTCATATGGATTCTCCTGGCATCTCACTTCCATTACAGAGTTCACCTCTATCGCCATTTAAGATGAGAATGCTGAAAGTCTCGTATTATTAATTTTATTTCGTTCTAAGGTTGAAAATGTCCGCTAATCTGTTTTACTAATGTTTGTCCATCGTTGCTGGCCGAGGATTCCCTTTTTGTTGGGCAACAACTACCGCACACACAAAATGGTTGTCTTTGGTAAATGTTTTCTACACTTGGCATACATTCCCTTCCCTCACTTGATTCAAATGTCCTTCCTCACATCCGCTTATGTAAGCTGTTAGAAAGGACTAGCTAAAGCATGTTGAGGTGGCAAAGCTGATCACTGGTCAACAGGATGTGTTGAGCGGCCTATCATTGCCGTGGTCTCCGCTCACATGGAATTACCTTCTGATCCTGTTAACTACTGAGGGCACGAGTCCTTCAGTGTCCAACCAGCTCAATGACATGTTTTCCTACTTGTTACATTGTAATTTTCTCTTTCTGTGTCTTTCTACAGTGGGAGTGTACGTGGTTTATCATCTTGTGTAGCTCCTTTTTCCTGCTCCTTTTTTGGGCCTACTTCTGGTTGGTGGCGCAAAATGACTTTGATGAGTTCAATTGGTGAGTCAGCTTTTGAATCGTTTCGTGAGATGTGGGCATAAACAATATGGTATTTTAAGGGTACTCAGTAAATTATGCTGACCCAGTGTTCTCGTTTGCCCGCGTCCCTGCGTCCTAGACGCATCATTTTTGCTGGGGACGGATTGTGTCACATCAACGTGCGTCCCCGGGACGCAACTTTTTTGACACCAAATTGTCATTATTATCCAATTACTTTTTGTTTTTTAACAGAGATTTACCACACTCCAAACTTTTCGTCAGGCAGATCCGCCATTGTTGTTTTGGTCTTTTGGTCGAACTCGGCAAACGAGATCTCGTTGCTTCGAGATGACGTCATTGTTTTGGTGGTTGTCGAGTGAAACAGAAGTATGCCTCCGGAAAAACAGTTGGTATTAGATGCAAATCAACAAAAAATTGGTAATTTCTTCAGTGTCGGTAATAAGTTGAAACATAACACAGAAAGTGGTAACAACGGCAATAATTCTGGCGCGAAAAAACGGCGGAGAAATTCTTCAGAAGACCGCGAAGGCAAGGAAAACACGTGTTTTGAAGCGAACGATTCGACGAAAGATAAACAAAAGAATACTCCTAGCAAGAAAAGGAGTTTTCTGCCAAAATTGACTCAATTATATTCCTGGTTACGCTATGAGAAGGATGATAATGGAAGCTACATGTTCTGTAGTGCGTGTACCCAGCGTGACAAAAAAACTGGATTGCATAAAGCATTTCGCAATACGAACTTTCAGAAAAGCATATTGGATCGGCACAACGATAATGAAAACCACACATTAGCTATGGAAATTCCGTTGCTCCAATTGGACCTTGAGAAGGCATTACAACTGTGGCGGGACAGCAAACCACGAAGAATATATGAACTGAAAAATCTGAAGTGATTAAAACTGCATGAATATATAGACTAATATTTCAGCAATATTATTTTGTATAATGTACAATATTTTTGTGAACTGAAAAATCTGAAGTGATAACTGCTTTGTAGTACAAATTAAGTGTGATGATTAAAACTGAATGAATATATAGATTTATATATTTATTTATATATTCGTCACCGATTTACAATTTCAACCTCGATAACACTACATTTTGGGGGCCCATAGATCTCTGTTGGGACCCATAGATTTTTGAGAATGCGTGTCCCCGGGACCAATCACTTTTCAGAGGTAAAATGAACACTGCTGACGCTTCACTCGTTCGTTATAGTCAGTCTGTGATCAATTTCAAGCCACTAAATCTGTCATGTCATTTTCGCACCTCGTCATGGCTAAAATATTGAACAGTACTTTTGTTGGCCTGGAGAGGGATGGGTGTCACCAGGCTGTACTTGCCTAAGACACACCACAGGAAAAGGTGCCCCTAGTCGTTAAGGGATCAAACCACTCAACCAACTATGGTCGTAAGTAGGGGAGCGTCTGTACTTGATTGACATACAAAGCAGTTGACAATTAAATTTTGACCTTTAGATCACTGCTCATGCGCAAACAATCACGCTAGGTGCCAAGCTAATCAATTTATTACCTTATATTTTTAGCAATTAGTAAACCTTTTGGTTATCAAAATGAAGACAACAAATATCACTTTCATACGGAGTAAGAGGTGGGCTTTATTTCCATGGTGTCATATTGGAAGTGTGTTTTCTTCATTTGCCTGTATTCAACAGCAATGCCAAAGATGGGAATTGCATTGGCAGGGTTCCCGGATCCTGAAAAAGTCTTTAAAGGCATTGAATTCATTATTCTAAAAATAAGGCCTTTAGTTGCATTCAAATGTCTTAAATCAAATTTTCAAGTCTTCAAATGTTACATTATATTTGTTTGAACTAAAAATATTTAGTAACATTTACAAATTGTCATTTTTAATGATTCAGCGATTGCTTTAGGTGGCAACGTAGCGTGACCGCGATAACTAAACTATCAAAATGGTGATGTGGTTTCAGTCAGGCCTTTCAGGGCAAACGTCTTAAGTCTACCCACAATACACAGAGACTTTTACTTTGGACCACGGGGGAGTGCACATTTAATGAGAAGTTGCTGTCCGACAAACGTTTTTCGCCATGGCTGAAAGCTTTGCCCGGTAACTTGTACAAAGCACAATTTATTGTGTGCAAGATATTTTTGTGTTTTTATGTTTCGTTTGTTTCACTCGTGTGTTTTTTGTCAACTTAGTCTTGAATTTTATTTTAAAATGCATTAAAAAGTCTCAAAGTCTTGAATTTAACTTGCCTTAAGCTGTAGGTTCCCGGATTGGTTACGTGATTGTCTTAAATGGACGTTGTGCATTATTTAACCCATTCTAGTGGTAAAAAAAATTACACTCATTTCAAAAAACAAACAAACAATATTTACTTTAATAATAAGCAAAAATGCATGATGTATCATAAATGTATATATTTTACATAACATCACCAAGAAGAAGCTGACATTATTGTCCACCATCTTGCTTCGCAGATACCCCCAAAACGTGAAATGCTGGGTAAAAAAATAAGAAGAAAAATGATATGGTTTGGTCACTTTGACTCTCTGTAGTTTGCTTTCTCCCTTGTGCTTTTTGATTGTACTACACAATACAGTGCCCCTTTAAGGACGCACTTTCACGGACATATGAGTTACTCTGTTTACTCTATCCACGCATCAGTGTTACGTAACCAATGACTAGAAATGTGGAAATGACATTTTTGGACTGGCAATAGAAAATACAACACCAGATACCTGTCAAAAAGCAAGCTAAGGAATGTTAAGAGAATAACATTTCATTTATCTGTTCTGCAGTCATTTTTAAAACATCATGCTTCAAAAGCGAAAGCCTGTCCTGGTGGTTCATGCTATCATTAAAAAAAAAGAATGTGTCCTTCAATGAGATATTGCGATACACACAAAAAAGGAATCAAACCATCACATAAAATAGAGGGTAATAAACAGTGTCAGTGGTTACCTGAAAAATGATTTCTGTGAAGATCCATTTGAAGTTCAAAATGTGAAACAGATTTACAATTGTTTCAATGAGCATCATCTAAATCAAACATATCCCTGTTTGTATTTTTAGGTCAGTATATAATCGCTCAGGGGAATGGAGGGATCAGACTATCCCCATCCTTGCAAGCACCACCGTGGGATTCAGCTACATTTCAGTCTTGATGGTAAGAGTGCCTTTCGAGAAGGGATGTAACAATGACAGCAAACATTACAAGACGGTGAACAATCTTGGGGTAATGTTCCAACAAGAACCCGTAATAGGCAAAATCCTAAAAACTTTTAAAACCCTTGAAAATGCTTAAATTTTAATGTATTTAAGGATTGAAACATGCTTGTAAATGCTTGAAATTGTTTGCTTAAAAACAACACCAACAATGCTCGTAGGTGCCTTTGCTTTGCCGTTGCATTTCTTCTTCCCCCGCCAGCTGACATTAGTTTGTTTGGCATTGTCCTATGAAGCATCATCGCCCCCTAGAGTAGAGGTCCATGTTACACTTGTGCAGGGGATTACTTATCAATTATGGATATTTATTATGGGCCAAGCAAAAAAATGAAGTGTTTTACAGTAGTAAATTCTAATGGGAATCACTTCCTGCAACTGAAAATGCAAGTTACACATTACTGTTGTTTTACCCAACATCTATATGTGGAGAAATTTGCCTCAAAAATATTTACACATATAACTTTTTAACAAAGATTTACCAAATATATTTACAATTTACTTGAGATCTAAAAATCACATGTCTTGATAAATGCTCACGCAAGATTCAAAATCACAACTGTAAATTACTGATACCTTTGTGGATCTGCAAAATACATGATTCACAGCGGATTTTCACTTTTAATGCCACTGGATAAATTGAAAAAATGTTTATGAAAGTTCTTGAAAAGTGCTTGGATTTGGCCATGGAAATGGTGTACAGACCCTGCTTTTAAAACCCGCATTTTTGCGTATCCTTAGGTTTTATTCAATACTGTTTCTGAGTACGGTTGAAAATTTTACATTTATCGCGTCGATGCTCAAACCTAAAGTCTTGTTTCATTGTCAGATCTTGGCGTTTTTCCACATTTCTTTGGGACAACAGCTTAATCTGTACTGGCTCCACAAGGTGAAGTGATTTACGGCCTTTTTCATTTTTGTTTTTTGAAATTGACATAATTCTTTTATATTACATGACACAGATTGGTGTGCTAGCAACGCTCCTTACTACGATCTCTGGGATAGTCTCCGTTGATGACATATGGGCAGATGAGTGGAACGTGCTGCTCGTGTCTCTCCAGGTTAGTTATTCCTACAAATGACATCAATATTTGTATACAGCAAAACATTTGACCTACATTACTATCAATTTAAACACATGACATTCTCAAACATTTTCTGTAGAAATAATAATGAAAGTGCCAGTGAGTTTTTTTTACCTTTAAGTAGTATTTTTTTTCCCTGGAGACACATTCCTCTTACTCACGACCATGTAGAGGTAAGATAGGGCTAAAAAAATCCTAGATAGGAGTAGCATTTGCAAAATGAAAATCCGCAAAGTATCGAAACAGCAAAACCTAAACCATGATACAGCTGGGGATAACTGTCCTGGAATTATCAGCATACTTCTATATTATGAAAAAAATGTTTAACTCTGGCTTATTTTCTAATTGTGTTAGTCCACAGCTCCATTCCTTCATATTGGTGCTTTGACAACTGTCACAGCTCTTAGCTGGCTGGTCGCTGGTTATGTGGTCCGCAGAGAGAGATCCAGTAAGTGTTGGTCTTTTTTTTTCTCAATTTTCCAATCTCCACCACTGCAACATTGCCAATTCCCCAATCAAGCAAGAATATAGTTTAAAAGGCTATTACCATTAAAATGCAGCAGAACAGAACAGTATGCCTCGTGGCAAAAGTTCCTTGTGCCTGTCTCGGCTCGCAGCGATATGGAATTCGGGATAATGGATTGTGGCTGCAAGATTGTGGTTCATTTTTGACAAAAATACTACAATTGCAAAAAAAGAAACACCATGCCCGGCAAAAATGTGCTCACAGCAATATGCAATTGTGGATATTGGATCACGGCCGAATGAGTGCAGTTCACTTTTTGGTGGACAGAACAACAAAAATGTTGGACTTTTTTAATTCATATTTGTTCATGTTGAGTTTATTAAAAATGGCTGAAGCTACTCAAGTGAAGGTTTTTGGTTTTCATTAAAATGCACATAATTGAACATGAAAGGGGATATTTACCTTAACTTCTGACTTTATTGTTAAATATGCTATATACCCAACATACAGCTCATGCAATACATAAGGCACAGTACAAATAACAAAGAGAAGCAAGGTAAAAAAAAAAGTATGCATGTAAACATAAAAATGCATAAGCTTTTCGATGAAAAATGTGCAAACTACAGCCTGAATCTAGATAGAGCAATTTTGCATTGTTTTGCAAAAGGCAGAGGGGTGGGAGAGGGTAGGGCAGGGACAGAGTTAAGAGTCCTGACAGCCAGATGGGAGAAACTTTCCTTGAGCCTGCTGGTTCTAGTTCTCAGACTGCAGTCAACAGGTCCTTCCAACAGGTGGAAGAGGGTGTGAAATGGGTGGGTGGCTCACCAGCAATCCTAGTGGCTTTGCAGGTTAGGCAGGATTTGTAGATGTCCAAACCAACTCCTGTCTTATTTGAAGTTTTTGGGGTTTTGCTGGTCATTTTTTTAAACATGTGAATATATATGTATATATATATATATATATATATATATATATATATATATATACTATCTGATTTAAACTGCCTTTGAATCAATAGATTTTAGAAGTGGATTTTTTTCTCCATTTGGGTCACAGATCACAAACAGTGTGGGCTGGTGCGTCCTAGTTGAGAACCAATGTTCTAGGCAACATACAATAAGCCTCTCCAGTAAATCAATTTATTGTCATCCTATTATGAAGCCTATTAAAATGTTCCTTCGGTCCTAGATTTCCAGATGATGGTGTTAATCAGCTACACAATCATCCTGTTGGCCCTTTATCTAGCACCGCTAACATTCTCTTGCCCCTGCGTGATGGACCGTCACAGCCTCAAGCCTCGGCCAAACGTAATCGGCCGACGGGGAGCTCCAATGGTGAGTTGCTCAATTGCCAGCTTTCACTGTCTTATCCAGTTGACTGACTCAATTGATACTGCACATTTGTGTTTGTGAGCCAGAGAGTGTTCTCACACAATCGAGCAAATTTTATGTTCTCCAGCTGGCCCCAGAAAACACATTGGTGTCCTTCAACAGAGCTCTGCAGCATGGAGCTAGCTCCCTGGAGGCTGACGTCACTCTAAGGTTATTTCCATTGAGTTTTACATCGTATATCACTTTTTTTTTCCACACTATGAGGCGCACTATATTATAGGGCATACCCCCAAAAAATCGTCCTTTGTGATATAATTTTTCATATACAAGGCGCACAGGACAATAATGAAGTACATGGAATTAATACTACAGTAAGGGTAATAAAAAAAGTACCAAATTTGTGCATTGTTTGATCAGTCAGAATATATCAATGATCATATTGCATAACATTGGGTGCAACGGGAATTGAACCCAGATCGTGGCAGAGAGCTCAGTGGATGCTATCCACTCGACCACTAGGAATACAGACGACACATGAAAAGGCATTAGGTTTTATCTCATCATCATGCTGGTTTCAGTCATGATACCAAAATGTCGATGCTTTATTGAGCATGGCCGCGGGAATACATTCAGATGTTAAACCTGTTTGTGGTATAGAAAGGGTTGGGGACCACTGAAATACACTACTGTATCGCTGACTCGTAAATCTTAATGAAGCGCACTAGATTCTGATTTCAATGGATAGAAAAACATTGTGGCAATAGATTTGGTCTTTTTGAACGGATTGAAATGTAAAGCATTGAGGGAAGTAATTCGGTCTGCCTGAAAGATGTGTATTTTATCCGCATATAGGGCGCATCGCATTATAAGGCGCATGTTCACATTTTTGGCCAATTTGGGATTTGTGGGTGTGCCGTAAAATACAATACTTTATTCAAAGGCCATTTTTGAAACCTTCATCCTGGTTTGGCCATAATAAAAGTAGGCTTTATTATCCTTAAGATAGAAGTTTTTTTCCACATAATATTTGCTGACGTTTAATTATTTTCAGGGGCAAATACTTGCCATATTCTTTACAAGCAAATGGTTTGGTATTGCCGGGCTGATAAAGATTGGATTAAGCTCCTTGGTCGGCGGTCGGGAGCTGCATTACGCAATTTGGCCCCCAGTGGGTTTTAGAGCCCCCAGGAAAGAGGACTACATGAAAGCAGATGTTTATGGATTCTGTTTGACACTTGTAGAGGCCTAAAGTATACATTTTCACAAAAATCTGTTCAGCTATTTTGGAGCCTATAAGTCACACACACACACACACACACACACACACACACACACACACACACACACACACACACACACACACACACACACACACTCACACACACACAAATAAAGTAAGATAAATTAAACCGATTTATATTTTGATTTTTGATTGGATTGATACATTTTGAAGTAAAACATAAAGACATAAATTCCTTACACCCTATTCTTAAAATGTCTATCTGTAGTGTGGACGGTGTTCCATACCTCATGCGAGATCGCACCTTAAGACGAACTACAGATGTCGGTGCAATTTTTCCAGACAGACAGCATGAGGACGCCGCTTTCTTCAACTGGACAGAGTTACGTTTGCTCAACGCGGGCCGCTGGTTTCTCGAGGTAAAATATCTCTTAATACACAAATACAATGGCAACTCAACATATGAGCTAAATTAATTTCTAGGTCAACTTGTATCTAGAACTTCTCGTATGTAAAGCAAATTTCCCCCAAAAGAAATAACTGAAAACCAATTAATCCGTCCCGGCATCCCCAAATCATCCAAAATAACCCTGAATAGCAGAAAAAAACATCGTCCTGATAATTTACAAACACATTAAAATAGTAGTTGGATATGCAAATCTAGTAATAAGTTAATGAAATAAAATGTGAGTTTATTATAAGAACTTACTGAAAGAAGTCAGCGCTCCCTAACGGAGGTCAATGTGTGGTGGTAGGGGAGTGAGGAAAAGACACGTGGGAGGATTGAGGGACTACGAGGGACCAGGATTTGAAAAAACACAAGGGTGCAGGATCAAGTCTGTAAGGTGGGGAACACATATGCTAACTAGGACGAGCTGATGATGTCCATGAGTATTCTTGAGTACCTGGCCCTCTAGTGGTAGCTTGAATTTTATTTTCTATGACAGGCAATATTATTGCTCAAAAGACATCTTGAATTTCTTCAACTCAAGTAGCTCGTATGTAGAAGTGCCACTGTATTTGTGATCGATAATATTCAAAATGCTCGCAAATTGATGCAATAAACTACAAGTTTGTCTTGTAAATATTACCTCCACTCGAAAAATTCTTGAAAGTTACTATTCACTGGAGCAAAACTGTGCCAAATATTTTACTTTTGGCATTTAGCTGTGTTGCAAAAACCTCAAATGACTCAGTTTACTGTGGCTTCAGCCCAAGCAGGGTATTTTTAACTGGAGGTGTGAGCAGAAGGCATCACAAATACATGAAAGATATTATTGCATCATTTAATTAATGGGATCACTCATCGTAAATGTTGATAACAGCCATATCGCATAATTAAAACAACTAGAATGAGTGACAGGGGACTCAGTCATTTGCCTCGCCATTTTTAGGACTTTCGACTAGCATGCCAAGGAAAGGCTTGACAGTCACATTTTGCTGGTAGACCCAGCAGAGGCAGGGTTGCTAAGAAAGTAGTGTATTTGATAAAAAAAAGCAGGAACAAAATAACAAACAAAAAGGGGGTCACATAACAGAACTTGTCCAAGACCCACCACCAAACCAGACGATATCCAAACCAGAAACAAAAACCAAACCACAAATGTAAAAGGAATGAACAGACCACCAGCAAGAAGCTTTCACATCCCTGTCCGGGTGTTGAAGAGAAGGTCCCTCGGCTGCTTCTGTGACCCTTTTCCGGTGTTGCAGAGAAGGCCCCTCAGTTGCTTCTGTTACACTGTTCTAGTGGGATGGAAAATGTTACCTCTGCCACTTCTCTTACCCTGTACTGGTGGAGAAGAGAACGTTTGTCGGCCTTTTCTGTTACATTGTTCCGGTGGCGAGACAGCTTCTAGCCCTGTTTCAGAGGGGACAAAGGAGGACCCTAGGTCTCCACCATCCCCTGTTCTGCTGAAGCCTCTGTGATTTATTTTTTATTTTTTGGGGGGTTGTCGGGTATCCGGCCCTAAAGAAGAGGTACTGTCAAGATCTGACACCACCTTCCTCTTGAGGGTGCCAACCAGGTGTGAAACTGGACGCACCTGTGCTCTAACGATGATTACCCTGACCCTTTATAATGACTGTTTGGACAGCCAACGAGGTCGGGTCTTTGCCACTTCCATCTTGTCTTCTGTCAGCATGTCTGGTTTGGTTTTTGTTTCTGGTTCGGACACTTTACTAGTTGTCTTTAGACCTGGTTTGTTGTTGTTTGTTCCTGTTATTTTAATTAATACCATCCTTTGTTGAACACACCTGGCTTCCCTGTATTTAGGTCCACCTCTGCAAACATGACATAGACTTGACTAAAAGCAGAATTTGTGTCTCATTATAATTTGCCTCACTCAGTCTTGCTAGTTTTGAGGGTTTCAAGTGACTCCCTGTCCATTGCTTTCTTTTTATGCTAGAAGGATCCCTATTGGACAGTGGGCACGTTGACAGGCAGGGATCGGAACAGGATAGGCAACCAGACGGTTTGCAGTCTGCTGGAAATGCTCCGGCTTGCCCTCAGAGCCAACAGCTCGGCTCTCCTCAACGTCCGCAGACCCCCTGCAGGACACCCCCGTTACCGAACCTGGTTCACCGACACCATGTGGGCCGTGCAGAAAGCCGGAATCCCCCAAAAGCGGGTGAGCACTGTACGTGCCTCTTTATACTTATCTATCAAATCTGTTTTTTATGACAATGCTACATTAAAAAACAAAAATAAATAACCCTATTTGGGTCAAGAGCGTACTGATCTATAGTCCAGACTATTTCTTTCCAGGGCTATCACCACCCTAAACAAGTGTTTTCCAACCTTTTTTGAGATGAGTAATGGTTTTTTTTCTTTATTAAAAAATCTTTAGGCACAATATCTGTCAAAAAATGTTGAAAAAATTATTTCTCAACACCAGTTTTTTTAATAACTTTTTATTTCTCACACACACTTTGACATATGATTGATTTATACAGCAACACAAACATAAAATATATACAATTTCCACACCAATTTAATGTTGTTTTCTATTGAGAAGAAAAATGATGTATTTTCGTCACTTTGAGTCTGTAGTTTTTATTATTATTTTATCATCATTTTTTATTCTTCCTTGTGCTTTGTATTTTTTTTACAAGTATTAATATTGTATCACTAGTTTATTAGTTCATTCTGTTTAGAAATATGTTGCTCTTGCTGCTCACATAGAAGAATAGCGTATTATTGTTAAGCTAAAGAAAGATCATACTGCTCCTAGTAACTTCCACCATCAAAGATGCATTGTTTAATCAATTTGCAAAAATGGTTACCGGTATTTGATTTTAATGCACAAATTGTGTTCTTTATTTATAATGACTTCAACAAATAGTTTCATACTTCCAATCCAACCCAGAAAACTTGTTTTGTTTGTTTTCTGTACAGAAAAACACCAACATTTTAAATCCATCAAAATCTGTGTTTTTCTTGTTGTTTTCTCTAATAATTAACCATGAAAGAATATTGAAAACTGCTTGCTAACACAACCTACGAACTTATATATGTCACACAGCTTCCATTTTATGCAATAACTTAGAAATGATGACCATTTAATATCTAAGACACTCCCAAAAACCCCAAAATGGCCAGACATTTTAACCTTCACCTCATAATCTGGTGCACCTTGTATTTGGAGATACGCGCTAACATTTTTGCGCAATGATCATTCAGTCCATATACAATTGTATATCAACTGTGGCGACGGGATCAAATCAAAAAGCTCAACTGTCAGGCCGCAAGGGAAATGGATCTTTGTTCACAATTACAAATCATTGGATGCAATGGGAATCAAATCCGGATCGCGACAGGGAAAGTGCCGGAGCCTATCCAGTAGACCACAAGAGATGCAGGCGACGCATGATAAAGCATTCGGTTTTAACAGAAAATGATTAAAAATCTGCCCGGATTTTTGTTTTTCTCGGCTCAAACCAAGCATTATAGGTTACAAACTTTTTGAATATGTCCGACAATGCTTTTATATATTTTAGGATGACCAAATGACTTCCCACTATGCCTTTTTTATCATACAGTTCAGAATGACAAAATTTCTTTCAACAATGCCTTTCTTTTCATTCAGTTCAGCGTTTTATGCAGAAATACTCTGCGTGTCGGTGATACAATATTTTATTTCAGTGGACTCCATCTCTTGGTCAAGTCCAATAATAACAACAATTTGGTCCCGTGACTAAAAATATTTTGTTGATGAGATAAAACCTAATCCCTATTGTATGTTGTCTATATTCCTAGTGGTCTAGTGGAGAGGATCTGGTCCGCTGCCCACTGCGATATGGGTTTGATTCCCGATGCCTCTAATGATATGAATTGTGATCAGTGATATTATCCCACAAAAACAGAACGTTTTATTTCTCGTGCAATCTTAGCCCTTACTGTGGTTTAATTTGCCTTATGGTTCGGTCCTTCTTATATATGACAAAAATATCACAAAATACAATTGTTTTAAGGGTGCACCTTATAATCCATGCACCTACAGGGAAATATGGTATTCCATCAGATAAGGGTACTTGTTTCTCATGTGTTTCGGCGGCAGGTAACGTGGACCCCCGACACTGACAGAGGAAAAGTGCGGGGCTATCAACAGACCACCAATGAGAAGCTGTCGGTTGCAGAAATAAGGCAGAGGGGCATCACAAGCCTGACTCTTCATTACAGCAAAGCCAGCCACAGTGATATACAGTATGTATCGTGTTAAAAAATAAATGACCTTGCCTTACCTTTCATCCTTGCTATTGCTGATTGAATAGTAGCAGATTGTAACACAGATGTGCTAGTTATCTTTTTGTGTTGTTAGCATTGGTGGCTGCCACAGGAACAGACCAAAATGCATTGGCTTGTCATCGCTCATCAAGTATTAAAGGAAACTCCTGCGACCAGACAATGGCTTTAAAATATGGAAAGAGAAGTGTAGCGTTTTTGATACTTCCACTGCTGTTCAATTCAGATGCATAATTTAAGGACTGGATTTGTGGGTGAAAGAGTCGAAATATCATGTGTACGTAGTCAATATTGAATAAAGTAGGGTCAATACTTCTGTTTTGACCCTGTGATGTATTGTATGACAAATTTTGTCCTGAAAGATATAAACAGGATTCATTATCAGATACAGCAGAAAGTTGTTTCCCTCGTCGAGCCTTTGTTCGTGTTCATTTATATCTTTCAGGACTACTTTCTGTTCCATCCTCTAACATTCGTTTTTGGCACTGGATAGGTGGTGTGATAATGAGATAAAATGGAATGCCTTTTCATATGTCACCTGTATCACAAGTAGTCTAAGGTTAGGTTTAAGTGTTTTCACTGCCAAGACCTGGGTTTTATTCCTATTGTGTCAGGACCAGAAAGGAAACAGGACCCAATTGCGTAATGGTTACCACAAGTTTTATTGAAAGAAAGAGGAAGGGCTGCACCCACGATCTGGTGTTCGCTGGACTTGGGAAGCAAGTCGCTCTCGCACTTGGTCTGTGATCCGAGCACGGAAGTGGATCTTCCGTAGCGAGCGATGGCGGTGTCAGGGATGGAAAAACTGGTCGGGACTGAGAGAGCAAAGCGTGGTTGGGGTCTAAAACGAGTCATAAGCCAGGACGGGAGAGCAGACGTGGTCGGGATCAAAACAGGTCGTAGCACTAATATATCCATGCCCTGAGTATATAAAATGCTCAACAATTTTACATAAATAAATACGCTAGCTCCTACCATAGTTTTAATTCCATCGCTTTATAATCCAGTGTACTTTATACATGAAAAATATATGACAAAAGACTAGTTTTGGGGTGTGTACCCTATAAACTGGTGCAGCCTAAGGTGTAAAAAATACAATATACTGTATAAAGATTGCACTGTCTGCTGGGATTTTTTTAGGGGAATTTTTTGAAATGTTATTTTCCTTCTCGCAGGGAATATCTGGCCAACAACGTGAGCGTGACAATCTACCCAGTGAATGAACCGTGGCTGTACTCACTTCTGTGGTGCAGCGGGGTGCCTTTCGTTTCCTCTGATGCCCCCCAAGTCCTCCGCAAGGTGCCTTACCCCGTCTGGCTCATGGTAAGAAATCCTCAATCTGATAGCAACAACAAAATGACCCTGAACCAGAGGTCCTTAACAATGGGTCGAACGATATGAGTTTTTTAGGGCCAATACCGATTATTACTATTAAGAGGAGGCCGATAACCGATATTTGGAGCAGATACTCATTTGCTGTAAAAGTGTAAAAAATGTTGTTTGAAACGTTGCAAGAATTTTTGCTATAAATTCAAATAAAACTTGAATAGTGCTCTGAAACGGGCGGCACGGCGGCTGAGTGGTTAGCACGTCCACGGCACAGTTCTGAGGTCATGGGACCAAATCCAGTTACCAGCCTTCCTGTGCGAAGTTTGCATGTTCTCCCCAAGCTTGCCTGGGTTTCCTCCGGGCAATCCGGTTTTCTCCCACATTCCAAAAACATGCATTTCAGGTCCAAATTGTTCCTCGGTGTGAATGAGCGAGATACTTTTTTGTCCCTGTGTGCCCTGCGACTGGCTGGCAACCAGTTCAGGGTGTCCCCTGCCCACTGCCCAAGGATAGCTGGGATGGGCTCCAGCACCCCAGTGACCCTACTGAGGATAAGCGGTGCAGATAATAAATGGATGGATATCGTTCAAAAACCTTTTACAGCAGATAAGTTATAATTTCAACACAATACGACTAATCTTTCCCCTTTACATGACTAATAAGTTTGGTATCTCCAAAAGCCACACAACACAATAGGTTCGAAGTTTGTCTTACTTTGTGAACAGTAAATAGAGGAGTCAGATTTAAAATGAATTGCAAACATTTACACGGGGAAATCCGAAAAAAAAAACAGGGTCTCATTCACAATAGTCACAGCAATCAGCGAACAACTGCGTAAGGCTACTTAAGCAGATTATAAATTTGCAGTAGAATAAGTACGAATAGTACGATATATGAAGCTTGGCTGTTGCTCGGTGTTTTGCTTATTAATCGGTGCATTGAATATGTAAAAAATGACGATACCGATATCCGTCAAATGACAAAATATCTGTGCCATAATCGGCCCAATCTATTCCTAATCTTTTCCTACGGGCCCGGTCACACAGCCTTTCACGGGATGATCGAGGCTGAATCACGGCCAGAAATTTCTGCCCGTGAAGCAGACGCTGTTGGACGCTTTGAGATCGCCATACAGACGAGATACAGCCGTGCTTTCCACGCGTATGGCCGCGCGAAAAAGTTTTGCGCTGGTCAAAACTTTAGACCACGGGTAACAGCGGGCGGCACACGTGGTACACACGGGGTAATGACGCGGTACAGACGCGGAATGACGTGCTACGGCCGCGGCCAGGGCGTGGTTACACGCGGGTAGGACGCAAAATTTTAGCGGGTAATCGCGGGTGGAGCACGGTCATAGCACGTTTGTTCTGCGCCTGTATCGTGGTGTTATCACGTGAATTAGCGTGTGTAACGCGTGTGACGGTCAAACGCCTTTCTCCGCGTATATACAGCGCGATTTGCCGAGCACACGTCAGTTGTGCTCGAGACGTCAAGGGGATGAACATGGATCCCCGTCATCGTAGTGACCTCGTCTTAATCCATTTTTATTTCTTGACATTTCTTTTCATTTCATAACAAGATAATAAAATAAAAATGAAAAACTATTACAAAAATAACATATTGGCTTCTTCTTCGGTGCCACAGCTTGAAATCTTGATCTTCACGGGGCTGTGTCTTGAGCGGTTATGATTTCTACAGCCCGGCTCGGCAGCTTTTACACCCGTGGTCCACACGCGGAAATGACGTGGAACTGACGCAATGAGGAAGCAAAACAGTCGTTTTGCGGGCATACCACGGATTAACAGCGGGTTGGCCAATTTTGCGCATTTTCTACCGCGGGCAACCACGGGCAAAAAAAAAAAAATCGCAAAATTTTACCCGCGATACAGACGCAAAAGGCTGTGTGACCGGGCCCTAACCCCTGTTGGAAAAACCAAACCCCATCGCTTCCATATGTTCATTCACCGAACTCTACTTTTGTGTAAAGCAATGTGTATATATATATATATATATATATATATATATATATATATATATATATATAGATTCTTGAAACAAAGTTTTTCTACTGGTGCACTAATTAAACCGTCTAGAAGAAAATCAACATCATGCATGTGCCCTTAATCACAGAACTGCAAATCAGTGTGACTTCTGCCGTAACCTTTGTAAGAACAGTTTGGCAAATGCTACTCTCATGTCATTTCCGCGGCAAAGTCTGTTCCTTTTCCTTGTTTTTATGTCTAGCATCCTCAAAAAAGGATTGCTAGAAATGATATGTTCCAACAAATTCTAGGGCTTTTGTGGCAATAACAGGATACTCTTCCATCTCGTTGACACTGTTGTAGAGTTGCTTTTGAACCGGGTTCTGCTGAATTTTGATGATTTTATCAATGTATTCATCATTGACTTCTTCAATCGTGAATGGCCATCTCACCCATGCTAAATATTAATCTTGTGCAAGGAAGTATTTGACTTTATCTCACTTACAACGTTGTCAAGAGGGGCATGGTTGGGTAGGGTTACTTTAACTTGATTACTTTCAATTACTTTTGGATTACTCCAATACCACATATGCTAATAAAAGACAAAAGAAACTAAATAGGAATAAAATTACTAAATTTGGTGCAGGCTTGGGGAGTAACGGAATACACGGAACGGCAAAAATGATGTTGGCAAGCTGTTTGGATTTATTTTCATTTTGTTTCTGTCGCATTTTATGTTAGTTTTGGCGGAGATCAAAGAGATCAAAGCCAGGAGAGAAAGCTTACCACGTGTTGTGAGTCATAATTTTATTCATATTTAGTTTATTTTGTCTTTTATTAGCATATTTGGTATTGGAGTAATCCAAAAGTAATTGAAAGTAATCAAGTTAAAGTAACCCTACCCAACCCTGAAGAGGGGATAAGTTTACGAAGTTGTTTCAAACATATTCGTCCGACTACTTTAATGGCAGAGGCTCCACAGATCCCCAGAGATGGACTTAGCAAACCCCTTAGGTTCCATCCAACCCAGGTTAAGAATCACTGCCCTAAAGAAACAAGAAGACAGCGGGAGAGGCTAGCAAGATCTTTGCAAATGTCAGGGCATGCATGAGGAGAAAAAAATGCAGTAACTCAGAATGCTTTTGCGGGACAACTGAGTTTTGACATGAGGCAACTTGCCGCTGTCTTAAGGCTTTTTGCAGTTATGGAATTTTTGGACTATTTTACAGGCTTGAGGCGTCGTTGCTGTCATGCAATTTCTGGACCTATTGTTTTGTTTTATTGATGTTCACTATTTTTTGTGTACGGTTACCCAATGCTAAATCTATTGTAGCCTTGTCATCCTGGAAGGGGGATTAACCACTTATGAGGCCCTTTCGCAAGGTTTCTTATTTTCTTTGTGCTGAGGTTTTGAGTTTTTCCTTGACTGCATGTTGGTTCGAGATCAGGGGATGGTGTAATTGTGACCTGTGCACTCCTTTGACTCATCTTGTGATCAAGGGCTATACAAAAAAATGGGACTTGACTTGAGTTGTTGACACCCTCCTCAGGGCTGCTTTTTGCTAACTACATAGTTTTGCTTCTCTTTCAGAGCCCGTATGCTTATAGCTTCATCTGGATTGCCTCAGATCTCCTCTCGCTTGCTGTAGTCTTTGTCATCTTCAGCTTCCAGAAGTAAGTGGAGATTCAATTTTGCTATTTTGGAAGAAGTGCAGCAAGTAAAGGCGGGGTGCGGGATTTGAAAACTTTGTTACTCTCTGCCAACATCTCTGACTTAAAGTCACGATTGCAGCCTTAGGCAGCCTGTTTATGTTGTGCATGAAAGAACATACTATTAGAAAAGAAAATCCGTGGGGACGAGCATGATGTCACTCTCTAGCACTCCCCCCAGCCTTTATTCCTCGAACCTACTGTGTTCTGCCTTGAACAGCTCTGCTAAAAGTGAGATAAAAGCAGATAGGCGCAAATAAAAATAAAGCATAAGGGCTCTTTCAGGGTTTCCACTATTCCTTGAAAAGTCTTAAAAGGTTTGAATTAATTATTCTATAAATATGGTCTTAATTGGCATTAAAATGTCTTCAATCAAATTTCGGAAATTCTTAAAAATGTGAAGATTTAAGATTTAGTCACATTTATCAATTCTCTTTTATAATAATTAACCGATTTACTTTTGTGCCAACATTGCATGACCACAATAACGGAACTATCAAATTGGTTTAATGTGGTTTCAGTCGGGCCTTTCGCAATAGACACATGTTTCAATTCTACCCATAATACACATAGCAACTCTGGACAAAGACGTTTCCTTTGGACCATGAGAAAGTGTCCATTTAGTGAGAAGTGGCTGTCCAACAAACGTTTAAGGCCATGGCTAAAAGCTTTGCCAGGTCACGTGTTCGAGGCAGGATGTATTGTTTTGTTTGTTTCGATTGTTTTTTTTTGTTTTGTTTACTTGGTCTTAAAGTTTAGTTCAAGAGGCATTAAAAAGACTTGAATTTAACTTTTCTTAAGCTGTAGGAACCCTGTATTTGAACTCAAGGTTAGGGTCAGGGAGTGTAGGTTTCCCAAAAGGTGAAATGAAAATCAGCTGAAAAAGAGGTTAGAATATTTATTTAGATAGAGAGATAGATAGATAGATAGATAGATACTTTATTCATCCCCGTAGGGAAATTCACACTTCCAGCAGTCCACCCCGTTGTTTATTAACAGATTAACATTATGCCCAAGGGGTGCTTGTAGCGGAGTGGATGACGTCACACGCTAGTCCAAAAGTTCGACATCCCTGGGGCAGATGGAAATCTTTTCTTTGTGTCCAGGGATACACCACCTCGTGTTAGCAAGTCCGCCTCCTCTCCGATTCCCGATCCAGCACCATATACTGCTGTCTCACAATATTTAGCGCATGAAAAAAACATGCTAAAAAGCACAATGAATACAAACTAGGGACACTCAAGAGTGACCGGTCTGCACCATTTTCTTCGAAATGTTTGCACATCATAATTGTGCTCCAAGTGATGAGAGGTTACAACATGTGAAAATCTCATGCTAGCGCTGTGTTGTCGTTTTCATTTGACCATTGTTATTCTACTCCTCAAAAAGGGACATTTTGTGTTATTTGGTGCCTTCTTGTGTTGACAAACCATAATTTATTAAAAAAAAATGATTTGAATGAAAGTTCATGTATTTTTCCTTGAACGTTAGAGAAAAGTTGAGAATTTAGACACAATTGTCCGCCATCTTCAGTGTTCATTTTACCTCTGAAAAGTAATGGGTCCCGGGGACTCGCATGCCCAAAAATCTATGGGTCCCAACAGAGATCTATGGGTCCCCCCCAAATTTAGTGTTATTGAGGTTGAAATCATAAATCGGCAACAAATATATAATATAAATCTATATATTCATTCAGTTTTAATCATAAAATTATTAATTCATTTCTGCATCAAATTGTTGTTGGTAATATACCGATCAAAGGGATAACCACCAACCTGTCTTTATTTTCTCCATTTATACTTCCTTTTTTTCTGACTTTTTTATACAACATAATTCGTAATATCAATCATCAAAGCAAGTGAGCCGTTTGAGAGCCGGCTCTTTTTAATGAGTTGAGCCAAAAAAGCCAGTTCTCTAAAAAAACACGGACTTCCTTTCACTACACAACGAGATTTTGTTGGCTGAGATCAGCGAGCAGACGAAAACTCGAACCGCGAGACCAAAACAACAATGGCGGATCTGCTTGAAGAAAAGTTTGGAGTTCAGTAAATCTTTGTTAAAAAAAAGTAATCGGGTAATAATGACAATTTTGTGGCAAAAAGGTTGCGTCCCGGGGACGCACGTTGATTTGAGACTATGCGTCCCCAGCAAAAATGATGCGTCTAGGACGCAGAGACGAACAATGCATCTTGCTGATACGGGTTCCCAAAAAGCTCAAAAAGGCGGGGCAAAAAACTTAAACGGTGCCTTTTGGTCACTTTGAGTCTCTGTAGTTTGTATTTTTGTTTCTGCATTGTAGCACTTGTTTTTGGTCGCACTGCAAAATAAAGTGACATCAAGTGGCCAAATATCACACAGTGGCGGCACGGCAGCGTGGTGGTTAGCGCGCAACCTCACGGTGCAGAGGTTCAGGGTTTAAGTCCAGCTACCGCAACATTCTCGTGTGGAGTTTGCGTGTTCTCCCCATGCATGCATTGGTTTACTCCGTGCACTTCGGTTTCCTCCCACATCCCAAAAACATACCTGTTAATTGGCCGATTTAAATTGTCCCTAGGTGTAAATGAGTGAGTGAGTTGTCTGTCTCTGTTTGGCTGGTACCCAGTTCAGGGTGTCCCCTGCCCACTGCCCGAAGATGGCTGGGATGGGCTCCAGCACCCCCGCGACCCTACTGATGATAAGCCGTGCAGATAATGGATGGATGGATAGATATTACACAGTGTCCCTTTAAAAAGTACTTCCATTTTTGTGGAATTTCACTCTTAAAGCAGACGGTCTTGACTTTGAGAGGAATGCTAGTCTCGACCTTCATTTTCAGTCAACTGTAACTTCCTAAATGACTTCCGACCACATTGACCTTAAATCGGCTTTAAAAAGATAACAAGCGGAAAAGACGCCGGTGCTGCAAAAAACTGCTTTTCAGTCCGCTCTTTTTCTTTCCTGGTTTTAAGCGTTCACTCTTTTGATGTTTGACCTCTTTTCCTGCCCTTCCCCTTTCTGTCTGCCGTTCTCCTCTGATGTCCTTACTTATTTATTATTTTGTCTGCCGCTCTATCTGATCTGCATGCAACCTTCCTCCGCTGCCCCGTGGCATCTGTCAGCTATCATATGATCAGGTAACTGCAGCAGCTTTCTCAGCCTTTGTTCCGTTCTCCTTGTTGGTCCTCCTTGTGCCTTTTCCGCTTTGCTTTTCCATCTCTGCTCGAAACGCCTGCTTATTTAGATCCCGTACTTTTCTTTACTGTGATTTTGTGCCATTAGCCCAGTGCACACCTGGGGCCTGAGGTAAGATCAGGGTTCGTACACGTGCTTGAAAACGCTTGAATTTTGATATTGTGTTTTCAAGGATTGTAAGGTGAAGTGCTCGTAAATGCTTGAAATTGTTGCCATGTTTCTCGACGTGTCCTCTTAAAAATAAGGCCGACGATGTTTTCTGGTGGCTTTGCTTTGCCATTGCATTTTTTTCTTCCTTGAGATTAACGGCAGCTGGTATTAGTTTGTATGGCATTGTCCTATGAAGCGTCATCGCTCCCTATGGGTTGCGCCCAAGGGAACAGGTGCTTGCTACACCTAAATATGTCACTATGAAATACGTATTAGTGCAATGATTATGTATCAATTATGGACTTTTATTATTGGCCATGCTAAAAATTTGGGTAGCCTTTCCCAATGTTAAACTGTAACGGGAAGAACTTCCTGAAACTGAAAACGTAAGCTGCATATTACCGTTTTTTTACACACGAATTATTCGGATCCACAAATATATTCATGTTTCACTCAAGATCTTAAAATCATGTCTTGATTAATGTACATTCAAGATTAAATTTGTGTAACTGCAAAATGCATGATTCACAACGAAAATGGGTTTGAAAGTCCTTAAAACGTACTTGAATTTGTCCATGAAAATGAACAAACCCTTTAAGATCTCAAGTCTGAGTCCTAGCCCGACCGGAAATTTTGCCCGTGTCGGCCTTAAAATGTCAATCACTACATCCGGGTCAGGCTGGGCTTCTCTCTCTCTCTCTCTCTCTCTCTCTCTCTCTCTCTCTCTCTCTCTCTCTCTCTCTCTCTCTCTCTCTCTCTCTCTCTCTCCTCTCTCTCTCTCTCTCTCTCTCTCTCTCTCTCTCTCTCTCTCTCTCTCTCTCTCTCTCTCTCTCTCTCTCTCTCTCTCTCTCTCTCTCTCTCTCTCTCTCTCTCTCTCTCTCTCTCTCTCTCTCTCTCTCTCTCTCTCTCTCTCTCTCTCTCCTCTCTCTCTCTCTCTCTCTCTCTCTCTCTCTCTATGCTTATAGAATTGTGTACTTTTGGATACTAACCTAAAAAAAATGCGTTTGACGGGCCATCATTCTTTGATCTTTCTCTCTCTCTCTCTTTCTCTCTCTAAAAGTGCCGTGCTAGATTCTTGAGATTATACTGAAGCTGTGGTTTATAGCCCAAGTTTCAACCCATCAAAATCGCACAAGGCACTTAATGTTCGTCAACTCTTAAGATATCTTACGAACTGAACTGCCGCCGTTTTTTTTTTATATCATCTTTCACACAATACATTATATGAACAAAACGGGAGATTTAACAGTACTTTATCCAATATTTACGTACTCACTAAATTTCAACATTTTTTCACACACAATTTAAGTCCTCAATTTATTAATCAGAATCGAACAGCAGTGGAAGTTATCTATCAAAAATGCTACACATCTCTTTCCGTATCATTCAAAACATTGTCAGGTCGCTGGTCAATTTCAGGTCGATTTCCTTTAATTCTACAGGAATGATGAAAAGTGAATGCAAAAAGACAACTACAAAGTCTGTGTTGCAATCTAGCACAATTCTTGACACCATGATAGCCCTGGTGCTGTCGTCTAGAAATATAGGACTCACATTTTAATTGCGTGTTCTTTCGGTACAGTGCTCTTCTTCTTGATCGCTAACTGATACTCTGGTTGGTAATCACCATTTTGAATGGTCATGTGATCCAAAACCAGAGGCGGATGGCGGCAGGTGTGCTTTACACAAGGTGTTTTGACCTGTTTGAATGTGGCAAGGAGGTATAACCGCCTCTATGTGCTCGTAACTCGGTTTTCAAACACAACAGGTGGAGGATGAGCGAAATGCAGAACTGCAACCCCGAACAGATCATGCTGAGCGCCGTGTCGCATCGCTCCAATCGGGACTTGAACGTCATGAAGGAGAGGCTCATCGTTTCAGGTGCGAATTTAGACTTCAACTTTATTACTTAATAGTACTATTATTACTTTACACAACCACAATTTTTTTTCTTAATTTAATTTTGTAAAATCGTTAATATATGTTAAGGGTTTTCATGAAAATATTAAAATTGTTTTCCTGTTAGTATCCTTAACTTTCGACATAAAACACACACTTCAAAAACTGATGAATACACGTTTTAGTTTTCCTCAGTCCACGTATTATATAATTTTTACAACTGCCATATTTATATGCTTCATGTCTTCCAGAACTGAATAATGGTCTTCAAAGTACAGATGAGCTGTCACTTTACCCCGAAAATGGCAACGCAAGATGTTCTCACGGAGACCCAAGATCATCATTTCACATGCCACAAACGGGATTTTAGTTTTGTTGTTTTCTATTATTGTATATGGTACAGAATATTGATACTTTTTGACTTTTGTATTACTAAATTGACAGTACACATTTATGAAACAAAAAAAACATGACCGTATTTTCCCCTGTGTAACGTGCACCGAATCACAAGGCGCACCCCTCCAAAATAAACTTTTTTCATATATATTTTATACATAAGGCGCACTGGAATATAAGGTGCATGAAATTGAGACTACAGTAAGAGCTACTGAGTTTATTCGTGTTATTACCGTTATACATTTATGTTATAAATGAGTGCAATAATTGATCAGGCGATGAGTGTCACTGGCCAAAATGGCAAAACATTGGTGTCAAGACCAGAACGGAGACAGGACCCACTTGTGTTGCGTTTCTCACTACTCGGATTGCACTCCGAACGCGGAGGTGAATCTTCCGTGGCGAGCGATGGCGGAAAAAAACAGGTCAGTAGCTGGGACAGGAGAGCAAAAACGTGGTCAGGGTCGGAAGCGAGTCGTAAGCCAGAATAGGAGAGAAGATGTGGTCGGGGACAAAAAGAGGTCGGAAACCAGGACGAGAGAGTAGACGTGGTCAGGATCAAAAAACGGGTCGAAGCCGGGGTACAGAAGGGAGCAAAACACGGGACAGGTAGGAGTCAGGGTCGAAAAAGGCTTGCCTAGTGTTAACTGAGGTTCACAGACGGACTGACAAAAGGGGACAGACAGGAGTGGGTACAAGTACTGATCAGGAGCCAATCAGCGACCGGGGCAGTTGGCACCAAAGGAGCGGGCACAGCTAAGTCGCATCAGTAATCATTACAATTTTCTGCAATGGGAATCAAACTTAGGTTGTGGCAGTGAGACCGCTGACACTTATCCACAAGACCACTTGTGATTCAGATGATATACAAAAAAATCATTAGGGATTATCGTTATCACACTATTTTTACTCACGGTGCAAAAAACACTGATTTGCATAGTGTATTTTGTTCCGCATTCAGATAGGTTAAACAGTGTCTCCACTTCTTCACCTGTGCGTCTATCTTGTTGCGGTTTATTATGTATATGTACCTGTATGTAAAAGAGCTTGTATCATGTTTTCTCCATTCCCTAACTTTAGTTTCTGGCACTGTTAGTACAAATACTGTGATAATGAGATAAACTATAATGCCTTCTCATATGTCATCTGTACCATTGATGGTCTAGTGTCTGAGGTAAGATCGGGCCTAAAAAAAATCCAGCCTGACCCGACCAGCGGGAATAAAAGACCGAACCAGACAAAACCCAACTGATTAACTTAAATTGAAGGGCAGGGCCCGAAATAAACCCTAAGCTGCATTTCGGCACCGTGCGTACTTCTGCGCCAAAGTGTGCGCTTCGACACCAAAGTTCTGTCTTTGGTTGAAGTACGCGAAATGCGAGGCCAAAGCGCAGCTTCGGGTTTAATTCGGGCTCGGTCCCTCAAATCAAGTGTTTACTTTGGCGCTGAAGTGTGCATGGCCCAGACGTGGAGAGCCAAAGTGCACACTTGGGCCTCAAAGCGCACACCTTGGAGCCGAAGTATGCGTGGCAATGAGGTGCAGCGCCAAAGTGTGTCCCGCAAGTAAAAGTACAGTTACTCGAGTCAAAGTAAAATGTAGTCATCCAAATAATTACTTGAGTAAATTTAAGTGCATACTGTGTAGATCGAACAAAATATTCTCTTAGGGGCTGGACTAGTAAATTGGGGGTGGAAGAAAAAAAGAGAAAGAAATAAGAGAAAGAGACGGAGAGAAAAGGAGAGAGTGTGGGACAAGGAAAGCCAGTAAAGGAGAGAGAGAGAGTGTAAGAAACGAGATAAAAAGAGAAATGGTGAGAGAGGGGAAAAGAAAGATAGAAATCCAAAGAGAAATAGGAGAGAAAAGAAGAGTGAGAAGGTTAGAAAAAGAGGGGGAAAGTAAACGAAAAGAAAAAAAAGACAAAAGGAAAATAGGAAGAGGGCAAAAAAAGGTAAAAAGACACCGAGAGAGAAAGACAAAGAAGAAAAAAAGAGACAGTGAAATAAAGAGTGAGAGAAATGGAGGAAGAGAGAGAGAAAGAAATACAACTACAGCGTATTTGTGAGAGGCACCTGGCTTTGGCAACATCAAGTGGACATATTTCAACCTGCAGCTCGTTTTTCTCTTGCGCTTCCCTCAGCGTTATATTGTGGGCCTAATTTAGCCCGTGGACCGCCTGCTTAACACCACTGGTGTAGATCCTTCACAAAAAAACCTAAGAAAAGAAAAAAACTCAGCCCGGATTTTAGGTCCAAGATCTTACCTCTATCCAGTGGTAAAGTGTCAGCACTGCTATGACCCCGATTCGAATCCCGTTGCATACAATGTTTTACTAATTTTGGTCACCAATGTTTATCGATCTATTAATCATTGCCCAAATACGGTAGTATAACGTAAAATTTTGTGTATATACTGCATGCATTTCCCATCTAATCCACCGTGTTTGGATTTAAGGCCCACTGGGTCATAAGGCGCACTTTTATATTCCTGGCCAATTATGATTTCTTAGGTACGCCTTATAGTCCGCAAAATATGCTAACTCATCAGTTAAACAAACATGAATTATATATTTTTAATCATCTATTTTTTGGGGAAGTGGAATTTGTATACTGTACATATAATACATTGATGTAAATAGGATCCCTTTTACACTTTTCATTATTGAGAATGTCCTTAGATTGTCGAGGTTTTTTCATCCATGGCGCTTGTAATAAAAAAATCTCAAAAAAGATTTATACAAATTAATGTTGTGGTCTTTTTAACTGTCAGGATAAGTTGATATCGCTGCCTCTTACCTGCCATACCATAATGTTAGGAAAACAGTTTTACATACATTCACCTGGCTGCCTTGACATTGATAAAGAAATCAAAATTTGCGAGTGTTTTTGTCATATTGATTATCAAGGACTGTATTTTCCCCTTTATTAGATGAAGACCTATTAATAAAAATGATTGTATTGAAAAGCTTCCTTTTGTTCAACAAGTAAGCTAATAGCTTACTTGCTAATAGTAATTAAACAAAGCACACACACATACAGTATAAGGTGTTAAATAATGCTTTTAGCTTACCAGGAGTGTCTTGACTTATCCTTATGAAGGCCACATTCAGAAAATTATATTTTTAAAGAGCCTTTGTTAGTATTATTATTCAAGGAACAGTGTGTAATATTTAGCACCTCCTAATAGTGTCAGGACCAGAACGGAATCAGGACCCAATTTCATAATGTTTACCACACGTTTTATTGAAAGCTCTGTGTTCACTGGACGCGGGAAGCAAGTCACTCTCGCACTCGGATTGTGATCCGAATACGGAAGTGGGTCCTCTGTAGTGAGCGATGACGTGTCAGGGACGGAAAAACAGGTCGGTAGCCGGGACAGGGAGAGCAAAATCTTAGTCGGGGTCGGAAACGAGTCGTAAGCCAGGACGGGAGTAGACGTAGTTGGTATCAAAAATGGGTCGTAAGCCGGGACAGGGGAGCAGAAATGGTCGGGATCAAAACAGGTCGTAGCCGTAGACAAACGGGAGCCAAAACAGGACAGGCGGGAGTCAGGGTTTTATCCAAAGAAAGTCAGGTAACCTGTCAAAAGCAGTTTTTAAATAAATTGGGAATACATACAGAACCTACTTCATGTTTAAAATTTGATGGGTGAAAGTAGAAGAAGGCAAATTCTGTATGATTCTAAATAGTTGTATTTAAAATCACGCTATAAAACATTTTCAGTAGCTAATTTTTGGGGGGTATTCTGTTAGCTGAAGAAAAATGGAAGGCTTTAAATGGCCATCTTGCTGTAAATTGGACATTTCGGTGTCTACTAGTATAAGCACAGTACAGTAACATTGAGCAAAATCATCACTCTTATGTATTCAGGCAGAGAAAAACACTATAATGACTGAAAATAGAGTTTATTTTTGAGGGCTGCGTCTTTTCTTTCTCGCAAGGCTTTACAAATGATAGTTCCTTGACTTGAAAAAGCAATTATGAACCATACTTTTCCACAGACATAAAATAAAAACATAAATCTTGGTGTCAAAGCTCAATGTGAGCCATGCCTTTGTTAAAAAATGGTGTTGATCTAAGCAAACATAAACATTCTTTTCAGGGCCATAGACACCTATAAGGAACAATCCTCTGCAGGTTGAGGAGGTTCATGAGGAACTGGAAGGTCTCCATCTTCTCCACTGTTGTCAGTGCTGTCACAAGGCATGTGGCAGCCAGAATCCCTCTGTACGGTATTTATCTTTCCTTTCTCGTTCTCGGTGGGGGTCTCGGCTTCTTGATTAGACTCCTTCTCCCAGTGATAATTAGCTGCGGTGAATAGAATGTTGCATACTATCAAAGAGGTCCTGTCTGTCCTTGTGTATCAGCTTTTTAAACATTCTGTCCTCATTAATACAGTTTAATCAGTGGTGGGCCGTCAGGGCCATAAAGGCCTCCTTTGCTGGCCTAGAAAATATCTGATGTTAATTTTATATTGTCAATGAATGTGTATTACATCATTTAAATGATTGATATAGGACTTAAAAGTCTTTCAGTTTTATTTTAATGTAATTGTTTACCTGAAATTGGGAACTCTGCTGTTTAATTGTATATCTATTCTAGAAAGTGGTAGTCCGGAATTTAAGGTAAACGTTTTTCAATATTTTGAGATCACAATCACCGTCTAATGTTCGCACATCGCCCACCCTGCCTGGTCTTTTGTGAGTCTGCAGATACTCACAGTGCAGTTGCCGTAAGGAGTCGACAGCAGCTAGCAAACGCTGCTTGTGTTCCGGGTCGGCCACTTTCAGTTTTTCCAGGTCATGTTCCCGTAGCCTCATCAAGTCATCTACTGTTTGGTAATCGTTCTGCTGCAGAGAGCTTGAATATTCCTGGGAAAGAAAACATTGACGTTCTAGCTGTTGAAGAACTTTAACATGTTTTTAGTGTTGAAAGAACAAGAATGAATACCTCTAAACTGAGGCGCCTCAAAAATTCATGGACGGTGGACCGACATTTTTGTGGGACTCTGTCTTCCTTGTATGACTCAGGACCTTCCTCTGTTAGCTCGTCCACATAAATAAATTTAAAATTGCCAATTTTCTTGTTCAACATCCCCGTCCATATTCCCATTGGCCGCTTGTGGATGATGTCAATCACATCGCCGACCTGAATAAAAGTTCGGTGGTGTTAAGAAGTTAACGGCAATGACCTGTTAACGATGAAGATGCTGTTAATCTTATCTTGTGACCCATTTGGGTTTTTTTCTCTTTTTGTTTTTGCTAAATGAAACTGAAAAATACAGTCTGGTATTGCACGGAATTATTTTATATAGAGCGGAATGGCAGCTGGGTGGTTAGCACGCAGCCCCACAATGCGGAGGTCCGGGGTTCAATTCCAGCTACCGCAGCCTTAGCCGTTCTCTCCGTGCCTGTGTGATTTCCCTCCAAGCATTCTGGTTTCCTCCAACATTCTCAGGTCGATTGGCCAGTCAGAATTGTCCCTAACTGTGACTTGGGAAGTGAAATGAAATGAAATGAAATGAAATGGGGGGCGGCAGTAGCTCAGGAGGTAGAGCGATCGTTTTAGGATTAAGGGATCCCAGTTCGAATCCCGGCTTGTCCGTGTTACATGTCGAAGTGTCCTTGGGTAAGACATTGAACCCCCAATTACCCCCAATAAGCAGGTTAGTGCCTTACATGGCTGCACAGATCACGGCCGCTATTGGGAAATGTGAAGCACGTTGTAAAGCGCTTTGGGAAGTCATTGACTTGAAAAGCGCTATATAAATGCAGATCATTTCATTTCATTTCATATACCTTGTGAACTATATACATTTTTTAAATTGCTGCAGCTGTTATTGTGTTTATTGTATTGCTCTAATGTTAAAATGCAGCAGAATTAAATGGAAGGAAACCAAGAGGAAGGCCGCAATTGACGTGGGTGGATGGTGTTATGAGAGCACTGCAGGAAAGAGGTCTAAATTTAGTGGAAGCTAGAGCTATTGTTGGTGATTTTGACTTTTATTGTGCACTGTAGTTTATGATTTTGTTAATTACGTACTGTCAATATGATTGTTACTAGTGTCCAATAATGTTGCTGTTCTTTAATTTCCACACCCTTTAGAGCAGATATATCTTTAGTATTTCTTATCTGAGGGTTTGTTAATTCCTGCAAGTTCAAAATCCATTTTTGTTTTCTCTTCTTATTTTGAGTGTCTTTTGGGCTATTAACCTAATAATACCCCATTGGATTCACAACTAGTTTTATTGTAAATTTTTAATAGGTTTTGCTTTAGGAACGGTACTTTAGGAATAGTTTCTGTTCTACAAACTATACTATTAATGAGTCTCAGTATGTTTATCATTTCTCACGACTGCATACCTTGAGTCTAAGAGATTCAGTGTCATAGGGACTTGGCACAAACTCTGTGTGAACTCTTGCTCGTCCACAGAATTGTCTTGTGCAAAAGAGTTCATCGTCCAGCCTCAAGCTGTCTCGAATACTGGAACAATCACTAGTGACGCCACCTGGCAAACAAGACAAATGGACAAGATTATGCAAATATGGTTGAGAACCACTGTCCTAAATAAATTGATGGTGCAGTGCCTAGCGGAAGTATTGTCGTTACAACTTTGTGCATTGCTACATTACTCTGCTACATTTTAAATGCCGAGCATTATTTAAAGTGTACTTTTGTCATGATTACCGATGTGAATCACCTGTGCCCACTCATTTGGCGGCAACCGCTCCGGGCTCTGATTGGCTCCCTGTCCCTATTTAAACCCAGTCCTGTCAATCCCCTGTTGTCAGTCCATCTGCGAACCTCTGTTGATACAAGGCAAGCCTTTGTTGACCCTGACTCGTTTTTGTTCCAGTTTGTCTCCAGCTACGACCCGTTTTGATCCCGACCACGTCTGCTCTCCCGTCCCGACTTCTGACCCGTTTTTGATCCCGATCACGTCTTCTCTCCCGTTCCGGCTTACGACCCATTTCTGACCCCGACCACGTTTTTGCTCTCCTGCTATTGACCTGTTTTTTCCGTCCCTGACACCGCCATCTCCCGCTACGGAAGATCCACTTCCGTATTCGGATCACAATCCGATTGCGAGAGCGATTTGTTTCCCGCGTCCAGTGAGCATCGGATCACGGGCGCTGCCCTTCCTCTTTCTTTCAATGAAATTGTGAGAAAACGTTACACGATTGGGTCTACCCTGTGGGCTGGTCGTAACAACTTTATTGAGTCCACATTTCACTTTCGTTGCCACATCCATCCCTTGATCCAGTATGTGTAATCCTCAAGGGATGTTTAGATTTACCTACAGAATAAAACTATTTGCAGTTATGGTAACGCCCTCTCAAGCACAGTATGTGAACACTGAATTTCTCCTCATGTGGATTTTCTCCCTACAGTATGTAGTCGATCTTAGCCCAATGTAAAACTATACAACAAAATATTGAAATCAGGGAGTCATGTTAATTTGTATATTGTCGGTTTATACATAGGTTGTGTGTCACCAGTAGTGAATGGTAGGCTGTGCATAGGGGGTGGCTTATACAGGAGCAACAAACTAACGGGAAATTAATTGGGAAAAATTACGGTAAAAGTTTTTCCGATACACCATGCCTGGATAAAACAAAAAAACGTCTTGGACGGTACAGATATATATATATTTTTTTTTTGAGTGGTTTGAAGCCTAGAGACAAAATGGATATGTTGTGTCTCAGTTAAGCTCTCCAGATTGCACAAGCCATTACATATGAAGGGCTCACGGCTTTCATGGTTTGGTGTACATGTTTTCTCCTATTTGTTTTATTATTTGACTATTTTAAAGCAGTTTAACTGGGTTGGTTGCTATTCAGGTATAAAGTATACAGTAACTTGTAACTAAAACGCGCTACTTTTTGGTGTCAGTAATCTGAAGGCTAACTTAAATGAAGTAACTAGTAACTGTAACTCATTATTATTTTTTAGTAATCCTGCTAACACTCCATTGATTAGTTTTGTATTTTGTATTTCCAAATGTATGCTTTTTTTTGTCTTGTTATTTTTCACTCAGTGTTTTTATGATTAAAGGTTCTTACTTGAGGAACTTTGCCTGCTGTTGAGGCTATAAAGGCTTTCCAATGAAGTACTGGAAATCTTGTGTCTTTCAGCGAGCATCTTCTTTGGAACACCAGAGTCCCATTTATTTTCTTGTGCTTTTTGGGTGTCGGCACACTGTAATGAAAATCATATATTTATTTCTTGCATGAAAACACAATGAGTATGCCAAAAAGCTCCTAGAATCAACTTTTTATGATGGAATATTTACGCATTTAGGGTAAGTGAGGCATTTTGTATTCTGTTTTAGTCGAGAATTGCCAGAAACAAAACAGGTAAGAAAATAAAAATAATTTGAGGACATACGTACAATGAGATCTGTATCTTTTTTTTCTGTTGTTTGAATGGGGCTGGCGTCAGCCCTTGGTGAGTCCTTGATTTCCCTGTTGCATAGTTTAAATACGTTGAGTTCCATCTTCAAACACAAAAGGAAAATGTAAAAGAACGCTCATTGCCACAAATTCCAATGTCAAAAGAGATAAACCGATACCGAAATGCCTGGATCGTGTTGTGGTTTCATAATAGGCAACGGCTTCATAGGGTTGCCCAGATGTCCAAATTCGGTCAACTGTGGGTTAAAATTGAATTATAATTATCTTTATTGTCCTTGATAACAACAAAGTGAACATTGTTTACAAGTAGATTAGGTGAGCCACTCCAGCATTTACATGTTATAAAAGGCTTAATAGAGAAAAATGAGTTTTAAAAAAAAATTATGTAGGAAATATTCACACGTAGTGGTCAAATAGTCGCCTTAGTTTAAGCGCATTAGAATAATAGTGCAATGAAAAATTAGCACTAAAATTAGACGTTAGCAGCAACATGTTTCCAAAATAATAGAGTTAGAAAAAGGAAAAATATGAACTCATTTTTTTATAGATAGGCAAATGTATATATAAATATGTACACACACACACACTATAGAATTATGCGAATATGTTCCAAAATATTCCACGCTCTCAAATTTGACTCATTTGGCTTGTCATCTCTACAACTGTGACATCATTGAAAGAACATAAAATGGTGAATCCCATTAACACAACATGTGAGGCCAGCTCTGAAGCAGATAATAATAATAATAATAATAATAATTTCCTTTGTATTGTCATTCTTTGTAACAATGTACACAGAACGAAATGTCGATACACCTGACCCGTTGTAGCGAGTCGGTGCAGCCGCAGCCAGAGGGCGCCGCCATTATACCAATTAGGTATGTCTCGGTCGAGGCGCGAACCAGCCGGTGATTGTATTGAGTTAGTCGATTGTGGCTTTTTGTTTGAGTTTTTCCTGCATGTGTGATGGTTAGTATAATTTTGTCCAGCTTGCTCCCAGTTAGCGTCAGGACTGCAGAGGGCTTTCCTGTTTTGTTAGACCCCCATTGGTGGCTCTATGTGTGTGCTTTTCCCCAATCAGCCCCTTTTGGGCGGCCCGCCCTTTGTTGTACCATTACTGCATCCACCTGCAATATAACGCCTAAGTGTCCTACACAAAAACTACTGCTTAAAAACTTGTAACCTCTTCAATGAATTGGCGACTGGTTTGATGAATAGATAGATAGATAGATAGATAGATAGATAGATAGATAGATAGATAGATAGATAGATAGATAGATAGATAGATAGATAGATAGATAGATAGATAGATAGATAGATAGATAGATAGATAGATAGATAGATAGATAGATAGATAGATAGATAGATAGATAGATAGATAGATAGATAGATACTTTATTCATCCCCGAAGGGAAATTCACATAGGGTGCTGATGTTCCTTCGATGATGTCGACGAGAGATACTGGTTTTTAAAATGCATTATCTCAGAAAATAATTGGAATATACAGATGAAATATGATTAGTTTTTTTCCAAAAACCATGTGCTATTTTCTTCACATTTTGCATGTTTAAGAATTTGGGATTACGCACCTTTAAGTCTTTGATCGTAGAAGGAACCTGAGATTCTTTTCTGTCAAGCTCTTTAATCAGACTCTCGAAGCGTTCCCATTCTCTTGGCTGCGAAAGCACCAACTTGCCGCCAGAGACCCACAGCTCATGTCCAGGTTGGTGGCAAGTGTGATAGAAAGGCTGAGAACAGTCAATGTGGTTCCAAACACTGGTTGTCCTTGAATCTGCTCTCAGGTTTTTTGCTTTCTCTTGCTGAGGTCGCTGATCACTTTGGAAAGACTTCTCATGGGCTCCCCCTGCCCGGCCGATGCATGTTAACACCGGATTTGACACATCTGATGAAATATCTGGCAATGATAACCATAAAACGTTTGTTACCAGCAAGCCACTTTGTGGATGATAAAGAAACACATCCTAAAAAGTCTTGAATCCAATACCACGTCAATACACGAGGGAAAAAGCATGTAAGCCAATCCGTTTTTTGTCGTCTATGTTCACATTTCATTGTATTTGAAACACTAAAAAATTTGTTGAAAAACATTTGCTTTTAAAATAAAACATGATTAAAAGTCATTGAATAAAAGGAATATAATATCTACCTATTTAAGCACTAAATTTGATCATTTGGATTAACAAACTTAAATGCAAAACAGTTAGTTGAGAAATGTTTTATATTGCATGGAATTTAATAAATATCTTGATCCATAGTATTGATCAATGATAAAAAAAAACAGCAAGTAGCTTCAGAATACATTTTTAACACGCATATATGTTAACATTTTAGTTTGACCTTTTTTTTGCGTGGGCTGACTACCTGAAGGCTGTCAGTGGCCCCTGGGCCTTAGTCTCCCATCCCTCGCAGTAAAACAGGAGGACAGGACATATACTGTATATAACTGATAAGGTTATTCTGTTTTCATTGTTGCACATCTGCAAAGAGATTACATAGGAGTCCCGTTACTAATTTTGATTATTATACCTCACTGTTGTCTGTTATTTTGACTATTACCCACTGTTTAAATAGTTTTCCATATTGTCCAATAAGGTTGCTTATTTTTTAATTTTCACACCCTTTAGGGCAGATCTGCTCTTGTAATCTAGGAGATAGGTGGAAATGTCTTATCTGAGGGTTTGTTCCTTTATTTCTTTCATTTATGTCTTCTCTCCTTACTCTGAGTGTTTACTAAGCTGCTCATTGTACAACCCATTTTTATAAGGTATGGAAAAAAAGATTTTTCAAAATTGTTAAATGTATATTTGAGTACTATTTTAGATAAATGAGTTTGCCGTGCAGTCAGGAGAGGCAGGTGAGGCATAGCTTCAGTTGTGTATCTATAATATAGACAGAAAGCCGGCCTTATATCTTGAAACGGCGATTACATCGTTATACTCACCGTTGTTTTTGGCCTCACGTTTTCCTTTTCCAGATAAACTCTGTTGTCCTTTTTTGGCTTGCACCAAGTGATGTAAAATCTTCAACCTACTTCCCGTTGAAGTCCTTGGCCCGTCCTTTTCATCGACACTATTACAACTCTGGAGCACAAAAAGTATTTATTTATTTATTTTTTAAATCAAATAGATCGAACAAAAATAAACATAAAATAAAACAGCATAGAGTGCTATATATGATTATCTTCGTGGAGGCTCCACTATAGTAAGGACCACAACTCTCTGAGAAGCAAACACGTCATCATTTTTACAAATAATAACATAACGCTCACTTAGGGCTAAGCCTGCTAACTTAAGCTTTGTTTATTATTTGTACTTTATTTTAAAGTAATTTTTTTGGTCTATCTAATTTTAGCCACTTTGAAAACACAAATATACCGACAAGGGACAAACATATTTTGGAATGTGAGCCATATAATGCAGTGCAGTACAAATATGGATACTGAATTCAGGCACAGTATTTAATAATCTAAATATAAAAAACACCAAACTAAACTGGCAAATGTCAAAACAGGAAGACTGGCGTTGCTAACTTGTTTATGCAAGCAATAAGCTCTACAGCCCATGCATACATACATACATTAAATTAAGGTGCAATCTAATACCAAAACAGCTTGTATTCTACTTTGATCTTATAGAATTTCAGTTGAAAGTTAAAGAGAAAGTGTATATTATTTAGTGCCTTCCGGTGGTGAATTGCCTTCATTAAATACAAAACAATATTGATTTCTATAATAAGCAAAGGTAGATCTGGAGTTGAGATTGTTATACAGTGTCAAGAACCGAAACAGGAGGAGGACCCAGATGCGTGACGTTTCTCACACAAGCTTTATTTTACGGGATATGGGGCAGACATGCACGTTAACCCAAAACGCCAGTGATTCGGCAATCGTTGGGTGGAAGACGTAAGGCAGCAGGCTGGCGTGGAATGACAGGAAGCCAGAGGCCAGCGAGATCGATACCAATTGCACAAGCAGATATCGGACAGATGGGGTCGATACCGGACAGGACGGGACAGACAGGATTTATATTAGGCACTGGAGACTGGAGTCCGATAACAAGCAGGACAAGATAAACGGAAACGATACCAGACACTGGAGATGGATATTAAACAGGACAAACTAGACGGGAACGCTACCAGACACTGGAGATAGATATCAAACAGAAAACAAAACTGGGGAGTGATATTACAAATTAGCGGTGCAAAATAGACGGGAACGATACCGGAAAGGAAACACAAGCAGGAAACCGGACAGAGTCAAAACCCATGTCTTGCGGGTGCAGATGTTTGTTGACGAACTGACAAAGGGTGAGTGAGAGCACTGAACTTAAATAGGAGGGAAGCCAATCAGTCAACGAGCCACAGCTGGCGCCAAACGGGCAGGGGCCATTGGGTGCCATGGGCAACCGTGACATACAGATTTTTTTTTTTTTTTATTACATTGTTTCCTTTTTTGGTTGGCCTCGACCATTGTTCTCAAACAGCTGTGTTTTTATTTATTTATCTACTTGCAATGCAGTTATTTAATCAAAAAAATGAACATTTTGAGTGCCTAAAATATTTGTCCTGTGTTTATTGTAATTATAAATTACTCAAAAAAGAGGCTTCGATTATTTAATGATCATAGAAATTCAATATCAATATCGGATTTGTCACGACCTGAACGGAATCAGGACCCAAATGCGTAGCGTTAACTACAAGTTTATTGATAGAAAGGGGAAGGGCAGCGCCCGCGATCCGGTGCTGTCTGACGCGGGAAGCAAGCCGCTCACGCAATCGGATCGTGATCCGAATACGGAAGTGGATCTTCCGTAGCAGGAGATGGTGGTGTCAAGGACGGAAAAACAGGTCAATAGCCGGGACAGGAGAGCAAAAACGTGGTCGGGATAAAAAACGGGTCGTAAGCCAGGTCGGGAGAGCAGACGTGGTCGGGATCAAAAACAGGCCGTAGCCGGAGACAAACGGGGAGATCAGGAACGGACAGGTGGAAAAACGGGTGCAAAAACAGGACAAGCGGGAGTCAGGGTCTAAAAGGCTTGCCTTGTATCAACAGAGGTACGCTGACGGACTGACAACCAGAGAGTGAAAGGACTGGGCTTTACAAAGGGACAGGTAGCCCGCAGTGGCTGGCGCCAAATGAGCGGGCACAGGTGATACCAATCGGTAATCATGACAGGATTGGATTGAATCGATTGAGACTACTATGTATTTACTTGGATCGGACCGAGACCAAAATCCCCAGTATGGCTTACTAAAAATGCATAAACTTGCAAGTGTAAAGGGTCCTTGAAAAAGGATGAAAGATTATAAAAGAGATTAATGCGAAGAGTGAACGTGATTTGGCGGGCGTACAGCACGAGTGACCTCACCCACATTGACTTACACGCTGCCTTTACCCCGTCTAGCCTCAGTTGTGTTCAAACATCCGGAGATTCGATACCTCCAAAAAATCCAACATAGAAATAAAATCCTACTCATGCGTAGAGGACAGCCAAAGACAAACAATGATCGTCACGGTCACTCACGTGAAAGTACACGTGCAAGGACATCCACGCAGGCATGCTACCTGCATGTCATGTGCACTTAGGATTACACAAGGCTAAATGCCGCTCAGCCAGGCGAATAATTATGCTGTGTTGTGGGCTGAGTGACATGAGAAAATGATCGAATGGGACCAACTTTTCTGAGAAAGCAAATACAGTTTACGCAACCTAAATTCGGGGGGGTGGGGGGGAGCAATTCAATCTGCAATACAGTTACCCTTAAATTATGTCTTATGAGCACCGATCTTCACATCACCATTCAAAACTTGTTGGTGTAAACATGAAATTGTGCTTTTGAGTTTGAATATCTGAAGGTGGCTCTTTTTCGAAAATGATCACGGACAAAAATACCTAGAAATTTGCTAGGTTGCAACCCCCAGGTTTAGTTGATATTCACTAAGGTTATGTAATTCGTGACCACAACTGCATTTCCCACAAAGGCCATTATGGCATTTCTCAATTCCTTATTCTATTGGAAATACCGTTTTTCTAGCGCAGTGGCAGTATCGTAGCCCATGAGGTTTGAAAGTCCAACTGCACCGGGATAATCTTTGATTTTTGCAATCCGGAGATGGAATAAGAGCTTGCTCTGTCCACTCCACGCATCGGCCCGGTATTGCAGTACCTCCGGGAACGGTGCATTCGCAATGATCGCAGCAAGGCTTTAGGGCTAGGATCTTAGCTTGGCCTTTTGGCTGAGAGTAAGTGTCCCGGCTCCTGGGCTTTGTAGCGTATTATGAACTGACTGATAACGGATAATGGATAATGAATAACGAAGATAGAACAATAACCCTTAAAAACCCCATTCTATTGGAAATCTCAGTGATCCTAGAGTACCTAAGACCAAGAATCCAAGATTTGACCTTCAACCTCAGTGGAACTGTTTAAATCTAGGCTTGAAACACACTTCTATTCTATAGCTTATGAATGACCTATATTTCCTGTTGACGATATCTGTGTTTTTTATTTTTTATTTTTATTATAACATCCGTTGCAGCCAGGTAATCCCTTCTCAAGGTTTCTTCATTTCCTCATTTTGAGGTTTTTGAGTTTTTCCTTGCCCTAATGTAGGTTTTACATCAGGAGATGGTGTCCTAATAGTCTGTGGTTTGCAATAATCTATGGCCTGTGAAGCCCTTTGAGACTCCTTGTTATTAAGGGCTATGCAAAAAAAAGTTTGCATTCACCAAGGTTACATAAACTGCATTTCCCACCATTCAACACTAGTTAGTTGACACACATTATAATTAACATAATAATGAACATCGTTTCCTATGCAAATTGGTTTATGACATTCAAAGGTTGTCTTATAAAGATAACTGTTCTGTCTAGATGTTTGTTTTTGAGTATAATATGACCGTATTTATAAACTTCAATATTAGGAATGGAAATGTGGATACAAATACATTTACCTGAGGTAGATCATTTTTTGTCTTTCCAAAATGCAGCTCCTCCCTTTGGTCTTCTGTGGTGCTTTCACAAGCTGCGTGAGCTTTACAAGTAACATCAAATATAATTGTTAACCATTTAAATATTGACAAAAATATCGAGTTTATGTATTACAACTAGAATTGATATAAAACACTGTCATCAAGACTTGTGCAACCCCATAAAATGTATTTTTGTCACAATCCTGCCCTCTTCTGTCAGGTCACTCTCTTTTATTCTCATTCTCTCTCTCTTGCTTTCCCTATTTTCCTCCTCTCAGCTGTTGTCACTTGTATTGATTCTTCCTCTTTCCTTTGTCATGACTGTGTCCCCTTGGTTCCTTGCTACTTTGTCGACATTCTTGTCATGTTCCAAACACCCCTGTCACAGTGCTCTTATATATTCAGTGTACCGAAACCCCGCCTGACCTCCTGGACTACAAGTACCGCATGATGAACAACTTCACTGCTTGGATTTCCTGGATAGCCAAAACCTCCACCTGTCTATTGGGTAATGTTTGTGTTCCTCTGGTGGTCTGGATACTTTTTCCCCGCTGCCTTGCAATTTGTGCACCGAACTCTACCTTAGTAAAAGACTATTGTTTAATTGTACTAATCTGTTCTTCTGCATTGCGCTTCCACATCATCCCGAGTCAATATGTGACATTTTCAATTTTACGTACCTATCGTGAGTTCAGTCTCTTTATGATTCACATCAAGTCTTGGACTTGATGCGGTCCAACATGTGTAACCTGTTTCTGTAAGAGAAGACACCGCCATTAAAGCAGTTTAACACAGTCGTCTCTATATTCTTTGACACTAACCTGATATTTCATTTTCCATCGCCGAAGTTGGAATACAAGACCTATAAAAGACACAAAAAACAGTGAAAGAGTGTATCACAACTCACTGTTAATCCAACTCCCATATGTTAAAGTCAAGGCCCAGGGGCTAAATCTGGCCTGAGAGAATATTTTCCACTAGCCTCTGAGATGATCTTGATTCACTATTGTGTTATACACTAAGAGTCGTTGATGTTTTTTACTGTACTTTACTTCTCTTGAAAAAAATATAATTGTACTTGAACCCAATTATACTTAAAATGTACATTTCAGTTGAGTAAATGAGAGAAAATTGCTTATAATCTCATCTCATCTCATTAGCCGTACCGCTTATCCTCATTAGGGTCGCGGGGGGGGCTGGAGCCCATCCCAGCCATCTCCAGGCAGTGGGCAGGGGACACCCTCAACTGGTTCCCAGCCAATCGCAGGGCACACAGGGACAGACAACTCATTCGCTCATTCACACCTAGGGACAATTTGGACCGGCCAATTCACCTGAAATGCATGTTTTTGGAACGTGGGAGGAAACCGGAGTGCCCGTAGGAAACCCACGCAAGCACGGTGAGAACATACAAACTCCGCACAGGAAGTCTGGAGCTGGATTTGAACCCACGCAGGAGGTTCCCATGACATAAACTGTGCCGCACAAGCGCTAACCACTGCGCCGCAGTGCTGCCCATTGCTTATAATTGTTTTTGTTTTTGTTAAAGAAAATTTAGTCCACTTTTGAAAAAATGGCCACTAAAGGCTACGGATAGTGCCTGAACAAAAATCAAATTTCATGGGCATTTTTATACAAATATTTTTTGCTTGTTGAAAATTACTGAGAAAGCCATGAATTTTTTTTTTTTTTTTTATCTGATCATATATATTTATTAGGTACGTTTAATTAGGTTGGACAATACACTATGTCACAAAATTGATTTCACCCCTCACATTTCTGCGAAGATTTGATTACAATGTATAATAGAAGATCAGTGAAGAAATATCGCCTTGACACAATGAAAAGAAGAACGTTATGTTTGGGGAGGATCAGCTGTTTGTAACCTAGGAGACATGATAAAAGAAAGGGCATATAGAAACAGATTCAGATGTCTGGGAATTGAGGGTTTTGGTACAGTCCTCTCCTGTTCTCCCTGCAAGTTAAACATCCATTGGTGTCATCCTCTTATTATGAGTGTCTACTAAACTGTAATTTGGAATCATACAGTATGTCACAAAAGTGAGTACACCCCCCACGTTTGTGCGGTGATATCATTATAATGTTTTATAAAACATCACTGACAAACTTTATTTGACACAATGAAAATAAGTCTGTCAACAAAAGCCATGGCTTACTGAAAATATTTCCTTTGGTCTGATTAGACAAAGATTAATTTATTTGGCTCAGATAGAGTAAGCATGTGTGGCGGCAACCAGGTGGGGAGTACAAACATGTTTTTGTGGTGTCTACAGTCAAGCATGGTGTTGGGAATGTCATGGTTTGGGGCTGCATGAGTGCCACTGGAATCGGGGAGTTGGATTTCATTAAGGCAAACACAAACTCAGATGGTCGTGTGAAATACTGGAGCAGAGAATGATCCCCGCCTCGAGAAACTGGGTTGCAGGGCAATATTTCAGCCTGACAATGACCCTAAATACACTTCTAAGATGACCAAGGCATTTCTTAAGGGGCTATGGGTAAATGGGATGGATGAACATCTTTGGGGAATCCTCAAGCGGAAGATGGAGAAGCACAAGATCTTGAATATACCCCATGCTCAGTCATGTTGTCATGGAGGAGTGGAAGAGCATTCCAGTGGCAATTTGTGAGGCTCTGGTGAATTTCATGGCCAGGAGCTTTAAAGGGGTTCTGAAAAATCATGGTGGCCACAGAAAATATTAAACTTTACGAACTTTTACTTAAGGGTGTACTCACTTTTGTTACCAAAGGTTTAACTTCCAATGGCTATATTTTGAGTTTTTTTGTGCGGAAAATTGAATTTGCACTGTTATATAAGCTTTACACAGAGTACCTTTCATTGAGCCAAAGTTATGTTTCTTCACTGTTGTTAAATTAAACATTATGAAGAAATCTCTGCAGAAATGGGAGGGGTGTACTTACTTTTGTGACATACTGTATGCATTATTTTTAAAGGGTGCAACATTTTATAAGTCCACCCTTCTGCTTGTAGCCATGTTTAAATCTTGCCCTCTGACTTTTCAATATTTCTGTTTTTCGTTTACAAGGGAAAATGATAAATTTGTATTTGCTCCATTGTGTGAGTGATCTGAAAACCAGTAACTTAATTCTAGGGTGATCAAAGTTGATTTTCCGGAAAGTAGCAGATCATGAATCCTGCGTTTTATTCCATTCCAGTTTTTTAATAAAAATGGTACTGAACATAAACCCGCCAGGCTTCTTCTTTCGTCAGGATATTAAACTGAAAATAGTTTGGCTAGATGAGGAACACACTAATTATTTTTAGCAACTGGTTGACATTCACACACACTTGTCAACGTTTTACCTGTATTTTATACTTTTTCTGATCATTTCAAATTGCATATGCGGTATAATGATTTTTCTATGGCGAAAAAAATAATTAAAAGTTTTGGTTGGACCGATCTCGTCTTGCCCATTTTGGTTTCATTCTGGATCGTCTCGGTCACTGATATCAAATGACAACATCATTGTAGATTGCTAATTCTGTTGCGGTATTCTACATAGTCCGTCTTCCTGTGAGTAAATAGTTGCCGCGTTGTGTTTGTAAGGTTTTTTATCGCTTAATAAAGGTAAATGCAATCAATAATGAGGGGAATAATCGGCTCAGATTGACATGTATGCATTCAAACCTTTTAACCTCAGTAAAAAGTTTACCTATTTGGTTTCAACGGCATCATTCTTATGTATTTTCTTATGTTAGCCCAACAGTTATGGTCTGGTCCACCACTGTCCAGCAGAGGGCACTAATCAGGTTTGGAACTGGCCACAGGTGTGTCCAATCACCACACACCTGTCCCTAATTATCCTGACCCTCTGTAAAGACATTTTGAACATTAGTCAAGTGTCATGTCCTGCACGGTTGTCATGGCGCCCAGCTGGCCCCTTGACACCGGCTGAGACGCATTGGACTGATTGCTCTTGGAGTACTTAAGCTCGCTCCTTTGTACTGTGCATGGCTGGAACATTTGTTAAACCTGTTTAAACTCCGTGAGACTTCTGTTAAAATCTGTTAAATGCCTAGTTCTGTGAATCTGCCTGTATTTGATCCTGTTTTGTTTTTGGTCTGATCCGTTTGTTTGTTTTTGACAACTTGTCTTTTGTTTGGATTTCTAATCCACTCCGTGACCATGGATCCCCGGATCGAGTGTCCGGACCTTCCTCATCCTTCCCCCAATAAATTGTGAGTACGTCTACGCGAATGGATCATTTTTTTTGTTTCCCGCTCCGCTTCGTGACATCGTCATTTTCTCTTCCACTGCCATTGCTACATCAGATTTGGTTTTGGATTCCTGTTTTCGGTTTGCATATTTTTTAGTTACTGTATTGGCTCCCACTTGTTTTTGTTTGTTACTTGGGTCATAGCATTTCCACTGCCACGATATTTTTTTTATTTTTATTTTTTTTTCTTATTTCTTGTTTGGACAGTTTGTTAGTAGTTCTGTGAAACCGGGTTGTTTGTTACTGTGTTCCTTGCATCTGTGTTTCCGTTTTGGTCTTTGTCTTTTGTTTGGACAATGTCAGATTTGATTTTGTTTTGACATTTTGTTGTTTGTCACTTTGTACCTCATTTTTGTCATTTGATACCATTCCTTTTTTGAGCACCCCTGCTTCAGTCATTATTAGGCCCCACCACCCCCAAAACACCAACTCTAAAACACTAACACGTATCAATTATTACATTCATTTGTATTTGCTAGAGAAAACTCGCTTACCTTCTATTGTGTCTTTTTATTCTTACACTGTTTGGTGTTTGGACCTTGAAGAAAAGAAATAGATAACACTTAACTTTAAATATAAACAGAAGCAGAATGCCTGCTCGGTTAAACAAAACATCGCAATAAAACAGTTTCTGTTCACAGTAATAGACACGGACACTTTAAGGGGTAAGCTCATAAATGTAAAAAAAAAGAAGTAACTTACATGACTAATGTTTGGATCGGAGCCAGTCCATTGGGATCTTCGCCTTAGAAGTGGGCTGCAATGGTACTTCGGTAATACATCTTTCAATGATGAGTTTTGGGACGGCTCATATATGCTCTCAGAGGAACCATCCTGGGTCCAAACAAAATGAATAGATTAATATCTCATCTCATCTCATTAGCCGTACCGCTAATCCTCATTAGGGTCGCGGGGGGGCTGGAGCCCATCCCAGCCATCTTCGGGCAGTGGGCAGGGGACACCCTGAACTGGTTGCCAGCCAATCGCAGGGCGCACGGGGACAGACAACTCATTCGCTCATTCACACCTAGGGACAATTTGGACCGGCCAATTCACCTGAAATGCATGTTTTTGGAATGTGGGAGGAAACCGGAGTGCCCGGAGGAAACCCACGCAAGCACGGGGAGAACATACAAACTCCGCACAGAAAGTCTGGAGCTGGATTTGAACCCACGACAGGTTCCCATGACATGAACTGTGCCGCACAAGCGCTAACCACTGCGCCGCCGTGCTGCCCGAATAGATTAATATGATTAACTTATAGTGACATTTATCGCCTTCAAATGGTAAAATAATAATCATACACCATTGACAAATATACATCTTGATTTGAAAAATGACCAAAAATAAATTAATTTTACATAACATGAGGCTCACTCAGGGGTTTTTTCATCTTCCTCGCGCTTTGGAGCACACATTTTTAGTTGCAACATCGAATGTCTAATTCATGGCCCGTGGGCCGAATGTTTCCTGGCTTATCATTTATGTGGCCTGCGAGAGCTTCAATTTCTGGTCATCTAAAAATAAATGGGTCAAAAGAGTGCTATGGCGAAAAGTCATATTACCCTCAATGCCTGTCGACAATGTTATACCCGCAAACTCACGACTTTATTTGGGCCCATTCCTCCATGCAGATTTCTCCTGGAGTAGTGATATTTTTTTGGGGGGGGCTGTCATTAGGCAACATGGACTTTCAACTCCCCACAGATTTTCCATGGGGTTGAGTTCAGAAGACTGGCTATGCCAATCCAGGATCTTAAGAAGCTTTTTATGAAGCCACGCCTTTGTTGCACCGGCTTTTTGTTTGGGATCATTGACATATTAAAAGACCCAGCAACGTCTCGTCTTCGATGCCCTTGTTGATGGAAGGAGATTTCACTCAAAATCCTAACCGTATCCTTAGTTGTTTCCTTTACACAAATAAGTTCTGGTCCCATTGCAGAATTGCAGCTTCAAAGTATGATGTTCCAACCCCAATGCTTCACAGTGGATATGGAGTTCTTCGGAGACAATTCAGAATTTTCTCCAAAAAAAAACACAATAGCCTGTGTTTCTACCCCAAAAAAATATTTTTTGGTTTCATATGACCATAACTCATTCTCCCAATCCTCTTCTGGATCATCCAAATGCTCTTTCATGAACCGCATACAGGCCTGGACATGAACTGGCTTCAGCAGGGGGTCCCGTCTGGAAGCACAAGACTTGATATTGATAGTATCCTTTGTTTCTGTCGTTCCAGCTCTCTGTTGGTAGCTCATTAGGGCCCTCTGTGTGGTTGTTGGATTTTTGCTCAGCGTTACTGTCATTATTTTGACACAATGGGGTGAGATTTTGCATAGAGCCCCAGATCGAGGGAGATTATCAGTGGTCTTGTTTGTCTTCCATTTTCTAAAAATTGCTTCCACAGTTGATTTCTTTACATCAAGGGCTACCTATTGCAGATTCAGTCTTGCAATTGTGTCTCTGGTGTCCTTCGATAGCTCCTTGGTCTTAGCCATAGTGGAGTTTGCTGTGTGACCTACTGAGGTGTTTTTCATACCAATAAGAAGTTAAAATTGGTGCCAATAATACAGGTAGCAAGTGGAGCCTCGTTCGAACTTGTTAGAAGTTAGACAGCTTTGGGAGCCAGAAATGTTTCTTGTCTATCGGTGACCAAATACTTGTTTTCCACTCTGATTTAGAAATAAATTGTCAGTTTTGTCCCCCACATTCTGTTTCCCCCATATTGACAATTACAGGCCTTTCTAATATTTTCAAGAGAAAAAACTTGCAAAATTGGCGGTTGACTAAATACTTATATATAATAAATCAATTTGTTAAATCAATAGCAAGCATACTGTATTTGAATGCTTACTAGAGGCCAGCAAAGGCCGGCCTGCTGTAACAAAGGCATTGCTTTGGTCCAAAAGCGTACTTGAGTTAGTAAAACAGGGAAGTAACAGTTGATCGCCTCGTGCATATGTGATACGCAAATTATTTTACTGTAAATTAAATTATAAACAAGTTTTCTGTCTTCACTCCATTTCATTCAGCGAATAATGTTTTTTTCATCTTTTCAGCAAAGTCCTTCAAGTTGTCATATGGTTAATTCTTAGGTGGGAGTTATGGGACTTTACGGAATGGAATTTACTGTAGACCATTTTAAGCGAGCTTGTGAGGAAGAAATTTAAAACTGCTAATCACAGCTAAAACTTCAACGTCCATCATTTAAAGGTACGCTGTTCATACGGTTTCAAACGGTTTCAAACGGTTACGTGGTGGACAAAATAAATGTATTGATTTTGAAGCACTTGCTTCATCAGTTTCACCAATTGCTTTTGAAGTAAGTGAGTGAGCAGGAGCAAGTCTCGGGTTAGCAAGAGCGGCTAACGGAAGCAACTAGCAAGAATTGTGAGTGTTAGTTGGAGTAGATAGTTGCAAGTTAAGAGATATCTGTACTTGGTAATGGCCACCTGTAGTAAGCAAGAATAGACCCATTGAACTTGACACGAATGCACTTTATTGAATTATTATCTGATATTTGTAGCAGAAAGATGTCAGAGAAACATGCTAGCTTCTTAGCATGTTTCTCTGACATCTTTCATTTGAAAAACTAACATGTTGCTCTTTTCCGCGGATTGAAATGTTTTGAAATGATGAAAAAGGATATCATTTATGTAGGAGGACAAACATGACACAAACATTTCTAACATTTTTAGTTGAATATAGTTATCCAAATATACGTGTATGACAGTAAACACACACCACATAACAGTCAGTTGTCACCATGAACACCAATGAGAATTATTGTTATTATAAGAGATACTCTTATTATATCGTATGCTGAGAATAGATGGAGACAGGAAAGATAATGACGATGACAGTGAAAATAGTAAAGATGATGATGATGACTGCATTCACAGAACTTATGTAAATATGTATATTCTTGAGGTATTTGTTGTATGTAAACACACAGGATATTTAGCTATAAGACACATCTATTAAGGAAGTGGGGCAGGATCAAATAAGCATATGCTTCTTTCTATTCCTTTTCGAACATGTTACGTTCACATTATTTTTGTTTTTTGACTTGTTGATTTGTTTTATTTCTGTCACGGTTGCCATCGCGCACAATTAGCCCCGCCCGTGTGGCGCCAGCTGCGGCTCATTGACAGATTGGCTTTCCATCTATTTAAGCTCAGTGCTCTCATTCTTCCTTTGTCAGTCGGTCAACGAACCTCTGCCCCGCAAGACGTGGGTTCTGACTCGGTCCTGTTTTCTTGTTGGTATTCCCTGTCGGGTATTGTTCCCGTTTATTTTTGTCCTGTTTAATGTCGGTTTCCAATTTAGTTCCCGTGCATTTTTGTCCTGTTTATTATTCTCTCCAGTTTTCGTTCCCATCTAGTTTGTCCTGTTCATTTTTGATATCCTGTTTTATTATCTATCCTGTCTGTCCCGTCCTGTCCGGTATCAACCCCATCTTTACGATATCTACTCGGGCAATTGGTATCGATCTCGTCTGCCTCTGGCTTCCTATCATTTCACGCCAGACTGCTGCTTAACTCCCCATTTCCCGTAAAATAAAAGGCTTGTGTGAGAAACGTCACACGCTTGGGTCCTGGACCTGTTCCGGCTCTTGACAATTTTGTTTGAAATAAATAAAGTTTTATTTATACATTTGTATATATTTGTGTATGTGTGTTGCCTTCTTCATGAGGCTTATACAAAAGCTTATATTTTTTGCCGCTCCAAACATAGGTTTGGAGGTATTTTTTGGCCCGATACAGTGCTTTCAACATTTTGGGTGTCCAACATTTTAAATGTACAATCCCTACCTCCCTATCAGTGAGGATGGTAAAAATGTCTATTTCTCAGGCTAGTAGTCAAGTCCTGCCATATTTATTTGTACAGCCCTTTGATCAAAAAGTCTCAAAGGGCTGCACAGACAACCATTACAACATCCTCAACATAAAGGGAAGGCAGATCTCCCTAAAACCTCAGCATGAGGAAAGTTAAGAAACCACGAGAGGCTATTTATGTACTCTGTCATTCTATTAAACCCTAGTCTAGTTAAATTCATTTTGTTATGGAATTTATTGGAAAAAAACAAAAAAACACGTGATCTACTATTATGTATATTGTACTGAGTGGTAATCTTTGGGATTAGTTCAAATCTAACTACAGTCTTGTAAGCAATGCGTGATCACTGTCAACAATGTTGCTGTAGAGATTATCTTGACAGTATCATCTCTGCATTAATACCAGAAAATTCAGAAGATGATTCTTACCAGAGTGAAGCAAAACAGGTTCATTTGGAAGCGGCGCGGCAACGTCAAGCCAAACGGACAATACAAACAATCCGATGTGTGGTGTCGGAGCACTTTCACAAACCCTCAAAGCCCCTCGGTGATGCAAAGGCTGGGCACACCCCATGCTGCCTGCAGTCCTAGAACCTAATCCCGCTTTGAAATCCTTTCCTAATCCAATAGATGCAGTGAGCCGTCACTGGCCGACACGAGCCGGGCCACCCGATGCAACAAGACAATAAACAGTTGTACAGATGGGTTTTTGTTTAGCGTGTGTCTGAAATGATTATAATGATGTGATGGCCTCATCTCAGTCAGTCAATCTAAGGCTAGGTTCACACGGCAGGGAAATCGGATGTTTTTGCACGGACGCCACCTGAATCCGATCGGTTAAAGTCCGTCTGAATGGGACATATCCCAAAGGTTTTCAGCAGACCCAGGCCACTTTCATATACATCCATCCATCATCTACACTGCTTATCCTCAATAGGGTCGCAGGGGTGCTGGAGCCCATCCCAGCTATCTTCGAGCAGTGAGCAGGGGACACCCTGAACTGGTTGCCAGCCAGTCACAGGGCACACAGAGACAGACAACTCACTCGCTCATTCACACCTAGGGACAATTTGGACCGGCCAGTTAACCTGACCTGCATGAGGAAACCCACGCAAGCACGGGGAGAACATGCTAACTCCACACAGGGAGGTTTGATCTCACAACCTCAGAACTGAATGGCACATATCCCAATTTTTTTTGCAGACCCAGGTCACTTTCATATCCATCCATCCATTATCTGCACCGTTTATCCTCAGTAGGGTCACGGGGGTGCTGGAGCCCATCCCATCTGTCTTCAGGCAGTGGGCAGGGGACACCCTGAACTGGTTGCCAGTCCGTCACAAGGCACTCGGAGACAGACAACTGACTTGCTCATTTGTAGTTTAGTGCCCACTTGTTTGGTTGTTACTTTGTTCCTTGATCTGCATTCCCAGTTTGGACAGCACATGTCGTTGGGTTGCTTGCATTTCCACTGCCATTGCTACATAGGATTAGATTTTGGAGTAGGACATTGTGTTAGTTGTTTGCGTCTACCTGTTTTTCTTTGTTACTTAGCTCATTGCATTTCCACTGCCACGTCAGGTTTTTTTGTATTTAGTCTCCGGTTTGTTGTTTGGACAGTTTGTTGGTATTTTTGTGAAACTGAATTGTTTGTTACTTTGTTCCTTGCTTTCCCATTTTGGTCTTTGTTTCTGGTTTGAAAAATGTCATTATTTTTTCCCTTTTTTTGACATTTTGTTGTTTTGTTAACCCTTGTTTGTCACTTTGTACCTCCCTTGGTTATTAAATACCATCCCTTATTTTGAGCAACCCTCCCTCAATTCCTGCCTCCCACATATTGATCCACCCACCCTCAAAACAGTTTGACCCATTTGGGAGTGATTCCCCCTTCCAAAATTAATTTTGCACTGCAAAGTGTAAAGTCACTACCTTTTGAAGTAAACTATTGTCCAAATAAACTTTTGAGTATACGTAGTTCTTTTTTACTATGCAGTCGTGATAGTAATTCCGTTTTTTTAAATTTATTTATTTGGTTTATTTATTGGCAGTAATTAGTTACTAGTTCATTTAAAAGTAATCCACATACCCTACCTAGGATTACTGACACCCAAAAGGAGCCGTTACTCTAAAAGTAACTATGTATTTTTCTCATTAAAGTATTCATTATTTGATTATCCAAGAGTGCCATGTCTAATCTCGTTGCATACGACGTTAACTACGTTGATATCGATGCCAATAAGATTTTGATTCTGCAATTCTACGTCAATCCAGTAGATAGCAGTGTCATACCTCAGAATTTACTCACCTCGACGACTATTGACAACCTCGGATTCAATTGAGATGCATGTTAATCTCTTAAATAATCGTTTAAAGGGACAGTGTGTATTAGTTAGCGCTTCCTAGTGGTAAATGAATAATTTATTCAAAAGAAAATTATTGGTTGGAATCATAAGTAAACATTCATAAACTATCGTATAAATTTGGATTTTTTTACATTAGTAAACAGTAAAGCATATGTTTTTTGTCTTTTTTTCTTTTGTCCTCACTTTTCCCTTCTTTTCACCAGTCTATCTGTCTTTCTTCTCTTTTCTTCTTTTTTCTATGATTTTCTTTTTTTCCTTCCTCTTTCTAAATTGTCATCTTTCTTTTCTTCTTTATTTCATCATTTTTTCTTGCTTCTTTTTTACCAATTTCCTTCATTTTCTCTTTCTTTATATTTAATCCTTTTCCCTTTTTTACCTATTTCATCCATTTTATATTCCTTCCCTTTTTCCTTCATTTTATTTTTTTTCCTTTTTTCTCTTTCATTCATGAAAAGCTAGACCAAACATTTAAAAAGGGAAAACGGTGCATTTTGGTTTCTACAAGTCTCCGTAATTCTTATTTTTCCTCGTTTATTTTAGCTGATGTTTTTCGTTTGACTCCACAATACAGTGACAAACAGTGGTCAAATATTACACACTGTCCCTTTAATATCTTGCCATGTTGTATGTTTATTCACAGGACAGAAACATTTCCACTTTATTAGTTTTTTACAGCAGGACCCTTTTGAAAGGGCTTTTTTGAGTGCTGCCTTGGGATCTGTATATTACCTGCATAAATATCACTCTTTGCAGCGATAGGAGTTCTTGAGAAGCTTCATCAAGCACTGTAATTCCTTTCTTGACAGTCAGAGTGAAGTATCCATCATATCATTGCTGTGTAAAATTAAATGGACAGTGTGTATTTGGCAACTAGATGTTGCTGTAATGTGTAGTGCAACTGAAAACAAAGAATACAATTTATCGAGACTGAAAGTGACTAAAAGGCACCATTTTTTTTAAATTTTTGCTCCGGCTTTTTGCAAGGTTTTACTTTTTGGGGGGACTAGCCATAGCAGCATAGCTTTTTTTGTCAGTTTACTGTTTATTTGGAAGTGCTATTACCTAGTGAATGAAGGCCAGAGCTCCAATGAAAACCCAGAGTGTCCCCAAAAGCCTGACCGAAAGTCCACCCTTATTTGGTGAGTGCAGGGCAGAGATGGGCTCGAAATGAACACAAAGCAATCCCCAGGGATGGCCTTGGCACGCTAAAACGCCTTATTCATGTTAGTGGGCCATTCTCTGGCTGAAACTAGTCCCAGAGATGGCCTTGTTTCAACCCTAACCCTTACAATCCACACCTTTCTCTCGTTTGTACATCAGTGGTAATAATTTAGCCCTGACCATTTAACGACAGCCAAACTAGAGCTCTGATCGCCATATTTCCAATGCCAATCACAATACAAGGTGATCTAAAAGTCTTGGGCATGTTTTGACATTGAACTCATTCTCACTCTACGTATCCAAGAACCGGTTTTCCAGCATGTTGATGTACGTATCACAATTGACGGTTGCTCTTTCACAGAAAAATGGTCGTTGACAGCTTTCTTCGTCATGGCACAGAACATGGTCCCCTTTAGCGAATCCCGCTGATGCTCTAGAACAGGGGTGGCGAACACGTTTGACACAACGAGCCGAAGTTTTTAACCATGCGAGTCAAAGAGCCACACCAGGCACTGACCGGCATTAGGCGTAACCTACGCAGATGATTGGCAGTCAGTCATGTGAGCAGCATAAAAACATCAAATCTGCCAAATTAACTTCAAAATATTATTTATTATTTGTCATTAACTCTAATGGATTCAAGTGTGTTTTAAGAGGGGAAAAAAACGAAACATGAAATGAGGCAGAGAGCCACAGTGTATAGAAAATATGATGAGGCAAAGAGCCGCATTCTTATTGGCCAAGAGCCGCCCCTGCTCTAGAAGTTCATGAGGGCCCTCAGTACCTCATATTCTAGTGTTATGCTTGTTAACTTTTCCATTTGTGTTAGAAGTCGCCCCATCGTCAAATCCGTAATCTTCTGTCTTTTGTTGCAATGCAGAGCAAAAGTGAGGACCATCTGGTTTATCATTGTCCTTCAACTGATGAACTAACGGGAGCTTAAAGGAGTAATTTTTTGGATCTTCTGAGGTTGTAGGGGGCTCCTGTTCGTTTAGCTGGGAATGAGCACCCATTTGTGATGAGTTTACCAAGCCATCTCACTGTGGACTTCCCATCTGGTGGCTCATTTCTAGATTTTCTGTGGAATACACGTTGAACAACAATCCATGATTCAGTTTTCGCCAATTCAAGCTCACATTATGCCTTTTCTGGTTTGGTGAAATCATTAATGACATTAATAGGTCTGAAATTGAAAAATCGACTTAAAAAAAAAGGCTCGCCTTTTAACTTACGACCAATCATAGTTAAGAAGATAATGGGACTTCAAATGTTCCCAAGACTTTTGGAACATCTTGTAATAATGAGGTAAACTTACACCCATCCAGCATGGCCACCACTACTCAGAATGTTGTCCAAGTGTTTAGGAACTATCTAAATTGGTAGGGACTAAACAACGATTGCCCAATCATCACGTCCCCTCCGTCCATGCCAAAAACTACGCCCTCGGTGGGAACAGTTTGACCTGAAGTTTGATTCTGAATTCCTACATGTTCTTTCATAAAGCAGATGGAGACAACACCTCTGACCGTTGTCCGACCTCTAGTTTAACCTTGCATTCCAGTGTTGACCCTTGACCCCAGGGAGGTACAAAATGTCAGCCCAGAGGTCGTGACCTTTCTTACAACCTTTAAAACTTTTGACAACCAAGTAAAAAAACAGTGAAATAGTCCGTCCCTTCGGAATACAGTAAATGACCTCTCGTCCGCCAAAAGTATGCGAGCTGAACCCTACTAACCTTTCATTAGTGCTTCCTTTTATTACGCTGGTTCTTCTTTGCCTCGTCAGCACAGACCGGGGCGGGGGAACGAGGGGTGGATGGAGCGAGCGGTACTTTGGAAGGGAAGCGGAACGAGAAAGAGCGATGAAAAAAAGGCAGAGAGGGAAAGTGATAGGAGTGCAGAAGATGGAGCCAACGAAAGACAGATTGGCAGCATCTGCTGTGTTGACTAAAATGTCACCTTTAAATGGCTTCCCTCTCCTTGATGCCGGACCCCCCTATCTGATCTCCATTCTCCTTGAAAGTCCGAGTTGCGATGAGTGATGAAGGACACGACACGGTGCTAATATAAACAGAGCCCGGCTTTGAGATAAGCGTATAGTCAAAGAGGATTTCTATATTTTTTATACCACCCAAGGCTCCACGGACGCCGGCGAAATACGGCGTTTGAATGTAGGGTGAAAGGTCGGGTGTCACGTATGAGGAAGATAATTGGATTTTGTGGCGGGCTGACAGTAAGAGCTGTTATGATCTGAATCATATAAAAACTGTATACCAGTGCGGTAGTTCTCAATTGGGGGTACTTAAGGGAGCTGTACGGAATTTTGAACTTTTTGACTCGCTGCCGCCATTTTGTGTCACAACCTCAGCCTCTGTAAGGTCGTTTATAATGCGCGTGCAAGTACATGCATTTCTTACTTATCATGTTTATTTGTATAGCCCTTAATCACAAAAAGTCTCAAAGGGATGCACAGATCAAAGACTATTGAAAACTATAGACTATTATGACACCATTACCTGATCTAAAACCTACATGAGGGAAAATAATACACACATTATTAACATAAAATAAAGTTTATTCATATGCTCTAGAGTAGAAGTGTGTTTTAAGCTTAGACTTAAACATTTCCACTGAGGTTGCAGATCGAATCTCAGGGGGAAGAGCATTCCACAGCACCGGGGCCCAGATGGAGAACGCTCTCAAACATGCGGATCTCTTGGCTCTTGGAATAACGTGTAGACCAGCATTTTCAGAGCGAAGGCTCCGGACCAGCACATAGGGGGAAATTAAATCTGAAAGATATGAGGGAGCAAGTCCATGCATGATTTTGTATACTACCAACAGAACCTTAAAATCGCATCGTAAGCTAACAGGGAGCCGATGCAGGTTAGCTAAAATCGGGGTCATATGATCAAACTTTCTGGTCTTAGTTAATAAATTTATTTTTTTTAATGTTTTTTGGGGTCAAACTCCGCACAGGAAGTCTTGTAGCTAGATTTGATCCCATGACCACATAACTGTGCCGGGGACGTGCTAACCACTCAGCTGCAGTGCCGCTGTTCTTAAAATCCAAAATTGCTTTAAAATTGTGAACCAAAATGAAATGATGAAAAACTTTTTACAGTCTTATTTTTAGTGACCTTATAATTGAAGATTAAAAAATTTGCAGGAATTGAGTTTTAAAACATTTTCAACAGACTATGTGCCTAGAGACAGAAAAGACCCTACTATGTTGTCACCTTACACTAGCAAATGTAATCCTATAATAAGCAGTCAATAACTCTAATGTTTTATTTCTAATCAAAGGACAGATCTTAGATTGACTCATTTTATATGTGAGGTAAAAGACAAAGAGACCAGTAATCCGTTAATGCCCACAGAAAATACTTAGCACAGCATCGCAACACATACATGGTTAAGAATATAAATGAAACATCTGAAAATAATTCAAAGATGGTCTTTAAGACTTAAATAGAAATTCTAAGCTATGTGTTTTTGTTATGGTTTACCATGAATGAGCACACATGCAGGGCAGCACGGCAGCACAGTGGTCAGCGGTGTGCGGCACAGTTCTGAGGTCATGGGTTCAAATCCAGTGCGGAGTTTGTATGTTCTCCCCGTGCTTGCGTGGGTTTCCTCCGGGCACTCCGGTTTCCTCCCACATTCCAAAAACATGCATTTCAGGTGAATTGGCTGGTCCAAATTGTCCCTAAGTGTGGATGAACGAGCGAGTTGTCTGTCCCTGTGTGCCCTGCGATTGGCTAGCAACCAATACAGATAGACACCCGCGACCCTACTGAGGATAAGCGGTGCAGATAATGGATGGATGGATGGAGCACTTGATATTTTAGCTTTGTGTGTTACAGTTCGAACCACTTCAACTTTGTTCCGTCAACCTCCCGCCTGACCTATTCATTGACTGCATCTCGCCAACTGACCACGGCTCTGTATTACGGTTAGCCATGACTTTAAAAAAAAAAAAGCAGCTTTTTGTTAAGGTAACACGCGAAGAAAGATCCTCTCCGTCCAGTCGGTGATTGAAGCCGCTGACCAATCAGTGGTCGGGAGTGACCCACGTGATGTGTTAGTCCTCGGTACTGTGTCATGGAACCTCTATCGAGGTGGTACCAAGAACGATGGTGCCAGGAACCAAGAACCAGGTACTTTTTGATAAAGGAAAACTAAAAAAGGCCAGGTAAGGCTGAAACCGTGTAGTGGGAAAGTGCCATTAGTTGGTTGGCAGGTAAGTGGGTGTGTGGGTAGGTAGGTGGGTGGGTGAACACCAGGGTTGGGTAGGGTTACTTTAACTTGATTACTTTCAATTACTTTTGGATTACTCCAATACCAAACATTTCAATAAAAGACAAAAAAACTAAATATAAATAAAATTACTAAATCTTGTGCAGGCTTGGGGAGTAACGGAACACATGGAACGGCAAAAATGATGTTGGCCAGCTGTTTGGATTTACTTTCATTTTGTTTCTGTCGCATTTTATGTTAGTTTTGCCGGAGATCAAAGAGATCAAAGCCAGGAGAGAAAGCTTACCACGTGTTGTGAGTCATAATTTTATTCATATTTAGTTTCTTTTGTCTTTTATTAGCACATTTGGTATTGGAGTAATCCAAAAGTAATTGAAAGTAATCAAGTTAAAGTAACCCTACCGAACCCTGGTGAACACTGTGTGTAAGTTGGTAGGGAGGTAGTTTTTTTTTTTAATATAAGGTTTAATGTCTCTGATGGACACCTTCATGACACAATATCAGTATTTTTAAATCTCACTCTGGTACCCCCATTTTGTTCTTCATGGTATTTCTTTCTCAGGCCCCCCTGAAGGTCTAGAAACAGCATTTCTTGCTATTCGTTTACTACTCTTCAAAGTAATCTGTTGTGTCACTGTAGGTCGTTAAATTTATAGACACACTGGGAAAAGTAACAAGGCTCAGAGGACGCGTGATCAAGGCTAGATCCTGAGAGCTCCGATGTATGTTTGGCGCTTGTTTGAACATGGCTCCTTCTTTGGGCCCTGCATGGCCTATGGTGCAGCCTGACCCGAAGTTCATGAACTATTCTTTCATTTTCACTGGTGCCATACCTCTCAACCTCAGCCCTTATAGATGATTGCAGTTTCCTTTATCAGGATATTATAAACGTTACAAACACAACACGGCACCTATTTACTCACAGCAACGCATACAATGTAGAAAACTGCGACAATATTAGTCACCTGCGATGACTTTGTCGTTTACCAGTGACTGAGACGATCCGGATTCGAGCAAAAACGGGCAAGACGAGAGCTAACCAGGTCTAACAAAATGAAAAATAAAAAAATCCCGTAAGAAAATGGCTATATAGTGTCTACAATTTAAGACGATCAAAAAAGTCCAAAATACAGGGAAAACGTATACTATGGGGTGGTAAATCACTACTATTGTGGTGCCAACCTCCATAAAACTTGAAGTAGAAGAGGTCATGTTTATTTTTTAATGTTTATTTGTACTGTATAGGCCGCGCAGTGGCTAGCGCGTGTGCGGCACAGTTCTGAGGTCATGAGATTGAACCTTCCTGTGTGGAGTTTGCATGTTCTCCCCGTGCTTTTGTGGGTTTCCTCCAGGCTCTCCGGTGTCCTCCCATATTCCAAAACATGCATGTCAAGTTTATTGGCCAATTTCAATTGTCCCTAGTTGTGAATGAGCGAGTGAGTTGTCTGTCTCTGTGTGCCCTGCGACTGGCTGGCAACTAGTCAAGGGTGTCCCCTGCCCACTGCCTGAAGACAGCTGGGATGGGCTCCAGCACCCTCGTGACCCTACTGAGGATAAGCGGTACAGATAATGGAGGGATGGATGGATGTATTGTATAGCCCTTAATCACAAGGTGTCTCAAAGGGCTTCAGGGTGAAAGAAGTAAAGAGGGGAAAAGAGCAAGAGAGAACTAAAGAAAGACAGGATTGAAGTAAGAGAGAAAAAGACAAAGACAGCAGGAAAAAAAGAAAAAAGACACGACAAAAGGAAGAGTTAAAGAAAGGGCAAAAGAAAGAGAGAAAGGATGAAAGGAAGAGAGAAGGAAATAAGGAAGGAAGGAAAAGAGAAGGAAGAAAGTACGTGAGAAAGATCAAAGGAAGAGAGAGATAGAGTAAGAAGGAAGAGAGAAATAAATAAAGAAAAAAGAGGCAAAAACAGCAAGAGAAAAAGAAAGAAGCACAGGGAGAGAGGAAAGAAGGAAGAAATAGAGAAGGAAGGAAGCAGAAGAAGAACAATGTTAACGTTGACAGGTGTGTGGTGCAGTGACACAACCTGCCCCCGTGATAGCATTTCTTGTGTGCTGTCTAATGCAAAACACAATGCACAGTAAGATTTCTCAAGGTATCGAAACCGCATTGCATCGAGGAATTTTTGCAAACAGTTTCTCCAAGTGTTAAACGAGTCCAATGTGTTTAACTCTTTTATAAGCCAAATATTGCCCCACTTACAAGATGCAACCTGGTTTTCCTTTCCATGTTTCTTTTTCTATGACTTAAAGCTGTTCCACATTGGGCAGCTGCATTTATCAAAGGAACAAGTAATGCTTCCGTCGCGTCTAAAGATAGACGCTCATGAAAGTGTTGTCAAAAACATAAAACAGTGCGTTTGTGACCTACTTCCGTCCCTTAGCATGCTCCATTGTTCTGGATAATGTCAATTAAAAAAATCCCTCCATAAACATGTAAATCTCTACAAAGCTTCTGTCAGAGACAAAGGATTTGTCATTGGGTAGAAAGTAGGCCTCTTCAAGCTTGTGCTTACAACCTACACATTCCAGATAAAGAATAAATCAAAGGAACGAAAGTAGCTGTCACTTGTCACCAACACAATCCAGCTTTTAGTTTTGTGATTCGAACCCTTACATGTACATTTAATCCTAAAATGGCAAATGATAGAATGTGAGGGCTTATTATCAGATTTTTTTTTGAAAAAATAAACATGTCTTGAGATCCATGAAAAGTGGTACCTCTACTTACGAATTTAATTTGCTCTGGGAGTTGCTTCGTAACATGAAAACTTCGTAAGTAAAGACGCATTTTTTATGTAAATGCGCTAATCCGTTCCAAGCCCAGCAAAAGTACTGTATGATAATGTTTTAATAAATCATATAAGAGCGTCAGAACATTAAACAAATATAAATTGGATTAACGCACTAGAAACATAAAACAAGAAGAACATAATGTAAAAAAACAAAACGAGGAATAAAGGAAATAGTAAAATTATAAATGTACCTTTTAGCCTCGCGTTTATTGAAAAACTTTCCCGGGTGATTCCTTTCCACAAATTTCGAGACTTCATGGAATCTATCTAAATATTTTTTAACATAGGATGATTGAATGATGGCAGCATCTATCCGGAAACTCTCCTCCTCATCGTCTGTAAACTCTAAACTCTGACGGTGACGCGAAGAGCATGCTACGAGCATGCATGCGCACTGGTTGCCAGGCAGATTTGAAGCAATTGCCAGTTTGTCTCTGGGAACGACGAATAGCAGCACGTACTCTACTGTCTTTTTTTTTTTTTGGGAACTAGAGGCAATATTTTCCCGTTCAGGTACTTCGGAACCTGAAACTTTTATATGTAGAGTCATTTATAAGTACAGGTATCATTGTATATGGTACACATTCATCTTACAAGCTACTGCATCCTTGATAAGTTTCTAGTTTAGTAGAGACTCAAAATAAGGAGAAAATACATTTATCAATTTTGAGCTTGCAAGAAGATAAGAAATGACAACCTGTTCTAACGGTCCTTCCCTGAAAACTTTCTTTTTATCAAATTTAGGTTACAAAAAGTAGATCCATCTGAAAGGGTGTGGTAATCAAAGAACAGCAACTTTATTGGAGGATAGTAACAATAATGTAAACAAGGGATGTCAAACTCATTTTCACTGAGGGTAACATCAGCGTAATGGCTGTCCTCAAGGGGCCTGAACTTAGAAATGTAACTAAATGTAATTGGTATGTCAAATAAATTTAACTCTGTCGACGGAAAAACAGGTCGTCAGACGGGATGGGAGATCAGAACGTGTTCGGGGTCAAGAAATGGGTCGTTAGCTGGGACGGGAGATCAAAATCGTAGCAGGAGACAAACGGGGAAATCAGGAACAGACGGGTGGAAAACGGGTGACAAAACGGAACGGACGGGAGTCAGAGTCAAAAATGCTTCCTTGTGAAAACAAAGCTTTGCTGACGGACTGACTGACAACAGGCGAGTGAAAGGACAGAGTTTAAGTAGGACGGGGAAACAATCGGGTAACCAGCAGCAGCTGGCGCCAAACAAGCGGGCACAGGTGGATGTAATGAGTAGTCATGACATAAACACAGTGATACCTCTACATACAACCCTTCAAGCTACAAAAATTCTTGATGCCTTTCAAGTAAAAACTTTCTACGATATACAAGGGAAAATCCAAGTTACGAGAAATTCCAGACATTCCTTCTAAAGACCAGAGTTTCAAAGTAGTTTTATTATCATCTTATTTATGTCAGTACTGTATTTTTACGGTCAATATCTATTTGAATGTGTTTTTAGTGATCAGGGAGATGTGTTTATAGCTATTTAGGTTTAACTTGGATAATTTTGGAGGGCCGGGATCAAATCAATTGGTTTTGATTTATTTTGTATCGGGAATATTCACTCAAGATACGAGCAATTTAAGATAGGAGCACAATTTGGGAATGTATCGATGCACAAAAGGCGGCCGATAGCTGGAATTGAATCCAGGACCTCTGAACTGTGAGGCGGATGTATGAATAGCAACACAATCTGGTCACCATGGTAATATTTAATGCAAAACATCACTTTGCTCTGCGTGCCAAGTCATTGAAAATACAAACTTACCAAATGAACCAACCCTGCGAAAATCTTTTTGGTGTCAGGTGTCGTGTTCTTGACTTAGGGTTCCATGCATCCTCCAACTCCCTTGCCAAAAGTGTTTCCATTGCGGCAAGTTTGTTTAGCATGACCTAGTTGACCACCCTCAACGCTGATTGGCTATAATTGCAAAAGTTTGCTTTAATTTATCCTTCACTGCATCTTGGGTAGGCGGAATCCTTGTTTTCAACCTGACTGTTCTACCGCCCGTCAGGTAACTGCGCATGCCCCTAGGAACCACACTGATTTGAATTCAAACGCACCACCTCAAACGCCCGCTTTAAGGTTAGTCTGAAACTTAGCAGTGTCAATGAAACAACAGGAACTTATTATGCAACTTATTTTTCCGTCTGTTTGGCCTGGTACCAAACAACCCACAGCCCAGTGGTTACTGACCACTGATCTATAACCAATACATGCACAACAACAATAATTGTTTACATAATGGATGTGATATGTATCAATTTATTAAATGTTTGGATAGTTGCTGTTGATAAATGTGAATATGAAGTGCATCGAGACGTGTCAGGGGCAGCTGATGTGCTACAAAGATGCCCCTGGACATCTTCCTCAAAGGTGTTTCAGACAACAAATAGCAGTTATGTCTTCTGTCAGCCTGCGGGCTCCCTGGGGGCCAGGCAGGACACTCTGCGCCTTGACAGCACAGGTCCTCCTCCATCAAGCCGGCCCCATGACGCATTATGCCGGTCTGGGGTCTGGCTGAATCCAAGTAATGCACCGGGGGCCGTCACAGCAGATGAGGAGTTCCGCTGGTGAGAGGGCAGAAAGATCCTTCTTTTCTTAAGGTGCAAAGAAAGGTCAGAATGGGTGTCACCGGGAGAATTACTCCCCATGCAGTCTACCTTGACATCATCATAGAGGCCAAGCTGCAGGGAAGAACAGGTGGAGGGATGGCAAGTGGTGGGAGTAATACGTTGGTAAAAGGGGGACAGGAGGACAGGGTCACAACACCAGTTGGAGAGACATGCAGGTCGTGGTGATGGACAAGAGCAGGGGTCGGAAACGGATAGCTCAAGTGCCAGATATGGTTCTTTTTATGAATACTCTTGGCTCAGAGATAAAATAGGATCCATGCTAATACTGTCTTTATCATTATAACTATAATATATGCAAATCCAAATAATGACGCTAGAACTTGGTTTGTTCTAGAATATATAGAGCAAAATCCTAAGTACAGTTTACAGTCATAGTGTGACACTAACATACCGTTTTGACTGTACGTCTCAATGGAATCCTGTATATGGAAGCTCATTAAACAATGTATGTTCACTGTTGAGACACTATATGATGAAAACCCATAGACAAACTGTAAACACTCAAAAACCCTCAAAAACTTTGCGTAATTTGATTGGGGGAGCGGTAAGGGTAGGTGGATCTTTGTACAAACAGCGCACATCTCTTTCTCTCACAAAGTGCTCTCTGTGTCAGAGGTAAATACATCAGTGTCCCTCTCGTTCACAGTACAGTATTTTGTGACATTTTCATAAAAGAACTTGATTCGAAACCAGTATTTACGACAGAAATTACAGTCAGAATGAGCCTCAACAATTTTAACTGCGGGAGAGAGACAGATACAAAGTGGTATATTTGTAGATATTGGACACAGGCTCTGACCAATATAATTATTATTTCATAGATTTGATCAATTCATTAAATGTCACTCGGTGAAATAAAATGCTCTGAAGAATTCACTTTTGTCTGGAGAGTAGGTTTGGCGGTTTTGCTGAATTTTGTCTTGAATTATATGGTGTGGCTCATTTTGCTTTTACGGCTCTTTGGGTCAAAAAGGTCCCAATCTCTGAACTAGAGGGACCAGCTCCGCCCTGATGTGCATGGAATTTGTTGCAGATATCTTCTAACCGAGTCGGCTTTTATCATATAACAAGTGTTTTCAGGCACACTTCCTGAGCATGCCCTACTTTTTCCACAACAGTTGGCTCTCAGTGAACCGAGATCACGCTGTTCCTCCAGTACGCAATCATGATTCTCTTCCAAATATTCTATGGTGCATTTATCGAATCTTGTCTCAGGGTTAGCACTAGATGACAAAACTATAGTCAAGTCAAGTCACATTTATCTGTATAGCCCTTCCGATTTTTAAAGTGCTGCGCAGGCCACAATGATACCATCCATTGATCTGAAACCAGCATGTAGGCAAGGTAAAAACTGAAAAACCTAAAAATGGGGAAAATAAAGATTTTTGAGAAGGGCCCACACAAGAGGCTATCCCCCTTTCATTAAACCTAACCATTCAGAATCCTTTCTACAGTATGTCACAAAAGTGAGTATACCCCTCCCATTTCTGAGATTTACTCATAATGTTTATTGAACAAAACTAAAGAAACATTGCTTTGACTCAATGAAAGGTAGTCTGTGTAAAGCTTATATAGCAGTGTAAATTTATTTTCCCCTAAAAAACTCTAAAGCACTGGTAACGAAAGTGAGTACACCCTCAAGTAAAAGTTCCTGAAGTTCAATATTTTGTGTGGCCACCGTGGTTTTTCAGAACCACTTTAAGCTTCTTGGCCATTAAATTCACCAGAACCTAACAAATTGCCACTGGAATGGTCTTCCACCCCTCCATAACAACATGACTAAGATGTTTTTTTTTAGGACCCTGTGATTCTCCACCTTCCGCTTGAGGATTCCCCCAAGATTTTCTTTTGCATATAGATCTGGTGACATGCTTGGGCAGTCCGTCCCCTTTACCCTTAACCCCTTTAGAAAAGCCATGGTCATCTTAGAAGTGTATTTAGGGTCATTGTCAGGCTGGAACATTGCCTTGTGACCTAGTTTCTTGAGAGAGGGGATTATTGAGTTTATGGTTCTCTTAAATGCAACTCCCTAACTCCAGTTGTATTCATGCAGCCCCAAACCATGACATTCCCAACACCATGCTTGACTTTAGGCACCACACAAACATGTTTGTACTCCTCACCTGGATGCCACCACACATGCTTATCGCCATCTGAGCCTTATAAAAATGATATTTGTCTCATCAGACCAGAAGAAATATTTTCAGTAAGCCATGGCGTTTGTTGACAGACTTATTTTCATTGTGTCAAAGCGATGTGTTTTCAGTGATGTTTTATTAAACATTATTATGCAATCTCTGCAGAATTATGACGGGTGTACTCACTTTTGTGACATACTGTATGATTCAAATTTATACTATCATAAACACTCATAATAAGAAGATTACACCAATTAACTTGTAGGGAGAACGGAAGAACAGGAGAGGACTGTACCAAAACCCTCGATTTCCAAAAATTGGAATCTGTTCCTGTATGCCCTTTCTTTTATCATATCTCCTAGGTTACAAACAGCAGAACCTCCCTAAACGGTGTGGGGGTAAAAAACAGCAAAACTATCGGCCAATCATTACAATTATCCAAATAGTGCATAACAGTAAAAATAACGTACAAAAAAGAACAATAATAGTCAAAGTAATAAACCACCGTGAAATTCAATGCAACCTCCATTACAGGTGTCCAATACTAAAGACAAAAACAAGCAGAATAAATGTTATCACCATCAGTCAGACTCAAAAACACATAACCCAACCATCCAAAATCCATCCATCCTCTGGTTTGCTTATCTTTGCTGTTGAGCTGGAGCAGTGTCCCAGGAAAACTAATCACAGCAGAGTATAAATTGTAGGAACAGCCAGCCAATTGAAATAAAGCTGTAACTGATATCAGGAAAACATTATGTCATACTACACTTTTAAGTGGAGATGCGTGGTTTCCTACTTTGTCTTATTTTTAGCTATCAGTACTCAGGTATACCCAGAGGCCTTCACAATCAGTTCTGCAGGCCCTGCAGCATAAAAAAGATAACAATAAAGCTGTTGATTTAGCCAAACGGATTTGCTAAGTCAGCACCTTCTAGAGAGCCGAGGGAAATGTCCCCGGTTTCACATCCTTGATTGGCCAGGGAGCGCTAACGGAAGTATTAAAACAAAGAGTCGAAGAAAAAGAGCCACGTGACCTCTGCTTTTGTCGCATGGATATTTTAATTCCTAAGGCAAATCCAAATTTTTGCCAGACAGGCCCAACTTTTAGCTTTAGCTTTGATGGCGATGTAAGAGAGGTTCTTGATGAAACAGAAATGCACGGGAATTCTGAATGCGTAAATTAAAATCTTCTTGAGGAAAGAAAGAAGAATGGATGTTGTAACAAATAAAAATGTTTTTTTTTTTGTGAGTAAAATGTGTCTATATGTCTATATGTGTCTATATAGTGGAATGTTATGAGTTTGTTTTTGATGCTTCTTTATATGTGTCACAGCTGTAGCTGCAGGAAATGTTTTCAAGAAGTAAAATATTTATTGAGGGTTGGAGTGATACAGACGTAGCACTACTGAAGGCCTGAGTGTGAACTACACAGTCCACCACTGAGAAAAAATGTATCAAAAAAATCTAATTGTATAAGCTTTAATACTGAAATTCTTCTTTCGATCCCTAACATAACTCATATAAAGCAAACCTGTTTAAATCAGAAAGAGTTGGAGATGTACGGTCTAGCTGAGCATTTAATTATGGTGTAAGAATCTCATAGCAGTGTTTTTGCCACTTGAAAAATCCCCAAAACAAGAAAGGGATATCGGATAGCACTAGCCTATCAGGATTTTTCTTGAATTTGGATTCTGAAGGCGTAGCCCACTTCATACCTCCCTAATAGCTTTCTTTATCCATCAAGACTGTCTCACTATCAGACTCTAATGTAGTTATCCAGTAGACCTTCTCTCAATATTCAACGAATTGCACTTTATCTGCCTTTAGAGCTCCGTGGCATTCATTGTACTTCTCCGCACATATCAAGAATTTAAAACCGAGAGCACTCGGTCTCTGACAGCTTCCTGAGTCTGAAGAGCATTGAGCGAGGCTGAGTGCAAGATTGAGATTGATCCGCAGTGCCGCTCGCTGAGTGTTTTTGATTCTTCTTATTTTTTATTTTTTTGTGAAGGTCACCCTCTCCAGAGCCAAAAGGGTACATCAATTTTGGAGCCCTGGTGAGAAGGCGCCACATATTCTCCTCCATCACTCAGCCCCCTCGTGGAGAAACCACGTCTGAAGGTGCACTTGATTTGTGTGAAACCTTTTGCCCTGCATGATCAGAATAGAAAATAAAAGACTTAACAGGGGGAGCATGAATAGGACCTGAACATGTGACAACATCAATAGAAAGGCATCACTGCTGGAAGCAAGGCCGTTGTCACAAAAGAAGGTCAACAGCTTATGTATTTGTCACAAACAATGCTCTGTTTTATAAAAGGTATTAGTAATTGCAGAGAAAATAGAGCAGTGTTGGGTGCATTACTGAAAAACCGTAATTAATTACACTTAGTAGATACTTAATTCAAAAAGTAATTCCATTACCCTCCAGATTACTGACACCAAAAAGGAGGGCGTTACTCTGAAAGTAACAAGCTAGTTACACATTACCTCATATACCTGCAAAGAAGTAGAACCCCGAAAACTGCTTTAAAATATTCAAAGAAATAGAATAAAACGTGTACACCAACCTGTGAAACTGGTTATGATTACTGATGGGAATCACCTGTGCCCGCTCCTTTGGCGCCAACTGCCTCAGACTCTGATTGGCTCCCTGTCCCTATTTGAACATACTCGTATCCGTCCCCTTTTGTCAGTCCGTCTGCGAACCTCAGTTAACACTAGGCAAGCCTTTTTCGACCCTGACTCCCACCTGTTTTTTGCTCCTGTCTGTCCCCTGGCTTCGACCCGTTTTTGATCCTGACCACGTCTACTCTCCCGTCCTGGCTTTCAACCTCTTTTTGTCCCCGACTACGTCTACTCTCCTTTCCTGGCTTACGACTCGCTTACGACCCCGACCACGTTTTTCCTCTCCTGTCCCGGCTACTGACCCGTTTTTCCATTCCCGACACCGATATCGCTCGCCGTTCAGAGCGACCTGCTTCCCGCGTCGAGCAAGCACCGGATCGCGGTGCTGCCCTTCCTCTTTCCTTCAATACAACTTCTGAGAAACGTTACGCGATTGGGTCCTATTTCTGTTCTGGACCGTGCAATGACAGCTTAAACGAACACTTGTCTCCGGGCTTTAAACCACTCGAAGATCTCCTTCTCTGTTTTTGGGTGCTGTCCAAGACATTTTGTTTTCTCCAGTCATGGTGTATTGCAAAAATAGTTGTGCAAATAAGAAGACCAAAATTCAGCCAACTTACCATAAATTCTTTATTTCCCATCCGTTTATTGTTCTCACTGCCTACTATTTGCTACTGGTGATACACAACCAAATATGTGCATATAAACTGACCCTCTAATTTCAGTATTTTACTTTATTGGTATATACGTAAGGTGAGTTTAATGCGAGTATAGGGAGAATATCTCCATGAGGAGAAATTCTATGACGTCGTACTTTGTGCTTGAGACGGCGCCACAGCGAATGTATTCAGTTTGGGCGGCAGTAGCTAAGGAGGTAAAGAGCTCGTTTTGGAATCAAGAGGTCACAGGTTCGATTTCCGGTTCCTCCGAGTTATATTTCGAAGTGTCCTTGGGCAAGACACTGAATCCCAAATGCCCCAGATGAGAAGGTAGTTGCCTTGCATGGCTGACGCTATTGGTTAGTGTGTGTAAAAGGAAAAGTGTAAAGAACATTGTAAAAGCACTTTGGGTGGTCTTCATTGACTTGAAAAGCGCTATATAAATGCAGAACATTTACATTTACTGTAGGTAAATATAATCATTTGGGGGCCTTGGGGATATGGCGCCCGCCCCGAGACTGGGAGGTTGTGGTTCAAGCCTCGGCCGAGTCATACCTAAGACTTAAACATTGGTACCCGTTGCCTCCCTGCTTGGCGTTCAGCATTAGGGGTTGGAATTGGGGGGGTTTGGTCACCTAATGACTCCCAACACCTAAGTTGGGTTGAGCGAGGGGGCTGGGAATCCCCTCCTCTGAATCAATCTCCCAAAAAAGAGTCAGAAATGACTCTAGCCACCCCCCATTAGGGGGATATGGCTGTGGTATATATATATATATATATATATATATATATATATATATATATATATATATATATATATATATATATATATATATATATATATATATATATATATATATAATCATGCCCACCCCTCAATTAAGTTGCTGGATTAAGGGTAACGTAATTTATGATCAGCTTTTAATAAGTAGTGGAGTAATGCACCATTATGTAATGACAGTTCATCTACAAAAAATGTATTCATAACGCATTACAGTACCTGTTATCGAGAAAAGTATTGCATTTTTTGTACTGTATGGCACACACAAAAAAAAGTTCTGAGTGCGCCTTACAATACGCTGCACTTTATAGACCGGAAATCCGCTCAATAAGATTTAGAATGCATAATTCCAATATACTGTAAACATTTATGAATTAATCAAGTTTATTTGGTATTTATGTTTTATGATATAACTTTCTGTTTTCTGATGTTTGTTCCTAATGCAACCCTACTGTTCATACTCTAGTTTTAATTTAGTTTGCCTTATCGCCTGGTGCACCTTACACTAAAACAAACAACTCACAAAGAGATATTGTTGAGGTTGTGCATTATAATCAAGTGCACCTTATAGTCCAGAGAATAAAGTCATTACATTCCAGGAACATGTTCCTTTGTAACACGTTGGTCCCAACACTTTCTGTGTCAGTGTGAAGCTTCTGCATTCGCATGCACCCTGGCAGATTTAGAAAGCACAGCTAGGACCAAAACAAAGAGGCGTTCATCCCCGAGACAGCTTCGGGGAACAGCAGAGAGTGGGAGGAGAATTTAAGATAACATCGCAAAACACACACACGTATGCAGACAGAGAAGGAGAGGGAAAACAGAGGGAGGACAGGAGTCATCAGAGATCAGGGTGACCTTGTGCCACTCATCAACATGTTCTGCCTATAAGCCAAAGAAAAACTCAATAGCTTGTGACTGAGTTATTTGGCATTCTGTGAAAGGCATTCCCAACGTCTTAAAAATGCTAAATGTGAGGAAATAGTACATGTTTTTTGCAAGTCTATTTATATTCCATCTGTATATTCCAGTTATTTTCAGAGATAATGCATTTTGCAGACAGTCTTGTGTTTGTCCTCCTGAACTGTGAGGTCATTGGAGGAACACCAGCACTCTAGCAAGCCAGTCACTATATTGTTCATACAGTATGTTAATTCGTCGATAGAGCTTACGAGTGTTTTCAGCAAAGTTTTGGTAATTATTGTAGTTGATTCCCTAGGTGTTGGGTCGCCGGTGGATGCAGTATTGGTACAACTAAGGTCGACTGGCAAAAAATAACACACGGAGAGCTACTAACGGCGGGCTAACCAGAACCGATCAATGAAAAATGGCATAAATAACACTAGATTGGCTGACCTAAAAACACGTAGTGAGCAGCTAGGCTAAACGGGAACCAACAACGAAAAACGGCATTGCCAATGGCGTTAAAAGTGAAGCTGGTCGGTATTTTAATGAAGGGACACGGCAAAACTGGCACCAATGCCAGGAAAGACGATCAACAACACGTGATGAGCAGTTAAGGCTAACCCGAAACCAACAACGAAAAGCTGCAACGGCGACCAACGCAAAGTCGGTCAAGGAACCAAACAAAACCTGGGCAAACGCCTGACCAAACAATACCTAGTGGGCAACTAACGAGCGCCAACTGGACGCAAACAAAACAGAAAAAAACATCTGCAGCTCCGACGCTAACCGGGAGCTAGACTGACAAAACGATATCAACTGCAACCCACTCAGTGAAAAACACACAGGAAAAGCCGCAATGGCCTACCTCCAAGCAGTAACAAGGGGTATGCAATCGCTGTTCACTACACTTGCTGTCTGTTTGGGAGCTGGCCTCACATGTTGTGTTAACAGAATTTTGCATTTTTAAAGTTTTGTGTTCCTTCAATGACGTCACAGCTCTCGAGCCGCCGAACCAAATGGGTCAACTTTGAAACTAAATGCCTCGAGTCCCCCCTGGCGAGGAATTCTTTGCAACGTATTTGCATAACTGTGGGGAGAAGCAATGTTTTTCTGTACAATGGCATGAGCGGTGATGTCAAAGTAGTATCAATCACATCAGGGAAGAAATGTTGCATTAATTTTCAGCTGCACCTTTGTGTTAAACACAAATGGGTTCCACATCACACTCTGAGAAATGATCAAGCATGAAATTGTAAGTTTTAGGATAGATGCATCAGTTGCAAAAGCACGGGCAGACACAGCAATGTCGCGCGTCGGTGCATTCAATCTTAAAGGCACGGCTCACAATGCATATGTGTGGATAAAATAGAGAGAAATAAATTGTGAAACAACGGACAAAATCAAATCCATTTTTGGGGGACAATGTGTATTATTTAATGCTTCCTGGTTAAAAAACAGTAATGATTTGAATGATAAGCAAAAATACGTAAACTATCCTATCAACGCGCACTTTCTATAATACTTGTAGGTTGAGAAATTTGCAAAACATGATATTCACATAAGTGGAGCTGGCTACCTTTCCTTTTGCTTTTTAGCACTTGTTTTCTGTTGAAAACAGCAAAAAATACACACTGTCCCTTTAAGTGCTACTTAGCCTTGAAAAATGTTTTCCATTGCAGGACAGATCTGTTCTTGCAAAGTTATTTAGTTTTGTTATCGGCAGACACTCAATAGGCTGGTGATCTTCCTATGCTTTTGAAATTGTTATTTTCCAATATTTAGTTTTTAAAAAAAAATCATGTTTAAAATCAAATCGTTAACCCAGCAAAAAACAGCATAACTGATTTTTAAAAACATCTTTTGTTCTGCAGCACTGTGGGGCAGTGGTTAGCGCGTGTGCAGCACAGTTCTGAGGTCATGAGATCGAACCTCCTGTGTGGAGTTTGCATGTTCTCCCCGTGCCTGCGTGGGTTTCCTCCCACATTCCCAAAACATAAATGTTAGGTTAATTGGCCAGTCCAAATTGTCCCTAGGAGTGAATGAGCGAGTGAGTTGTCTGTCTCTGTGTGGGATGGGCTCCAGCACCCCTGCGACCCAACTGGGCATAAGCAGTGCAGATAATGGATGGATATTTAAATTTTTAATATTCTAAATTATAAATTATTGATGATTTAACTGTTGACATGTACTAATGGCCTTAACTACTTACATACCTAGGATGCAATACTGGCTGTACTGGCGCACTGTAAGGCCATTATCCAGGGCCAGGCGACATTCTGCTGCCTAGTGCGTACAATATAATTTTGGAATCTAATATTTTTTTTGTTAAGGTAGGGCCTTTATTGCACGGGAAATTTGTAACAGTAAGGCCACTATCACACTGAATTTTTAAAACATGAATCATTTACTAATTAGCTATTGTTTCGACAAACTCATTAATTGGGTTTATTAATTGGGAAGAAAAAAGACTTATTTTAACTATTGTTTTCAAAATGTAAATTTTCTTGTCAAGCCATTTTTGCATGAGGTCACTGAAGTATTTTGAATAAAACGTCTAATTTGTCAGTCGAGAAACTGTTTTACATTATGGTAAATCCCTGTGTTTTGCAGCCTGGTACCAAAACGTTCTCTAAAATAACCAAAATAAGTTCTTGTAGTTTATGCATTTGCCGTTTCTTCCTCTCCACCCGAGCTTAAACTTGTAAAGCAAAGCAAGCACGGGCATTAAATTGATAAACTGACAGCCAATGGCTCGCCCATGTTGACCTCATATGGCCGCCGAGACCTAAGGACAAGCTGAAATGTGTCGAGTTAGGATTTAATGCAGCCGGCATCCTCTTCTTAACCCGACCTCTGTGAGACATTGTTGACCTTTCCCTCGGGTCCTTTGTTAGTACAGCAGTTCCTCAGTTTATGCGATCATTTGCATTTTAGAATGGTTAAGTAAATGCCCACCCGTGGCTCTCTCAGCTTCCAACTGTGATCCTTCGCCCACTCATCTCTAAAGCCGTCCGGAGGTGAGGTTTACTGGAAAAGGGGGATAAGGAGGGTGAAAAGTTGACTGTAATAAAATAATTTAAAGTATATGTGATTTTTTTCTACCCCCAATACCCTCTGTAGGTTATATGTTGAGCTACAAAATACAACTGAATACACTTTCTGCAGCACAGTCTCAAGCACATAGTATGAGGGTGCTGAAAATCTCCTTATGGAGATATTCGCCCTACCCAGGGTTGGGTTGGGTTACTTTAACTTGAGTACTTTCAATTACTTTTGGATTACTCTAATACCAAATATTCCGATAAAAGACAAAAGAAACTAAATATGAATAAAATGACAAAATTTTGTGCAGGCTTGGGGATTAACGGAATACATGAAACGGCAAAAAAGAAAGTGGCAAGCAGTTTGGATTTATTTTCATTTGGTTTCTTTAGTTTTACCGGAGATCAAAGAGATCAAAGCCAGGAGAGAAAGTTTACCACGTGTTGTGAGTCATAATTTTATTCATATTTAGTTTATTTTGTCTTTTATTAGCATGTTTGGTATTGGAGTAATCCAAAAGTATTTGAAAGTAATCCAGTTAAAGTAACCCTACCCAACCCTGTCCCTACCGTATATACTCTACTGTAAGCCGAATTTACAACTATAAAACACAATACTAAAATCAAAGAGTCAGCTTATATGCGCATATTTGGTTGTGTGTCACCAGTAGTGACTGGTAGGAAACGCGTAGGGAGAGGTGTGTGGCTTATACAGAAACAAAAAAAACAACGGAAAATCAATGGCGCAAATGTGAGCACAAAATTGATAGTGTGTTATGTTTTGGTCTTTCCATCCATCCATTCATTATCCACACCACTTACCCTTGTTGTGGCACCCATCCCAGCTATCTTTGGCCAGTGGGCAGGGGACACCCTGGACTGGTTGGTTTTGGTCTTTTTTGTTAATTTATTTTTTACAATACAATTTCAAATGTCCCGAAAAATACCCTAAAATGGAAAAGGAGATCTTGGAGTGGTTTGAAGCCCAGGAACAAAATGGATTTGGAGTGTCTCAGCTTAGTGTCCGTTCACAAGCTCTCCGGGTTGCACAAATGGGTTCACTGCTATCACAGGTTGGTGTCCACATTTTCTCCCATTTTTCTATGTGGCTATTTTAAACCAGGGTGTCAGCCTTTATTTAAGGTAATGGGTCACTCGATAGTTACTTTCAGAATAACACACTACTTTTTGGTGTCAGTAATCAAGGGGGCGTTAGGGGTCCATTTGAATTACTTGATGTAACTAGTAACTGTGACTAATTACTGTTTTTCATAACGAGCTCTACACCGGTGGTTGGCTAGGTACTTTTTATGAAAGTAGCAACCAAGGTTATTCGTATCAGTTCATTACAAAAACTGATTTTTTTACATTTAATAATTAGTAGAGACATATTTTTTCCAATTAACATTTTGGAACTGTTTCAAGGCCAATTGTGCCAGGCCTGAGATTGCAGATCGATATAGCGTCCGACAGCATAGCACGCCGTGCTTCAATCATGGAGCTTCCTTAGGGTAGGAGGAGGTCACAAGGGGGTGTGCAGTGCAGAGGCTGCTCATGTTGTTTAAGATGGGAACCAAAGCGAGCGCAGTGTGTTGGTGTTGTGGCTGCTGATGCGTGAAATGGAACTCAGGTAGCTGAGCGGGCCCCGGGCTTTTGTTGCATCTTCCGCCAAATGATTACTCTACTTCATTGATTTTTTTTCCCTCCTTCGCTGATCTTCTTGGATCCGTGGAAAGAGAGCGAACAAGAGCGCGAGAGCAAGGAAAGGAACCATTGATTGACCTCGTACCAAGACTCAACGATTGACAGCGGAACCTTGTGCGGTACTGCTCCCTTTTAGCCTGTTAATCCATGACTAAGATCCCCTGTTCATTTCAGGATTGAATCCTGTTGGCGTAGACAATCCGTGTCCCGCCATGTGTTCAACTCAACTTCTGGGATTTTGACAAAGAAATAAAAGCTGAAGAGAGCAGTTCTTTTATTACAAAGAAACAACTAAAAAGGAACAGAATATTTTTGTCATGATGACTGATTAATTTCTCCTGTGCCCGCTTGTATGGCGCCAGCCGCTGCTGGCTTCCTGATTGGTTACCCATCCTACTTAATCTTTGTCCTTTCACCCGCCTGTTGTCAGTCCGTCAGCGAACCTCTGTTTCTACAAGGCAAGCATTTTGACTCTGACCCCCGTCGGTCCCGCTTTTTTCACCCGTTTTCCACCCGTCCGTTCCTGATTTTCCCGTTCGTCTCCGGCTTCGACCTGTTTTTTTGATCCCGACCAAGTTTTGGTCTCCTGTCCAGCTATCGACCTGTTTTTCCGTCTATGACACTATATCTCCCGCTCCGGAAGATCCACTTCCGCACTCGTTCCGATTCTGTGAGCGGCTTGCTTTCCGCGTCCAGCGAGCACCGGATCGCGGGCGCTGCCTTTCCTTTTTATCTCATTAAACTTGTGGTTAACGTTACGCATCTGGGTCCTAATTCCGTTCTGGTCGTGACAATTTTGGGCTTGTAAACAGGACAACATGCTCCCTAGACAAGCATTGACAAAGTAGTTTTGCAGAATATTTTTGTCATGATGACTGATTAATTTCACCTGTGCCCGCTCGTTGGCGCCAGCCGCTGCTGGCTTCTTGATTGGTTCCCCGTCCTACTTAATCTTTGTCCTTTCACCCGCCTGTTGTCAGTCCGTCAGTGAACCTCTGTTTCTACAAGGCAAGCATTTTGACTCTGACTCCCGTCGGTCCCGCTTTCTCACCCATTCTCTACACATCCGTTCCTGATTTCCCTGTTTGTGTCCGGCTTCGACCTGCTTTTTGATCCCGACCACGTTTTGCTCTCGTGTCTCGGCTATCGACCTGTTATTCCGTCTTCAACACTACGATCTCCCGCTCCGGAAGATCCACTTCTGCATTCGAAACACGTTGCAATTCTGTGAGCGGCTTAGTTCCCGCGTCCTACGAGCACCGGATCGCTGGCGCTGCCTTTCCTCTTTATCTCAATAAACCTGTGGTTAACGTTACACATCTGGGCCCTAATTCCGTTCTGGTCGTGACAATTTTGAGCTTGTAAACAGGACAACGTGCGCCCTAGACAAGCATTGACGAAATAGTTTTCCACTGTTTTTTTTAGAAAAGAGGCACGGATTGACCAAAATGAAATTTAACTGAAAAATGAAACTCAACTGAGATGGGCTTTTCCAGTTGTAGTAAGAGGGTCACTTCTTTACAAGAGATCTTTGTTAAGACTGGATGTGACTGGATTTTACAGGTGGTATGATTAGATCACGGCAGACTTATCAGAACACCACTTGCTGGGACAGTACCACTGCATGGATACACTGAAACATCAAATCAATGTGTCAGAATCAGAACGGAAACAGGACCCAACTACGTAGCGTTTACCACAAATTTTATTGAATGAAAGAGGAAGGGCTGCGCCGACAATCCGGTGTTCGCTGGACGCGGGAAGAAAGTCGTTAATGTACTCCGATTGAGATCCGAACACGGAAGTGGATCTTCCGTAGAGAGCTGAAGAGGGACGGAAAAACTGGCTGGTGGCCGGGACTGGGAAAGCAAGACTTGGTCGGAAACAAGTCGTAAGCCAGAACGGGAGAGTAGACATAGTCGGGAACAAGAAGCGGTCGTAAGCCGGTACGGGAGAGCAGATGTGGTCAGGATCATAACAGGTGGTAGCTGGACACAAACGGGAGCAAAAATGGGACAGGCGGGAGTCAGGGTCGAAAAAGGCTTGCCTAGTATACACTGAGGTTTGCAAACGGACTGACAACAGGGGATTGACAGGACTGGGTTTAAGTAGGGACAGGGAGCCAATCAGAACCCAACGCGGCTGGCGCCAAATGAGCTGGAACAGGTGAATCTCATTGATAATCATGAATGCAGCAAGTTAATACTTTGTTCGAATATGTGGATAAAAACAGTGAAAAACAAGTTAATTTATTGCATGAATATGTTATGAAAGTAATGACAATAATAATAATGACAACATATTCAGGGACACATTTTATAATCCAACAAACCTTACAAAGAATCCGAGCAAAACCCATAGACATTCAAAAACATGGATTACGCTTGTGGCCACTGTCAAACTAAATTTAGTTTTGGGAGCACGCAGATTTAATGTCTGCTTCAATCTTACTAGGGTGACTTTGATAGGGCTTGCACCTTCCAGATGGTGAGACTCAATCATCTTCCATCAAAAAAACAATCCCTAAATAAGGAGGACGTCAGATTTTATACAGCTAAAGGTGAAGGTGCCATAAATGTCTTTTCACGTCATTTACATCAGACATAAATGAATTTTGAACTTGCAGTGAGAACGGGAGAGAACTGTACAAAATAACCCCTAAGAAACAAAACGCCACATCTGTTCTCGAAGCCCTCCACTGAGCAGATCCATCCCAAAAGGTGTGGATAGATATAAAAAAAAAAACATTTTCAGCTGGTAGTGACAACTCTGTAAAGTGTGCATCATAGTCAAAATAACAAATAATAGAGAGTATTCACTCTCGTTTGCAGGTGTCCAATATTGAAAACAGAAACAACCAGAAGAAACTTGCATGACATGGCAACGCACAGAGCTTCCTTATGAAGTTTACCATCCCAAATACCCCCCAATAAAATCTTGTGCCCTTCCTCATTAGAAAAGACCTAAAAAATGCTAAACGTTTAAACCTAAAAGAAAGGGACAGGTCTGGATTTTTTTCTGCATTTTCACCTCGAAAGTGACCTCCCTATTTGCTCGGAAAATATTGTGATCCTGGCAAAATTTGTTCTGGCCTGAGAGAGTTGAGTGTCTTTCTGGTAAAGCAAAATCAAAAATGCAGTGTCAGCTTTTTTGTGGGGTTCAACACCTGGGGTAACCTACCGGACTTCCTGTAAAATATGGTGTTGATATTAAATGTAGTTCAGCTCTGGAAGAGTGGAATGTTTTTTTTTAATCCTAAGTCAGCAAAACTGAAAATTTACAAACACATTAAGGATGGAACATAGTCAACAACTTTCAAAAGAACACAAAGTTCGATTGAAATACAGAGAAAATAAATAAATAAATGAAATTTTAAAAAGTAAAAATAAAAACTATGACATGTTTAGTTCTATACAATGGGGCAGAGCTTAAACTCAAAGATTCAACCCAAAACACAAATTTACTGACAAATTCCGAAAGACAGTTTTTTTTTGTGGTGCAAAAGCGTAAAGTGCTTAGCCGTCATTTTTGCACATTTATTTCACATATACAGTAAATCAATCCTTGTTCCTGTCTGCAAAACATTGTGTTGAAATTGAATGTTTCTCTGCCCTGGAAGAAGGGGATGTCTTTCTGGTAAAAACTTCTTAGTCAGCAAAACCAAAATGCTAAGTCAGTTTTTTTAGGCAATTCTCACCTCTAGAGCAAATTACCTGATTTCTTGAAGAAAGAAAGTGTGATCTGGCTAAACTTGTTCTCTCTAGGAGAGTAGAATGTCTTTCTGGGAGAGCTGTAAAGTTGACGAAACAAAAAACAATCAACTTTTTGGGGGAGGTTTACACATCTGGGGTAACATATCTGACAGCCCGTAAAATATGGTGTTGATATTCAATGTCGTCTGGCTCCTAAGAGAGTTGCATGTCTTTCTGGGGAAAAATGCGGCATCAGCTTTTTGGGGGCTGTTTTCACATCTAGGATAACCTACCTGACTCCCTGTAAAAGATGGAGGTCATATCTCAAATCATTCCCCCTTTTATTGGGTTGTCAGACAAACAAACACATGTATATATTCATACTTTGATCGCAAACGAAAAGATTCACTACCCTCACATTGTTCGAGGGTGATAATCACCAGGATAAACCCTTAACAATGCTAAATGACAATGCAATACTTGTACAGAACACATTGGGGGGATACACCATCAGATTTTCATTAGCATAGCTCAAGGTCAAGAAGTCATTGCGAAGCCTTTCCCGCATATCACCGGACCTCTTCCAACAAGAATCACAGCGGCTAACATTGCAAGACGATTGAGAGCACAATAATATAAGTCAAACATAGGTCAGGCCTCGCTGTGAAATAATTGAACGATAAAATATTATCCTTAGCCGGAGGGTCGTCATTCTTTGCCAGGCAGCCAATAGGGAAGGTCAAACACGGTTGAGCTTCATTAGACATGGAACCACCACGCTAATAATTAAGACCTGAGTCCTGTGCTTAACATTGGCAGAGTCTGGGCTTGGAGAGTGATAAGTGCTTCATCCTAATCGATAAAACACGCACACACACAAACACAAGAATTGATTTTGTGTTATTTGCTGTTACACTACGGTTGTCTTGTTGCAAATGAGCTAGGTGGCTACCTTACCTTTAACTTCAGGCCTTGCGTAGTGCTGCACAATTTGGTGTGCACAGATAGCCACAAGGTGGTGCTAGTCTTTTGCTTGTCCTTACGAAAAGAAAGTCTTTTTTGGAAGTTTATTCATTATATAATTATTACAATTTAGTCAAGAAGTTAGAATACTGTGATGTTACTGTATGCACAGTAATCTCTTTGTTATTGCCGTCAATGGGGGGCAGAAGCCCTCGAGAAATGTGGAAATCTGCCAAGTAGCAACCTTTATTTATTCATCGAATTATTCATTCATTACTCAAGAACAAACCAAATTTACATGCTCAAGTATTTGTTCAACAAATGAAAGTTCTGAACTTTATAAACTTTTTGTCACGTCCGGAACAAAGGGTAGACCCAATCGCGGATCCTTTCTCACAAGTTTATTGAGATAGAGAGAGGAAAGACAGCGCCCGCGATCCGGTGCTCGATAGACATGGGAAGCAAGTCACTCTCGCAATCGGATTGTGATCCGAATACGGAAGTGGATCTTCCATTGCGGGCGATGGTGAATAGAATAGAATAGAATGGAATACACCTCTATTATCATTGTTACAACATGGGTTGAATATATTGTGACAACGAAATTGGACGTGGCACTCCAGGGTCACATTTTACAGTGAGGATAACGAAAACAAAGAAGATAAAGGAACAAAGAAGATGTTTGTACTGCCCTTGTTGCAGGCTTTGTTTTCCTCCGGAGGGGGGGTGTATGAGGGGGTGAGGGACAGACAGAGATGGCCGGATCCAACTAGATGTTTGATATTACTGTACACACGGTCCAGTGTTTTTTCCCCTGGTTGCTCAGTCCACGTATTGAATGAATTTGGGAAGTTGCAGGTGACAATAAAAGCTCCGTCGGGGTGTGCAAGCTGCTGTGGTGGTGGTGTCAAGGACGGAAAAACAGGTCAATAGCCGGGACAGGAAAGCAAAAACGTGGTCTGGATCGGGAAAGAGTCATAAGCCAGGACGGGAGAGTAGACGTAGTCGGGATCTAAAATGGGTCGTAAGCCGGGCCTGGAGAGCACATGTAGTTGGGATCAAAACAGGTCGTAGCCGGAATGGGAGAGCAGACGTGGTCGGGATCAAAACAGGTCGTAGCCGGAGACAAACGGGAGCAAAAAACGGGAGAGGTGGGAGTCAGGGTCGAAAAACACTAGCCTTGTATACACAAAGGTTCGCAGACGGACTGACAACAGGGGAATGACAGGACTGGGTTCAAATTGTGAGAGGGAGCCAATCAGAAAGTGCAGTGGTTGGCGCCAAATGAGCGGACACAGGTTAATCACATCAGTAATCATGACACTTTTTTTTTTCTTTTTTTTTTACAAATTACTTCTGTACTGTCAAATTATAGTTTAAAATATAATTGTGGTTGTTATGGAAAACTGCATTTACCTTCCACTTCTAGCCTACAGATATCAAACATTTTTAAAAAAGCGCCAAGGAGCCACTAGGGCGAGCTTCAAACCCGTGTGTCGCTCCTGAGCAGGTTTAGCAGGTGGAGAAGTCCAACTTTGTTGGTGATAGAAAGCTTCCCCTTATCAGCCAATCAGAATACAACACGATGCACGATGAAAATACGCAAAGCAGAGCAATAAGTAATAACAGAATTCCAAAATAGCAAGGTGTCTCTGAAAAGTCATAATTATAAGATTTTTCTACTTATAGCCGTTTGACTATTTAAATCATCTAATCATACATTTAGTTGTAGGTAATAATATCAATGATTATCTACCTATTTTAGGAAAACATTTACCTATGGTTTGTGTCTGGACCCTTGCCAGAACACCATCAAACTCAAATGGGTGAGTTTATCTGCCCACGGTCACTTCATGAACATCAGGTCATTTCGGTAAACTTCCACTATACTCAGGGTCATGTACGAACCACATTTATGTCATTTAAAATACCGTCCTAGGAGTTTCCTGATGCTTTTTTTTTTGCATGGCCTCCTGAACAAGCCCACAATATATTAGTCTTTTTTTGCTTTTGGCTGTTCTCTTATTTGTTTTTGTCATATTTTATTGTGATAAAAGATCTCCACAGAACCACGTCAGCATTGGTTTTAACATCGAAGTAGATGAGGGACGCACAGGAGAGGCAAATTTCCTTTAGGGAAATAGAAACTAACATTCAGAGAAAAGTACTACTGTAATTGCCTACAAAGTTCATACTGACTGAGAATCATTGTCAGAATATCAATGTTTTAATCCATGCATCACAACACTGCAAGGGATGCAAAATTTCCGAGGGCTCATGAAAAAGTGCTTATGTACGAAACGTCGCCACACTGTCTTTGTGGAAATATCGCTAGTAAAAGAAAATTCCTTTTAGAAAGTGGGAAATTGAAAAGTTTTTTTCTGTTTTTAATATTCTACACCTCATAGGATGCACATTTGTTATTATTATTGTTCACTGTTATTCGTTGTTTTGACTATTAGGAACTGTTTCCATCATTGTCACAGTAGGAGCCAAAATGTATGCATTTGCATTGTTATTTTATTTTGTCCATGGGGTGGCGCACATTAATTGGTGTGGGTATAAAGGTAGAAACATTTCTGTTATAAGTCAGGTATCTGACCCGGAAGGGCTAACGGTTTTGACCGCTATGCTACACCGCTAAACTAGGATGCTACACCAAGCTGGTTTGTTAAGTATTTATTGGACTTGTGTTTCTCTTGAATTCGGCGTTTGTAGTACATAAAATTGATAAAAACAGTTGTCTTAACTGATCAGAAGACCGCTTCAAGCGTCCTTACTTTAGATCATGTCAACTATAATTGTCTCCCCAGTCACGTCAGGTATAACACCACTCAAGAACATCAGCCGAACTCTAACTGGCGTGCAAATGCATCAGTAAGGGTGGGCCTTTAAAACCGGTTGGAATTTTTTATCGGAGGTTTGGGTTTCCCTGTTCTAGCAAGTTCAAAATCCAGTGATGTCTTCCCTCCTATTTTGAGTGTCTACTACACTTTAAACTTATCAGAATGTTACACTCTTTGTAGCATAGTAATTCTTATTTTCTTTGTTGTAACATTGCAATTTAAATATACAAGACTGCTTTCTTAGAGAGGCACAAATAAGATTGTCTTCTACATCCACAGGTAATTTTGTCATGATTACTGATTTGAATCACCTCTGCCCGCTCATTTGGCGCCAGCCGCTGCGGGCTATCTGATTGGCTCCCTGTCCCTTCTTAAGCTCAGTCCTGTCACTCGCCTGTTGTCAGTCCGTCTGCGAACCGCTGTTGTTACAAGGCAAGCCTTTTTTACCCTGACTCCCGCCTGTCCCGTTTTGGCACCCGTTTCTCCTCCTGTCCGTTCCTGATCTCCCCGTTTTTCTTCGGCTACGACCTGTTTTCGATCTCGACCACGTCTGCTCTCTCGTCCCGGCTTACAACCAGTTTCTTCTCCTGTCCCGGTTATTGACCTGTTTTTCCGTCCCTGACACCGCCATCTCCCGCTACGGAAGACCCACTTCCGTATTCGGATCACGATCCGATTGTGAGAGCGACTTGCTTCCCGTGTCCAGCGAGCACCGGATCGCGGGTGCTGCTCTTCCTCTTTCTATTCAATAAACTTGTGAGAAACGTTACGCGATTGGGTCTACCCTTTTTTCTGGACGTGACAAATGTTATCATTTATTTTAATCCTTTATATAATTATTTATTATCCGCGAACATACTGACGATAAGCGACGCAGAAAATGGATTAATGAATGGATAACTTACTATTTTTATCATATTTTTTTTTGTTATTTTGTTGCTGCCAAATGTCATTGCACAAAAATGTGAAAATATATACCTTGTGACTCATTATATGGATTGTTGTTGCTGCTAAATTTGATTGCACAGCTTCCCATTGCACTATTGACATTCATAAACATTGCATTATTATTATAACTTAGGCCAGTCTATAAACACCATGTTGTAAATATTTTTTGCCTATATATCCTGACAGTCTTTATTAAATGTTTACCCCGGAGTGCCATGTCTAATCTTGTTGAATAGAATGCAGTAGCTCAGGAGGTAGAGCGCTCGTCTTGGGATCAAGGGATCCCAGTTCGAATCCCGGCTCGTCCGTGTTACATGTCGGAGTGTCCTTGGGTAAGACACTGAACCCTTAATACCCACAATAAGCAGGTTAGCGCCTTACATGGCTGCAAGGTCGCTATTGGGAAATGTGGAGCACATTGTAAAGCGCTTTGGGAAGTCATTGACTTGAAAAGCGCTATATAAATGCAGATCATTTCATTTCATTTCATTTCATTTCATTTCATTTCATTTCCACAAAACTGATATCAATGACACCAAAGACAATTACATTTAACTAGTATTCATATACTCATGGATGCATTTAAGTATTTGTCTATTATATCTTTATTAATTACGTATCTTTTTATTTTTTTTATTTTGAATTAGTCCACATTGTCAAGTATGTGTGCAAAAGTGTTTCCCTCTTTCCCTTTGTACTTGACTGCAAAGATGCCAGGCATCACCTTGGGACACACGGGACAACTTAATCTGGATTTAGAAAACAAGATCCACAGACTTGAGCCTATAGTCATGATGGAGAAAGGATCTGGATGAGGAGAATATTTTGTAAGATTGGAATGGGCCAGGTAATGGATGGTGTCATGCGTTTCCGATAATAGGGGAAAAAGGTCTAGAATAGAAAGTCATTAGTAGACTACAAATCTATTCATTCAGAAAAAATGTACCTTGTCCTTCCTCCAGATGATTCATAGATCATGCTAATGTCCGGGGATATCTAACCTGCCATTTTGACTCACTCTCCCCTGTTTTAATTTAGGACGATAATGTTCTCATCAGGGGCGGAATGGCAGATGAGTGGTTGGCGTGTCTGTGCCACAGTTCTGAGGTCATGGGTTCAAATCCAGTTACCAGCCTTCCTGTGCGGAGTTTGTATGTTCTTTGAGTTTTCTGTCTCTGTTTGTCCTGCAACTGGTTGGCAACCAGTTCAAGGTGTGCACTGCCCACTGCCCAGAGATGGTCCACAGCACCACGCGACCCTATCTATCTATCTACCCTGGTCATATCCCCCAAGAGGGGTGACCAACAGCATGAGAAACACATACAAAAACAAAGAAAATAAAAAAGGGAAAAAGAAGCAAAAAACACACACAAAATCTTTTGGACCATGACCAACCCAAATGCCAATACACCCAAACAGGTTAAGCACCTCGGCACCTAAGGTCGTTATCCTTTCGTCCCTCCAGATGAAACGGGACACAAGAAAGCGGCCATGTCACTCGGGTCAGGGTGACATAACACACTCTTCTGTTCAACAGCAGGGCACAACAGCTTTCACTGGTTTAACCCTGCCGCATCATACAGGTACCCTGCCCATCCCTTAGAACACGTCCAAACCTCCCACTATCCTTTCACAAGACCTCTCCACTCATTCCCATCACCAACAATAGCTCTAGCTTCAACTATATTTAGACCGCTTTCCTGCAGTGCACTCATAACACCATCCATCCACGTCAAGGAATACTTAAAGGGACATTGTGTTTAATTTAGTGGGTCGCTATGGGTAAAAAAAACATTGTTAATTAAAAATTAATACCGATTTGAATGACAAGAAAAAATAAATATTTTCAATACTATAAGGCGCACCTAAAAATGAAAAATTGCCAAATATTCAAAAGTGAGCCCTAAAATCCATTGCGCCTTATGTACCGTAAATTCAGAAAATAAATCAGAAATGCCTTTTACAATGAAACGCGCCTATGTATGCTAACCCTTTATGAATGAATCAAGTTATGTTGGATCCGGAGCCTTTGCTCTGAAAATGCTGGTCTACTCGTGATCCCAAGAGCCAAGAAGAGATCCACAGGTTCGAGAGCATTCTCCATCCGGGCCCTGGTGCTGTGGAATGCTCTTCCCCCTGAGATTCGATCTGCAACCTCAGTGGAAATGTTTAAATCTAAGCTTAAAACACACTTCTATTCTATAGCATATGAATAACCTATATTTTATGTTGACAATATCTGTGTATTACTTGCCCTCATATAGGTGTTACATGAGGGGAAGGTGTCATAATAGTCTGTAGTTTGCAATAGTCTTTGATCTGTGCAGCCCTTTGAGACTCTTTGTGATTAAGAGCTATACAAATTAACATGACCAGAACAGAGACAGGACCCACTTGCGTACGTTTCTCTCAGTTTTATTGGGAAGAAGGGAAAGGATTGCACACACGCTCCGGTGATTGCTGTTCGTGGGGAGCAGGTTGCTTTGAACACGAAAGTGGTATTTCCATGGCGAGCGATGGCGGTGTCGGGAGCGAAAAAAACAGGTCAGTAGCCGGGACAGGGGAGTCAAGTCAAGTCATTTTTATTTGTATAGCCCTTAATCACAATAAGTCTCTAAGGGCTTCACAGATTAGAACACTATGTTACACAGACTATTTTTCAGCCGACAAGAAGAGTAGGTTATTATTCATATGCAATGGAGTAGAAGTGAGTTTTAAGTTTAGATTTAAACATTTCCACTGAGGTTGCAGATCGGATCTCAGGGGGAAGAGCATTCCACAGCACCGGTGCCCGGATGGAAAACGCTCTCGATCCAGCAGAACACTTCTTTGCTCTCGGGATCACCAGAAGACCGGCGCTCTCAGATCGTAGGCTTCGGACCGGGACATAGGGGCAGATCAGATCTGAAAGATAAGAGGGAGCAACAAACATGGTCGAGATCAGAAAATGGGAGCCAAAACAGGAGTGAGTCAGGATCGAAAGGCTTGCCTAGCGTGAACTGAGGTTCGCAGACGGACTCACAACAGGTGAGCGAAAGACGGGGGTTTACATAGTGACGGGGAGCCAATCAGACTCAGAGGCAGTTGGCGCCAAAGGAACGGGCACAGGTGCCTCGCATCAGTAATCATGACAAGTTAATTTAGTTCTGAAACCCAAGTTCACAATATTTATGTACCATGAAATATATACTGGACTGTCTCAGAAAATTAGAATATTGTGATAAAGTTCTTTATTTTCTGTAATGCAATTAAAAAAACAAAAATGTCATACATTCTGGATTCATTACACATCAACTGAACTATTTCAAGCCTTTTATTATTTGAATATTGCTGAATTTGGCTTACAGCTTAAGAAAACTCAAAAATCCTATCTCAAAATATTAGAATATCATGAAGAAGTATACAAGTAGGCTATTCAACTAATCACCTGAATCATCTAATTAACTCAAAACACCTTGCGAGGGTTTCCTGAGCCTTAAAAACACTCAGCTTGGTTCAGTAAACTAAATCACAAGTATGGGGAAGACTGCTGATCTGACTGCTGTCCAGAGGACCATCATTGATACCCTCCATCAGGAGGGTAAGACACAAAAAGACATTTCTCAAAGAGCAGGCTGTTCACAGAGTGCAGTTTCAAAGCATATCCACAAAAAGTCTGTTGGAAGGGAAAAATGTGGCCGGAAACGCTGCACAACCAAGAGAGATGACCGCAGCCTTAACAAAATTGTGAAGAAGAGCCGCTTCCAGAATTTGGCGGAGCTTCAAAGACAGTGGGCTGAAGCTGGAGTCCAGGTATCAAAAGCCACAGTTCACAGACGTGTCCGGGAAATGGGCTACAATAGCCGTATTCCCATGGTCAAGCCACTTCTGAACTCAAGACAACGGAAGAAGCGTCTGACTTGGGCTATGGAGAAGAAGCACTGGACAGTTGCAGAGTGGTCCAAAGTCCTCTTTTCAGACGAAAGCAAGTTTTGCATTTCATTTGGAAGTCAAGGCGCCAGAGTCTGGAGAAAGGCTGGAGAGGAGCAAAATCCAAGTTGCTTGAAATCCAGTGTGAAGTTCCCACAGTCAGCAATGGTTTGGGGAACCATGTCAGCTGCTGGTGTTTGTCCACTGTGTTTCATCAAGTCCAGAGTAAATGCAACTGTGTACCAAGAGATTTTAGAGCACTACATGCTTCCATCTGCTGAAAAGCTCTATGGAGATGAGGATTTCATTTTCCAGCATGATCTGGCACCTGCCCACAGTGCCAAAACCCCCAGTAACTGGTGCACTGACCATGGCATCACTGTCCTTGATTGGCCTGCTAATTCCCCTGACCTGAACCCCATCGAGAATTTGTGGGGTATAGTTAAGAAGAAGATGAAAGACACCAGACCTACAAATGCAAATGAGCTGAAGGCCGCTATCGAAGCATCCTGGGCATCAATAACACCTCAGCAATGCCACAGGCTGATTGCCTCCATGCCACGCCGGATTGATGCAGTAATCCGTGCAAAAGGATTCCCAACCAAGTACTGAGTGCATCAATGGACATTTTCAAATGTTTGATTTAGTTTTGCTGTTATAAAATTATTTTTTTTACTTGGTCTGAGGAAGTATTCTAATATTTTGAGATAGGATTTTTGAGTTTTTTTCAGCTGTAAGCCAAAATCAGCAATATTCAAATAATAAAAGGCTTGAAATAGTTCAGTTGATGTGTAATGAATCCAGAATGTATGACATTTTTGTTTTTTTAATTGCATTACAGAAAATAAAGAACTTTATCACAATATTCTAATTTTCTGAGACAGTCCAGTATATTTTTTCTAATGCAACCTTTGCTCTATCTGTAGTTGTAATTGCTGTTACCTTAAAGAGGGATTAAGTACCTCATGCGGGAATGATTTGAGGGTGTGCTTCATAGTCCGGAAAATACAGTACATAAACTATCATATAAACATGCATTTTTTTAAATATTTGTAGGTCTAGAAATGTGTATTTATTTCAACTTATATGAGCCTCACCTGGACGGAGCTAACATGATTGTCTGCTATCTTACTGCTGCGGGTACACCCAAAAACCTTGGAAAAGGCTGAGCAAAAGAAATGATAAGAAAACTGATGCAGCTTGGTCACTTTAAGTCTCTGTAGTTTGTATTCTTCCTTGTGCATTTTAGCATTTGTTTTTGGATGCATTACACAATACAGCAACATTTAGAGCTCAAATTTTACACAGTGTCCCTTTAAGTCTTGTCAAATTATATCATCACACTGTTTTAACACTTCAATCTTTGTGTGGGTGCTGAACTTACAAAACCTGCATAAAACATAACTGATACAATTGTCAATGCCAATCTTGCATTATCATGCAGGTGTTCTTATAATACGTGTTCACCTTCAAGTGACCTATGAAATAAAATAAGGAGAATGCAGCCCCAAATTCAAATACTGGGGTTTGCATATAAACACATAGGAAGTCTGATAACGGTTGAAAAAGTCAATATTTATAATCACATTGTTGCATGAATCAATGTGGAAGTTTATTCTCAGGGGAAACATGGAGTGACCAAAAAGAATATGCGTAAAGCAGGGGCATCAAGCTCCTTTTACTTAGGAATCTTGGGTCTGGGTGAGGTTGGTCCAAATGGTGTTTTTCGTGAGAAAAAGCTCTGGAATATACATCCGACTGCTCTCAAATATTTTCTCTACACAACATCTCATCTCATTAGCTGCACCGCTTATCCTCAGTAGGGTCGCGGGGGTGCTGGAGCCCATCCCAGACCAATCATCGGGCAGTGGGCAGGGGACACCCTGAACTGGATGCCAGCCAATCGCAGGGCACACAGGGACAGACAACTCACTCGCTCATTCACACCTAGGGACAATTTGGACCGGCCAATCCACCTGAAATGCATGTCTTTGAAATGTGGGAGGAAACCGGAGGGCCCGGAGGAAACCCACGCAAGCACGGGGAGAACATACAAACTCCGCAAAGTAAGGCCGGGAGCTGGATTTGAACCAACACAGGAGGTTCCCAAGACCTTAGAACTGTGCCGCACACGCGCTAACCACTGTGCCGCCGTGCTGCCCTCTACACAACATCTTAGAATGAAAACATTAAGAATGAAGATGAAACTCAATCAGTCAGTCAGTTATCGATGAATCCATAATTCAAGTGGGCTGAGCTTACATCAGGGGGTGAACTCATTTGATATCTCAGGGGCCACAGGGTTGAAAACAAACTTCCACTGGGGGCTGGGCTAGTAGACTAAAGAGAAATAAAGGAAGAGAGAAGGATAAAGAAAAGAGAGTGAAATAGAGAGAAAATGAGAGAAATAGAAACAGAAAAAGAAAGGAAAGGAGGAAAAAAGGAGAAAATGTAAACTGAGAAAGAGTGAAAAAGAGAGGAAGAAAGGGAGAACTAAAAATAAAATAAGAGAATAAGGGGAGGGAAAGGGAGAGAGACAGAAAAAAGAGAGAGACCCAAAGAGAAAAGTACAGGAAAAGAGAAAGAGGAAGAACGAAGCTAGAGAGATAAATACAGCTCCAAATAAGAGAGAAAAAAAAGAAAACAAGAGAAATAAATAAATAAAAAGAAAGAAACAGTGAGAAAGAGAGAGAGAGAAAGATAGGGATAAAGAAAAAGAAAAAGATAGAAAGAAAGAGAGAGAGAACAAGAAAAAAGAGACAGTCTGTTGTTTGGGTAGTTGGTTGGACGGTTGGTTGGTCAGTAGATTGGTCGGTTGGTTGGTCAGTCGGTTGGTTGGTTGGTTGGTTGGTTGGTTGGTTGGTTGGTTGGTTGGTTGGTTGGATGGGTAGTTGGTTGGTTGGATCCCTTATTCGCTAGGGTCTTAGGGGCACCATTTCCTGTGGTGTGTCCTGGGCAAGTACAGCCTGGTGGCGCCCATCCCTCTCCAGGCCAACATATGTTCCAGTCGGTGTCAAACCCAGGACCTTTCGCGTATTGGGCGAATGTGCTAAGTACTAGTGTAATCAATCCGTGCTGTGATAACTACCCAAGTAATTTTAGACAAGATGCTTAGGAAGACTGATTTTAAAAAAGTTGTATAGGAAATGAATAGTTATTGGTATCGGGCTGATACCTGGCCTTATTCCTGTCACTTTATTTTCGGCAGAGAGGATCCAAACGCGGTCACACGAGCTTAGTTGAAATCTTTAAAGGTATTCCCAAATTCTAAAACAAGCAAAATGGGAGAAAATAATACAAATAATGTATTTTCCTTCTTTCACCACTTGTCCTTTTTCCTTCAATAATACTCTGTCCCCATTGTTCTTTGCTAGTTTGTTGCCTTTCCATTCCAAACACCCCTATCATAGCACTCTTGTCAAGCCCTGTTTGATGCCCCAGACTACGAATACCACCTGATAAACTTTTGGGACCGCAGACTTTGCTACTTGGACTTACTGGATCTCTGAACCTTTCGCCTGTCTTTTTGGTCATGCTTTTTTGCCTCTGGTAGGCTGGATACTGTTGCCTTGTTGCATTGCTGACTGCCTTTTCATGTGACAAACACTGCCCAGATAAATGACAACAGTTTGTACTAATCTGAGCTTCTGCGTTGTGCTTCCGGGCCATCTCTTGAGAGATCCTGACAGATACTTAACATTTCTAGTCTGGATGCATTACTTGATTTGAAAAATACCTTGACTGAAATTATTTTGTAACCAAATCACCCTGTTCTACAAATAGAAGAAGTAATGTGACAAAAATCGTAAATGCACCAAAATTAATCTGTATGTATATTTTTTCTAAAACACGATTTTTAGGATATAGTTCACCACCTTCCTCCAGAGGGCATCAATCCGGTTTGGAACTGGTCACAGGTATGTCCATTCACCACAGACCTGTACCTAACTATCCCCACCCTTTATAATGGCATTTTTGGGAAATTTGCATTTCCACTGTGATTGCTACCTTGTATTTTGTTTTTGTGTCTGGTTTCTTGTTAGGACATTTTGTCAGTAGTACAATGCCCAATTGTTTGGTTGTTACTTTGTTCCTTGCATCTCAATTTCCGGTCTGGTCTTTGTCTCTGGTTTGGATCAAGACAGGTTTTATTTTGTTAGGGCATTTTGTTGTTTTGTGAACCCTTGTTTGTTTGTCGCTTTGTACCTCTTTTTGTTATGAAATGCCATCTCGGTTTTGAGTACCCCTGCCTCAGCTCCTGCTTCTCTCATTTGGGTCCAACACACAAAAACTTAACAAGGCTGGCATAAACTGCCATTTGAACACTAGAAACCCCATCTTCGAAATCAAGGTCAAACAGGGGTTAGTCTGCATTTTAGCTTTGGCTGTGACACCTTTTTCTGCCACTTTTCATCTGGCCATGACTGCAAGGCCTCCTGAATTTTCCATTATTACCAGCACTCATACAAACAAATCAATAAGGCTGCACTTAAGGCTATTTCACCCTCTTTGAGATTGAAACCCTCAGCTCTCCATCATCTATGCCTCCACAAACTTCATTAGCGCAAAGAAAATATTTGCCACCTCTATTCCCCATTGTCGTAAGTCTCATGCAGTTTCACCTATGGGCACCTTTTTGTTGTGGGCACTAATACGACTCAATGAATTTCTTTGTTATCTGTGACAAGCACGGTCAGGGAACAGAAGCTCTCTACTGCCACCCTTGTTCATCAGACACTATAACCTACTTGCCCCTGTGGAACCGGCCAACTACCCTTCGTGCCCTTCCTACACATCACTGCTATAGTTAGTGTCTGTGTGCTGATGCGAGAGAAGGGTGGGTTGAAGCGTATGGGCAGAGGGGGGAGGTTCTTTAATATTGATGTTGGTACCTACTGGTGTTGGGACTGAAATGTTACAAAGGAAAGGGTTCTTGGAAGCAATCACATTTCTCCGTAACAAGCAATTTAACGCGTTATTAACTCATTCAGTGCTGTAGCGTGTAAAAACGTTTTTAGAAACATTGTCCCTGAATGCCAGAATTGAAAACCTGGGGTGTTTCTTTTGTTTATTTTGACAACTTATGATAAAGGCTTGGCACAGCTCATCAGTAAATATCAAGCTTCTGGTAAGGATAAATAAGATCTTTGTCAACACATCGAAGAAGTCCCTACTTCTTTGTGTTGCTTCCTGTATCCAGCAAATGACAGTGTATGGGCGGCCCATAAGGAGAGTGCGTGTAGTGAAGCAGTCTGGTGAAAACAGCGAAGATAAAGGTACAATTAACGATTCAAAACTTTATAATTTCTAAAGAAGATGATGAAGTTTCTTCGTCATCGTTGGGGGAAAAAGGTGTGATGTTTTGTGCATGTCCGCGATCGCCATGGTGAGCAAAATCATGTGATCACATCAATGGAAGAATCAGGCTTTTAAAAGTTCATGCATTGTTCATACATAAGTTCAGTGTTCTAGCAATAAAATGTTATGTTACAGGCAACGTGCCCTTGTGTTAATGAAAATATTGTTTAGTTCAGGGGTCAGGAATCTATGGCTCTTTTAATGAGTACATTTGGCTATGAGTTAAATTAGAACTCGCACAAATCCTCAATAAATGGTTACAGGAGGTAGAGCGTTCGTCTTGGGATCAAGAGGTCACAGGTTCGATTCCCGGTTCCTCCGTGTTATATGTCGAAGTGTCCTTGGGCAAGACACTGAATCCCTAATGCCCCCGATAGCAGATAGTTGCCTTGCATGGCTGACGTTGCTATTGGTTAGTTAGTGTGTAAAAGGGAAAAGTGTAAAGCGCTTTGGGAGGTCTTCATTGACTTGAAAAGCGCTATATAAATGCAGACCATTTACATTTACATTCCATGAAGTTTGGTCCAGTATACATAGGGCACAGACTTAACTACAGTTTACAGAAAAAGTGTCACACCAACAGACCCCGTTTTGGTTGTACATCACTAGGAAATACTTTGATTAGAAAGCTATTAAAAATGTACAGTATGTTCACTGACTTTTTATGATGAAAACCCACAGAACAAACTGTAAACATCCCAAAACTTTTCTTCAAAGTCTTAACTACATGTTTTACACTGCAGTGCCATGTCTAATCTTGTCGCATACAATGTTTCACTTCGTTGATATCAATGACGATAAAGGGAGTTCAATTCCACAGGTTGGTGTACACGTTTTCTTCTATTTCCTCAGTTATGTAGGTATTTTAATGATTAGATGCGATAATTTGTAACTAGATAGTTAGTTTCAGAGCTACTTTTCAGTGTCAGTTATGTGGGGATAGCTTTTTAAATGAAGTAACTCTAACTAATTACTTTTTTTTTTCAGTAACGCACCCTACACTAGTTGTGAGTGAAGGGTTGGGTGTGTTAGAGCGTTACGTGTTTTTTCTAACACTGCTGCTGGTACCTACGGCACTGCCTGCTGCAGCCAGGCCCTCAATGGCCCTCGGGCTGTTCTGTCTGTTCAGCATCTCCCTTTAACCTTCATCTCGGAAACAATAAAACAAGAGAACAGACGGGAGGAGGCGGAGGGAGAGAGTGTGAATTTGTGTACGCGTGTGTGTGTTTGTGTGTCTATGGACAGGGAACGATGGAGTAGACATTTGACACATCTCCTTAAGCCAATGTCTACTTTATTATCTTTGGCAGCGCTTATTGGTAACACTAATCAAGCGGAAGGGAAGAAGGCTAACACTGCGACAAATATATTATTAACTGAAGGGAGACGGGCGACCTTGGCCATGTCACCTGAGGACCTCACTCGCGCTCGCTCTGCCAGCAGGAAACGACCTTCATATTAAATCCCCGCAGAGGTCAATAAACTAAATAATTCACAAAGGTTATAATACTTTGCTCTGAAATCGGCTAAAAGAGAACCGGTGAGAGAGAGGGAGAGGAAGGTGGCAAATCTTTGAACTTGAGAGCAACTAAATGAGAAATGGTGTCCTTGTCACAGTGCAGTCTCTTTATCATTGGCAGCGTTTATATGGGCTTGTCAGGGGACGATGTAAATCTTGAATCTCTCTATTTCGTCAACGTCGTCACTCTTCCATCGATCCGTCATTCTGTGGCCGAGGTGATGGGGGTTGACAGGGACGACGGGGGCTCAGGGATCTGCAAACACAATAACATTTTTCAAAATAACGACTTTACTTATAATCGTATTGACAGCCTGTGTGCAGTCGATCAGTCTTTTACTCGGACTCCATTTGAATGCGGTGGCGGGCCATGCGTTTCACACCTACAGTGTCGCAAAAATGTATTTGCCCCCTTCCCTATTTCTGTGTTTTTTACACATTTCAACTCACAAAAGCTTCAGATCAACAAACCATTTTTAATATTACACGGGACTGCAGTTTTGAAATGTTGATTCCATTTATTAAGGAACAACCAAAAATTAAAACCTATTAGTCCCTATGTGAAAAAGTCAATGCCCCCTGAACCTGATGGCAAGTTAGGTCACCTTTAATAGCGATAAAAGAAATAAAACATATAAGATAATTGGTAATGCGTTTTTCACAAATCTGTGGAGGAATTTTGGCCCATTATTTTTTGCTAAATTGTTTCAAATCTGCCACATTAAAGGGTTTTCTAGCATGAACAGCCAGTTTAGGGTCACACCACAGCATTTAAATCCGGACTTTGACTTGGCCACTACAAAACTTTAATTTCTTTCTTATTTTTTGGAGCTATTCAGAGGTGGACTTGATGGTTTGTATTGGATCGTTGTTCTTGAGTTTAAGGGCACAAACTAATGGCTGGATGTTCTCCTGCAGGGTATTCTGGTAAACACCAGATTTTATTATTATGTCAACCAGAGCAGGTTGCCCTGGTCCTGAGGCAGCAAAGCAGCCCCATATTATTACGTTGCCACCACCATGCTTTTACTGTTGGCATTTTTCTTTTTGTCGAATTCTGTGCCGTTTTTAAGCCAGATGTTACGGTCTGCACACATTCCAAAAACTTGAATGTTTGACTCATCAGTCGATAGAATGTTTCCCCAAAAGTCTTGATGATAATCAAGATGCTTTTTAGCAAATTTGAGACGACTCTTTTTGTTCTTTTGTGACAGCAGTCATTTTCTCCTGGGAACTATCCCAGTGATACCATTTTTGCCCAGTGTCTTTTTTTATATTTGAGTCATAAACACTGACCTTAACTGAGGCCGACGAGGACTGCGGTTCTTCGGATGTTCTTTTGTAACCTCCTCAAAAAGCCATCGTTGCACTCTAGGAGTAATATTAGTTTATCGACCACTACTGGGAAGGTTTGCCAATCTTCCCAGTTTTCTCCATTTGTGGATAATGGTTGTGACAGTGGATCGCTGTAGCACTACAGCCCTGGAAATGGCTTTGTGACCTTTTCTGGACAGATAAGTTACAATAAATCTTTTTCCCAATTCTTCTGGAATTTGTGTTCTTGGGATTTTTTTGAGATTGTGTAGCCTATTTTGTCTAACAGATTCAATTTAAGTGATTTTTTTTATTCAAAGCAGGTGGTGGCAATCCATTTTGCTTGTGTCATGTGGAATTACTCTTAGCTTTCCCAAAACTGTGGTTAGTCACACCACTTTGCAGTTTAACAAGGAGGAATTCTTTTCTCACATAGGCCCAGGTAGGCCTAGATCTTTGTGCCCTAATAAATTGAATCAACATTCTAAAACAGCATTTTGTAGTTTCTTAGGTTGTCTCTGTGTGATATTAAAATTAGTTTAATCATCTGAAACCCTTGTGAAGGATAAATATGCCAAAAATAACAGAATTCAGGAAGGGGGCAAATGATTATTCACGGCACTGTAGGCCTTCAGTAGTGCTACGTCTAACTCTCAATAATTATTGTATGGCTATAAAATATTTACTGCAGCTACAGCCGTGACATATATTCAAAAAAGCATAACAAATAACCTCATAAAATTGCACTATTATTAAAGATATAGCCACATTTTTCGCACCGAAAATAATTTTTATTTGTGCACAATATCTATCCTCAAGAAGCATTTCATTACTCTGTCGTATAGATAATCAGTGTGTTTCAGTTCTATTATCAAGTTCTTTTCTATCTTCACCAAAGCCTATGCTGCTGATTCTGGGTTTTTCCTTGCCCGGATGGAAATCAGGGGATGTTATAGTTGTGGCCTGTGCAGTCCTTTGAGACATTTTGTGATTAAGGGCTGTACAAATAAATTATTTGGAAAGTCCTTCAGACAGTTAAAGTCTATCCTACTCATCCTGTCCTTTTTATTCCATTGAGGGCTGAAAATGTCCGTTCAACAGAGGCAGTGGACATGTGTATACTGTATATTTCTTAATTTTTTTTCTTCACCTTTTTATTGTGATACTTCCGTTACTGCCCCCTGGCCAATTAAGTTTGTGAAACCACTGACATTTCTTCACGCCTTCTTGAAGGCCTTGGTGTTGCCAACTCAAAATCTTATTGGCTAAACCAATAGCTTTATCCACACTGATGTTATTCCTCCGGGCCAGGTAAATGTCTGACCCTGGCAACGAGTAATGGCTTAAATGCTATTGGTTAAATCCTTGAATATGAAAGCACACATCTGGAAGCAGCGCAACCAGGGTAGAAGCAATAATGTAGAATGCTATTTCAATCTTGTGCTGGCGGTTTCCTGCCATGTAGCACGAAAATAGTGAAAGTAAGAAAAGAGCTGTTTTAAATACAATCCAAACTCCCCAAAATATGAAAGAAAAATAGAATATTTGAGTGCATCTAAAAAAAAGCACGTATTTGCATGTGCCACACAAGCAGCTTGACAGAGGATGCAATAATAGTTTAAGCCAGAAGATGGCATCAGCAAGTGGAAAATTTTCAAATACCAGACAGCACCTTTAAATTAATCTAAATCAATCCAACATATCAGGACGATCAAGGAATGCCAAGAGAAAACATGTCTTTAGATAACAGAAACAGTAGTGCACAATTAACAGTCATGACATAAACATTTTCAATGCCGTGGCAATTTTGTTTGTCATGTTAAAAGATCTGGTGTAAGTGCTACATTTAGTTGTAGGCTCAAGTGGTATAAAAGGAATCGGTGCTTGAGAAGAGAGTGAGCGATAGAGAAAGGAACAAAAGAGACAGGTGGGGGTGCAGGGAGGGGATGAGAAGGATAGACTTTAACTGTCTGAAGGACAAAGCTACTGACCCGCGGATCATTCCGAGGATTGCCTTTCAGTTTCAGAGCAAGGTCAGGCTGCTTATTTTACCTCTGTGTTTTCGCTAATCTGTTTTTCGTGTGACGCAAACAAACACAGGCAGGCAGCACAAAGGCGTACGCACAGGCAGTGTTGGATGGCAATTACTTCTTCGTAACAAGAACTGTAACGCGTTATTAATACATTTTGTAAGTCAAATGTCGTTACTATATGGCCTGTTACCTTGCTCCATCTTACCAGCAGGTCATGAATAACAATGTCTTCAAGTCTCTGACAATTACGCTCACGAAGGAATGTGTAACCTTCAATCCACCAGCAACACAACACTAATCACAACATCTGACAACATCTGTGAAGGGTGGGCATGTTTATATCTACCTACAAAGTACAACTGAATACAGCTATGGTGACGCCTTCTCAACTATGAGGTGCGTAATTTCTCCCTACTGAAATTCTGATATTCTTCATACTGTATACCCTCACATTTCATTTATGTGTATAGCCCTTAATCACAAGATGTGTCAAAGTGCTGCACAGGATTACAATTACACCATCGCCTGATCTTAAACCAACATGCAGGCGAGGAAAAACTCAAAACCTCAGCATGAGGAAAAAATAAACCTTGAGAAAAGCCTCACAAGTGGTAATCCCCCTTCCAGGAAGACCAGGGTGCAATAGCTTTAGCATTGGGTAACAGTACACAAACACAGTGAACATATATAAAAGAGAACAATGTAACATGTTCCAATTTGTCCAGAAAGTGCATGACAGCATTGACGCCTCAAGCCTGTAACATAGTCCAATATATATATTTATATATAAAACATGCATTTACAATTATAGAAATAAAATACTGAAATGAATGGGGCCATTTTTATGCACATGTTTGGTTGTGTGTCACCAGTAGAAATGGTATGCAGTGTGAGGGAAGGGGTCATGGCTTGTACAGTAACAATGAAATCAATGGGGCAAATGTGCCTGCACAAGTTTGATGGGCTAATTATAATATTATTATAATAATTCACTAGCAAATGCAGCTTCAATTACTATGCGTGTGGGTAAATGATTTGTGTTCTTCTCATCTCATTAGCTGCACCGCTTATCCTCAGTAGGGTTGCGGGGGTGCTGGTGCCCATCCCAGCGATCATCGGGCAGTGGGCAGGGGACACCCTGAGCTGGTTGCCAGCCAATTGCAGGGCACACGGGGACAGACAACTCACTCGCTCATTCATACCTAGGGGCAATTTGGACCGGCCAGTTCACCTAAAATGCATGTTTTTGGAATGTGGGAGGAAACCGGAGTGCCCAGAAGAAACCCAGGCAAGCACGGGGAGAACATACAAACTCCGCACAGGAAGTCTGGAGCTGGATTTGAACCCACGCAGGAGGTTCCCATGACTTGAACTGTGCCGTATATGCGCTAACCACTCATCGATGTTAAATATTTTTTTGTCACGGTTGCCATGGTGCCCAATTGGCCCCATCCGTGTGGCACCAGCTGCAGCTTGTTGACAGATTGGCTCCCTGTCAGTATATAAATTCTCTCCTGTCAGTCCCCTTTTGTCGGTCCGTCTGCGAATCTCAGGTTTTACACGGAAAGTCCTTTTTCGCCTGTCTGGTTTTTTGCTCCAGTTCGTCTCCCGCTACTATCTGTTTTGATCTCAACCACGTCTGTTCTCCCGTCCCGAATAACGATCCGTTTTTGATCTCGACCACGTCCTCTCCTGGCTTTCGACATTTTTCAGATCCCGACCACGTTTTTGCTCTTCTATCCCAGCTACTGACCCATTTTTTCCCCTTCCAGACACCACCAACGCTTGCCACGAAAGTCCCACTTCCGCGTTCAAAGCGTCCAGCTTCACCAAATCGTGGGCGCAACCTTTTTTTATAATAAAACTTGTGAGAAACGTTACGTGAGTGGGTCCTGTTTCCGTTCAGTTCTTGACATTTTTTCGTATGGAGAAAAATAAAAGGAAGCTATTTGAAATGGTGGAATGCTTTTATCAGTCTAGTTAATGTATTTTTATTTTTGCAATTTTTTTTGAAATACCTTATGCCTGGAGAAAAAATGAAAATGTCTTGGATAGTAACTAGAAATGGAAAAGGAGATTTTTAAGTGGTTTAAAGTCCAGAGACAAAATGGATATGGAGTGTCTCGGCTGTACAGTGGGACCTCGCTACTTCGCGGTTCCACGTTTGCGGGTTCAGAGCTTCGTGGGTCTATAAAAATAATAATAATAAAAGAAAATGTTTTTTAAAAATTTTTTTTTATTTTTTTTTAAAGCATTTTTGAAGGGGCGTCGCTACTCCGCAGATTTTCACTTTTCGCTGGTGGTTTTGGTCCCCATTAACCGGGTCTAAAAAATAATAATAATAAAATAAAATAATTGAAAAATAATAATAATAATAATAATATATATATTTTTTAAGCATATTTGAAGGGGCATCGCTACTTCGCGGATTTTCACTTTTCGCGGGTGGTTTTGGTCCCCATTAACCGCGATATCCGAGGGATTACTGTATTAGTTTGCAAGCTTTCAAAATTGCACAAGAGTATGAAGGTTTCCCTGCCTCCACAGTTTATTTTATCTATTTATTATCTGGCTATTTTAAGCAGTTGTAGGAGTTCAGCTTAAATGTGAGTACATACTGTAATGTGTAACTCTATAGTCACTTTCAGAGTAATGCGCTACTTTTGGGTATCAGTTATCTTGGGGAATAAGGCAATTACTTTTTAATAGAAGTAACTACCAACTAGAACTAATTTATTTTTCCAGTAACGCTCTCACCATTGCGCACACATATGCAGATGCCAAAACTAAGCCATCCGGTACTGCCTTGAAAGAATCAGCCAACGTTGGATTTTCCATCAATAAACATTAGATCTGCCGGCTTTGCTCCAACATGATATCTTGTCATGAATATCAATTGCTGGAAAGGGTCGTCACACACCTCGAGTGTCTCAGAGACGTGTCACACACCTCGAGTTTCTCTGAGATGTGGAAAAAAAATTGATAAAATATTCAGTTTTTTTTTAATCTATCACGATTAAGCATAATGAGCTGAAATCTGCCTTTGTATTATATCGGCACGGCTTTATGAGCTGACAGTTGTCGTTTCCTGGCAGCTCATTAGTAGCCACACTACATTTATGTCAACACATTTCCTGACAGTCAGGAGGGGATGCTGATGATGCCGATGCCAAGACCGTCCCAAGGGACGTGGCAGCATCTGTGAAGGAGACGCACCGATGGGCGCCGGGCTCCTGCTCAATGCTTTCAGAGAAACACAACAACGCGGAGGGAAAAAGTCATCCTGATGTGATTGGATGGTATGCTTTGCAGTTAAGAGGCGGGCGAAAATACTTTACGCTTTAAAGTGACCCAGCATGTTCCGTCCTGATCTGATAATGAGTGAGCGGGGTCAATAGGATGTTAACGCCCCCGTGGGAATGGCGAGTGGCGGATGGTTAGAGGAAAGACCAGGACCTCAGGACGGCCAATTGTGCCATGTTATTAACAGTGTTTGTCGGTTACTGAAAGAACGGAATTCGTTAAAGTTACTTCTGTGATTACCTCATTTATTGAAGCAACTCCCCAAAAAAGGTACTTTAAAAAGCCACATCATAAACAAACCAAAGCAAATGTGTATACTGACTTGTGGAAGCAGTGAACAGTTCATATTTCTTGGCTAGTGCAATCTTGACAGTTTGCAACAGAACCCTTTGCAGAAACACTCCATATCCATTTTGTCTTTTGTCTTGGATAAGCGGTGCAGATAATAGATGGATGTCTTGAAACCACTCGATTTCACTGCACTCTATTTCTTGGTTACATCCATGAAGTTATCTCTTTTTTTCAGGCATGGGGCATTGCAAGATGAAATGAGCAAAATTCAGCACACTTTTGCCGTTAATTCCGTGCTCACGTTTGCCCCATTGAGTTCCAATTAGTTTGTAGTTCCTATATAAGCCACGCCTCTCTCCACGTGCTGCCTACCATTTGATTTTTCCCAAACAACTTTTCTTTTCAATCACGTTCAACATCATATCACAAAATGAAAAATTCACCTGAAAAGAAAGAGGAATTGCAGGTTGAGGCCAAAAGCTTATAAAAGAGCTTTGCCCAAAATGACTTTGGAGGATTCTTTGATCACTCATATAAACAATAAAGTGAAACGAGAACATTCCAGAGCAAGTGTGAGAAGTTTCCTTTTTTGTGAGACTCCAGAATAAGACTGAGATTCTGCTACTGGTGACACACAATACATATCATTTAATAGTTGTAAATTCAGCTGAGGTGTGAGTATATATGGTAGGGATAATGTCTCTATGAGGAGAAATTCAGCGATCTCATACTTTGTCCTTGAGATTGCATCGCCATAACTCTATTTAGTTTTACTTTGTAGGTAAATATAAGGACACTCACCATTCAGAGATTTTTTTCTGAGGGATCAAGGGTTGTGTGTGACAATGTTGTTGATGCAGGAATAACCATCTGCATTAAATACGTAGAGAAATGAAGCTATAATGCAGGGCATGAAGATGCAATGCTACAGTAAACTAGGCATCAGCTGCATATCCTATAAGACAAACGAAATGGTGCGCAACACCATCCGAGGGCACTTTGGATCCCACCAAGTACGGTTGTCAACTGCGCAGATTAAACTTCTGCAGTGGTATGGTCATATCACAAGATTATCAGGACTAGCCAAGATCGAAAAGAACAGGACCCAAAACATCAACGAATGGACAGATGCCAACTTTACCACAACCCAAACTCGGGCCAGGAAACCTCAGCAGTGAAGAGAGCTGTTCAGAGTTGCATCCTCAGTGGTGCCTCAACGACTCAGGCGGTTAAGGGATCTGTGAGTATATATGGTAGGGAGAATATCAGTACGTAAAAATACTCTCACTCTGTGCTTAACACGGTGCCACCGTTGCTGTATTGAGCTGTAGTTTATAAGGCCATATAAAAATGCTAACTCCACTTTGATTATGTGATTAGCAGTATGATACTGGCAGACCAATGATTTATTTATCCATCCTGAGTGAAGGAGGGGGGAGCAGATACCGATTAGATAGCGTTTACATTTGTGAACTGTTTCTAATAGGTAGCAGAGTAACGCACCATTTTGTCACAACGTTTGAGTTTCAAATTCCTATCAATAAGGTGTTACAGTACTCATCACAGAGAAAAGTAATTGTGTTCCGGGAACGAGTACCTTGGTAAGACTGGTGAAAAGAACTGCATTCACAATAACAACCTAGGAAACCAGCTGAAGAGATGTACACAATCAAAAGCTTAGAACACATACAAGCAAACACACACACACAACAGGCATGTAACGCAAGTATCAGTGTCACTCTGATCCAGTGGGTCAATACGAGCAAGAAACGCTTGCATTTATGTGTGCCAGGGGGATGACGAGCGCTCATGCAGAGCGAAGTGTGTCTCAAGCGCTACAAAAACTGTGTGTTGGCAGGCGTTTCAGTCAAATCCCTTGTCTGTTCCGTGGCCCCGCCTATGCCATCTGATATTCAAATGTACAGGAAACTGGAGGAGCGCTCCTCCCAGACCACCCGCAGAATCACCGGGGATTAGTCAAAGAGCACCAACTGGGTCAACAAGATGCAGGGCCAGCGCATGTGCAAGACAGGGGGGTTATGGGAAGCGACCACGCAGGAGTCGGCCTAGTCTTGTCTGCTTTTCTATTCACGAGTGTGAACCCTTTTGCACGCTCAAACGCAGAGATAGCTACGGTTACGCAGTGACCCCTTTTCCCATATTTTGACAGTTATCCAAAAACAACTCCAAAATTCCTCTTGATTTCTGTGTTTCGGAACGGGCAAAGCATAAAACATGAGGACAGGCCAAGAGAGATATAAACATTTCCATTTCTATCATCCGCCTTAAAATTGGTTCTATTTACTTCAGAGGACCAAAGGGGGATGATGAAATTGATCATTTTAGCAAGTAAGTTTTGTAGCTACAGAGTTAAAAACTTGTTTCTTAGTGATGAGCATACAAGGTCTGTTAAATTGTAAGTCAATCCTGACAGGGTAATTAATACATCTGTATAGCAGGGTAGGGAAAATATCTCCATGAGGGGAATTTCAGCCTTCTTATAACTATTTTCAGACATATATATATATATATATATATATATATATATATATATATATATATATATATATATATATATATATATATATATATATATATATATATATATATATATATATATATATATTGTAGGTAAATATAAACATCCAGGATTAGCCTGTAAAAGATTGAGTAATGTTTGTATCAACCAAGTAAACGTTTATAAAGTAGCAGAATGATGTAGTAATAATGGGATACAGAAATACAAAATGTCCACGTTACTGAGAAAAGTAATTGCATTTCAGGAACACGGTCTTATTTTAACACATTAGTCCCAACACTGATGCTGAGTGTGAACAAATGGCAATGTCATTGAGTTTCATATTTGTGAAGTTTTCTCTCCCACCTTGCCTAAATGCATTTTCAAAGATAAAATCTGCATTTTGATTGCTTTAAAGAAGCTGTATGGAATCTGGAACTTTGCTACTCTCTGCCGCTATATCTTGGCTTTATCAGAACCCGAACAGACGGTGGACCCAGACGCGTAACGTTTTCATACAAGCTTTGTTTTACGGGAATGGGGCAGTCATGCGCGTGAACACAGACGCCAGTGATTTGGCCATCACTGGGCAGAAGAAGTGAGACAGAGAAGTAAGGCGCGGGAAAACAGGAAGCCAGAGGCAGATGAGATCGAAACCGGACAGGACAGGACAGACGGGATTGATACCAAAAACTGGATACACGAGAGGATACCAGACAGGACGGAACAGGCGGGATTAATACCGGATACTGGAGCAAGATACCGGACAGGACAGACGGGATCGATACCGGTTACTGAATACACAAGCAGGATACCATACCGAACAGAGTAAAAATACACGTCTTGGAAGTGCAGAGGTTCGTTGACGGACTGACAAGGAGTAAATGAGAGCACTGAGTTTAAATAGGAGGGAAGCCAATCAGGCAACAAGCAGCAACAAGTGAGGGCAATGGGCAACCGTTGGGTCGTCATTGCAGCCTCAGACATTTTGTCTATGATGTGCATGCAGGTACAATGGTACCTCTACTTATGAATGTGTCTCCATATGAAAGTCTCAGCTTACGAATTACCTGAACGGGAAAATATTGCCTCTAGTTACGAAGTCTAAAATACAGTACCCGCTGCTATTTGACGCTCCCAGAGTTTCCTGAACGTGAACAAACTGGCTATCGATTTAAATCCGCCTGGCAACCCAGTGCGCATTGTGTCACCATTACAGTTCAGAGTTCAGAGACAATGATGATTTCCGTCATGATAGCGGACAGGAGAGCGCAGCCATCATTCAATGAGCCCAAATTAAAGACATATTATCAAAATTCCATGAAGTCTTGTGGACTTTTTGTAAAAGAATCACCAGGAAAAAGGGCTGATGAGCGCTCATGCAGAAGGAAGTGTGTCTCAAGCGAGCCCTCGTGTATTTGCGACAGGTTGGAAAAAGCCGGCAAAAGCAGACATCATTGGATCGGTTTTTTAATAAACGTGGAGCGAAAAAGTTGATGAATATTATTTCCTTTATTCTTTTATTTTACATTATGTGCCTCCTGTTTTATGTTTACTGTGCGGTATTCTCATTTTAACATGTATTTAGTTCATGTTCTGATGCTCTTTTGTGATTTATTGAAAAAAAATATCATACTGTACTTTATTGGGGCTTGGAACGGATTAGCGCATTTGCATACAAAATGGATCTCTACTTACAAAGTTCTCAGGTTACAAAGCTACTCCCAGAAACGAATCAAATTCGTAAGTAGAGGTACCACTGTGCACTCCTTAAATGTGCTCAAATGAACTCTCTTTTCATCTTTCTTTAGGTTTGGACTCTACTTGAAACAGGCATTTTTTGTACTTTCACAATTTTCATGCTACACTGAAAAATGATAAAATATTCTTTTTTTAATACTCCAAAGTTCCTCTTCAGAACAGGCAAAGCATTAAACATGTGGACAGGCCAAGAGAGGTATAAACATTCACATTAAAATGGTTTCTCTTTACTTTACAGGGCTAAAGGGAGATGATGAAATTGATCATTTTAGTGAGTAATTGTTGTTAGCTACAGAAATAAACGTTTGTTTTACCATTTAAGATCATTCAGTGCATTAGTGACGAGCATAAAAGTTCTCTAAAAGTGAAAATCAACCGTGACAGGGTCATTCCATGTCAAATTTACCCGGTGGATTACACTAAGCCCATTTTGATTTTCATGAAACCTATTTGATGGTGATTGCACAACACTAAATCTAACATTTTAGGTCAATCGGAGAAAAGGTTCGACCAGGGGTCAGGAACCTTTTTGACTCAAAGAGACATGAATGCAAAATGTTTCCATTTTTTTTAAGAGAGAGCCATAATATAAATTTTAAGACAAAATTAAAAAAAAACGTCAAGCCTGATCTTCAGACAAAAGCTAATTCTTCAGTGCATTTTTTTCACTTTGTGATGTTAAATTATTTCAAAAATACAAAACAATAATGCTAATTAATGTTAATTAAAATAACTGCTTTAAAATAGCTACATACTAAAAGAAATTTGTACTAAATTATAAATGAAACGCGTACTTAAAACCATCCAAAAATCAAAGACCAAAATCATGCAAGCGCTGGTTAATTCCATCCTCCTATATACACCTGCCAGACATAGACTCTCACAGCACATTTAGAAAAGAAAATCCAGGCTATGAAGATGCGATGCTACAGGAAACTTCTAGGCATCAACTACTTAGCCCATGTGTCAAACGAAACGGTGCACAACACCATCAGAGGGAACATTGGATCATACAAAGAACTGTTGTCAAAATGTGCGCACATGGGAACTTCAGTGGTATGGTCACGTAACAAGATCATCAGTATTGAAGACAATTCTACAGGCAACAGTTCAAGAGGGCAGGAGGAGTGTCATGAACCAGGAAGGAATCTCTGACCCAATTGCGTTTGTTTTAAAGGAATCTTTATTGGAACGAGTTGTCAGAGCTTGCTTTTGACGCCTGCGTTTCTCGGTCCTCAGCCGCTTCGGACGGGATGGCAGTTCAGTGACTGGTAGGCAGAATCGGTACAGCTTAGCGGGGAGGTCGATGGCCAGGGCAGGAGAGCAGGTCGTAAACGTGGGGCAGAAACAGGTCGAGACCGAAGGCAGGCAGGAATGAAAACAGGAAAGGTCTTTGGTACTGGCATCTGGCAAAACAAACAGGGAGACACAAGTACGGTCTGACACCCTCCTCTGGGTGCTGACAGCTTAAGAGGAGAGTGCCAGCCAATCAGAGAGCGAGCTCCTGTGTGCCAAACGATTGCCACAGGTGTCTTCATTCAGCCATCATGACAAGGAGAGGAAGACCAAAAAAGAACAGGTTCGACAACATAAAGGAATGAACCGGAGTCAACTTTGCCACGACCCGAACACAGCGAGGAACCGTCAACAGTGGATAAAGCTGTCCAGAGTTGTGTCCTCATTGGTGCACCGACGACGGCGGTTCAGGGGTCCGTGAACCGTGAACGTGAACCACACCTAAACAATGATATCTATATATTCATGTAGATATTGATTAATGTGCTGGTAAGAAGCCAGAAATATGACATTTTAAATAATTTACCGTACCTTCAAGCACTGTTTTCCATTTTTCCTTTCCTTTATCCCTAACTTTTTATGGGAAGAAAAAGGAAATAAAACAAACAAACTCACAATAAAATGAGATGTGGTCCCCTTCATACACAATCGGGGTGGTGCGGATTGACTGAACAGGAAGAGGAGATCGAGCGAGCATTATCGCCATCTACTGTTAAGAATTACGAATGACCCTCTGTTTTTTCTTCTTCTTAGCATTTTTTTTCCAAAGCAAAGGCCCGCGACCCACCTGTTGAATAACACTGCTCTTAAGCATGAACAGCAGAGTAAATGACTGCTGAATGAGAAAGGAGACACCACACTCGCGTGAACGTAATTGACTTTTGCAGAGCCTATCAAGTCTGGACACACACGCAAAGCATAGAAATCCAACACGGAGCTGTTGAACTTATTAACAGCGACATACCTGAATGGGGACACTGGTATCAACTACAAGTATCCACTGTCTGTGCGTCAGTGACCTAGAAGCTTCTCGACGTCCCACCCTGACTTCGGTCGAATTAAATTTAGATTTCCTGGAGCTCTTTAAAAATGTGAATTGTTTACATAACATAACACCTCAGTAAGGGTGGGTGGATCGATCCAAATATAGATATTATTGATACTGAACAAATACTTGGATCGAATGGATACTAATGTTTTGTGATTTATACCATCTTTCAATTTAAACTATCACTATAATAATGTTGCTAATTTGAGATTATATATACATTATAACTTTCATATTTGATCCAAATTTGTTTACACTTTATTTGCACTACTGACTTTATTTAAAACATATTTTGCAATGGAAGTTATTCTGGTTGTTTTGTTGACAGTTTTATACAATATTTGATTTTTTCTCTTAGATAATTGCTTTCTTTTTTGGTTTAATTTTCTTTACATGTTCTGTAACACTTGTTATGGAATATTTTTACACTGTTAAAGCTTTTTACATTGTATTGTTTACACTATTCTAACTTTAACTTTGTTTTCAAAATATTGTGTAGTAGTAAGTATTGTAGTTGTCTTTTTGACATAATCATGATCCAGCACGCCACCGTTTGCCAGAGGGCGTCAAAGGACAATGGGACTGGAGGATCCCCACACCTGCCTCCAGTCTTCCACACCTAACTCATATTAAAGGTATACAAATTCTAAAACATGTAAAAATAGTTCATCATTTTATTCCAATTATTTTCCGAGATAATTTGAAGACACGTCTTTGAGTTCCTGAGCTGTGACGAGAGTAATATCGGCAACCTTGCAAGCTAGTCACCATATAGGTTTACGTGTTAATTAGTGAAAGAGGTTACGAGTGTTTTAAGCTAAGTTTTTGTAGTTTTTGTAGAGAATGGCACACCAAACGGCAACCAGTCAAAATGGGGCTACCTGGCAAAGATATCACACAGAGAACTAATGAGAAAACAAGAGGCTGGCCAACCAAAAACATGCAGTACCAACAATAAACATCTGCGGCAACAAACATGAACCAAGCCGGGGATATGCCAATGGACAGGGCAAGCTAGCTGACTCCGGGTGTTGTGCCGAAAAATTCCCCCCTGTGTGAAATATTCCCCCGAGCAGGAACACACTAAAACGACTTCAGATCTCATTTTCTGGGCAATTTAAAAGAACAATACAGTACAGAGCATTCGTACCTTGTACATAAATCACTTTTGAGCATGTTGAAAATATTTACTGGCAAAATGATGCCCTATCTTCTGATTCCATTTTATCTGGTGAGAATTCGACTCTTCTTTTCAGCATGATAAGCTTCATGGTAGAGCACATCACGGTTTTCAATACATGTGATATTCAGAAGATTATTGTTTTGAATCACTGTTTAGATGCAATAAAAGCAAGTGGTACATAACCTATCCAAGCAAAAAGTGTCGGTATCAGATCAGTATCGATCGATACTACTCTGTATTTACATAGATCGGATCAATCCCGAAATTACCAGTATCGCTCACCCCTTCCTGTCAGACATTGAATTGAAATAATGTACATGGAGGGTAAAGACTCCACATTGTTAGACAAAAGTCTTTCAGGCGCAGTTGAATCTCTGACGCACTTCAAGGACGAAAGCAGAATATTAACCGAGATGACTGAGATGGCTGTTTTGCATGTCCGCCATAATCCAGTCATAATCACTCTTGTCTGTTTATTTTGCTCAGAGGTCAAGCACTCTATTTTTTTCCTGTATCCACAGTTTGTTGCACCAATAAAGACAGTTTTAATCGTTAATGAATGATCTACTCATCAAAACAGCCCGTTGCTGAGTATGAACAAAATAGCAATGTCATTGTGTTTTATGTTTGTGAAGTTCTCTCTCTCTCTCACCTTGACTAAATTAATTTTGTAAGATAAAATCTGTGTTTAAATTGCTTTAACTAAACACACAGTATGGCCCAGTAAATTTTGATTTTTTTGCAAAGTCATTGGCAAACTTATTTTGGTCTCTCTTGTCACTTTTTTGGTACTATTGGATGGCTCAAGATCGGTGTTGGGCGCATTGCTGAAAAAAAGATTATTTAGTTCTAGTCACTTCTTTCGGGTTACTTTATTTCAAAAGTATTTTGCAGAGAGTATCTATGTAGTTACAAATCACTGTATGTGCTCACGTAGAAGCCAACCACCTAAAACTGGTCTATAACAGCCACATAAAAAAAGATATAGTCATGTCATGTTTATTTGTGACGCCCTTAATCACAAGGAGTCTCAAAGGGCTGCACAGAGCACAGATCCCAGCAATCATCGGGCAGTGGGCAGGGGACACCCTGAACTGGTTGCCAGCCAATCGCAGGGCACACACGGACAGACAACTGGCTCGCTCATTCACACCTAGGGACAATTTGGACAGTTCCCAAGACCTTAGAACTGTGCCGCACACGCGCTAACCATTGCGCCACCGGTCTGCCCTTATTGCAAACTACAGACTATTATTACAACCTCCCCTGATCTGAAACCTACACGAGGGCAAGAAAAAACTCAAAAACCTCAACATGAGGAAAATGAAGAAGCCTTGAGAATAGAGCGCACATGAGGTAATCCCCCTTCCAGGATGAACAGGCTGCAATGGATGTTGCAATAACAATACACAGATATTGCCAACAGGAAATATAGGTCTTTTATGAGCTATTAGATAGAAGTGTGTTTTAAGCCTAGATTGAAACAGTTCCACTGAGGTTGCAGACTGAATCTCAGGGGAAAGAGCATTCCACAGCACCGGGGCCCGGATGGAGAACGCTCTCAAACCTGCGGATCTCTTCTTAGCTCTTGGGATCACTAGTAGACCAGCATTTTCAGAGCGAAGGCTCTGGACCGGAACATGGGGGGAAATTAAATCTGAAAGATATGAGTGAGCAAGTCCATGCATGATTTTGTATAGCTAAAATTGGGGTAATGTGATCAAACTTTTTTGTCTTAGTTAAAAGCCTCGCTGCAGTATTTTTTACCAGCTGCAGGCTCTTGACTTTGGACTTCAGGGGACCGGAGAGTCGTACATTACAGTAATCGAGACGGGAGGTAACGAACGCATGAATTACAATCCCCGCTTTGCACTGGGACAGCATAGATCGAATTTTAGTAATGTTGTGAAGACGGAAAAAAGCAAAGTAAAAAACTTTCAGGTTTCTTCTTGAAGGAATATCCATGATGTGACATTTCTATGCATTCTATGAGAAATGTCTGTATATTAAGACCGCAATGAGATGGAAATGTAAATTAAATGTTGTTCCATATACCTTCAGCATAACAATATCATATTTAATGATTATATGATAGGTCCCTTTTAAGGTTTCTTCATTTTCCTCAAGCTGAGGTTTTTGAGTTTTTTCCTTGCCCTCATGTGGGTTTTAGATCAGGGGATGGTGTTAAAATAGTCTGTAGTTTGCAATAATCTGGGGTCTGTGCAGCCTTTTGAGACTCCTTGTGATTAAGAGCGTCAAAAATTAACATGACTTGACTAGTAAAGCAGTGGTACAGATTCTGCGGAATTTTCATTTTCTGTGTTTAGCCCATTGTTTTTCAACAGTTTAAAGTGGGGCAGGGGGTGTGGTTTTCCTGCGCTTGGAGCATTCAAAATCTGTGTTCTGCTCTCTTCTTCTCAATCTCTCTCAATACTGTCCAGCTCCATGGACAATTAAACAGTAGAATCAGTAGGACAAGTGTTTATCTATGACAGAGCAAGTGGATGTCTAGATGTGAATGAGGCACCTTTTCACCCAGGGTTCAAGATCACAGGAAAACATTCCACCACAGGATGATTTGAGGCAACAATATACCAGGCTAATACATGGAACCTTGCTTTGGTTCCTCAGGCATGTTTGCCCAGTCCATCAGAATGGGGATGGGTTGACACCAATGCTGAATGGCAGCCACTTTGGACAACACTAGCTTCACAGGCTTGCTATGAACGTGTGCCATGTGGCTGCAAACAGGGTTCGTCCGTTAGGGCTTACCCCTCCTCCTGCCCAGCGAGCACCAGCTCGTGGTCGTTGTCCTCTCGCCCTGACTTCCCCGATCCCTCAAAGCATTGTGTTAAACGTTACGCATTTGGGTCCACTGATTGTATCGGCCGTGATATACCCAAGTAAAAGTAAAAAGAATTGTGATTCCTAGAAGTACAAAATTTCCCAAAACGTACTTAAGTCTACTAACTGAGTAAATGTAACTCGTAACTACTAAACTGGTGATAACGTAAGTAAAGAAAGAGTAATGAATGACTTCAGGACACTATAATAAATGACCTCCATTTATAAAATAGCAGAGTAAAGTTGTAACGCGCCGGGTGGTAACGATAGTAGAATTACAGTATTTTATTAATAAGGTGTTCCAGTCGTCCTTACAGAGAAAAGTAATAACGTTCCAGAAACACTGTTGGTAAGTGTAAAAATATTGGCGATATCATTGTTGTTTGGGAAGTTCTCTCTCTCACCTTGCCTAAGTTCATTTTTTAAGATCAAATTCTGCGTTTTAATTGCTTTAAAGGAGCTGCACATAATTTGAAACTTTGTTTCTCTCTGCCGCCATCTCTTGGCCTGTGTCACTATTGCAGCTTCAGTCAGCTCATTCATAATGTGCATGCAAGTATGTGCATTTTTTAGACTCTCTACTTTTTCATCTTTTTGGGGTTTGGGTTGGTGTTTGAACTCTACTCGAAGCAGACATTTTCTCACTTTCACCATTTTCTTGTTCCACAAAAAAAAAAAAACATATTAGAAAAAACCTGCAGGGACGAGCATGACGTCACTCTCCAGCACTCAACCCAGGCCCCATTCCTCAAACCTAGTGTGTTTTGCCCAAACAGTGCTGCTTAAAGTGCATTGAAAACAAAGTCACGGTGAAAAATAAAATATATGGCTCTCTGAACTTAGTTTGGCATTGTTAACACATACACTACCGTTCAGAACTTTCGGATGGCATACAAATGTCCTTATTTTCGAAGGAATAGCATTGGTTTTCAATAAAGATGACATGAAATTAATCAGAAATACCCCCTATACATTGTTGAGATAAAAAATGACTAATTTAGCTGCAAATGTTTGTTTTTAAATGCAATATCTACACAGGTGTTGTTAGGACAGAATGGGTGTTATGTTTGCTTAATGGAGTCAGATAACTAATTCGAACAATTAGGAAAGCGATACAATTTTAATAGTTTAATTCCTAACCTAATCCCCCTCGGATGGGTCTGGCCTTGATGTGGCGAGGGGGCTTGCGTGTTCCAGTGACCCTGGAGAGCGATACCGTCGGGAGCTTGCTCCTGGTAGGGTCACTCATGGTGGGCCGGTCTCCGGGGTAGGTTCCAGACAAACAAAGACCCCAGCGTGTCGGTACGCTGTGAGGTGGCAGCCCCACCAACCGACTATCCTGCGGAGGGCTAACAACACACCCAGGAGAAAACCCCCTTTGTTACGAAACTGACCAGAGAAAGAAGCCGGACTGACCAACACGGTAACGGACCCCAGCCTGCCCCCGACCAACGAGTACGGATCGACCTTCGTCGTAAGACCCGTGTCGCCACCTGGAATGTCCAGACACTCCTTCGCCCCGGAGCTGCCACCCTGCTGTCCCGAGAGCTCTGTCGCTATAACATCACCCTGGCAGGGCTCTGTGAAGTACGATGGCAAGGCAATGGTGGCCCCGAGAGTCGGACCGGCCTTTACGGTGTGGCTCTCGCCATTCCAAAAGCCCTCTGGAGGTCCCTCATCAGCTGGACACCAATAAGCGACAGACTACTGTCTGCTCGCTTCCTCCACCATCACGGCAAGATGACAGTGATCGTCGCCTACGCCCCCACTGATGTCGCTGATGAGGATGCGAAGAACGCGTTCTTTGACCAACTCCACCAGGCTGTCGACCAAGCCCCACCACACGATGTCACCATCATCCTCACTGATGCCAACGCCACTCTATCCAGCAATGATCGGCCCCCCGGCTCACCTGTCGGCACCACCTTCGTTGACAGCACAACAAACGACAATGGCAACCGCCTCCTCCTCCTCTGCCACCAAAACAACCTTTGTGTTGCTGACACCTGGTTTCCCCGGAAATGCATCCATCACTGGACGTGGTACAGCCCAGATGGCAGAACCAGGAAGGCATTGGACCACATCCTGGAAGTCGTTTGTAACCAACTGCCGGGTGTTCAGAGGAGCACAGCTTGGCAACACAGACCATCGTCTGCTGGTGGCCCAGCTCAAGCTAAAGCTCCGAGCCAACCAGCACAAGACTCTGCCTCGCCCCGACTCCTCCCGACTCAGCGACCCCAACATTGCCAGAGACTTCAGTTGCTCCATCCGCCGCACTCTCGATGCCCTGGCTCCTGACAAGCTGACAGACTGGGCGGCCTTCAAGGAAAGTGTCCTTCAGTCTGCTCACAATGTCCTCGGACGCCCGCGATCCTCCCCGAGAAAGCCCTGGATATCAGAGAGGACACTAAACATCATAGACCAGCGGCGTGAGGCCCGGCTCCGAGGCGACCTCACGGAGTATCGGAGACTGAACCGCCTGCGCAATGTGGCCATTGCTGAAGATAGGGAGAGGTTTTGGCAGGCAGAAGCCCAACAGCTTGAGTCCGCGGCCAACAACAACAACATGAGCCGCGTATTCAGTCTACTACGCCAAGCCCGTAGCGGCCCACACATAAAGACAGCCCTGGTAAAAGACTCAGACGGCAACCTCATCATGACAGAAGCCAACTGTCTCGCGCGCTGGAAGGAGCACTTTAGCCTCCTCTTGCAGCACAGCACCATCCCGGCTGATCCCACCCTCCTAGTGGCTGCAAACACAGCACCTCCTAGCGACGCCTGCTGCACAGACCCTGTAACACCCGAGGAAGTGAGAGCTGCTCTGAAGAAGCTGAACACAAAGAAAGCCCCCGGCATCTGTGCCATTACCGGCGAGATGCTCAAGGCCGGCGGTGATGGCATGGTGGAGTGGCTAACCTGCCTATTCAACCAGGTGTGGGAATCGGAGCAGCTGCCCACCGACTGGACCAGAGGAGTCATCATGCCCTTCTGGAAATGCAAGGGTGACAGGCTTGTCTGTGGAAATCACAGAGGTATAACCTTACTCTCCATCCCGGGCAAGGTCTTTACCAGGATTTTGCTCAGCCGTGCCCTTGCAGCAATCAGAAGCTGCCGCCGTCCCCAGCAGGCTGGCTTTATGCCCAACCGCTCCACAACGGACCACATCTCTGCCGTCCGTTTGCTGATAGAGAAGACCCGTGAATTCCGTAAAGATCGCCATCTATATATCGGATTCATTGATCTGAAGGCCGCCTTTGACACCGTCTGCCACTCTTCACTGTGGAACATCCTCCAAGCTCTCGGAGCACCACCCAAGATCATAGCCCTGTTCAAGCTACTCTACAGCAACGCAGAGAGCTGTGTCCGTATCAACGGCATTGATTCCGACTGGTTTACTATCTCCAGCGGCGTTCGTCAAGGCTGCGTGGCTGCTCCCGACCTTTTTAATTGCATCATCGACCATCTGATGTTCAGGGTTAGTGAGCGCATCCCCAGAGCGCCTGACTGACCTGGAGTATGCTGACGACACCATCATGCTCAGCACTTCCTACAGCCAGCTGAAAGACGCTCTGGGCATTTACAGCGAAGAGGCAGCGCGGCTTGGCCTCCAAGTGAGTTGGACGAAAACCAAGTTCATGTATGTTGGTGATGGACCAGATCCACCTCCCATCCAAATTGGTAGCGACATCGTAGAGCCTGTCAAGAGCTTTGTGTATCTGGGGCCCATGGTGACACACAATGGGGACCTAAAACCAGAGATTCTCCGCAGAAGAGCCCTGGCAGCATCTGCTCTGCAGTCTCTCTGGAAACCACTCTGGCGGCACCAGACCATCGCACGCAAGACGAAGCTCCGCATTTACAACCTCGCCGTACTCTCTATCCTGCTTTATGGCTCAGAAACATGGCCCCTGAACGACACCCTGGCCACAAGAATCGACGGTTTTGATAGCAGGGCTCTCAGAACCATCGAGAACATCAGGTGGCCCCAACGAGTCTCCAATAAAGAGCTTAGAGCCCGCACGTGCCAGCCCCGAGCATCTTCCTTGGTCGCACAACGCCGCACCCGCTGGTTTGGCCATGTCCTTCGTCTACCACCAGACCATCCGACACGAGCCATTCTCCAGTTTGACCCAAAGGCAGCAGGCTGGAGACGACCACGAGGGAAACCCCGCACTCGATGGCTCGACGTCGTTGCGGGCGACCTCCAACAACACGGAGTTGCTGTAGAGGATGCAGAACAGCTGGCACAAGACCGCCAGCATTGGAAAAACCTGGTTCATCTGGTCGGCTCAACGCACAGGGACGGGACCCCCCGACCTTCGCTGGAGCAATAATCAATCAATAATCAATTCCTAACAATTTTAGTATTAATCTGTTCATAGAAAGCCTGTATTGCTATAAAACTGACATTCTTTTGAGCTAGTCGAGTATCTTGATTATCACATTTGTGGGTGTATTTCAAGTTTCAGAATGGCCAGAAAAAGTAAACTTTCATGTGAAACTTGACAGTTTATTCTTGTTCTATATTCTGCAAGAAATTGCCAAGAAACTGAAGATATCCTACAATGGTGTGTACTACTCCCTTCAGAGAACAGCACAAACAGGCTCCAACCAGAGTAGAAAGAGTAGAGGGAGACTCAACCAAGCAAGAGGATACATTAAGTCACAAGTTTGAGAAACAGATGCCTAATTTTGCAGCTTTGTCAAATAGTACCTACAAAACACCTGTGTCAACATCTACAGTGAAGAGATGACTCAGACTGCTGAGTAGTACAGACAAAGCCATATCTGAGACTGGCCAACAAAACAAAGAGATTACTACGGGCAAAAGAACACCGACATTGGACAACTCGTTGGAGTAATAAAAGTCGGACTTTTTCCTGGAAAACATAAAATTGTCTGGGTGACCCCAAACGGTAGGGTACTTAACAGTTAAAATATTCTATTTTCTACTTTTTAGGACACTACAAACGATGCACCCCATCTTTAAGTAAACCTACTTTAAATTGTGATTGTTCTATGCAAGGTTATCGTCAAACTCATTCCGGTCTCTCCTGTCACTTATTCTGTACTATCAGTTGGCTGAAGATGAACCTTCCCCATTTCTTGGGGAATGTCACAACCTTCCCATAGCGATGTCAGTTCAAAGGTTACAGTATGGTGCGACTTCCGATGGGCCCACCCCTCTGGAACTTGCACCTGCCTCCTCCCAAAGGAGCCCTCGTTGCACTCTAAATCTAAGAAGTCGCTGTGCCTATAACTGAGGAGCAAAAGGTCAAAGGTGGAAGGTTAACGTCTGCTCCCTCCCTCAGAGACAATCAGGCGTCTGAATCTAAACTCTCTTCTGTTTGTACTGCTGGGCCAGGAGAACATCAGTGCACTGGTGACCTTTCACCCCACGTTCATATGTTTACATTCTGTCTATTTCTTGTCCATTAAATATTCAATAGGATACAGTATGGGTGTATTATAAAGGGAGCACACACGGGGGTCGGGTTATCGGACTCCATTCCTGAATTGGTTAACTCATCTCAGAGGTTTTCCCAAACAAGTTTTTTTAAATTAGGCACAGAACGTGTAGTTTTCCTCCACACAATTATGCAAATATGTTGGGAAATATTCCAAACGGCGGGGGACGCCATAAATTTTGTCTCAAAGTTGACTCATCTGGCTTGTTTGCTGGAGAATTTGATGTCATTGAAGGAATACAACACATAAAATGGTGAATCCCATTAACACAAGATGTGAGGCCAGCTCGGAAACAGACAGCAATTGTATTAAACAGCAATTGCATACTGCTCATTTCTGCTTGGAGGTAGGCCATTGTGGCTTTTCAGTCGTGTTTTTCGCCACGTGTGACTCGGTCAGTAGAATTTTGTCCGGCTAGTTCCTTGTTAGCGTCGGGACAGCCAAGGGCTTTCCTGTGTCGTTTGCTCATTGGCTACCCACATTGTGTTATGTGGCCAGAAAGCCTGGTTTTAGCAGTGGTTTTGCCGTGTCCGTTGGTTTATTCCCAGATGGTTTATAATACTCCATTCCTTAATTGGGGTGAAATTAGATCGCTTCTTTAAATATATTTTTTTTGTCACCGAAAATGTTCTGCGCTCTCATCGTCTAGACTACGGGTGTCAACGTCAAAAGAGTGAAGGGCCAAATACAAATATTTGTTACAAGCCAAGGGCCAAACAGATTAAATGTTCATTAAAAAATTTCAAAATGCCATATATAACCCAGAGCAGGGTTTCTCAATTGATGCGTCAAGAATATTTGACCACTAGATGTCACCGCATTGTGTTGCGCAACCGAATTTGGGTCCTAAAAAAGCATAACGGAGAATACAAACTATTGAGACTAAAATTGACCAAACCGCACAATTTCTATTCTCATTTTTTGCCCAGCCTTTCACAAGGTTTTTGTTTTTTGGGGGTACCCGTAGTAGCAAAATGGTGGACATCATGTCAGCTCCATCTTGGTGGGGCTGATTTTTATGTAAAATAAATAAAAAATTCTTGATCCACAAGTGCTTATTATTCCAATCAATATTGTTTTTGTTTTTTTTAATCAATACAAATTTTTATTTGACTACCAGAAGACGCTAAATAATACACAATGTCCCTTTAAAAGCAAGCAACTGTGATGCCATTTTTTTACCGATGACATTTTGAGTACAATGACCTGACTTCTGTATTGTGTTTTTGTTGAAACAAAAAGGGAAATGTAAATATTTATTGTACTGCAAACATAAACAAGATACAAACTATTGAATCTAGGATGGAAGATCTAAATTTTATCAACCTTGTAATAGCAGGTGTTTAAAGGGACAGTGTGTATTATTGGACCACTAGATGTTGTTGAAATTGCAAACAAGTGCTAAAAAGCACAAGAACAATAAATACATGGAATCGAAGTGACCAAAACACACCATTTTACCTTTATTTTTTTTGCCCAGCCATTTTGATGTTTTTGGGTACCCTTTGTGACAAGATGATATTGTCGTCATGCACCTGTGCCCACTCCTTTGGCGCCAACTGCCTCAGACTCTGATTGGCTCCCTGTCACTATTTATAGCCTCGTCTATCTGTCACCTGTTGTCAGTCCGTCTGCGAACCTCAGTTTACTCTAGGAAAGCTTTTTCGACCCTGACTCACTCCTGTTTTTGCTCCCGTCTGTTCCCCGGCTTCGACCTGTTTTTTGATCTTGACCAGGTCTACTCTCCTATCCTGGCTTTCGACTCGTTGCTGATCCTGACCACGTTTTTTTGCTCTCCTGCCCCAGCTACTGACCCGTTTTTTCTGTTCCTGACACTGCCATCGCCCGCCATGAAATTGCCACCTCCGCGTTCAGAGTGATATGCTTCCTGCGACCAGCGATCACCGGATCGGGTGTGCAATCCTTTCCTTTCTTCCCAATAAAACAAAGAGAAACGTAATGTAAGTGGGTCATGTCTCCGTTCTGGTCCTGACAAATATAGACTTTTATGAAAAATCCCTTTTGGTGAGGATTATGTTATATAAAATAAATGCTAATATCTCGAGTTATGTTTACGCTATATTTAAAAAAATGCATGTTTAAAGGATGGTTCATCCATTTTTAATTATGCTTTGAAAAAACATTGTTTTTTCTTTAATGAATAATAATAATAATAATAATAAGTTTTTATTACCACTAGAAGGCACTAAATAATGCAAACTGTTTATTCAGTTAAATTGATATATATTTTGTTTGCAGACAGTCATTAGAAACACGCCAAATAATTCAAACGGCCTGGTACTATCAATTTTCCTCCATTCGTGACAGATATTCTAAATCACAAGCATAAATAAAAACGGTGACGTGTTTTTTTTTCTTAGCTAAAATCTTTGCCTCAACCTCAGGTCAAAGGACAGAGTTCTTTGAGCCACATTTCTGTGAAAAGACTCAAGGGCAAAGTTCAGCATGTTGGGGGAAGGAATGAAAGGGAGGATATTGTATCTCCATTTATGTGGCATTCAGGGTTGGAGTTCAAAGATGAAAGGTCACTTTAGTGCAAAGGTTACTAGGCGAGATAGCATCCAAAATGCTGAACCAGTCAAGTACCTCTAACTACAGAACCTGAAGCATAGCACTTTAACAATGTCCAAAATAGGAATGTCAGCGCAACAACCACAGTGCCGTGAAAATTCGAAGCCTAACTGGCTCTATCTGAAAAATTATATACCCCCCATCATTAAAGCGCAAAGTAACCGTGACTAACAATAGTTTTGAGAAAGCCGAGTTCAATTCCACATACCACACCCAAAATTGATTGCCACTACCTGTGTTAAATCAAGAAATCTGATGGTCTGGGGTCTGTGGTTGATTGTTATAATTAATAATTATAATAATTATGGTGTTAACCAGGACATCCTGAAGAAGAACATCCAGCTATCAGTTTGTGCCCTCAAACTCGAGCACTCTTAGATCATGCAGCAGGACAATGATCTGAAAAACACCAGCAAGTCTACCATGTGAATGGCTCAAAAACAAAACAAAATGAATGTTCTGGAGTAACTAAGTCAAAGTCCGGGTTTACTTCCAATTGAGATACTTTGGTGTGACCTTAAACAAGCAGTTCATGCTTTGAAACAATTTTGCAAAGAAGAGTGGGCCAAAATTCCTCCACCGTGTTTTAAAAGACTCATTATTAATTATCGTAAACATTTGCTTTCTGTTATTGCTGCCAACAGTGGCCCAACTCGCAACTAGGTTCAGGGGTCAATAACTTTTTCACATTGTTGTCATAAACCGGAACAGGAGGAGAAGCCAAATGTGTGGTGTTTTTCACACAAGCTTTTATTTTATGGGAAATGGGGCAGTCGTGCACCTTGACCCAAACGCCAGTGATTCGGCGATCGTTGGGCGGAAGACGTAAGGTAGCAGTCTGGCCTGGAATGACAGGAAGGCAGAGGCCGACGAGATCGATACCAATTGCCCGAGTAGATATTGGACAGATGGGGTCCATACCGGACAGGACGGGACAGACAGGATTGATATCAAAACTGGATATTGAAATTAAACAGGACACACTAGAAGGGAACGAAACTGGAGATCAATACTAAACAGAAAAAAATAGACGGGAACAATGCCGGACAGGAAATACAAACCCAAGTCTTGCGGGCGCAGATGTTCGTTGACGGACTGACAAAGGGTGAGTGAGAACACTGAGCTTAAATAAAAGGGAAATCAATCTGTCAATGTGCCGCAGCTGGGGCCACATGGGCGGGGTCAACTGGGTGCCATGGCAACTGTGACAATAGTGTCGGATTGTTTTTTTATGTTTTATTTTTTTGTGCTCATTAAATTGAATCAACTTTGAAAAATTGCATTTTGTGTTTCCTTGGATTGAAGACATCAAAATTGGTTAATGTAATAAATATGCAAAAAAACACAGAAATCTGGAAGGGGGCAAATACTTTTTTACGGCACTCTACGTCAAGAACAATAACACAACACAGGGGCAACATTGGATGTTTTTGACTTTGCTCAGACGTTTGAAGTTGTTCATGCCTTTGCTGTTTATGATACCGGCAATGACCTGAATGTATCCTGTTTAAACATTAGAACGGGGTTACAGCAGGTTAGAAGAGTGTGCTAAATTTAAACGCTCAAGAATCTGGCATGATGACAGAGCTGTTGTGAGGCATGTGAACCATACACTCTACCAGATTGGGATACTGAAAAACAGTAGTTCCTGTTGCTAGTTACTTCTTTAAAAAGTGATTTAGTTACCCCCACATGACTGACACCAAAAGGTGGAAAGTTACTTTGAAAGTAACTATCTAGTTACAAATTACCATATATATTCGCATAGAAGTCTAACCAATGGTCACATGGGGAAAAGGGCTGCTATTCTTGAATGCTTGAACATACGAAAATGTTCTTGGACTCTAATAAAATATAAGACTTGGGGTTATCTTATCCTACATCCGAATTCAAAAAATAAGAAACGTAGTCATCATGAGATCACGCCGAGCTATAGTTCCGTGGAACCCCCATACCCTCCTTGTAGACAAGTGAGGTAAACACGAGGGAAAACCACAATAAATACACAACTATGCTGAACAAGAGCGGATTCAGTTACACATAAAGCAAAGTTACGATTCGAATAACAATTCCGTTACCTTCCCAGATGACTGACAAAAAAGGAATGCATTACTCTGAAAGTAACTATCTGGTTACCAACTATACTCTCATAGAAGCCGACCCGCTGAATCTGCTTTAAAATGGCAATATAATACAGTAATTGTCATGATTACTGATGAGACTCAGCTGTGCCCGCTCCTTTGGCGCCAATTGCAGCGGGTTCTGATTGGCTCCCGATCAGTATTTATATCCAGTGCTGTCTGTCCCCTTTTGTCAGTCTGTCTGCGAACATCAGTAAACACTGGGCAATCCTCTTTCGACCCTGACTCCCACCTGTCCCGTTTTTTTGCTCCCGTCTGTCCCCGGCTTCGACCCATTTGTCTATCCTGACCACGTCTGCTCTCCCGTCCCGGCTTTTGACCTCTTTTTGTCCGCAACTACGTCTTCTCTCCTATTCTGGCTTACGACTCGCTTCCGACCCCGACCACATTTTTGATCTCCTGTCCCGGCTATCGACCCGCTTTTTACGTCCCCGACACCACCATCGCTCGCCACAGAAGATCCATTTCTGCGTTCGGAGCACAATCTGAGCGACTTGCTTCCCAAGTCCAGCAAACACCAGATCGTGGGCGCAACCCTTTCTCTTTCTTCGAATAAAACTTGTGAGAAACGCAACGCAAGTGGGTCCTGTCACCGTTCTGGTCCTGACAGTTATATGAATTGAAGAAAATGTTTACAACCCGAGGAAGCAAGTCTGAGAGCTTGAAAATGAACACTTAGCTGAGACCCTCCATGTCCATTTTGTGTCTGGGCCACCGCTTAAAGATCTCTTTATCTATTTCTGGGTACTGTCCAAGACATTTTTTCTCCAGGCATGATGTATAGTTCAAAAATAATTTTATAAATAATAAGTAAAAAATTCAGCACATTTTGTCATGAATTGTGTGCTCACCTTTGCTAATTGATTTCACATTGGTTTGTTGTTCCTGGATAAAACACACTCCCTCTCCACGTACTGACTACCAGTCGCTACTCCTGTGGTGACACACCACCAAAAATGCACATATCAGCTGACCCCCAGTTTTCAGTATTTGATTTTATTGTTGTAAATGCAGCTTAGATGCTAGTATATAAGGTAAGGAAAATATTTCCATGAGGAAAAACTTCTGTCCTCTTACCCTATGCGTGAGACGACGCTGCTATAATTGTTTTTATTTGTACTTGGTAGATAAATATAGACATGCCCATTCTTCAAAGTATAATACTGGTGGATCAAGGCTTGTATATGACAAAGTGAGTGATGCGGGAGTATTCAGCTGCCTAGGGACACTGTAATTCATGATCTCCATTAAATAAATAGCGGAATAACGCAGTAGCGCACCATGTATTAACAACAGTAAGGTTACAAAATGATATTAATAATTATTTACAGTATTCATAACCGAGAAAAGTAACTGCATTTCAGGAACGCGTTCCTTTGTTAAGCGATAATACTAGCACCCGCACTACTAATATTACTAGATAGTACATTAATACCTCGGTTTAATGGGTAATGGGGGGCAAAACCCCGGCAAAAATATCACTAAGTAGCGACACAGTATACAGCCCCAAGGGTAAAATTAACCTCGAGATGATGTTCTTACCAACTGAGAGTATTCAACTGTAACAAAATAACAAATATTGATCTACAAATTAAAAACACAGAACACAAAAATGTAATTGAATGAATGGTCTTTATGGTCATTATACAAAAGTACAACAAAATTGGCTTCTCGTTTACAAGGTAAGAAAGTGATTTTGAGATTGGCCGATTAGCTGCACGCTAGCATCAGGTATCCTCGGATTGATGCAGGTCTCCGCTATGGTTGAAATACAACTGTCCAGAATCTAGCGGCTTCCACAAATTGTAGCTCCATGTCATCCATTTAAAGGGTAATGGCACTGGTGTTGGTGAGATTCAGGCTCAGCAGCGGTAGCTTGTGAGAGTTGTTTCATAGCCTATCTGCAGAAGTCCAGACCTGTGTCGCAGCTATTGCCTTCTCTCTTGGGGCTGCCTCAGTTTCTTCCCGGACCCGATAACAACTCAAGGATCACTCACCGGTGATCACGATTTATTTACGCTCTTCTGACTTTCCTCAGAGTTCGAGCTAATTGATTTATCTCTGCTTCACGTCAGCTGAGTGGTTAGCGCGTCCAGGTACAGTTAGGAGGTCATGGGATCAAATCCGGCTGCCAGCCTTCCTGTGCGGAGTTCACATGTTCTCCCCGTGTTTGCGTAGGTTTCCTCTGGACACGCCTGTTTCCTTCCACTTTCCAAAAACATGCATGTCAGGTTAATTGGCCGTTCTAAATTGTCCCTAGGAGTGAATGAGCGAGTGGGGTTTCTTTCTCTGCATACCCCGCGATTGGCTGGCAACCAGTTCAGGGTGTCCTCTGCCCACTGCCCAAAGACAGCTGGGATGGGCTCCAGAACCCCCGCGATTGTACTGAGGATAAGCAGTGCAGATAATGGATGAATGGATGGATGATGAATATCTTTTCAATGTAACGAGCTGCTAACTGTCACCATGCTATGCAGTTTGTTTTGGGTGGACCCAATGACTACCCCGACTGTTTGACTGACAGCATGCACCAGCCTATCACAGTTGTGCAGTCACGCCCACCAAAAAACACACATGAAACATGCCCCTGTGATAGTATTTGCTGTGTGCTGTCTGCTGCAGAACACACTGCACCACATGTGGATTTTATTGACAATAAAGACAGTTCAGTGAACCAGCAATAACCGAAGCACAAAGTAGCAAGGTGTCTCTGTACTCATTTTAAAAATGAAGCAACTAGGATAAAAGAATAGTCAATGTTGTGTTATCCTCCGCTATGAGAACACTGATGTTCCCATGCTCCTCAGAGACATTTTGTTCAAGGCCGTGTTGACATGACAGACTGCAGGGCAAGTGACTCGGTATCACAGATTAGCACAAGATGTTTGTGATGGAGGGGGGGAAGGACATTGGTGCATATTAGTGAGATATCCATTATAACAATTGCTTTACAACTGATCCAGGGTCAATAAAACAGCTTCATGGGCACATCTGCTCTTTTTGAATGACTTCACACTTTAGTGACATGTATTCACACCTGGGAGCGGCCTCGGTTTCCTCATCAAGGGCAGCCTGCAGCACTCGTGAAGTTCATCTTTTATTGGTTCATTTCTGCTGAAACCTGCAACATAGAACTCTTCATGAATTGGAATCAATCCAAAAATGTATTTTAGAAGCAATGTGAAGACTGAAAGCTTTATCGGTTTGCATCCCACTGTCATAATTTATTAGGTCCACTGTCATTATATCATCTGCAAAACTAAAAAATTCACCGTAATGCCAATTTGCCTTGTAATGTTTACTCTAAATGCTTAGTTGATGGCATACGGAGGAGGTTAATAAACGAGGCAAAGTCAAACTTAAAAGTGATGTATCGAAGAAGTTTTTTAGTTGTTACCTCTTGTATTTGTATGTCCAGCGTCCTTGCACAACATTAGGAACTAACGGTGCTTTAGCAGCTGACATCCCAGACTCTGTTACTAACTGAAGGGATACTTAAGAACCCCGCACACGTAGCGCCAAACCCGCGCAATGCCTCGTCATTTTGCCTCTGGCATTTGCTGGGGCACTTTTGGGAGTATCAAGCATTTTGGCGCTTAGGTCACCAAATTCTTGTTTGTGGACAAGCTTAGCAGCAGCTAGAACAGCATTAGCAGTTAGAATTAGCAGCTACTTTCATTCATATCATGAACAAGAACACGATCAGGACCCAAACGTGTGACGTTCTCACACAAGCCTTTTATTGTATGGGAAATGGGGAGTCATGCACGTTAGGCAACAGTCTGGCGTGAAATGAAAGGAAGGTAGAGGCCGATGAGATCGATACCCACTGCCCGAGTAGATATCGGACAGATGGGGTCGATACCGGACAGGATGGACATACAGGATTGATAATCAAACAGGATATCGATAATAAACAGGATAAACAAGACGGGAACGAAAACTGAGGAGAAATAATAAACAGGACAAAAATAGACGGGAAAGGAACTGGAACTCGATATTAAACAGGACAACACGGGAACAATACCGGACTGGAAATACCAACAGGAAAACAGGACCGAGTCAGAACCCACGTCTTGCGGGGCAGAGGTTCGTTGACAGACTGACAAAGTAAGAGAGAGCGCACTGAACTTAAAAAGACGGAAAGCCAATCTGTTAATGAGCTGAAGCTGGCGCCACACGGGCGGGGCCAATTGGGCGCCATGGCAACTATTACAATTTAATTTTTGTGTTAAGGGTATTTTCACATAGAAAATGTTTTTGTGCCGGTTGAAAGTTCAAAATTGCTGGTAAGGCCATAAAGAAATATTGTTTTTTTATGATCATCTGTTTCTTAGGTTTTTGGTGATTTTTTTTTGGCTTGCAACAAAACACCTAGGCATTCTCCACAAAAACGAACAAAACTTTGCTTTAAACATTTGTAAACTCTTTGACTAATTAACACTTAAAACAATATGGCGACTGGCCTACTAGGGTGCGGGTGTTTCTCCGATGACGTCACAGCTCAGAAAGTCAGACAAGTCATGCTGTCTTCAAATTGCATTATCTTGGAAAATAATTTGAATATACCATTGTAATATGTATTTGTTATACAAAAATAAACTACTATTTCCACGAATTTTGCATGTTTAATAATGTGGGATAAGGGCTAGGGGAAACCGGGTACAGTTGTAATAGTCAAAGTGTGACCAATTGGAAGAGAGTTTTATTGATGCCACTGATATAGGATATTCCCCTTTCCCATTTGACTACACACAAGACGTTTGAAGCCTCTGAGTGACACTGTCTCAATTTTATGGTCAAAAAACACATTTTCAGGTAAGATTTCAAACCTCTTCTTTCTCGCTGTTTTTGTTCCATGTCAAATATGCTAAAGATTGGCTTCCATCATTTGTGTTTTTTTCACGCTAGCTAACAACCACAGAGATAAAATGTTAGCTCAATGATGGCTGATACGTACAGGGACAGTTGTAACACATCTAATAAATAAATAAATACATAGGGAAGGAAGGAAGGAAGGAAGGAAGGAAGGAAGGAAGGAAGGAAGGAAGGAAGGAAGGAAGGAAGGAAGGAAGGAAGGAAGGAAGGAAGGAAGGAAGGAAGGAAGGAAGGAAGGAAGGAAGGAAGGAAGGAAGGAAGGAAGGAAGGAAGGAAGGAAGGAAGGAAGGGAAAAGTTGCACCCTAGGCACTGACTTATACATTTGCCACAACTGCTTGTCAGACTCTGATTAGCAATGCTGTTCATACAGAAGGTTAGCTATGACACAAGCACTTGACTCTATTTATTCTCTGCTTGTTATATATTTGTATTAAATACAACTATCCACTAGCAGTGTTACAACCGTACCTGGTACTGGGTACGATTGTAACACTTTGATTTTCTCTGAGACTGTCAAAGACTTTTGGAGCTATATGGCACTCTACCATTGATGTGTACTTGTAAAGTCAAGTCATGTTTATTGTATAGCCCTTAATCACAAGGAGTCTCGAAGGGCTGCGCGGACCAGAGATTATTGCAAACCATAGACTATTTTTACACCATCCCCTGATCTAAAACCTACATGAGGGCAAGGAAAAACTCAAAAACCTCAACATGAGGAAAATGAAGAAACCTTGATAAGGGATCACACATGAGGTACCTAGGATGACCAGGCTGCAATGGATATTGCAATACACAGACATCGTCAATATAAAATCTAGGTCATTCACGAGCTATTGAATAGAAGTGTCTTTTAAGCCTAGATTTAAACAGTTCCACTGACTGAGGTTGCAGATCGAATCTCAGGGGGCAGAGCATTCCACAACACCAGGGCCCGAATGGAAAACGCTCTCGAACCTTCTCATCTTGGCTCTTGAGATCACTTGTAGAAAATTAAAAGACATATTAAGGTATAACTTTTTGAGAGGACTAGCTCAAAAGATCATGAAATGGGAAAGGAGAAGGTAAAATTTGTTACAACTGTACCTGGTCTCCCCTTTACGAACACATGCCTGTCAACCTGTATGTTTTTGCCATACAAAATACGTTTATTATTTATTTTAAGACGTGTACGACGTACAAGGAAATCTGTACGGAAAAACGCAACTTTGTCAATTATGGGTACCATCCGGTATACATCGACTATCAGGAAGTAATCAAAGGCAGCCTTTCCAGCAGGTCCCTATTATCTCGCACTTTTTGTGATTTATTGTTTTTATTGTCTGCTTCTATCTTTGGTGTTTTTCATCTTGTTTGACAACTACACTTTGGATTACTTTCTATCCTATGGACATGGGTTTTAACGCACAAAAATGCGTTTATTCAAGGAATCAACTCCTTGCCCTGAAGAATTCTTGTGCCGGCGTGACGAGGGGGCCCTATTGTGGCTGGAGAGCCGGAGCTAGCTAAGCGGCTAGCGGCGTTCTAAGTCTTCGGTACTGTCCGTAATCATGGTAAATGTGAACTCTCTACCAAATAAGACCAATGAACTGGCTGTGCTGGTGAAAAACATCAAAGCACAGGGAGTGCAGTTTGCTGTGTCTTACGGAAACGTGGCTCATGTCAAGCATCCCGGACGATAACGTGGAGCCACCCGGAGCTACCCGGACCGGAGCTATCCCGAGCTAATATCAAGCATTCAGTGCTGTTAGACAGACACACGAAAGCCTGTGGGAAGTGGAGAGGAGGTGGACTCGCTAACACGAGGTGGTGTATCCCTGGGCACAAAGATTTCCATCTGCCGCAGCGACGTCGAACTTTTGGACTAGCGTGTGACGTCATCCACTCCGCTAAACTACAACAAGCACCCCGAGGGCATCATGTTAATCTGTTAATAAACAACAAGGGAGACTGCTGGAAGTGTGAATTTCCCTACGGGGATGAATAAAGCATCTATCTATCTATCTATCATGAAACGGCAAATCAATCAAGTCAAACAAGTTCACCGCCTCTATCTCTGTATCGTTTTTTTCCGTTGCAAACGAAGCGAGCGGTTTGATGCTACTTGCGCATGAGTCTGCCGCCTGGGGATTTCCAAGCATGCATATTTCCTAAAAAAAATAAATAAATAAAAAAAAAATATATATATATATATATATATGGTGTACGATTATTACGTTACGTTCATAACTTTTATGGACAGAATTTCTAGGCGCAGCCTTGGTGGGGATGGAGTCCGGTTTGGGGGCCTCAGCATTGCGTCACTGCTTTTTGCAGATGACGTGGTGCTGTTGGCTCCCTCAGGCCATGATCTTCAGCTCTCACTGGAGCGATTCGCAGCCGAGTGTGAAGCGGCCGGGATGAGGATCGGCACCTCCAAGTCCAAGACCATGGTACTCAGTCGGAAAAGGGTGGCATGCTATCTCCGGGTTGGGGAAGAGATCTTGCCCCAAGTGGAGGAGTACAAGTATCTTGGGGTCTTGTTCACGAGTGAGGGAAGGATGGAATGGGAGATCGACAGACGGGTCAGTGCAGCGTCTGCCATCATTCGGACCCTGTACCGGTCCGTCGTGGTGAAGAGGGAGCTGAGCCGAAAGGCAAAGCTCTCGATGTACCGGTGGATCTACGTTCCTGCCCTCACCTATGGTCATGAACTTTGGGTCATGACCGAAAAAACACGATTCCGGATTCAAGTGGCCGAAATGAGTTCTCCCTTAGAGATAAGGTGAGAAGCTCAGTCATCCGGGAGGGATTCTGTGTAGAGCCACTGCTTCTCCGCATTGAGAGGAGCCAGTTGAGGTGGCTCGGGCATCTGATAAGGATGCCTCCTGGAAGCCTCCCTCGGGAGGTGTTCTGGGCATGTCCCACCGGCAGTAGGCCCCGAGGGCGACCCAGGACACGCTGGAGAGACTATGTCTCTCGGCTGGCTTGGGAGCACCTCGGGATCCCGTCGGATGAGCTGGAGGAGGTGGCTGGGGATAGGGACGTCTGGGCTTCCCTTTTAAGGCTGCTGCCCCCGCGACCCGACCTCGGATAAGCGGAAAATAATGGATGGATGGATAGATTATTTTGTATTTTGCACGAGAAAATACGACAGTTTGCACGGGCATGGAGCCGTGGAGGTTGACAGGTATGAAAACGGGAAAGGAGAAAAGTAAAATTTGTTACAACTGTACCTGGTCTCGCCTTTACGAATACATGTAACCTGATTTTCCTCCTATTTAATTGTGTGATGCACTATTAATTTCTACAATCATCATTTAATTTTTTACTTAATAGTTCATTTCTATTTGTCGTTATTATCGCGCGTGCTGATTAACTTTGCCAAATCAGTTGCCACGAATCTGATGACGTCACTGTTGCATCACGTTGCCAAGCCTGGAAAAAGGCATTCAACCTTAAAAACGAAAAAATACGTTATTGTTTGATGGTGACACATCTATAACGGGGTTATCGGGGGCCAACATGACCTATTCATCACATACACGTTGTTTATCCAACGTATTTACTTTTATTTCGATTCCAATACGTGGGTGTTAGAAGCGCGTGTCCCTTTAAGGGCGGTGTCAAAGCATCGGCGGAGGAGGAGTGTGATTGTCCCCGCTCCACAGTGAAGGGACATTGCGAATAAACAATTCACCCAGACTGGCCACACGCAGCACACTTCACCTCGGACTTTTCCTTCTATTGGGAAACAAAAAAGAAAAAAGACTTTCTGGACTATATTTTCATTACGACTCGCCATTTTTGGGGGGTCTCGCTCCCGGAGTGACAAGACAGATGCACGCCGTTTTCAATGGATTTGCCTGCTGCCCCTGTCGAATATTAATGCGCCTTTCTGGTTGACTGGCCCGCTCGTCGCAGGTAGAATTTAACACGCTTACACAATGTGGCAAAAAAAATGACACCATTACTCTTAAAATGGACTGCTTTGCCTCGTTTGAATGTGTTTATTGAGGGCAGGCGAGGTGGGTCGGTTGGGTGTCGTAAGGCAAGAGGTGCTTATGGATGTAGCATCGAAAACGCCGCATGTGATGAAGTATAACGCCGCCAACGATAGACGCTATCTGCCCAGGCTAACAATAAAATAGTCCCTTTTCGTGTTTAAAATGTTATTAGATGTGACAATCTAAATATTAAATACTATTCGTTTATTTCAAAGCTAAAATAAAATGAACGCACTGCTACTGTAAGGTTACTGTCAAAAACTGATCAGAGGGAGCATCGACGTTTACATTGCGTGTAACGTTAGAATAAAATGTGAGTTCTCGGATATGTCAGATTAAAAATAAACGCCATTCAATAAAATTTAAAAGTCATAAAGTCTTTATTACACGTTAACCCTGGAGTCCCATGTCATATATTGCTGCATACAATGTTTCTCAACATTGATATCAATCACGATGAAGACAATTCAATTTATGTCACCTTTGCTCGACGTTAAAGATACTTATTATATGTGAAATAAATGATCATTTCAATGGACTATTCATTTAAAATAGAAATATGTATTTATATATTTTAAAAGAAATCCATTAACCAAAGTCTCTATCGTACTTTTTCCTCTTTAAAGTCTTTATTACATGTTTACCCTGAAGTGCCCTGTCGAATTTCATTAATTACGTTGACATCATTGACAATAGGGACAATTCAATTTAATGATGTCACTACTGCTAGAAAATGTAAATTACTGACTATAAAAAGGACTGCTATATTCAGTGTGCTATTTATTTTTAAATTCGCCTATTAAGTTCCTTATAAATTAGAACAGACACGTCGTATAATTTTGTGTACAGTGCTCATAGATTTGAATTTTTTTTTCAAGTAGAACATGCTGTTTGTTTTATTTAAAAGGTGTTTTTAAATATAAAAAATAATGGGCAAAACTAAACAAGAAATTAAGCAGTATAATTAGATCATCTTTTTTGTTGTAATTTTTCCAAAACGTTTTTTTACTACATTCACATTACCGTATTTTCCGCACTATATGGCGCACCATGTTATAAGGCGCACCTTCAATGAATGATATATTTTAAAACTTATGCCATACATAAGACGCACCCCATTATAAGGCGCTATAAGTGCATGCTGGTTTAAGATCAGGTAATTTTGCAATTTTGTAATTGTAATCCTGTGCAGTCCTTCGAGACATTTTTGGGATTAAGGGCTAATTACGGTAAATAAATGTGACGACTTGACTACAGTAGAGAATGTAGTTACTTCATGCAACCTCTAGATGTTGCCACGCTCAAGGGAATGTCAACAAAATATTCAAAAAGGTCAAACTTTATTAACAAACAAGCTTTCCACAACTCCATTCACTCTCAAAATAAATAAACAGCCGTTTTATTATTTTCTCTGAGGTAAAGCATTTTCGTGACACATCTTTGACATCTTTGAACAACATCGACATATCATTTTATTTTTTGTCCATTTAGTCAACACGCAAAGAAAAAAACGTCTGATACTGTTATTTTAAATGAAACGTTAGTGCAATCGCAATAAAGTGACACTCGTAATGTGCAAAAACAACGAGTGCAAAGCAATAACATAATAACTGTAAAATGTAAAACGTAAACACACAAAAGAAAAACAAAGATCACTCTATAAGCTCCTCATCGACGAATCCCTCGAATTCTTCTTCTGCTGTGTTCGAATTGACCATATCTCAGTGAATGGGCCATCCAACACGTCCGGTGTTTTTGTGCCAGCGCTGTTGCCTTCATACGTATAGTTATCGTACTGACACTTCTGCTTGCCGCTCTTTGTTGAACAACCCACTGTTCAAGTGTCTCCTCTAACTCTGGCCATCTTGCTTTATTGCCACGGAAACTTTGTTGAGTTTTCCTTACTTGGCGGAGCTTATCTTCATCCTTTCTCCACTTCCGTACCATCGATTCATTTAAGTTTAACTCTCTCGCTGCCGCTCTATTGCCGTGTTGTGCTGCGTGACTGATCGCTTTGAGTTTAAACTCGGCGTTGTACGCGTGTCTCTTAACAGGAGCCATTTTCTTATACAAATGCACGTATAAAAGAGAATCTCGCTCTCTCTCTCTCTCTCGCTCTCTCTCTCTCTCAAACGTGACATTCTGAATAATTCTGCGTTTGTTTAAGGTAAATTGTGCTTTACATCTTCACCAGTCATAACCCTGGATTCAGACAAATACTGTATTTGTTGAATATGAATTAAGCAGTTTAATGGGGTAGCCATTTTGCCACTTAGTAAACAAATACAATACGAGCCCCGAGGCGTGTTCAGGAGAGTGAGTGATTGCTATCGCGAGCTATCGCTAGCTTCTGAACGGCCAGTGATTATTGAGCGCTCGCGTGCCCGAGTAATCACGGGAGAAAGACCGCTTACTTTGATTTCCAACATGGCGTCGACAGTGCAGAAGATGGAGGATCTCACCCTGACGAGTGCTGTTGGCGATGTAATATATCGTCTTACATTGCCTGGTAATGTTTGTGAACAATGCAAGACAGGTATGACCCTTCCACTGCGTTAAGGATAACCTTAACTGTGTCAATATGCGAACTGTCGCTCATATCAGCCAACTCGCTCAAAGCAAGCTGTAGAACGAAATCCATTGTACTGTCGTCGGCCATTTTGGATCAGTAAGGCAATCACAGTGAGCGATTACAAAACGTTCAGCAGTGCGCGGCAAGCGATTATCAAGAGACTACATGTCTGATCACTCTCCTGAACACGCCTCCGGCAACTACCAATCGTTTAATATTTCCCAGTATGCACAGCGCGAAAAATGGAGTCGGCGGCTGTTTCTCGTAGTTGCGAGACCTTGCGAATTTAATATTGAGCCATATATAAGGCGCACTGTGTTATAAGGCGCATGGTCAGCTTTTGAAAAAAAACAAGACTTTTAGGTGCGCCTTATAGTGCGGAAAATACGGTACTTTCTACCAGGATCTTTTTGTGGCGAGGACATTTTTAGCTTTTAATGTTTATCATTGTTTCATCATTATCAATTGGTTAAACAGAAACCAGCGCTACACAGTGCATTAGATCCGATCAAACAATCATATGTAAAACATATATCTAACCTAAAAAAAACTTTCTGCTTGTTTAGTAGTACTAAAAAATTACTTCTTTGTTGACCATATCTGACATACATTTACTTTGATTACATATTTTCTGATGGGTATGTCCGTGATAAAAGAAAATAGGATGAGAACCATAAAACTATCCCTACCGTCTTGTTGAATTGTTAGTGTCAACATGCACTTAGTTTTTAAATATTTTTCCTATTTATCCTGATATTCTAATCTTGCTGCATATATATATATATATATATTGGCAATATAATTGGATCATTTAACCTATTTTTACTAAGTTCACATTATTTTCTACCAAATCTTTTTGCAGTGAGGACATTTTAAAGTTTTAATTTCAGGGTGTTTGATTCATTATTATCAATTGGTTCAAAACAAACAAGAGAGATATACCTATACTGTTGTCAAACAATCACCTACAAAAATATATCCAACCCCAAAAAGTTGTGTACTGGTTTAATGGTAAATATAACGGGTGTGTCTGTAAAAAAAGAAAAAAGGTTAGCAGCCATTAAACTATCCCTATAGTACAAAAACAATGGTCTTGTTAGATAATGTCAACATGCATTGGTTGTTTGGTTGGTTGGATCCTTTAACCACACTGGTCATAGAGACACCATTTCCTGTGGTGCATCTTGGGCAAGTACAGCCTGTTGGCATCCAGACCTCTCCAGGCCAACATATGTGTCCACAACTTGGAAAATATTTTTGCCTCTTTTTCCTGACGGTCTTTTATCTTATTTTTTCTCTTTAAAGTCTTTATTACATATTTACTCTGCATTGCCACGTCTAATCTTGTTGCATATGTATTAGCAATATAGTGAGATTTTGTTTCACCTATCTCATTAATCACATTATTTTTTACCTGGATTTTTTGCGTTTAGGACATTTCAAACTTTTTTTTTGGGGGGGGGGTGTTGTAAGTTCATCATTATGAAATGGTTAAAGGAAACAAGAGCTACACAGTGTAGCTGTGTGTATATGTATATAAATATAGATAATTTCGATGTGATTTTTGTGCTTGTGTTGTTTTGGGGGATAACCTAAACATAGTGACATGCTAACTTACCTCAAGATGATTACCGACTTAAGAGTATACGACTGTAACAAAAAAACAACTATAGATCTACAAATAAAGGCAGAACTGCAGTTGAATAAATGTTTTTTTTTTTATTGTCATTACACAAAAGTACAACAAAATTGGTGGGCTTCTCATCTCAGTGTTAAGAAAGCAATTTAGAGAATGGTTGGCTAGCTACATGCTAGCGACGGGTGACCGCAACTTCTTTAAGATCTCTGTGACAATTAAAATACAAGAGCCACAAATATAGCAGTTTTCCACAAGTAGTAGCTTCAAGTCGTTTGTTCCATGGGTAACGGATCTGGCTTTGGTGACAAGCCACTTAAGGCAGGTGGTGTCTTGAGAGTTGTTAGCCTAGCTTTTAGCTTTCCCTTCTGCTACCGCCTCAGTCGATTCCCAGCCGTGATAAAAATCCAGGGAGCACCTTCTGGTGCTCAGCATTTCTTTGCACTCTTCTGATTTTCATCAAAGTCCCGTTTAATTGATGAATTCCTTTTTAACTGTCGCACTTGTTTTTGTGGTCATTTGTGCACGGGCTGTTTGACTGACTGACAGCTTACACCAGCCTGTCAAAGTCGCGCACACACGTCTTGCAAACTTTGCCTCGCCTTTATTGTCTAGTGCCATTAATACCTGCTTCTGAGTGTCTGACGCTGTTAAACCCCAAAATGTGACAATTCTTGTTGGTCAAACACTCCATCACTCAATTAACAAAATGGAACTTTGCATCCTTAAAAAAGACATTGTTTTGCAGTTACACTACTGCACTATGTCACATTGCGATAATGATTAGATCTTGGTTAATCGTGCGCCTATACACATACATATATAAATAATGTGTTTTATATGTATGTATATATATATATATCTCATCTCATTAGCTGCACCGCTTACCCTCAGTAGGGTTGCGGGGGTGCTGGAGCCCATCCCAGCAATCATCGGGCAGTGGGCAGGGGACACCCTGAACTGGTTGCCAGCCAATATATATATATATATATATATATATACATATACATAAAATACCTTGCAACTTATTTGGGTGATTTTTGTTGCTGCTTAATATTATTGCACCTTTTCTCATTGCACTTTAGTCACGATGCACTATTCATGTTCATCCATAAACATTGCACTACTATTTTTTTTACCTAGGCCAGTCTCTAAGCACTACATGGTCAATATGTTTTGCTTATTTTTCCTGACAGTCTTTAATCTTTTTTTCCACTTAGGAGTCTTTATTAAATGTTTACCCTGGAGTGCCATGTATATTCTAGTTCCATACAATGTTTCACATTGTTAAAACATATGACTATAAAGAAAATTAAATGCAAAAAAAAAAAAAAAAAAAAAAAAAAAAGCAAAATGTTTCTGCTGGTCTAGTGGTAAATATTTCCTAACAGGTATGTATGTCAGTTATAAAAGGAAAAACGAGGTTAAGAACCACGAAACTATCCATATAGTTCAAAAACGATAATCTTGTTAGTTTGTTAGTGTCAACAATGGTTAGGAAACAAAATACAATTTCTTCTGTTGAACTTGGGTTTGTACGGGTGCTTGAAATCCTTGAAAATGCTTGAATTTTATTGTTGTGTTTTCAAGGATTGAAAAGTGCTTGAAGTGCTTTAAATGGCTGAAATTGTTGCCATGTTTCTCAACAAGTCTGCTAAAAAATTACAGACTCTGCTCTCTTGGTGCCTTGGCTTTGCCATTGCATTTCTTGTTCCCCCGCGATTAACGGCTGCTGGTATTAGTTTTTAGGGCATCTCCCACTACAGGGCAGGTGCATGCTACACCTGAACAGGACACTGTGAAATGTGTATTAGTGCAAAGATTATCTATCAATTATCGACAGTTTTCATCGGCGATTCAAAAAAATTAGGGTAGCGCCTCCCATTGGTATATTGCGATGGAAAGAACTTCCTGCAACTGTAAATGTAATCTACATATAACTGTCATTTTTACACAACACCTATATAGGAAAAGATAAGTCTTAAAATATTTACACAAATATTTACAAGTATATTTGTAATATACTCAAGATCTAAAAAAAAATCATGTCTTGTAAATATACACACACACGAATAAATATGGTTTATGTAAATCACAGATATATTTTTGGCTCGCAAATACATGATTCACACCGGATTTCTTCTTTTAACAGTAATGCAGAAATTGAAAAATTGTTTTTTAAGTCCTTAAAAGGTTTTTGAATTGGCCATGAGAAAGGTATGTGAACCCTGTTAACTGCAGAACGATTTCACATTTGTATTAAAAAGCCAGACTTGGTATAAACCTACATTTCATATTTTTAAATGGGGCTAGCCATTTCTAAGTTACTATGTCAGATCTAAAAACAAAAACTTAACTTATCTGTTAAAGTGCATCCTGTAATGTTTGTGTCATGGTGGCCCCGTTGCAGGAGTTCAAAGTTTAGTGTTGTGTAAGTATCAGCATTTGGATGGCCTTTTGCGTGGCGTTCTGTTTTTTTTTTTTTTCAATGTCCTGTTGCCCCATTTGACTTTGGCAGAGAGCGCAGACGAAAGGTCATAAACTGAGCTTTGCCACAAGTTAAATTAAAGAATGCAAAGTACATTTTTGTCTTCAGATTGAAAAGGGCACATTTGAAAGCCTCTCAGCTGCAGCCTCATGTTGCAATAGAAAGTCCACAAAGGTATTGTGTGTTCACTTAATGTGCCATTCTTGACAAAAGTAATTTACCAGCAGTCAAGTTTGGAATAATGTAGAGTGGAGTCTGAACTTTTTTTAAGGCTGTGTCTGGGGTTTCCTACTTGGCCCTTCTTTTGTTAAGCTTTTAAGCTGCTTAATTATTTGACCTGAATTTAGACACGTTTTTCAAGGTTGTTCCGTTTGCCTTTTTATGCAAAAGAACCCTAAACCTCTCCTTTTTAGAGTAAATCCACAAGATTTACTTGTTGCCTGGTCTTCACAAGCAAGTTGTTTTTCTGTGATGTGTAATGGCCTAAAACGGAAATAGGGTAAATGTCAATGGGTTTTGTAGCGTTGAAAGGTGCTTAAATTATGAGTGAAGTGCTTGAAAGTGTTGCTATATCTCTCAACAAGCCTGCTTAAAAAAATAGGCCGAAGCTGGTTTCTGGTGGCTGGAATTTGCCATTGCATTTCTTCTTTCCTCATGATTAATTGCAGCAGGTATTCGTTTTTACGAAAGCTAGTATGAAGCGTCAGCATTGCCATATTTACTCAACACTTATATGGGAGAGATTTTTCTCAAAAACAAATATATTTGCAATTCACTCAAGATCTAAAAATAATTTGTCTTCGCATATGTATAACGCTGATTTATTAGTGGCTTTGCAAATACAGGATTTTACACCGCATTTTTTCTTCAAATGGTACTGGAGAAATTGGAAAATGAGATTTGTAATTGGGCGGCACGGCAGATGGTGGTTAGCGTGCAGCCCCACGGTGCAGAGGTTCGGGGTTCAATTCCAGCTACCACAGCCTCCCTGTGTGGAGTTGGCATGTTCTCCCCGTGCTTGCGTGGGTTTCCCCTGGCACTCCGGTTTCCTCCCACATTCCCAAATACATGCTTGTCAGGTTAATTGGCCGGTCCAAATTGTCCCTAGGTGTGAATTAGCAAGTGAGTTGTTTGTCTCTGTGTGCCCTGCGATTGGCTGCCAACCAGTTCAGGGTGTCCCCTGCCCACTGCCCGAAGATGGCTGGGATGGGCTCCAGCACCCCCTGAGACCCTACTGAGTTAAAAGTGGTGCAGATAATGGATGGATGGATAGATTTGAAAGTCTTTAAAATTCGCTTAAATTCGACCATGGAAAACAGTGTACAAAGCCTGCAGTCTTTAAACACAGTTTGCCCATTAATCCTGACAGGTTTTATTTTACTCTATAGGGTCTTTATTTACCCTGGATTGCTATGTCTAATCTGGTTAGATACTATGTTTCAGTAGTTATCAAGCTAAATTTGGGCTCCTTTCTAGTTTAGATAGCTAGCTAGCATTTTTTAGCTTTCTATCTGGCTATTTAGATGGTGTTTTACTCTTTTAGCTATCTATCTAGCTCCCTTTTAGTTTTTAACCTCTCTAGCTGACGATTGAGCTACCTTTTTAGCTATTTAGCAAGCCATATAGCTAAATTGGTATTTTAGAAATGCATAGCAAATTGGGTGTCCTTTGTGCAGGTATAGCAGGTAAGTTGCATGGCTGATGCTGCTATCGGTTAGTTAGTGTGTAAAAGGGAAAAAGTGTGGAGCACATTGTAAACAGCTTTGGGAGGTTTTCATTGACTTGAAAAGCTCTATATAAATGCAGACCATTTACATTTACGTTGTCAATGACAATAATGATTAATCAATTCTATTTGAACTATCTTTGTTTGGCGGGCCGCATTAAAAAGCCTGACGAGCTGCATGTGGCCTGGGGGCTGTAGTTTACCCACACCTTACTAGAACAAATGTCAAGACATTTACTGCACTTTTCGAAGATGCCAAACCCAATGTTTTAGCCGCTGTTATTGTTCAAGGGCACTTCGACAGCAAAGATAAGGAACATAAGTGCATTTTGGTATTAGGGGCCACAAGAGAAACGCATCGTGGATCTTTTAACCTCAGGCTCATTTGTCTAATTGTTAGTTGTAAGCATTATGCATTGAGCCTGATGATAAAGTTTATTTTATTGGCGTTTTAAAAACCGTTGTCCTCGCCAATGCTTTTTACTCTACTGAGATATATATCAACAGAATGACAGTGCTTATTTGTTTAATTAGTAATGTAGTACACAACACTCAGCTTAATCAGTATCTGAAATAATCTACAGTGGGACATCTGATCTTATTTTACAAATTTTCTTTTTTAAAAATGTATTGCAAAATATTGTTAATCACTGGCAGCTTCAGTATATTAATATCAATGCAATTTCAAAGAATGTAATACCTAAATGTCCATAAAATAAGACAGCAAATCCCCATTTTGTCTATCAGTGTATTGTCTGCAGTGTGGAGGACCAAAACTGCCAAAATAAAAATAAGTAAAATAAGGACAATAAATTTATCGATAAATAAAAATGGAAACAAAAACAACAGTGTATAATTATATTTATACATTTATAAATACATATGAAAATAAATAAATAAAATAGAACAAAATTCCAGTTATAAGAATACGTCAAAAAACTAGAAACAAATACAATTAAATGATAATAATGATGTTGCTATATCATGAAGTGCAACCAAAAACGAGTGATATAAAGCGCAAGGAAAAATACACACTATGTAGACTGTGGCCAAACCACACAAGTGTTTGCCTATTGGTTGATCGATCTGTGAGTGCATTTATTTACACTTTTTAATTTTTTTTTTTAAATCTATTTTTTCATTCTGGAACTATTTATACATTAATTAACATAGCACATTTGATGATTGTATTTCCACTCAATTAATAATTTGTTTTTATTTTTCAATTGTAATGTTTATATTTTCATTTTCACTTTTATTTGTTATATATTCAATCGTTTGTTTTTCATTTTCTCAATTTTGGTTCTCTAGAGGATACAGGGTGGCACTAGATTTGTGTTACAATTATTATATGTAAAGGCCATTTGCAGCACTAAAAATTGACAAGTGTAATAAAACGTTTTTGAGCCAATAACGAAGTGTGCTTTACTTGTCCTGTGGTTGTCAAGCATATAGTATAATAGTTGCACTTTAGTACGTAGGGTTTTATTTATTTCAAAAGAATGGAGGCATTTTAAAGGAAACATACCATATTGATGTTAAAAAAACGTATTGAAAAGCACATTGCACTTCACTAAAATGTACACAAAACTAATGTTTGTCCCTTAAATACTACTTTTACAGACATATTTTTTGCATTTGATGGCACTTTTTCTGAAGGTAGTATTGACTTAGTGAGTATACCTTTTACATAGTTGAATGGGACTTTGATCACAGGGTAAATTTATGTATAAACTACAGTACTAATCTCAGCCTTTTTCTTTTTATTGTAGTATTAATAGTAAAAACGATAAATATAAAAAATATTACATACACAATTCATAACTAATTAATAACATTAATAATAATAAATGATGACAGTACAAAGTAAATAGTAAATATTTAGATAATTTAAATAATTGATGATGATAACAATAATGATATTAATGGTAAAAATCATTAGAGATGAGTACCTATTCCAAGTGTTTGTGCCAAGACCAGCATTTTTACTCGCACTAATGTCTAGTGGCCATTCAACAATTTTTATTTTTAAACGAATGGTATCAGTATGGTATATTGGTTTAGTTGTAATGCACTACTCAAGATTTGGGTATTAGTATTTAAAAGATGCGTAGTCAAACAATCCTAATAATCATAGCGATAATGATAATTAATGCTACATGTTCATGATAAAATATGTTTGATACTGTTATTTCAACTCACTGATATACTTATGTATGCACTACTCATTTAGGATCATCGCTAGAACCTTTTGTTTTATAGTATCAAAGTATTGGTTAAATATTTTTTACAAATATGTAGTTGCTATTAAAGTAAATATTTTATAAACCATTCCCAATAAAGTTTGACAATAAAAATATTTTCACACTGGAGAAGATTCATTAAAGGTGTGGTGGGTTGTGTCATTTGAGATTCCCTTAAAAAGTTGAAAGTTAAATATTTTCTCTATTAAGTATGTGTTAAAAATGTCCAACTGAATTAAAAGACCCCTTATGTTTTATTCTCCACTGCGCCTATCTGCTTTTGCCTTACTTTTACCAGAGGTGTTCGGGACGGAACACACAAGGTTCAAGAATGAGAGCTAGGGGGGAGTGCTGCAGACTGATGTCATGCTCGTTCCAGTAGTTTTTTTAAAAGTTCTATTCGTCAGTGTAACATAAAAATATTGAAAGTGAGAAAAGGCCTTCTAGAAGAATCCAAACGTCAAGATGAAAGAGGAGTTTATTTGATTGTCTAAGAAATGTACGTACTTTCACGCGCATCATCAATGAGCTGACTGAGGCTGCAATCATTACTTTAAACGAGGAGATGGTGGTAGAGAGTAACTAAAGCCCAAATTCCGGACAATTCCATCAAAAGTCACATTTTCTTTGGGAAGTTATTTAATTGAAGGAACTAATAGTCCTGTTGTGTGCCATAGTTGTATGTTTGCATTACAGCAAATACCTGGTTTATGGGAAAATTATCTCATTTGCAGATGATAGTGCTGGCTCCTGTCTGTGCGTCTTTTATTAACAGAAAGCGACCAAAGTCAATGGGGCTCATTTTGATGACACGGCAGGAATGGCTTAAATGCATTTTTTACTGCTATCGCTTTTGGATGCAGGCTGGTATGATGGAATGTGAGGAAGAAAGATAGGGCCCCCTCCACTGCAACCCTGCAGAGGTACCTAAACAAGGCAAGGTCCATTTGTTGAATGGCTTTTCAAACATGAGCAACCATTTTTCTTGCATGCTTTAAATTTGGCCTGAATGTTGAATGTGGAGATTGAAATTGTTTGAAGTTTTTCAGGCTTTTTACCGAATTGTGTCAAATCTCCAAGTTGTTTCTCTGTTACAGACTCCACTCACGGATAGGGATGCACCAATGACTATTTTTCTTGACTGGTCATGAACTATTACAGTCAAATAATCAGATAGTTATTATTTTCTTAAATGTATTATGAAGTTGATTTAGTTATGTGGCAAATAAGAAATACAAAAAATGGGTACGATGAAAACTATATATTTTATTGAACATACTCCGCATTTGTACAAAAAATGAATTCAATGCACTAAAACCAATTAGGCACAGTGCTTGGTTAGTAGAGACATATAGCCATGAATAATTCACAGTCCATTTTTTAGGCACACAAAACAAATTTGATGTCCATTTTCTGAAGTACATCCAATGGTTAACCGCAAAGTAATAAAGTACTTAATGATTCTCAACAGTTTGATATCAAACACTTTCAAAACTTGAAATATGTTCTTCTACTGCATCCGTTTAATTTCAAATATATGTGTCAGGCTCAGTCTGGTATACCGCATAAGCTCACTTTTAAACACGAAGCTCCAGCGCCGTGCGTACCTTGACTGGCGCAGAAGTGCGCGCTTCGGCTGCAGTACGCAGCTTCGGGTTTACTTCTGGCCGAGTCCCTCAAATCCAATGTGCACCGAAAAGAAAATCATTGTCTACGGATTAAAAGATGAAGCAGAAAAGCAGAAAGTTTGCCAAGCTATTGACGAGAAGCGGAAATTATGTCTGATATAAGCAAAAAAGGAAGCCCCGCATCATGTACCGTAGCAGCGAGGATGAAAATATTTTTGGGATTTATTGATTTGAAGTTTAACTCATAGTTTGGTAAGAATGTTCTTTATGACAGTTATCTGAATAATATAACTTCAGCACCAAAGTGCGCATTTCGGGGCCAAATTGCAGCTCTGCAGTGGGTTACTCAGGTAAAGGTATTGTCATGCAGTCATCTAAATAATTACTTGAGTAAGTAAGTGCATGCTGTGCGGATCTTCCACGGAGAAAAAAAAACGAGAAGCCTGGCTCGGCCCGGCCTGACTTAATGATTGACATTTTCGGGTCCAAGATCTTACCTCTAGCGTAGTTGATGATGACGCTGCTATATCTGTATAATTCTGTTTCTTCTCAAGACAGAAACACTGTTGGGTATTGGGTATGCGACTCTCAGCAGAGATATTTATGTAGAGTTGAATTTCTCTGCAAGTCAAGTCATTTTTATTTGTATAGCCCTTAATCACAAAGAGTCTCAAAGGGCTGCACAATAGTTCACAAATAAGTTAATTTTCAATTATTTCGATCATCGATTTTGGTCGACAACGTTGACTAACCGTTGCAGCCTTAACACGCCTAGGACTTATGCTTTTTAGTCAAACAAACCTTGAATGAGGTGTTTAGCTTGTGAAGCTCTGCTGTCCCCTTTTAAAACATTCAAGACTGAGGAAATGTAGAATGGACCAGTGATGTGAGAGGAGCTGACTCCCTGGCTGGGCTGGTGAGGTCAGAGAGTGGAGTAGAAGTGACTACCTCCCCTGCTTCTCCTCCTGTAGCGGAGCTGCTGCCCTGCAGCTCTTGAGGTGCAGTCGGATGGTTTCTCTAACAGGGTAAATAGTCTGCTGCAGTCAAGACAAGGGGAAAGGTCCCTGTTGCCACAAGCAAGGGTGATGGTATTGGCAAAGAAGTAATGTAGTGTAGAAGCTTTAAATTGGGGACACAAAAACTCAAGGGGTTATGTCAAAACTAGGGGTGCTACGATTAGTCGTTGTTGTCGACAAATATCGATAATTCCTTTGTCGACTTATGTCACCGGACACGTTTTTCCAACAGAGTAAAGCATCTTGGACTATTATAATCACTGCTGAGAGTTGCTCGTGTGCAATAGTGTCTCTATCTCGAGCGGTAACATACAGAAATGACGGCGTCAACATCAAGCAAGCGTGCCAAAACTATTGGTGCATTTCAGCCAGGATACGGCCAATAACACTTCTTGTGAAGTTCGCAAAGCAGACCTTGCGTACCTTGGCGGTACCAAGTTGATGCACGAATATTTTAAAAGCACGTCAGACAGTTGAACAAAACAGAGTCTTAAATTGCCTCTGTAGGATTCAAATAACATTCAAGCCAATACAGTTTTGATGACATGCATTGTACATTTTTACGCGTATATTTATTTATAAAAGAGCGCTTGAGCGTTATGCCAGACTGTGTCTGACAAACGTATTTATAATTAAATGCAGCCTGTCCAAAGAACTAATGTCAGCTGTTAAAATATTTGATTTTAAACTTTTGAGAATCGTTAAGTACTCTTGTTACACTCTTTCCGGTTGACCATTTAATGTACTTCACAAAATGCACATATTTGTTTTATTTACTGTAGCCGCGACTCCTTTCCCAACCTTGCGGCCTATGCAATAATGTGGCTAATTTATGGATTATTTTCTAACGGCCGCCAGCAGTTAAGGTAAGAGTGAGACAGGTGGAATGCATGTGTCAAGGAAGATGCACGTTTTATATAACTGCGCTTTGTGCATGAAAATAAACTAGCATGAACAGACCCTAATCATGGGAAAGGTGTCAATCGAAAGGGAAGTCCTAACTACCATATTGGGAATATTTTATAAGTCAGTTTATTAGTAAACGGAAATAATGTGGCAAAACGAATGGATTACAAGAAGCAACGTCCAACGAAAAATGTTTAAGGCGGATTTCTATTTATGTGTTGGCATTAGCGTGTGTTCTGGAATAAATAATTCACACAGTTGGATTTTATGGATTGTCCTTGATGTTACGATACCATTTTTGCAGACATTCAAAGCAGTTAAAGAAGGCCAGGTTACGGCGGTTTTATGGTTTTTGGGTGTCTTGTTTCAGACTGATCGATGAGTATATTTTGAAATTGAAATCCCCAAGGTTTTGGCTTTCCAATGATATGTGGCATGACATAGTTCAGTGACTGGTGACATCGTACAGACACGTATTTGTTAATCAAGTCCGCCGGTGGGTTAAGGTACCGTATATTATTGAAACTCTTTCTTTGTGAATGTCTCATGTTTCAATGTGGGCACATGCAGCTTTTGGTCAGGTGCAGTTTATGTGCGTACAAAATGCTTTTTCCTATAAAAATGTACTGGGTACAGCTTATAATCAGGTGCGCTCTATAGTCCGAATTTTAAAATAACTAATTAGGTGTAAAACTGCATTTACTCAATTGTTAAGATAAATGAGTTAAAACATTCAATGCTAAACATAAAAATACTTCCCCCATGGTTAATTGTGTTGTGTTTGGGAAAGATCCCTTGTCATATGTAATTATAATATGTAGGGTGGGCTACTAATGTATGCTGAACGCACAGTTATTGAAAAGCAAATCTAAACATTTGAAGTTGACAATATTTTACTGATCAGGCCCGCTTGAGAACAAAGTTTGGATTCGGCCCCAGAGCCAAACTGAATTTGACAACCCTGTCGTAATGTCTCCCAGTAATCTCCGGATGAAACCTCATGCTGGGTTATGAACCCCTGTTTTATGTTGTCGCCAGTTACATAATTGGGATGGTGTTGTAAGTCTTCAGTTTGAAGCTTGAACAATGGGTCACACTGTCTTAAATATAGAGGTCGGCTCTTATTCAAGCAAGTCTTATTTTAACCAGTTTATGTTCCACGAGCGAAGGGAAAAAGCTAGGGGCTAAGTGAAAATGCCAGTCATTCCAGACAAGTCCCCGACCTTTTCAAGGTTAGTGGCTTGTCTTTGTACGTTGAGGGATTGATGCATGAGGCCGCCTGGCGCTAAATTCAAAGTCCAAGGCTGTCACTGGAAGCCGTCCCCCCTTCCCTCACTTTGCTATCACAGCGCCCCGTCCTTCACAACTTCTTAGCCACTTGTCCTTTTAGAAACCTTGAGCAGCCGAAGCAAGGGCCAGGTGTCTGGTGCAGTGAGCAAGAGTAGGGAGGGAGGCTTTACGTAATGCTCTGCCTGAAACATGACTTCATACCTGTCAACTTTTACGTTTTTTTATCATTTCAAATTGTGTAATTTGCCAATATTGTTGTGGTTACGCTAGCAAATGTTATCTTGAATCAAGCATTTATTTTTGTGGATATTCCTCTGCCTTCTCACTCTAATATGCAGACAGTGAAAGAATAAGTACGGGTAAGTACATACAAAGTAGAGAAAGATAAAAGAAACTGACATTCTTGACATCTTTGTCGCAAATTAACTAAATCGTGACAATTACTTTTATGGAGTAAAACCATCTGAAGAATAAATGAGGTTTGCAAAAGCCTGCACTTCTAAATTGCCTTCCAAACCCCCTGCAATATTTTATTTAAATTGACATATTTCAGGCTTTAAACTTATTATTAGAAAATTCAAAATATTTTCTACGAATCAACAACACGTGAGACACAATCGTGAAAAGAAGCCAAGTGTATTCAACATTTTATATTTTATATTGTATTTTTGGGTATGTCTCTTAAGTTTTGCACATCTTGAAACAAAAAAATTTTCCCATTCTTCCTTACAAAGCAGCTCAAGTTCCTTAAAATTTGATTGTCATCGTTTTTGCACAACATTTATCGGATCTTTCCAAAAATTGCTCTATAGGATTTAGGTCTAGACTTTGGCCGACAATTCTAACACCTTTATATTGTTAGTTTTAAACCATTCCGTTGTAGATTTTGCTTGTTGCGGCCCATTCTCAGTTCTCCTGCAACAAGATTTTCTGCCAGAATCACCCTCTAGTTGGCTCCAGCCCAGGCCCTGCTGAAAAAAGCAACCCCAGTTTATAATGCTGCCACCACAATATTTGATAGTGAGGGTGGTGTTTTTATCATGATGTGCAGTGTTTTTCTTAAGCCAAACGTCACGCTTTGCATTCAGCCAGAAAATATCAGATTTTGTCTCATCTGAGCTGAATGTTATTTGTGTCTACCATCTGGCTTCTTGTAAACACCATGCCTTTTAGCGTATTCTTTCTGAAATACTTTCTTCTTGTCACTCTTGCATAAAGGGCAGATTTATGGAGAGAACAATTACTAGTTGTCCTATGCACACATTGTCCCACCTCAGCTGTGTATGCCTGCAGGTCATCTATTGTGATCATGCACCCCTTGGTTGCTCCTCTGATTAGTTTTCTCCTTGTTTGGGCCAACAATTTACAATTTCGAGGGACAGCCAGGTCTTGGTAGGTTTGCAGTGGTTTTATGCTCTCTCCATTTTGATGGACAGTGCTCCAGGAGACGTGAAAATGTTGCAACATTTTGCATCCTTGCTTTGAACTTTTCCACCGCTTTAACCCGGATCTGCCTAGTGTGTTCTTTGAACTTCATAATGCTGTCTGTTCTCCAGTGTCTACTTTTACAGATGTCTGAGCCCATTACAGAGCAGGTGCATCTGAACTGAGACATAATGACACATAGGTTAAAAAAAATGAAAAATTGCCATACAAAAATTGTTTTATGACTTACACTTTTTTTTTTTAATTGGGAAAGAAAAAGGGTTGGCGGGTTTATTATTGCTCTATGAAGGGAATTGCAATCAATAATACGGGAGCAATTGGCTGAGGTTGACAGGTATGTGACTTACTTGATACAATAACACGGGAATGTGCCGTGCACAGTGGCACAGCTTACAACTAATGTATCCCTGCGACATCACCCCAGGCTCAAGAGGGTGAGTGGGAGATCCCTGCAACTTAATTATACCTTTCCATTTTAAAAGCTTTCGTTTGAAATTACATTTTCCCAGCCAATTAACTAAAAAGTTTTTAGAATTTATGAATGAATGATGGATGTGTCGCAAGAGAAGGGTGACGGCTAGGATGCTTCGGCATTAAATCGGCTCTGAGATTTTTTTCCCCATTGAAGGGACATTGTGTATTACTTAGCATATCCTAGTGGTAAAACCGACTGAAATTTCTTTAGAATTATAAGCAAATATTTTAAAAAAATCTATCATATAAAAGTGCATTTTTATAAATACTCGTAGGTAGAGAAATGTCTATTTTCATTGAAATACTTCATTTGAAAAATAAAGTCAAGGTAAGGAATTGAATTTGAGTTTGATTTGAATTACTCCAAGCAGGTGCTGGTTATCATTATTTTATACAACATTTGTTTATTACTTTATCTATGATGGGTGCAATCCATATAAATATATAGGAATTCAACTTTATTAAATGCCCCTGGGAACACTCTCTGAAATTCCATTCATATTTTTTGTCTTATACCATCTAATGCTGGGGTCTCTAACGTGGTGTTCCCTAAGGACAACTGAGGTGCCCGCGGACCTGCTCAGCTCACCAGGGCTGGATCATTATGATTTTCTAGTAAAGTGATTTTTTTTTTTTTTTTTTTTAGATTTACAGAGTATTTAACCCTGCTTCCAATAATTAATCTGATAGGAAAACAGATTTATAAGCATTAGTAACAAAAAGTAGCTCTTGGCTTGAAAAAGGTCTGGGCCCCCTGATCATTGAACACTGCCAAACATTTTTTTCTTTTTTTGCAACATACTACCATGGGCGTTTCAGTCATACGATTGATCAGGTTATATCAGGTTGAAGAACCTTAAACTCTCTCTCCTTTGTTAAATCGTAGTTGTGTTAAAAGCGCAGCAGGACTTTAATGTTTAGTGTACTTCGACTCTGAACCCAAAGAAAGTATGAAATACTTTTTCCAAAACAGTTTTATAATGAAAAATGAATACCAATTGTCACTTGTTACATGCCAACTTAAAACAACCTCTTTGCTAAAATGGAGTGTGCAAGAGCATCACAATTACTTATGAATGGCAGAGCACCTAGCAGTTGTGCATTCTAGTCAATTTAAAGGGATGCAGTCAGGTTTTTATTCATTGAGGAATATATATATATATATATATATATATATATATATATATATATACAAAACATGGAACACGTTAAAAATAAATGGGCAGGCGCCTCGGTGAATGACTCTTTAGCATATCTTTTTCACCGTTTCAGAGTTTGATTTTAATAACCGACCTTCAGAAATAATGGGTATCCTGATAGTTGTTGCCCTGACTTACAAATAAAAAATATAAAGGTGAGTCTCCACTTACCTCTGCTCTTGAGTGCCAGGCATGGCTCCTTGAACTGGTAAGGTCGGAATAAATGTCAGAATAGTTTACAAAATGTCATTTAAGCTTGAATAAAGACAATTTCGGTGGTTGAATTGTAGGTTTGTGGATGTTGGATGTTCAAAATTTAGCTTAAAATCTGATATGACATGTTTTAGTTTTGGCATTGTGGTTTCTACTGCACATGTGTACTGAGTAACTTACAGTTACAAAAAATTACTAGACTCTTTAATATGGGTGATGAACTTTGCTTTGTTGTAAAGTGTCAACAGGCAATTCCACTGCTTTGTTGGTTGCAGTTTTTAATAGTTTTTTATTTCACTTTGTGCTGTATCAATGTTTGAATTCTACTTGAAAAATACTGTGACATTATTCGGGAGGGAGTGCACAGTCCGATGATTCAAGCACCCGCTGCTTTTCATCTTGTACTTTGCTACTGTAAGCTTTTACCAGCCTTTTTTTCAGTTGTTTCCTCAGCAAGTTGACATTGGCTTGTTGCTTACTGGCAGCTGCAGTTTGTAAGTGCACCAGGTGAATAAAGTTTGCTGGATCTTTTGGTGTTACTCACTTTCAACAGCTGATTATGCAAACAAATGTTGCCCTAGTCTCTTGATTCAGGGTCCTGCCACTTGACAATTTCTAGTTTGCTTTTACAAGTTTTTACTTGCATTTTTAGTATCTTCCCTTACTAGATGCCAGTTAGCTACCTTACTGTAATCTACATCTTAACATTAGGTCCAGCTAGCTGGTTTCTTTTAGGATTTTGGGACGAAATCAGCTTGTTTTGTCTTATACAACTTGCATGGATTCAAACTGAATGAAATTGATATTTTTTTGCGTCGGAAGATTTATAAGTAGCCTTGAGAATTTTGCAAAGTGGTTCTTTGGTTTTCCGTAATGTGACTTTTTCCCAATATACATGCTTCCCCGATTGTATGATATAGCGATCTGTGGCGGTGAATTATTACATGGCGTCTCTTTAAGAAGTATATTAGAAAGAATGTAGTTAATTTGGGGAAAAGGTGAAGTAACTTACTTTTTGATTGACTTGAGCGTCACAATCCTAATTTTATCACCACCAAAGTTACTCTTGCCTAGAACAACAATTATTCCCCATTGTAAATCACGAGCTTCTGTACATTTTCATTAGTGAGGAAATTATATTCTGTATGTTCATTACTAAGGAGAGTACACTTTTTAAAAAGTGAGTCCAGAAGTCCAGCTTTCTCCTGAACTGTGCTGAAAGTAAACCCATTTGTAGAGGAAATGACAAGCGCAGTGGTGATGACTTGGTGCAGCCGAATGACCTGTTACTTACAAAATGGACTGGTGACCTGAGGATCACTGCCTCATGCTCCACTCACCCTATGCCCTTGAGCAAAGGCAATTAACCTGAATTCCTCCACTAAATATCCAGCTGCAGGGAGAAATGCGCCAGAGTAATCACCGTTTAAGTGACTGATTGAAAATGTCCACTAAGCAGCAAGATTAAAACAGATAATCAAATTACAGTTTATGATTTCAAACAGGACTACGAACAACATGTAGACCAAAGTCCAGCCTCTTCACTGTCTAATTTTGGCTTTTAACACATGTTTTGTATTCATCCATGGTTAGTGTGTGACCTTGACCTGATTCTTAGGGCTTTTTCAGTAACTAACCAGAAGGAGATCCAATAAGCTGTCCTTGACCTTGTATGCATATAGGGATAAAGAGGGTGGAGACCCTTGTGATGGGCAGCTGTCAGTCAATTGAGTAATCAGTCCCGAAGGTCCAAAAGGGTTGAGTTCATGCCAGACTTGGCAAAGTGTCTCTAACAATCTTTGCCCCCGTGTCTAAGTGGGGGAATCCAGGCTACAAATCTCCACAATGATTTAATGAGTGATTACCTTAGGTTCAGTCATCTTTTTTGTTCTCAATCACTGACAATGCCAGGAAAATTTGTTTCGTGTCCACAGAGATGCATAGGGGTGAACATGTCTCTTTTAGCTGACTCGTGTTATTCGGTGTCCGGCTACAGCTGCTCAGCAGTTTGAAACCCAGCCAGCTCACTCTCTCATTGTGGACCATGCTTTGGTCTTGGCTTGAGAGTATTTTTTAGACTGCATTTTAACGTTCCTGACACTTTTATTTTACCATATGGCTTTATGACCTCACCAGCCCAGCCAGGAAGTCAGCTCCCCTCAGTGCTAGATTCTACATTTCCATAATCTTGAATGTTTCAAATGGGGACAGCACAGGTTCAAAGTCTAAACGTCTAGTTCAAGGTTTGTTTAACTGAAAAGCACAAGTCTTAAGAGTTTTAAGAATAAAGCCAATAGCAGCTATGTCTCGAGCGGTAACATAAACCTATATAAATGGCAGCATCAACTTCTACTTCTGTTCACACGTGTTCATTGACAGTGGTTTGTACTTAGACCACACATATTGTAGTCGTGCCACTCGGCTCGTTAGAAAATGAAATATAATAAGGAAGGAAAGTTGTTTCATGCTTTTGGTTGCACACATCTACACAGGCAGAATAACTGTCACACTTTTATAACTCTGTTTATCCGTCCAGGAGGCCAGAACTGCCATAGAAGCCAGACAAATGTGGTTTATTCAGGGCCTCTTTCATTCTAATCCACCTTTTCTCCCATTCAGCGTTGACCTTGGTGCTTATGAGGAGGCAGGGCTTGACCTACATCAACCTCTTTTTCTCAAACTAGAAACCCAACCAGCTTGGTGAATGAATAGAGCAGGGAGCTTTTTCTTTTTTAAAGTATTTTATTTCAAGCCTGTTCTTTTATTTTTATGGCCTTGCTTTTCAGCATCTGTACAAAAGGAGAAAAATGAAATAGTCTGCTCCATCACTCGTGATAGAGAAAAGGCGTCTGTGTGCTCAGTGTCATCTGTGTCACGCATTGGTTCGATTACTCTGCCGGTGAGATTTTTCGTTTAAAAGCATCAAAGAAAACTATTGCTCATTCAAATCGTTATTTACAAAAAAACTCCATTGTACAGACGAACAGGATTTCGAACATGTAGAACCAGTCGAGCCTCTTCAGAATACTTATGGATCGTTTAATGTGCATTACAAGCATGTAATTGGTGGTGATATATAACCTAACAATAATTACATATTTTCATCTGCAAAACCTGTGTACAATTGTTCAGCAAGTCTTTTGAAAAAGAAAAGGTTAAATAAAAGGCAATAATTATTTTCACATTTGTCAAATATAGCCCCTTAACAATAGCTTAACAGTGGTTGCTAGGCAACACAGAAGGCCATTAAATGATGAGTTTTGCCTGGCATTTTAATATTTGAAATGATTTAAGTGTCTTCTGATTAGAAATAGCACAACAGCTTTTCAGAAGACAATAAAATTACACCAATTTTTGTAGTATTGTTGCTGAGCACTTATTTTATGTTTGAAAGCTGTTGTTAGAAGACCGTGCCAGTCAAAAAGATCCGTGTCAATGTAGGGGGATTACAAAAGCAATTTATGAACAAGTGCAAGCTTAATGAGTACAAGGTTCGCATGAGAGAGCTATGCGTGATCAGAGATATAGCATGAGCTGACCAAACGCACACAAAGGCATTCAAAGGGAGCCCTTGGCATGCTAGCAGGTCTCTCAGTCCAGGCCCTGCCTCAAATTAATTTATCTCTTCCAAACCAAAAAGCTCATAATTTATCCGTTGGGGTGACATGTTGTACTTTTGTGGGTGTTAAATGACTGCGAAACCTGAGGATTCTGTATATTGTATGTTACAAACCGGAAATTATTTACCGGATAACCAATCTTTTTCAAATTTCAGAATATGTGGGAAATTGAAACAACAGATTTTTTGACGTTTCGTTCCCTTTAGATAGTTTAAATTAAATCAAGTTTTATGAACAGAAAGCACCTAAGCCGGAAACCAGTTGACGTCACATTCATGTCGTTTTGGAAATTCTCGATTAGCCCTACATATTTTGATGGGCAAATTTAACTGAACATTAAGGCTAGCTTTGGACTTATTAAATAAAAGTACAGTACTTAAATAGTGTTTTGAAACTTGAGACCTCCTGCGAATGTCACATGACCAATGCCGTGCAAACGCGCGTTGGCGGGGTAGGTTCCCATTATGGAAATCAAGAAATTGGCTTGTTGTATCCGAGCCAGTAGGAGGCCCAAAAGGGCCAATATATTTTACACAAAGCAAATGTATTATTCTCTCACATTAAAGCCCAATGCACACGAGGCACCATTAGCGAGGCTCTGTTAGTGATCAGCCCTCTTAATGTTCGGCAGTATCCTGTGGACACGACGGCATTTGCAGAGATGCTTTAAATTGTATTGATTATTTTGTCTGGGATCACGTGACCATTTAAGATGGCGACCCCTGTTATGCATCATATTTGCTCAATTTTAAGGCATTAAATAAAGTTTTATACGGACACACCATTTGCATTGCACGCTAATTAAGATGGCGTGTCCCTGGGAATAATACTATCGAAAAGTGCATTCGCGACTGGAGTTTTGTTGCGTTCCCTGTTGCTTATGATTGCCATGCATTTTTAAGAGCAATATGTTTGTACTCAATCCAGGAGGGTAAATGAAATAACTCATGACTGTGTGAACTGTTAATGTACCTTTTGCAAAAGCTGACAGGATGCAGGCTTTGATAATACTACTATATTGATTGCAAAATTAGCCCAATTGAATGAGGCGTAGCCTTTGTTAGTGTTAACTACAAAAATATGTTGGCTTTTTAGAGGTCTTTTTTATCATCTTATGACATTTTTGTTTGTCCTTAGATTTTTAGGACCAGCTAACATCTAAAGGCAGATTTAATTTTTGGTATATTTTGACTAATTGGACCTCCAGAATGGCTTCTGGAAGGTTTGCTCCGTAGCCACATGTGGTTTTCTTACGCCCCCTAGTGGCTCCCCAGCGCTTTTTCAAAACTGCTCGATAATGGAAAAATATATGGTTTCTCTAGGACAGATAGGACACATTCCTAATGTTTTCCAGTGAATACAGATGGATACAGTATGTGATTCATTCCTTACAAGGCTTATATCAGGCTTTTAATTTTTGCAGCTATGGACAAATTTTTATTATTTTGGGGTCAAATACAGCTCCTTCAACATTTTGGGTTGCTTTAAAGGAATCTAAATGCAGTTGTCCATAACGTCAACATGATTGCAGCAAAGTATCATCTGAAGTAAAGGGGATCGTGGCCTTAATCAAGAAAGTTGAGCACTAAAGCATAAACATTGATTTTAAAATAAGCATTTGAGAGTATATTAGTTATTTGTAAAAAAAAAAAAACAAAAAAAAAACCTTATTGAAATAAAATTATGTTTGAACCAGTAAATTGTAGTTTTTGTTTGGATTCAATGTGTAATATAGTATGTATATGTAGTGTGTTTTGACTACAGGGGGACCTTTTTGAACGCAACCCCTGCAAAAAAACCAAGGAATTACTGTACACGGATCTAGAAGACCTCTTCAATACTTAGGAGCTGACGAAGGCTCCCTAGGAGATAATGTAGAAATGAGGAAGTGGTTAGATGGGTATTTAACCTCAGCAGCAGTTGTAGAGCAAAGGCGTGGAAGGGATTTCGCCAAATATAAGCAGGCTGGGCTGATAAGCGTTAGAGCTGTTCCAAAAACCCCTGGAACACCAAAGGATCTCAAATCCTTCCTTTTAAACTCCGTTCTTTCTTTTTGTTTGCCTCTCTTGTGTCGGCCTCGATCATGCTCACTAGAACTCCTGGCACGATCTTAGGGAGAGGAGGGGGTGAAAAAAGTGGGTCAGGGTGACCTATTTTTTTTCCTCTCACAGTTCACGGAGGCAGAGGGTGGTGGTGTTATCGTCAGTTAGACGAGAAGCAAGGCCTGATGGGGAGGCAGGGCCTTGTCGCGCGACGCAACCACTAAGAACTGGGTCACCGGCAGAGGCTACGTCTTGTAAACGGCTTGTCATAGTGAGGAGAAAAGCTGCAAATGAACCATAGATTATATGCCCCAAGCTGAGCACTGATGTCTCATTGGCACTCCCAGCTCCACATTTCAAAAACACGCATATATAAGACTTTACAGTAGAGCGCAGGAGTCTCTGAAGTACAGCCTCTGCCTTTGAGTTCCTCTCTGGCCCTCACAGTCTCCAGTAATATCGTTTGATTACTGCAGTCAGACCTGACAAGCTCAAAGCCCCCAGCTGCAGAAGCTTTTAAGTAAAGGATCTTTTCACATTTCAATTTCTCTGACACACGGTTGGCTTTTTGCTAAATTTAGCCTGCTTCATCCCAGATTTGCCCAACTTTATTCAGGTCAGGTTATTTACTGTAGCAAGTTCAACTGCGGTTGAGATGGAATGATGCAGATTCTTGTTTGACTCCGGTTACTGCTTTTCATATCGTCTTTCCAAAAGACGAATATTTGAAGAGATAATTGGCTTACATACGAGCTCCTTGATTTATCCACCCCCAGAACATAACCTCATAATAACATTTTATTTTCAAATCAAACTTGTACCTCCAGGCTGCTTTGTCAATGTCAATTTAGAACAACACTTAGGCATTTTAAGTTTGAACATCTTTAAAGGGACTGCTGTTTAATCTTTAGTGCCTCTTAGTGATACAACAAACCTTCATTCAGTAAAAAAAATGATTTAAATAGTAAGGCAAAAAAAGATGAATTATCACACAAATGTTTTTTAAAATAGATGTCATGGGTCAAGACATTTGTGTTTCTTTTACATAGTGGAATCCATACCCATTAGTCCGCCATTTTGTCTGACATTTTTTTTTTGCTTGCTGTGGCATCAGTTTTCGTTCACATTAGACAGTGTCATCTATTGGTCAAATATTACACACTCTGGCTTTAAGAAACTAACTCAAGTGTGTCCCTATATATTGTATCAAAAATCAGCCAAATAGCATCCGCACAAAAACTATAACTAATTTTGCTGAATATATCCAAATTCTCCAACATTGGCACTCATATATGAGCAGTCCATTACAGACTCTACTAGTTAGTATCTGGAAACCAAAGTCATCAAAACAACTGAGCATCTCAAGGAATTTGTTGGATACGTTGGCCAAAATTGAGTGGATAATAATGAGGCGAAATAAAATTTCGAGATGCTCAATAAACTCTTATTTTTCCTTGTCTTTACCAATAACTAATGAAATCCTACTATTAGTGACCAATACCAAAAGCAGAAAACGTTTTTCCAACTGCATGCTATATTCCAAATCATTTTTTTTTAATGTCTGTTTTTATTTTTGTTTTCCAGTGCTGTATAATGCTATTGTAATTGTAATCATGTCTCCAAAAAATGTTTTAGAGAATTTGTTAATTTGTTTAATGAAATCCTGCTATTAGTGACCAATACCAAAAGCAGAAAACGTTTTTCCAACTGCATGCTATATTCCAAATCATTTTTTTTTAATGTCTGTTTTTATTTTTGTTTTCCAGTGCTGTATAATGCTATTGTAATTGTAATCATGTCTCCAAAAAATGTTTTAGAGAATTTGTTAATTTGTTTAATGAAATCCTGCTATTAGTGACCAATACCAAAAGCAGAAAACGTTTTTCCAACTGCATGCTATATTCCAAATAATTTTTTTTTAATGTCTGTTTTTGTTTTTGTTTTCCAGTGCTGTATAATGCTATTGTAATTGTAACCATGTCTCCAAAAAGTAATTGTTTTAGAGACGAGCTTGGCTTCATCAATCCAAACAATCAATCAATCAACCTACTTGGTCAGTAATAACTATACATACATATCTAAATATAGTTTAGTGCAAAAACTTGATACGCTCCTAGTTGGATGGATGCATGCATTTTAAACTAAAACAGCATCATATCAGTGCTGCAACTAACGATTATTTAAATCATCGATTAATCTGACGATCATTTTTATGATGATTCGGATATACAAAAAAAACACATTGATTTCCTCTTTATTAAAAAAAAACGTGCACAAAACAGAATATTCAGCAATATTAAACGTGAAAAAAATCCGTGTTTGTCAAATAACATAAAATACATATAAATGTATGCTATACACCTGCAAATATATACCTTAAAGTGCAAGTGTTGTAGCGTTATTCAAGGGAAATTAGTTTTCGGAACAAAAAATAAATGCAAATCTGAAAACCCAGTAACATGATTTGCAATATTAACAAGCAAAAAGTAACCACTATCACCTTTCCACACTCTTACTCACTCTTCCTTCTGAACATGTTAATGAGGATCATGTTGAGGATGCTCTCAGTGCATGATGTCTCTAATCATGAAGCTTGTCATTGATTTCTGTTTTCTAATGAGATAAGAAAGTAGAGTATCTGTATGTATTATGGCACTATTTCCAAGGAACAGACATTGTCAGAATAGTAAAGCTTGATGATTAATCTTAAACTTATTAACACATTTGTGTGCAAGTTGAGCTTTTTTTTATAAAGCACAATTAAACACTGCTTAAGATTCTAAGTGTGATTAGGTTGGGTCCTTAAAGGCCTCTGCTTCAGCTCACTTCCTTGAGGCACTTGTTTATGTTAATATTGTATTGTTCAGCTTATTTGTGTGTGTGTGTGTGTGTGTGTTTGGCTCAAATAATTTGTTTCCCATTTCATTTATTAACAGTTAATACTGTCCTTTTGTGCTACCAGAGATATAATGTAGTCGCTTACCCTGCTACTGATCTCCCGTCATCCTCGTCAGTGAATTCAACATGTTTTCGTTTGGAGTTCTGCCTCACCTTAGTGGTGCTCCTGTGCCATATAACTTTTGCAAAGCTTGCAATTGACACACATTGTTTTGTGAAGATGCTTCTGCACTTTGTCAGACTCTGGCCGAAATGTTTTCTCCGTCATGTTTCATGAGTTGAATTTACCGTAGCCTTTGAAAATAACGCCTGAGTTCGCACTCCACCTCGCTCTGTTATGCTTACTGATTTGTGCTGCGTGTGATGTCACTAACTTCGCGACGTGCTGAGTGACACATAAATCGCGCGACAACACACCTATTTTAATTATTATTTGTTCCCGACGCTTTTAATCATCGATATTATCGATTCATTGTTGCAGCTCTACATGATATAAATCTCCTCTTTTGCTCAGCCTGTAGTGCCAAAAACTACTGTCGTTTTTGTCTACACTAAAAATAAGCGTCGCCTCTTACACAGGAAACTAGCGTCTTGTTTATCACAGAAAACTAGCCACGTCATTTACACTGCCCCCTCGCTTCTTAGTCTCTGCCAAACACACCCTCCATGTTTGAAAGGTAATGTTTTAATTCTTCTGTGTGATTTTGTCTGAAAAATATGGGAATGCTGATTTCAAAATGGCCCAAGTTCCATATTATATGTCTCCTAATGTCTCACAGAAGATAAACACACGGTTTGAGTCCCTCTCTATTAATATTAGCCCTCGTCGTTGTACTACTGCGAATCCTAACTGAGGCCTCCTCTTCTCTTTGGAGCAATGCAATTTTCAGGGAGTAACGCTTACTCGTGTTTCACTATGTGGAACAAATCTGCCTGTAATGAATCTCCCAGGACACTGGTGCCTCCACAAACAAGTCTGCTTTTTGGGCTGTTGTGAACTATCTCAATTGTATCTATTTGTATGATCCAAAATCACAACTGCAGATTTTCTTTAAATTATACTAGCATTATTTGCATGTGTGAGTTATTACTTGCTCTCTTTGACCACAGCCTAATTAGCAAAGGTGTTATACTAACAAACTACATAATGTCCTGTGGAAAGGCTAAACAAGTTGGGAGGATCGGATTAGCAGCAAGTCTGCGGCTAGTACACAGAGTAAAGTCATAGGGCCATGGCTCGCAAGCTATTACACTGCTGTAAGCACAACTGCCTAATGTTATTCTTAGCCTTAGAACTGCACGTCTGCGTGAAAGCCCCTTAAAGCAGCTAATTGAGGGGACTGCTCATGGCTCATGTCACTCATCAACAGCTTCTCAACGGCATATCTGTGCCTGTTTTCTGTACTTGTGTGTGTCAAGTGGATACTTGGGCTGCAACTATAAGTTAACGTCAACAAAAATCGATAACAGAAATAGTCGACTATGGATTATATTGAGTGAGGTATCGCTACATGAATACTGTATTATCGGAAATGAGTTACTGTATGATAATCTCTGCTGAGAGTTGCTCATGTGCAGTAGAATCTGTCTCGAGCGGTAACATAAACACACAGAAATGGTGGCGTCTACATCATGTACACGTACCAAAACAGCAAAAGATTTGGACCATTTTAGCCTGGATATGTTGAATCAAAAGACTACTTGCAAAATTTGTAAAGCAGACTTTGCTTATGATGGCGGTAGATCGTGACTCACAAATATTTAAAGAGCATGTTTGACAGTTGAAATAAACAGAGTCTGACTTACCTCAGTAAGATTTAAGTACCATTCAAGCCAATACGGTTTTTATAACATGAATTGTACATTTTATACGCGTATATTTCGCTTTAAAAGAGAACTAAAGCGTTACGCCAGACTGCGCCTGACACATTTACAGAACAAGTGGCAGTTGTTAAAAACGTTAAAATTGACAAACGTCAGTTGTTAAAATCGTTTAATTTCAAACCGTTGAGAATCGTTAAGTAGCTTTGGAATTGACCACTGAATGTACTTCACAAAATGCACAAAAAATGTGTTTTATTCACATTTGTGCTGCTAATAATGAGCAATGTTTACCTGATTTCCATTTATCATTTATTTGCCTGTCCCTAAAAATAAACATAGGTTTGTTTGTGGATTTATCCCTACTGACCGAGCACTGTGCCAAATCTGTTTTAGATGGGACATTTTTCTATATTTTCTGTCGGAATCGCAGTAGTACATTCAATAAAAGATTACATTCTTTTTACCCATTTTCCTTGTGTTATCAGTTTCTACATAATTGATGCAACTTAATGCAAAATTTTTGAAAACAATTGATATGTGATCATTTGGCTAATCGTTTCAATAGTTGGTGGCTACTTGAGTATTTAATAAGTTGTTGGTTGCAGCTTTAGTGAATGCACAAAATACTGGCAGCTATGCTAATTTAACAAATGTGGAGGTAGGCATGGGCAATATGTAAAAATTATATTACTCCTGACGTTTAACTGTCCTTTGTTTTTGTTTTTTTTATAAATATCCCCTTGCTGTTCCCTTATGTTATGCATAAAACATATATAAATGAAAGCGTTAATAAAAGAAACTGTGGAAGCCCTATAGATGATGATTCAGAATTGGAGTTTTAGTTCACTTTCACTAGTCCAAATGATCTAACAATATTACCGTATTTTCATAACCATAAGGCAGACATAAAAGTCTGAGATTTTCTTCAAACAGCGTGCACTGCGCCTGTGTCGCATCCAGAGCAGCGGACGTAGACCAGCTTGGTGGCCTTAGGGTTGGGCGCCTGTCCTCCAGGACTGGGAGGTTACAGGTTCAAGCCCCGGCCAAGTCAAGACGTACAACATTTTTGAGTAAAATCAGATGTTTTTGTGAGATTGTTTACATTTCCAATGTGATCTGGGACACGAAACGTCATACGCAATGCATTGTTGGCATAAGTAATCTGGATGCTAAAGCTGTAGCGTATCTAGCAATTTGAAAGTGATTGTTATCGTCTTGGTGCTTTTGTTTCCTAAAACGGTGTCATTTTTCCACCCGGATCAGGACTATGGTGACACTTAAACTTCCAGAGGATTATAATAAAAAGAAAGGGCTAACGTGTCTACCAGTACTGTTCTTCTAACTTTTGGAAAGTGACTCTGAATGTGAAGAAAGTGAACCTTTTAATGGAGATTTAGCGAAGCTGTTCTGGTCAGAAACAGAGGGCAAGATTTTAGTGGTTTTGTTTGATATGGATTTCTGGTTAAAAAGCTCTTTTTTTAACATTTTGTTTTATCCCTGTGTTTTACTTTGTGATCAATACTTAAGCTAAAATAACTGTTTTGCTTTTGTTGTATTTTTAAATATGCACACTTGTACGCTTGTCTCTCTTGTTGTGACGCGGCTGCAGCGGGCAGCCGTGACCTGTCGTGCGAGCGTGTCCTGTGTAGTGATAAATACAGAAATAGAACCAGTTACGGAGACTGCGCTCTATGAACGTGAAACTATGATATTTTTTAGGGGCCTCGGCTAGTCTAAACACAGCATGTTATGCTATTAAAAGACTTAAAAATGAACATTCACCTGTTTTTATATACATCTGGAGGGGCGGCCATTTTTAGAATGCTGTCATATGAAGATAAGGTCACAAATACTCAGGCTTTAACTCATAACCTGTCAGTTTTGCTATTATTTGATCACTAGATATCCTGCTATTGTTTAGTGGAATTGAAAACCCAACTGCACTATTTTTCTTATCATATGTTTGCCCATTTCGTGGGGTTTCTAGTTTTTGGGTACCCATAGCAGCAAATGGCATACAATTATATCAGCTCCCTCTATGTGAGCCTCATGTTATGTAACATACATGCAAATCTTGACCTATGATTATTCTTAGAAAACTCGCGATTTTGGTAGTTCATCTATTTTTTTATTTTTATCTAATCTATGTTGTTTTTTTGTATTGAATGAGGGTTTTTTTAACCACTGGGAGGTGCTAAGTATCACACATTGTCAGTTTCAAAAAGCAGGCAACCAGTAATTCAATCTTTGTGAGCATTATCAAAAAGGCCGCACGAGATAGCTAAAAACAGTTGAATTTTGCTTTTTATATACATATTTTGAAAATATAAACAACAAATTGAGGCCCCATAACACATGTTATTCACAATAACCCATGTGTACGTCTGCTTTAAATCTCACTATTGTCATATCAATGATAAATCTATTCTGTTTTTACTGGACACCTGCAAAGTATATTGCATAAGATGCCTGTTTGTTATTTTTACTATTATTAAGCATTCTTGTTTGTTGTTTTGGCTGTTCTAAACTGTTCACATCATTGTTACTATCAGCTAATCACGTTGAGCTTCATTTATTCCCCCACCCTTGAGTGTGTTTTTTTTTTTGTAATTTAGGAGATTTAGTAAAAAGAAAGGGCTCAAGAAAGGGCTACGGTCACGGCCTTTAGAACAAGTTGTAATTTCTTTTCTAAAGGCTTGCTCCCCTTTTCTCTTGCAAGTTTCATATCCACAGATGTCTCCTCTCTTTATTTTGAATGTTTACTGCACCTTAAACTTATCAATTGCCCATGTTTTTTTCAACTGTGATACAGTTTGAAAAGGTCAAACACGTAGCAAGACAGTGGGCAATCTATTTTGATTGTTCTACCCTCTAATGCTCGAGTATCGATTTTAAAACATAAAATATAGAATGCATTTCTTTCTTTACTATTCCCTTGATCGACAAAGCGATCATGAAAGGTATTTAAACTTCGGTTGCCTGTCACTTATTGAAAGGGTGCTGCAATATTGTGTGATGATACAAGCTTGCTGTATGTTTTTTCAATAGTATACACTTTGCTCTTGTTTAGGAGCCAAGCATGACTCTCAATCAGCTGATCCAGACCTTGGACCAAGTGTTGACTCGAAAAAATCAACTGTCCTCATTGGGATGCAGCAGGTCAGCCATAATGTTGTTCAAACGCTTACACTAAGGTGCCTTAAACCCCATCCCCGAACTTTAATTTAAGTGCTATAATTGGCTAACACGCTATGAGCGAATCCTTTTATGCTATGGTGCCTTTCGTGTTGTGAAGCTGGAGGTAGGAGGTCACTGTGAAGGTTACTCCAAACACAACAGAGAAAAGTGCTTTTGATTTACCGTATTTTCCGCACTATACAGGGATCAGAATTTTCCGCGGATCCGCGGATTTCCGCTGTTTTTGAACCCCAAAGGCATTCCGACTTTTTTACTTTTTCTCTTGCGTAGCAAACAAATTCAAAATCCGACTGTCTCACTCTTTCCTTTATTGCTCTGGCGCACCCTGGCGGCCGTTAGAAAAATTGGCCGCATTGTTGCTCAATTTGTTGGGGGGCATGGGGGTCTCCGCCCTGCTTTATTCCTGGACCCTGGCTATTTCAGCTGAAAATGAAAATCTCCATTCTGATCCCTGACTATAGGTAGCCCCAAAGAATAGGCTTTTGTAATATTTTTTGGACTATAAAGCACATGGAATTAATACTACAGTAAGGGCTCGGGTTCCACAAAAAATAAAAAGTATCGTTGATTGATCAGTCGAAATATATCACTGATCACAATTACCCAACATCGGATTTTTTTTTGGTTTGAACAAATTTATTGACACTAATAACAGAAAACAACAGTGTGAGGTTTGAACAACCCCTCTTGACAATCTCAACAGCAATCAAGCACATTCACAATATTATATTCCAATATCACGTTTATGCAACACGAATCAAACCCGGGTCGCGGTGGGCAGCGTAACAAATACGTCACACTATTATCAGTTATACTACCAAAGCGTTGATGTTATTAATGTGCTAGGCCACGAGAATTTTGTCAGTCATTAAACCGAACCCTGGTGCAAAAAAGTTTGGGAACAATTGAAAAACAGTATTCTATCGCTGACTCGCAAAGCGTGCAAGATTCTGAACTGTTGTTTTGAACCGAATGAGGAAAAGTGCATTGTGGGACTTCATTTGATCATCCTGAAATATGTATATAAACGCATGGCCGCACATATTCAAAACGTTTATAACATCAGTGCTTAGTTTGAGCTGAGAAAAAGTTAAACAACATTTTATACCAATTTTAATCACTTAGTTTCCTCTAACATCCAGTACCACGACTTAAAATAGTGTGATAAAGAGAAGCCTAAATTAATGCCTTTTCATGTGTTGTCTACATCTGGAGTGGTCTAGCGTATAGTACCCAGTGCCCTATTTGCCATGATCTGGGGTCGATTACCTTTGCATCTAATGCTATGCAATTGTGAACCACCATCCATGTCCCTAGTGGCTTGGTGGTTTTGATTTGGTGCTTATTGTTGCTATTCAGTTTCATCCCTGTTTTATCCCCATTGTTGTGCAATTGTGGTCGGTGATAAAATGTATCGACTGATCAATCGTTGTACCACTATGGTAACTCATTTCCGATTTTTTTCGCACCAGATTATAAGGCGCAAGTCCAAATATTAGGCCAAATTGAGTTTTTTGCGTGCGCCATATGGACCAGCAAATACAGTGCTCATACATGAGTATTGTTTTTGCAGACATATCGGGTAAAGTCTTTAAGTCCACACGATTTTTGAACGCTTTAGGGATGGTGCTTGAAAGTAAAAAACTAGGAGGGGGTTACAGATGTCTATGTCTTGGATTAATCAGAAAATATGACATTTGTTTCTGTTCAGTTGAAAGGTTACAGATAAGGATTATGTGGAGAATAGGTTGGGGGAGTGAGAGGAAGACAGATATCTATCAGGTTGTTTTTTTTGTTTTGTTTTGTTTTTTTCGGCAAGAGCGATCCAGTTCAAGGGCGCCCGTAGGCAAGGCAGCTCTCGTTCTTTTCAATGCCAATGTTGCTGTTCAAGGTCATTTGAGCGAGTCCTGTGACATTAAAGAGGAACAGGAAAGGGGAACAGGGAGTAGGGGGGTGTAAAACCATAAACTGCAGACATGCACACCACACACGCACTTGTACACTGCACACTGAATTGAGCTTTTAAGTCTGTGAGCTTACTCAACTGTCAGGATCTACTACGTATTTGTTGATGCAAGAGCTCCGTGATAAATTAATTTGATTCGTTTGTGATTTTAAAAATCTGAAAATTTGCTAGACCGCGATATTGAGGTTATATATTTGGATAGTATTATAAGAATTAAAGGACATTGTGTATTATTTGGCGCTTCCCAGTGGTAAACGCTTGAGAGCTATTTAGGGTTAACTTGGATGATTTTGGGAGGCCGGTAACGAATTGGATTTCAGTTATTTGATATGACGAAAATTTGCCTGAGATGCAAGCAATTTTAGATATGAGCAGGATCCGGGAACGAGTTGATCTTGTATCACTGTAAAGCAAAATAACGGTCTTTTCTGACATTTTAAGGTTAAATTATCAGTTGTGCTCATTTGCATCAAATTAGAAATACTGGCATCAATTGCCACTGACGCGTAGGTTCGTGGATATCGTAGTCGAGAGTCACTGTGGAAAATGTAGTTTTTGGTCAAAGTCCTCTTTTGACCCGTTTATTTTTTGAGGCTCGGACAAAAAAATGATGTGGCGGGGGCCGTATTTTGTCCGCAGCCCATGAGGTTGACGCATGTGCCCTGTGTAGCATGCCTAGATCTACAGCTGGATTGAATTACAGCATCAGCAAAATATCTAACACTTTTTCTGTCCCAATCAAATATTCAGCGAATGAGAATACTCGTAATGAGGATCCCTATCTCTTTACTTGAATTGTTGGAGGTGTGAGACATGGAAAACACGTTTTAAAATTGCACCGCTGGATACCCTTGACTTACTGATAATTCAACTTTGTGATGCACTTCATTGCTATTGGTGGACCTGGATTAATGAGCACTTAAGTTACATTTTAGTCACAAATATTTGCACATAGTCAATACCTAGTTGCAATCATATACAAATTGATCACACTTTTTCATGTGTTTTAACTGTTAAGGTATACAAATGCAAAACATTTCTTTCAACAATTTAAATATGAACCCAGGAAGAGAAAAGGAGCACGTCTAGCTGATTCTGGGGAAAAAAAAGCTTCCACGTCAGCTTTTTGTGTGGATACTGAAAATGCAAATTTATTCAGTTATTTTCAAATAAGTAGTTTTTGGATTTTATGCTTTTTCACATAACCTTTATCAATTGTTGTCCTCTTATACGTCAACCATATTTGAAAATCGTTGTGTGAGGTCTTATACTTGCTTAGATGATCTTATTTCAATACAGATTGAGTCTTGCCCTAAACTTTTGTGTCTTGACGTTGCATGAGCATTTCTATAAGATAAGAATAATATCAACTGTAGCTAGTTATCTTGGTTAGCTTCATTGCACTCTTCTAAGTTTGAATCAATTCCTGAATTTGAGTAATGCTTACATGGTTATATTCTAGTTCTCAATGTGGCATGATACTTACTTTGCGGCACACTGTATTGTTCAGCCTGTTTGTAAGAGTGCATTTGTGTTGGCTTGGAGAACACATTCAAATATAGCACTGAAGTTTGAGTGACAATTTGCTGTCGATTTGCAAGGTCATTATGACCCACATGCCTATTTTAGGGAGTGATAGCTCAGGACTGCCTCAAGGGAGTTCCCTTAAAGTTTTGAAAAGGATGAAATGCAACATTTGAAAACGTGGAGCCCCCATCTCATGCTGATACCTGTGTAAACACAACTTGCACAATGCAGTTAATTTTAAATCTTCACTACTATTTTCATCACATTTAAATTATTGCTCAGAATATGCATGTCAAGCATTGCTTTGGAGAAAACAAACCTTTGGAAGTGATTATCCTATAAATGTATGTGTTATTCTGCTCCTACATACAAAACGAACAATAATGCACCTATTTATTATTTTAGCAAATATTGTCCTACATGTGTTTCTTAGGTCTGTTAAGTCTTAACATCACTGTGAAATAAAGAATGTGCATCTCTAGGACAATTCGATATTTTGAGATACTTTATTGCAGCAACTGTGCAGACTGTAGGACATTTATTTTTATACTCCTTAGACTGGAATGTTTCATTGAAAACGTGTGTTGCCCATAAGGCATTTGTTTTTCTTTTGAAAAAAAAAAAGTTAATGTTTTTAAAAACTACAAAGCTAAAAACGATCAAAGTTTAATAAAAAAAAAAGCATTTTACATAAATATGTCATGTTTATTCGAACTTTAGGTTAAATAATATAGCGAAAAAATACTCTTCTGAGGCATGTAATGGTTGACTTGACAGTTGCATGTTCCCTCTCAATCCACATTAAAAGTATTAGCAAGGCGATGCTGTAAGTGGTTAAAGGTGTTTATTTCGGTGTAAACCAACTACAGTTTTTCATTGCTAACATATTAGTTCATGTTCTCTATGCACAGTATTGTATTAATGCAGTTTTCAGCATCTGAAGAAGGGAAATAAAAGCCTCAATAACACGTCCCCTGTTGGCCAGACTCCAGGCCGTTCTTTGGTGGTTTAAATCTGTGTCTTATCGATGGCACTACAACATATAAATAAATTATTTACAAATCTATGCTTTGTTATTGCAGAAATTTTAATATATACAATTTATATTTGTTCTTAATGCATATTTTAATATTTTTATTCAAATGTCGAATCCTTGCTTCATGCGAATAAATCAATTGACATCAATTGTGTAACATCTCCTTAATGTCCCCATGCATTGTACTTGCTACTCAGACAGGATTTACTGGATAAGTGTCACTCACACCCATAACGCAATCCTTTTGACCATCAACCACTCAAAGCTGGATTTGGTGGAGGCAAGAAAACGACAGCTAACGTATTTGTTTGATAAAGATATTAAGAGAGATTTGACTGCAATCAATAAATACTGCCATTATTTGCATTTTTGCATCAATTTTTGTGGAGAAAGGTCGATATATTATTATTATTATTATGTTCGATCAAAATTTTATTATTATAGATATTTTACTTAATAATGACATTAAACACCACCCCCTTCTCCGGCAAAAAGTAAATTTCGTCCTCATGTTTTACCGTAGCTTAACCTTTGTCAGTTTCCTTAACTTCTGCCCTCCCCTCTTGTTTATTTGATATGAACATGCGCTTTTCAAAAATATTCGTAGGTCAAGAAATTAGCATTCATTTTACATAAGCCTCACCTCAAGGGAGCTGATATAATTTTTCGCCATCTTGCTGCTTCGAGTATGCAAAAAAACTCATAACGGCTAGGCAAAAAAGGATCGGTAAAGTGGTGTGTTTTGGGCACTCTCCATAGTTTGCATTCTTCTTTGTGCTTTTTAGCATTAGTTTTTCATTGATCTACACCACGGGTCCAGGGTGCACCCAACGGAGAGCTGAGGTGCCCGCGTACCTGTTCTGAAAATTGGTCACCAGTGCCTAGGTCATTGAGATTCTCTAGTAAAATGTTTTTTTTAATTGGTTTTTACTGAGTCTATTTAAATCGTACTTCCAATAATTATCCTGGTAATGACACAGTATCAACCTAGTGATACCATAAGTTGTTTTTTAGAAATGCATGCCAAAACTAGGCGCCTTTTGCGGTAATTTGTTACAAAAAGTAGCTCTCAGCTTGAAACGGTTGGATACCCCTGATCTGGACCATACATTTAGGGGTTCAACAATACACACTGTCCCTTTAACAAATATAAATAATTTAATATCTCTTATTTTCTCAATTTCCTGTGGCCCACGAGAACTAGTTCCTCTGCACACTAGTGTGCCACATCACATTTGTTGATAGAGTGTTTTGAGAATAAAACATAGTTGTTTATTATCAATTAAAATGTATTTTGTGTATCTCTAATGTTCTGTTGCTGACTGACATTCATCCTCGCTCATTCAAGTTATGGAATTATATTCTAAATTTTGCCGATTGGTGAATTATGCCACTTTAAATGGAAAAGTAGTACTGTAATTTGGTATTGAAGTAACACAAGGAACATATTCACAACATATTAATAATTAAAATTGATTCTTATCGATTCGTCATCCAACTGGTATTTTTCTCAAGTCAAACACTGCAAAGAATTTAACTGGCAAATAAGTCAGTACATGTTGACCTTTCTGTGTCAGTGTGTTTTTTCAAATAATAAAGTCAAGTCAAGTAAAGGGGTAAAACAAACATGTAACTATAAATCCTCAAAATAGTGTCTTGGATTTACACAATTGCACTACGTCACATCGCAATATCAGTTCGATTTTTGTTAATTGTGCAGCTTTAATTTAACGCCTAAAACATTATGGCAACTGGTTTGTTTAGGGTTCTATTGTATGGGGAGATATGGCCAATTGGCTTGAATCTTGACTGTCTGAAACGTTATTTGGTGGTGCATTTGTTGGATTTTTTTTTCTTTTATTCTCTATCTTTTTAAAAAAATAATAATTTAATGGTTGATCTTGGCTGCCAAACCTCTGTGGTGTGGGAAGCATTCATGGTTTTGTTTTGTTTTCTCTACCTTTTTATTTTTAATTGTTTTTTTCCCCTGAAAGGAAGGAAACAGCGGCAACTGAAGAGCGAAGTAGCAAGGGGTCTCTGTATACCCATGAAGTATATAGAGATTTTATGCAAAAACCATGCACTATTTACTCACATTTTTCATGTTTAAGCATTTGAAATTACATTTAAAGCCGCAGTGTTAAAATGTAGCAAAAAAGTAGAGGCTTATAGTCCGTATTTACAATAGTAGTCATACATGTCTAAACTGACCCTACAAATCGTTCACAGCAAAACGGTACCCTGAAAGTTGCAGCTGAAAGTGTTCAGCACCCCTCTTTCCCCTCCTGTGGACAGTAGGTTCTTCCAGCCTCCATCCTTTGTAACGTTGTTTTGTGTGTGTGTGTATGTATGTGTGTGTGACAGCTGCCTAATTGGGCATTCTCCCCTCGTCGAGAGCTCTCTCTCTCCCTCTCTCTCTCCTCCTGGGTTGGGGATGCTGACGGATGGCAGCGGATTACAGATGAGGACACAGTGACCTGCCTGACCTTGCTGCATAGCCGCGGGGGAGAACAAGGCGGATGGGGAGGGCAGTAAAGGCGAGGGAGGGGAGTTTTGGGTAGAGACAGACCGCAAGGGGTGGGGAAGACTGGGTGTGAAGACTGCAGAGGGAGGAACAAGCGGGGCAGGAGGGCGGGTTCTGTGCTCACAGGTGGGAAGAGGACTATTAGGTCAGCAGGGGACAAGGTCACGCAGAGGTGGGGATCTATGTGAGGACGTGAAGGGCAATATGCCAGGTGGCTGAGGTAGGTGGGCGATCAGATAAATGACAAGCGTAACATGACTGAATCTGCCTGGCCTCCCTCCCCTCAACTTCCTTTTGTCTATGTCAGTATGTCAAGGGCATGAGACCCCAGCACTGCGGCATCCCCTCCTTTTCTCCAACCCCAACCATTATTCTTACCCCTACTCTAATCTTCCTCTTACAAATAAAAATACCGTAAATTCTCCGTTATATCTGTCGCTGGCTCTGCTCCACTATTGTAAGCTGGCAATGTCCTCCAGACTGGGCAGACAGCAGCCAGTGATTTCCTGGGCTTTGATGATGACTCACTATATTCATTTTTGTCCGCTACCAAGCTCCCAGCATACCACACCATGACGCTGTATGTCAGAATGCTCTCCACTGTGGCTTTTTTGAAGGTCACAAGCAGCAGGTACCCATTGCCTCCCTGCTTGGCGCTCGGCATTAAGGGTTGGAATTGGGGGGTTTGGTCACCTAATGACTCCCAACACAGCAGTTGGGTCTAAAAAAAAACAGCGCCGATCGAAGGCGACGAGTCACGTCGATAGCTTCGCGTGACAAAATGATTTCCGGTAGATATCATGTTGATGGTTGATACTGGCTGAATAATAATGAAATGAAAAATAAAAATAAAATAAATCGCAATTGGCTCACGGGCCACAAGTTTAGGGGCTCTGCTTTATATAGCCTCAATTGATGATGAGTTGTGCTTGTTCTCCTAAGAGTCGAGTATGACTTTCTTGGATTTCATGGTGTTCATTATTAGTTTATATTTGGAATGTTAGGGTGAAGCTATGGCACTCCTGACCTGACTTTGCCTTTGTTGACATTTTATTTACGGGACACAATAATTATTGTTTCTTTTTAAGATATTCTTCAGGTTGTGTAACTTAAGAGCTTGTTTGAATAAAAAAGTCTGCTTTTGCTCTAAAAAGCTTGAGGACTACTGGTTCTTTTATCTCAATTAAGTTGCATTTCGGTGTCTGAGAAGTGCTATATACGTAGATTTGACAGAGTGCCTCATTGTGGCTCGCTTATCGTTTTTTTTTTTTTTTTGACAGTCCAAAAATGAATCTGAGATGTACACAAATATTAGTCCACATAAAAACACACATACCCAATGAACACAAATGTGACCTAAAATGCAGATAATACAGTACATGAATGACGACAGTTTGACATGCTTAGGGTTTGCTGTGTGACACGTCTGATAGGAAATCAGTAGCTCATGCCGTGTCCCGTTTTGACTGATTAAATTTAGAATTAATCTTCCTGTGTAGGTTCTTTTATACCCAGGGAATGCTCTCCAAAGTCAGATTTGTTGTCACATGTTGCCTATTGACCAGGGCTGCACCTAACAAATATTTTAATAGTCGACTATTCACCGATTATTGAAACGATTAACCCCTTGATGTTCCGAAGGACCATTGAGAAGCAAATACGTGTCCGTACGATGTCATGCCACTTATCATTAGAACGTTTAAACTCTTGGAATTCATGGTATGCATTTCAAAATGTACTCATCACAGAAACATCACGATCAGTCTGAAACAAGATACCCAAATTTATAAAGCCAGGATAGCTCACCAATAACGTCCCCTGGTAGTCAACCAATGAGATGATTCTCTGCAAACATCGAGTTGTTACATCCAGGATTCTCAAGTGAGTATCCGTGTAAAATATTTACATTGCAAGTAGTCATTATATTTGCTGTTGTCCAGGCTAACATCCTCCCAAACTTTAGAAATTTTGGTACGGGTATTGGTTGACGCCCATTCTGTATGTTCGTTACCGCTCGAGACCGAGACGCTTTTGTGCATAAGTGACTCTCAGCAGAGCTTAAAATCATGGCGACAGTAGTCAACAATTAATTCCATTCTTGACAATTTCTATTATTGTTTTTTGTCGACGTTGACTAATTATTGCAGCCCTAATATTCACGCGTGTTTCTAAGACTTCTTCCGGCACACTTGGGGGTTTTATTTTTGACCTGCTCTGGGTGAATGCGTACGTAACACCATTTACTGCAGGAGTCAAGCTGCGCAAGCTCTTTTAATCCCATGCCCCGGTGCACGTAGTCTTGATTAGTGGCAGCGGTTATCTGTGCAGGAGACGGCTCGCTCTGCTTTAGCATTTGCTCAGGTCTGGAGCATTGAGGTTGGGGGACAAGTCATGAGAAAGTTGAATGAAGGAGAGAGGTGGAGGGTGTAGGAGGGCACGTCGAATGGAGGGCGAAAACCTGATTAGTATTCTGAAGGAGCATGTCTGGCAGTAGCACAAATTGATTACTGCACTTTACCTGTATCAGCCCCCACTGCTAAAGAATACAGAATATGGGAGCCTGAGGTCCCTCGTGGTTAACATCCCACAACACCGTAAAATAGGAATAAAGCTTTTGGCTCAATGATTACTAATAGTAAGTTGTCTTTCACCGCTTAGTCTTTTATTACACGAAAATGATTGTCTGGTTGCAGTCGGGGGTTGGCCTTGATTCGACAGTCAGTGACTGTTAATGGAGAAAATACTCAATTCCTGATGTCCTTGATGTTTATGTGGACATCCAGGCGGCGGCGGTCATTGCTGTGAACCTCATCTTGACAAGTACTAATTTCAATTTTCAGAAAATCAATACTTGTTTTGCCTTTTATCAGAACTCACTTTATATGAAATTTGAACAAATGCACAGATAGGTTTGAGTGGCATGAATTTAAAACTATTAAATGTTCCCATTCCAATAAATACATATTAAAAAGTAATTGGATTTTGGATGACACATTCTGGCTTTTCGACCAATTGTGAACATTTCATTTGTACACTTGGTTGACCGTAAACAACTAATTTGGCTATCACAAACTGATAATCACAACGGAGGAGCGCTGGGAGAGCTTTTTTGGTGTCACGTCGCATTGCCTTGAAAATTTTGGCCAATGGGCTGAGCCTGGAGACCTATTTATGAATAAATGAAGACACCTACTCGTTCTAGTCCAAATTGTATCTGTTTTTAATTCAGGTTAGATTAATCGAATTGGGTTTGAAACACTAATAATTAAACCAAACTAATACATTAGGTTCCTCTTTAAGCATTTCATATTATATTTAGTTCTGGAGTATCACCTTTGTACTTTTGTAATATTTCTGTTGTACGATTTTTGTAATATTTCTTTAATATGACTTTTATGGTAGTTTTGTAATAGTATTTTATTTTTTTTTAAGAATTTTCCGTTGTAGGATTTATTAAGTATTTCTGTCATAGCATTTTCTTTTGGTATTTCTTTAGTATTTCTGAAGAATTACTGTTGTTGCATTTTTGGAGTATTTCTGTGGTCGTAATTCTTTTAGTTTTCTTTTTTTTTTGAAGGAAAGTAAAATACATTTGGTCTCTGTTTAGGCACTAAATTAGCTATTTGTGTTTGTAGTATTTATTTTGTATTTTTGTGGTAGTATTTTATAATAGACACAAACAGGGACGATGGAGACAAAGCTGGCAACAAAAGACTACTTCTAAAGTAGTCCTTTATTTGTCATAAATATTGTAATTATATTTTTACCCTTTTTATTCGGCGGGCCGAATTAAAAAGCATGGTGGGCGGACCTACCTTGTAATATAAACAATAGATATTTTCAACTAAATCACAAAGAGGATGCAATGGTTCATGACCTCAGATACACTGAGGTTGCAATTATCGTATCTTGTGAGATATTTCATTAAAGAATCAAATTTCCGCCTCCCAAAAATAATGTCTTGGGCAATAAGGCATGCATTCTGAGTCTGGTTTTTATCCTGTCAGTTCTTTACTAACTTGTTATGTGTAAATGTCAAAATCCACTGCCTTTTAACACTAGATGAACAAGATTCCACAATATGTCTTGCACCAAAAAAAAATCAAAAATCTTCTAGCGATATATATTAAGATGTCTCCTCTTTGTGAAGTGTACTAGCCAAATTGGTCCTTATCCAACACCCGAGGCTACAAATACAATAGCCTGACTTTGACTTGCTTACATATTGTCGCCAAACCTGTTATATCTCCTTGCTGCAAACTCGTCATTTGGTATTTTCTTGTGAAAAAAAGTGGTTTCTTAGAGGTAAAGTGAACCAAAAGGATTCCACAGCGACATGACGTCCCCTGTGTGTCTGAACAAGAATTATGATATTTCTGTCCAAAACACAAATGGGAAATGATTCCATATCCTGACCCTTAGACATTGATTCTGGCTTTTGCCCACCCTTGTCTTAATTAAAACGTAATAATTCCACATTTCATCTAAGTCATTTTCATTTTTGTTATTGTTTTATTGTGGTCAAAACGACAACATTTTATTGAATGTCTATGTCTTTGGAAATCGCTAGTCTTTTCCGAACTACATACCACCCCCAACAAGTATTTTGTGAATTTTTTTAATATAAAAAGGGCACTGGACTTCAAGGTGCATGAAATTGAACATATACTGTAAGAACGAGGGTTGCATTTCAACACTTGTCAGGAAAGATAAAAGATATTTTGCAAAAGATAAACAATATGATATCAGGTTTCACCACTAAAATGATTCAATTGCTTACAGTATGCGAAATTATCTCACTAAAATTATGCATTTCTGATTTTCTTCGCTGAATATTTTTGGTTTTAGATGCGCCTCATCGTCCGTAAAATATGGTAGTTAGCTGACCTAATTATTACTGCCACGCTTATTCCTTTTCCAAGCTACTAAGTATCATTACATTCGTTATTAACTATTTTTAATAATTCAGAATGCTTTTCTGTGTCAGAAATATAGGGCATTCTTCCCTTGTTTTGAAAAGCTACTGCTGATGGGAGTACTGGGTCAGCCACCGGGATCAGACGCAGCACTAATCTGATTGAAGTCTCCTGTTCATTGGCTTGCTTTCAGCTTTTCTATGCCAGCTGGACCGATGCTGCTCGAGATTTTATTGTTAAAGGTTACTCCTAATTGTTCCATACTTGATTGGGTTAAATGTATCCAATTGAACTAATTAACATTATTTTAGTCATGCGCACTGTACTAATTTTGTTGTGAACATAAAGATGAAAATACAGGATTCTCATGTTCAACGTCAGTAGGAGTTTTCTAAAACTGTGACTCTTAACTGGTGTTACTTTTGGATACTTTTTTACAAGCCTAGACCCAAATCAAGTAAAAAACACTTTTTCAAATGTATGGATTGAAAATCTGACATTGTTGGGTACATAAAAAAACTGTCTTTTTTCCTCTTATTTATTTTCTTCGTGTATTTTCTTTTTCCTTTATTGTTTTTTCTCCCCCCCTCTTTTTCCTTTATTTTTAGCTTCTTTTTTTGTTTGTTTTGTCTTTATTTTTCCTTACCCCCATTTTTTTTTTGTTTGTTTTTTTTTTCCTCTTCTTTTTTTCTTTGTTTTTTAAATTATTTCCTCATTTTCCTTTTTGTTTACTCTTTTTTTTCCCTTTTTCCCTTTTCCTTTATTTTTCTCTTACTTATTATTCCTTTCTTTCCTTTTTTCTAATTTTCCTTTTGTTCTTATGTTCTTACCTTTTTTTCTACTGGTGTCTTACTCCCCTTCATGTGAACGCGAACTCTGATTTTCCTATGCTGTGTCGCGATGGTAGTCCGTACAATATGTTTATTGAGAAATATAGATTAACATGATTAAAACAAAAAAGCGATCGCTGTCCATAATGAGTCTATTAAAACATATTCCTGCGAACGTCACCAACACTAGTCGACCCAATGTAGCTAAACGCTACAATATTTACGACGACGACTAGTTGTACATAAGTAGGCTTTATATAGCGTGGTATAGTAGTATACTATCATAGTAACCTTATTGTAAAGCATGTTTGTTGTACGTAGTTGTTCACTGAGAACTGTAAACAGTAAAAAAAATGCTTTAATTGAAACAACCCACAGAAAACATGTCCAGACCCACAACGTGAGAACCACTGTTTTAAAAGGCAAACTCATTGCACAAATGCGTCTGTCCTTTATCTTTTTCTGTCTTTTCGTTGCATCACCTACTCCTTCAGTGCATCCCAAATTACTCATAGCAAAAGGGGGAGGAAAAAGCAATACTCATAAAGATGGACATCCTGCTGACTCATAGCAAAATGCCTCTCAAGGGCTGATGCCAAGGATATTATGAAAATGATTCATTAAAGGCCAAGGATTTGTGCTGGTTTTACCTTGCTTTCAGGGCAGCCTGGCAGCGGGACATTTGATCTCAATTGCAAAGTGGCCCCTTTCCCTCAGACATCAAAATGCCTAAAATTTGGCACGCCGGCTACGTAGCGAGTAGGGCTGCAACTAACGACTATTTTAATGGTCGACTAGTCATCGACTATTAAACTGATTAGTAGAAAAATTGGATCATTATGAATTATTTTCCTGAATTTAGCAGGAAGTTGATTTCGTTGTGTGGCAAATTATGATAAACACAGCTAAAACTGTTACAATGAAAAATGCACATTTCATTGAACATAATCCGGATTCGCAGAAAAATGTAATACAAATCTAAAACTAATAGACACAGTGCTTTGTCAGTGGAGACACAAAACTGCATGTATTTGAAAGGCACTGACAGGCATAGCGCTCAAGTTTTCTTACAGCAAAATTTATGTATTTAAAGAGTACAAGGCATGTCAATAAAGCCGTATTTGCTTGAATGTTACTTAAGTCATTCTAGACCAGTCTATTAGAACTGTTGTAAATCTTTTTGCTTATTGATCCTGACAGTCTTTTATCTTTTTCTATTTAAAATCTTTATCACATGTTTACGCTGGAGTGCCATATCTAATCTAATTACATCCAATGTTGATATATAAAGACAATTTAATTAAGACGGGTTCATTCAACTGTCCGACTCTCTTCAAATGTTGGTGAATCACCAAGCTACTGCCATGAAACGCAATTCGGACTCTGGTTAGTTCAACTGCCCGACTGTTCTCTTAAGATGTTGGTGCATCACAGAGCTACTGTCGGTAGCTAAGTTTGCCGGTTTGCAAAATTTGCAAGTCGTCTTTTTATTGGCCTTATCTCGGCTAAAATGCTCCCAAACTTTAGCAGTTTTGATACGCGTATGTGATGTTGATGTCACCGTTTCTGTATTTTACCGCTCGAGACAGACTCTATAGCGCATGAGTGACTCAGCAGAGATTATATACATGTAGAGATGCCTCACTCTGTTGGAAAAAAACGTATCTGGTGACGATAGTCGAAAGTGAATTCCCTTGTCTATTATCAATTTTTGTCGACCAACGTTGCAGCCCTAGTAGCAAAGCTGTTCTTATTTCCAATGCCAATGTCTACAAATGGAAGGTGTGTGATGGTTCAAAAGGGAAATGAGCGCCATTTTGGAAAGACAATGTAAGCAAATGATAACCTTACAGCCCAATGGGAATAAATCGGTTAGAGAGTCATGTCAGCCATGGCTCATTAAGAAGGAATGTGTGTGTATTTAATTATTGCGCTCATTTTCAGCCACTCAGGAAATGGCCTTTGGGCGGGTCTTAGAAATGGCACACAAATATTTACAATAGCAGCTTGTCTAAGCATACCAGTCGCAGAAGCTTGGTGGTGTAGCCAATCACTCTTGTCTGCATCATTTTATGATGACTCATCTGTTTGCATCGCTTGCCAAATGTTTTATCATAATTTTTCTTAGTGCTTATACTATCAATGGGTTGGTGTATGTGAGGTGCAGTTATTGGACAGTGTAGGTTGCTTGTCAATACTACGGAGTCAATCAATTGTCATTTTGACTTTGGAATTGGGCAGAGAGATATAATTGGGCAATCTGGAAAATTGCAATTTTAATTGATCATAACCCAAAAAAACACACCCAACGCCTTTTTTAAAGTGATATTGATTATACATCCTGTGGAAAATGTACTCACAAAGATGGCTTATTTTAAATCTGTATTATGCTAACATAACCCTCATAGCTCATGCTTAAAATAGCTATAGATGGGTTTTGCCTATCACTTGCCCAAATCCTTCAAATTACTGGTTAGTTATGATTGTTTAATAATGAACAGGTTAATAATTTGAATTAAACTCCTTAAATTACCCAACTTTATTCTGTGATTCGCTGAAATTTGAATTTGATTTTCAAAGTAATAAAATAATTTCATAAGATTGATTTATTGTCCCGCCCTACTGTACATTCAATTTCTGCGTTTAACTCATGGAACTTGACTTCCACTGCTGCTTATATTTTGCTGAAATTACTGATTTGAACAACCAATAATTTATAAAGGAAATACATGACTATGTTTTTGTTTTATTTCAGAATTATTTCTTATTTGGTTTTTTTTTCTGAAGTTGCACCCAAAAATAGTCTTTTGTCATACATTTTTAATACATAAAGCATACCTTTTTTGAAAGACAATCTGTTTTCTCCATTCTCCATCATTCGTTTCCGGCACTGTGAGTAACAGAAGTTTGATAATGAGATAAGCTCTAATACCTTTTTGTGTGATATCTGTACCATATCGATTTATCAATCATTGCACAAATACCATGGTATACCATAAAATCTTGCGTAGTTTTATTCAATCTTATCCAGTGTATTCTACGATCTATAACTTTCAAATTCTAGGGTAATTTGGGGTTTTAAGATCCGCTTTAAAATCCGGAAAATACAGTAATTTCAGAAGTCTATTTTCATATCATTTTTCCTTTTCATATTGATTTAGTTTTCCAGCTTCTGTTTTTCCCTTTCATTTTTATCTGAAATTCTATTTCTATGTCTATTTTGATTTTGTATTTATTCGTGTGTTTGATCGATCCTCGTCACCCCTTTTTTTGAAGTTTATCCATTTTCAGCCCTCCACAGCTGTCTAGGTATTCTTGTGTTTACCTGTCTCAAGGTGAACCAGAGCTTTTAATTCAAGTTCCCTGCAGTGTGCACTCACTCTTGGAAGAAGTGCGTTTGGTCAAGCAGCTTATGTTTTGCCTTATTTAATCACGCCACGCCATATTGAATTTGCAAACAGCGGTCACACTGCATGTGTAAGCGGGCAACAGGGATGGGCTGCAGATTACATGATATATTGGTGTTCAGGCATCGCCTCTCCTTTTAAAATTCCTTTAACCTTGACTCTACTAAACAACAGAGAGAACACATCTGCCAGGCTGGTGTCAGACATTAGTACACACTGCTCAGGCAGCATTGTCACTTTTTATTAACGCCGAGAGCTTTTCTATGGACACCAGCTGTTGGTTGAAGTGCCAACGCCTTAGTTACATAAATGACCTTGACTTTAAAGACTTTGCCTCGGCTCCCCTCCCATCTTGTTCTTTTGTTTGGTCTCATACATTTTAAAGGGATTACTGTTCATAACGATGAAGGTCATTTAGGAAGAAAAATTTAGATAAATCCACTGCGTAGGCAAGTATGTTTATGTGGAGGTCACAAGGAGGGGTAGCGAAGGTTGTGTTAAGTCTTCCTGGGTCGTATTTTCATCTGGGTGTATTGTGTTTTTAGGCAGATGAGAGAGTTCTATGACTAAGGCTGCAACGATTATTTGACATTGTCGACAAAAATCGATAACAAACTGTTGACAATGAATTTCTCGTTTTCCCAACTGAGAGGCATCTCTACATGAATGCAATCTCTTCTAAGAGTCACTAATGCGCAATAGCGTCTCTCTCAAGCAGTAACATAAACATACAGAAATGGCGGTGTCAACATCAACTATGAATACCAAAACTGCTAAAATTTTGGCGCATTTTAGCCTGGATATGGCAATTAAAAATACTACTTGCAAAGTTTGCAAAGCAGATTTTGTGTATCATGGCCATAGACAAAATCAAATCGGACAGTTAAACGAAACGGAGTCTGGTTCGCCTCGGGGAGATTCAAGTAATATTCAAGTCGATACAGTTTTGTTGACATGCATCGTACATTTCATATGCATATATTTCACTATGAAAGAGAGCTTGAACGTAATGCCAGACAAACATATTTGAAATTGAATGGATGCAGTCCAAAGAACCGACCTCAGTTGTTAAAGCCATTAGATTTCAAACTGTCGAGAATTGTTAAGTACTTGTACCGACGTTGCGGTTGACCACTGAATATACTTCACAAAATGGACATCCTATTTGTTTTATTTACTGTTCTACTACTGCTACTGAGCCTTTTCTTGTTTTACAGGGATAAAAAGTTTCCTTTTTTTAATTCATGATTTATTTGCTTGTCTCTAAAAAGTTTAGGGGTGACTGACCGAGCACAGTGCCTTATTGGTTTTACCTAGTGCATGCTTATTTAATATTTGTACTAATCTTGAGTATGTTCAATAAAAGAACAATATTTTTCTCTATACACATTTTTCTTGTGTTTATTATCATTTGCCACATAAATGAATACATGTTATGCTAATTTTAATGACAAACAAATAATTAACAGTTTATTTGACCTGTCCTTTTAATAGTCTGATTAGTCGACTATTGAAATAGTCATTAGTTGCAGGCCTAATGGAAAGCAAACTTAATGAAGAGGCATCCAAGTTGGCAATGCTTTGATCCCTCCCCATCACTGTGCCTGTCCGATCGCATTTATGTGTTGGGCAGGACGAGTAAAAATCACTTAAGAATTGTGCTTTCGCTGTCATTGGCTGACATTGTCAAGGATAATGGATAATCACCCCTAAACTGTAACACTGTCTGGGGGAGGGGATGAAGGTCAGGCGTTTTGGGCGGCACAAGAGATGACATTTTAACGGGTGTGGGAGGTCATTTTCAATGTACACACAAGGGAAGATAATGTAATACTAATATACTCATCAAAGGAAATAAGAGGGCAATATGCTTTCGGCACCAACTTTGGTAGTCTTATTTTCTTACATTCAAATAATGTGTTATTTAACTCTGAATTTTCTCGAGATACCTTGGGTTTTGTGACTCTAATGTCTCTTCAAAGAACCCAAGGGCTCTTTCCTATTTTTAAGCTACTGTGAACAACCTAGATACAGTAGCTAGTTCACTCTACCGGTTCTCATGTGTTTTTGCTTTTAATTATACATATATTTGTATGTGTGTTTTATTTATAGGCTAAACCTGCATTAGGTCAACCAAAGTTTGCAAGATCAGCAGTGTTTTAGCAATGAATCGTGTATCGTGATTTTCAAAGAACTGAGCACCCAAGTTGAAGATACAAACCTTTACAGGTTTGCTGTATGTATGGATCAAATGTTGGATCGCAGGGGCATTCTATTCAAATGGTGTTAAGCCCACTGGCGGGAAACTAGCCCTAATCCCAAAGTATCTAAGCAGCATGACCACAGACATCAGATGGCCCAGTATGACCAAGTTAGCTTTTGTTGTCATCAGATTTAGGTCAACAGCTCAGAGATGGCCTTTAGCAGTGATTGATGCTCGCAGCCAAGTCTTGTTTGTTTTAAATACATTTATTAAATGTTTTTCTTATTGATTATTTACGCACTACAAGGCGCACCCCCAAAAATAGTATTTTGTCATATATTTTTCATACATAAGGTGCAACGGACTGTAAGGCGCATAAAATAGAGACTACAGTAAGAGCTACTATTTTTAATTATGTAAAACCACTGGGCCTTCATTCACTTACAAATGCAACGATAAGTTATTTAAAATCACAAAATATTATTTGCAACAGGTGGTGAGAGCGCCTGCACTTTACTACTAGACCACCAGCAGTACAGAGGACATACGAAAAGGAATTAGAGGTTATTTCATGATCGAGTTATTTTTACTAAAGGTACCAGAAACACTGATCTGCATAGTGCATTCTGATAAACATTCGCTCCACTTCCTTACCTGTGCGACAAAAACCTCCTGCTTTAAAATGTATACGTAAGAAAAATAGCTTGTTTAGCATTTTGTTGACTGTTTCTGTCTTAGCAGTGTTACTGACGCACAGGTGAAGAAGTAGACTGATTAATCCATCACAATGCAAATCCATGTTTCTGGCACTGTGAGTACAAATACTGTAATAATGAGAGGAGTTATAACACCTTTTCATCTTTACTACAAGTGGTCTAATAGTAACGTGTCTGAACCCTCACAGCCATGACCCAGGATTAAATCCAGTTGCATACGATGTATTGTGATTTGGGTCAGTAATTAATGTCAATACGGTAGTTTGCTGTAATACCTCGCGAAGTAACTCACACCTACAAATACTGTATGCATTTCTAATTCTGCTGTAAAAAAGACACACTGCGTTATGAAGCACACTTTTAATTTTTGGGCCAATTCAGGGTTGTTTTATTTGCGTCTTAGTGTCCGGAAAAAACTACCTTCCCAGAGAAGCGGTATAAAAGTGCTAACCATAATGTCTCTTAGTGCTACTCAGACTTAATTGTTCCCCGATAAACCTAAATCCAAATACTAATCCCAGCTCATTTTCAAGGCGGAATTAAAAGGACAACCTTGTTAACCTTACTGTCATGACAACCTGCATTTTGGGTGCTGGTTTTCAACCCGATTAAAAGTTCACCACTTTGTTGTTTTGACCCTTGCTAGCAAAGTCTGTTATGTATTTAGACTCTCAAGCGCATGGGTTGCCATGACCTTTGGTCATGACCAAGGACTGCAGTCCGGTTGTGTGACCGACTATGTTGGTGCACTCAGCGGACACGTAAAGGTGAGAACAGCTGAAGTGAGCTGGAAAAGCTGTATTAATTAACCTTTATGGGAAGTGGCCGTGACTGTTGGATGGGTTCTGTATCCATAGAAACCCTGCCGACAGGTTTAGCGTGGAGGTCTCCAAGGGCTGTGCCAATGACACTGTCATAGTAACTGTCGAATTGTGCCTCGAGTGTCACTGGGACGATCTTTGTAACAGACGTGTTATGTGACCGATACGGCTGATCCTCCTTGAACCTTCAGGGAACACCATACTTATTTCACAAACAAAAACACACTCATACACAGCGTCCTTTCTAGACTATAAGGTGCACTTAAAATCCCCAAATTGTCCAGAAATTTGTAAGTGTGCCTCATAGATTGGAAAGCATACAGTATTTTAAGTTGTGTTTGAAGGTTTTACAGGATACTTTCATATTTAATCATTACTGGCCAAAATAGCGATACATTGTATGCAATAGGATTCAAACCCGGGTCACTTCTTCACCTATGTGTCAATAACCTCTATAGCTATTATTATGTATTTTCATTGCTGCAAAATTGTGTAGAATTACATTTCAACTACTTCCGCGCATTTCTCCTTTGCTTCGTTCCCTCTCTGCCGTGTCTTAAAGCCTTATGAGTAGGCTAAAATAGATGGATAAAGCATGTATTGCATTCATTATAAAAAAATAAACATACATCTAAAACTAATAACCCTTTCCTGCTTTTGTTTCTACAGCTATGGCTGGTGCTCAGATTTCCTTTGGAACTATTAAATTACACCTTTGTTTTCTTTAGAGAATGGTCAAAAGTCCAGTTGAACAAGACATAGAGCTAAAATACCACGGATAATTTACAAACCAAAAATGTTGTCACCAATCTTCATGAGTACATGGTCTGTATATGTTTGTGGCTGCTCGTCATCTTCCACGTTTTCTCCTTTGTTGCCACTATTTTCTTTTACACTTTTTATCTAGGTTTTCTAATGGTCAGTAAACCTCGCACGATTATGAGTCAGTAAGGAGAGATGCAATGTAATCTTGAATGGAAACACAAGTCATAATACCGCTTCTTCTTTTATTTTTTTTTAAGAGAAAAAACAGTGATTTTCTCCAGCTTTCGTTCTTTCCTTAAATACTGTACACCTTTAACTGGCAGACTTTAATATTTTGTCGAGGTGTGCGTAGGTTTCAGTTACTGTAGTAGATAGAGGTATTTGGACTATGTCTTTACCTTTAGAGTACTTTCGTTTGCACAATTTGGAACCTTATACACATTTATGCTTACATTTAAACATAATACTAGTGTGTGAGTGGGTGAACAGATACTTTTTTCTGGGGAATGAGGGCTGCACCATGAAATATGCTGGTAGTGTACATGAGGAGCAAGAGGTAGTGAGAATTGAGAGGGATAATCCACTGAAATGACAGAATGCATTAGAAATCATTCACAGCTCTCACAAGACCCTTTTTTGAATGAATTGGCTCTGGGGGGCTTATGTCTCAAGACCTGTTTTCAGGGTGTGGGTTTTAATATTCAATTTGGATCCAATCTAAGCTAATCTACATTTGTCGTTCTTTGGGTAGCAGTAGAGTCGCAGGCAGTGGGACAGCAAGTCTGAAATGTTGCTAAGTAACAACAGCGGTAGATAAGGTAGCGGAATTAAATTGATGTAGAGCTGTGCCACTTCCTGATTTTAATATTTTGTTTCCTTTGTCTCTTCCTTTCTTCTCTAGGTCCCCCATGTGAGATGCACAGATTTGCTTCTGACATCCAGCACCATGGAATGTGTAAAGAACTCCCTGACAAAACTCTATTGACTCCTTTGTTTGTCATACCAACATAGAGGACTGCTGTGTTTCAAGGCATAAGTACTGCCTGGATTACCTCGAACCATGGCTGGTGTTTAAACCCAGTGTTGACAGACTCCACCAGTGAGTGGTCACATTTCTTCTGGGCACTGTGATAGTGCATGGAACTGTCTACCTGATGATTTAGTTGACATTTGTTTCCCTGTCGCATTGCTGAACCATACAAGGGGATTCTAGTATTGAACATGACTCATGGGGAGGAGCCTGGCCCTGAGACACACAAGGATTCAGCTGTTTTAACTTATCTGGAAGGTTTACTGATGCATCCAGTGGTAGCCGGGCCTGGGGCCACAGCAAGCCGGAGGTCTGAGGCAGCCCACAGCAACCAAAATCAGGAAGAAAAGTTGGGTGGTTCGTTTCAGCTACCTGGTCATGGCCCTGCAGTTCCAAAGGCTGGAAACAATGGACCACCTATAGGTTCTTCCCAGCACTTGAAGAAGGCCCGTCTCCTACGCTCTGGTGCTTGGAACGATCCGGGAAATAACAGCTTGAGTTTGCCACCAGTAAAGCTTAACGGCCAAGCGGGAGGCTTGCAAAATGGGTCACAGGAGGATTCTCCCCATGGTGGGGAGAGTACACTTTTGGCTTCGCTGCTTCAGTCATTTAGCTCACGGCTTCAGAATGTGGCCATGTCTCAGCACCCAAACAAGCCAACTAGCGAGTGTTCCTCCCCTGCTGCTGTGCCGCCTGCGGACAAAGAGCCACTCCCGGTGTATAGTACGGCCTCAAACCGTTTAAAGGGCTTAATGAGAAAAAACAAACTTCAAAACCACAGCAACACCCCTTATAGCCGTCGAGGACACAGTCATGACAGACCGCCGGAATCCCCTCGGGCGGCGCACAGCGCTACGCCACCTTCCGTGACTACAGCTTCTGAATCTGTCTCTTGCGCTGACCGTTTGAAGGCCGTCGCCAACATGGTGAAAATACGTTCCAGTCCGGCCCCCTCGCCCAAGCCTAGCGTTGCCTGCAGTCAGCTAGCTTTACTTTTGTCTAGTGAAGCTCATCTGCAGCAATACTCTAGAGAGCATGCGCTCAAAGCCCAGCTTTCGGGAAGATCTGCTAGTGAAAGACTTGCCGCCATGGCACACCTGCAACATGGCGTTGATAAAAGGCCTCCAAGTGTCGGCGGGATTTCAGAGACTTTAAGCTCTTCAACACAAAACGGGACAGCGACAACAAACACGTCAACAACAACACTCCCTCAGTCAGCCCTATCGAATCCGCGGAGCCCTCCTTTACTGTGCGGGCACGTCCAAAGCCCCTCACCGAATCCCCCACACACTCTGAGCAACTTTCACAGCCGAGCATCAAAAGAAAAGAGAGGCCTTGACTCACGCCCAATTCGCCCCCCTCAAACATGCAGCAGTTTGCTGTTACTTCTGCTCAACAACCACAACAACCATAAGCAACTCGTGAAAAACGGACACCTGGAGGATAGCTGTAGTGTTTTACCGCCAAGCGGTTCTTCTTCCGTTACATCTGATAGCGAATGTTCCACCCATGAAAAAAGCCTGGCCAAGGACGGCAGTGATGCAGAGACTTCCTTCTCAAGCTGCTCCCCTATAGATCTCTCTATGAGAAACTGGCCCAAAAAACAAGAGTTGGACCCACAAGCGTCCACCCATTTTTCCTCATCAGCCTTGTGTTCTACTTTCAAACTGTCCACGGAAGTTCCCGCCAATGCAAAGACCCCCCCTTGTCATTCATCTGCCCCACACACTATTGTATTCTCGGCCTCCAATTCAATTTCTTCGTACTCCTCTTTATCTTCTTCTACCTCATCTTTGGACAAACTCACAGAATCTCTGTTGAAAAAGTGGAAGCCTGAGCCAAGGTTAGCAAACGTGGTGAGAAGCAAGGAGCATGAAATTAACCCAGACCTAAAATCCCAATCTAAGATAACACTAATGCAGCTTCTGCTTGAACGCAGAAATAATGAAATCATGAAAAAGCACATAGATGAGGATTTGCCACTTGATATAACCATGGCCACCATGTCTCAAAGTCAATCTAACCTTGTGTCCTGGGAGGAATCGAGAACGAGAAGCCCGATAGATAAACCTGTAGTCCCGGGTAAGCCGACATGCTCCCTGAGTCGAGACCCAGGAGGCGCATTGTCACCCCACTCACCCTCACCCCAGGTCCAGTCGAGCCCGTTGGATTTGTGCAAGTCAAAACCCTTCCCTGCTGAGAAGGCTTCTGAGGCTTCCTTCAGTGCCAGTAAACTGTTACAAAATCTGGCTCAGTCAGGAATTTCTTCATCCTCCCCACCAATCCCATCTGGCAAGGGATTGAGTCATGAGCTTGATAACAGCCGGCCCTTATCCTTATTGGAAAGACTCAACGCTCCGATTAGCAGGAGTACCACCGCGACCCCACTCTCTGATGCACCTTCAGGAAGTACCACTCCTTTAAATAGGAAAGAAACCTTTCCTCCAACTTCACAGATTGAAAATCTTTTGGAGAGGCGAACAGTGTTACAACTTCTCCTCGGGGCCGGCTCAACGACAACTTCAGTCAACTCCAAAGACAGGCCTGAAGGGAGCGGCAGGAAGAGTGCAGAGGTGGAAGGGGGGAGTTTTAACAGTATCCCCAGTATCTCAAACATCCCTAATAATGTCAAGGCGTCAAGAGTTGATGTAAAATTCAAAACAGAGGAGCTGCCTTCCTTTGCTACGTCTGAGGACATAATCAAACGAAAGAGGATGACCAGTTTTGAGAAACCTATCCCCCTATTGGATACGGACACAAACAATGAACATCAACCAGCAGAGGTTATCTCAAAATATGGTCTACTTAGCCAGTTGCTTAAACATCAGACTGCTACGTACTACTCAAGTTCAGGTTCGCAGCCCAGGCAAGTAAAAGAGGAAAAGAGAGTGTACCCTAGCCCTAGTCTGAAAAAGAGACGATTAATTTCTGATCAGATGGACAGTTCGGAGGACACCAAGTCTCAGATAGCATTTCAAAGAGGTGACACATACCTTTTTACCCCCCCTGGTCTTCCAATGGAACCTGATAAGCAGGAGCTCCTGAAAGAGGAATTTCCCATCAAGAACCCACCAAGAGAAACTTTGACCAGAGAGAGTCGGGGGTTCAATGTCCTAAAACAGCTGCTGCTTTCCGATAACTGTCTGAAAGAGTTATCTCAGCAGCAGCAGCGTAGTTCGGCCAGCCCTTCATCCATCTTGCAGCCCAACGGCAAAGCCAACGGCAACGTCCTCGCCCAAACTGGCCCCAACCAAGGCTTCCTCCATGTGCCCGGCTGGCACCCCCATAGTTCGCTCAACTCAACGCTCCCCGCTAAAGTCAGAACGCCGCCCGCCAACGACGGCCTCATCCGGACTCGCCACCCGTCGCAGTGGAAAGGCGCAACAGACTCTGACAATGCTATCAAACGGGAACCAGAGAGCCCCGTTCGATGGAACAGTCCGGAGAATGACAAGGGCTGCGACTCAAATCCGGAATCTCCCCGCTTGTCGCGCTCCAACCCGATCCTCTATTATATGTTGCAGAAAGGCAGCGTTCAGCTCAGGGGGGAGCTGGGGAACCAGACGCCTCAACCAGTTGTAAAAATTAAAGAGGAGCCCGTCAATGACATGCACGCATATGAACAAAGCTCTGAGCCACAATCGCCAAGCAACTGCAATGACAAGCACAGCCAGGATAAGCAGAGGCTGACTCAGTCATCTGAATAGAAGTTGATTTATCAATCGTCTCATGATGAGTCATTGAATTTTTTTGGGTGTATTTTTTTTTAACTGCTTGCCCAATTGGTTGACGGAGACAAATGAAAATGAAGGAAAAAAATAACAACGCTCATTAAGATTGCACTTTCTTTAGTCATTAACTACTACAAACAATTTGGCCAAATACTACTGAAACGACAACAAAAATTAAAAAAAATAACTCATTGATGATGCTCAGGCCCATGATAGTTTTATAGTTTTCTTCATTATCCATGACCTTCTGGGTTATGCTTTTTCCTTTCATCTAAAAAATAAAAGGTTTTAATTTGATTTGTTAATGCACAAGTGTCCAAACTACAATCAGGGGTCCATTTGCTGATTTTTGTGTGCTTGCTAATGACAGTTTGAAAAAGTAAAAAAGTGTTCTTGTATCCTTCAATTTTTTTCTGTATGTGGCACTCGGAGCAAAAAGTTTGGACACCTTTGCTTTTATATAACATATCACTTTGCAACATCTCCAATGTTTACTTGTGAGATCAACAACAATGAAACATCAATGGCCCAAAAATGGTAGCACTCAGATCAGATCAGTTTGAAATTCTCCATCTTGGCAGTTTAAACTGATTACCGTGAGTTCCAGACTACAAGCTGCTCCTTTTTGGCTAAATTTTTAACACCGTGGCTTTAACTACAGCGTGTTGTGTTTTTTGGTTTTTTTTTGGTGGCAACACAGAGGAAAACAGTGAGCTGCTCTTTTCCACAATTTATGCTCTCTAAATACAAAACACCACAGTGACATTTGGAAACCTGATGCGCTTTGAGACAAATGAGTCCTATGTTTTTGCCGACATTATTTATTTAATCCATAACAGTACTCAATTCAATATTTAGAATATACGATATTTTAACGTTTTCACCCACAGATCAAGTCCTCAGTCATACATCCACATTAAACAGCAGTGGAATTTATCCATCAAAAACGCTACACTGCTCCTTCCGTACATCGGCGTCAATTTCAGGTCGTTGAGGTTGTTGAGGTTGCCATTAATCATAGAGGAACGATAACAAGAGAAAGGAATTTGGTCTATTACCGCAGTAACCACCATTGACGAAAAAAGACACTTCTGTGTTGCAATCTGGCAATATTATCCACGTATGGTTGCCCTAGCGCTGTCATTTACAAACATAGGGCTCACATTTTACAGGACATGCGTACCGGGCTTAAAATATAAGAGATGGACGTGTTTTAGTTCATTTTTATGGCTGCTTAAGCTTACAGCTTAAATCTAGTGGGGTCTGTACAAAGACAAAATTGAGTTTCACCCTTCATTTTTAGTATGCAGCTTTTAATCAGGTGCGCTCTGTAGTCCGGAATTTACGGTATTCACACTGCATACAGTAGCCTTGATGAAGGTTAACTCAAGGTTCAAAGTGTATTGGAATCTGTCGATGATGGAAATTCTTTTTCTCCATGTAATTTAACAGTTTTGTTTTTTTACTTTCACTTTGGACGGCGCAAATTCAGGAAAGTGCGTAAGAGGAGGTTCTGGTTAGCACATCTGCCTCATGTACCCAAAAATCGCAGTTTAACACCCCAGTTGCACCAAGTTTGAATATGAAGCACATTGGCTTTTATTCCTAATATCTTTTCAAGGAGCATCCAGAGTTTGCACTATTGAAGCCAAATCCCCTTTTGTCCGTTACAGGACTATTTCAATGGCACGTGATTCAAAATGTCAGTATTGCTAGATGCCTTGCAGAAGTACTGGGCCCCCAAAAACCTTTTGACATCTCCATATTTCAGGCTTCAGACTTATAGATGGAAAATTCTAAATATATCTAAGAATAAATCACATGTGAGACAAACGTGAAAAGAACCCCATTTTTGCAATATTTTTGGTTGTGCTGATAAATACAAATTTGAAAAGTAGGCATGCAAAAATATTGACTCCCCCTTTGAACTTGTACGTTGTACAACTGCCCTTTTCTGCAATTACAGCCACAAGTCTTTTTGGGTATGTCTTGATAACTTTTGCACATCCTAAAACAGAAATATTTGCCCATTTTTCCCTACAAATCAGCTCAAGTTCCTTAAGATTTGATTTTGATCGCTTGTGCACAGCATTTTTTAGATCTTTCTACAGAATTGAAGTCTGGACTTTGGCTTGGCTGTTTTAACACCTTTATATTGTTAGTTTTAAACCATTCCATTGTAGATTTTGCGTCATGTTTAGGGTCGTTGTCCTTTCGGAAGGTGAACTTGCACCCAATTCTTAGATCCCATTCAGACTTTTCTGCCTGAATCATCCTGTATTTGGCTCCATCCATATTCCTATTAACTTTAGTCATCTTCCTAGTCCCTCTAAAGAAAATCAACCCCTGAGCATGATGTTGCCACCACCATGTTTGACAGTGGGGAAGGTGTTTTTTAGTGTTATTCGAATGGCAAATGTAATGCTTTGCATTTAACTCAAAATGTTATATTATTGTCTTATCTGACCAGGGGACCTTGTTCCACATAGCGTTTGTGTCTCTCATGTGGCTTCTTGCAGTGCCGAATGGGCCTTTTTATGGTATTTTTTTCCAGAAGGGGCTATCTTCTTGCCACTCTTCTATAAAAGACAGGTTAGTGCAGAGTAGTAGTTATAATTGTACGCACACACTGTTCCACCTCAGCTGTGTATGCAGGACATCCACTGTAATCATGTTTCTCTGATTAATTATCTCCTTTTTTAGGATGAAAGCTTAGAGTGACGGCCAGGTCTTGGTAGGTTTTGTAGTGGTTTTATGCTCCATTTTGATATCATTGCTTCTACAGTACTCCGCTAGATGTGTAAATGTTGCGAAATTAGTCATTTGGGTCAACATTGGATCATTCGGCTGAGCTGAGTCCACATGGGGACAATATTTTCTGCAACGCATACTTTTTAATTTTTTTCTAATATAGTGTCTCACAATATGTTGAATCTTACAAAATATTTTTCAGTTTGAGTCTGAAACCTGAAATTCGGCAATATGACAAAAACGTTCCCGGGGGGGATGGAGGCAATACTTTGCTAGGGCATTGTATTTGTTGATAAATTGACCTTAAGTGACAACCACCCCTTTACCCCCCACATTTCCTAATTGTCGTGGTTTCTCGGCCTTTTCGCGGTCGTCTCTTGATTCGTAAAAATAAATTGCATGATGAAGACATGACTTATTTCAAACGATTGCCTATGCTGTATTTGTTTGGTATCACTTGCCGCTTTCTCCACTTTCTAGCGTGGTCTTGATAATACATCTTCATGTCCTGTTTTGGTTCTTGATACAATTTCACAAGGGTTCGATGTATTCGTGTAAATAGTACTTTCAGTATGAAAGATGACTATTTTGTAATGTTTAAGCAAAGATATTACCCTAGTTTTTATTGCGCCGATATGTACATTTCAATAATATGCGTAAGGGTGTACATACAAAGGAAGACGTTATGCCCATTTTTTTTTCGGAAGTGGGGGGTTCGGATGGTTTGTTCTTTGCATGTGTCTGTGGTAAATGATAATCTATTCTGCGCTGTGTTGTGTTATAAAGTCTGACTCCTCACTGCTGCCTGTTGCATGCAGACGCATGGGAACTACCTGTGTATCCCCATTGTTGATAATGGGAAAATGTTAAGTCTTAAAAATAGGTCTCCCGTTTTTATTTTTGAATCACACTTGAGTTTTATCTTTTTTTTAAAAAGATGAGGTATTTAAAAAACAACAGACTTTTGAAAAAAATATGATGAGCGTGCGTTGATTTTTTTTTCTTTTTTTTTTTCTTTTCTGTTACTGGTTAACAAAGCTCCCGGGGAGGGCTTTTGTGGAGAATTGACGTACAATCACGGATTTGCATTGTGGATCTAAGAATTTGTCTTACAAACAAGTGTTTTTTGTTTAGTTTTTTTTTCCCCATGTGAAGACCTAAAACCTGTTTTTATGTTCATTTTTGGGGGGTGTTCATTTGCACTGATATCTCTGAAATAAAGTTGTAAAAATGCATGACCTGGTTGAATGGTTTCCATTTTGTTTTTACGTAGGTTTTCTGTGACCGCTTCATGACATTTTTAATTGGTACAGTAATCCCATTCTTTATCGCGGTTTCGCTATTTTGCGGGTTTTTCATTGTGTGTCGCGTTCTGCATTCTGATTAGCTAAACCAGGAATCGCTAAACTTTTTTTAAGCTGAGAGCTACGTTAAGAATTGATTAGCACGAAGGGCTACCAGATTGATATGCATTTCTAAAATGACAACTTATCCGGTTTTTACTATGTTGTTACCAAAGTCTAACGATTAAAAGTTGAGTTAAAATAGGCTCAGTCAACCAGTAAAACATCATGCCAGTTAGAAGTCAAATCAGATATATTAGAAATGACCCATCACTGGTGAGCTGATTTCAGTAACCTGTCCGCAGGCTACTTATGTGTTCTTGGGGGGCTACCACATTGGAGTCCCCCATTATAATACATAACAGGAGCAAAATGGAAGGTTTGACAGTACTTGATTGTATATTTACAACATACTCATGGTATTTCAACTTTTTCACCCACAAATTGAGTCCTCAGTTTATACATCCGAATTGGACAGCAGTGGAAGTTTTCAAAAATGCGACACTTATCATCGGTATCGATATCAGGTCGCTGAGGTTTCCTTTATTCCTTGAGGAACAGTTACAAGCAAATGCAATTAGGTGCATTACCACAGCAACCACCAATGACGACAAGAGAAAGACACGTCTGTGTTCCAATCTGGCACTATTCTACACAATATGGTTACCCTGGTGCTGTCATCTAGAAATATAGGGCTCACTTTTATGTGACTCTGTCCTCAGACACGTTTTCTGAACGCGCAGAGGCTGAGAGCTACTTTGTGTTATTGAGTAGTGTGAAGGGCTACCAGTTTGATGTGTATTTCTAAAGTAACAAATTATTTTATTACTATGTTGTGACTGTTATTACCCGGTTGTGTTTGAAGTAAGGTTGAAATGGGCTCCATCATTCATTAAAACATGCCTGTTAAAAATCAAATTGCCTAGAAAATCACAAAGGCTCGTGAGCTATTTTCAGAACCGGTCTGTAGGTTTCTCAGATGTTCTTAAGGGAGCTCCTAGGCTAAACAGTCTCACTTATTATTGTTGGGCAGTACAGTAGTCGGTGAAAAATTGTTTTAAAAAACTTTCATTACTTATATTGATTGAACAAATACTCAAGCCTGTAATAAATGATTTGTTCTTTGGTTTTAGTATATAATAAATTATTTAATTGTATAATAATTTAAAAAAAAAAGGTTTATACTTCATGGAACCTACGATAAACGAGGGATTACTACTGATTAACCGATTATGGTTGCTCAGTTGTGTTCTGAAAGCCAACACATCAACTGATTGGGATCCGCCACACTGTAAAATGTGCCACGTTCCCTTGAGCTGCGTAAAGCTATTGCACAAGTTATGTAACGGTTCACCTCCAGCTCTAAAATTGGCATTGCAAGTTGGCACCATTTTCACCACCCACGGATGAGACCAGGCTCATGGATGTTGCCTCACAAATGTATCGTGTTTTCTGGACTAAAAAAACAATCCCGGTCGGAAAATGATTGATCAATTCAGAAACAATGTTGGTCTGAATTGCAAAACTTGCCATGGGAATCTAACTCGAGTAGTGATAGTGAGAGGGCTAACACTTTAACACTAGACCACCAATGGAACAAATCGCATCAGACAAGGCATTAGAGCTTATCTCATATTACACTTTTTTTTTACTCACAGTGCTAGTAACACTGATTTGCATAGTACATTCTGATGTTTTTAACAGTCTTTCCATTTCTTCAGCAACAAATGTTAGAGAATTGAGTGTACCATTTTACCCTCTATTTCTCCCTGGTTGTCTCCTTTGTCTGTCTTTTTGTCTTTCCTTTTTTCTCTCCCTTTCTTTCTCACTCTTTTTTTTCTCCCCTTTTTTCATTCGCTATTTCTCTCTTTCTAGCTCTCATTCTTTCTTTTTTCTCTCTCATCTTCTCTATTCTCTCTCTTTCTCCCCCTCTTATTTCCTCCCTCTCTCCCTTCTTTTCTTTCTTTTTATCATTTGGAGCCAGGCCTGGAAATGGGGTCGCTGGAGAGCGCCTGGTGCCCAGACCTTCGCTCACGGGGTAGGGCCGGGCACAGCCCGAAAGGACTGTTCCCCCTCTTCCCATGGGCTCACCAACTGTGGGAGGGGCTAAGAGAGACGGGTAGCAGCCAAAGGAGGGGTCCTTGGCGCTCCGATCCTTGGCTACAGAGTGATTTAAAAGTATTTTTCTTACAGTAAAATTGTTGAATTAATGTAATTGTCCAGTTTATATACGCAATCTTAAGATTTTGTTTTAACAGGATTTTTTTTTTAAATTAAAAAAACATTTTTGAAACTTGTCCTTAGACTGATCTCGTCTTTCCCATTTCGCCTCTAATCTTAATCGCCATGGCTACTTGTAGCAGACAACAACGTCATCAAAGGTTGCTAATAATGTTGTTTTCAGAAAAGAGAGGAAAGTATACATCGAATATAGAAAGACAATGGGAACTGATACCCTCCTGACTCGTGAGGGAAATTAAACAACATTGTTACAGTTTCTCTTAGAATAAAACTAAAACAGAAGTAGCCTGCGAAACATGCATTGGTACATATAATAATAATAATAATAATTTCCTTTGTATTGTCATTCTTTGTAACAATTTACACAGAACGAAATGTTGATACACCTGACCCGTTGTAGCGAGCCGATGCAGCCGCAGCCAACAGAGGGCGCCGCCATTTTTACCAATGTTATAAGTCTTAGGTATGACTCGGCCGAGGCGCGAACCAGCGACCTCCCAGTCTCAAAGCGGGCGCCCTACCATCTAGGCTACTAAGCAGTGTTCACTTTACCTGTGAAAAGTGATGGGTCCCGGGGACTCGCATGCTCAAAAATCTATGGGTCCCAACAGAGATGTATGGGTCCCCAAAATGTAGTGTTATCGAGGTTGAAATCGCAAATCGGCGACAAATATATGATATAAATCTATATATTCATTCAGTTTTAATCATCAATTTATTGTTGGTAATATACTGATTAAAGGGATAACCACAAACCTGTCTTTTTTTATTTTCTTTTATACTTCCTTTTTTCTTAACTTATTTATACAACATAATTCGTAATCTCAATCATCAAAGCAAGTGAGCCGTTTGAGCGCCGGCGTTTTTTTAATGAGTTGAGCCAAAAAAGCCGGTTCTCTAAAAAAAGACTGACTTCTTTTCACTACACAACGAGATCTCGTTGGCCGAGATAGGCGTGCAGACAAAAACTCGAACAGCGAGACCAAAACAACGATGGCGGATCTGCCTGACGAAAGGTTTGGAGTGCAGTAAATCTTTGTTAAAAAAAGTAATTGGGTATTAATGACAATTTTGTGGCAAAAAAGGTTGCTTCCCGGGGACGCATGTTGATTTGAGATGATGCGTCCCCAGCAAAAATGATGCGTGTAGGACGCAGGGACGCGGGCAAACGAGAACACTGAATAAGTACAGCCGCTCCCCTACTTTCGACTTACGTAAAACGGTAGATACGAACATTTTTTCCGGGATGTCAAAGTATTCGGACATTGCTGTATATTGAATTTTGTGTTGTGCAGCTTTTTCCAAGTACAGGACATTACTGTAGTGCTTCTTTCCGCCGCTACCGGCGTCTGGTGGCGCTGTGAGAGGTCACCCAGCATCTACCCCAAAGAAGAAATCCGGCTTCTACTTCCTAGTTCGTGTGTAAACATACAGTACAACGTGTACCGTATCTAGCGTATAAAGACGAGGCGAGCCACTTCTTTTAAAATTAAAGTGGAATAAAAAGCTTGATGCGGCTGAGAAAATGGAATGTGGTTCGGCCGTAGAGGAGGACCTCTTGAAGCACATCTTCCAAAAGGAAGTTAAACTCAACTTTATTTATCTTTATATAGAGCATATTTTATGAAATGTTTTTTTAAGTACAAAATCATACAGGTTACTTTTACAAACCTTAAACATACTTATATAAAGCTTAAACATACAAAATATAGCACTGAAGCAACTTACCTATGAATTCAACTCATGAATGAGTGTCCGGGACCTACCTCGTTGGTAAGTTGGGCAGCGTCTGTAACACTTAATTTACTGCAAGGGGGGAAAGAAAGATGCTGAAAAATTAGTTTGTGTTTGTTTATTTGGTCGATAAACACAAATGATCTTTGTTTTTATTCTACATAGTCTGTCTTGCTGTCAGTAGATAGGTGCCGGGTTGTGTTTGTAAGATTTATTATCGCTTAATAAGGAATTGCAATAAAGGGGAGCAAATGGCTCAGGTCGACAGGTATGTGATTCATATGGTCCTGAAGAGAAATCTTTAAATATTGGAACTTTTTTTTTTTTTTGCACCTTCCTTGCGATTAAAATAAAGATGCTTATCTCCAAAGTCCTCCAAGTCACCGGAATTGTGCGCGTCTTCATTTGAAGTCAAGCAAGAGGATGTCCTGTATTGGTTCCCAAAACAGAATCTCCTGAATTTGCAGCTGCCTACTTGTGCTGAATGTTAACAAAGGCAGGAAAGACACTGGAGGGACAGAGGACACGTGGAGGTCAGCACATGCACAACAAAGCCCAAGGATTTGCCGCAAAGGGGAAGGGGGAAAAAAACGGTAATTCTCACCGCTGGTTTGAAAAATTTTGCATGTTTGTTTTTCTTATAGAAGTCAATTTGCTTCGGACAAATACTGTTGCACTTGAAAATCTGCGGGGTTATCCGAACTTTGACCTGGGCACCATTTGCAACTACTCAAATTGATATTTGCCTTCAGTCAAGTCATGTTTATTTGTGACGCCCTAAATCGCAATGAGTCTCAAAGGGCTGCACAGACTACAGATAATTGCAAGACTACAGACTATGATGACGCCATCCCCTGATCTGAAACCTACATGAGGGCAAGGAAAAACTAAAAAACCTCGAGTCAAGTCACGTATATTTGTATAGCACTTCATCACGAGGAGTCTCAAAGGGCTGCACCGACCACATACTATTACAGACTTTTATGACACCATCCCCTGATCTGAAACCTACATGAGGGCAAGGAAAAACTCAAAAACCTCAACTTAAGGAAAATGAAGAAACCTTGAAGGGACTTGAGGTAATCTCCCTTCCAGGATGACCAGGCTGCAACGGATGATGCAATAACAAGTAATACACAGATATCGTCAACAGGAAATATAGGTCCTTATTAAGCTATAAAATAGAAGTGTGTTTTAAGCCTAGATATAAACAGTTCCACTGAGGTTAGAGATCGAATCTCGAGGCAGAGCAGTCCACAACTCCGGGGCCCGAATGGAGAACACATGTGTTTATTTGGTCCCGTTTTGGTAATTTCTCGATTAAACAACAAAAATCGGAAGAGCCACTTGAAAACCGAAAGAGCCAGTTCTCTTAAAAAAAGTGGGAATACCCATTAACTCACTCAGTGCCAAAGACGTATTTTCACATTATGAATGGTCCTTTTATAATAACGCGTTTTTATTATACCTATCTTGATTTGGATAAGAATTATTATTCTTTTCCCTGTGGTTGAGTAATTGATCTGTTTTCTAGATCCCAGATGGAATCGATTTATGGGGTCTTGGGAAATAATTTCTAATTATTTTAGTGTACAGTATCTCACTCTGTGCCAAAGACGCATGTTCATCTCATTTAGGTCTTTTTTTTACTGACACAATCTTATTTTACTTAGTCTGATCTCAGATAAGAATTATTATTCTTTTCCTGATGTAGACCAGCTGATTTCTTTTATTTTCTAGATAGATTTTGGATATTAATAATGATGGAATAATGATCTTAAAAAATCTCTACATTTTTTTGTTATGCCTTCTTGAAAATAGGGTAAATAATGTAAAGCAAACGCTTCTTTCTCAGTGTATGAAAAATGATATAATAGTTTGTGTATTTTTGCTTATTTTGCAAATCAACATTTTTTTTAATGTATTTTTTTTTACCCCGAGGCTCTGAATATTGCTCACTGCCCCTTTAACACCTCAGTTAGTCATTTTATCAACATAACTAAAACCTCAGCCTGTTTAAAGCCCTTATTAAGTGATAATAAACCTTCCAAACACAACGGAGTACCTATTTATTCACAGCAAGACAGACTATGTAGAACAGGGGTGCCAAATAAGCGGCCCGCAGGCCAGATCAGGCCTGCTAAAGGATTGAATACAGCCCGCGAGACAATGCTCAGAGAAGTGCAAGAGAAAAACAGGTTGAAATATATCCACTTGATGTTGCCAAAGCCAGGTGCCTCTCACAAGCGCTGTACTTGTATTTCTTGCTCTCTCACTCTCTCGCTCTTCCTCTCTTACTTACTCCATCCCTCTCTCTTTCACTCTCTCTGTCTTTTTCTCTTTCTTTGTACCTCTTTGTCTATTTCTCCCTGTGGCTTTTATTTTATTTTGCTCTCTTCCTTTTTTGCTTTTCTCTCTTTTCTCTCTCTTGCTTTCCCCTTTTCTCATTCTCTCCTTCTCCCTTTCTCTCATTCTATTTCTCTTTGGATTTCGTTCTTTCTCTTTATTTCCTCCCTCTCACTATTTATCTCTTTTGTTTCTCACTCTCTCTCTCTTACTCCCTTTATTTTTTTTGTCCCACTCTACTCTTCTCTCCCTCTCTTTATCTTATTTCTTTCTCTCTCTTTTTCTCTCTCTCTAATTTACTAGTCGGGCCCCCGAGAGAATGTTTGTTCTATCGTGTGGCCCCCCGAGTTAAGATGAGTTTGACACGCCTGATGTAGAATTTAAAAGAAACATCTATGTCTATTTTTTTGATCAAATGAATGCTCGATCGAGGATAAAGTTTACAGGTTTACTGCAACAATCTAAGCAATCTATCTGTTGTCTTCTACTATCAGTAGCCAGAACGATCTGAATTGGAGGTAAGATCTTGGACCCGGGCTTAAACCCTGCCCGAATTTGAGCCGGGTTCGGGGGCTTAAAATGTCAATCATTAAGTCGTGCCTTTGCGCTACTCCCTTCATTTTTTTACACAGCATGCACTTTCTTTTACTCACGTAATTATTTAGATAAAGAAAATGCTTACCAAACTATCCAAATACATTTTCCGCCACGTGTTGGGGTAAAAGACGCACGGCTTCCTCCTTCCAACTCCCTCGCGTCAGAAGTCATTTTTGTTTCTTGCCAATAGCTTACAAGCTTAACAAACTTTCTTTCTGATTTTTGGCCAAATATTTGCATCTTGTAATATGCAGGATTTGATTTTCTTTTCTGTGCCATTTCGTTCAGTTTCCCTTTCGTTCACTGCATGTCGCCAAACCGTTCTTTAGGCGCTGCCCTCGCAGTGCACACTTGAAATGAAGGACTCAGCCTCAAGTAAAACCCAAGCTGCGTAGTTCAGCCGAAACGTTAATCCGTCTGGTTTGGGCGGGTTCGGGCTTATATATACGCGACTCGGGTTGGGTCGGGCTGAAGTTTTTATGCCTGATCTCACCTCTAATGTGAATTGAAGAGCAAATGGGCAAGACGAGATTGGTCTAATAAGAAGGAAAAAAAGGGTTTTTAAAATGTATTTTTTAAAGAATTTCGCTTACATAATTTTATACAGTATACATGATTTAAAATGATCAAAAAAAACGTAAAATACGAGGAAAGCATATAAATTGACAGGGATGCAGGAGTAAAATGTTTCAAAATTTGGATTCTCCATTGCGTAAAACAAATACAGCTGCGCTCGTAATCGTTTCGAATGATAAGAGTCAAAAGTTACTCCACAAAGCGGTCTTTCAAGCATGACCTTTTTACAGCGGAGACGAGTTTGAGCCACCGTACTTGGTCTGAATGAAAAATCCAGCCGGCAAACAAACGACTTTTTGTCTGCCGTGCACATCACAAAAAGCAGGGCAGTTCCCTCTTGCCCTGACTTCCCCTTTTTTTTCTCCTTTTTTTATTTAATCCTCCCCATGACTGACTGCACTCTAAACTCCCAGTAACCCTTCTCCCCTGTGAACTTCTCCATTTCGAGATTCTTATCAAGACTGAACCAGCAGTCACCTTCTTGATTTCCTCTAATTGCTGAAACATAAAGGAAGGAGTCACGAGTTTAACCTGAGGTCAACGTGTAAAACTTGACAATTGACTGTTTGTGTGCACTTTCGCCTTGATTCCCTCACTCGGGACCGCCATTGTTGGTTGTTACTGAAAAAAATAATAATAATTACGAGAGTTACAATCACTACTATCATTTTTCCCGAAACCTTTTCTATTTGTATTTGGAGCGTCCTAGCAAAAACGGCGGTGGTGTTGCTTCCACAGTGTTTAAAGCTCTTGTCATGCATTCAACTATGTCCCCGTAGTTGTTTATTGATGCACTTGTGAATGACTTTAACACTGTTTTGGTTAATGTCCTAGATTCTGTGACACCCCTACGGCATAAATCGTGAACAAAAAGACATACGCCCTGGCTCACTGAAGAAACCAGGTCACTCAAACAATGTTGCAGGAAACTTGAACGCAAATGGCGTGCTACTAAGCTTGAGGTTTTTAGTCAGGTCTGGTGTGATAGCTTGCTAAATTACAAAGCACCACTTGCTAGAGCAACTTTATTTCTCTAGGTTTATTGCTGTGCACAAAAATAACCCTAAATACAATGCCTAATAAAGGGTTTTTTTGTAATACTTTTCATCATATGGCCACATTTCAGGATTCCAACTTAAAGCCCACAAAAAAAAAATGTAGTACGCAATCGTGAAGTGTGACCAAGGTATTTCAATATTTTCTAAGTGTTACAGAAATATTGCCCTCCTGTTTTCTCAGCTCAAAGTTTTTTGATGACTTCTGATTGATCCAATGTTGACATAAATGACTAACAATGACAAACGGAGTGTCATTAAGTCTCAATTTGCATGACCCTGCTCTGTGATAAGCTCAGAAGTCTGTAAAGGCAAACAGAATAGAACAGACTAGGCGGGTCTGGGATACATTTGTTGAAAACATCCAAGCAGGAATGGGATATGAGAATTTTTCGCAGCTTTTACACATTTTTTGGAGAACTCCGCGAGCAATAGTATCAAAATGGAGAGAGCAAACCTACCAAGACCTGGCTTTCCATTTAAATTTTCGGCCCAAACGAGAAGAAAACTAACCAGAAAAGCAACCAAGAGGCTCCATGATAGTGCAGGCATACACTGCTGAGTTGGAAATCTATGTACTCTGCATGAAATTGCCCTTTACGGAAGAGTGGTAAGAAGAAAGCCCTTTCTAAAGGATTTTATAAAATGAATGAATACTTTTGAAAGGCACTGTACTTAAACATCCTTAGCCAATGTAGCTACTGATCTTTTGCTCATTATAAATTTTGGAGACTTGTCAATATTACTGTTCCTGGATCTCAATGCTGCCTTTGACACCATGGACTACAACATTCTACTAGATTGTCTGGAAAAATCGATTGATATCTCAGGAACTGTACTCTCATGGTTTAGGTCCTACCATCAGATAGGAGGCATTGTGTTAGTTAGGGTAATGTGACATCAGATCAGAGTCTTTTAATGTCACCTGTGGTGTTCCACAGGGCTCAGTACTTGGCCCCCTTCTTTTGTGTATTTAAATGCTTCCGCTTGGTGATATTATTCACAAATGTGATTTTTCTTTTCATTGCTATCCTGATGATACTTGAGCTGAGAGCTTCTTATTGTTACTAAGGACAGCCAGTTCTGATATGCATTTCTGAAACAACAACTTGTTACTATGTTATAAACAGGTTAATTATTGGATGTTGGCTTAAATAGACTCAGTCAACAAAAATATTTTACAAGAAAATCACAATGACCCAGTGTCATGATCTGGTGTGCTACCCAATCAGGTTTGGAACTGGGCACAGGTGTTTTGGACTTTCAAATATCCGTCCCTAATCAACCTACCTCTTCATATATGACTGTTTGGCCTACATTCTTTGTTAGACCATTGCCGATCCACACCACTCTTGCCCTATCTACTGTGACCATGTCAGGTTTGTTTTTCATGGTTAAGACACTTTTCTAAGACCTGGTTTGTTTTTGTTTGTCTATCCTGGTTTTTCCATGCTAATTATCATTCCTTGTTGAGCACACCTGCCTCTGGCTTTTCCGCATTTGGGTCTACCTCTGACATTATGGCAGAATGACCTGACCACTGAATGGCCCAGCAAGAAGTCTCCATCTCCTTTGTCCCTTTTTTGGCATCAAAGGACGCTCTGCGGCACTTGTTTCCTGTCCCAATGGCAGAGGGTGTCTTCTCGACTGCTTCTGTTTCCTGTCGCGGTGGCGAGGAGAAGGTCCTTCAGTCGCTTATGCTCCCTGCTTCAGTGGGGAAAGACAAAGACCCTCAACTGCCCAAGTTCCGGTGGCAAGAAAGTCCCTGTCCTGGCGGCGAGGTGAGGAGTCCTCATCTGCCTTTGGCCCCGTTTCATGACACCCAGCACTGGTGAGCTATTTTCAGAACAGGTCCACCGGCACCTCAGCTGTCCTTAGGGGGCACCCTCGTGGCCATGGACACCAAGTAGGAGACCTCTGCTCTCCATTGAACCTTTAACTACTTTGCTCTTTCAAAGTAAATTTAAAGGGCCGCTGTGCATTATTCAATGCCCCCTAATTGACAAAAAAAAAATCGAATTCATTGGGAAAAAAAAGATTGATTTTTTTTTTAATACTCTTGGGTCAAAAAATGTGTATCTATTTCCCCTAACACGACCTAGAGGAAGCTGACATGTTTGTTTGCCATCTTACTGCTCAAGTTCCCCCAAAAAACTTTGTGAAAGGAAAAAAAAGACCAAAAAATTGTACGTTTTCCCTCACTTTGAGTGTTTGTAGTTTGTATTATTTCTTGTGCTTTGTAGCACACATTTTTGGTTGCATTACACAATGCTGTGCCATCTAGTGGTCAAATATCAAACAATGTCCCTTTAAAGTGAAAAATACACAGATTCCCTGAAAAACACACAACACATCCATCCATCCATCCATCCATCCATTATCTGCACCGCTTATCCTCATTAGGGTCACGGGGGTGCTGGAGCCCATCCCAGCTATCTTCGGGCAGTGGGCAGGGGACACCCTAAACTGGTTGCCAGCCAGTCGCAGGGCACACGGAGACAGACAACTTACTAGCTCGTTCACACCTAGGGACAATTTGAACCAGTCAATTAACCTGACATGCATGTTTTTAGAATGTGGGAAGAAACCGGACTGCCTGGAGTAAACCCACGCAAGCACGGGGACAACATGAAAACTCCACACAGGAAGGTTTAAGATCCTAAAACAGTTGGGTCAAAAATGACCCAGTTTGTGTCTTACATGGATGGATCTACCGCTTATCTGCACCGCTTATCCTCAGTAGGGTCACGGGGGGTGCTGGAGCCCATCCCAGCTATCTTCGGGCAGTGGGCAGGGGAAACTCCGAACCGGTTGCCAGCCGGTTGCTGGGCACACAGAAACAGACAACTCACTTGCTCATTCACACCTAGGAGGTTATTTGGAAAGAAAGAAACCAGAGTGCCTGGATGAACCCCACCCAAGCACGGGAAGAACATGCAAACTCCGCACTGGAAGGCTGGTAGCTGGACTTTGATCCCATGAACCTCAGAACTGTGCCACAGACGTGCTAACCACTCAGCCCCCTTGCCGCCCACACACGACACAACCAAGTGTAAATTCCAAATATTTACTTTGCAAGCAGAAACTTTAAACGTGTTATGTCAGGGAGAGGGGGTTAGTTATGAGTCTTGGCGAGTTTGTCCTCATGAAGGTTTGAGAACAAGGAATGTTAGAACTACCACAACCGTGAGGCCTGTTCTCCCGTCTGTGATAAAAGGTTACACAAATAAATGAAACCAATAATGAAAGAAATAACATTTAGTCCCATCAACTAGCAAGCTTACGCTACAACATACCAGCTAGCTCACAGGTGTCCTCATCTCACTTTTTGTGTCAATATGACCTTTGAAGCTTACGTGTTGTATAAACCTCTTTTAAGGTTTGTTTACTTCATCGTAAATAGAATACTTCTTAACACGGTTCGTGCGTTCACGGACACACATTCACTGCACGAGGTCGTGTATTATAATAACACAGGAAGTAAATAAGTACATTCGAATATGTGGATAATCATATGGTGCTTAAATGCCACTGAATTGATTAAAATATTCATCTGATGAAAATGATACAATTCACACAATTATGACTAAATGCAACGTCACATTTTAATATTCAATATAACAATGTCTTGTCTTTGCTGGGTTGTAAGAAAAACTCATACAATCAAATCAGTATTTCGTTCACGCTATTTTAAAAAGTAGAGTTGGAACGGATGTGTGACATTCAGATGTTTTTATTTGTACGGTGTATCCGTTTATATTATAAAGGTTGAGTCCAATTGTTTGAAATACAGACGCTGCCCTACTTACGAATGAGTTCAGGACGATCGTTTGTTAGTTGAATTTGTTGCTAGGATGCTTCAGTGCTATGTTTTGTATGTTTAAGGTTTGCATAAGTATGTTTAAGGCTTATATAAGTAACCTGTATTGTTTTGTACTAAAAAAAAAACATTTTATAAAATAATATGCTCTTTTAAGTTAAGTTTAACTTACTTTTGGAAGATGGGCTTCAACAGTTAGGCTATTTCCTCTTTCATGGTAGAAAGTGGGCGGAAAAAGCGATCCAATCATTTTCTCAACCGCATCAATCTTTCTTATTCCACTTTCATTTTAAATGAAACGGCTCATCTCTTCTTTAAACTTTACACCAACCATATTGGACGGATGCATGAGTTATTAAACAATACGAATGTTGAACTTCTTAGCGCGCTGGAGATACAGTATGGAATGTTTACACACGAACTAGGAAGAGGAAGCGGATTTCTTCTTCAGGGTGGATGCTGGGTGAGCCCTCACAGTGCCACACGCCGGTAGTGGTGGAAAGAAGACTTACAGTCATGTCCTGTACTCAGAAAAAGGTGTACACAATACAAAATTAAACTTACAACAATGTCCGGATATTTATTTCGGCATCCCAAAATAAATGTTCGTATCTACCGCTTTTCGTAAATCAAATGGTCGTAAGTAGGGGAGCGTCTGTAAGCCGTAGTTTTGCCATGCCAAGATGAGCGTTTAAAGGAACTGTGCGAAAATGTTGTAACTGCCGTCATTTCCTGGCTTAAAGTCATGTTCGCAGCCTCAGTCAGCTAATTCATGATGCACGTGCAAGTACATGTATTTCTTAGATTTGCCCAAATAAACTCTTTTTTCATCTTCTTGGGGGTTTTCTTCCTTTCACCATATTTATGCTCCACTAACAAATATAATTTGGTTTAAAAAAACTTGCAGGGGAGGCCAACATGAGCCCTCATTCCTCAAACCTAATGAGTCCCACCCTCAACAGCTCTGCTAAAAGTAAGATAAAATCAGACCGGCACAATGGAAAACAGTCAACTCATGTTTATTGATGACTATGTTTGCACCAAATGCATATGTTGCCTATTTTTTGCACTATGATGACTATTTTTGCACCAAATGCATAATTGCACAAACCCTTACGATACCAAACTGTATGTAACATCCTCCATGCCAACATTTCTTGTGTAAATATCTTGTAAATGATAACTATAACCTTATCCTCCTTGTTTTATAACCTTATCTTTTCTGTTCCTTTATCTTCTTGGTTTTTTTACCTCACTGTGAATGTGTGAAACTGGAGTGTCATGCCCAATTTCGTTGTCACAATATGTTAACCCATTTTGTAACAATGACAATAAAGGTATATTCTATTCTATTCTATTCTATTCTATTCTATTCTATTCTATTTTATTCTATAGCCCTTAATAGCAATACGTTCCAAAGAGCGGATGGACTTTTTGGACTATTTTACAGGCTCGAGGCGTCGTTGCTGTTATTCACTTTCTGGACAAATTTCAACGTATTAACTAGTGTTTTCTTTTATTGATGTTCACTATGTTTTGTGTACTGTTACCCAATGCTACATCTATTCCACCCTGGTCATCCTGGAAGGGGGATTACCACTTGTGAGGCCCCTCCTTAAGGTTACTTATTTCCATCATGCTAAGTTTTTGAGTTTTTCCTTGCCCGCATGTTGGTTTAAGATCAGGGGATGGTGTAGTTGTAACCTGTGGGGTCCTTTGTGACATTCTGCGATTATGGGCTATGCGAATAAATGTGACTTGAACAGACTACAGAGTACTACTACACCAAATAAATAAACAGATAAGGCTCTTGAAACTCAGTGGGGATTTTTAAAACATATTTAAAAGACAAAATATTTTACTGCCACCTTAAATGACAACCCCCTTTAAACATGAACTGCAACTTCAAGTCAGACCACAGTGAAAGAGGTTACACCTGGGGAAACTGACTCTGTGAAAAAAGGTCAAACTGGTTTATTTTTCAAAACTTTTCCTTCCAGGTTCCTTGAATGGCGGTGCTTAGCTTTTGAAGATGTACCTTTATGTCTTAACCTTCTCCCAAGGGGTCAGAACTTTTTTTTTTTCCTTTTGTTGTTTTCGCTCGCCACAACTCCTTGACCTCGGCAGGGTGATCCTGTTTCTGGGAACAGGATCAACTCTTGGCTTGCAGCTGTGTGACCTCCCAGTCCATCTCTAGTTGTCCCCATTCCCCCCCCAAACACTTTAAAATTGTGTACTGGGGAGAAAAATGACATGGAACTGCACTTATGAAACACTCGGTCAAAAACTGCTAGCTGGTTGCGTCACAAACGACCCAGAATTGGTAAAACATTAGTATGAAACAATCCGATCTTTTAGGTTGTTATAAATAAAATTTACAGTTTTTGTCTTGTTCTTAAAAAACTAAAATAAAAACTTACATGTACAATTTTGAGAAATGCTTTTAGATTTTTCCTTCAAACCAACTCAATAAAATGGAGCAAGTTATAGTAAATGTCACGACCAGCACACAGGGTAGACCCAATCGCATAACGTTTTCTCCCAAATTCATTGAAAGAAAGAGGAAGGGCAGCTCCCGCGATCCGATGCTCACTGGACACGGGAAGCAAGTCATTCTCGCATTCGGATTGTGATCTGAAAACGGAAGTGGATCTTTCGTAGCGAGTGATGGCGGTGTCAGGGACAGAAAAACAGGTCGTAGACGGGACAGGGAGAGCAAAAGCGTGGTCGAGATTAGAAACTAGTCGTAAGCCAGGAGCGAGTAGACTTAGTCGGGATAAAAAATGGGTCTTAAGCCAAGACGGGAGAGCAGACGTGGTCGGGATCAAAACAGGTCGTAGCCGGAGACAAACGGGAGCAAAAAACGGGACAGGCGGGGTCATGGTCGAAAATGGCTTGCCTTGTACAAACAGAGGTTCGCAGACGGACTGACAAAAGGGGACAGACAGGACTGGGTTCAAATACTGACAGGGAGCCAATCAGAACCCACAACAGTTGGCGCCAAATGAGCGGGCACAGCTGAGTCACATCAGCAATCATGACGGTAGATCCATCCATGTAAGACACAAACTGGGTTATTTTTGACCCAACGGTTTTAGGGTCTTAAACCTTCCTGTGTGGAGTTTTTATGTTGTCCCCGTGCTTGCGTGGGTTTACTCCAGGCAGTCCGGTTTCCTCCCACATTCTAAAAACATGCATGTCAGGTTAATTGGCCGTTTCATATTGTCCCTAGGTGTGAACGAGCTAGTAAGTTGTCTGTCTCCGTGTGCCCTGGGACTGACTGGCAACCAGTTTAGGGTGTCCCCTGCCCACAGTCCAAAGATAGCTGGGATGGGCTCCAGCACCCCGTGACCCTACTGAGGATAAGCGGTGCAAATAATGGATGGATGTTTTAGGGTCTAAGATGATGACCCGTGGGGGTGTTGGAGCGCACCGTGTCTTTAACATATGAATATAAGTCTGTCTTAAGTCTAGATTTAAACACTTCCCCTGAAGTTGCAAAACTTATCTCAATCAGTAATCGCCGATTCCTACTCTTTATCCTTAAAACAAGGAATAACAGCCTCAGAGGTGGTGTCTTTCCCAGGGCCATCACCACCCTAAACAAGCACGCAAAACTGAAAAAAGGATATCTTGCGGAATTTATTTGTTGCTGCTAAATATTTTGTTGCTGGTAAATGTTATGACACTTCTCATTGCACGACTGTTACGATGCACTATTCTTTCATTATTATAACTTTTGCTAGTCTCTAAGCATAAATTTGTAATTAGTTTCACTCATTTATCCTGACAGTCTCTTTTCTTATTTTTCTCTTTCACGTACTCAATTCCATAACATAAAAATATGTTTTAAGAAGCATTGTACTTGAATGCCAAAATGTTACATTTTTATTGTTTCATTTAAAAATATATATTATAAAGGGTTCGGAACTGCTCATCAGTAAGTCTCTGGGAATAATTTCAGTATGATAAATCACCATTCGATGGCAGGGGTGGCATTGATCAGATCTTAGCCCACACATCGAGGAAGCCCAACTTCCTAGTGTTTCTTGCATTTTCCGGCAAATGAGTGTGTAGGCTGTTCCTTAGTGAAGCAGTGTGGTGAGAGTCGCAAGATCTAGACAAATAGTAATTGGTAGTTAACTCCTTAACAGAGCTTTTTCCTTTTTAAAAAAAAAAAAAAGTTGACAAATTCCCATCGTCATCGTCTGGTCAGAGAAGGATGACGTTTCATGCACATCCGCAGGAACGCTGTCACCCGAGGGAATGGGATCAAAATGACCTTTTCTTTATGGAAATTATTGTTTAGATCCTAGAGGTAAGTTCTGCTTGAAATGTGTAATTTCACAAAAAAGCTGTTTTTCTCAGAGGTTTTCTCGTAAACGATTATTTTCAAGAAACTAAGCAATGTTCAACTGTTGTTTGCTAAAAAATTGTAAAAGCTAGAAACAAACTTTTTTTTCGAACGTTTCTTTTGATTTGTCCTATGCCTACAGAACATTTAGCCCGAAAATGGCAAGCATTGGCTGGAACTGACTTTCCCAACTTGAGAAATAAGTCTGCCCTTGCCTGAGTTAAAGTCTTAACTGTCAGGACCAGAACGGAAACAGGACCCAATTGCGTTATGTTTCTCACAACTTTCATTGAAGGAAAGAGGAAAGGCGGCGCCCACGATCCGGTGTCCGCTGGGCGCGGGAAGCAAGTCGCTCTCGTACTCTGATCGTGATCCGAACGCGGAAGTGGACCTGTCGAAGCGAGCTATGGCGGTATTGGGGACGGAAAAACAGGTCGGGACTGGGAGAGAAAGGCGTGGTCTGGATCGGAAACGAGTCGTAAGCCAGAACGGGAGAGCAGACGTAGTCAGGGACAAAAGAGGTCGTAGCCGGAGACAAACGGGAGCAAAAACGGGACAGTTGGGAGTAAGGGTCGAAAACGGCTTGCCTAGTATTCACTGATGTTCGCAGACGGACTGACCCCACGGGAATGACAAGACTAGGTTCAAATAGTGACAGGGTGCCAATCAGAACCAGCGGCAGTTGGCGCCAAATGAGCGGGAAAGCTGAGTCACATCAGTAATCATGATATTAACTACATGTTTTACCCTGGAGGGGCATGTCTAATCTCAACGCAGACAGCGTTTCACAACATAGGCATCAATAACAAAAAAGACAATTCAATTTAATTGAATTCATGAATATCAGTATGTTTTTAAAACATAGATCCAGGCCACTCGCTACGACCAAATAAGAACTCAAAACTCAAACTGAGTCAATGCAATATTCATAGGAGATTCCCTGAGGTCGGCTGTGCAGCCTGTCACTTTGATTGCTCTTGGCTGACACGGAAAGAACACGCATGATAGTTGCCATGTCAGATAAGCATGTTTTACAAAGTGGCTTGGGAGGGCAAGAGCCAATGTCAGGATCTTGACCATCATGTCTGCTCCTGCTCTAAAACTCCATCCAAGTCCTTTTACAGGCATCTGGCTGACATTTATTTAGGTGTTTACATTTAAGAGGCAAGAAAGAGATATCTCCTATCGTTAAAACAAGAGTCAGTTGCTTTATTCACAGTTTAGTCTGTTGGAAAACAAACTTACCAGATGCAGTGCCTTTCGAAGGCATAGCGCCCCCCAAGAACACTTTGACATGTTTCCACATTTCAGGCTTCGAAATTAAAGCTAGAAAACGGAAAATATTTTCTGAAAATACACAACATGTAAGACACAATCAGGAAGGGGAACCAAACTATGTCAAATTTTCTATTATATTTACAAAAACAAATTAAAAGAAGGTATTGCAAAAATATCCCCGCCCCTGTTTGCTCAGCTCAGCAAACTGGCTCCAGAAGTTCCCCAAAGATTTTTGAATAAACCAATCTCAACCTGAAAGACTAACCATGACAAACAAAGTGTACCTGAGTGTGATTGAGTCTCAGTTTAGATACACCTTCTCTGTAATGGGCCCAGGGGTCCGTGAAAGAAGACAATGGAGAACAGGCAGCATTATGAATACTAAAGAACACACCAGGCAGGTCCGGGACAAATTTGTGGAAAACATCCAAGCAGGAAGGAGATACAAGAATATTTTGCGACAGTTACATATATCTCGGAGCACTGTGCGAGCTATATAAAAATGGAGAGAGCATGAAACCACTGCAAACTTACCAAGTCCCTCTAAACCAAGGGTGTCAAACCCATTTTAACTTGGGGGGCCACATGATAGACAAAATATTCTCTCGGGGGCCGGACTAGTGAGAAAGAAATTAGAGAAAAAGAAAAAAAGAGAAAGAAATAAGAGAAAGGGAGGGAAAGAAAAATAGAGAGTGAGACAAGGAAAGAGAGAGAGGGAGAAGAGAGAGACGAGAACGTGAGACATGAGATAAAAAGAGAAATAATGAGAGAGGAGGAAAGAAAGCGAGAGAGAAAGAAATCCAAAGAGGATTAGAAAGAGAGAAAGTGATAAAAAGAGAAGGAGAGAAAGAGAGAAGGAGAAAGCAAAAGAGAGAGGGATAAAGAGAGAAAAAAGAGAAAATGAAAATGTGAAATGAGAAAAAAATGAAAAAAGGAAGAGAGCAAAATAAGGTAAAAAGACACAGAGAAAGAAAGAGAAAAAGAGAGACAGAGAGAGTGAAAGGGAGAGAGACAAAGAGTGAGAGAAAAAGGGATGGAGAGAGAAATACAAGTCCAGTGTCTTTATGAGAGGCAGCTGGCTTTTGGCAACATCAACTGGACATATTTCGACCTGCATCTCATTTTTCTCTTGCGCTTCTCTCAGCGTTAACTCACGGGCCGGATTTGGCCCGCCTGTTTGGCACCGCTGCTCTAAACTTTCAGCCCAAGCAAGGAGAGAACTAATCAAGGAAGCAACCAAGACGCCCATGATCATATTGGTTGACCTGCAGGCATACAATCTTTGCATAAGACAACTATTAGTCATACTCTGCATAAATCTGCCTTTTATGGAAGTGTGACATAAGTTATTTTTGAAAGAATACCATAAAATGACACATTTGGCATTTGCAAGAAGCCACATGGGATACACAAGTAGCTGGAACAAGGTGAACATGGTGCCCAGGTCAAAAGAGACTAAAATGGAACTTTTGAGGTTGAATACAAAACGTAACTCAGCACATCACCCTGCAAACACCATCCACACTGTCAAGCATGGGAGTGGCAGCATCAAGCTATGGGGTTGCTTTTCTTCAGCAGAAACTGGGATCTGAAGATGGATGGAACCAAATACAGGCCGATTATGGCAGAAAATCTGTTGAAGTCCGCAAGAAACTTGAGAATGAGGCGCAGGTTCACCTTCCTAAACATAAAGCAAAATCTACAATGGAATTCTTTAAAACTAAATACAGTTTTGAATAAGTTTTTGGTGGTGGAGGTGGGGCGGGTGGTTCAATAACTTTGTCACGGCACCGCATGTCAATGAAAACAATCTCAAATTTCCCGTAAAGCGCTAGATGATGACTCTGTGGATAATCTGCAGGGTCATGAACTCTCCAAGTAAACATTTCTCAAACTTGGAATTTAGGACTTCAGTCGAACTTGCCCTGTGAACTTTGTACCGCGGAGACCAATGAACAGTCGGAATTTATGTAAGGCGTGCATAAAAATGCCGTCAGGTAAATTCGGGATAATTACACAACCAGCGAGCTTTAGAATAAAAACACGGTCTTGAAAATATGAAAATGTATGTTATTTCACATGAATATTTTTGCTTTTGTTTGAAAAGATATTGTTTGTTTCTTTCTTTCAACTTTATGTGTAAGGTTTTATGGTTGTCTTCCAAAACAGAATGGTAGAGTTGTCTTTTAAAAGTAGGTCGCAGAGAAGGAAGGTAGGATAAATGACATGATAGTCTGCGTATTTTTGCTTATCATTCAAATCAACTTTTTTTTAATGTAGTTTTTTTTTACCCTGAGGCTCTAAATATTGCTCACTGCCCCTTTAAAAACCCAGTTAGTCATTTTATCAACATACCTAAAACCTCAGCCTGTTTAAAGCCCATATTAAGCGATAATAAACCTTCCAAACACAACGGAGTACCTATTTATTCACAGCAAGACAGACTATGTAGAACAGGGGTGCCAAATAAACGGCCCACGGGCCAGATCAAGCCCGCTAAAGGATTAAATCCGGCCCGCGAGACAACGCTCAGAGAAGAGCAAGAGAAAAACGAGCTGCAGATTGAAATATATCCACTTGATGTTGCCTTCGGAGCGGCATTAGCTCAGGAGGTAGAGCGCTCGTCTTGGGACCAAAAGGTTGGAAGTTTGATTCCCGGCTCCTCCGTGCTATATGTCGAAGTATCCTTGGTGCTCAGTGCTCTCATTCTCTCCTGGTCAGTCTGTCAATGAACCTCTTGCACTGCCAAAGCAAGCGTTTTGAGTAAGTCCCGTCCTGTCTGGTATCCAATATCCGGTATCGATCCTGTCTGTTTCGTCCTGTACAGTATCTTGCTCGTGCATCCCGTATCCGGTATCGATCCCGCCTGTCCCGTCCTCACCTATATCCTGCTCGTGTAACCTGCATCCGGTATCGATCCCGTCCGTCCCGTCCTGTCCGGTATTCTGTATCCGATTTCGATCTCGTCTGTTCCATCCTGTCCAGTATCCTGTTCGTCTGCCCCTGGCTTCCTGTTTTCCCGCACCTGACTTCTCTGCCCCGCTTCTTCTGTCCAGCGATCGCCGAATCGCTGGCATTTGTGTTCCCGTGCATGACTGGCCCGCTTCGGTAAATAAAGCTTGGTGTGAAAACATTGCGCATTTGGGTCTACCGTCGGTTTGGGTTCTGACAAAATAGGTGGCAGCAAATGCGTAAATAATGTAAAGTAAATGCTTATTTCTTAGTGTATGAAAAATGACATAATAGTTTGTGTATTTTTGCTTATTATGCAAATTAATTATTTTTTAATGTAGGTTTTTTTTACCCCGAGGCTCTAAATATTGCTCACTGCCCCTTTAAAAACTCAAGTTATTCATTTTATCAACATACCTAAAACCTCAGCCAGTTTAAAACCCTTATTAAGCGATAATAAACCTTCCAAACACAAGGGAGAATTTATTCACAGAAAGACAGACTATGTAGAACAGGGGTGCCAAATAGGCGGCCCGCGGGCCAGATCAGGCCCGCTAAAGGATTGAATCCGGGCCGCGAGACAATGCTCAGAGAAGCGCAAGAGAAAAACGAGCTGCAGATTGAAATATACCCACTTGATGCGGCATTAGCTCAGGAGGTAGCGCGCTCGCCTTTGAGCCAAGAGGTTGGAGGTTTGATTCCCGGCTCCTTCGTGTTACATGTCGAAGTATCCTTGGTGCCCCCAATAGCAGTTGCCTAGCATGGCTGACGCTGCTATAGATTAGTGTGTAAAAAGGAAAAGTGTGAAGCACATTGTAAAGCGCTTTGGGAGGTCTTCATTGACTTGAAAAGTGCGGTATAAACGCAGACCAGACCAGAAGGCAAGCCACAGAAGTAAGGCTATGGATTTCTGTACATGGGGCAGCCCTTAGACATACAATATATTTCACTGGTTTTGAACAGCACCCAAGGAGAGAGGTTCAATTGGTTACATTTTGTCATGACTCTTTGCAAATACGGCCAACAAACATGTTTTGTTTTTTTCACAAAAACCTATTTACTGAATAACAGATAGGCTGAATTGAATGTTCCGAGTCATGAACATTGATCAAAAAAAACCTTCAAAGTGGAACAGATTGGATTATTTAACTCAGGAAAACGAAAATCTTCAAGTTAGATGGCTAGTTGTGTCAGGTGAGATGTTATCTGTTGGGAAACCAAATTTATTGTCATGGTTTGGCACCTGCAGTCCCTCTCTTTCTCCATGAGATGGCAGCATTACCCCATTTTCCAGTCTCCCTTTCAACTCCCAGGTGCTACCAACCCTTATTATCCACACACTGCTATAAATTCTGAGCGGCATGGCGGCTGTGTTTTTAGCGTGCAGCCCTACATTGCAGAGGTTCATGGTTCAAGTCCAGCTACCGTGTGGATTTCCTCCGGGCACTTCGGTTTCCTCCCACATTCCAGAAAAAAAACTTGCATGTCAGGTTAATTGGCCGGTTCAAATTGTCCCTAGGTGTGAATGGGAGAAAGATAGAGAGGAATGTCAGAAAGATAGAGAGGAATGAGAGAGAGGAATGAGTGGAGAATGAGAGAAAGATAGAGAGGAATGAGAGAGAGAGAGATATATGAGGGAAAGATAGAGAGAGAGGAATGAGAGAAAGATCGAGAGGGACGCGAGAAAGATAGAGGGAGAGGAGTGAGAGAGGAATGAGAGAAAGAGAAAGTGAGGGAGGAATGACACTTGCCTGTCTCTGTGTGTCCTGCAACTAGCTGGTAACCAGTTCAGGGTGTCCCCTGCCCACTGCTCCAGCGCCACCGTGACCCTACTGAGGATAAGCGGTGCAGATAATGGATGAATGCTATAAATTCTCCGATCTCCCACTCCATGTTGTTGGATCGTCTTTTTACTCATCTAAAGCTACCCTTCCAAGGCCACAAGCGCTTCATCCTGAGCCATTCTTCTTCAGGTATTCTCCTCGAGATATTCCTTAAATATAATACTTCCCTTTACCCAAGAGAACCTCCTGAAATTTTTCTCCCATGACTCCTATTTTTGGCAGTCCCGGTTCTGCTCTTTTTTTGTCACAAATTATTCTCACATTATTGGGGTTTGATTACATCCCTGATTTTTGACTCTTTGTGTCCTGTTTTTGGGTCTGTCTTATGATAGGAGGCGCTTATATTTTCTTCCTGCTCTATATAAAACTAGTGCCTTTGTTTGAGGGATGTTACAATATTTAATTAATCGTGATTTGAAAGGGAGCAGACAAAAGAACAAACCATGAAAAAATGAGAAAAACACTCTAAGTAGGTGTGCCACCTTAGAAAATAGAGTTTAAATAGAAGTCAATTGACGTTTTGATCTGCTCCAAACTTAGATTAAAGGGACAGTGGCACATTTGCTTTCAAGGGACTGTGTGTATTATTTGGCCACAATATGTCACTGTATTGTGTAAAGAAAGGGTGTCAAACCTGTAGCCCGCGGGTCGGATCAGTCTTGCAAAGGGTTTTAATCCAGCCTGTGAGACAACGTTGAGAGGAGTATAAGAGAAAAATGACTTGCTGTTTGAAATATGTCCACTAGATGTCCTCAAAGCCAGGCGCTGCCCACAAAGCAACTGGAGCTGTACTTCTTTGTCTCTCTCTTTTTCTCTCTAGCTTTCTTTCTCTCTCCCTTTCTGACTCTCCCTTTCTCTCTCACCCTCTCTGTCTCCCTTTTTTCTCACGTTCTCTGTGTCCCTCTCTGTCCCTCTTTGCTTTTTGTATCTTCTCTATTTCTTCTGGCTCTCCAGCTCCCTCACTCTTTCTTTTCTCTTTCTCTCTTCTTACTGTTTTTCTCTTTCTTTATTCTTCTCCCTCCCCCCCCCTCTCTCTCTCTCTCTGCCTGTCTCTCTCTTTCCCTCAGTCTATTTTTCTGGCTCTCTCTTTCTTTCTATTTCTTTCTTTGTTTCTCTTTCTATGTTCCATTTTTCTCTGTCTTTCTCTCGTTCTCTTTCTCCTTACCTGTCACTCTTTCTCTCTCTCTCCCGGTTTCTCTCTCCCTTGCTCTTTCTTTATCCTGCTCGCTCTATCTTTCTCTAAATCTCTTTCTCTTTCCCTCTCATTTTTTCTCTCATTTCCAATTTCTCTCTCTCTCTCATTTTCAGTTTCTCTCTCTATCTCTCTCTCTCTCTCTCTATATATATATATATATATATATATATATATATATATATATACAGGGAGTGCAGAATTATTAGGCAAGTTGTATTTTTGAGGATTAATTTTATTATTGAACAACCATGTTCTTAATGAACCCAAAAGTCTCATTAATATCAAAGCTGAATATTTTGGAAGTTGGAGTGGGGCTTTTTTAGTTTTAGCTATTTTAGGAGGATATCTGTGTGTGCAGGTGACTATTACTGTGCATAATTATTAGGCAACTTAACAAAAAACAAATGTATACCCATTTCAATTATTTATTTTCATCAGGGAAACCAATATAACAGCTCAACATTCACAAATATACATTTCTGACATTCAAAAACAAAACAAAAACAAATCAGTGACCAATATAGCCACCTTTCTTTGCAAGGACACTCAAAAGCCTGCCATCCATGGATTCTGTCAGTGCTTTGATCTGTTCACGATCAACATTGCGTGCAGCAGCAACCACAGCCTCCCAGACACTGTTCAGAGAGGTGTACTGTTTTCCCTCCTTGTAAATCTCACATTTGATGAGGGACCACAGGTTCTCTATGGGGTTCAGATCAGGTGAACAAGGAGGCCATGTCATTAGTTTTTCTTCTTTTAGACCCTTTCTTGCCAGCCACGCTGTGGAGTACTTGGATGCGTGTGATGGAGCGTTGTCCTGCATGAAAATCATGTTTTTCTTGAAGGATGCGGACTTCTTCCTGTACCACTGCTTGAAGAAGGTGTCTTCCAGAAACTGGCAGTAGGACTGGGAGTTGAGCTTGAGTCCATCCTCAACCCGAAAAGGCCCCACAAGCTCATCTTTGATGATACCAGCCCATACCAGTACCCCACCTCCACCTTGCTGGCGTCTGAGGCGGACTGGAGCTCTCTGCCCTTTACCGATCCAGCCACGGGCCCATCCATCTGGCCCATCAAGACTCACTCTCATTTCATCAGTCCATAAAACCTTAGAAAAATCCGTCTTGAGATTTTTCTTGGCCCAGTCTTGACGTTTCAGCTTGTGTGTCTTGTTCAGTGGTGGTCGTTTTTCAGCCTTTCTTACCTTGGCCATGTCTCTGAGTATTGCACACCTTGTGCTTTTGGGCACTCCAGTGATGTTGCAGCTCTGAAATATGGCAAAACTGGTGGCAAGTGGCATCTTGGCAGCTGTACGCTTGACTTTTCTCAGTTCACGAGCAGTTATTTTGCGCCTTGGTTTTTCTACACGCTTCTTGCGACCCTGTTGACTATTTTGAATGTAACGCTTGATTGTTCGATGATCACGCTTCAGAAGCTTGGCAATTTTAAGAGTGCTCTGCATCCCTCTGCAAGATATCTCACTATTTTTGACTTTTCAGAGCCTGTCAAGTCCCTCTTCTGACCCATTTTGCCAAAGGAAAGGAAGTTGCCTAATAATTATGCACACCTGATATAGGGTGTTGATGTCATTAGACCACACCCCTTCTCATTACAGAGATGCACATCACCTGATATGCTTAATTGGTAGTAGGCTTTCGAGCCTATACAGCTTGGAGTAAGACAACATGCATAAAGAGGTTGATGTGGTCAAAATACTCATTTGCCTAATAATTCTGCACTCCCTGTATATATATATATATATATATATATATATATATATCATTTTTGCTCTATTCCTCTCCCTCTTTCTCCATTTTGCTCTTTTTCTCTCCCCCTTTCTCTCTCTATCTTTTTCTGTCCCCCCTCTATCTCTATCTCTATCTCTATCTATGTATTATAGAATGTATATATGCACATTTATATGATAGATAATGCATTTTTTTGAATCATTAAAATCAATATTTTCTTAATAAACATTCCTTGATTACGACACAAAGGCGCGAAAACACCTTAAGGTCAGAACGGCGATGATTCAGTTAGTGCTGTTATAAATAGATCAGACGGACTGGTTATTTAGGGAAAATATTTCCACATTTGATAATTTTGCATAGCACACAGAACCAAAATAAATATTAACCAAGGTAAAATACCAAAACCAGACAAAGTGACTTATCATTTCAACATGATTTACCCAGTGACATCATCCTCATGAATAATTCATCTTAAGTCTTTCTCCTCAATGCCATCGAAAATGTGCAGAGAAGGAAGATGTTGCCACCTGCTGGGGAAACTTGAAATAGCATCATCAGGGTAGCACGCTTGCTATTATTATTGGTCCACTTGTCGACAGATGCACTGTCCTTTTAAGAAAAATCTTGACAAAGTTATTTCTAGAACTTTAATTCTAAACTGGTCTGACTTCAGGACCCTTTATCAATTCTTACTTACAAGCCGCAAACTATAAAATATTAAAAATCTACCTTTCAAATGTATTTAATGAAAATACTTCAAACTGGAGATATTACTATATATTTAATTTGAAAAAAAATGACCAAAGAAACCAAAACGACCAAGTAATATTATTCCCTTTTAAGGGACATTGTGTATTGTTTAGCTACCCCTAGTGGTTAAAAAATAAATCGTAAATATTGAATGAAACAACAATATTGATTTCAACATCAAGCAAAAATACATGTTATACATATAAACATGCATTTTCTTAAGGGTGGGGTGTGTCTATTAAGTATGTGTAAACAATGCCCAACTGGGTTCAAAGAGCCTTTACAATTTTTTTTCACACTGCGCCTATCTGCTTTTTTTATCGTACATTGGGGACACGCAACACATTACAAAGCAGGAATGGGGACAAGCGGGATGCGGACGATGGGGAGTGATTTCATGCTCGTCCCTGCGTTTTTTTGTTGTTGTTTTTTTGTTAGCGTAGCATGAAAATTGTGAAAGTAAAAAAGGGCACTTTTCAAACCCAAACCCTAAAAAAGATTTTTAAAAAGTCAATTAATGTTTATTGCAGACTGCATAAACACAAGAAGTCTCAAAGGGCTGCACAGACCACATATTATTGCAAATCACAGACTATTATTACACCATCCCCTGATCTAAAACCTACATGAGGGCAAGGAAAAACTCAAAAACCTCAGCATGAGGAAAATGAAAAACCCTTGATGAAGAGAAAAAAAGAATAAGAAAATAAGTTAAGTATTACACAAAAAAGTAGCAACATTATGAAAAAAATTGTTTTGGGATTAAACATTTGTTCTTAAAAAAATATGTTCTATTAAGGCCCACTCATGAGTTACCAGCAAAATGTGTGTCATCAGTGTCAGGGTGTTGCCATTTTATTTTATCAATTAAAAAAATCACATCCTAATTCCTCAGTTTTGCATGACCAAATTTGACAAACAATAAATCCATGGTTGTTGAGAAGTTTATTAGAGCACGTTTACTAAAAGCACATACTTTTACGCGCCACAAGAGGAGCTTAACAGAGGCTGCAATGATGACTTTAGCCAGAAGATGGCGTCACTGAGTAGAAACGTTTCAAATCTCGTACAGCAGTCATTTATTTGACATGACACGAGTCTCACCAAAATTGTTGTTCGTCTGTCTTGTTGCTGCAGGTACCTAAATAAAATAACTAGGGAAAAGTTTTGCATAAAAAATGGGTGAAAATATACTGAGGTTTGGTGAGTCTTTGTGCAGAGCTGGCCCAATGAATAAGCGAGCTCAGCGGTAGCTTAGGGCCTGCGACCACTAGGGGGCCCACAAGAGCGGTTAACTTACATTTAATAAAATATATCTAATTTATTTGAGTGGGATCAGGATAGACAATGAAACATAGGTTCTGAGGAGTAGGTGAAGAATTGATGGACAATATAAAGGAGCCTAAAAGCCAAATGTGTCATGGTCACCGTGGCGACCGGTCTGCCCCGCCCCCTGGGCACCAGCTGAAGCAGATCAGCTAATTGCGTGGCTGCTATTTAAGGTTGGGCTGTGGGTATTGCGGGGGTTGGCTCATTATACCTTTTCTGTTCTGTTATGCCTTGTCCTGTTTAGTTTAAGTCAGAGGAAACCTGTACCTGACCATTCTGAGTGTAAGACTGTTTTTGTTCTGTTTTGTCCCGGAGTTTTTGGACAACTTTTATTTTGGTAAATAAAAGCTTTGATCGTACGCAATTGAGTTCTCCCTTCCTGCCTCCGTTCTGGTCCGGTCACCCCTTCCACCTCGTGACAAAATGTTTCAATTGCGGTAGTTTGTTACGATTATTTTTTTGCTTTTTCATATTTTCATGTGGTTTTCAGATGTATGATTTTTCAGCTTTATATTCTGTGTATAAATCAGATGTGTTCCAGGTACCTCTCTGTACAATTACATAATTATTTAAGTATTTGTTTGATCTTTTTACAAATACCTTTATTCAATAGACGTATTTGAGTTTCAATTCAGTTTTTGTACATTTGCTGTTGCAGTTCATTTAAACTAAAAATAATTTCTGGTACTTTGTTCCAGGTACCTCTGTGAATTTATATATTTATTTAAGTATTTGTTTGAGTTTAAATTCAGTATATGTGTCTATTTGTTGTTTCAATTGATTTAAAACACAAATAACATAGCAGATTGTGTTTTCAGTAAATAATTGGTTTATTTTGTTATTTTTAGATGGCCTGGATTACTTCTAGTATCCCACTTGTACTACATCTTTTAGAATATTTAGTGTAAATCAATCTCAGGCTGCTCTTGTAGTTAAATTTTGTACTATTTTAGATTACAAACCATAGATAAAAATGCCTGGCTTCCTTGTTACGTATTGATGCCTGTGTGGCCAGTAGGGGAAGTTGCTCACTTTGCCAAATATTAATATGATTTTCTTTCTCCTGCAAATCTGTTATCTGCCTTATTCACTGTGGATTACAATCTAAATACAGCAGGAACATCTCACATTTAGTACTTTATGTGTATTTGTGACGACCAAGTAAAACATCGAATGAGTTGTAGTGGGTATACAAATGATCAAGTATTTGGGGTCCGCCAAATCTTATTTTAGGGCCCCGTGAAGGCATAGACTGGCCCTTTCTCCGTAGTTTGTACTCTCTTTTAGCACTTGTTTTCAGTTGCACTCCAGAATACGGTGACATCCAGTGGTCAAATCACACATACACACACACTGTCCCTGTAATTCTCAATTAGTTGCATTCTAATGAAATCCAAAACGCTTCACTTCAGGAGCTATTTCTTCAATATAACACGTCCCACATATTATCCGTTGAGCTGCGTTTGGTCATGTGGAAACAAACTTTAGCAGTCTTTTTCTGAGGTGTGAATTGGCAGGGATCGTCTCTCATTTACAAGGCATTATCGCAATCTACTGTTATGGAGTATAATCTAAAAGCAGTTTGTTTTTCTTCATAGCTGTCATGATTACCGATTTGCATCACCTGTGCCCGCTCCTTTGGCGCCAACTGCCTAGCACTCTGTTTGGCTCTCTGTCCCTATTTAAACCCACTCCTATCCGTCCCCTGTTGTCAGTCCGTCTGCGAACCTCAGTTAACACTAGGCAATTCTTTTTCGACCCTGACTTCCACCTGTTTTTTTCTTCCGTCTGTCCCCCGTCATCGTCCCGTTTTTGATCCTCGACCAGGTCTATTCTCCTTTCCTGGCTTACGACTCGCTTCCAACCCCGACCACGTTTTTGCTCTCCTGTCTCCTGCCCCTACTGACCCGTTTTTCCGTTCCCGACACCGCCATCGCTCGCCACGGAAGATCCACTTCCGCGTTCAGAGCAATTCCCGGATCGTGGGCCCAATCCTTTCCCTTTCTTCTAATAAAACTTGTGAGAAACGTAACGCAAGTGGGTCCTGTCTCCGTTCTGGTCCTGACATTAGCATTATTTTGCCATGGCAAAGTCTTGCGTCCCACTGAAAACTGTTCCACGACCCACCAGTTGAGAAACACTGTTCTAGAATATTTTAAGATTATAGCGAGCTGGACTGGTGGTTTGTAGTTCAATTCCTGGAGTCAAGTCAAGTCATGTTTATTTGTGACGCCCTTAATCACAAGGAGTCTCAAAGGGGCTGCCGACCACGGATTTTTGCAAACTGCAGACTATGATTACACCATCCCCTGATCTAAAACCTACATGTGGGCGAGGAAAAACTCAAAACCTCCACGTGAGATAAATTCAGAAACCTGTTTTTTCAGGGTTCAGTCGCAAGAAGTTGAGTGACATGCTTCTTTTTATCCCAGTGAGGCAGGCTTCTAAATTTCCACAGTTTAGTGGGGCAGATTCCTCCATCTGAAAATTTGACCGAGTCACTCTGGGTGATATTTACTTTGTCAATATTCAGAGCAGTTTTTGAGAACAAGTCACGGCATATAGATGGACTAATGGTAATGGAAAAGCTACTAGTCCACTCTGGAGGATAACAGTGCCATTGAGCAAGGCACTCACGTTGCCTCTCGGCTCAGGAATCGCTCACTGTTATAGTTATTATCGAACACAAAAATAAACATTGTGCACTTTGAGGTGAAGGATTTTAAGCATTTGACTATAAAGGATTTTATACGATCGAATACAAATGACATTTAATGCAAAAGATATTCACTGGCTGGGCTGTGGTGCGATGTCAGGGCACCCTGGTTGAAAATGTTGTTTACAGGAAAGGCGGGAACGGGACATAAGGCTGATAAGATAATCAGCACATCCAGACGCAGAAAGGCCCTGATGACGTAGAAACGCTCGGTGTTGTTTTGAGTATTCCAGACATCGCGACGCTCTTCGATGAGATGGTGAAGCCTAGGGGGGCTTCCTTGGCACGCCCATGGGAGGAGTCGGCACGCCATTATGCGGGGAGAAGATGGCCAATAGGAGAGAGCTAAAGGACTTGAGAAAAAGGCTTCCCACAGACGCCAACAACACTAATTCGGCCGTTTTTGATGGAGTACACTTAGTTAAATACTTAATGAAATTAAATATGCCCCCGTGTGAAAATGTCGGCTTTCTTGTTCATCTTTTCCCTCAAGAAACGAGCGCACATAAATTGTTGGGTGAATGTAAGTTGTGTTTGGTTAATGGAGTCAGATAACTAATTCGAACAATTTAGTAAACGGTACATTTTGATATTCATTCCCAACAGAAGGAAAATAAATCTTTAAACAGGGTTGGGTAGTGTTACTTTAACTTGTTTACTTTCAATTACTTTTGGATTACTCCAATAACAAATATGCTAATAAAACACAAAAGAAACTAAATATGAATAAAATTACTAAATTTTGTGCAGGCTTGGCGAGTAACAGAATACACGGAACGGCAAAAATGATGTTGGCAAGCTGTTTGGATTTATTTTCATTTTGTTTCTGTCGCATTTTATGTTGGTTTTGCCAGAGATCAAAGAGATCAAAGCCAGGAGAGAAAGCTTACCACGTGTTGTGAGTCATAATTGAAAGTAATCAAGTTAAAGTAACTCTACCCAACCCTGTCTTTAAAGTTATACAATTAACTGAAATATATAGCATACCACCTAGTGTATGAAACTGTTCTGCATAATCTATGCAAAATCACATATTGCACGAGGCTTTCTACAACATGTGCTTCTATAAAACAGTATATGGCAAATCTTTACCAAAACGGAAATCTAATGTGCTCGGATCGGTTTATTCACGCACAAAAACTTAGTATTACTTCAAAATAAAAATAAAATGCTATTCTGAAGACTTTTTGTTGTTTAAATTGGAAAAAAAATCTTTCAATTGGTAGGAGGTATAATGGAGAGAAAAAGTGGTATTGTTGGTAAGTATGGAAATTAGTTTGGCCCAATGTTCCCTCTAATTTTCCACGGGTCTGAGCGTTCACACAAAGTCGGTGAGCAACGCTTGAAACAACAGTGAGCCACAGCAACCCCAAGTGTGGCAACTAAATCATTATCAAACATGTCCAAAACTTGACATCACGTTCCATTTTGCTGAGTTTCCGGCGATGTAAATTTTTTTTTCACTTTTGAATGAATTGACTATTGCAAAGGTTGCAGGGCCTACAAACGTCATTTGTTTTTACAATTCTTTCACAAGATTTCCATTTCTTTTATTCTTGGTATCTTTTGTCGCATAATACTAACATTTTGGGGGGCTTATTTAGTCTGTTGCACGATACACAACTGTATTTAATTACATTTTTTAGTGGAAGTACAATGTTGGCAACAAGATTAACTTGATATAATTGAAAATTATTTGAATGCAACACGAACTTTTTCCTCTTTTTCCCTGTTTTTTTTCTCCTTTTTTTAAAATTATTTAAAAAAAATCTCATTCTGTTTATTTTTTCTAGATGTTATTTACTGTTTTCCCTTTATTTGCTTCTTTCTTTTCTTCTAGCTTTTTTTTCTGAATTTTTCCTGTTCTTTTTTTCTCTTTTTCTCTCCTTTTGTTTCGTTTTTTACTCAGCTTTTCACTAATTTTTCATTTTGGTGTTTTTTTTCTTATTTGTTATATTTCCTCCCCTTCCTTTAAGTCATTTTGTGCACAATTTTACATAATATTTGGTCGTGTAGGGATTAAAGACCCAAAAATAACCTGAAGAGCTGTTTGGGACCCGAAAGAGACGTTTCTTTTTAATGAGCCGAGCCGAAGAAAGCGGTTCTCGAAAAACTGTACTGACTTTACTCAACTTCGTTCTACTTCGACATTGACTTCAAAATACCACATTTAGAACTCAGCGTCAGGGGAACCCGTGTATTTGTCCCTTCATGCACTGTTACTTTGACTTAATTCGCTTTTTAGTTAGCAATTTCGAGCCCTGATTTTTGTGAGCTGGCTAGATTTTCTTGTGCGCAGAAAAGCTCTGGGTAGTGCGCAATTGCGCGCACACGCAGCTTAGAGGGAACATTGGTTTGGCCCATTCATATTTGCTTACAACGTCTGTACCCGCAATCTCGCAACACAAATGAATCCATATGGTTATAAATGTATCATAATACAAGCAGTATAGCGTAGCACGTATTAGAAAAATATAACTTGTTAATTAAACTAATAAACGAGATGCTTCGTGAATGCAGCTTGTACAATCAGACATAAATAATCGATACAAGATCCGGGGGAGGCGGCAATGTTTTCATGCCTGCTGCCAATCTGGCCAGCTCACTCTGCCATGGCGCCCGATTTGTCGCAGGCGAAGGATTCCCTCTGTCTCTAAGTCACTTTTAACGCAATTAACTCGTGCATTTCGCTGCTCCTGCTTTTATCTCGTCAGCATTTCTCTCGGAATCGGCCATGACTGTAGAGCAGAATGTCCTCCAGCAGCATTCTCAAAAGGTAAGCTGCAAGCTAACGGTGGTTAGCTAACTTTATTGTAAGTGACTCGCTGTGTTGTTTTGGGTGTTCGTCTTCAATGATAAAAATCGTTTTGATGTGAAATGTCGTCACCATGCGTTAATATAATACACGAAGGGTATGACGAACAATGGACGATGACAGTTTGTTTACAACGGGCCTTGAGTTCTCCTCGCTAAGACACAAGCTAATGTTTTGCTAGTGTTAGCAGTCGAGCCCATGTTTTGCAATTAGGGAATATTGCGTAACTATTATAAGCTTTGCTTACTAACCTTTGCGAACGAAATTTTGCTCACTTAACTAGTTTAGTCATACTGGTTAACCCTGGCGTCAGTGTATATAAGATTTATGTCAACTGTAATTATCGTGCAAGTTATCGATCTTCTAATTGTTCCATAAACTGGCTATGCAAGTCAATGCTGTTACGTTGTTGTATTTTGCAATAAGTATAGCTTACAACAAGCCGTACGAGGTTTTGTTTGATAATAATGTTCTCCGTTTATGGGCGTGTAAAGGCTGCCGAGGTTAGTCATGTCTAAGGTATGTGATAGCTTTGTTTACATAGCATGGTTAGGAGGGATAGGGCGATCTCGATTTATCACTTGAACGAGCACCTGTTTTTGCAAGTGCGGAAATGGTAAAGAAGTCAAGTCATGTTTATTTGTATAGCCCTTAATCACTAAGAGTCTCAAAGGGCTGCACAGACCACCGATTATTGCAAACCACAGACTATTATGACACCATCAGCTGATCTCAAACCTACATGAGGGCAAATAATACACACATTATCAACATAAAATATAGGTTATTCATACGCTATAGAGTAGAAGTGTGTTTTAAGCTTGGATTCAAACATTTCCACTGAGGTTGCAGATCGAATCTCAGGGGGAAGAGCATTTCACAGCACCGGGGCCCGAATGGAGAACGCTTTCGAACCTGCGGATCTCTTCTTGGCTCTTGGAATCACTAGTAGACCAGCATTTTCAGAACAAAAGCTCCGGACCGGAACATAGGGGGAAATTAAATCTGAAAGATATGAGGGAGCAAGTCCATGCATGATTTTGTATACTACCAACAGAACCTTAAAATCACATCTAAAGCTAACAGGGAGCCAATGCAGGTTAGCAAAAATCAAACTTTCTTGTCTTAGTTAAAATGAAATGAAATGCTAAAAGCCTCGCTGCAGCATTTTGTACCTGCTTAAGGCTCTTGATTTTGGACTTCGGGAGACCGGAGAGTTGTGCATAGCCTTTTTCTAACAAATGAATACTATTATTTCATTCATTGTTTATCCGGGGGTTGGGGAATTCTTTCTGTGTGTGCTAAATTCTGGTCTCAATCCCACTACTCCTTGCATGTAAACATACCCTATATCAGTGTTTTCCAAACTTTTCTGAGACAAGGCACACTTTTCGCATTCAAAAATATCGAGGCACCGATGGCTGAAATGTTTAAAAAAAAAATCAATTTTTATTTGATTTTTAATGCTTATAGTAACATTTTAAAGGTTTTCTTATAGTTTGTGGTCACCGTGCCTCAGGAAATGATACAAATGAATTATTTTGGTGAATCATTTTGCTGTAATGTGGAATTTTATTACATCGTTAACTTGTTTTTCAAGTTTTACTATAATATTATTTTGTCTTGCTTGTTTCTTTTGAGATTTGTTCTAGCTTCAAGAAGCCATGCTTGTTTTTTTTCGGGACAAACCTGCTTTGATATTTGTCTTCCTTGTGAGCCAAGTTTGTTCATTTTTTTTAATCTGATTGACCTCGGTTTTAAAACTCAACTTTACTGTTCTTTCATGAATGCATGCATCAAAGAAGCAATGCAACGGCTGCTTTCAGCCTCAAAGCAGCTTGTCCACATTAGTTAAACTAAATTTAAACACATCACGATTTTTCTTAGCAACTACAGGCTGCAGCCAAAGTTATGTTACAGTAAAACAATTTGAAAATATATAGAGTCACAATTAACACAAAAAAGAGAAGAAAGCCGAGTTTGATGACTTGTGACCAACTAAATTGATTACCCAGTGTTTCTAGTGGACAAGTTAGTTTAGAGCCCTCTTAGTCCTGTCTCTTGCACCTGTGAATGGTTCAGTTGCCTCCCTCAGGACTTGTGAACTGCCCAGCCTTGTATACAAAGTGCACTTACTCATTATTCTAAGTGCATTTATTCAGGACTTGCGTTTGGATAATGGAATGATACGGTGGACATAAAAGGTTTACACACTTTCTTTCTGGGAGCGATGCGTGATCATTTTCTTTAAAGCATTGTTGCTCCCCTTTTTTGAGGGTTGCATTCACATGTGTGTGGATGTGTTTGTATTCCAGGTCTTTAGTATAAATCTTAAAATAACCGGCCACTCCAAATGTTTTGGATTCTTAGCTTATTCAAGTAGTCAGGAAAGTGGTAAGATATTTCCAAACTCCATCCCAATTATCTCAGCATTCTGAAAAAGGCACATAAAATAACAACTAAGCAAAATAATACATGTATAAAAGAAATGGGGGGAGGATGAGGTGGTGGGTGTGGCATACATGAAGTCTTCCCCAGGTTAACATGTTTGTTCACCAGAGGAAAATATTTACTGAAGTCAGTGCCTATCTTCAGAAACTAAAAGAGAAATGAGAATTATATTAAGAGGCAGAGTGTTAACCACGAACACCAGTACCTATCGTCTGAATAATTTTTGGGGGACTATACAGAAATCTCAAATTTTGGCATGTGCTGATGTGATGTGTAATATTTCTGATTTGATACCAATAAGTTCCCAAATTGCCCGATCCTGTAGTCAGGGTTCATACGGATGCTTGAAATCCCTAAAAATCCTTGAGTTTTAGTGTTGTCTTTTCAAGGACTGAAAAGTGCTTGAACTTTTGATGAAGAGGTTGTAAATTCTTGAAATTGTTGCCATGTTTCTTATCAAGTCTCCCTAAAAATGAAGCTGAAACTGCTCTCTGGTGGCTTCCCCAGCCATTGCATTTCTTCTTCCTTTGTAATTAACTGCAGCTGGGATTGATTTTTACGACATTGTCCAATGAATCTCCCCCTACAGGTCGCGCTTAAGAAGACAAGTGCATGCTACGCCTAGACAGGGCATTATAAAATGTGTATTAATGCAAAGGTTACAAATCGATTATGGAACATTTATTATGGTAATTTGTAATGGGAAGAACTTCCGGCAACTGAAAATGAAAGCTTCATATGTCATTTTTACCTAACACGTGAATGTGGAGAGATTTGTCTCAAAAACAAGTATACTTGCCATTTACTCATGATTCAAAAATCCTGTGTTGACAAATGCACACGATAGAAAATATTACATAAGTAAAATACAGATACTATATAATGTGCTTGTGGCTCTGCAAAATGCGTGATCCACACCAGAATTTGTTTCATAATGGTCTTGGAGAAATTGGAAAATTGGCTTTGAAAGTCCTTAAAAGAGGTTGAATTTGGCCATGAATGATGGTTTTAAAAAATAATTTGTGTAAATTGGCGGATCTGCTGTAGCTTACCATAATTGTATCTATCTTCGTATCTACATATGTATTTGAATGGCAAACATTGTGTTTCTTATACAATCACCAGCATCAGCAGACACTACTAAACCAGTTAAGAGAGGTCACAGGCACCACAGATGTTCAGCTCCTCCAGCAGGCTTTGCAGGTAAATCATGGATTACTTTTACTGTAACTGTTGCATAGCTAATTCATTTTCAAAATGCTTTACTTCAAAGCGTTTACAGCATTGGTTAAACTTATTTCTGCCAGACAAATCGACACTTTTCAATACAGCACAAATCTCTGTATTGTATGATCCAAAAAAATAATTATAAACTCAATTATACGCACATTAAAGTTCAATTCAAATTAAATTTGAAATAAATCATCCATAAAATGACTTTTATCTTTTGGTAAGTAGAATTGTATTGAAAAATAAGATTATAACTGCGACTCTTGGCGAGCGGCAAGAAGATTTTAAATTTGCAAAAAGGCCTTGTGAGACACGAAATGCATCAAAAGTGAATGCACAGATTTTGTTGTTGACTTCAAAGTGGAACATTAACTTCTCCCCCCATCTGCATTTCACCACTCAGCTCTAATCCCACTGACCTTTCTTTGAGGAAATTTATTTTTATCATATTGTGGTATCCTCGAAAAAGCTAATTTACTCACTTCAACTTGCATGGCACATTACAGGTGAGTAATGGAGACCTGGCGGAGGCTGTGGCATTTTTGACAGAGAAGAATGCCAAGGTTCCACAGCAGGACGAGACCACCTACTATCAGACTTCTCAGGTGTCCAATGACCGATACATAAGCGTGGGCAGCCAAGCAGACTCAAGTAAGCCAAGTCTTTGGAAAATAAAGTGCTTCACACTTCAAGGCAGACTATGATGTGCACATAAAAGTATTAGATTTTCTTCAAAATGTACGGCGCACCCAGTTTGTGTGTGTGTGTGAGTGTTGTAAGACACATGTAGTAGGACACCATGACAACGTTAAAGGGGAAAGTGAGCACGTTAAAGGGGAAGTGTGGACGTTTATAGTATATGAAAGAGCACTGTGTGGTTACAAGGATTGTATGGAAACCTGCGCCTTTATAGCAGGTGCGCCTTATGTGTGTGTTGCACAAATGCCACATGTAACTGAGCCAGTGCCTTTTAATGCGGTGCGCCTCATGGTCATGACAATATAGTACACACAAATTCATTTTTTGTGAAAAGATAAAACTTAGTCTTTTATTTCAGAATACATTTAGTAGGTGGAATGTGGTGTAGAATGACGTCATGCTTGCCCCCATGTCTTTTTTTTTTTGTTTCCATCTGTTCGTTTAGCATGTAAATTGTGAAAGTAAGAAGAGGCCTACTTGAAGTTTAAACATCAACCCAAACCCCAACAAAGATGAAAAAGATTATTTGTGCGTATCTAAGAAATGCACTTACTTGCACACGCATCATGAAGTAGCTTGATGAGGATACAATGATGACACAAGGCACTCCTTTGTGTTTTAATTTCTGGTTAAAGGTGCTGTTCGTTATTGGAAATCAAGTCATGGTTACAGCCTCAGTCAAGCTCCTTTGTGACGCTTGCAAGTACATGCTTTTCTAGACCCGCTCGAAAAACTTCTTTTTTTTCATCTTTTTGGGGGTTTGAGTTTGTGTTTGGACTACATTTGAAACGGGCCTTATTTTACTTTTCCCATTTCATGCTACACTAACAAAAAACTGGGATGACGAGCATAAAGTCACTCTTACACCTTCCTCCCATTCCTTCTACCGAATGTTTTCCGCGTCCCTAACATCTCAATAAAAGCAGATAAGCGCGGCGAAAAATAAATGCATATAAAGGCTCTTTGAACTCAGTTGGGCTTTCTAACACGTACTTAATGAAAAAAATATTCTACTTTCAACTTTTTGAAGACACCTCAGACAACACAACTCACCTTTTAAAGCTTAAAAGATTAAAATTAGATGGCACTAATTTAAACATGCCGTGACTCAAGTGTTCATTTACTGGAACTTTAAAGCATTATTCTCAGAGTTAAAGCTTCAACTCGAGCAAAAAATCTTTGACAGCACCTAAAATATATCACCACTTTCGAAAGCGTGGGAGCAGTTGAATTAAACGGTCATCTAAATCATATTTATTCTTCATTTTGCATATGTTTTGGTTTAGATGTTATTGACTTGACAGGAGATGATAAAGATGACCTTCAGAGAGCAATTGCCCTCAGCCTGGCAGAGTCCAACCGGGCCTTCAGGGAGACTGGCATCACCGATGAGGAGCAGGCCATCAGCAGGTGGGCACCAACACAGTTCTTTGACTGCAAGCCAATCGACCAATAAAATTGAACTTTTCAAAGAAGTACTGTAGGGCAAAGTAGCACAATGAGAAAATATTGCTATCGTTGGCTTGAATTAACCACTCCTATGCTGTAGAGTTTTGGAGGCCAGCATAGCGGAGAATAAGGCAAGTCTGAAGCGTACCCACACAGAAGTATGGAGCGATTCACCCAACCCCCATGACAGGAAGAGGATCGACAACTGCCCTGTAGGCTTGAAAAATGTGGGCAATACTTGCTGGTTCAGTGCTGTCATTCAGGTGGGCACACCCAAACACACTTGCACGAGCATGCTTTCCAGACAAACACTCTCCCAAACCGCTAATAAAACGCAACCTCAGTCACAGCTCCGCATATTGGAAGTATCCCCCATCAGCACGTTCCACTTTTTCGATCATCATTTTTGTTTAGATTTATTTTATCAAGCAAAACTTGTATGCATTATATTTGAAGGCCGGGGTTTTTATTTGCAGGGTAAACAAACATGTTAAGGGCATTATTTTTGTTGTATTTTTATTTTGACATTTAATTTTTGTGTTCAGTTGCATACCTGTTAAATTTACAATAGTAGTTATATTTGAAGAACAGTAATTAAGAATCACAATACAATTTTATCCCTTTTTAAAAAAATGATTAAAAAGGTTGTAAATCAGTGTACAAACCACCAACAATTTACAGCACACCAACAATTTTTTGCGGCCCACAACAGCATACACTAAAATATTTTTTTCTGATTGAAAAAATTATTCCTCTTCATGATAGTTTGTTTTTCATTCTTTCCTCCATTCTTTTCACTGTGCCGAGATTCAAATTGTTAACCAATCATATTCCCAATCCACAGCTTGAGTAAGTGCGCTTTTAACAGACCACTCTGGTATTTAGTCACAGATTTAGGTATTTAGACCACCCCAAAGTCTTGCAAATTACTCACTACCCAATAAGCTCCTGATATAAATTTAAATGAAAAACAATATATGACAAGGAATTTGTGTGCCGTGTCTAAGAAGAAATGGGTTGTAGGTCATTTAGGTAAATTTACAGGACTCGCAAATTCAAATGTTGGACTTTTAAACTCTTCTTTGAAGGAAAATGTCTTCCTCACCATTACTCGTGATAGTTTATAGTAAAATTTGATCAGTCCTTAAATTTGCCAGCTGAACACAGGACACTAGATCACATGCTGCTTGGCTCCTCTGTAATGTGACTCCCCACCCTTTTAGAGGAAGGTACCGAATTAACTCAAGCTTGTTGCTTTTAGGTCAACAAGCGCAGTAAACATTCTCCTCTCATAACATGATCTAAAATGCTCTTAAAAACATGCTTATTTTCAGTACAGTTGAGGGGGAAAAAAGCGGCAGTGTGTATTGTTTAGTGCTTCCTATTGGTAAAAAGAAAACTTAATTTGTTAAAAAACAACAACATTGATTTAAACAATAAGAAAAGATATGCAGGGTTCATACGGGTGCTGAAATAATTGAAAACGTTTGGATTTATTTCATTGTTGTTTTCTTCAAGGATTTAAAGTGCTTTAATTCTGGGTAAACTATTTGTAAATGCCTGAAATTGTTGCCATGATGAAGTTAGCTTGTCACACTGCTCTCTGGTGGTTTCGTTTTGCATTTGCATTTCTTCTTCCTTCGTGATTAACTGCAGCTGGCATTAATTTGTACAGTATTGTCCTATGAAGCACCATAGCCCCCCCTATAGATTGTGCTCATGCTACACCTAAACGAGACTATGAAATGTCTATTGGACAAGAATTACATAGCAATTCTGAACATTTTATTTTGGGCTTTGCAAAATATGAATGTAACGTTTCCCTGTGGTAAATTTTAATGAGAATAACTGCAACTGAAAATGTACTCTACTGTCATTTTTACCCAACATCCTTTATGGGGAGAGATTTATCTCAAAAAACAAATATATGCAAGATTTACTCAGATGTCTTCATAAACGCACATGACCGATTAAAATTTTCATATGATTTATTTGTGGCTCTGACAAAAATCCATGATTAATCCCACATTTTTTAGTACTTAAGAAATTGGAAAATTTGACTTTAAAAGTCCTTAAGAAGTGTTTGAATTTGGCCATGTAAAAGGTGTAGGAACAATCATAAAGGTGTATTTTAAAAATACTGGTAGGTTGAGCAAATTGCATTTGTTTTACATATTTTGAGACATCTAGAGGGGGCTCACATAATTGTTCGCTATCTTGCTGCTGCAGGTTCTCCTAAAAAGCTTGGGAAATGAAAGGAAAATTATGTGGTTTAGTCACTTCAAGTCTCCGTAGTTTGTATTCTTCCTTGTGCTTTTTAGCACTTGTTTTCGGTTGCACTACTCAGTACAGGGAGATCTAGTGGTCAAAAAATGCACTCTGTCCCTTTGAGTGATAATATTCCCTTTCAACATGCGCACTTGCAGAACAAGCCATAAGGAGGACAAAGTCGGGCATTGTAACTGTTGATTATTTGTTGATTTGAACCGCTTGAAATTAGGGAAAACACTAACATAGCTTTATTTAATTTCCATCTCAGTCCCTGTTCAACTTGCGTGAGTTCCAGCGACTGGTCCTTCACTATTCTCCACCACCAAGGGTCCATGAACTGCCCCGAAACCAGAAGGTAAGATGTCTTTCACTTAAAATTTGAAACAACACATCCATGTCTTGCAATTTCATAAATTATATTGCATAATTTTTGTTTGTAGTCATAACTATTTATATCTGTAATTGTGTTCCAAAGTTTGTTTCCTTTCTTAGTTCAAACAATAGAACTCAGTGTGATGGAAGACCGCCACTGTATGTTTTTCATTAGAGATATTTAATTAGTGTAAATATTTTATACAGTAGAAGTTAGCCAGGATTTCAAATTTCTAAATTCTTTATTTATGTTGCCCTCACAAGGAACATAGGAACCTCCCCTTCATGCAAGAGCTAAGAACACTCTTTTCTCTAATGGTTGGTTCCAAGAGGAAGTATGTGGATCCATCTCGAGCAGTAGAAATCCTCAAAGATGCCTTTAAGTCCAGTGAGTCACAACAGGTAAGCCATAGCTAATTCATATCTGAATCGTAGTACGTTTATAATTAACGGAATACAATCACACCTACATAGCAACTTGTCGCTGGATGAATCATTCACAGCAGAATGGCTAATATCTTCAAACTCATTAAATACTACAAATGCCAAGATGAACCTTAAACCAAACATGTCAAACAGAAGGCCCGTGGGGCAGATCCAGCCCAATGGATGATTTAGTACGGCCCACCATAAATCTCAGTATAAATCTCTTGGTCAATTTAACAAAAGGGGTAATTTTTTAAGTAATTGCATACCAAATGGTCTGTCTGGTTGGTAAAGGGCAGTGTTGAGTTTGTATAGCGTGGTGATTTGGTTCCGGTGTAAAACTGCATTTACTCAGTTTACGGTTAACACATTCAATGCCAAACATGCAAATATTTTTTCCTCATTATTTATGAACATCTGGATGTGAGGTTGGTTAATTTAATGGATGCATGAGTGTGTGCAAGGAATAGATGTGTGTGGTGGAAGGATAATTAAGAATGACTGATATCGACTCGTATTATGTGGAGAAGGTAAACTAGTGTATGCTGTCAGGCCTCTCTGGTGATGAAGGGTTACATGGCACAGCAACTCACTCCTTGATGTGCTGTGGGCTTAATGTTCGGTGTCAGGTTGGGAAGATCAAAGGGGAATGAATGTTTGGTGAATCTGAGTGTGTTCTTGATTCTAGCACCCACTAGGGTAGATATGGCTTCAGTGTATAGATAGCTTGTGAATAAATGTGTTGTGTTTAGAAACGATCCGTTGTCATCCGTGATTAAAATATGTTGGGTAAGTGGATGATGTAGGCTGAATGATAAAGCATAATACTGAAAAACTACAGTAAGCTTGAAATTCGGAGTTGACATTCTTTACTGATCCGACCCACCTCAGAACATAAAGTCTGAATACAGCCCATGCCTTAAAGCACTGTTTGTGACTTGAATTTTGGCTATTAACATTTTTATCACACCAATAAAGTAGAACTGACCAAGTGTTACATCAAGGTTAACCAGGGTCAGCATCCAACTTCTGTCATGCCTCTTTGCAAAAAATTATTTAGGTTAGACATGCGTTTGCCTAAATTAGCTGAAAATCCCGAGGTCTTTCATGGCCACAAGCTGTCAAGTTTTTGGTCAGGAAATTTAGCCGTTAGTTTACTTTTCTTTAAAGACGAGTCATCTCAAATCTGGAGCTCACGGCCAATCAGCACACAACTTTGATTTTTAGACCTGTTTGCTTCTTTCTATGTGTGCTGAAAATGCAAACACCAATGTCATTGATTAAGTTTCACTCATTGCACCGCATGTTTTTTTTCTTCTTTTGCTTTACAGCAGGATGTGAGTGAGTTCACGCACAAGCTCCTGGACTGGCTGGAGGATGCCTTCCAAATGAAAGCTGAGGAAGATGGGTAACTACTGTCGTTTTTAACCTGAGAATTAACTATACTATAATCCATTGGTTCTCAAATAAGTGTTTGTAGACTGTACTGTGTACGTAAGGCTTTATGGCACATTGATATCACTATAGTTAAAAAATGTTACGGTACTAGAAATATTTTTTTATCTAAATAAATGATCATACAAAGTTATGTTATATTTAGAAGGCTATTCATGTAAAAATATGAGGCAACAATTAATTCTCGCCACAGCTATTAACCTAGGTATGACATCCAGGGAAGCCATGTGATAGTGATATTTTTCTGTGTACACCGCAAACAATAACAAATTAAAAATCATGTTATTGTTTGCAGATTACTTGGGTCATTATAAGTACCAGTATTGTTTTTATTGTGTTTCTTTTTTGACTATTCTTTTTCGAGAAACTTATTTAATTTTATTTTTTTCATTTTACTCTATTTTTCGCCATAAAAACAGGGAAATATAATACTTAAAATGACCATAATGGCTGTACAATATCACTGTACTTTTCTTTTTAGCAAAATAATAATAATACCAATAATAATAATTGTCATATTTGTACTAAAATAAGCTAAATTACCTGTTAATTGAATAACAAAATCTTATCTGGATATATATATATATTTTTTTCTACCCTATTGGCTCCTACGTCTTTTACTTTATTCAGTATTGAAAATTCGGTGTTACAACAAATTCTCTTTTTTTTTTTTTTTTTGCATATATTTTAATTTTCAAGTATACAAAGGTAAACCACCACAAAAGTGAAGCTACAGACTTGTATAATTAACATCATTTGTTATATTTTAATCATTAAAAAAATCCAACCGCAAACATTTGTTTCTTGTTGGGCTACAAGTCTCAACAAATGTTTTTAATAATCAGTCAGCTTACGGTTTTACAAAAACCTGTACAAGCATGCGCGCCAGCCATAAGTGTTGAAACGGAATCTTCTTATTTCCACCTTGTTTTCAAATGTTTTATGCCATCTAAACATATTTACTAACCAAAATGTTTATGAACTGGTTAAATTTGAGGCTACGTCATTTTGTAAAAAAAATCTAAGTGAGATTTCAATGGGATTTTTGATTCTAAAAGAAAAGTGCATTTTCTGTGATAGTTTTTTGTGTGAGTGCTCAACCCTTGGATGCTTAACATACCAGTACATACTCTCCCACGAATGGGGTTGAAAATTAGTGGGGAGAAAATAGAAATACTAATGGCATCATGTCAAGTCATGTTTATTTGTATTGCCCTTAATAACACGGAGTCTCAAAGTGCTGCACAGACCACAGACTAATATTACACCATCCCCAGAGCTAAAACCTACATGAGGGCAAGGAAAAACTCAAAAACCTCAACATGAGGAAAATGAAGAAACCGCCCATGAGGTAACCCCTCTTCCAGGATGACCATGCTGCAATGGATCTTGTAATAACAATTAATACACATATATAATCAACAGGAAATATAGGTCATTCATAAGATATAGAATAGAAGCGTGTTTTAAGCCTATATTTAAACAGTTCCACTGAGGTTGCAGATCAAATCTCAGGGGGAAGAGCATTCCACAACACCGGGGCCCGAATGGAAAACGCTCTCGAACATGCGGTTCTCATGTCACAAACACCTTTTATTAGGAATACCTGCAATATAACAATATTACAACTTTTTTAAGATTTTGATGAATGGTGTCATTTTTGACCCCTCTTATGGATCCAAGAGTTCATACTAGTGACATGCTTAAAATTTAAGTAAACGGCTCCTTCTTCTGGGTTTCCATCCGCTCGCGCGACGCTCAAATCTGGGTGTGGTGTGCAGCTCTCAATTGTTGCCTCTCCTTTGTTGGCTAATTACGTTAATAATTGCCTCTGATTGGCCGGCGCTGTTGAACCCCAAACTGAAATTTGGGGTTGACCAACGCTCCATCACTCAAATAACACAGTCGCACTATGTCACAATGCAATATTGATTAGATTTCTGTTAATTGTGCAACCCTAGTTCAGATCCATTCATGTCCAAATCACGATTAATCTAACAATCAGAAATTTCCCTCTCCTCCAACCACTGCTTTTATTAACTTTTAAAATCCAACTCAGCCCTGCATGTTTATGAGCATATTTTGTTTCTCCCAGGGACGAGGACAAACCAAAGAACCCCATGGTGGAGCTTTTCTACGGGCGATTCCTTGCCGTCGGTGTACTGGAAGGTGAGATGAGGTGTCAAATTGAAGTCGATAAAAAGCACAAGTGTGAAGTTGTCAGAGTAAGAGTTGGAGTGGTTTGATTGCATTTCCCATAAAAGCCATCTTTGCCCCTGGTAATGAAAGGTGACCTTGTCTTAATGAGATGCCCCCGATGTAGAGGAGTGCTGATGCATTGATTGTGGAAAACCTTGACAGCTGATTGACATTGTGCTTATTATGCATGACAATAGTGGCCCACAGCCATCAAACATGGGCAAGTGAGCTCTGCTGCCCATAAATTGAATTGCCACATCTGCATGTATGCTAGCAACTCCTGTGTTTTTTTAATAGCTTCTCATCAATCCCCCGAGGACACTCTGAGCACGACATTTTTTGATAATCTAGACCAGTGATTCTTAACTTGTCTGACTTCAGGACCCTATTTCCACCCTAATGATGAGATTTGTCCCAAATTAAGGAAAATTTACATTTCTCAAATTTATCGAATGGCATTAGTCATTAACCGTCTGTTATTTTTAACATTATTTTGCCAAAGCGAAAGCTCGTGACCCTCTGAAAACGGGTCCACATTTCCTTTTTTTTTACAATTCATCTATCTTCAGTATGGCGGTACATTGTTACTTGATATTTCTTGCAGCAGCATCATTGAACAAAACCGATGGCCATGAAAGAACGACTTACCTAAACTGAGCTATAGTGTTGACACAATTTTAATATTGTTTTTTCTTTTGATTCAACATATTTCATTTATTGAAACGGGCAGTGTAAAATATTTTCATCGTTCAATAACATGAAATGGAAGTCTTTTTGGATGGGAATCTTTGATTTCCCCTTTATGTTATTTTGTTTTAGTAAGGTTTTGGTGTAGCTGGAGTTGGTGTAATTGGAAATAATCCTCTTTACATTTAAAAATAATTTTGTATTTTTGCATTTTTTTGTGGCTGAAAGATAATTGACTCAGTCATTTTGTTAGTAGCTCACACTTAAGTGTGAGCACCCCTGAGCTCGACTTGCTGCTCTCGTTTACAAATTACTAAACACATGCCTTATGTGTATTTTAGGTAAACAATTTGAGAATACAGAGATGTTCGGCCAGTACCCGCTGCAGGTAAACGGCTTTAAGGATCTCCACGAGTGTCTTGAAGCAGCAATGATCGAAGGAGAAATTGAATCCCTGCACTCAGCAGAGAACACTGCCCGGTCTGGACAAGAGGTCAGTGATATGAAGCAATATCCTAAAGGTTGTGTTATCAATTGTATGTGCCGTTTGTGAGGAGACAAATGCTTTTACATGTGCTTAACACATTAATGCATTAATCTTGCATGAAAAAAACACACCCATATGTATGATTATATTGACTTTGTATATAAATTTGCACCCGACATCAGGTACAGGGTTTTTTTCTTTGTGCTTTATAAGACCTTCCGCCAGCAGGTTTTTGCTGTCGATCCCAAAATGCTACCACTGAAGAGTAATGCCCAATCTACATTATAATTCTTTCATTCCATCAACAATCTCTTTTTTTTCCACACAAGAATAGGTACAAGCCTTGCCTTTTCTTGTCCAGAGTCCTCATTTCTCATTGCCCGATTTTTACTTTATGTCCCCGGTCTTACCCACCCCTGACCCTGAGGAATCAAATCTGTTTGTTTTTAAATTTCAGTTTTACTGATACTTCTTACAGCCCATTAACGAAAAATACCAAATTGGGATCACAAGTAAAGCACAATTTTAGGCGGATAATTTGATTTTAGCTTGTAAAATTTAACCCGCCTAATTTATAAAGAGTTAACATGATAAACCCCTGCTTTCAGCACTGGTTCACAGAACTCCCTCCTGTGTTAACCTTCGAGCTTTCAAGATTTGAGTTCAACCAAGCGCTCGGAAGACCTGAAAAGATACACAACAAGCTTGAGTTTCCCTCCATGCTATACATGGACAGGTGACCTACAGTAAATTCGATTTTTATCTCGGCTGTAGATAATTATCTAAACCATCACACAACTTTCTAGGTATATGGACAGAAACCGAGAAATAACACGAATCAAGAGAGAGGAAATTCGGAGGCTAAAGGAGCATTTGATGCTGCTCCAGCAGCGATTGGAAAGGTATGTTTCGTGGGGTAACATTTTGATGCATTCAAAATTCAAAACAACATGCCAAAAAGACTGTTGTAGTTTCTGCATTTCTTATGTGTTATTTCTCTTTCCCACAAAGGTATCTGAGCTATGGCTCAGGACCCAAGAGGTTTCCTCTGGCAGATGTCCTTCAATATGCTATGGAGTTTGCCTCCAGTAAGCCTGTGTGTACCTCGCCTGTGGACGATATTGACACATCAGCACCTCCTGGTGGCACAACTGGACTACAGCAGCCCCCTCCAAGGCAAGAGTTTTGATCTAAAAATTGCTTGTTAACTCATTCAGTGCCACAAATTTCAGAAGACGTAATTATTTATTCTTTCCTTGGTGCCATGGACATAAAAAATATTTTTTGTGCAAATATTAAAACCCTTTGGACAGCTTGTTACAGTGGCTCAATGCTCTAGTAAAGATTTTTTTGTATGATACATTACTAGTGGATGACAGGGGTGGCTTATACGCTCTCTTGGTTGGTCTAGAAAAATGTCTCCAGCTTGCCCCTTTTCTGGCAGGTTGGCTTTCTAATGGGGCAGAGTAGCTGTACAACGTTTTCGCGTATTTTCTTTGACTGATTGTGATGTTTCTGTGATGAGTATATTTTGAAGAGATCATCATATCTTGAATCCCAATACTTGACGCTTTCCAACGATAGGCAGCATGATGTAATTTAGCGAGTGGTGATGTCGTGAAGACACGACTTTGTTTACCGAAAGTCTGACAGCCCGCTGGCGGGCTCTTTGCATGTTAAGGGGTAATTCGGAGTGTAACAACAAGTGATCTGAGAGGAATTTTCCAGTCGAGACCATATGCCAGACAGTTTCAGAATAGGGATAGTTACTCTATTGCACAAAAAAGGAGACAAAATTGACTTAAAAAACTGGCGACCCATAACGCTTTTAAACGTGGACTGTAAAATTTTCAGCAAGCTTCTAGCAACACGAATGTCTGTTGTCTTGGGAGACTTGGTTGATCCAGACCAAACCTGTGCCATTGTGGGAAGGAAGATCAGCGACAGTCTCATGCTGATCCGTGACACCATTTGTTATGCAAGAGACAGAAACATGCGACTAGCGGTCCTAAACCTAGACTTTGAAAAAGCCTTTGATCGAGTCTCGCACCAATACCTCTTCAGGGTATTGCAAAAATGTGGTTTCCCCCAAAAATACATCAATTGGGTAGGAGTGCTATACCGAGACATCTACAGCAAATTCATGGTTAACGGGAAATTATCGGAAGCAATCGAGATCAACTGCGGTGTACGTCAAGGTTGCCCTATGTCTCCCCTTCTCTATGTTCTTTGCATTGAACCTTTGGCACAAATGTTAAGAAAAGATAGATTTGTCGAAGGCATCAATATCCCAGGAAGTGGGGGACAAATTACCAAGTGTGTTTTGTACATGGATGATTTTAATATTTTGTGTACTGACCGCGCATCTGTTGAAAGAGCCCTTGACTTGACTGACCTGTTTGGGAGGGCGTCTGGCTCAAGGCTAAATAGAGAAAAATCACAAGTGAAGTTTTATGGAATGTGGAAAGAGACAGAAAAGGCAGGACTCCCGCTGACGGTGTTAAAGACAGACCAGAAAATCCTAGGGGTAAAATTCAATGCGGATGGAGGAGGCGAGACCAACTGGGATGACGTGACAAGGAAAGTTAAGCAAAAACTTGTTTTTTGGTCACTAAGAAAACTGACAATAGAGGGGAAGGTCCTAATCATCAAAGCGATCATCCTCCCAATGCTTTTGTCAATCAGTTTAATTTTTATGCCTAAAAGAAACGTGCTGTTACAAATGGACCGAGCCATCTTTCGCTTTGTCTGGGGCTCAAAGTGGGAAAGGATAAAAAGAGATACAATGAAAAAGAAAAAGGAAAAAGGGGGGAAAGGAGTGCCTGACCTCCAGCTTTTCCTGGGAAGCAAATATGTCTCTCTCCACTTCAAAAACGCTGTGGGCCCACCCAACAACCCGAAAAGTCAAGCAATGACCCGTTTTTGGATGGGCTCATATTTGCGGAAGCTAAAGCTTGTACCAAACAATCGTTTGATTCCAGTTTCGTTTAACTTGCCACCAACACATCTCTTTATTCGGGCTTTTTTGAAGAAGTTTGATTTGGAAACACAAGAATGTCACACTTTACAAAACCACAGGGCCCTTATTGCTATTGTGCAAGAGCGAGCTACAGTAAGCCCTGTGCGGGGGCTTGCGTTTGGCGATTCCACAACGGTTTGGAGCAACGTCAATCATCCTGCCCTCCCAAACAGACTACGAGACTTGTCATGGATGGTGGCTCATGAAGTTCTCCCAGTCAGAGCTGTAATGCACCACCGAGGAATGTCAGCGACTTCGACGTGCCCTCGACCTGGCTGTGGCGCCCAGGAGTCGGTGAGGCACCTTTTTTGTGAGTGCAGCGCTGCCAAGGTCTTGTGGACAATGGCCGAACAACTAGGAAAGTTCCCGGACTTGCCAGCAGGAGAGGTCCCTGATGCACAGTACGTGCTTTACGGGGTGAGTCGGTCGAGGAGGCATCGGAACGACTTTGCCAGGGACTGGCTCACTCTCGCCGCCATCAAGGACGCCATCTGGACCTCCAGAAACCTGCTGGTATGGAGGTGCAGGCAGATCCCCCCCGTGGCTGTGCTCCAAATGGCTGCAGATACCATACAATCTGCGAGCGGCGGGCCTAGGACGCAGCCATAAAGAAGACTCGTCTGTACCCACCCGGAGGGGGGAGCCGGAGCTACGCTGTGGGAGTCCCGGCAGCAACGGCCTGGGTTGTGGAACCCAGAAGGGAGAGGACCCACGCAGAAGGGAAAGGACCCACACAGAGGACTGGAAGAATGCTGCTTGGGAGGGTGGGATGGCAGAGCTATGCCCTTGCACAATAGTATTGCCTTTTACACGCTGGTTAACTACTGTTAAAAGAAAATAACTCTGAAATTGTTTAATTGATGTTGGAAATGTCAGGAAAAAATGTTAAAACGTCATATCGTCACGTCATATTGTCAAATATAAAAAAATTGTGAATATGCTTGATGGCTGTGTTTTGCTGCTGTTGGTGTCAGTGGATTTGTTCAGACCGAGGACAATCGACTTTGGCCTGGACGGTTCTATTGACACTAACAAAGATGTTATATAATGAAATTGTGAATATGTTTGATTTTCGAGAAGGTTTGTTCAAACCTCACTTTGTGTTTGCTGTTAAAAACGTAATATTGGAATATAATATTGTGAATGTGCTTAATTGCTGTTGAGATTGTCATGATTGTTTTCTGTTTTTAGTGTCAATAAATTTGTTCAAACCAAAAATATTAGAATATAATATTGTGAATGTGCTTAATTGCTGTTGAGATTGTCATGATTGTTTTCTGTTATTAGTGTCAATAAATTTGTTCAAACCAAAAAGTGATCTGAGAGGAGTCTCACAGAACTCTAATTTGAAACATGCGGCTTAAAAATGAATAAATTACAAAACTCTGTTATGTTTTACTTATTTATTTTTCCAAATTTGATCTTTGCATGTTTCACCCAGCAGCTTGGCTGAGCAGGACTCGATGGCGTCCCCAGAAAGTGCAGGCTGCGCCTCAAGTCTGGCCTCAAATTTTACTGCAGCCCAACAACAGAGGGCGCCCATCCACAAACCTTTCACGCAGTCGAGATTACCGCCTGACCTCCCCATGCACCCTGCTCCACGCCACATCACTGAAGAAGAGTTGAGGGTGCTCGAGGGATGCCTACATCGATGGCGGAGTGAAGTTGAAAATGACACTCGAGGTAAAGTCAATACACTACCTGTTATGTCATTTCCAATATTTCATTAATATGCATAGAGCAAACAAGCCACTTAATTATTTGTATTGTCTAATTTACCAGATCTACAGGACAGCATTAAAAGAATCCACAGAACCATTGATCTCATGTATGCAGACAAAACGATGATGCAGGTAATATCTGCTGGTAACAAAGTCAATTTGGCTGCTCCAAGAGAAAAAAAGATCAACCGTATGTTTGTCATTAAAGGTTCCTTACCGGCTCCATGCAGTGTTGGTCCATGAAGGCCAAGCAAATGCTGGTCACTACTGGGCTTACATCTATGATCCACACCAGCTTTGCTGGATGAAGTACAACGATATCTCTGTCACAAAGTCATCCTGGGAGGAGCTGGTGCGGGACTCATTCGGAGGCTACCGCAATGCCAGTGCCTACTGTCTTATGTATATTAACGACAAAAAGCCTTTTCTCATAGAAGGTATGCATAGTCGTAATAATGATTTAGCATGCAGGAGAACTAGGGTTGTTTTTTTTTCTACGCTGATAACTCGAGTCATCCTTTGGCCAGATGCTAGCATTGTTTTAGAAGCTTAAATTGCTAAAACAGTCTACTCTGTACGTTAACAGCGTCATATTCTTCTGGACCTTAAAAATATCCTTTTTCTACTAGCTGGTAAATGGTATAGATGAGTATTTCTTTTTTTTTTTTTTTTTAAATGTCAAAGTATAGTGAGCCTAGTAAAACAAAGTAAAATCAAACAATACTTAAAAGGCAACATTGCTGACAATAACACTGGTGCTCATCTAATAGGTCAGAAATTCAATTGTATTCTTATATAAAACGGTCTCAAAGACTATAATCATTGTGATATGTTAAGTAAAGAACTGCTTGTATCTGTATTTTTTTTTCTTTTTTACAAATTTGTCTAGTTCTCCAGAATGGGGTTAGGATTTTTTTTCTGAATATTTTAAAGCATCGTTGAGTTTTTATTATGTGCAATTTCTCCATCTATTGTGAACGCAGAAGACTTTGATAAAGAAACCGGCCAGATATTGAGCGGTATGGACAAACTACCGCCGGATCTGAAACAATATGTCAAGGAGGACAATGAGCTTTTTGACAAGGAGATTGAAGCATGGAATGCTCTCCAGGCTCGTAAGGCCCAACAGGAAAAGTTAGCCCTTGCCGCAGCAGCAGCTGCAGCATCGGCAGCATCCAACAACTCCATCTCCTCATCCTCGCCCCAGCCAATGAGTATTGATTACAGCCCTCCAGACAACGCAGGTCAGAATTTTACTTATTGTCAAGTACAATTTTTTTGCCACCGCAACCTGATGGTATTCTCCTCTTTGAAGAGGGGGGGGAAGTGCTCCTGTTTAAAGGGTAATCCCAAATTCTTCAACATGCAAAATGTGAGGAAATAGTACATGGTTGTTGAATAATATCTATACATCTTTAATTGGTATATTCCAATTCTATTGGGAGAGAATGCATTTCGAATAAAGCATGTCTTGTCTTTGTCATCCCAAGCTGTGACGTCACAGAAGGAACTCCAGACCATAGCAAACCAGTCACCATATTGTTTCACGTGTTGATTAGTGGAAGAGGTTGCAAGCGTTTTAAGCCAGGTTTTGTTAGTTTTTGCGGAGAATACCTAAGCGTTGTGGCAGATGGATGCATTACAACAAAAAGCGGCTTCAGCGATAAAAGCAAAGCTAAGGCTCTGTCAAGGAGGGGCGCGGGCGCATTTAACATTTTTTTTAAATGGATTTCTTGTTTTAAAAAAGGGGGGCGTGACATGAAATGGTCAGGTAGCGCTTTGTTAATGGTATTCACCATTTTGCAAGAATTGTTTTCTTTCAATAAAGTCACAGCTCTAGAGCAAACAAGCTAGATGGGTCAGAAATTAAGAAATTTCTGAAGTCCTCCAGCTTGTAGAATATTTTTCTACAAATTTGCATAATTGTTAAGAAGAACACAACAGTTTCTGTGTGTAATTAAAACAAATGTTTGGGAATACTATTATTGGTTTATTTTCTATCCAACAGCACCCCAGCAGGAACCTGAATACATGGAGCAACGGTCCCCCACCAATGATGCCAAACATCTCCAGGAGGACACCGAGAGAGCTATCTCAAGGGCGACTGCCGAACAAGAGGAGAGAAGCCCTGAAGCGCTCTTAAATGCTGTATGTAACGCTGGTCAATTGTTGCCACACTACACTTGGCTTTTAATAACATCGAGATATACATGCAGACATCCAAATGATGTATTTATTTTGAAATAGATTAGTCTCATCAAGTTGATTTTGAAAAATAATAGGTCCATGTTTTGATAACTGGATTAGATTTTTAGTTTTGTAGTATTACTGTAGTTGTATTTTGTAGTATTTTTTTTATTTAAGTATTTCTGCAGTCAGATATTTGTTGTAGTTATGTAGTGCTATATTTTTGTAGTATTTCCACAGTGTTATTTTGGTTATATTTCTTTAGTATTTTTGTAATATTACTGTAGCTGTACTTTAGTAGTGTTTCTGGGGTAATATTACTGTAGTTGTATTTCTTTAGTATTTTCTTTTCAGAATGAAAGCAAAATAATAAATTTGGTATCTATTTTTAAGGACCAATATTAATGTGTATACACCGAAAGAGGAAATGGGGGCAAAATATATGTAAGATAAAAAAGTTTTATTAGTCAAACTTAATTTACTATTGACATGATATTTTGACCGATTTTGTTTGGAGGGCCGGATTAAAAAGCCTGCTGGGATTATTTCACATGTAGAATTTTCATTGCAAGAAAGAACAGTATTATCGTATTCATTTTATCCCGTAAGATTAATTTTAAATTAAAACACTATATCATACAAAATAAATTAAAAAATAAATATTTTAAATTATTCTTCCAAGAAAATAAACAAATCATTAAATGACCATTTTATTTTCACAGAAAAATTAAAAAAAATAAAAACAGCCTTAATTGGTGAAGATATTTCCTTGATAACTGCGAGTGAGGTTGCCAATTATTATTTATTATTATTTTTTAACTTCCTAGGAAAATTATTTTGAAATATCAAAATAATCCTTGAGACGGTATTTGTTTATGCTACTTTTTGACAATATTTTCAAACATGAGTTACAGCTGTATAAAGAGCCTGGGCACCCTTGATCATTTTCAAGATTTTCCTTTATAAATCAATGGGTGCTCATTTCAGCAATTTCAGTTCAATATATCAGATAGCAGACCTACACAGTGATATTAAGGAAGTGAAATTAAGTTTATAGGATTTACAGAAAGGGTGCAATAATTAAACAAAAGTCAGCAGGTGCATACATTAGGGCAACCACAAAGAAATATTACGTTACCTTGCTCGTTCAAAGGCTACGTTATATTGCAGTGTCTTTAGACAATCGCCTCTAAAAGTACTATCCATCATTTTTGCTTGCTATCATTGAATTTAATATCTTAAAGCTACTCTCATTAAATATGTCAATTTACATCCCATCACTCTCCTCTATCTTGTCCTACTTTTAGGTCTGCAAATACTTGGACAGACACACAATTTTAACTAGTTGGGATCTACTTGCAATCACATAGAACTTTAAACAAAAATATATTGACCAGAACTGTAGTGCAGACTGAAATATTTAATTCAACATGTGATGGAGAATTGAGGAATTGTAAACATGTTTTCCAAACGCAACACATTTTAGGGGATAAAAAGTAATTGAACAATTGAGACTAATATAAAAAAAGAGGGTTTGTTGTCAATATTTTGTTGCAATTCCTTTTAATGTCCAGTCTGGCCTGTCTATTTTTAGGACTGATTAATGGCTTGCACCTAGTGGTGAACCCTTTGTATTTACCTTTATTAGGTCTTCTTTTTATCGACAACTTGGGGTTAGACAGAAAGACGGATACATCCACTTTCTGGAGTGATTTTTCTTTTCAATAGATGTTGTAAATAGATTTTTATTTATAATGAAGAGTATTTGGCGATCATCAGTCGCTGTGTCTTCCCGGTACGTTGGGACCTTTTTTAAATATCCAACCTTACCAGTGCATTCATTTTTTTTAGAATGTACCAAACTGTTGATTTGGCTTCTCCAAGCATTTTAGCTACCTCGCTTATGGATTACGACTCTTTTTAGTCTCAATGTCTTCTTATTCACTTTAATTGAAAGCCCCACTGAACACATGATGTGTGGTCACAACAGCTTCCAAATTAAAAACCGCACACCTACAATCAACTCCAGACCTTTTCACTTCTTGATTGGTGACATGTTAACAAGGGATGAGCCTTCTGAGTCAATTACAGCCCTCCTGGTCAATTGGACAATTACTTTTGGTGCCTTGAAAAAGGGATGATGAAAGTTTAAAGGGCTATAATTCCTAAACCTTTATTTTGATTTGGATGTGAAGTCCCGAATTGCAGCTGAGATTGTGCAGTTTAAGCCCATATTGTTTACATTATTGTATTTCTGAATGTGTTCATGTGAACAGCTAAATCATAAAACTTGTGTGACTGTCCAAATATTTTCGGGCCTAACTGGATCTGTTGCATTGTCTTCGCTGTCTCTTCACCTTTCCGCTTCCCCTCAGCCTGAAGTCTCGCCCCCTGATATTGTCACTGAGGGTGAGTCCTCTAGCCACCACCAAACAATAGAGGTGGCCATTCCCAATGTGGGGACTTTCGTCATCGAGTCAGAAAAAGGGGGTTATGATGATAAGGTAGAGCAAGACCTAGCCTGTCTTGATGTGTCCTAAATGTGATGGATGAGTGACTGCTTCAGTGCCCATCCATGTTTTTGGCTGTGATTGAAGGCTTATAACTAAAAATTTAGCTAAGGGAATATCCTATTGCATGGCCGTTGGAAATGGTCTGTCATTCAGTCTGATTGCATAAAAAAGTACCTGTTCACCTTACTCCTGAACTGTTGCAAACACAAATAACATACTGCAGCTCCTTGTAAACTTCGCTATATCTTTTAAGATGGTTTGCATTAGGGCTGCAATTCATAATCATTTTAATATTCATTTAGTCGCCAACTATTGAAACGACTAGTCAACTAATCAGATGTTTTTTTTTGTCCTTAGATTAGGCAGGAAGTTTACCTAATTATGGGGCAAATAATAATGAACACAAGAAAAGTGGGTACAATGAAAAATATGTATTTCATTGAATATACCCCCGATTTGTACAAACATTAAATCTAAAACCCAAAATGGTGCAGTGCTCGGTCAGTTCACTCATAAATTAATGAATCAACGTGTCTACTTTTTTAGGGACAGGCAAGTAAATTAAAATAAAATAAAATAAATAACGGTAAATAAAACAAATATGTCTGTAAAAGAAGTACTCAACAATTCTTAACGACTGAAGTTTTTGGTTTTTAACGATTTAAAACTCAGGTCTGTTCTTTGGACTGCATGCATTTAATTTTACAGAAGTTGGTCAGGCACAGTCTGGCATAATGCTCTAGCCCTCTTTTATAGGGAAATATCCCCATAAAAAATGTACAATGCTTGTCATCAAAACCGTATATGCTTGAATCTTACCAAGCCACGTCAGACTCCGTTTTGTTTAACCATCTCAAGTGCTCTTTAAATGTTAATTCGTCACCCATCTACCGCCATGATACGCTTCGCAGACTTTGCAATTGTTCTTGCATCCAGGCTAAAATTCTCCAAACGTTATAAGTTTTGGTACTCCTAGTTGATGTTTACATAGCTTTTCATGTGTGTTCATGTCACCGCTCGAGACAGAGGTGCTATTGAGTATAGAGTAGCCTCTCTTTGTTGGAAACACTTTTCAGCCAGCGATGTCTATCCATTATCGATTTTTGTCGACGTACACTCATATTTGCAGCCCTACAGTTGACCTCACATGTGCGCTGTTGCAAACACAAATAACTTTCTGAAGCCTCTTGCAGACCTCTCAATATCTTACCAACTAGTGTGCATCCATGCATGTTGTCCATACTCATGACTGGCTCTCCGCCATCAAACTGAAGCCGTGGCACTAATAAATGCATGAGCTGCAGAGTGACACATGTCTGCATTTTAGCATTTCAGAGTGAATAACTCTGCAAAAGTGCCCGCACTTGTTCCATCACAAGATAATTTTATTTTGTTTAATGAAGTTCCTGCTTCCCGGGCAGGCAATGATGACCCCAAACATGCAGGGTGTCATTATGGCTATTGGCAAATCCAGCAGGGATTATGAACAGAATGGGCCTGAGGCTGCCTTTTTTAAGGTACTGTCCCTCATCTCACTATTTGCATTCCTTTTCGACCAGTTTCCACCTTTTTTTTTTCTTGTTTGTCCTTTTTGTACATCCTTACATTCCTGTAGTTGCCCTTTGAAACACAGACATACTAATTATTAAGTACATAAACAGTAAATTTAGCATTTACTATCTTCAATTTAAATGTGTCCTTGCACTTGTTCAGCAATTTTTAAGTATCCATATTTGGACTGTTCAATATCACTGAGTTTGTGCCTGGAAACAGATTTAACCCCTTAATATCAGACTGCTTAGAAGCAAATGCAATTTTGTACAATGTCACCGGTCACTGAAATACGTCATGCCACATACAATTGGAAAGCTTAAACTCTTGGGATTCAAGATAGGCTGGCCATTTAAAAATGTACTCTTCACAGAAACTTCACGATCAGTCTGAAAACTATTAAGCCTTGCTAGTTCTCCAAAGCCATCACATTCGATGATAGTATGAACTCATGGCCTCCTTTCATCAACGAGTCTAGTAAATCCAACTTTGTAAAATATTTACTCTAAAACTCAAAATAATTACTTGTTTTTGAGCCAATACGGGCCTGTGTTGCTTAAAAGGACCCTCTTTCTTTACCTCCCAATAACTGGTTAGCTAAAACAATTATGAATAGATCGATACTAAATGTCCATTTGTATTAAAATTAGACCCTAAATCAAATGTGCGTAATGCCACTAGTGTTTAATTTTTACGCGCAAGCCTGCACAGTCATTGACCGACTTATAGAAAGCGCAATTAAACGTTTACAACTCTTTTTACAATGTATAAAAAAATAGCCAAAGTAAAATACAAATTTGTAAAGATTTTAGTGTTGAAAACTGGTCATCCCTAAAAAGCCACTTTTGGAAAGCCTTAACCTACCCTTGGAAAAATGTGTAAAATACAATGTTTAGTTTTTCAGATTGTGATCAAATTTGACAAGGTACAATGTAAGGCTTCATGCTATTGCCCTAGCTGTTTGCCCCATGCTACACTCTTTTGGGATTAAGTTACAAAAAATATAGCACTCGCAGTGGTTATTTCAGTTTGGCACAAAATTTCAGAGTCTTATTATTAAAAAAATTCCAAAACCTGCATTCAATTTACATTGGGTGCGTCTTAGATTGGGATTTTAGGCACATTTTACATGAACGATAAGGGGTTGAATTTATGGTCCAAAGCACAGTCCAATTAAATACTGAAAACCTTGCTAACTCACAAAGGCTCAGCATAAGTCCTTGTGACATTCAAAAGATGGATTTCTTTACATATTGATGTAAACTTTTTAATATCGTTTGTGTCATGCTGCCATGCCATTGACATTTATAAAATAATAGATTTACAAGTGATGTATTGTTTAACATTCAATTGATGTCTTTTGTTGGAGACAAGCTCAAGTGCGTCACAAATATTGGGAGATGGCAATATTATACACATTGCAGTGTACCAGTTTCACCATATTGCAGATTTGCAGGCAGGAAAAAAAACACAAGACATATTAAGTGGTTGGGTTGTATGTTTTTGGTTAATGCATTTTTAATTATTATATGAATTTAAGCATACAGTATAGTAAATTATGGTAAGAAATAGCCCAGAAATCTTGTTGCTGTTTTTAAACCCATTTCCAAGGTTTGGAATATTTCATTAAATATTTGAAAATTAAAAAAGGTAACAATTTTTTTTTTTAAATCCAATGTTCTTTTCACAATAAAAAAGTAAAGTGATTATTTAAAACATTGATACCAAAATAATAATTTTAATCAAATAAACTAATTTCTAAAAAAACAATGGCTAAAAATGATTGTTGTGTACTCATTTATGATGAGCAGTGGAATTAATTGATAAGCATTTAAATATTGGACGAATGCAAAGGGAGATTTTTTTTTATATTGAATAGTTAATCTATTTAATTTAAAAGTATATTTTCTTCTTGCTTTTGTAATTTCCTGATGAGATATCTACAATGTGAACTCAATTGATGCTAGACAGCACAATAATCTATGAGAAGCTTTACTCATAGAATGGGATATTTTCTCTTTGCATGCCGCATTCACAGATTAAGCCATTTGTGTTCATTGATGTTAAAGTGGTTGTTGCAGAATTTATTATTAGCAACCAGGTTATGTAAACATATCTTTAAAAAGTCTTAAAGACGTTTGCCAAAAGCCGTGGTATCTACCGTTACCTTTCGAGTTGTTTCATCAATTGTAGCAGGGAAGAACAGATTTATACTGTGAAAGGGATTAGACAAATACCCTTGAGGGGAAAACATCTTCTGTGTCATTTAAATATTAAAATGTATTCACTACATTTGACAACAGCAAAGATATCAAAATACAACTTTATAGTGTACGGTAATCTGTTTATTCATTAAATCATCATGTGTGGCATTGTTTTTGTGTTCAGGCTTTCAAGCTAGAATACGCTCGACTTCTGAGGTTCGCTCAAGAGGACACTACCCTCGAGAACGACTACAGACTTCAGCACTCCGTTGTCTACTTCATCCAAAACCAAGCGCCCAAAAAGATCCTTGAGAGGACCTTGCTCACTCAGTTTGCTGATCGCAACCTGGCTTTTGACGAGAGGTACATTGTGAAGGGCACACATTTAAAAAAACAAAACCGTACACATACATTTTAGTAACCTAAAAATATTCCTTCCAATCACTGGTATTCTGTTAGTATTGTTGTAATGCACTATAAAGCTAAATCCACCTATGGGGCTGCCATTTTGCAGTTTGTTGATAATTGATAATGGTACAGTGCTGTAAAAATATATGTTTCCTTCCTGATGAGGTGGATTTATATTTTTGTATAATCCCCATTATATGACCTCAACAACAAAATATTTTGCATGCCCCAAAACGTATAAATCCAAACTTTGCGGTATGTAGCTCTGTTTCTCAGATCCCTGTGTTCTATTGGTAGACATCATATTAAATGCTTTTCTTTTACTGGCTGGCATCATGGCATTAAAAAAATACTGATATGATGTTTGCTAAACCTCCCCCCACAATGTCGTTCTCTCTTCATTCAGTTCAGAATCTCGTCTGCTTCATAAAGACTGCGATGGGGAAAATACTTTATTTTTTTGTACTGCATTTATTCACTATGGGTCCTAAATCTTATAGTCATACTACAGGCAGAAGCAAAAAAAATGTGATAACCATGGAAACAAAACTTGCAATTATCTTAAAATACGACGAAGCACACTGATCGCTACCCGTGCTAAGTTGCAGTGCTGTAACTAATCGATAAAAGGGGGTATTGGTAAAAAGAAGGTGATTAAAGCAAGGACATCTTCTAAGGGTATAACAATCCTCTTAAGACGTTTTAAAAATAGATTCACCAATGGTACTAGTTAACGTAGTCTTGTTTTATAATGTCAATTATAAGAAATTTTCCGTGTTCTGAGAGTTGTAAAAATAAGATTTGGAATGGACGGGTTGGATAAAATTCTCTTGTACACAGTGTTAAAAGTACATTTTGCTCTGAATATATGACGGTTTTCCCAATGTAACATTTTTATTTTACGATACTTATTCATATGTGTAGCTCCGCAATGTGAAAGGACAGTTAATAATTCGTAAAATCAGTCAGGTTATGTGTCAATCACAAAAAGTCTCAAAAGACCGCACAGGCAATAATGACACCAATCCTCTGATCTGAAACCGACACGCAGGCAAGGAAAAACCTCAGCTTGAGGAAAATAAGAAGATCCTGGTTCACAATGCCCAAAAAGAAAGCATAATAATAATAATAATAATTTCCTTGTATTGTCATTCTGTGTAACAATGTACACAGAACGAAATGTCGATTGCACCTGACCCGTTGTAGCGAGCCGATGCAGCCGCAGCCAACAGAGGGCGCCGCCGACCACTTTTTAAGTCTTAGGAATGACTCGGCCGGGGCGCGAACCACCGACCTCCCAGTCTCAAAGCGGGCGCCTTAAGAACAGAATGTTTTTTTTATTCTTTTTTGCTTAATGCTTTTCTTTTTCTTACTGTGTTGTGTCTTCTGTGTTAGTCTCCAAACGTGTGACTTTTTCGAGTTAGGAGGGTTTCCTCTCCCTCATGTAGGTTTAAGATCAGGGGATGGTGGAGAAATAGTTTATAATATCCTAGGGTCTGTGCAGACCTTTGAGACTTCCTGTCATTAAGAGCTATACAAATAAACCTGACTTGAGAAGGGGCCACACAAGAGGTAATCTTCTTTCAACGATGACCAGAATGCGTTTGATGTAGCATAACAATACAATTACTGATAAGAAAAACTGGAACACTCTAAAAAATATTGTGAAATGTGAACAAATATACCATTTTGAATCCTGGCAAAAGAAAATGATTTTGTTATCATTGGTCAAATACCATTTGACAACTTGGGTTTAATTTACTGAACTGACCAGAAGAGGGTAGTAGATACAGTATCAGAGTCACTGTTGTACAGCAGTTATAGATTTCCCAGAGGCGTTTCACAATTTTCTTTTGTTTTACCGTTCCCCATTTTAAAAAAAAAAAAATTCAACAGACTTATTTTAATGCAATTCAATACTTTGGATACTACTAGCATTCTCCTGGTATTTAACATCAGTTCCTGATCATTGTCAGTGTGTTATTTGTCTAATGCCAAATCTTTCCGTCCATAATCCTGAGTGTAAAATCGATTCTTTACTTTTCTATTTTGAGTAAGCTAATTAGCTTTATTTGTGCACGTGGCCTCAATAAAAGCCTCCAGAGGAGTGTTTCACTTTTCCTCTCAGCACTAAAGAGTGATTCATTAGACCGAGTTAGGGCCCAGGGGAAGGCTAGAGCGTTTCATCTCCTAACAATGACTCGCCCTCAGAACTGATGCCAGTTAGTCTTACAGCCTTCCTTCCTCCCCCACAGATGCAAAAGCATTATGAATGTGGCACGTGCAAAACTGGACCTAATTAAGCCTGAGGAGGTCAACATGGATGAGTATGAGGTCTGCTGAGGTTTTCCCTATTCTATAAAGTGTTTCTTTCAAAAATGAGCTGCCTTTTTTGTAATGGCTTTTTTTATATAACAGATCTGGCACCAGGACTACAGGAACTTTCGGGAAACGACCATTTTCATGATAACTGGCTTGGAGTTCTACCACAAGACAAAGTATGGGCACACACTAGCAAGTTACCGTATTTTCCGGACTATAATGCGCACCTGATAACCCCAAATTGGCCAGAAATTTGAAAGTGCGCCATCTAATCCAGTGTGCCTTGAATGTTGACAAAATTGGTAATGTGTTACCACATTTGTGCAATGATTGATCAGTTGTTAAATTTTATTATTAATCATAAATGCATATCAATGGTGGCAATGGGGATCTAACGGGATAGCAATAGTAAGGGCTCTGAATCCTAACCACCAGGTCACTAAGGGCAATACAAGGCATTAGGTCTTATCTCTATTGCACAATTTTGAGTCACTGATCCACATATGTTGGAGTCGAAAAAATGTTATTTTACTTTACCTCAGCGCAAACTAAGCATCGTAAGTGACAAATGTTTTGAATATCTGCGGCCCTGCATTCGTTTCTGTATTTCAGGTTGACCAAATTACTTCCCATAACGCCTTCCTTGTCATTAAGTTCGGAATCTTGTGCGCTTTGCAAATATATTACGAGTCGGCTGTACCACGGACTGATTTAATGTCCGGCAATATTCCCTGGGCTGGGATTAATAAAAACATGAACAATTTCGTACCATGACTAAAAATATTGTGATCATGAGATAAGACATAATGCCTTTTCATTTGTTGTCTGGATTCCTATTGGTTTAGTGGATAGGTTTCAAAGAAGTTTGCCACAGTCTGGGTTTGATTCCTGTTGCATTCAATGTTATGCAATTTTCTGCAATTGTGATCAGTGATGTTTTCCAACTCCTAAATCAATACAAAAACAGCACTTTTTAATTTTTGTGTGCAACCTTAGCACTTACAATACTTTAGATTCCATGCACCTTATAATATGTTGCACTTTTATTTATGAAAAAATATCATATAAGATGCACACGCCAAAAGTAGTGCGAAAAATTCCAGTATTTGTTTGATTTTTGTTTTTTCTAATCTACTTTCAATTTCACCTGCAGAGGGCACCAATGAGAAAGGATTTGCTGCATCATTTATTATGATGTACGTTTAAAATCTTTTAATGTTTCTGATTTTGTTTTCCTTTTTAGTTATGTGGAGGCCCTGATATATCTGATCTATGCATACCAGTACAACAAAGAACTTTTGTCTAAGGGCCTGTACAGAGGACATAATGAGGAGTTGCTTGGTCATTATCGGCGTGACTGTTTGCTGGTGAGTCAAAATGTGTGATAACCTGTGTGATCCTCTAGTCCAGGCATGTCAAACATAGGCCCAGCAGAATGATTTAATCCGGCCTGCCGTAAATTTCTGAGTATGTCGCAAAAGTGGCATGTCTGTAGCTCATTTCTATCCGTACTTATGATTTTTTTTTTTTTTAAATACAAACCAAATGCTCTTTCTTGCCAATATAGGGCAGTAAAGGTGTAAAAGAGCTGACGTCAAAGGTTCTCTTCTTGATTGGGACTACTTTTTTTTGTGAACAGGTCTTCTCTGTGATGAACCCTGATAAAACAAAGCACCGCTCAACGCTAACGAACAAACATTTCAATGTCATTGTTAAATGTGCTGCTTCTTTGGATTTGACGCCTGATATTGATGCACTTGTAAAGGCAAAAATATGCCAATTTTCAGGAGACCTTAAGAGCAAGTAGACTGCGGGAGTGCAATGAGATAGAGGGGAAAATGGTGTGAAGACACAACATTTGTTTGTACAGATCATTAAAAATAAATATTTTGCAGTATTCCCTCAGCTTCAGTAGGACCAGCCTTGTAGTTGTATCTAATGTTATTGCCCGCCAACTGCTAATACTCTTTTTCTAATTATTTTTTATTTCAAAGCAGTATGACAATTGAGGTTGGAATATTTTTTGTCATAGCTCACACTTGAGTTTCTTTAGTGTGGGTAGTTGGTTCAGATGTAAAGGTGGGGATGGTTTAATTGTAACCTGTGCAGTCATTTGAGACATCTTGTGATTAAAGCCTTTACAAATAAATGAGACTTGACTAGTTAACTCTTAAAACAAAAATTGTTAACACACTCAATGTCAAACTGAGTTTGACATGCCTGCTCTAGTCAGTGATTTTCATATGGGGGAATCTGTCCTTCACAAAAATGTGGGATTTTGTAATGATTACAAAAGTAATTCATATCAAGCAATTATGAAGTATTTTTTATAATTTTGGAAGGCTAATATATGAAGGCTTAAATATGTACTAACCCATTTCTGTTGGCTGCGGCTGCATCGGCTCGCTACAACGGGTCAGGTGCAATCGACATTTCGTTCTGTGTACATTGTTACACAGAATGACAATACAAGGAAATTATTATTATTATTATTATTATTTTGGGTCAAGACTCCTTTTAATTTCTATCTATATATGATATATACACACAGTGCTATTTTGACATTTCTCCCACTTAGAAATCATGGAGGGGTCTGACATTTTCATTGTTGCAGGTCCACTGTGAGAGAGCTAAACTAAAAAGAAAAATCCAGAAATCACAATGCATAATTTTTTAACATTTTTTGTGATACAGCTGCAAATAAGTATTTGAACACCTGAACAATGGTAGAACAATGATTCTAAGAAAGGTGAGGAATCAGCCTGGAACTACACAACAGGAGTTGGTGAATGACCTGAAAAGAGCTGGGACCACCGTTTCCAAGGTTACTGTAGATCCTACACCAAGACGTCATGATTTGAAATCATGCATGGCACGAAAGGTCCCCTGCTTAAACCAGCACATGTCAAGGCCTTTAAGTTTGCATATGACCATTTGGATGATACAGAGGAGTCATGGAATAGAGTTTGTGGTCAGATGAGATCAAAATTGAACTTTTTGGTCATGATTCCACTAAGCGTGTTTGGAGAAAGAAGAATCAAGAGTACAATCCAAAGAACACCATGACTTGCTGTGAAGCATGGGGGCGGTAGCATCATGCTTTGGGGGTGTTTTTCTGCACATGTGACAGGACAAATGCACTGCATTTAAAAAAAAAAAAAAAAAATCCTTCCCTCAGTCAGAGAATTCAAGATGGGTCGTGGCTGGGTCTTCCAACACGACAACGACCCGAAGCACACAGCCAGGAAAACCAAGGAATGGCTCCGTAAGAAGCATATCAAGGTTCGAGCATGGCCCAGCCAGTCTCCAGACCTAAACCAAATCAAAAATCTTTGGAGGGAGCTCAAACTCCTTGTTTCTCAGCGACAGCCCAGAAACCTGACCAATCTAGAAAAGATCTTTGTGGAGGAGTGAGCCAACCTGTGTAAACCTGGTGAAAGACTACAGGAAAAGTTTTACCTCTGTAATAGCAAATAAAGGCTACTGTACCAAATAATAACATTCATTTTCTCAGGTGTTCAAATACTTATTTGCTGCTATATCACACAAATAAATCATTAAAAAATCATGCATTGTGATTTCTGGATTTTTTTTTAGTTTATCTCTCTCACAGTGGACATGCACCTACGATGAAAATTTCAGACCTCGCCATGATTTCTAAGTGGGAGAAATAGCAAAATGGCAGAGTGTTTAAATACTTATTTTCTTTACTGTAGCATATCTTGTCTGCCATGTGAAAGTTTTATTTTTGCTCAATACACTTCATGTGGTTAAAATGTGAGCTCTTCTTTTTTGGACTAGAAACAGCTACATGATCTTGGTCTCCTCGATTTTTTTTTTCAAGATTACATTATTAATTCATCTAAAACACCATTTTTAAATTGTCACTGATTACATTTTTTAATAGGTATCTAGTAACCGTTACGGATTATGTTTTCTAAGTAACCCTCCCAACCCTTATTAGGGCAAGGAACAAACTAACCATGTGAAGCAAAGGACCTAAGGGAGGCTTATCCATACTAATAAGTATGGTAGCAGATGGCCTCCTAAGAAGCGGCATTGCCCCCTACGGGTGGTGCCCACAGGTTCATGCTTCACCTAAACAGGGCACTATGAATTGTGTATTAGTGTAAGGATTAGGTATCAATTATGGACATTTGTCTCAAAAATATTGACACACGTATTGTTCAGCTTCACAAATATATTTGCGATTTATTCAAAATCTAAAAAACATTTGTCTTGGTAAATGCACTCGCAAAAATAAAAATCGTATATGTAATTCGCAGCTTTATTTTTGGATTCACACTCTTTTTCAATAGTATTGGTGACATCGGATAATTGGCTTTGTAAGCCCTTAAAAATGCTTAAATTTGGCCATGCAAAGGGTGTGTGAACCCTGTACACATTGCACTTTCTTTTGACCTGAATGTGATTATTACTCATTTATTAAAAACAATTAAAAAAAAAAATCATTCACTCTTATCTTGACAGTTGTGTGAGCTAGGTGGTATTCGAGCACAATTGGCTTGGAGCTGATCTCTAGCAGTCTGCACTCAATAACCTTATGCCCGTTAGCATTATTCTTGAAATGTAATCATTGGAGTGGAAATGAGAAAAAGAAAGGCCAGTAAGCGTAAACACATTAGCGTGGCCCCAGCTAACCTGTATGAAAATGATGTGCGTTTATTACAACTAAAATGAAGAATGTGATTATCAAATATATGGTGCGATTATTCAATAATAAACCAAATATAACTGGAAAGCTCATGCAATTTTGACTACCGGTACATTCTGTGACTCATTTTATTAATCTAACAAAGGATACAAGACGGACAGATATTAAGATGTGTACCCACCAGTTTGGTGAAAGTGTCGGTTCCACAAGAGACTATATAGTACTCTAATATTTATTTTACAAAAATTGACAAAGTCATTATTTTTCGAGTTTTAGGGTGCAGCGCAATTTTGTAACTGCGTAATCTGTTTCTTTGTAGAAATTAAATGAACAGGCAGCAGCCATGTTCGAGTCGGGAAAAGAATCCGAGGTGATGACTGGCTTGGGAATCATGAACGACTTTGTGGTGCCCTGCATCCCCTTGCTCTTGGTCCACGACGTTGAGAGGGATCTGCTGGCTGTAGAAGACATGAGGAATCGCTGGTGCTCTTACCTGGGTCAGGAGATGGAATGTGAGTTTTTGTCAGAAAAGAACATTTTTTGTTTTTTTTAAATTAATTCTTAATTATTTATCATGTAAGTGAAGGTTTCGCCTTAACCTCAGCCCATTTTTTTTACATCTTTATTGCTCGCTATACTTGAAATAACAACCAGGAGACTGGAAATACTCTTAACTATTTACTGGGTGCAGGAAAGATTAAATACACACCTGTGGGGCCTCCTCTAGCATGACGAGGAAGAATTCTGTCTTATGCAGACCATCTAAAATAGTGCCCAGACTTATACTGTCTTGGCCTTCTACCCACTCACGGCCTCAATGTAACTAGATGTTACTCAAAGTTCTTAACTGGTTTAAACTGGATAATGTGTGCTAGAGTACTTTTAGATAGTAAAACGCAAAGAGCAAGAAAGGTCACAGCAATCTAGCGAGCCAGCTCAAGTATTATATCTAAGAAGCCTAATCGAACTCAAGTGTGAGGAAATAGTCCATGGTTTTGCATAAAATGTTTGTCATCAGTATATTACAAATATTTTCCCAGATAATGCATTTTTAAGACAGCCTGTCTTGTCTTTGACATCCTGAGCTGTGACATCATTGGAGGAACACCAGCACCCGAGCAAGCCAATTGCCCCATTGTTTTATGTGAAACCACAATGCATTATTTTTTAACAATTTATTTGTATGATACAGTTGCAAATAAGTATTTGAACACCTGTGTATCATCTAGAATTCTGACCCCATTGGAATTTCACCAGCACTCAATGTTTCATCCTGAATCAGATGCACCTGTTTGAGGTCCTTAGCTGCATAAAGTCACCTGTCCATCCCATACAATCAGCAAGACATTAACTTGTAACATGGAAAAGACATAAGACACCAAAGATAAAATTGTAAACCTCCGCAAGGCTGGAATGGGCTACGGAGCAATTGCCAAGCAGCTTGGTGAAAAAAGGTCCACTGTTGGAACAATGATTGGAGGAACACCAGTACCCTAGCAAGCCAGTTGCCACATTGTTTTATGTGTTAGTCAAAGTGGTTGCGAGTGTTTTCAGACAAGTTTGGTTGTTTTTGTGAAGAATGCCTAAGCGTTGTCGAAGGTGGATGCAGTAATGGTACAACAAAGGATAAGTGGCCAAAAAAGGGTTAAAAAAAAAACATGCCCACCAACTATATCTAGGACTGATCGATAAAAGGCGGCCACAGCCTCGTGAGGCTGGCAGACCCAAAAACATGGAGTGAACATCCAGGCTAACGGGAATGTTGAATCTGCAATGGCAATAAATGCGGTAAAACTGACACTAACCCGAGGCAAGTCAGCAAAGATACACACATGGTTGGCAGCCCTCGACAGCCTCGATGGTATCGGGGAGCTAGTCGGACAAAATTATACCAACAGCAACACGTGTGGCTAAAACACAAACAAAAAGCCTCAACAATCAGCTCCCTCCAAGCAGAAATGAGCGGTATACAATTGTTGATCACTACAATCGTTGTTTCACATGTGCTATTGGGATTCACCTTTTTGAAAGTGATGTGTTCTTTCATTGACGTCACTGCTGTACAGCTGTTGAATTAGAAATATATAGGGGGGCAAGGCCATGCAAATTTGTGTATGTTACCAACACATACCTTTCGACCTCCACCGCTCCATGCCCGTACAAACTGTTGTATTTTCCCATACAAAATAATCGTACACCATATTTTTTTTTTCCGGAATGATTCATGATGGGAAATCCCCAGTCGGCAGACGCATGCCATTGACAAATTTGCGTTTTTCCGTACAGATTTCCTTGTACGTCGTACTCGTCCTAAAATGCATAAAAAACGTACTTTGTACGGCAAAACCGTACAGGTTGACGGGTATGCCAACAGAACCTTAAAATAAGATCTTAAACCGACAATGAGCCAGTGCAAGTCAGCATAAATCAGGGGAATGCAGTCAAACGTTAGTTTCCTAGATAACCACTTCCCTGTAGCATTTTATACCAGCTGTTGACGTCGGAAGACCAGAGAGCAATACATTTTCCAAGGTTTGTATGGTTGCCTCTAATCCTTGAATTAAACTGTTGTGTTTTTAAGGATTGAAGAGTGCTTGAATTTGGGTGAAGTACTCATTAAAATTGTCGTTTAGGTCTGCTTAAAAATGGTGCAGACCCTGCTATCTGTTGGCTTCACTTTGCCATCGCATTTTTTCCTCACATCGTAATTAATGTCATTAGTAGCATTAGTTTGTATGGTATTGTTCTATTAAGTGTCATCACCCCCTCTGAGACACCCAACAGGACAGGTGAATAATACACCTAAATAGGGCACTATAAAATTGGTGTTAATGCAAGGATTACGTATCAATCATGTATTTTCATTAAAGGCCATGCAAAAAAATTGTGGTGAATCATAACTGGAGGAACTTCCTGCAACTGAAAATGTAAGCTGCATATTACCGTCATTTTACCCAACACCTATATGGGAAGATATTTGTCTCAAAAGTATTTACACACGTTTTGTTCGGATCAACTAATATATTTGGGATTTACTCAAGATCTAAAAGTCATATTTCTTGATAAATTCTCACAAAGATTAAAAATTGCCTATGTAAATCTGAGTTATATTTGTGGATTTGCAAACTACATGATTCCGACCTTATTTCATCTTTCAGTTGTCTTGGAGAAATGTAAAATCTGGCTTTGAAAGTCCTTTAAAAATGTTTGAATTCGGCCATGAGAAAGGTGTACCAACACTGATTACAGTAATCGAGTCGAGAAGTAAAACAAAACAAAAAACGCTGTAGAAGCTCATATCAGTTTTCCAACAAAAGCTTGTTCTGGCTAGCTTTCAGGAAAGTCTGACTTTTATCACCATGGCCCATACTCACACCACTTTTACTGATTGTGCAATTTATGATATCCTAGTCCAAATATTATCTTAAATGATGTCTGTTATTGGCGTTGTAAATGCCAAGTCAAATCATGTTTATTTGCATAGCCCTTAATCACATGGAGTCTCAAAGGGCTGCACAGACTATTGCAAACTAAAGATTTCTATTACGCCATCCCCTGATCTTAAAACTGACATGAGGGCAAGGAAAAACACAACCTCAACATGAGGAAAATGAAGAAACCTTCATAAGGGGCCACACATGAGGTAATCCCCTTCTAGGATGACCAGGCTGCAATGGATGTTGCAATAACAAATAATACACATATATTGTCAACATAAAATATAGGTCATTCATAAGCTATAGAAGTGTGTTTTAAGCCTAGATTTAAACAGTTCAGCATATCGAATCTCAGGGGGCAGAGTATTCCACAACATCGGGGCCTGCGGGTCTCTTCTTGCTTCTTGGTATAATTAGTTGACCAGCATTTTCAGAGGGAAGGCCCGGGACCGGAACATAGGGGGAAATTAAATCTGAAAGATATGAGCAAGTCTATGCATGATTTTGTATACTACCAAAAGAACCTTAAGATCACATCTTAAGCTAACAGGGAGCCAATGCAGCTTAGCTAAAATCGAGGTAATGTGATCAAACTTTCCTGTCTTAGTTAAAAGCCTCGCTGCAGCATTTTGTACCAGCCCGGAATATAGTGCATAATAGTAATCGAGATGGGAGGCCCGACTGACAAACCATTTTTGTGTTCTGTCAATAGCAAACCTCCAGGAAAAGTTGACCGACTTCCTCCCCAAGTTGCTGGACTGCTCGACGGAGATCAAAAGCTTCCAGGACCCCCCGAAGGTGCCCACCTACTCCACCTTGGAGCTGTGCGAGAGATTTAGCCGCATCATGGCCCCTTTGTGCAAGGCAGCTCACCACGGGAGATGAGCGATGGCACCCACAATCCCAAAATCCCAAGCGCGGACCTGGGCTTGCATCACACGGACCTCTCTTAACCTTTGTTTAGAAATCCAGGGCTTATCGGCTTTCCAGCTTTTATCCCTCTTTGACTCTTTTGCTGCTATAGGTTTTACCACCAGAGATATATTTCTATTATTTTATGCGAAAACAACAGAGGAATTATAGCAGAGGTAAGATCGGGCTTAAAGAGATCTAGCCCGACCCAAGCCCGCGGGTAGTAAAGCCTGACTAGCCCAAGCCTGACCAATTAACTTGATTTGCAGGACCTAGCAAACCCTAAATTCCAAAGCATGTCTTTTGTAACAAAATTTAAGGTAAACAAGTCCGTATAAACATTTACGCCTTATATATTTCTGTCTGCCAAGGTTACATTAACCAACTATTTTCCATTATTGACAGATTATTTTTTTTCAAGGGTTGATGGAAACATTTTAAGCCGTCCATTTTGACCAGTTAAAAACCACAGCACCTGTTTGTCCTTAAAAATCTAGCGCAGCACTTTAAGAGAGAGAGGGGCAGAGAAGAACACGAAAGGGCAATCAGTGTTCGTACGGGTGCTTAAACCTTGAGAATGCTTTAATTCAATGTTGTCTTTTCAAGGATTAAAAAGTGCTTTATTTTTGGATAAAGTATTTGGAAATACTTGGAAATTGTTGCCATGTTGTTTGAAAAGTCTGCTTGAATATGACGCAGACTCTGATCTCTGGTAGCTTCACTTTGCCATTGCATTGCTTCTTTCCTTGTAATTAACTGCAGCTGGCATTAGTTTGTATGGCATTGTCCTATGAAGCAGCATCGACCCCTATGGGTCACACCCAAGAGGACAGGTGTATGCTAACTCACTCTCCACGGCTCCATGCCCCTACAAACTGTCGTATTTTCCCGTACAAAATACAAAATAATCGTACACTACGTTTTTATTCGGAATGATGCATGATGGGAAATCCCCAGGCGGCAGACACATACGCTTAGTAGCATCAAACCGCTCGCTTCGTTTGCAACGAAAAAAATGATACAGAGATCGAGGCTTCCACGGCGAACTCCTTTGACTTGATTGATTTGCCGTTTCCTGATAGTCTGTTTATACCGGATGGTACCCATCATTGACAAATTTGCGTTTTTCCTTACAGATTTCCTTGTACGTCGTACTCGTCTTAAAACGCATAATAAACATACTTTTGTAGGGCAAAAACGTACAGGTTGACAGGTATGTGTTTCACACTGGATTTTTTTTTTCATTTGATGATACTGGAGACATTGAAAAATTGTCCTTGAAAGTCCTTAAAAAGGGCTTGAATTTGGCCATGAAAAAGGTGTACGAACAGTGACTGGTGGATAACAGACTGAGACAGTAAGGTCTTCTTTTAATGGACCTGGAAGAGTTTAGTACAGCACATTTTTTTAGAAACCTATTTATTAAAATAAGTCTGCAAGAGAGGATCCTGGCCCGACCCAAAAATAATGATAGACATTTTAGCCTGACCCAGGCAAACATTTTGGTTGGGCTTGGGCTTAAGATCTTACCTCTGACACATGGGGGGATAGCTCTCACCTTGAAAATGGTTGAAGACCCCTGACCCAGTGGCATACCGTATTTTCTGGACTACAAAACTCTCCGGATTGTAAGTCGCATTAGCCAAAAATGCATAATTTGTGGAGGGAAGATGAAAGATGAATTATAGTGGAGCACAAAGCTAAATACATTTTGAGAGACGAGTTTCTGAGAGTTCATAGTTTACCAGTGTTGTTAACCGCTTTGATTATAGCCTTCCTGCAAACCGATCTTACGGAAGCTGCGTGAAAAGGTCCCATTGCCGCTAATTTTGGTACAGTATTACAGCGTTTCAGTTTATTTTATAAGGAAGACAAAAATAAAACTTTGGATTTCACGAAAAAGAGGTTGGTCTGCAGCTGGCTCACTCGATTGTGTTTCGAGCCTCAACGAGCTGATCCAGAATGAGATGGTCAAGTAAGGTGTTGGGCAGCCACGGAAGTTTCCATGGCTTGTTTATAAGTCCATAGAATAAAGTTTTATTTATGGCCCTTTAGGGCCAAATTAATATGTGTTTTTATTAATGTTTGTGTTTTTTCATCTGTTTACAGCAGAGATGTCAAACTTAGTTTGGCTCTGGGACAGAAAACAGACTTGATGTTCTCAGACGGGCCCAATCAGTAAACAAACGTCTACTCCAATTTTTTAGATATGTTTTTCAGTACTATGCTTTATCATTCAGCCTACATTAGTAACCTACATTACCTATTTTAACCACGGATAACAAGGGATCTTTTCTAAATGCAACACAATTATTCCAAAACAGTTGGGAAAAAGAATTTACTTGTTTACTAGTTTAGTTTAACAGTTAAGTGAATGCGGTTTTACACCTAAACCAACTAATCATGCAATACAAACCCATAACTTCCCCCTAGTGGCCGAAAAGAGCACTTGGTTTGCATTTATTTCTAATAAAATCATAACTTTGATAGAAATGCTGGGGTATCCAACATGGTGTCCCCCAGTGGCAGCTAAGGTGTCTGCAGATCGGTTCTTAAAATGCATCTCTAGTGCTTATTTTCTAGTAAAACGTTTGTTTTTGATACTATAGAACCCTGTTTCCAATAATTAACCTGGTAATAATGTAGTGACAACAAAATGATAACATGATACATTATTTTAGAAATGCATATCAAACTGGTTTCCATTTGCACTAGTCAGAAACGGTAGCTCTCAGTTTGAAAAGAGTTGGAGACCCCTGACCTAGAGGCATACCGTATTTTCTGGACTATAAAACACTCTGGATTATGAATCGCACCAACACAAAAGTGCATAATTTTTGAAGGGAAAACGCATACAAGTCTCAAAAATAGCATTTTTGAAGGTAATGTATTTGATAAAATCAAACAGCAAAAACATACTGCACATGTCATCATGAAAGGCGATTTAAAATAATAAAATGGAGAACAACGAGCTGACTAAGTGTACGGTATACTAATGTTACATGACTGACATGCCTGGCAATGTCAGTCACCACTGAAGAGTTATCCAGATAAATAGCCTAAAGAACATGCTTACCAAATTTATTTCTACTTTAAAATCACAAAATCCAATTAAATCTTCGTCCTTGTGTCACTTTAAACAACTCCCAAAACTCGGGAAGTAGACTATGCACCGTTTCCTCGTCTACGTTGCTCATGTCAGACCCATTGTCACCTCCATTTTTCGCCAAACCCTTACAAGTTTCTCGCTAACTCCAAGTTTTCTTTCTGCTGGTCGATTACCGCTTTCGCCTGCTATCCGCATTTTGTATTATACAGAATCCGATTTTCTTTTCGGTGCCATTTTTGTTCAGCTCTTCTTAATTGTTTTTATAACAAAACTGCAATGTTGAAATTATCAACACAGGCCTAGTCCACCCTTTTGTGGTTAAGTGTGAAAATAACATGTGAAATTATATAATCCTGTTATTAATTTCATACATAAGGATAGGTGTGAAAATAACATGTTAAATTATTTAATAATGTGGTCATTTTAGTTTCACAGATAAGTCTCACCAGAGTATAAGTCGCACACCTTGGCCAAACTGGGGAAAAACTGCAACTGTAAAATACTCTGATAATTTATGGCAGGTCGGATTAAATTATCCAACGGGCCGGATCTGGCCTGCGGGACGTATGTTCGTCATGTCTGGGATACAGGCTTCCAAAGTTAATTGTCTGGGTCAGTAAATGTCAACATAAAAAACTGCCTATTGGAAACATTCAAATTCTACAAAATATCCTAGGAAATCACAATATCAGTGGGCGGGATTCAGTATTAGGGATTTCAGTACCACAGTTTTCAATAAATAACACGGAGTAGTCAACCTTTTGAAATAAAAACGCGGCACCTGATTCCACGCCTTTGCTTATACCTAGAGAGTAGCTGTATTCTGTAGCAAGTTTGTTTTGATCACAACTCTTGGATCACATTTACTAGAATATTTAAGACCTTAGCCATGAGTTCCAGTATGGGACACACTCAAGTGTCGGAGAAAAAGGAGAAAGATGACAATTGAAACGAACCAAGGAATAATAGAAAAACAGGAGTGGTGTTCAAGTGAGTGACCAAGCCAAATAACACATTCTGGAAGCAGCGAGTACCGATAACAAAGCCGCAGAAAAATTTACACAACACTTTGCTGCAACAATTTCTGAGGTAGGTTATAAAAACAGCGAAGAGAATGACCCAGAGAAGCTGACGTCTACTAAGGGAAGGAATTTGCTTTCATTGAAAATAAAACATCCAGAAAATGTGGAAAGTGGTCATGCAACAGCTCTCTCATGACACTTGCTTATGCATTTCCGTAACATGTTAAAGGGGAACCTGGGACTAATCTTAGATATGTTTCTTTTCAAAAGACATGTAGAAAGTGATAGTATTGTGTAACGATCCTCAATCATGTGTGACACAAGGGTTCACAGTCACTCAGTTTATGGTCTGATTTCAGCAAACAAAACAATACAAATAAGTCAGGGCATCTGTCCACGACTGCATACGTCTAAGACATTAATGGAAACAAAAATACAAAAAAAGAACATCACTCAACATGCCGCACATCGTGGTGTGATTGCATTGAAACATGCTGCATCACAGTAATCATCATTTCAAGCTGCATTACTTTACTTTTCATGAGTGTTTTTTTATGCATCATTTAGCACAATTTATATACATTTTTATACAAAAATAGTTGAAAGCAGCTCCTATATCTAGCAAAATATGAACTTTTACCTGAACTGATATTGAGCACAGCTTACCTTCAGCACGAGGTTATTGAGCTGAAGGTACGGCAAGCGCAGAAGCCCATAAAGTGCCAAACGAAAACGGCTTAACAAATGAATGTGGTACCATAATTTTAACAGTAATGCAACAAAAACACAGATTTTGTGAGAATAAAAAAAAAAACTCAATACAATCAAATTTTAACTCCGTTACAGTTCAAGACCTGCTAAAAGGCCAAAAAATGGCGAATGTAAACAAGCAAAATGCAAAATTGTATTTTACAAAAAGGGAGTTCACATAATTTAAGGTTTCATTAACTTTATATCAAGTGTATGTAACCCTTCTACGCTGCACACTAGAAAGTCTGTGTTGTATTCTGGGTCGGTAGCGTGGAGAATACGGGCACAGAGGTTAAAATGCGGCTGAGACGTTGACTTTTTAGTTCCCTTGAAACCAAAAGGAACAGAGTTTTCATTTTAGACAAGTTATAATCAACAAAAAATAAAGCATTCAATGTTCTAAACCTACACCACCAGACGTATGAACACAGCACTAAATTAATAACCAGGGTTGGGTAGGGTTAATTTAACTGGATTACTTTCAATTACTTTTGGATTACTCCAATACCAAATATGCTCATAAAAGACAAAAGAAACTAAATATAATTAAAATGACTCAATTTTGTGCAGGGTTGGGGAGTAACGGAACACATGGAACGGCAAAAATGATGTTGGCAAGCTGTTTGGATTTATTTTCATTTTGTTTCTGTCGCATTTTATGTTAGTTTTGCCGGAGAACAAAGCCAGGAGAGAAAGCTTACCACGTGTTGTGAGTCATCATTTTACTCATATTTAGTTTCTTTTGTCTTTTATTAGCATATTTGGTAATGGAGTAATCCAAAAGTAATTGAAAGTAATCCAGTTAAAGTAACCCTACCTAACCCTCTTAATAACAAATCCCATATACAACATTTAAAAAAAAATATATTTTTTTATGTAACAAGATACAAATGAATATGTACTCACCCGACCGCCCTCCGGGAGACGTAAGTAAAATAAGGGGTCTCGATAAAGGACAAAATAAAACTACCTGCTTAAATTTGATAAAGAATATTAACACTGTAATGTACACAGTAAAAACACACACACCCTAGTGGCGCATTCCACTAATTACCCTACATGGACAATAAGTGATTTATCATCAAAAGTGGTGACTTGCATTTTTATTTCGTAATATCATCTTATTACTATTATTTTCATGTTTGATTACTCGTCGATAGTGTTTGTCCAGTTAGTTTTTAATCATTTCATATCAGAAAAATTTCACGAGCAATTCAAGCTTTGAGCACCATCCTGGAACGAATTAAGCTCGTATGTAGAGCTACAACTATAATGGCGACTCTCAAAGACGGACATTCATTCGTCACCCAGCTTGCTTCAAGTCAGTGGCAGATTTCTACGTTTACTTGAGCCGCCAACAAGAAATAAAACCAGGTAAGTGTTGTGTTTCTTCCCCCCATTGAATTTATTCAGCACATCCGGCAAACTTAAATAAGCCAATCCAAAAAGTAGTTGATGCTAAAAATGTATTAGCATACAAGGAAACTACAGGATATTGTAGCCTACCGTGTAAGAAAACTTGTTTTAGTTCTGTACTTTTAACCAGAAATAAAATACACAGAATTAAGATTGTCCATTTTACAGATTCAGCACCCATTATCTGCACCACTTATCAGTAGGGTCGCGGGGGTGCTGGAGCCCATCCCAGCTGTCTTTGGGCAGTGGGCAGGGGACCCCCTGAAATAGTTACCAGCCTGTTGCAGGGCACACAGAGACGGACAACTCACTCGCTCATTCACACTTACAATTTGGACCGGCCAATTAATCTGACGTGCATGTTTTTTTTGGAATGTGGGAGGAAACCCACGCAAGCACAAGGAGAACATGCAAACTCTCCTAAAAAGCTTCAACCCTCATCTTTCTTTACAAAAAGTATATTTTTAGCTTTATCATTGTCTAGTTAACAGTTGAACATTGCTCTTTTCCAAGAACATTTTTCAGAAAAACTGCTTTTTGTGAAAATATGTAATTCAAGTAGAACTTTCACTTTTGTGACTCCTCCAATATCTAAACGATGCTTTCCCTAAACACTGAACTGATGCATGAACTTTTCAGCACCCGATGTTTCCGTTCACGTGGTCACACAATTTCGGTCACCATGACAATCTCATTCCAGCGGACATGCACAAAACGTCATCCCTCTCTGCCCCGACGTTGACAAAGGGACTTCTTCATCTTTTTTTTTTTTTTTAGAAAGAAAAAAAAAGCTCTGTTTAAGTATCTGTCCCTATCCGTACATTCGCTTTTCTCACCACACTGCTTTACTACACCTACTCTAGAGCTGCTTACACTCTCAATCGTTGGATACAGGAGGCAAAACTAGGAAGTAGGGGCTTCCTTGATGTGTGGACAAAGATCTGATCTCATCTAATTATATAAATCATTCCCAGATGCTTGATACTAACTTATGAGCTGTGTTAAACCTTTAATGATGTTTTTTATTTTTATTTATTTTTATGTTTTGTCACTCAAGGGCAATGCTTCTGAAAACGTATGTCACTGAATGACTTAATGTTGGATATAATCGATTCGTTTTTGCAGCCCTGGACAGGTTTTTTGTAACTCATCCTGCAAAGTTTAACGACAGCCTAACTAGAGCTTTGAACTCCATAGTCCCACTGTCAATCACAATAGTAATGAGGTAAACTTATACTATCCGCCTTTTTTGGGTTTGATGTAGCTATACGGATAGGAACTATCAATTGCAAGGCCACAACTATCACACATGCACGAACATTTTGTCTGAGCCAGGGGTCAAACTACATTGACATTTCGGGTTGTCTAAGCAGGCCTCTTAAAAACTCTTGCTTTGCATTCCAGGCTCAGGAGCAGGAAGGGGGGCCCCACTAGGGGGGATGGCAACAAGCGAAACTTATTACCCGAGCGAGAAAGCGAGAAAAAAGATTCTGTGTGAGGGGAAAAGCAGAGGGGATTGGTGGGGGTTGAAAGAGGCTGAAAGGTATTACCACAGTCAGTTTTAGAGGCGTTACTCATAAAAAGTAATTGGTTATACTTACTCATTTGTTCATTTAATAAGTAATTATGTTACTGCAATTGATTACCGACACCCAGAAGTAGTGCATTACTCTAAAAAGTAACTATTTAATCACAAATGATCATATACAGTAGATAGAAGGTTCAGTACCCAATTTGACAGAGGGCATTAGAGACCCAATAAAAGCAGTCCACACAAAAGCAGATGTTTATCTATTTTGCTTTTATTATTGGGGTTGCCTTGACATTATACCGAGCTAAAGACACTTACTGAGGCCAAAATTACAGCTGAGTAAATGTTCCCGAAAATCAGTAAAGCCGTTTCTGAGACCGTAAGTCACAAACACACACATGCATACACACACAAATAGGGTCTAATAGTGATCCCAAGATCCAAAATGCTGGTCTACTAGTGATCCCAAGATCCAAGAAAAAATAGGCTGGTTCCAGAGCATCCTCCATTCGGGCTCCGGCGCTGTGGAATGCTCTTCCCCCTGAGATTCGATCCGCAACCTCAGTGGAAATGTTTAAATATAGGCTTAAAACACACTTCTATTCTCTAGCATATGGATAACCTATATTTTATGTTGACAATATCTGTGTATTATTTGCCCTCATGCAGGTTTTAGATCAGGGGATGGTGTCATAATTGTCTGTGCAGCCCTTTGAGACTCTTTGTGACTAAGGGCTATACAAATAAACTTGACTCGACTTTATGTTAAATAGATAGATTAAGGCCAACCACGTCAGACTTCTTAAAAATAGCATAATAATAAAATAAATAGAAGACGTGTACTCCAACCTGTGGAAGCAATGACCCCTTCATATTTCTTGTTTTGTTCCATCTTGCGAGCTTGTAAACAAATACTTAGTCAAGCCACTCGATATCAATTTTGTCTTGGTCTTCAAATCACTCAAAGATTTCCTTCTCCATTTCTGCCTAATGTCAGAGACGTTTTTTAGTTGTGATGGCTTCAACAGCACAACCCACTGCCACTAGTGCTGTAAGCACAGTGGCAATGGGCCATTAAAAATGTTATTACAGTGTAAAAAGAGTGTTATTACCATGAATGTGATGTTTGGACTTTCCACAATGCATCGAATTATTGCTAACAATTATGGGCCCATCTCAAATGAACTTTTCAATACTGGCGGTGTGGAGGGCGGACTCCCCCCACATAACCCAGTTAAAAATTACAGATGCATCTCACTGAGTTAAAAGCATCAGCTAATTCATAATGCAAACTACTCAACGCTACCGGTTCTCTACCGTCATCTTCCAGATCCATCACAACTCACACAATTGCCTCAGGAATTGTCTAGTTTTAAATGATTTCTTTATCAGGGTATGGTGTATTGCAAAAATGATTTTATCCAAAAAAAGTCCAAAATTCACCAGTCTTTTACCGAAATGTATGTCCTTACATTCCGCAGTTCCTGTAAAAGCCATGTCTGAAGGGGACATTTGCTGCCTACCATTTACAACTGGTGACGCACAGCAAAAGTATACGCATATAAACGGATAGCTTAATTTCAGTATTATATACATATTTTTACAAGTATAAATGTATGGTAAAGAGAATATCAGAATATCATTAAGGAGAAATTCAGCTGCTTCGTACTGTGCTTGAGACTGCGCCATCGTAACTCTATTTTTGGGTGTTGTGCCAAGCAAGGTACTTCCGGCAGATAGAAGGTTTTTTGTTTATATCAAAGAACTGAAGTCGTTGTAATACATGATCTGTTTTCAACAAGTAGCAGAGTACCACACAATCTTCTACCGGCAGTGGTTACACAATAATAACGCGTTACAGTACTCGTTACCGAGAAAAGTAATGGCATTCAAGTAACGCGATACTCCCAACCAGGCTTGAGGAGTAATGGAATAAATGTAACAGCGTTACGTAACTAGGATACAAAAAATGTAACTGTGTACCATTAGAGATACAGAATGAAGGACAAAATAAAATTACAAGTACATTAAGTAAAACTGAGGATTACCTTTACACACACATGCACTGGTGTGCTCACTCTCAGGACCCCAGGTGCCTATCTACGAAATATGACTGAATGACAAAAAATGCAAAAGTAACACAAAAGTGCCATATATTTAAAGTGCAACTAACGAGACAACATCAACAAACAAATATGAACATATGAATACAATTACATGAAATTAGATGAGTAATGCTATTTAATCTTAATTTATTTGATCTGCCACAGCATCCTTTCAAGCATCCATTCATTCACTTCATGCACTCATTCACATGTGTCTCAAATTTACATATACATAATGAGCTGATAGAGGAGGCAAAGCATCTGAGTGGTTAGTGCGTCTGCAGGACAGTTCTTAGGTCATGGGTTCAAATCTAACTACCAGCCTTCCTGTGCGGAGTTTGCATGTTCTCCCCGTGCTTACGTGGGTCTCCTTTGGGCATTCCGGTTTCCTCTCACGTTCCAAATTGTCCCTAGGTGTGAATGAGCGAGTGAGTCGTCTGTCTCTGTGTGCCCTGCAACAATACAGAATAGAAAAAAATGCTATCTCTATGCCGTCAGCCACGTGCCATAAACATTCATCTTTTTCGGCCAATTGCAGGCTTTGTGTTGCCGTTTAAGCCAATGCCAGCCTGTAAATGATAAAAAGGTTCCGCCCCTTGACCTCCGAATAACTTTAGCCAATAGTGATCGATTCAACTGATGATTGACACATCTTTTTCGGCCAATTGCAGGCTTTGTCTGCCGTTTAAGCCAATGCCAGCCTGTAAATGATAAAAAGGATCCGCCCCTTGACCTCTGAATAACTTTAGCCAATAGTGATTGATTCAAATGATGATTGACACATGGTTAGCCAATGAAATGCCGGTAAATAAATCCCAGCATACACCGCATACTACTTGGCGTTCGGGGGAAAATCTAGTCGGCGGCTGCAAGTTAGTTGGAAAACTTTGCAATTTTAAAATTGATCCATAAATAAGGCGCACTGTATTATAAGGCGCATGGTCAGCTTTTGAAAAAAATAAAAGCTTTTAGTTGCGCCTTATAGTGCGGAAAATACGGTAATTAAGAAGCGACTTAAGTCAAAGTTACAGTGCATGAAGGTAAAAATTCACAGATTCCCCTGACGTTGTGTCCTAAATGCGGTATTTTGAAGTCGAGTCGAAGTTGAGTAAAGTTAGTAAAGTTTGTCGAGAACCGGCTCTTTCGAGTCCTAAACAGCTCTTCGGGTTGTTTTTGCTTCTTTAATCCCAACATGACCAAATCATATGTCAAATTATGCACAAAATGACTTAAAAGAAGGGGGGAATAGTACAAAAAAGAAAAAAATACCAAAATGAAAAAGTAGTGAAAAGCTGAGGAAAAAAATAAACAAAAGGAAGAGAAAAAAAGGAACATTTAGAAAAAAGCCAGAAAAAAAGAAAAGAAAGAAACGTAGGAAAAAAGTAAATAGAGAACAAAAAGAAAAAAGCAACAGCTCGGAAAAAATAAACACAATGAGACTTTTTTTTAAAGGAATTTTTTAAAAAAAGTAGAAAAAAAAGAAGAAAAAGTTTGTGTTGCATTCAAATAATTTCCAATTATATCAAGTGAATCTTTTTACCAATATTGTACTTCCACTAAAAAATGTGATTAAGTACAGTTCTGTATCTTACAACCAATAAGCCCCCAAAAATGTTAATATTATGCGACAAAATATATCAGGAAAAAAAAAAGAAATGGGTATCTTGTGAAAGAATTGTAAGAACAAACGACGTTTGTAGGCCGTACAACCTTTGCAATAGTACATGAGTCAATTCATTCAAAAGAGAAACATCATTTTGCATTGCCGCAAACTCAGCAAAATGTAACTTGATGTCAAATTTTGGATATGTTTGATCATTAATTATCTTGCCACACTTGGGATTAGGGTTGCTCACTGTTGTTTCAAGCGTTGCTCACCGACTTTGTGTGAACACTCAGACCCGTGGAAAATTAGAGGAAACATTGCTCCTGACCCTAATGAGGATAAGCGGTACGGCTAATGAGATGAGATGAGATGAGAGATGAATACACTACTACGTGGTTAAAATGTCAACACTTTTTGTTTGAACTACAAACAACTACATGATACATGAGGTTTCTTCTATTTCTTTTTAAGGGTTGTTTATTCATCTTAAACAAAATTTTATAATTGTATTCATATTTAGTTAACTTTGTCTTTTTTCCCATATTTGATATCGGAGTAATCCAAAAGTAATTGAAAGTAGTCATGCTACATTACTTTCATATTTTGGTATTCGGATTACGCTACTTATTACGTTTTTCAACAGGTAACTAGTAACTGTAGATTACATTTTCAAAGGAACCCTCCCAACCCTGCTCCCGGCACTACCCACAGTTCTCGGAATCTGCGACCCGTTCCCTCCCACCACCAAGTTTAGACAACGCTGAAAAACTTGAACCTGCTATCCCGCCTCGGCCTTCCGACCGGCTCACGTGTTTCCCGTCCCCCTTCTCTCTTGTGCGTCCCCCCCACTACCCTTTTGTCTGGCTTGCTCAGTTTCCCCGGGCTGCATGTAAGAGGATCACTTTGTTTCCGTCGTCTTTTCCTTTTTTTCACATGGGCGAGAAGGACCACTTCGGAGCAGAGACCGGTGTGGGTATGGGGGTTGCACAGCTGCAACAGTCCATCTCCACTGCAGAACTAATGTCCAATGCATCCTGACCCACCCACCCCCATCGCGTTCTACCTCGCTCCCTCGCACTTATTCTGGTCTTTCCGCCTCTCTAAGGATTTTGGGGGGGGGACGCGCTACGGAAAATGAAATGGAAGGAAGATCGGACAAAAGGGGGACCTTTTACGTTCTCTACTTTGGATATCGGGACCTCCGTGGTAAGTGTCTGTGTTTTTCTTTGTTTTTGCAGGACTTTTGAAGAAAATTCAAGTTCACAGACTCATTTTGGTGGACTCCTGAAGTGACAAGCAAGGGATTTTGCTTTGGAAGTGCATTCAGGGTCAAGGTAGAGCAAGAGCAGAGGTGAACTCGAAGACCGGAGAACTTGGCATTGCATACTTGTCAATCTCAGTTTCACTTATTGATGATAACAGTTTCTCTTATTCTAACAAGAGTCAGAAGGTATACATTTTCACAGTTTGTTGCTACAAGATGTGTTGCACAAAACTGTGGAAATTGGATTGAAATATCTTTATTGTCATTGACATCAAGATTGTGGAAACATAATATGTAACGAGATTAGATTTGGCTCTCCAATGTAACCAGGACTCTGCATGTTTTATATACTAGATTTTATTGCCGTTATTTCATTGCACTATTATTCTAACTTGGCCAATCTCTTAGCACTATGTTGTAAATATTTTTGCCTGTTCATCCTGACAATCTTTTGTCGTTTTTCCTCCTTAAAGTTTTAATTACATTTTTACCCTGGAGTGCCATGTCTAATATCATTGCATACAGTGTTTCACAACGTTGATATCAATGACTATAAAGACAATTAGATTTAATTATTAGGCGAAAATATGCCGTACAAACACAACGCGACACCTATTTTCCCACAGAAAGAAAGATTATGTAGAATAAAAACAAATATAATTTATGTAAAGAGGTTGATTTTATTCACCAAGTAACCACAATTATTTTAGCATCTTTCTTAGTTCTTTCACAACTTACAGTAAATTTAGAGTTGCTCATTATACATAGCAGTGGACTATTTTGCAGACTTCATCTTTTCTACAGATGATTTTACTCTGTAACTGAAATTTTCACCATTCAGTTAATTTTTCAACAATTTTTCAAAACAGAATTGTCTTCCTACATTCTGTACTTTACTCACATGTCTAAAAACACACTCATTGTCTACATTTGAGTGAGGAAGGCACAGCAGAACTTTGAATATCTATTTCCTCAATGGAAAGAAAACTTAAACCAAATGCACTTCTCCATTTAAATGTGTGGCCAAAAAGACTCCGGATTAGCACCACGACAATATTGGCAATCTATGATGACGTTGTCAGATACCAGTCAACCTGAGCCAATTGCTCCTCTTAATCAACGACTGCAATGCTTCTTGCAAAACAATAATAAGCTTTATATATGGTCTGCATTTATATACCGCTTTTCAAGTCACTCTAGACCTCCTAAAACTTAAAAACACAACACTGTGCCTATTTACTCACAACATGTCGGACTATGTAAAATACAACAATATTAGCAATCTACGATGACCTTGTAATCCGCTGCCAGTGACTTCGACTATCTCGATCAGAGCCGAAACAGGTAAGGGAAGATCGGTCTTACAGAAAAACAATTCAGATAATTAAAAATAAAAGAAATGTCCATACAAAAACCATTATATGGCATACACAATTTCAAAATGTCCAAACTGGTATAAATTGACAGGTATGTCATTTTGATTGATTTATGGAGTACAAAACCATGAGCTCCACTAACTGGTTTTGAATTATTTGTATCTTCTAAGTCCACAAACCATTTGTTATGATAGTTTTTTTGTGTGTTATACAATTATTAGAGCTTGTTAAAACCTAAATTTAGGGGGTAAATGTATGATAATTGAGTGGAGTCTTTCCGACAAATGTTATTGTCATTACATATAGGTTTGATACACAAAATCAGTTGTACCATTTTGCGTTCTGAATTAAATGCATTCAACTTAAACGGATAATTTTATAATTGGCATTTGTTTTTAAACATAAACTGTTTATTAACACAATAAGCAAATAATGCAGAACACATTTATGTCTATTTATACAAAGCTGCTCACATTTCGCCACCGGCTGACTTTTGGTTAACTCCCACAGTGGAACAAAAGGGTGAAAAAAACACTCTAGTCCTGAGTTTCTTTTTCTGGTTTTCCCGGCATTATCATTACTTGATTTGCTCGAAATGTTCAAAGGAGGAACATCTTTTGCTGAAAACATCTCTTTTCATTTACTTGGTATCTTTTAACTTGTGCAGGGGCTATTTTAAAATAATGGACTGGTCAAATGTGACCTTCGATCAGCAGTTTTCTTAAAAATATTTTTGAAAATAACTACAAGTCCTAACAAGTATTTAATTTGTTTTGTAATGGTTGCACGTTGTTACTTTATTGTTTTCCATTATCCTTTGCAATTGTAGCAACGCATTGTTCATATTTCTTTTACTCCCAGAGGCTAAGAGGTGTCTGGATCATACCCACAAGCCCCTTCCAATTTAAAAATATATCCTAATTATGTCTGCATTGGAATGAAGTTGTCTATTTTGAGAAAAATAGGTCGCAATTTAATGTGGTAATGAGGTCACATCGAGTATACAGTAATCCTTTGCTGTATCAGGGTTTTGTTACTTGGCTGATTTTCATTTTGCATTCTGTTCTGCATTCTGATTGGCAGAACAGAGGAAGATGTTGGCTATCACCAACAAAGTTGGACCTCTCTACCCGCTAAACTTGCTCTGGAGCTTTATTCAGGTTTTTGGTGCACCTAAGTGGCTCCATGGCGCTTTATCTAAATACGTCTACTGGAAAAAACAGTGGTGGTACGACAAACTACAGGGAGTGCAGAATTATTAGGCAAGTTGTATTTTTGAGGATTAATTTTATTATTGAACAACAACCATGTTCTTAATGAACCCAAAAGTCTCATTAATATCAAAGCTGAATATTTTGGAAGTTGGAGTGGGGCTTTTTTAGTTTTAGCTATTTTAGGAGGATATCTGTGTGTGCAGGTGACTATTACTGTGCATAATTATTAGGCAACTTAACAAAAAATAATTGTATACCCATTTCAATTATTTATTTTCATCAGGGAAACCAATATAACAGTTCAACATTCACAAATATACATTTCTGACATTCAAAAACAAAACAAAAACAAATCAGTGACCAATATAGCCACCTTTCTTTGCAAGGACACTCAAAAGCCTGCCATCCATGGATTCTGTCAGTGCTTTGATCTGTTCACGATCAACATTGCGTGCAGCAGCAACCACAGCCTCCCAGACACTGTTCAGAGAGGTGTACTGTTTTCCCTCCTTGTAAATCTCACATTTGATGAGGGACCACAGGTTCTCTATGGGGTTCAGATCAGGTGAACAAGGAGGCCATGTCATTAGTTTTTCTTCTTTTAGACCCTTTCTTGCCAGCCACGCTGTGGAGTACTTGGATGCGTGTGATGGAGCGTTGTCCTGCATGAAAATCATGTTTTTCTTGGATGCGGACTTCTTCCTGTACCACTGCTTGAAGAAGGTGTCTTCCAGAAACTGGCAGTAGGACTGGGAGTTGAGCTTGAGTCCATCCTCAACCCGAAAAGGCCCCACAAGCTCATCTTTGATGATACCAGCCCATACCAGTACCCCACCTCCACCTTGCTGGCGTCTGAGGCGGACTGGAGCTCTCTGCCCTTTACCGATCCAGCCACAGGCCCATCCATCTGGCCCATCAAGACTCACTCTCATTTCATCAGTCCATAAAACCTTAGAAAAATCCGTCTTGAGATTTTTCTTGGCCCAGTCTTGACGTTTCAGCTTGTGTGTCTTGTTCAGTGGTGGTCGTTTTTTAGCCTTTCTTACCTTGGCCATGTCTCTGAGTATTGCACACCTTGTGCTTTTGGGCACTCCAGTGATGTTGCAGCTCTGAAATATGGCAAAACTGGCGGCAAGTGGCATCTTGGCAGTTGTACACTTGACTTTTCTCAGTTCACGGGCAGTTATATTGCGCCTTGGTTTTTCTACACGCTTCTTGCGACCCTGTTGACTGTTTTGAATGTAACGCTTGATTGTTCGATGATCACGCTTCAGAAGCTTGGCAATTTTAAGAGTGCTGCATCCCCCTGCAAGATATCTCACTATTTTTGACTTTTCAGAGCCTGTCAAGTCCCTCTTCTGACCCATTTTGCCAAAGGAAAGGAAGTTGCCTAATAATTATGCACACCTGATATAGGGTGTTGATGTTATTAGACCACACCCCTTCTCATTACAGAGATGCACATCACCTGATATGCTTAATTGGTAGTAGGCTTTCGAGCCTATACAGCTTGGAGTAAGACAACATGCATAAAGAGGATGATGTGGTCAAAATACTCATTTGCCTAATAATTCTGCACTCCCTGTAGAGTGCGGGAGCAGCGGCAAAAGGGTTGGTCGCCCATGCGCTAATGCTTGCAAAATAATTTTTTTCTTGTGTCTTGTGCTGGCAAACTGGTATATCTGCACTGACTCTGATCTCTGACTCGAATTGGCAAAGTACGATTACTGGTGTCCGGGCAAAAAAATCCATTTCATTTTGATCCAAGTTCTTGGGAAATATTTTGACATTAAATAATATTTCTCCTCTTTATTAATGATGGGAATTCCGACTCTTTTTACAGAACTGTTTCTTTCGGCTCAGCCCCTAAAGAACTGTTCTGATATATTATTTTTTTCGCTAAAATATATTGCCAATAACAATGTAACATTAAGCACAATTCTGCTACATCACGGATTTTCATCTTGCATTAGGTTCTGCATTCTAATTGGCCTAACCAGAGGGAAAGAGACACAACAGACAAGGAAAAACAAAAAACAATGAAAATGTCTGAAGCTGCAAAAAAACGAAAAGCCTCATAAAAACCTACTTTCAAGAGAAAAAGTGATTTGTACATAAAAGTTGGTCATTCAATATTTCTTACTTATTCTAAAGAAAACAATCACACATAAAATGAATATATATGCCTACATACATACCCCAACCCCCCAGCTTTTCCATTTTTAAACTTTTGTGAAAAACCTCTTTGGAGCCACTACACCAGCGCCAAAGAGCCTCATACGTCTCTAGAGCTGCAGGTTGCTGATCCCCCAGGTTAGGCAATGTCGGACCTCTCCACCTGCTAAACCTGCTTTGGAGCCATCTTTAGCTCTCATTAGTGGCTCCCTGGCACTTTTAAAAACATTTTTGGTAATGGAAAAATGTATGCTTTCTGTCAGACAGAACAGGAAAGTAAATGCAGTTTTCCATAACGCCCACATGACAGTGGCAATCTGGGAAAATTAGAGTGGATCGGGTCCTTAATCCAATATTATAAAACAGGAAAAAAAAAAAAATAATATATATATATATATATATATATATATATATATATATATATATATATATATATATATATATATATATATATATATATATATATATATATATATATATATATATATATATATATATATATATATATATATATATATATATATATATATATATATATATATATATATATATATATATATATATATATATATATATATATATATATATATATATATATATAGGCAGCACGGCGGCGCAGTGGTTAGCGCTTGTGCAGCACAGTTCATGTCATGGGAGCCTGTCGTGGGTTCAAATCCAGCTCCAGACTTTCTGTGCGCAGTTTGTATGTTCTCCCCGTGCTTGCGTGGGTTTCCTCCGGGCACTCCGGTTTCCTCCCACTTTCCAAAAACATGCATTTCAGGTGACTTGGCTGGTCCAAATTGTCCCTAGGTGTGAATGAGCGAATGAGTTGTCTGTCCCCGTGTGCCCTGCGACTGGCTGGCAACCAGTTCAGGGTGTCCCCTGCCCACTGCCCGAAGATGGCTGGGATGGGCTCCAGCCCCCCCGCGACCCTAATGAGGATAAGCGGTACGGCTAATGAGATGAGATATATATATATTATATATATATATATATATATTTTTTTTTTTTTTTCAAAAAAGAACATGTATAAAATACAGTACTTTTATCTGTTAAACAAACAACTGAGCCTGTAAATTGTTTTGTTTTTTTGTCCAAAATGTTTGATAATGAAAAAAATATATGGTTTCTGTAGGACAGAAACCGGAAAGTATGGTAAATTATACAAAATACTTGAGCCTATTAATTGGAATTGTTTTTCAGTATAAATAAATAACTAAATAAAGGTTTAACTTTGTGTTTTTTGACTATAGCAAGATATTTTACAATCACAACCCCTTCAAAAATGCAGGACTACTGTACAGTTAAGATTCCTGTGTTGGGGAGTCTCTCCGAGTGACTTGATTTTCATGGAAATCCTGGAAGAAACTGCCCAACCCTTTCAAACCTCTTTTCCGGATCATCTGTGTGCACCCAGTTGGCAGCAAGCAGTTTGCAGATAACCCGCTTGACCTCCACAGCCAATTATAGCCCGGCTGGTTATAAATTAGCTTGTTGTTTGCAAGCAGTGAAAGGAAAAGCTCACTTAGTAGCTGTGATTTATTAGTCGTGATCGTAGTGCATTCTGGGTAAAAGCAACAAATCAGCAAGTGAACAAATTCTCACAGCTTAAACAAGCGGTTTTATTTTCTGACATTCTTTTTTTCTCAAAATAAACAACATAGGAATATATTTTAATAGCATTTTCAACAAATATTTCGTTTCTCTTGGCCAAAATCAGGAACATAGGGTACAGTCAGTGCTAGGAGCGTTATTGTAAAAGTCCTTATTACAGTTACAATTTGCTCTTAAAAATTAATACAGATACCCCCCCAGATTTCTGACACCCAAAATTAGTGCGTTATTCTGAAAGTAAATTTCTAGTTACAAATTGTATATGCTGTATATAATTGCATTGAAGCTAACCCCCCTGAAACTGCTTTAAGATAGCCAAATAGTTTAAAGGAAATAAAATAAAATGTGTACAGTACACGAAACTAAACTTTTCATATATCTTGTTGCTTTCGCAATCTTGAGAGCTTGCAAACAAACACAGCTGAGACACCCCATATCCATTTTAATCTTTTGATTTCAAATCACTCGAATATTTCCTTCTCAATTTCCGGCTAATTTACTAGGCATTTTATTTTTTCTTCAAGTATGCTGTATTGCAAAAATGACACTGAAAAGTATCACATTACTCTATAAGTAGCTAGTTCGAAATTACCGTATAAAGATACAGAACCCCTAAAACTCTATTTAGAGCAACAGAACAAAATGTGTACTCCAACCTGCAGTGATGCCTTTATATTATTGGCTTGTGCAATCTTGAGAGCTTGCAAACTAACACTTAGCTGAGACACTATGTTTATTTTTGTGCATCAAACCTTTTGGAGATTTCCTTCTCCGTTTCTGGGTACTGTCTAACCCTTTTTTTTTAGGCATGGTGTATTGCAAAAATATTTTTACAAATAAAAAGACCACTCTTATACCCTAGCTCCTGTTGGCACTATTGATTATGAGTGCAAACGGGAGCTAGGGTATAAGTTATGGAGCTAGGGTATGAGTTTGTTGTTCCTGTATAAGCAATTTTATTATTTAAATTTGAGTATTTATTCAAATTGGATGAGGAGATACGAATGAGATCATCCCTCATCATACTGGTGTAAACATTTAAACAAATTCACAACTTTGGCTACTCTTTCCTTCTCATTGCATCTGAAGTTTATTATTTTTTTATCTTAAATGCCTTAAAGGAATTTCCTATAATGGGTTAAGAGATCAGTGGCAATTTCTGAAAGCTGATAGAGGCTCATCGGATAGTGAAAAGGGTATTAGTACCTCTATGCGTTGTCGCTTGTGTCTTTGATTTGGGGTGTATAAGCGTATGTACCGTATTTTTCAGACGATAAGGCACACTTAAGCCCCAGTTTGGCTAGAAATTCAAAAGTGCGCTTAAAACTGTGTTCTGAGGTATATAAGGTTAAATATGCATACATCTATTACAAGACTTTACTGTACAGTACCGTAATTGAGCAATTTTAGTGCAATGATTGATAAAATCGATAATCATCGCTGACCTAAATTGCAAAAGAACTGATACTTTACCACTAGACCACCAATAGTACAGATGACATATTACAGGGTATCAGAGCTTATCTCATTATCATACTATTCATACAGTGCCAGAATCACTGGTTTGTATAGTGCATTCTGATGGGTTTTAAAAAAAAAAGCGTCCACCTCTTCAGCAACAAACAATGGGGAAGACAGAAAGTCTTTCAACCAAATACTTCACAAGCTTTTTTTTTACGTACTTAATAACTGAGAGGTTATTGAAGCACAGGTGAAGAAGTGGAGAGACTGTTTAACCGATCAGAATGTACTATGCAATCCATTGTTGTTTGGCTCTGTGAATAAAAATAGTGTGATAATGGGATATTTTCTAATGCCTTTTTATGTAATCCATACTATGTCAAGAACTGGATCAGGACCGAAATGTGTGACGTTTCTCCCACAAGCCTTTTATTTTTCGGGAAATGGGGAGTCAAGCACGTTAGGCAGCATTTGGCGTGGAATGATAGGAAGGCAGAGGCCGACGAGATCGATATCAATTGCCCGAGCAGATATTGGACAGATGGGGTCAATACCTGATAGGACGGGACAGACAGGATTGATATCAAAACAGGATATCAAAAATAAACAGGACAAACTGGACGGGAACGAAACTGGAAACCGATATTAAACAACAGGACAGAAATAATTGATATCAGAACAGGATATCGAAATTAAACAGGACAAACTAGACGGGAACAAAACTGGAAACTGATATCAAACAGGACAAACGGGAACAATACTTGACAGGAAATACCAACAGGAAAAAGGAACGAGTCAAAACCCACGTCTTGCGGGCAGAGGTGCGTTGACGGACTGGCAAAGGAAGAGTGAGAGCACTGAGCTTAAACAGACGGAACGCCAATCTGTCAACGAGCCCCAGCTGGCGCCACACGGCCGGGGCCAATTGGGCGCCATGGCAACCGTGACATACTGTTTGTGGTATTATGTCGGCGCCCTAACTGCCACTACCCTGGGTTTGATTCCCCTTTAATACACTATCTGGCAATTTAGAGTAGCGACACTTATCGACAGATTTATCATTGCATCGATATATAGCATAGGTGTATATAGAGCCCAATGGTTATACACAAATACACACAGTAGCTCTTCGTGTGGTTTCATTTTCATGTGCCTTATAGTCTGGTGCATATTCCGGGACAGCTTGTAATAGGTAAAATACTGCGTTTCCTCTGAGTGCGCAGCAGTAGCGGGTCGCCAAGTCCGAGCCGATGGAGGTGGCTTGGGTAATGCCGTCACAATAGGCGTTGGCAAACATTTGCAGTCAGACAAAGGAGTTCCCTTTCGGGTCACTGAGGGGCCAACTCTTTCCATTGTCCCAGGGAAGTGATCTTAACCCTTAGTAGTGTTCTCCTTAAAATACTTGGAAATTCATCATTTGAGTTTGAGACATTGGACTTTTTACCAGTCATAAAATTCACAATAATATACACATTTAAACCTTCCAGTCTCACGCATTTTCCAGTGCTACAAATTTGCAAGTGCGCCTCATAACCCAATGTGCCTTATAGCCTGGAAAATACGGTAAATGAAATGCAACTGCTGAGTTTAGACTTTCATAGACACTGAAAAGGAGGCGAGAAGACATCAATGGACTTTAAATTTGCAAGGAGAACAGGAAATTACCGTATTCCTCCCTCCCGAACTTAAAGTTGGTTTGGCCTACCACCACCCCTCTGTAAAATGAACACAGAACAGCGCAAATGATATGAGTCAGGTACGGCCGAAAAAGCGAGGAAAAGAAATAGAAACATGTTAGAAGAACCTCTGGTATCACTTATTTAACTTATTTCAAAAACACTCATGATGCCAATTTTAATTTATTTCCAAAAGCCCTCTCGAGCCCTATCTTTTTATTAAATATCTTAGGTTATAAACAGCAGATTTGCTCTAAAGGGTGTAGTTCATAAAATGCAAATTTGCTCTAAAGGGTGTGGGATTTCAAATAACAGCAACATGATTGGCCGATATTGACAACCTTGTAAACAATTCCTAACAGTCGAAAAGATGAACATTGGAGCGTGATAATAGTGCAAATAACAAACTGTCAAGAACCAGAACAGGATCAGGACCCAAACACATGACATTCTCACACAAGCCTTTTATTTTATGGGGAATGGGGCGACCTGCACGTTAGACAGCGGTTTGGCGTGGAAAGACAGGAAGCCAGAGACCGACGAGATTGATTTCAATTGCCCAAGTTGATATCGGACAGATGGGGTCGATACTGGACCGGACAGGACGGGACAGACAGATAGGATAGATAATGAAACATTGAAAATAAACAGGGAAAACAAGACGGGAACGAAACTGGAACCCAATATCAAACGGGACAAAAATAAACGGGAACAATAAAACGACCGAATCAGAACCCACGTCTTGCAGGGCAGAAGTTCGTTGACGGACTGACAAAGTAAGAGAGAGCGCACTGAGCTTAAAAAGACGGAAAGCCAATCTGTTAATGAGCTGCAGCTGGCGCCACACGGGCGGGGCCAATTGGGCGCCATGGCAAACTAGCATCCTCGGCAATCTAGGAAAGGAAAAAGAGGAAACAGGCTAATAATTTCCCCCCAAAAAAGTAAATCATGGGAAATCAAGGGTGCAAATGTGAGCACAAAATTTACAACCGAAACATGCTGAATTATGGTCGTTTTATTTGTAGAATTATATTTGCAAGCAGGGTTGGGTAGGGTTACTTTAACTTGATTACTTTCAATTACTTTTGGATTACTCCAATACCAAATATGCTAATAAAAGACAAAAGAAACTAAATATGAATAAAATTATGACTCACAACACGTGGTAAGCTTTCTCTCCTGGCTTTGATCTCTGGCAAAACTAACATAAAATGCGACAGAAACAAAATGAAAATAAATCCAAACAGCTTGCCAACATCATTTTTGCCGTTCCATGTATTCCGTTACTCCCCAAGCCTGCACAAAATGTAGTAATTTTATTAGTAATCAAGTTAAAGTAACCCTACCCAACCCTATCTGCAAGACACCGTATTTAGAAACAAAAGGAAAACGTGTTGCACATTAGCCAACATTGGAGGACATATTTGAGTCGTTTAAATGCATAATGGATATGGAGTGTCTCACCTGTGTTTGCTTGCATACTCTTAAGATTGCACAAGGCAAGACATATGAAGGCTTTACCGCTCCCACAATGTGGTGTATTGTACACATTTTCTTTTTATTTATGTGGCTACTTCAACTCAGTATAAAGGGGTTTGCTGCAATGTGAGTATTTACGGTAATTTTAAACCCGACATTTACTAATAACGCACTGCTTTTGGGTGTCAGTTATCTGGGGGAATAACACAACTATTTTTAAATAAACTGTTACTACTTAGGTTTTTTTTTTTTTTTTCAGAAACACGCCCAATAACGGTTGTTTCTTTGGAGATACCCAACTCTTGTTTAAGTGACTGAAGGGCCATTATGGGACAGGCTTTTAAAGGCAGACCTGAGAAGTGGAAACCCAACACTGCTTGACCAGCGCTCTTATGCACATGAACCCTGCAGCTGCAAGAAGAAAGAGAGAGTGAAAGAGTGAGAGAAATGATGGGGGAGGGATGTGTTTGAGTCCGGTGTGCTCAGTAATTAGGTGTCTGGTTTTGTATTGACCAGTCTGGTGGCGAGACCTCAGGGACTGTTAAATTTGCTGTTGGAACTAAAAGGTTTAGGCACCCCCAAAAAATTGAACTGGGGCAATGAATATTGTAAAATAGTGGTCCCCAACCTTTTTTTTACCCCGGACTAGTCTAATGTCTGACAATATTCTCGCAGCACAATAATAATTTTAGTGATCATAACAGTGGCGGACCGTTATAAATTACACCATCAGTGCCTTGTGGAATTATTAGATCTTCCCAAACATTCTCATTAGGATTGAGGTCAGGACGTTGGCTTGGCCATTGTTCCACCTTTATTTTGTTAGTTTTAGACCATTACATTGTAGATTTTGCTTTTTGTTAGGGCTTGTTGTCCTGTCGAATGGCGAATCAGGTCCCTTGCATAATCCAGATTTTCTTATAGAATTGTCCAGATTCCAGCTCTATCCGTTTTCTTTGTCCCTGGTAAACAAAACCAACTCCAGAGCATGATGCTGCCACCACCATGTTTGACAGTGGGGATGTGATGTCCATTGTTACCCTTACACCAAGGGCTTTCTACTTTCCACTCTTCTATAAAGGGAAGATTTATGCAGGGCACGACTAATAGTTGTACACAGGTTGTCCCACCTCAGCTGTGTATGACTTCCGCTTATCTAATGTGATCATGATCTTCTTGGTTAATTCTCTGATTAGTCTTCTCCTTGTTGCTTGATGGTAGGTTTGCAGTGGTTTTATGCTCTCTCCATTTTGATATTATTTCTTGCACAGTGACCTGAGAGATGTGTAAATGTTGCAAAATCTGCTTGACTCTTTCCAAAACTCTATCCCGAACCTGCCTGGTGTCTTCTTTGGTTTTTATGATGCTGTCTGTTCTCCAGTGTCTACTTTCACAGACCTCTGAGTCCGTCACAGAGCAGGTGCATTTAAACTGAGACTTAATGCACTTTGTCATTGTCACTTAGGTCTAAAATTGAGGAGTCATCAGGGAACATCTGGTGTAAGTTGGCTGTGCTGAGAGAACACTTATAGTTATATTATAAAATGTTGGATACATCTGGTACCACTTCACAATTGTGTATCACATCTTGGTTCTTAGAAAATATTTCCTGTTTTTAAAGCCCAATATGGGGCAAAATGACAAAAAGTTCTTACGGGTCGAATATTTTTGCCAGGCACTGTATCTGCTCTAAGTGGGATGGTTTACTTTTGTGAGATCAAATGACTTTCCTCTTCTGGAGCGTCTGAACCTGCTGAACTGTGGGACTGTTTGTTATGACCCTTAGAAAATGTCAATATGTCTTTATTTGGACATGAGCGCTTTAATGTACCACACTTAGCTCATGTCACCTCATATGTTTTCATTCCATAGACATTGATTTCTTTTGTGTGTGTGACTTCTATTAATTTGAAACCTGGAATCTTTCCAAATCAATATATAGGAATATGTGGAGAGTAAAAACATTTGGTGAACGGTGTTTATATAGGCGACACATGCAAGTACTGTATTTTCCACACTATAAAACGGATTTCAAAGCATCCCCGCCCCCCCCACAATAGTCTTTTTTTCATATATTTTTCATACTATTTTCTCTCACTAGCTTTTGGTTGACTGGCTGGTTGGTTAATATGCGTGGTTTTGTGTCTGTCTCTGCGCTAATTTGTTTGCAGAGCAGAGAAGTGAAGAGTAGGGCAGCACCACAAGTGCTCCGTGACGTATGATACAAAACCATGTTTACTGTCGTCAACGAACGATGCTTAATTCCCAAATGTCCCTGATGATCTCTTCCCCATCCTTTTAACAATAGCAAGGATCATGTTGTTTTGTATTTTGCCCGTCATCCCACAAAAAAACTTTATTTATGGACAGTTGGTCACGTAAATCCGTGCCTCTCTCCGCAATGAGAGAAATAAGCCCTACATAGTTCCCTTTTTTGGGGATTCAGCGTTTTCATCAGGGAAGTTTGGGAGTGAAAGTTCCTGCTTGCCCCAAAAAATGACACAGTCATTCACATATACGTTTTTTTAAGAGTTCCCTATTTTTTTCACCTTTTTCTTCCTGCGCATTTGCTAGCTGAGCTGTAAATATTTTGAGGAAGCCGAGCCAGGGATACTGCTCATAGTTTGTGGGCTGAAAGTGGCGGACAAAACATTTTCCGTGTTGCAAAGGCCTTGCTACTGAGTTGTCCTACCTTTCGTAATGATACCTAGCTTTTCTCAAAATGCGTCTTAAAAATGGCTTTGACTTTTTATCTGGGTTGACAAAAACACGATTAATTCAACACAATACACTGTATTCTCTTGTGCAACGGGTTAACAGTGAGCTTTTGGCGTGATCAAATTGGTGAATTACCGCCCCCCCTAGCCTTTTTAAAGCTGTAACTTTTCTCCAGGCCTTCCTGTAGGCCCATTTCAACCAATTCTAAATTTGATTGGCTAAACCAGGGATCGGGAACCTATGGCTCTTTTCATGAATACATCTGGCTCAGAGATAAAATAGAATACTTACTGTACCGTTACATGCAAAGCTGATTTAAGCTGACGATTTAAGAGGTTCAGTACATTATATATAAAGCACACTCCACATTTCAGAAAATTGGGAAGTTAGAATTATCTTACTTGGATTGTACCAGATACGACCTCAAAGCGTTTCAAGAAAGGAGGAAGGTCAGGTTTCCAAACCTCCGATCGGGAAAATATTATTGGACTAAAACTTAAGTGGAAGGTCCTGAATCGAAGTTGGTGTACATCTCTATTCTCCTGGTCAGAGGTCGGAAAACCCGACTTCCCACTCTTGTGGAATGTAGCATCAGTCTTAACTACAGCTTACAGTCAAGGTCTAACACCAACAGACCCCATTTTGGCTGTACATCGCTAAAGAATCCTTTAAATGGAAGCTCATCAAACAATCTATGTTCACTATTGTGACACTTTATGATAACAACCCACAGAACTAACTGTAAACACCCCAAAACTCCAGAAAAGCACCCAGAGCAATTTGATTTGGTGAGCGGTAGGAATGAGCGGCGTTATACACACGAGCCAAGTACTCCCTTGTCCCCATCTAACAGGTCCGTCTGCATTGAAGGTAAACACGTTGGTATCCTCGTTTGCAGTTTTTTGTGACATTTTTACAAAATAACTTTGCTCGCACCTTGTTTTGAAACCATTATTTAGGATGAAAATGAGCCTCAATGGAAAAAAAATGTAAACAAATTTAAATAAAGTATCTTTACAATTAAATTTGCAAATATATTTATGAAAAAATGTTCATAATAGAAGTAGTTTTTTGGTACCATGCAGGGCCGGATTGGGCCCCTAATTCAGCCGACAGTTTGCTACCCAAACCCAGCCCACTTAACAATGGAGGAAGAATTTGTACAAATGGAGCAGCGGTGAGCTCTTAAGATTTTATAGTGAAGAAATTTAGGTAAATGTTGATATGTTAACAGAAAACACTATACCAATTTAATTCAAAGGAAAATATATAAAAATTCTGATATGGATGAAACCATATTTAACTATGTACAGTGTCTGTAATTTGAAATCAAAATAAAAATTGCCTTCCCAACCGATTGTTAGGCTTTTCACAACACTCTTTGAACTCTTATGACGTAGCTTCACTACACACATTTTAGTTAGGCTACTTATAACATCTAAGTCCTCCTGAGCAAAGCACTGGTCTCTGCAACTTTGTTGATGACAATGTCATTGTCTATAGACGAGCACAATGTTGCATGCATTTTTTAATCAATGGATAAAACAACAAAGACAATCTGAAGAAGCTTTTCGGAACCAAAAAATCTTTTCAGTGAGCTCAGCCGAAAAAGCCACTTCTCGAAAGATAATTTCCATCACGACGAGCTTATTTGCTTAACTTCTAAATTCTGTAAACACGTAGCACAACACACAGCCGAAGACACACAGATGACAGGCAAAAGTGCTCGAGGAGTGAAATAAGTGACAGAGCTTCTTTTAACGCGTTTCTATTTCTTTTCCTAGCTTTTTCGGCTCCAACTAGCACATTTCTGCCCTCCATCGTCCCTAACTCATATCATTTGCGCGGTTCTGTGTTCATTTTACCACCACAGAGGAGTGGTGGTAGGCCAAACCAACTTTAAATTTGGGAGGGAAGCCTTCTTCAAGATAGTAAAACTCACCTCATCTGTTGCGCTGAATCTGGCCAAATCGCTGATTATAGAATGTGAGCACGAGTAAGTTTATAGAGTGCAAGTGACAGAGAAATGTTCAAACTCCACCTTGACATGAGAAAGCCCTTTGGGAAATCTCCCGTTCTTGCCACTTGGCCACTCCGGCATTGATGCCATTAATGGTGTTATGTTAATGTTGGTTATTTATTCTGTGGATTTTGTTTTTTCTTTAATTCAATGGATGCTCTAAACAAATTCCTGTTGCTCTTTTTGTCAATGATAAAACATATATATTTTTTCATAATCTTATTTCCCCTCATATAAAGTTTATTTAATTATGGAATTTAAAAATGTAATTGCAGTTTAGCCACTGGACAATTATCTCTTGATTTTATTAATTATTTTTTAACCACACTCAAAGAAAACCTTTAAATGTGTCTAATTTTTAAATGTCTAATTTTGACAAGATGAAGAATTAACAAAAATAAATTGTTTAAAATGTGACTATGCCATTTATTACAAGATGTGATAGCAGCCTTGACCTTGACTGTCCCACAAGGTGAGCGAATAGGGAGTCAATGGAAATCTATTGTTTCGGTATCAGCGCTTGCTCTTTTTTTTTCCTTTTGTCCCAGACGTTGCTTGCAAATGTGTGTTTTCTCAGCCGGTGGCAGCTGCCAGAGAAGACCATGCTTTTTTTCCCCCGTCTTTTCTTTTAGCTTAACCTGTATTGATATGGAAATGGGGGGCAAAGGCGGTAGTGAACCTTACATGGACTTGATCTGGTCATGAATGCTGCAGTGTTGAGGCCGACTGCACGGCCTCTCGATTGAACGTGCTTATAGTTTCAAACGGAAAATTATCAATCATTTTAAAATCCTGTATTCAACATTAACAGTGCAAAAAAATGTTGATTTAATATTCAACTCTCTTTACTCTTTTAGAACTGATTTGAATTTTTATCTTGAGGGTTTTTGTTCAGTCATCTCATGTTCTCCTTGCAAGTTAAAAATTCCGTGATGTCTTCTCTCCTTATTTGGAGTGTCTACTAAAGTATAAACTTACCAAAGATACACTGTTTTCTTAAAGTGCGTCCAATCAACGATTGTATTCGACGAAGAGGATGAAAACGAATGAAAAATAAATCATTTGGTGAAGTGCGATTATCGATCTATTGTCATTTCATCGATTCGTTTTAACTTATTTATAAAGAACGTTGCATAAATGAGTCAATGTGTTTCATCAATTGCATCAGAAAGTGCAGGGCAAAGTAAAGAAGAATGGTAAGCAGGACTTGTATTGGTCATAAAAGCCAATTAATGTTAGACATCTGAAACTTAAAATAAGCAGAGAAGAGATCAATGGATTTTCAACTTGCAAGGAGAACAGGAGTGACCCCGACTATGAGATAAGAAATTCTAACCTGTTTTACAAGGTACTCCTTCTCCCTTTTGTAACCTAGGAGATTTAACAATCCGGTCACGAATACTGTGTTAAAGCTGAGTCTGCACGACAGCACAGCCTCCGAATAATAATAATAATTTCCTTTGTATTGTCATTCAGATATTCCTCTATTTAACATTTACAGTGCAAACAAATGTGGTATATTCGGGGTGCAACAAACAATTGTTATTCTGTTCTTATAATGTGCTGATTATTTCGTCGATGAATTGATTAATTGGATAACTCATGTGTCCTGTCAGGACCAAAACGGAGACAGGACACACTTGCGTTACGTTTCTCTCAGTTTTATTGGAAGAAAGAGAAAGGGTTGCGCCCACGATCAGGTGATTGCTGGACGCGGGGAAGCAGGTCGCTCTGAACGCGGAAGTAGATCTCCCGTGGCGAGCGATGGCGGTGTCGGGAACGGAAAAACCGGTCAGTAGCCGGGACAGGAGAGCAAAAACGTGGTCGGGTCGTAAGCGAGTCGTAAGCCGGGAAAGGAGAGTAGACGTGGTCGGGGACAAAAGAGGTCGAAAGACGAGACTGGAGAGTAAACGTGGTCAGGATCAAAAACGGGTCGAAGCCGGGGGACAGACGTGAGCAAAAAACAGGTGGGAGTCAGGGTCGAAAAAGGCTTGCCTAGTGTTAACTGAGGTTCACAGACGGACTGACAAATGGGACAGGACTGGGTTTAGATAGGGACAGGAAGCCCACCAGAGCCCGCGGCAGCTTGCGCCAAAAGAGCGGGCACAGGTGATTCACGGTAATCATGACATGTCCAAGATTTAAACCCCTGTATCCTACAACAGAATATTATTTCAAAAAGACCACTATATGGCTCTATATGTTGTGCACAAGGATGAATAGTACAGACTCAAAGTGACCAAACTCCACAGTTTTTCTTCTTAATTGTTGAGAATTAATCAGAAATTGTAATTGTTAGTTGCATTTTCTTTTATTCTATTTATATTCGAAATATCAGAATTATTCTACTTTATATTCTATTTCAATTATTAAATGACAAATATGAAAATAGTTTTCAACAAAAGTTGACGATCTATTTAGGATCATGTCCTTGATGTTAAAGGGACAGTGTGTAATATTTGACCGCTAGATGTATTGTGTTGTGCACCCAAAAATAAGTGCTACAAAGCTCAGAGAAAGCAAACCAAAGAAATGCACTATTTTGCTTCTCATTTGTTGATCAAAATAATCGTGAAAATAAATTTTTAGTTGCCTGTCCTTACATTTTTATAAAACCAATCACAATTGTTTTATGTTATTTTTATTTCAATTATAAAAATAGTAAGAAGACACTATTTTTTATCACGTCATTGATGTTAGAGGGACACTTATATTTGAACACTAGAGGTCTGTTTGTGTAGTGCGACTGAAAACAAGTGCTAAAAAGCACAAGGAATATTATTTCCCAAAAATGCTTTTTCACTTCTTTTTTCGCCCAGATTTTTTGAGGTTTTTAGGTACCCGTAGAAGATAATGTTGACCTATAAGCATTTAAAAATGCACGTTTTTATGATAGCTCATATATTTTTGCTTATTGTTCAAATCAATATTGTTTTTTATTATTATTATTAAATGAAAGGAGCTAAATAGTACACAATGCCCCTTAAAATCCAGTTTGTAGAAAATGTATTTTATGATTTTGTCGTGATGACTAATTTGGATCACCTGTGCCCACTCGTTTGGCGCCAGCTGCTGCGGGCTACCTGATTGGTTCCCTGTCCTTTTTAAACCCAGTCCTGTCACTCGCCTGTTGTCAGTCCGTCAGCGAACCTCTGTTTTTACAAGGCAAGTACATTGACTCTAACTCCCGTCGGTCCCGCTTTATGCACCCGGTTTTTCCACCCGTCCGTTTCTGATCTCCCTGTTTGTCTCCGGCTACGACCTGTTTTTGGACCCCGACCACGTTTTCCTCTCCCGTCCCGGCTTACGACCCTTTTTTGATTCCGACCACGTTTTTGCTCTCCTGTTGACCTGTTTTTCCGTCCTCGACACTTCCACTCGCCACTTCCGTATTCGGATCACGATCCGATTGTGTGAGCGGCTTGCTTCCCGCGACCAGAGACCACCGGATCGCGGGCGCTGCCCTCACGCTTTCTATCAATAAAACTTTGCGCATTTGGGTCCTGATTCCGTTCTAGTCGGGACATATTTAATGTTTTGGTCGTAGAAAATTGGCCCATATTGTGGATGACTTAAAACAATAACATTTTCCAGGGTTTTTCCAACAAAGGTTAAATATGTTTTGATTTTTTAATTGAAAACGGATTATTTTGCGAATTGCAATTTAGAAGCCAACATTTTGGAGAAATTCAAAAAATTTTTTGAACAGAATAGTATTCTGATGGTCAATAGTTTTTAATGGTGAACATTGTTTGCAATGAGATTAGACATGACACTCCAGGATAAACACGAAATCAAATCTTGAGCGAGAAAAATAAGATTTTTAAAAATGTCAGAATAGGTAAATATATTTTTATGGTATTGCTTGGAGACTGGCCTTAGTTTAAAGTGCAATCTCTCATAATAATTGTGCAATGAGAATTGTGCATCGTCATAATAGTGCAATGAATCCATGTGTAAAAAGGTATGTCCATTTATTGTTTATTAATTTGATAATGCATTAGTTCCGGATAATTCTATTAGCGTTCGTTTACCATTTAATCCCATTCTAGTGTGTATTTTCTGGCATTTAAGGGAATAATATTGCAAAGAAAATCACAATTCCACACGGTTAGAAAAATGACAAAACCTCGTGTCATTTATTTTGTTTTCATCACGACAGCGCCACCCGCTTTCATTTGACGATAATTTGCTTTCCTGTTTTTGAAAATTTCTATTGTACAGCCGAGTCCTGTTTCGAATCAAACGGGAGCGTTTTTCTCCCTCTGAGTGTCCCCAACACAAAGGGGCCCCCCAGACGGAGCCCCCGCTGTCGGATCTAGCAGCGTGGATCCATCAAACCAGATTGGCTTCGGTGGATTTACTGCTTTTTGTTCGTCCGCATTATTAAAAGTCCAGCACGTGTATTCAAAATTCACTTAAGGGGCCTTTAATGTCGCCATGGGGTCCCTGGCATGTGGCTGCTCGGATTATTCTTGTTTTGTTTTTGAATAAAAACATGTTTTATTTTATTTTAAACTATTTTTGTTTAATTTATCTTACCCACTAGGTCACTGGGATGATGAAGAATAATGTCCTACTCGACCTCTTCTACCTGCTCAGTCAATAAGCACATTTAAAAGGGAGCACCTCTCATTTTATCGTGATTTTGTTGGTTTCATTTTCTTTTTCTGCCCATAAAAATGGGTCTCCCAAAATTTTTTGTGATAATGGGAAGTGAAAGTTGAAAGTAGTGTCAACAATAATCGAGCGGCGAAATACAAAACTGATATAGAAGTGTCTGGGATTAAAGCGCTGCTGTAAGGTACAGTTAATGGTTTCAAAATGTTATATTTTTTAGCTTTTTACCAATACATTACTCTTTTTACTTACATGAATAAATAATTCTTGATGTTTAGGTACACATTTTAATAATATTTTAAATTTTCTTTAGTATGTGGCTATCTTAAAGCAGTTTTAGGGGGTTGCTTATATGCGATTGTAGGCTTATATGCGAGTATAAACGGTGAAGTTATTTTGCTTAGTCGATGATTTTGTTTTTGAAAAAAAAGGTGAACATATTGTACTATTAACTGCTTCAAACTACATAATCATATATATATACATAATCAATCATAGACAATTCCTTACATCCACTACACAGCATAATTTCCAAACAGAAGAGCAGCTTCAGCGACAGACTGCTGCCATAGTCTTGTTCCACGGACAGAGAGAGGAGATCATTTCTTCCTCATGCCATGAGGCTCTTTAACTCCACCCGGGGGAGTAAAGCCCACATTAAGGCCCAATCCCATTTCTCTCACTCGGCCCTGAGAACCCTCCAGTGAGGTCCCTCGATAGAGGAGTGCCCTCCGCGAGTGGAGTGCAAATGGAGATGGTTTGGACAAGACTTGCAAGGTTCCACCCCTGTCCAGGAGATGGCGGTAATATTAATTGGCTGTAGACCTCAGTGACGTATTGGTCTACGTCACATGTAAACAACTCGAGTCTCAACCTGTAGTGTGTCAGTCGGAGAGTTCGTGCAACGTTAAAAATTGCCCGCTACTGCTGTGTTATTACCGATTGCCTGAAAGCTCATCATCTTTTCCGTGTCTCCAATCAACGGAGGAGAAATGTGCTATACTGAAGACAGCTTCGGCGCTATGTAGTGCTGATTCATCTTTACAAGGTACGTACACTCATTAAAAAAAATGACCCGTTCGGTCAAATACAGTAAGAGTTAACATACAATGCACGTTCACATAATACCCTATGTTTGTGTAGACATAAATGGCAATCTACTTATTAGTATCTTAATGCCATTTTATGACATATAGTAGGGGTCTTGAATCTGTGACATGACGAAACGTAAACAAACACAAGAACAGTCCACCTGGCCCTTTAGCTGACATAATATCGTCACCAAACTTCCCTGTACGACCCAAAAACCTTAGTTCATAAGGAATTTAATTCAAAAGAGTTGTCATTGAATATAAAAAGGTAATTTCAACATTTTTTCATGATGCTTACATCACAGTTAAAGCGGTCTTTTTCTTTGCTATGCCCACATTTATGTCTAAATTGTTTGTTATCTATTGTGTTCCAGAGTGGCTGTCCCATAAGCGTGGACAGGTTGGACAGGAATGTTCCCATCCTGTGCTTATGGTTGGATGTGGAGTCAGAACTCATTCAGTACTTAAGGTTGAGCAAGAAGGTTATGTGGGCCCTGCAGGAGCTGCTAAAGAGGGAACAGGGCCATGGCTGGAGGTCTTGATCTACGTGTACTGGCTGGTCCACGCTCTGTCCTACCGTGTGGTGTCACGGGTCTTCAGGGTTCCCAGGTCCACCGTACAAAGAATTGTCCACAGTTAATATGGAATAAATTGCCCAAAAGCCATATTTTAGGCTCTGGAAGTCAGACCCACATTTGCATTATGTGCTTTTCTGCATTACTATTCAATAAACATCTTAATTTTGAGTAACACCTTGGTGGTTTATTTCATAATGATGTGAGATACTGTGTGTGAACTATGTGACTGTTGGACAGAAAAAAACTACAAATCACTCCAGCTTAAATAATAGTTTACTTTCAGAATAACAAACTCACATTGGGCCAAAATACATAATAGTAAATAAATAATGTGTCACAAATTTTAACAAAAATATACCAATACTTCCATAAAAGCTGGAAACACAAACTGGAACTTCATTGAGTTCTTAATAATAAAAAAAAAAATCCTTTTATAAAACAAAGGGAAACATTGCAGAGATGTCACTGTTCTGGAAATTTGTCCACGAGCTTCCCAAAAAGGACGGGAACCGCTCAGTTTTGGCCACAGTTTCTTCGAGCCTTTTCCTCGCTCCGGCAGACTCCGCTTTCAAAAAGTCAAGGAGTGTATCGTGCTTCCTTTTTTTTCTGGGTGATTTGGGGTTTGGCGCCGGATTAGAAGGTGCCAACGACGTGCCCGGTGGTGTGGATGGCGTGGTAGCTGTGATGGTGACCAGCTCTTCCACGGGACGTTCTACAGTGGCCTTTAGGTTGGGTGGAAAAAACAAGAATTACTTAATGCTGATGTATTGTACAAAACAACTGTGTATAGGATGCTCAACAAGTTGATATGAGACAGGAAATTATAGGATGTGTTCTGGATAATTATTTGATAGTGAATAGATACAAAAAAAATGACATGTTATTCTTATGGCTGTAAGAGCCTTCTATTGGCCAGCATCACATATGCTTTAGAATTGTCTCCACATTTGGACAACATTTTGAGAAGGTAATTAGTTTACTTAATATGTGTTTACAGAGAAGGCAGTGGACTATGTGATAGTAATTTGTTTCAACTGTATTTCCACGTGAAATTCGGAGACATTACTCATAATGCATGATGAAAACTAATGCATTCTGATCTCACATGAAAGAATCAAATTGTAAATAAAACACGACACCCGAAATTGTGTGCAGTAAACAAGGGCTTATGTCCAGAACGGTATTCTGACTATGCTCCATGTAGATGTAAAAGCACGACTCGTTTAAGATAAAAACAGGGATGGGCTGAACCGTGATTTTCTGCACAGTTATCCTACTTTACAGTTTGTAGCGTGAAGATTTTTTTGCCAGCTCCCTTGGTAGATTAGTGCACTTCGTAAAGTAGCGATTTTGCAATGTTCGTGTTTTAACGCAAAAATACGATTTTCTATTGCATTTACGTCTAACTAAGATATCTCAATACATTTTGTTGCAAATACATGCGTGGTTGTGGAAAACTACTTACATTTGTGCGGTTCCTTTTCGGGCATGTTTGTTGATATTGAGAATTCGCAAAGCCTTCTGGGTAGTCACTTCGCTGCCAAGTGAGGTCGAGAGCCCCCTCGGTCTTGAAGTGGTTACGACATGGTTTGAGGGCACTTCTGCCTCGGTCTTGAGAGTATCGGGACACACCCCATTTTCACGTGAACGCGCAAACCGAGTGACTAGGGCACATAGCGAGTGAAAGTGCGAAGAATGGGACGCAGCCTAAACCTCATCCCCACCCTTGCATATTACCCCATTTACTTTCCGTAGCATTGTTTAAATACTCTATAGCAAAGCGTTATATTGGGTATTTTTGTATTCTTTATCTTTATTTTATTATTTTATTTCTCAACACAAGGATACTGCTGGAAGTGTGACTTTCCCTACAAGGATCTATCTATCTATCTATCTATCTATTTATCTCATTGAATACATTTGAGAAGTTTTTTTATTATTATTGATTTTTCTTGCACCTTGTCATTAGGGTCGACTGGTGAGTACTAAAGTAAGACCTGTTGAGAAGTACTGGCCTAACGCCTGGTCTAAATGCAATTCTCCCCTCCCTGAAAGCAGTGTGAGTGCATAAAAAGCGAAATGTGTTGCAAGGAGAGCTTTAACACGCTGCTTTGTCTGCCCATTAGCACCTATTGTAAAGACAATCACTTAGGAAAGCAGACAGTGGGCTTGTTAACACACTCGGGCCTTGTTTGAATGAGTGTGTGTTTTGGGGAGGGAGGGGACGCTCCTCTGGTGTTATGACGGGCTGCTTTCACACACCCAAAACACCACTCAGTGTCCGGCCGCTGAATAGGGAGGATTTGTTGCTCTCCACCTAATTAAATTGTGCTTTGACTAATGGTTATAGCGCAGGGCCCCTTTTGTTGTGATTTACCTTCTCAAGCATCTTCTAAAGCGCGACGCTACACTGGGCCCAATCCCTGCTGTGATGGAACTCGTCCAGACACACACTTTGTTTTTCCCATCGGTAGGCTTTTAGTTACCTCAGCGGTTCTTAACTCATTCAATGCTATAACGCATAAATACATTTTCAGAAGCATTGTGCCAGAGGGCCAAAATACAAAATTACTATGATGAAGGGTTTTGCACTGCTCATCAGTAAGTATCAAGTCTTCGGGAATGATTTCAGTTTGAAAAATCCCCATAAGATGGCAGTATTGGCTTTGATCAGATCTTTGTCCATATCCGTTGCTTGAGTGTGTGTATGCGTCGGACGATTACCATGGTGACCGAAATCATGTGATCCAACATCAGGCGCTGAAAGGTTCTTGCATCGTTCATGCATAAGTTCAGTGTTCTTGCAATAAAATGTTATTTTGCATGTATAATGCCCTTGGGTTTATGGAAAGCATTGTTTAGCTATTGGAAGGTATCATATATGCAAAAAAAAAAACATTGATGTGAAAGGTCTACAATAAATAAATCCTTTCACAAAAGGCCGTTTTTGGAAACGAGTATTTTAAAGAAATTTAGCAATGTTCAACTGTTAACTCAATCATGGTAAACGATAAAAACATACTTTTTTTCTAATGAAAGATGAGCGCTGAAGTTTTGATATGTCCTCTCTCTATATAGCTACAGAACAAAATTTTATGTGGCCATTAAAAATAAGTTAACACAGCAATAATTGTCTGGCCCCGTCCCTCTCAATTTGATAAAAACATCTAGTATTGAATGAGTTAATACATTTTCTGGGCTATAAAACACACATGATTACAAGAAGTACCTTTTAGAAACATCAATTTAACTTTTCATGTATAGGACACACCGGACTATAAGGTGCATTAAATAAAAACTACAGTCATGGAGATGTTTGCATTGAAAAAGTAAAACGTCAGAATACAACAAAATGTTTCATAGAACATAGTTAGTTGAAAATATGGTTTCACATCATCAATAATTTGTTTCATTCATAAATAGTTACTGTATGTCGAAGCATTTCATTGTAACTATACATGTGTGTATTTATTTACAGTACCACATAACTGCAGTGTTTTTGTAGTATTTCCATTTTGTTTCTCTAGTATTGTTTTTGTAGTATTTCTGTAGCATTTTATTGTATTTCTCAAATATTTCTGTAATATTACTGTGATAATACTCTTGCAGTATTTTTGTGCTAGCATTTTTGTATTCTTTCTATGGTTTTATGTATTTCTGTAGTTTTTTTGTAGCATTGGTGTTGTGGGATTTTTGTCGGATTTGCTTAGTAGTAATTTTGTAGTATTTCTTTCACACTATTTTTGTATTACAGTATTACTGTAATAGTATTTTAGTAGCATTTTTGTAATATTTTCTTTTCAGGTTTAAAATATTAACAGTATTTTAATTTTTAGTCTGTTTTGTAGTATTTAGTAAACACATAAAGGGAAAATGGGGTCAAAGAAGGTAAAAAAAACCCCACATTTTTGGTAGCACTGTAATTACTGTTTGATAGTTTATAGTTCGACCATTTGCATTCAGCAGGCCGAATAAAAAAGCTTGACGGGCCGCATGTGACCTGCGGGCCGTAGTTTGCTCACATTTATATTAGCATAACAAAGCCAGAGGCACTATCGTATAATAGATGTGTTTGGCATTATAGTTGCCATGGCAACTCCAAATGTTTTTTAAATTTTTTAACAGAATTGCTCATTTGAATTGTTTAGATTAACATTATCCTATCATATCCTGCTTTCTGTCACCGTCTCGGTGGTTTTTCTACAGAGTATGTATCGGTAGAGATTTTTTGCTCGAAGTCCGCTATTCAGGGGCCAACACAATGGGTTTTGCCTTCTTACTTGACTGCTCCCTGCCTTTGAATTTGCTCTTTTCCTGCCCGCATTGTTCCCCACTCGGCCCCCTCAATTGGCCTCCGCATAGCAAACTGTCACACGCGGCATAGCAGATCGCAGCGCTCCTCAGACCGCTTAAAGGCCGATGCGATAATCCACTTTCTGAATAATGGCAGATTTAGAAAATGTAACGTTGGATACTTAAATTGGTGTTATTTACATCAACAAGTAAATGATGAGAACAGATATGAAAACCTTTTAAATAACAATTGTTAAATGAGTTCTGTTTTAAATATCTTTTGGATCAAATACTTACCACAGCTTTGTATTGTATATTTAAATTTAAGACTTAATAGAATGAAAACCACAATGCTAATTAAAGTAAATACATGAATGAATACATTGGATTGTTGAAAACTGAAAAGAATAGATATAGCCTGAAAAACTGAATAGCTATAGTATTTTTTTTCTTTTAGATAATTCAGTCGTGATCCACACTTGTAATTTTCGTCCTAAAGATATGAGACTAATTATCTTTTTTTCTGTTAGCAGATCATTTGGCTCATATTATTATTTTTCTTGTGTTTACAATGAATAAAGTTCAAAGAAATACGAATTAACTAGCCTTTTTGAGTATCCACTACCAATGTATTTATTTTAATGTAACTGTACTGAATTAAGGTCATGTTGAATTTTAAATATAAATCTTTCATAACTGATTGAAATTGATTATTTTATTAAGTAATGTTCTTGTTTTTATTTTGACCTAGGTTTACAATATTCGTAATGTATTTGGTATAAATCAACTGATTTATCTAATTATAAAATCTTAAATTCAAAACAATCGAGTTTCATCTGTTTAAGTGATTATTTGCGGGTGACTGTTGATACGTTTATAGTTGAGTAGACACTAAGAATAACAGAAGGCATTAATGAATTTGCACTTGCAAGGAGAACAGCAGAGAACTGTACAAAAAAACCCCACAAGATTCCAAATCCGTTCTAAAAGCCCAACCCCGAAGCCCCTCCCCCAAGCGTTTTTTGTGCAAATGTTTTGTTCTTCAATTTTGTCAATAAGTGATTGATGCTCAGTTTATTTTACAATACATTAGGCCGTACCTAAAATAATATACATCAACTGCTTGTTTAATGTATTAAAAAGTATATTTATTGAAATAAAGAAAACAAAGTATACAGTTTCGGTCCTCCATCCATACTAATTAAAATATGTTTTTATATTAAAAAAAAGCATTAAGAATACGTCCTACATTCATACAAATTAAAAAAAATAATCTCATTAAAATGGATCAATTTTACAGAAAATATTCCATGTCCAGGCCCTGGGCCGGGCCTGAGAGGGGTAGGGGGGACGAACGGCCCGCTATGCTATCCGTTTGGTGCAAGACGGTAGGGGGGGCGAGGCAGCAGGTTCAATATTCTCCCGATCGATGAATGCAAAAGGCACAATGGCCAAATCGTGCGGGTTCCCTTTCAAACGCTCGTCTCCGATGTCCCCGTCCCTCGGCCGTCCCTCGGCCGTCCCTCGCCCGCCCCCCGTGCCGTCTCCGCCGCCCCTACGGCAGTGTGCGTTCGGAGGAGAGAGAGGAAAGCAAGGGTTACATCAAGGCTGCTCCCTGGACCCTACAAACAAGTCTAGACCGCTGACCTGTTCAATGGGGTCTTTTGAGGAATGGGGGCAAGTTCGGGCGGAGCCGGGGGAGGGAGGCCGGCCTCTTTTTGACTGGCGTGCCGGCCGACGTTGCAGCCGACAGGAGGTAAGCGGGGCCGGGAGGGCGAGCATCTGCTTCCATGGTTACCGCTCGGGTATGGGGAGCCCACAATTGAGGAGGATCCGTTCTCATGCTCCCAATGTCACGCATTTTTTAACCCTCCTCTTGTGTTTGGGTCCACCCGTCTTGGATTCGAAATGCATGCAAAAACACATAGGTTTGTTTATTGCATCAAGGCTTCTTGACTTGCTCTATTTGAACAAAATCAAGTACAGAACAATCATGAGCGTCATGTTCTGTACAACTGCCACTATGAATATGTACCTATTTACTATCTATCATTAATATATTGTTTTTAACCTTTTTATCATTTTGCACATGTTTACCTTTTTAAAATGTTTACTTGCACTGAAAAAAAGCCCTCCGATTTAGTTATATTTGTATGATGACAATCAAAGTCATTCATTCATATACTGTAAAAATAATCTACATTTAAACTGTTACATTTAAATTATAAGGCCTGGTTTTGACCTGGCAAAAAAAACAAGATTATTAAAGACTTTAGCCAAAATTGAAATCAGACGTGAACTGGACATATTATTCATCAACTGCAAATACTATTTCTCTATAAAAGACACTAAAAGTGTCACTTTTTGCCACTGAGACTTACTCTAATTTTGCTATTTATCTGTCTCGGAACGAGTAATCGATTTTGTTCCTCATGGCTGTTGTTGTTGTTTGATCCTGCAGATTTCTCTTTTTCTGTTTTCACATGCTTTGCTTTTCATTTTCTATTTGTATTAAGTTATATTACTGAAAAAATTGGATTTTTAGCCTTGTTCTTGAAGTAAACATCTATGGGGGGAAACCAACCATAACACTAATTGTGTTATTGTAGTTAATAATTTTACAATGAAAAATTATATTAAATACAAAAAATACCTAAGTATAAAGTAACAAAACAAACCTTTTATTTGTATAACTCTTTTGAGGTTCATTTGATCAAAAATTGAAATTAAGGGCTGAAAAAAAGGCCCGGAAACCCAAAACAAAGATAGAAAAACAAATGTTATAATGGATAAGGAACGCTAACAAGATAATTGGATGATGTATTATTGTTTCTAGTGTATTTCACGGTAAAACGAACATTGGGTGTGTTGCCTACAAAAACAAGAGGGTTTAAAACCGTGGCAGGCCTTATCCACCAGTGCGGATTAGAGAAATAAAACTCGCCGCCGATTCACTGGAATAAAAACGAGAAAGAGAGAGAATCATTCCAATTTTTTTAGTTTCATTTTCATGCTGGGCCTGAAAATTGTTCTGAAGTGGAATCGTACTTGATTCTGACGATCTGTCATCAGAGGGAGCAAAGGTCAAGGTTTACACGGAGAAGCCCTTTGTTGAGAATTTTTCCGACGTTCTAATGTAGGGCTGGGCAGCTATTCGGAGTCGGGGGGCCGCTTTGGGTTAAGAAATGTGGCCAGGGGTCCCCTTCTGGAGAGCTATCCACATTTGTAATCTATGAATAAATATACATGCAAACATCCACATGTAATATGGTTGTTTTTAAATAGATTTGTATCATCAAATTGGTTTTGAAACACTCACAAATTAAAGAAACATAATATATTTGATCCCTGTTTAAAACATAAACTGATATTTAGTTTTTTGGTATTACTGTATTGTATTTTTGCAGTCAGATTTTTGTAGTATTACTGTCATTTTATTTTGCACTATTTTTTTGAATATTTATCTAGTCGTTTTTGTAGTATTTCCATAGTAGTATTTTACTGGTATTTCTGTAGTATTTATGTGATATTTCTGTAGTATGTCCAGATTAGGACTTTTGTATTATATATCTACGGTATTTTTTTCGTAATATTGTACCGTTTCCTGTTGATATACAGTATTTCTGTTGAAATATTTCTGTAATAATATTTCTATAGAAATCTTTTTTTATTTTTATTTTTGTTACTGTATTGGTAGTTTGTAGTATTTCTGTAGCTATTTTGTAGTATTTTCTTGGTAGGATTTTTTCTAGTATAGCTTTATTATATTTGTAATATTACTGTCGTTTTTTTAGTGGTTGTGGTCCATCTCCAGTAAAATTTTTGTAGTATTTCTGTGGTATGTTTGTACTATTACAATGATAATATAGGAATAGTTTCAGGGTAGTACTTTTACAGTATTTTATTTTGTTGGTAGTATTTCCATAGTGGTTTTTTTTAGTATATCTGTAGTATTTTGTACAATTACCCTAGATGTATTTTTGCAGTACTTCTGCCATATAATTTTTGTCACAATATGTCTGTAGTATTATAGTATTACTGTGGTAGTATTTTGTAGTTTTTCTGCAGAAGTATTTTCGAAGTATTTCCAAAGAAGTTCCATCGTAATACTTTTGTCGTATTTTAGCATATTTTAATAATACTGTAGTCTTACTTTGTACTATTTCTAGTGCAATAGTACTGTAATAATAAATTTGAAGTGTTTTAATTTCTTACTGTCTATTTTTTTTTTCAGAATAAATGGAAACTAATATATTAGGTCCTACTGAGGCTAAGCGGTGCAGATAATGGATGGATGGATACGATATTAGGTCCCTGTTTTGAAGCACTAAATTTTATATTTAGGTTTATAGTAATTTTGTCGTATTTTTTAGTATCTCTGTGTTTGTATTTTTGTCGTTAATCAGTTATTTTAATTGTAGATTGATTTTATTCTCCGTACCACTGTTAAAGAGAAAATGTAAATACAAAAAATGATTATAGAATAGTCATTATTGTCATCGTAACAAGGGAAATGCTCAACAATCTTAAACAGTGCAATCCTGTTGGTGCAAGAAAATGTACAAGATAAAATATCACAGTTTAAGATAATATTCTAATGGTTATAGTATAAAATATTTAATATCAAATACAGTTAAACAACCAAAAATGAAAGAACTAAATCATCCTTATTATTATTATTGCACGTTCTAAGCATTATACAGCATTGAAGGTGATTACTGCTTTAGGGTAGAAGCTATATTTTTAATGTAGTAAGATAAATAAATCATGTATTAAAGTACTGTAAATATTTGTTTTTTCGATACTACTGTGAATTCTGCCACCTGCACTCCTCATTAACTCATTTGATATATATCATTCATGTATTCTTATTTTACATTTGTATTTTTTCAACATTGTCCTTCTTTGCACTGATAGAAGAAGCCCTCCAATCTTCTGCAGAATTACAATAAACGCCATGTGCTTATTTATTTTGCTAGCAGCGGATTTTGCTCTTAATTTTGTTTTTTGTTATTGTTTTCTATTTTAAATATAACATTTTTTCTTGTTTTAACATTTATCTAAAATGCTTTATTAAAGTGAAATATAGTTGTGATAGCAATCCTTACATCAGCCACATCGGGGATTTTTAAAAAGTATTTCCTGTTAAATGTTTGTACTTGTTTTTCTAGCAAAATTGGACTTGTTCTCTTTTTACTCACATTAAATTAAAAAAAACTTCAGAAAATTAAACTTATTTAATATGGTAAATATTATTTTCTTTCTCTTATTCAATTATATTTGATGTATTTATTGCACGATAGTAAATAAATAAAACAATAACTGAAAATCGTTAACTTGATTTAATATACTCAGTATTAGTTTTCTTATTTGCCCTACTAATACATTTTCATTTATTCATTCATTATCTGCACCGCTTATCCTCAGTAGGGTCACAGGGGGTGCTGGAACCCATTCCAGCCATCTTCGGGCATTTTTTTCAATTTTTAATAACCCTTAAAAACCCAAGGTGGCGCCTATTTACTCACAGCAAGACAGACTATGTAGAATAAAAACAAATAATTTGTGGAAACAGGTTTATTTTCTTTACCAAAGAAACAACACAATTCTTCCAGCATCTTTTTAGTTATGTACTATGGAAATACTACAAAAAGACTACTGCAATAATACTACAGAATTCCTACACAAAAAACACTACTACAAGCAGAAATACTACCAAAACAATCCTACAATTGAAGCACTCCAAAATAATAATAAAATACTACTGCAGAAATAATGGCTGGGATGGGCTCCAGCACCCCCGCGACCTTACTGTGGATAAGTGGTGCAGATAATGGATGGATGGATGGATACTGCAGAAATACTTCAAGAATACTACAGAAATTGTACAAAAATCCTACTATGGCAATCCTGCAAAAACACAACTCCAGAAATTCTACAAGAATAATTAATGATTACAATTCCCCTATTAAACCTCAATAAACTTTACGAACACAACATCAACCAAATCATATGTCTTTAGGGGGTGTTTTTACAAAAGTGAGACTTATACAGTTAGGTTTTATTTTGGGTCAAAAAAACAAATTGCTCATTTCAAATAATTAGAAATATTTAGAAAATATTTTTTTTTAATTTAAAATTGGAATTAGCAGCTGATGGCACAATTTATCTTTCGATTAGATGTAGCTCTACCTTTGGCATGTGTTTTTTTCTATTAGGAATATAAAAAAGTGAAAACCCTCTCTTGCACAGTCATGTACTTTGTGTGAATATTTGACACTCAACGCAGCATATAGTAAAGTAATTTGCAATTTACAAATCGGTGGAATTTACACCAAAATTTGCCCAGTTCTTACCTCCATATTTTGTTTTTTGTTTGTTTGTTGTCACAATTTGAAATGATCCCCAAAAAATTATATAATATGGGGAAAACCTATAAGTTGACAGGTATGTTATTTGATTTTGGCCATAATCAGTGTGAGGCGACTTGAATGGACGCACCGGGCTTTTATTTTGGCGAGGGAGGCGTGTGTCAGAACGTGGGATTTGCCTGTATAGTTGCCGGAACACAAGGGCCAGATGGCGGGCCCTCAGGAATGGGATCGGGGTCCCAGATTTGCTCTTTAGACCGTGGGAAAGTCTTTAGGAATTACTTCACCTGCTTTGGGGAGGTGTGTGTGTGTGTGTGTGTGTGTGTGTGTGTGTGTGTGTGTGTGTGTGTGTGTGTGTGTGTGTGTGCGTGTGTTTGTTGTAATCAGTGTTGGCCGCATTACCAAAAAAAGAGATTAGTTACAGTTACTAGTCACTTCATTTAAAAAAGTAATTGCATTACCCGCCAGATTAATGACACTCAAAAGTAGCGCGTCACTCTGAAAGTAACTAGTTACAAATTACCACATATATTGTACTCTCATTGAAGCCGGACCCTTAAAACTGCTTGAAAATAGGCACATACAAACACTCATTCACACCTTTGTTGCTGGGCTTTAAACTACTCTTCTACTGTCAATTCTATGCTCACATTTACCACAATGATTTGGTTGTTCCTGTATAGGCCACACCCTCCTCCCCACGCACTGTCTACCATTCACTACTGGTGATACAACCAAATATGCGCACAAAAACGGACTACCCTGATTTCAGTATTCTATTTTATAGTTGTAAATACATCTTAGATGCAAGTATACACAGCAGGGAGAATATCAGTAAGGAGAAATTACACAACCTCTGCGTTTTAGACAGCGCTACCTGTATTTATTTGTATTTTGTAAGTATATATATATATATATATATATATATATATATATACACATAATGCCCATCTTTCCAAATTGGGTTTTTCAGTGTTGTTTTGTTGGTTTATTGAGGATTAAAAGGTACTTCTGCGGCAAAGGAAATGCTGCTTCAGTACAGAACACAATGCAGTTCATTATTTGCTTTTGAAAAGTAGTGTTGTATTCCACCGTGTTGCATTACAAAGTGTAATAATAATGTGTTGCAGTACTCCTGAGAAAAGTAATATTGTTACTCTTAACACTGGTTGTATTCTAGACCAGTGTTTTATTAACTGGTTTTAGTTCAGGACCTACCATTGCACCCTAATGACATGCCACAACCCACATCAAGCAAAAAAAAAAAAAAACACATCTAAAATTTATGGAACAAAAAGATTATGCAGTTAAAACCAGAGTGTAAAATAAATTCACATTAAAAAATATATATTAATAAGTAACCAGCAAAACTCAAACGACTTCAGCTAAGGCTATGCCCTATCGAAGGGACAGTGTATATTATTAAATGACTTCTATCGGTAAACAAGAACTCATATAAAACAATATTGATTTAAATAATCAGCAAAGATACATGTCATATATATAAACATGCATTTTTAAAATTACTCATAGATTAAGAAATTTGTATCAATTTGAAGCGACACGTAATTGTCACTGTAATTGTCGGCCATCTTGCTGCTATGTTTATTTGAGAAAACAACAAAACGTTTCTAAAAGGCTTCAAACATATTTATTATTCATGCATTTATTTGGGTACAGCTCAAAAAAGCATTAAAAACACTAATTAACAAAATATTTCCACAAAACAACCAAACAAACAGCTGAACAGTACAGTAATACTAGACATGAGCCCAAAGGGAGTAAGCTGGAACCCAAGCTTTTAAGTGCTCAGCCCTGTTTTCGTTTTTTCTTACATTTGTTTTCCTTGCAGGGAACAGTTATTCAAAACCAAAGGAAAAAAACTTTACTCCACAAAGGAAAACTACAAAACAAGGAATGACATTTCAAATGTATACTAGTGTCGTTAGTGGCTTTTATAGCATGTGATACTCAATGTAAAACTTTTGAAAAGAAAAAATCAACTTCGTAAAACATTTCATACGTATAATAATATCGCTAGTGACAAGAGTAAAATTTTTCTGCAGTACTATGTACCTTTTCCTTAAAAACATCAAAATTGTAATCCCTGCGTATATTAATATCTATATGTTATTTAACCCTTGGATACATGACCTGCCAGTCAATACACTCTTCAATGAGTGGTGTAAAAATTAGTGGGGATAAATAAAGTTCAGTTTAACTTACTTTTGGGAGATGTGCTTCAAGAGTTAGTCCCCTCTCGACTTCCTCCTCTGTGGTAAAAATTGTCCGAAAATAGCGATCCAACCATTTTCTCAACCGCATCAAGCTTTCTTATTCCACTTTCATTTTAAAAGAAACTGGCCCCCTTTTCTTTACACTTTACACCAACCATATTGAATGGACGCATGAGATATTAAACAATAAAAATGTCAAAGTTCTTACACTATAGTATGTTTACACATGAAGCCATTTCTTCTTCCGGGTGGATAGGTAGAAAGGCTCACAATACAAAATCTAGTTTACAGCAATGTCCAGATATTTTTTGACATCCCCCAAAAAATGTTCGTATCTAACGTTTTTCGTATCTCGAATGTTCATAAGTAGGGGAGCGTCTGTACCTGGAATATGACAATATTACTTTTTTTTCCTCTAACTTTGAGTCTCCGTAGTTTGTATTCTTGTGCTTTCTAACGTTCATTTTCTTTTGCACTACACAATAGAGTGACACAACGTCGAGTGAGGAAAATAATACATATTTTCTGGTTAAAATTCAAAACTACTGCAGTATCTTTGTCTTGAAGATAATAAAATCCATACAGTATCTCGTATTTTGTTCGCTGTATCAGTGTTCGGCTATGTTTAATATGTGTAACAAGCTTGATCTGTCTTTTTGTGTGGTGTGAAATGGCAGGTGTCAACTCACATTGTCGCCATGTACTGGTAATTTTCTTTCTTTTCCTAGCAGTATTTTGCCAAGGAAAAGACGTGTGACCAACTGAAAACAGGATCTCGATCCAAATTTGGGTTGTGACCCACCAGTTGAGAAACACTAATCAATATTAAAAAGCATTCAAAGTGAAAATATGCAAATACAACAGTGAAGTCTAGAGATGCCACAACTTCTCAATGAATCAGATATCAAATTTCGTGGAAACTATCTTTTCATAAATCATTTATTATCCCTAAGATTAGTAGTATTTTAATCCCCAGAACTTGTACTAATATACATTAAATATGTTTTTATTTTACAAGTGTGTGTTCTTTCACCTATATCCTTGCTTAAGATATAAATCAAGTTCTCCGATTTTTCAAAGATCATAAATTTTGATCAGCCCATTTTGGTGATATTTAAAGGGACACTGTAATATTTGACCAATAGATTTTGGGTACACTCACGTATAATATAATATATAGAGAGAGCCACTAGGAGTGTCTCTTTCTCTCTCTCTCTCTCTCTCTCTCTCTCTCTCTCTCTCTCTCTCTCTCTCTCTCTCTCTTTCTCTGGTTAGCGCGTGTGTGGCACAGTTCTGAGATCATGGGTTCAAATCCAGCTACCAACCTTCCTGTGCAGAGTTTGCATGTTCTCCCTGTGCTTACGTGGGTTTCTTCCTGGCACTCCGGTTTTCTCTCGCATTCCAAAAACATGCATGTCAGGTTAATTGGCCGGTCCAAATTGTCCCTGGGTGGGAATGAGCGAGTGAATTGTCTGTCCCTGTGTGCCCTGCGACTGGCTGGCAACCGGTTCAGGGTGTCCCCTGCCCACTGCCTGAGGATAGCTGGGATGGGCTCCAGCACCCCCGCGACCCTACTGACAATATGCTGTGCAGATAATGGTTGGATACACACACATACACACGCACATTTATTTTATATATATATGTAACGGGTGTAATAATAACTTTTGTTTTATTGAAATTCCTGCTGAAATATGTTGTATAGTTTTTGGTAAGTGTCCTGCAATGATGGGTCCAACAGTGCCACCTGCTGGTATGGGGTAAGGTTTAGTTTGGCTTTAGACTTTGCGACAGGAAGGTGGGAGTTGTTGGCAGTCTAACAGCGTGCTGCCAACGGTAAGACACGATGTATTAGTGCTCCGCAAAAAGTTAATTTTAAACATTAAAACCACAGCTGACAAATCTTTCAACATGTACAGTAATGTGATTGATGTTGTCAAGCTGTTTGGATTTATTTTTTTATAATTTTAAAAAAATATATATACATATATATATATATATATATATATATACTGGACTGTCTCAGAAAATTAGAATATTGTGATAAAGTTCTTTATTTTCTGTAATGCAATTAAAAAAACAAAAATGTCATACATTCTGAATTCATTACACATCAACTGAACTATTTCAAGCCTTTTATTATTTTAATATTGCTGAATTTGGCTTACAGCTTAAGAAAACTCAAAAATCCTATCTCAAAATATTAGAATATCATGAAAAAGTATACAAGTAGGCTATTCAACTAATCACCTGAATCATCTAATTAACTCGAAACACCTTGCGAGGGTTTCCTGAGCCTTAAAAACACTCCGCTTGGTTCAGTAAACTAAATCACAAGTATGGGGAAGACTGCTGTCCAGAGGACCATCATTGATACCCTCCATCAGGAGGGTAAGACACAAAAAGAAATTTCTCAAAGAGCAGGCTGTTCACAGAGTGCAGTTTCAAAGCATATCCACAAAAAGTCTGTTGGAAGGGAAAAACGTGGCCGGAAACGCTGCACAACCAAGAGAGATGACCGCAGCCTTAACAAAATTGTGACGAAGAGCCGCTTCCAGAATTTCAAAGACAGTGGGCTGAAGCTGGAGTCCAGGTATCAAAAGCCACAGTTCACAGACGTGTCCGGGAAATGGGCTACAATAGCCGTATTCCCATGGTCAAGCCACTTCTGAACTCAAGACAACGGAAGAAGCATCTGACTTGGGCTATGGAGAAGAAGCACTGGACAGTTGCAGAGTGGTCCAAAGTCCTCTTTTCAGACAAAAGCAAGTTTTGAATTTCATTTGGAAGTCAAGGCGCCAGAGTCTGGAGAAAGGCTGGAGAGGAGCAAAATCCAAGTTGCTTGAAATCCAGTGTGAAGTTCCCACAGTCAGCAATGGTTTGGGGAGCCATGTCAGCTGCTGGTGTTGGTCCACTGTATTTCATCAAGTCCAGAGTAAATGCAACTGTGTACCAAGAGATTTTAGAGCACTACATGCTTCCATCTACTGAAAAGCTCTATGGAGATGAGGATTTCATTTTCCAACATGATCTGGCACCTGCCCACAGTGCCAAAACCACCAGTAACTGGTGCACTGACCATGGCATCACTGTCCTTGATTGGCCTGCTAATTCCCCTGACCTGAACCCCATTGAGAATTTGTGGGGTATAGTTAAGAAGAAGATGAAAGACACCAGACCTACAAATACAAATGAGCTGAAGGCCGCTATCGAAGCATCCTGGGCATCAATAACACCTCAGCAATGCCACAGGCTGATTGCCTCCATGCCGCGCCGGATTGATGCAGTAATCCGTGCAAAAGGATTCCCAACCAAGTACTGAGTGCATCAATGGACATTTTCAAATGTTTGATTTAGTTTTGCTGTTATAAAATTATTTTTTTACTTGGTCTGAGGAAGTATTCTAATATTTTGACATAGGATTTTTGAGTTTTTTTCAGCTGTAAGCCAAAATCAGCAATATTCAAATAATAAAAGGCTTGAAATAGTTCAGTTGATGTGTAATGAATCCAGAATGTATGACATTTTTGTTTTTTTAATTGCATTACAGAAAATAAAGAACTTTATCACAATATTCTAATTTTCTGAGACAGTCCAGTATATATATATATATATATATATATATATATATATACAGTATATAATATGTATGTTTGTATATATGTTTATATGTACGTATGTATCAGTATATGTATGACAAAATAACTTTTAAGGAGGTGCCCCTCATCGTGCGGAAGATACAGTTTTTTTTCATTGTTATCATCCGCGTAAAACATGGCCACTATCCAGTTAATGAAATCAAAACGAAATGCGTTTTTGCTGTCGCATTTATTCAGGGGACAATCCTCGGTAACACCTCCGAGGTCATTCTGCCCCACAAAAAGCACCCCGGGGTGTTTGACACATTCCTGAATGGGATCTTGCACAGGATCGAGCGGGTTAACAAGAGACAAAGGAAGCTGTGAGCATGTCGCCCAGCAGGGGAAGCACAATGCTGGCTGTCATCTAATCCCTGCCCCGTCTCATCCTCTTTTCACTGTCTGCAATCATTTCTCACCGACACGCTCGCCGGCCTTTTCCGAAAAGCTTTGCACGGGTGCTAACGCTTTTTCAGCTACTAACAAAAAAAAACGAGTCGAAATGATCTACTCGCCACGAAAGATGGAGATTCAAGAGCAGTGACAAAAGCGGCCTTATTAGTGCAATTGAAATCGCACATTATTTTAGAACCAAATCAAATAAATCTAACCAAAATAGCACTATTCATTATGATAGTAAAATCCATGTTTGAAGCCTGAAATGTTCTAATATGACAAAAAGTACTTGAGGGGGGCAATACTTGTGCAAGGCACTGTAAATCAGGTAAAGCCTTCCTTACCTATTAGCATCCAAATGTCTCTCTAAGCACTTTGTGAATGGAATGGTGAGCATGCTCTGAATAAATAAACCATCCACGGTGCTGCATGCTAATTATGCTGGTGGAGAGCACAAATGCTGTATTTTTATTCCCCACCAAATTTGATAAGTTTCGGCAGCGAGGCTTTAAAGCAAGGGTGGTCAAAAAGGCGGCCTGCGGGACGGATCAGACCCGCTAAGGGATTTGAATACGGCCCGCGAGATAACGCTCACAGAGAAGGCGCAAGAGAAAAATGGGCTGCAGGTGGAAATATGTCCACTTGGTGGTGCCAAAGCCAGGTGCCTCTCACAAACGCTGTGCTTGAATTTCTCTCTCTATCACTCTTTCTCTTTTTCTGTTTTTTTGTTCCTATTTGTTTCTTTCTCTCTGTGTCTTTTTACCTTCTTTTGCTCTCTCATTTTTCCTTTTCTCTTTATTTTTTCTCTCTTTTCTTTCTTTCTCTCTTGCTTTCTCTTTTTCTCTTTCTCACCTTCTCTCGTTCCCTCCTTCTCTCGTTCCCTCCTTCTCTCTTTCTCTCTTTCTATTTCTCGTTGGATTCCGTACTTTCCCTCTCTTTCTTTCCCCCTCTCTCACTATTTTTCTTTATCTCTTATGCTTCTGTCTCTCTCTCTTCCTCCTTTTTTTCTCTCTCCCTCTCTCTTCTCTCCCTTTCTCTTTTTCTCTTTTTTGTTCCTCTGTCTCTTTCTCTCTGTGTCTTTCTACCTTCTTTCGCTCTCTCTTTTGCTTTTCTGTCTCTTTCTCTTTCTTGCTTTCTCTTTCTATCTTTCTCCTCTTCTTTTGTTCCCTCCTTCTCTCTTTCTTTCTATTTCTCTTTGGATTTGGTACTTTCCCCCTCTTTCTTTCCCCCTCTCTCACTTTTGTTTCTCTCTCTCTCTCTCTCTTTCTTTGTCTGACCCTCTCTACTTTTCTCCCCGTCTCTTTCTCTTATTTCTTTCTCCCTTTTTTTCTTTCTCATCTACTAGTCCGGCCCCCGAGAGAATGTTTGTTCTATCCTGCGGCCCCCGAGTTAAAATGAGTTGGACACCCCTGTTTTAAAGTTTGTAGTTTGAATCTGACCTAATATCATTGTGCACGTTCTAATGCCAAAGTGAAATAATGGAAGTATGTGGGTACAGTGCTACCAAACATTGAAAATCGTATTCCAGACACTATATAGATCATTTTCAGATTTTTTCGAGTTTCTTGTAAGATAAATACAAATTTCCCTGACCTACGGGTATTTAAAAAACAAATGCATGTTTATAAATATTTTGCTTATTATTCTCATCAATATTTTTTTAAACCACTCGGAGGCCCTAAATCAGGGGTCGGGAACCTATGGCTCGCGAGCCATATATGGCTCTTTCTATGAGTATCTGTGGCTCAGAGACCAATTTGATTGCATGCAAAATTTCTCCATTTTGTTCAAAACCGGAGTTGTCTATCCTATTCAGGTACACGCAAAGCCAAAACAAAGCCAAGTACAAAGGTAACACTTCGCAGTATATATAGGGCACGTTTTTAACTACAATTTACAGTCAAGGTGTCACACAAAAAAAGGGGGAAAAAAAAACTTGTTTTGGCTGTACAACGCTAAAGAATCCTTTATTTGAAAGTTTACTATATAATCTGTGTTCAGTGTTCAGATACTTTATGATAAATCCACAGAACTGTAAATACGCCAAAACACCGGAAGAGAACTTAGTCATTTGATTGGGTGAGTGGGAGGGATGGGTGGAGCTATGCAAAAAGTACAAGCATTCCCTCCCATCTCTCGCCAAAGGTAAGCACATAAGGCTCCCTATTCTCAGAATGTTGTGACGTTTTTACAAAATAAATGCTTGCATTTGGTTTTGAAACCAATATGTATGAAAAAAAGGGTCAAAAGGAGTTTAACCGATCTTGAGTAATTGCAAGAAGGAGACAAGTTTAAAGTGGTATGTTTGTTGAATTTGGGACAGGGGCTCTGGCATTATTCTCTTCTTAATTTTTATCAAATCATCAAAAATAAATGTGCTGAAGACTAAGCTTTTGTCTGGGGCGCCGGTTTAGCAATTTAGTAAATTTGTCTCATAATATATGGTGTGGCTCTTTCCCAAAATAAAATTAATATTTTTTGCTTTTATGGCTCTTTGAGTCAAAAAGGTTCCCGACCCCTGCCCTAAATGATACACAATGACCCTTTAATGGTACAACTGTGTCACAGAAATTCCATCCTAAATGGGATTAGGAAGATCATGTCAGGATTTCTTAAAATATCATTTTTGGCAAGATTTACTAATGGTATCTGTCTTTGGTATTCGTATACAGTACTGTTCAGAGTGTGGGGTCACCAATACAATTTTATGTTTTCCATGAAAAAGTCACACTTGTATTTATCAAATGTCCAATGTCTGTGTTCTTTTGCCCATATGAATCTCGTACTTTTGTTGGCCAGTCTCAGATATGGCTTTTTCTTTGCTACTCGCCCAGCATCTCGGAGTTACCTCTTCACTGTAGATGTTTATACTGGTATTTTTCAGGTACTTTTTAACCAAACTGATAGTTGAAGACCTGTAAGGCATCTATTTCTTAAACTATAGACTCTAATGTACGTGTCCTATTGCTTGGTTGTGCTTACATTTCTCTTCCTTTTCTCTGTTGAAGATTTTCAGTTCCTTGGAAATTGCTTGCATGGAATAGCCTTCATTTCTTAGAACAAGAATAGACTGTCGAGGTTTCGCCTGAAAGTTCTCTTTGTCTTACCACTTAGAAAGTTTAAAAACACTCACAAATGTGATGCTCCAGATACTGGACCAGCTCAAAAGAATGTCCGTTTTATAACTCCTCTAACCAGCTAAACAGTTTTCAGCTATGCTAACATAATTGCACGAGGGTTTTCTAATCATCCATTAGCTTTCTCACGCAATTAGCAAACACAATGTACCAGTACTATAAGAAGACTGGCGGGCTAGTTGCTGGAAATGGGCCTCTATAAACGTATGTAGATGTTGCAATAAAAAACTGACATTTGCAGCTAAAATCGACAATGTCTGGGGTGCATTTCCGATTACTTTCGAATTTAAAAAAAGTGGTTTTCTTCAGAATAAGTACATTTCTAAGAAACCCAAAATTTTGAAGGGTAATGTGTTTGACTTTAGGATTTGGGTTCATTGGTCAGAAAGAATGGGGTATCAAACACTCCCAAATAATATTCATCCTCACGCGTAGACCTCCTTCCCTCCCCCAACTGGCAACGCATCTATCACATAATGTCGGACCGGTTGGAAAATCCATCTCATTTTTCCACCCCTGTCTGGTTGGAATGGTTTCTCCCATCCCATGGGGTTTCTTCAAACATTCACTCCCCCATTCCAATTTGAACTTTGACCCCCGTCTGCTGCCTTTCAGGATATGAAATGACCCCTGCCGCGCCCCCCTAATCCAAAAAAGGATGATGCCTCTTCGCAGCCTTCTTAACCTAATGCATAGATATATTTTTTCTTTTTTTTTTTTAAGAAATCAATAAATGGACTCTAGGAACACTTTCTCAGAGGTGGGGTGCTTTGTTTGAGGAGTCCTTTAAAAGTTGAAGTTGAATATTTTCTCTTTTAAATGTGTGTGAACAATGTCAAAATGAGTTCAACGAGCCCTTATGTTTTATTTTCCACTGTGCCTGTCTGATCTTATATTACTTTTATTAAAGCTGTTCGGGGCGAAAACATTAGGTTCGTGGAATGAAGGATGGGGGAGGGTTGAAGAGTCACGTAATGCTAGTTTTCTCACGTTCTTTTTTTTTTGTCAGTGTAGTATGAAAAGGGTGAGCAGGAAAAAAGGCATGCTTCTATATAAGTCCAAACGCCAACTCAAATCCACACAAAGATGAAAAAAAGAGTTTTTTTGAGTATGTCTAAGAAATGCTTGTACTTGCATGCACGTCATGAATAAGCTAAGACTGTAATCGTGACTTTAAGCCAGGAAATGGCGGCAGATAGTAAATAAGTTCCGTCCAGCTTCTTTAAAGACAAACATTTTAATATTTGGGTAAAGGAAGTCTGCTTGGATCATTTTTTTTAACATTTTGGCTTGCCTCACACAAAAAGCCCAGTTTCATTGGGTTGTTTCAATTAAAATGACCAAATGTTTGAGGTTTTTACTAACAAAAACATAATTAGTGGACGTTTGAAACAAAAATGAATGACTAGAACCCCTGTGACAGTTCCTTCAGAACTAGTGATGAGAATTCCAGCTTCTTTTTTTTTTAAAGAACCGGCTCTTTCAGCTCGGCTCACTAAAAAGAGCCGTTTGTGTCTCTCAAACGGCTCTTTAGATTTTTGTTGTTGTTGCTTTTATTGCTTAACTACTAATTATTATGTAACCTAACACACAAAATGACCTCATAATTATTTTAACAAATCTATCTTAGTAATAAATGATTCAAATATAATTTCGTTTTTCACTCTACAATGAACGGTGTATATTATTCGACCGCAAGATGTCGCTCCATTTTGTCGTGTAACCCAAAACGAGTGCTAAAAACAAGTAAAACGACAAACAACGGAGGTTCAAACTGACAGTTTTACTCCCTAATTATTTTCCCAACCTTTTCACAAGGTTTTTGTTTTTGGGTACTACTCGTGGCAGCAAGATGATGGATAATTACTTTTTAGCTAGGTGAGGCTAATGTTATGTCAAATAAATGTCAAATTACTTCTTATTTTTTTTAATTTATTGATTGAAGGTGTTTTTTCTTTTACCACTAAGACGCACTACATAGTACATACTGTCCCTTTAATGTATTTAATCATTATAAAAAATGTCCTTGATATTATTTTTAACAAATGGAGTTTCAATAAACACATTTTTGTTAATCAATGTTGATTACATTTCAGTGAATTACATTAAATTGAGAAACAGTTTACTAAATCAAATTAAGCTCCCTGCATCAATCAAGGTAATTAATATGGATACCCCGTTTTATATTTTACAATATAGCTTTTTCATGATTTACAAATTGGGGAACCTTGTTAACAAAGGGTAGAGATTGATTATTTGATTAAAAAATATTGATAAATCCCTAAAAAAACATCCATAAATGGATGAGATCATGTATTTAGTTTTCTGTCTTGGTAAGAAATGTGTGAAGTATTTTCGAGACGATAAGATGCACTTATGAAACAAAATGTGCCAGAAATTCACAAATGCGCCGTATAATCTATAGTCCAGGAAATGTGTTAAATATAATTGGTAGTCAATAATCCCAATGAGGTGTTATATTATGAATGAATCAATGTATTTTAATGGTGAACCCAGATTTTATAATCTTAGATTGTGTTCTATGATTTTTTTTTTTTGCGACCAATATTTTTTATACAGCCCGAGCTCTTACAGTAGTTTTAACTTTAAGTGCTTTATAATCTAATGTGTTTCATATATGGAATTATTTCATAATGGAGTGGGTTTTTTTTAAGATGCGCCTTGAAATATGGTCCTCCTTAACATCCAGAAATTGTATTAATAATACTCTTAATATTATGTAAAAATTGAGCAATTTTGAAAAAAATAAATCGGGCAATTATAAAGTTGTATAAGAAAAAACTTCAAGACTGAATAAATATAACCAATTAATGTATTTTTGATTTTATATTTTAATCATAATATGTAAGGCCTATTCTAGTATAAAATAATCTGTTGCATTTGTGATGAAAATTAGAAAATTAACAAACAATTGTCCACGATGCAAATTTTTACCTAAAATTGAATTTAATAGAGTTCTCTGAATTTTCATTGATATGAGCATTTTGAAACATTGTTTGCAACAAGGTTAGCCATTGAACTCCAGGGTAAACATCTAATAAAGACTGACAGTATAAATAGCTAAAAATAATTGCAAAGTAGTGCTCAGAGACAGGCCTAAGCATACTTTATTGTAACAGCAGTGTAATGAAAAGTAGTGCAATAACCAAAAAAATCCCAAATAAGGTTTAAGATACATATTTTCATATTTTCAGTCAGAAGAAAACCTACTCTGAGCATGTAAGTCCTTGTTTAAAGGAATTTGTAGCGCCAGCCAGACAGCAGTAGGTTAAGAGAGGGTGGCCGGGGAGAAAAGTGTCTGCTATAATGTTGTCATCAATGTCCTCCAAACTGGGCAGAGAGCATTCTATTATTTCCTGGGCTGTGTTGATCACTTTCCAAACCTGATTTTCTTGGTTTTAAGGGATCTGTGGTGCCTACCAGAAGATATCAGGTCAAAGAGGTGGTGGCCTGGGCTAGAGGAGATTTTTATGTTGTCGTCAATGCCCTGCAAACTGTGCAGAGAGCAGCGTATTATTTTCTGGTCTGTGTTGCTCACTTTCCAAGCCTGATTGTCTTTGTTTTAAGGGATCTTAAGTGCCTACCAGAGGATAGCAGATGAAAGAGTTGTGGCCTTAATGTTGTTGTCATTGTCCTCCAAACTGTGCAGAGAGCAGCCCATTATTTTCTGGGTGGTGTTGATCACTTTCTAAGCCTTATTTTTTTGTTTTAAGGGATCTTTAGTGCTTACCAGAGGACAGCAGATCAGAGGGTTGGTGGCCTGGCTGAGAAGAGACCTTAATGTTGTCGTCAATGTCCTCCAAACTATGCAGCAAGCAGCCTGTTATTTTCAAGGATGTGTTGCCCACTCTCTGAGCCTGATAATCCTTGTTTTACGGGACTTGTAGTGATCTACCAGAAAGCAACAGGTCATAGAGGAGGTGGCTGGGGTGAGAAGAGTCTTTTATAATGTTGATGGCTCTACCGGCAATGTCCTCCAGACTGGGCAGAGAGCAGCAAATGATCTTCTGGGCTGCTCGGTTTACTCTCTCAAAAAATTTCCTCTCCGCTGCTGTGCTCACAGTATACCACAGTGACACATCAAACTCCAGAATGCTCTTCACTGTGGCTTTAATAAAACATGTCATAGGGTGCAAGATTTTCCCTTTTGTGCTCTGTGATGCAAACAAACAAAGCTGGCATTTAACCTGAAATCGAAAGCAAGAGGCAGGCCTTTTGGCTGACTTTGGCATCAAGCATTCCTGCTCAACCTCACATTAGCCAGTAGCGCTAGCCTCCTCGGGGTACTGGGCGCCATGCCGTGTAAGGGTTGCCATGACTCCTGAACAAGAAAGTGGCATATTTTAGGAGGGGGCAGACCCGGGCTAATATTTGGATTCAGACAAAGGATGTCTTCACAGCGAAAGCCCAATAGTGCAAACGGCTCTCTGGTAGGAATTCATACCAATCTCCCTCACCGAGATTTTATAATTGCGTCGGCACGGGGGCGGATTAAGACCTATCGCTGGCGGTGAAAGTTTTCTCTTGGCTTTTCTTTTCCGCGTTTCGGTTTGGAGCTTGGAAAATGGCGTACAGAGCCCCGCTGAGCTTAGCCCGTATTCAACCACGAGGAAAGTCACTTTAGATCGTTTCGGGCAAAACCTCTCTAGATTCTTGCTGGCTTTATTTTTTATGTTAAAAAATAAGATCCTATCAAAACATTTAAAGCAATTTCTGAAATGTATAAATGTTTAATGGCACGTAATAGGCATTTATCACACTACATTAAAAGAAAACATAGCCCGATATAATGATAACAGAAAATGAGTGGTGGAATATTTGTAAAACGCGGTGCAAAACCACTATCTCCAGGATTCTGAGGGAATTCCTCTAGAATAATGAGGTCAGATATTTGTATTATTCCCAAAATTAGGTAAGGCTTTTGGAGGGATCAGCAACCATGCTCGAGAAAGTGGAGAGGCAGAAGCTGACCACATTAATATGTTTTAGCTTTGTCAAAGAATAGAAGAGTATCCAGATTAATTATAATTTTCTTTAAGGACAAAAGTGGGATATGGATACTCAAGATATTCAAGGGGCACTTTTTAGGGACTCTGACCAAATAAATATTACAGAAATAAAATATATTTTTTTGACAGCTGACAAAAAAGTAATGACAAGATTCTGGTGCAAACAAGAGCTCCCCACCATGAAGCAGTGGGTGTGCACTGTGTAGGAAGTATTTGTAATGGAGAGGATGACATTTTGAAGAAAAATACAGGAGACATAATTCAAGGACAAATTGGAAAAATGGATGGACTATAGGAAAACCAAGGACACCACTTGCAAACAAACAGGACTGGTCTTTAAATAATGACGTGAGCATGTGCATTATTTTTGTAATCATTTTTAAACCTTTGTTGCTTTTTGTTTATTGTATGTTAAAAAAAAAGGGAAAAAAAAGCACCGGAAAAATCAATTACAAATAAGATCAGACAACATCACTGCTGCGATTTCATTATTGTTTCACCGCGATGGTAGCAAGACATCAAATATGGATGGCTCTCTGGCACTGGCACGGTTAATGGTGGAGGACTGTGACATGCTTGATTACACTGGCATCTGAGTCCCTGTCTCTCCGACTGTGATTTGGCCAAAGTTAAATTCACCAGTATGATAGGAGACAACTCAAGCAGTTTGGTCAAGTCATGTTTTTTTGTAAAGCCCTTAATCTCAAGAAGTCTTAAAGCGCTGTGCGGACTACAGATACTATTACACCATCCCCTGATCTAAAACCTACATAAGGGCAAGGATAAACTCAAAAACCTCAGCAGTAGCAGAATGAACAGAGAGTACACAGACATCATCAACATGAAATATAGGTGATGACGGAATGTCCGGTTGAGAGCTTACTGAGGTCAACATCATTTATAAGCTATAGCATAGAAGTTTGTTTTAAGCCTAGATTTAAACATTCCACTGGGGTTGCAGATCGAATCTTAGAGGACAGAGCATTCCACAGCATCAGGGCCCGAATGGAGAACACGCTCCAACCTGTGGATTTCTTCTTAGCACTTGGGATCACTAGTAGACCAGCGTTTTCCAAGGAAAGGCTCCGAGCAGGAACATAGGGGGAAATTAAATCGGAAAGGCACGACATCCATGGACATTTTTATAATACCAACAAAACTTTCAATTTACATCGTAAACTGACGTGGAACCAGGGTGGGTTGGCCAGAAATCTGGGTATTGTGATCAAACCTTCTTGTCTTAATTAAAATACTTTTGTGGCCTCAGTTTGAACAGTGGCCCTGGGGGCAACACATTGGCACTGTGTTCCAAAGACATCAGTTAGCACGAGATAATTTGTAACTATTTTCAGTTTAGTACAGATTTATGTTCTTCATTGTGTTTGCTTGTTTGTGGCTTTTTTATTCAGGCACAGAACTAAAAGACCACATCAGTCATTTACAAATGAATGAAAGGAAACACAAATTTTTTTTTGCACATAAACATGTGAAAAATACAATGATAAAATACATAAACATGTGCTCAAAGTAGGGATGGGCGAAACTGGGAATTTTAGCATTGATTCGAGCCAAGTGAAATCATGGTAGCATCGATCCGATACTGATACTTTTTGCTTTGAAATGTTATGATCATTGAGTAATTGAACCCTCCCCACTTGAGTTAGTTTACATTTATGATAAACACGGCAGAAGAATTTTAGGTATTGAAAATGTTTGATTTTTTAATTTAAAAAAATGAAATTGATACTTGAACGGTATTAAAAAATCAATAGAAAGACTTATATTACAGCTGTTTTAGAACAAAAGAGAATCAAACTAAAAGAAAAATGGTAATACAACAAAAATACAGATATGACAATGTCCACATGACAAATATACCTTCCATTGCACGGTATTTTCAAAAATAGTCAGAAAGTCCAAATAGTGTAAACAATACTATGTTAAAACCTTTAACAGGACAAAAAAAATAAATCTACTACAAGAACTGTATTAAAGCAAAAGTCAAGAGAGTCAGACCAAAAAAACAGCAATGTAACGAAGGAGCCCTTTTGGCTTTGCTGCCTCATTCACAGGTTTTTGTTCAGGAACAGTAACATTTTCACATTTTTGGTTGTAGCTCAATGCCTTCTGTAGGGTGAACTTCATGTGTTTCTGTAAATTTGCAACAGTAGCGTACAACACAAATGACATCTGGCATTGTCCTTTTCTTTGGTCGAAAAAAAAAGTCCAAACCGCATTGTGTCTCATTTTTAGCTTCTGGTATTGGTTGGCGCTCTTGAGGACTAGGTTGCCCAACTTTACCTTAGATGATGAGTGTCTGCACTGTAGAGAAAAAAATGGTGAATATTTGTTGATTACTTGCTTTGTATACTAATACAGATATAAGTTTAACTATATATTTAAGTTTGAACAGTTTTCAACTTAGAAGTTGTGATTTCTTTGAAACCAGCATGAGGCACAATTTCTTCTGTTGAGGAAAATGTGTTCTATGTTGTTTCTATATGTATATCGCCAAATAACTTGAATAAGAACTGTACATTATTGTGTGATCTCACTGTGTGAAAGTAAAGTTTTTTATGTTTTCACTTTTAGGGACTGGATGTAGAGAATGACGATCACCGGACGCAAACGAGCAGCACATTCATGAAGGGTACGTTGATGCAACCGGGTGAGCGTTTTCTCATCTGTTTAACTTTAAAGTTACTTGTGATTCAATTGTTTTCCTAATGATTGTATTTTCTGAAATTGTTTTGATAGAACCAAACCATGTGGCGCAAACCCGTAGATCCGATCTTGTGGCAAAATCTGACAGCACAAGCTCGCCTCTATGGGTCTTTGTCATTTTGGTGTTAGCATCGATTTAAATCATTTCCCTGTAACTTCCCCTGTTTGATCTCATGCTAGCTTGATCAATCGCTTACTTCTGTATCCTATTAAACATGAAATACTTTAGACGTCCTGCATAGATTTGCCGTAAACTTTTCAAATCTCTGAAGAAAATGTGTGCATCCGGGTTGAGGTAGTAGGTTGTATGGTTTAGAATGATATCCTGGGAGATAACTGTACAACCTTCTAGCTTTCCTTGGAGTTCACGTATGACTTCAGAATGTACAATGTGTTGCATATCACAGGACTTAACAAACCTCACGGTTCTCATTTTACAACTAATCTTTAGCCATGGTCGATGGCCTGTGTTTTAAAATCAATGCATTTTGGCTAGTCAGACTTTTTACACTTGCATCTTGACTTCTAAACAGTATTAGGCCATTGCTTGCATCTATGAAACTCTTTGTGATTAAGGGCTATACAAGTGATGTTAATGTGGGTTTTTTATTTGTCAGTGTGATTTTGTTAAATTATAAAAGTTGGTGCCCTGTCAGCTAGATGATTACATGGCTGGAAAATGAATGTCTCTATTTCTCTTCTGCCTTACTGCTATTTCATGTATGCATGTAAATCATAAGCATTTACGATTACTGCAGTTTATAGTGGTGCATGCGTTGTTTATCCTAAGTGGCATGACAACAAATTTCAAAGAGTTTTTTAAGGAAAATAGCATATCGAGCTGATGGTCGGCTAGCCTGGGGTTAGAGTCAATTTTCCTATGTCCCTTGGTTTATTCCCGACCGGTTTCGCGTTTATCAACGTACTTATTGCTGTTTTTTGTAGGTGTTTTTTTTAATTGAGCCTGGCACCTCACTGTGTGTTTTTTGGTCACCTAGCCATATATTAGCGCCGGTTTTGTTGTTTTCTCTGCTTTGTTTATTCCCGGCAGGCTTAGCGATTGTTGCCATAGGCGTGCTGCTTCTCGTTATTAGTTCTTGGTTAGAGCGGCAGCTTACAGTGTGTTTTTTGGTCAGGCAGCCTGGCATTTTTCCGCTTTTTCACGATCTTTAACAATTAGGCCCTCGACTTTTGGTGTGTTTTTTTGGGGCGGTTAACCCCCTTTTAGCTGCTTGGCCTTGGTTGTACCATTACTGCATTCACCTGTGACTTTACATATGAGCGAAAATAATGAAATATAGATGCTTGTGACTGAGTTATCTTATTTTAATACCAGTTAAAATAGGACTTTAATACATTGGAACTGGCTTCATTGGAAGTATTTCTTACCTCTTAAGCACATTTTCCCCTCCAGATGTGAGGAGCAGTAATCGCAGCTTACAATCATGCCGTGTCAGCATTCTCTGGTCCAAATGCCTTTGCAGCAAATCTAGAGTCATCGGTTCCAGCTGGGCCAGGATTTCTGGGACGGTCAAACAAATAAATGATAAGATTAGGTCAAGATGGTTCAAGATGGGCGTTTTCCTTAATATCCAAGGATATAATAGCCCCTTTTGAGAAGGCTGTCTTTCTCAAGGTTCTTTCCTTATGTAAAACATCCATTTATTAATGATTCAAATAAACGCATTTTAATAGTGTAATCTTGTAAAAAATGTTTTTTAGCCATTCCTTTCCAGTCTTTCTACCCAAAAATATTTTGAGTTTAGAAATTCCAGTGTGTTTCATTAAAACAATTCATCTTAAACCTTTGAGAATGTTCACGGATCCTTTAATTGCCTAGGTCTTCGGGGCATCACTTAGGGCGTGACTCCGAGTTTGGATCATGACAAAGTTGGCACCAGTCAATTTTTTGATGATGTCGGCCCAGTTATTTCTCTGAACCCTTCAACTCTTCCCTGGAGAATGGTCTTGTGATCCTGTGACGAGGCCATACCACTACAGTTTTTGTTAAACGTTCTTCTGTTAGTGTTGCGCAAAGTTTGGTTTGTCACATGGGCTATGTAGCTGATGCCTCGAATTCTCCTGTAAAATTGCATCTCTATGGCCTGGATTTTCCTTTTTATCTTTGCTGTGAAAGTCAATGTCTCGCAAGCGTAGAGGAAGATGGCAGTAACTAGCTTACATGACTGAGTTATAATTTCACTGCAATGTTCTTGTCTCTCCAGATCGGTTAAAGTCTGGAAAGTGCGGCTGTGCTTTGGCCATGATTTCTGGTTTTGAGCCTCTCCTGATGTGACAGCTCATAGATATATACACTTGGTGAAAGCTTCAAGCTCTTTGGTGGTTGATGGTTATGTTTGTGGTGATACCATGGGGGTTGTTGGTCATTACTTTTTTTTCTGTGCTTATTTCTATCCCATATTGGGTCGATGTTTTGTTCAGGCGCTTGACCAGATCTCTGAGTTCCACACCAATACAAAACAAAATGTAGAAAGCATCATTGTTGGGGTCTTAATATTCACTGCCTCCATAACAGATGCTGTTTTTTAGGTTCCACTGTGGTTCTTTCGATTTCTTCCAAAGTTTTTATGAAGGTAAATAAAGTACATGAGGCAAGACCGAAGTCAAAATTCAAATGGAACCATTTACTAAACAAGCTAACTGCATTGCTTACCTCGTCAGAGATTTAAAAGAGAAGACGCTAACAAAAATGTAATGTAATTTTCAATCTGTAAATTTAGTCAAATTCCTTGAATTAAATCAGTGAGTGAGTAGACAACACTTGTTTACTTATGAGGTATTTTAATAATATTTGTGGAAATGTACTCGACTTATCTCAATTTTTTGCTCTGGTGCTAATTTTTTCCCAGGTAATTCTCATTTTTAAAGCCATAGAAGCCCTGCATACGTTGACAATTTTGGTAGCCAGCTGGCACAGCAATCTAGTTGTAAACTCAGTCGAGTCACTAGATAACGTCTCAACAGCAGCTGGCATAGAAATTGTAATAGATGTGCAACCGGCTAGTAAAAACAGACCTCAGTTGTTAGTCAAGTCAAGTCAACCGACAAGAGGAGTAGGTTATTCGTATGCAATAGAGTAGAGGTGAGTTTTAAGTTTAGATTTAGTCGTATGTTACCTGTACTTTTGAGCTCCAACCATGATATGGGAGGGAACAAAATACCAAACTAATAATGTTTAAATAACGACATTTTTGGCGTTTAAAATGAAACTACATCAGTATACCTTAGATTTTTATTGAGAAGCATGAGTTTTCAATAGATAAAAGACACAACTGAGTCCATCAGAAGCTGTTTAACAGTGTGAATAACGATGCTATAAAACCACTAATAATGGATTTGTAATTGCTTGTGTTCCATCTGAAGGACCTGAACCCAAGAGGCTGTTGAAGTGTGGCAGTTAGTTTGCTTGCACAGCACTATTTTTTTCAATATCTGGGTTTGACGTGATTTCTGCTTAGCCATAAGCTAAGCTTTGATATAGACTTGAAATGGAGTTAGAACTTACAGTGTGGCGATAGCCTATCACAGCACATCCTATTAAACTGCTGCTTATTCCTTGATAAATCTCATTCCCGATCCCGCCATGTCCTTTGTAATGTAATACTGCGATAAAAGTTATCTTGGGTCATTTTCTCACTTTACCAAGTATCCAACCAATGCAACTACTAGCCGACAAAAACAATTCCGGGCATTCAATTTGTTTACCTTTTATCAGAGTTCAATTAGATTACAAGTACTACAACACAAACTGAGAGCTGGCTAATGTTTTGATACAGCTACTTTTATTTATTATTATTGTCACCTGGATATCAATATTTTACCACATACCTACAATAAAAAAAGGATGTGAATATATTTCTAAGGGTGAACAACATACGTGGAATTCTCGATTGTGTAAAATAGAAAAAATAATGACAAGAACTGAAACATACTGAAACAGGTCAAAATACTCTCTTATCATGGATTTTATATATTGAATACATTTCAGTGCGCTATTTAAGATGCACTAGTTTTTATTGCACCATTATTGCAAAGCAAACTTGCACTTAAAAGTTTTGCCTGTTTCTTAGTAGCTGGAGTAGCAAGTCTCATATGGCGTTCACTATGTTGTTATTCATGACAAGAATGACAATTCTGAGTCCAACACATAGCCACACATTTACTCGTGTGGAACCATCACCGAAGAATTTGGGCTGGATTCAAATTGCATCATTTGCATTTGTTTGTCTTTGAGAGGATTGTCCATTGAGTGTAATGCACAGATGATTGCTTTGAATTCATAGACATCACAAACTAGAACAAATCTTGATAACAAAAGAGCCGTATGCAAGAATACTGGGGTGCCTAAATTGCCAGGCAATAATACATGAAATGCGTCGTTTAAATAACTGTTGTAGCTCTTCTTCCCAGAGGAACACATTGTCTCGACCCAGTGGCGTAAACGGCAAATGAATAAACATAACACACCGATAGCAGACGGGGTGCCATCGATCTGTCTGGAGTCAGCCCCTCTTCGAATGCTGCATCAGCCACTCTTCTCCTATTGATACGCCCTTGCCCCTTGACCCATGGGACAAATCAATGGCATTGATTGGAGAAGGGCAGGGACAAGGGCATGATCTGCTGACTGCCCGACAGCTTGTGTGACAAGACATGATCGTCATTAATGTCCTGCTGGTGGACCGGCTAGCCGAAAAAGCGTTGTGCATCATGTTCTCCTGTCTCCTCCCCCCTCCACTTTGCACCTTCTACCATTATTCTATGCTCACTTCCCTACAATAACCTCTGTATTTCCATTTTCTGCCAACATAAGGCATTCGTCATATATCTGACGGATTTGTCTTTAAACTGAATGGACATTCAGCATCTTTCACACGGAACTTTGTTCAGCGAAAATAACAGCGTGAGTCTGCAAGTGTAATCTGGGTTCATTTTTGGTGCAAGTATTACAAAACAGCGTGTCCTATTTTGGGATGCTTTGAAAAGACCAATCTCGGCACAGTTCAAACGGATCTAAAAATGTCTCTCGAGCAAAACAGCAACTGGATTGCTTATCTGTCACCGCCCGACTATATCGGCTCTTTCACCCCTCGCGTGGTTTCTATTCCAGTCCAGACGACAAAAGCATGCGGTTAATGTTTTTGTGTGTGCGTCTATGTGTGTGGCTGGGCGGGACGCAGCCGAGCTCCAGACTCTGCAGTGTCACTGCTGTAATAGAGCTGATTGATCACCTATACGCTTGCATGCTGGCCCCGCCAGCTTTAGCAGCAAGCGACTCGCAACCCCCTCCGTCTCTCCACCGAAGCAATCTGTAAAAGCAAACCATCCCCCCTTTGTAGACTTCAACCTGGCCACGGTTTTGACTTTGGCTGCAGGATTTTCTCGAACGCACTTGGCCTGCCCTTTTTTCCTGGGCTTCCTTTAGACCGTCACAAAAAGTGAGCCGCTTCTGGCCGCCATTTTTCGACTTGACGAGGACACAGCCCCTTTCGAGCACTGTTTTCCGTTCTTATTAAAGGGCATCGATCAATGATAACATTTGCAGATCACACTCCCCTCCCCCTCTTTGTCACGGAGGGTCATAGCCTAAATCTATCAAGGGTATTGGAAGCAATTAAAGTCCGCGACTCAGACAAGCAGCTCAGTGCAGATGTCGTTTCAATATTTGAAGGTGAACATTTTCGTTGTGAATATATTTCAAGCGTTTGAGCTCATTTTGCAAAAAAATGTTTTATGTTTTAGCAAATTCTGTTTGTTTGCATTTATGTAAATGTTCTCAGGTGACTTTTATGCAATTGTTGTCAAAATCTGCCTAATTTTGAGGGGTGGAATCCACAACACCCCCTTCTCCGGGCAGACTGTTTTGCTGCAGTAGGTCTTTGCTAAGAAATTGATCAGCATAGGGTGGAACGTGTTCACCAGCAAAGGCTGGATGGAGGGTGCGCTTGTGTTTGTGTGTAAGAGAGAGAGAAAAGGAGAGAGGGAAGAAAAGAGCAAGGGCTGTCGCTGCAGACTACTGCTGCAGTAGCTCACTTTGGGCAAGCAGCTGCAGACAGGGAGTAACAGACAGCAGAGATGAGCAGACAGGTACAGACCTGGTGTCACATGATGAGGAGGGGTAGAGAGGTAGAGGGTAGCGGGTGCTTGAAAGTTAGGGATTGGAGGTCAAATGCAAGGGGTGGGGGGATGGCTGGTTGGCAGGGATCAACCACAGGAAGAACATACTTTGGGCTTTGTTTAGGAGGAGGGGGAAATTGGGTCCGAGCGTCACAACTTCTGGAGCGGGGAGGGGGAGCGCCGCCGGTGGTTTCGGTTAACTGGGATACAGCCGATAACACAACTGCTATGGAGTGATGCTGCAGAAAGGGGAGGGGTGGGGAGTTCCCACCTTACTGACCTGCATCCGGCAGCCGCTTCCTACAGACACCTCAGCTTCTATAACCTCATCTCACTCTTTCTACTCTCTTCAGAGGAGCTGAAGTCGGTGGCGGGCAGAGGAGCGAGCCTACCAGGCAACATGTTGCAGGGCATTCATTTCCGGAAGCTTGCACTTTGCTTGGCCTTCCCTAGAGAGAAGGAGACAGGCAGACATCTATTTAAATTTTTTTTACTGAGGGGGAGGAGTCGGCGGGCGAGATTTGGGGTAGGAAGAGGAGTGGGAGGGGGTGTGATATGTTTGGATGCATGATATTATGTCACTGTTAGTTATGTGAATATTTATGGTTATTTTCCATGCTTCCATTCATTGATGGGTCTGCGTTTCTCAAGCTGCTGTTTAGATTTTTGCTAGGTGCCATGTTCTTTGATCTTTTCCGTCTTAACCGTACTGTAGTTTGAGCTTTAGATCTGTCCCGGCAATAATTTCGTGTGTGTGCGTGTGTGTTTTGTTTTAATTGCACGGTTCCAGAGACTGAGCAATTAATCAAGTTGAGCAGACATGTGGTCCAGGTCCGGGCGTCCGAGCGATTAGTAATGTTGACTGACTATCAGCTGATGCTTGAGAACAAAAAAGGCTGCTTGGCTGTAGGGATTTGCAGTGTGTTTATCCGAGCTTCTTTTCGGGTTTCGCCGCTGTAAGGAAAAAAATTGTCGCCTGCAACACGCCGGCCACACTTGTCTTTGTTGTTGATGCTGCCATGTTTTTTCATTTTTGCATGCGTAAGCGATCGTTTTTCCGTCACCCTGAGCCGATTGGACAAGTTATTAGAGAAAGGCAAATATTTTAACAAGCTACTTTTAAGTCGCATTGCGAGGAAGGCGTTAAAAATAAAGTGGCGTCTTGCAGCAGGCTCCAGCCCCTCAGTGAGATCTGTCGTACTTCACCTGCTCCCTGAGACCCTAACTTGTGAGCTTTCCTGATACAAAATCACGGGTTAGGCTCTTGGGACGCTGGCGGAGGGCACAATCGACTTTCGATAGACAAAGGAGTGTGGTTTTCTAGAGGACATAACAAATCATAACAGGATCTATGATAGAACATTAACCGTATGTGCATGACTGGCAGATCTCGTGTTGTGTTTGTGGTTTATACACCCTTTTTCTTGGCCAAATTCGATTTAGGGACTTTTAAGGTGAAATTTCCAAATTCCCCAGTACCATTAAAAGAAATAAATCAGGTGTCAATTGTGTATTTTGCAGAGCCATATATATATATATGCAATTTACATATAAGATTTTTAATTTTGCACGCACATTTGCACAGACATTTAATTTTTAGATCTTGAGTAGAGTGCAAATATATTTGCCCATCTGTGCAAAATGATGGTAATATGTAGCTTCCATTTTCAGTTGCTGGAAGTTCTTAATATCACTTACCACTGAAAAACATGACCCATAGGGGGCGTACGCTTCATAGCTCAATGCCATTCAAAATAATGCCAGCTGGCATTAATCACGAGGGAAGAAAACAACGGCAAAGCGAAGCCACCCGAGAGCAGTGTCTGCGTCATTTCTAAGCAGACTTGTCAAGCATTTAAAAACTCTTCACCCAAAATAAGAGCGATTATTTAATCCTTAAAAACACAACATTGAAATCCAAGCATTTTCAATCACCTTTAGGAACCCTGGAATTATTACTTGAAAAACCAACATGTAAAGGAAAATGTACATGCATATGTTGGTTCTCAGTATGTTTCTCTTCTAGCCATATTGTGAGCGGTGGCGTCTATCCCCGGCTGACTTGTGGCTTATAATTGGTGCGTTGTCGTCTGGGTAAATTTTCATGACAATTACGAATGCAAGAACAATACCTCACCTGCTGATAAAACCATTGAAATCCTGAGACACAGCCAATGACGGAACGAGGCGCCTGCTCTCGTGTATTTCTCCCACCTTCATTCCAGCACTGCCCCAGACATCTGCTGCAATCTTAACTTTATTACAGAACCTTGAAAAGTTTTTGGCCCCTTCCTGAATTCTGTGAAGTTTTTTTGGGGGGATATATTTATCACTCACAACAGTTTCAGATCACCCAACCAATTTTAGTATCCCGCAAAGAAAATCCAATGAAATACAGAATGCAGTTTTTTAAATGCTGATTGCATTAATTAGGGCATAAAAAAATCGAAGGCGATCTTGCCCTATGTGAAAAATTATTTCTGATTTTTGGAGTATTCCTGTAGTACATTTGCAGTAGTATGTTTTAGTATCTCCATAGTAGTATTTTGTAATATTTCTGTGGTCGTATTTTTGTAGTGTTTCTGACAAAATATTTCTGTAGTAGTGTTTTGTATTTTGGTATTATTATTATTACCATTATTATGTATTATTTTGTATCTGTGCTCAGCTATATTTTTAGGTACATGTAAGCAGCCTACCCTCACAAGATTATTTGGGAAATCGAGGGTCGTATGATTTGTAAGGGATAACCGTCATAAATTAGAAGACCTTATAATCCACGATCTGCTTTTAAAAAGTAGAGGAGTAATGCTCCATATTGTTAGTTACAACATTTCATTATTAACACATTACAGTACACGTTTCCAGGAGAAATAATTGCGTTCCAGGAATGCATTCCTTTGTAACGTCTTACTAGGATATTTAAAGGTAAATTAAATTAAATTCTATTGTCTTTGTCATTGATATCAACGTTTAAAGATATTGCATTTAACGAGATTGGACATGGTACTCCATGTAATAAAGAATCAAAGAGAAAAAAATTATACCATCAGGGTAAAAGTTATACTAATAGTGCAATAGAAAGAATAGTGCAGGGTTTGGCAACCCAAAATGTTGAAAGAGGCATGTTGAACAAAAAATATTTAAAAAGAAATTTTGTCCAGAGCCACAAAAAATATAAGCTTTTTATTACCTTTATAATTAATGCAACATATGCTGTATGTATCTATATCAGCTATATAAGCTTTCTGTCAAAATAGCCCAGTTGGATCCAGCGCATCTTATGGAGAATGATTCACTACGTGACTACTCTATTGTAAGATACCACCTCAAGTTTATCTTCATTACAATATTAATAAATCACTGTATTTTCCATTTTTTTGATAAAATTATAGAAATGCAATAAAGAAATCCAATTTTAGATGTCATTATTATTTCGAGTATTCGAAAAAAAAATGGATTGTGCATAATGTGCTGCTTATCTAGGCAACAAATTGAGTGCATTAAAATGCAGCATACATTCATAAAAATAAAACAGCAGCCTTTTGGAAAGATTAATAAATCTAATTACTACTATGTAAATTTGTTTCTGTCAAAATGGCAAACAAGACAATGCATGGGTAAAACACAGCAGCAACCTTTTCTCTTTCTTTTGATACCAAATCAACGCACCCTTCTTTGGGCCTGAGCATCAAAACACAAAATATATCCCCCAGTGTCATTCCAAATATATAGTGACCAAAATCAGAAATCACAGCTACTTTGTTACAAAAACGTGCCGATATCAGGATTGTATTCCTACCCGTTTAATGTGACTTCTGTGTTTAACTCAGGGCTGTAGCGAGAGGTTGCGTTATATTGTGATGAAGCTACTTTAAAAGGGCCGGAGCTTGCACTCACCTCAGTTCCAACACAGGAAACACGGGAGAGAGGCAAATAAGCAGCAGTAGTTGAAAATGTAATATATATTCTACATATTTTTACAGCATCGAAAGTTTTTGTCATGTTCGTCCTCCTACAGAAACCATATTAAATGAAACATATATTCCCTTCACAATCATTTTCAATTTGTAAATATTTTTGGAAAAGAACAAGGGCCCGCATGCAGCTCCTGAGCCACGTGTTGTCGACCCCCAGAATAGTGCGTTGTAGCAACAGTGCAATGAAAAGAAGTGCAATACATTTAGCAGCAAAAAAACAACAACAATTTATTCACAAGGTATATATTTTCAGTTTTGTGAAATAGTATATAGTTTCACAGTTTTATTAACAGCAGCAAGTCGCATGTTCACAGTTTTGTGTGATTGTTTAGGGTGGTGATGGCCTTTGGGAAGAAGCTGCGTCTGAGCCTGTTTGTCCTTGTTTCTAGGAAACTGTAGCACCTACCAAAGGGAAATGGGTTAAAGAGGTGGTGGCAGGGGTGGGAAGTGTCTTTTCTCATATGGATTGCTCTTACAAGCCGGCAATGTTCTTTAGACCGGGCAGAGAGCAGCCGATAAACTTTGGGATAGTTTTGATTTATCTCTGTATGTTTATCCTTTCTGCAAACAAACAAATTGGTATGTTAGAGAAATGAGTGAAGGTATGTCGTTACCATAAAATGGGCGAAATGGAGAAAATATCACTGCCGTTCAAAGGTGCGAGGCAATTTCTCAGTTATTGCTTGACCTGATTTGACAACTCCTCGGGCAGTATGCTTTTAAGAATTACTTTTCCATTTTGAAATCCAACCCATCAACCTCAGCCAATTGCTCCCCATATTAGTAATTGCAATTCCCCTTATCGGACAAAATAAACCTTACAAACGCAATGCCTACTCACAGCAAGACAGACTATGTAGAATAAAAACAAAGAGGATTTGTGTAAACTAGTTTATTTTACTTACAAAAAAACCCCAAACAATTATTTTTGCAACTTTTTAGGTTCTTTCCCCACTTGCAGTTCATTTTGTGATGCTTAAGAAGAAACGGGGAAAATTAGGTATGACCACGAAGCAGTACATATAGTTTTACTCTAACGCTTGAAAAATAAGTGCTTGATCGAGGATACTATTTGCTAGTCTACTAGCATTCTAGGTTGACAATTGGCGTCTAATACAAGTGATCGAGACGATCCAAGAGCAAGTTTTTCCCCCCCGTAACAACATTGTTATATTTTGTAAACCAGTTGTTCTAAACTGGTCTGACTTGATGACTCAATGAAAATGTGTGAACCGAATCAAGAAAAAAACTAACTTTTCAAACTTATCAAATGAAAGGATTGTGCAGTTTAAAGCAAATGTAGTAGAATATCCATCCCTCCAGTATCTGCACCGCTTATCCTGAGTAGGGTCGCGGGGGTGCTGGAGCCCATCCCAGCTATCTTCGGGCAGTGGGCAGGGGACACCGTGAACTGGTTGCCAGCCTTTCGCAGGGCACACAGAGACAGACAACTCACTTGCCCATTCACACCTAGGGACTATTTGGACCGGCCAATTAACCTGACATGCTTGTCTTTGGAATGTGGGAGAAAACTGGAGTACCCGAAGGAAACCCACGCAAGCACGGGGAAAACATGCAAACTCCACACAGGAGGTTCGATCTCATGACCTCAGAACTGTTCCGCACACGTGCTAACCACTACCGTGCTGCGGTAGTAGAATATATCCGCCTTTTTTCCCAAAAAAACAAATGACCAGCAAAACCAAAAAAATGACTACATACTGAAAGAAGTTCGTACAATAGCTACAGACTAAAAGAAGTTCGAACACAATATATTGATAAAATGTGTACCTAAACAATGCTTATTTATTCATTGCATGGATAGAAATACCTTCAAGAAGTTTTCAATGACAGACACGTGTAAAATATTTTCATATTTCACCATAATTTCCTTCTTTGACTTGATTGTTGTTATATATCACACATCACTAAATTTATTGGGTCCCATTATTATGGGCAGAAAAGGGAAATAAAACAAACAAATTCACAATCAAATGAGATCTTGAACAAGACCCTGATTGACCAAAATGAAAGAAGATATTGAGCAGGGCATAATCGCCATCCGTCCATCCATTTTCTGCACTGCCTATCTTCACTAAGGTTGCGCGGGTGGTGGAGTCCTTCCCACCTATCTTTGGGCAGTGGGTTGTGGACACACCTAGGAACAATTTAAACGGCCATGGATGTTTTTGGAATGGGGGAGAAAAAACAGAGTGCCCTGAGAGCACAGGAAGGTTGGTAGCTGGATTTTAACCCATGACCTCAAAATTGTGTTACGAACGTGCTAACCACTCATCAGCTGTGCTTGCCGCATTATTGTCATCTACTCTGTGATTGACCTTCAGTCCTTTCTTCTTTGCATTTGCAAATTCCCGTTACCCACTGAAAACGGGTCCCAGGCCCGCTTTTGGGTCTCGACCCACCAATTCAGAATTATTGCCATACACAATTTGAAATGATCAAAATGTATATAATTCAGGGGAAACGTATACGTGTACTGGTATGAGCTCCAGACACTTTCAATACCATCTTCTCAGACATCTCTTTGTCTCCAATCCCGCGCCGTCTAATTCCGCCTGTGGCCCCCACCTCCTGTTTAGTTTCGTAGTGAGCCAAACCATCAGACAGTGTGTGCGCTGCAGGGCCTCAGCGACAGCTGAAGGGACGCAATGCCCCATGAATACCAAACAGGCAAGCACAGCGCCACAAGTACTGAGCAGCCAAAGCTGAGCTGGTGCCCACAAAACAGCCAGACACTTTTATTAGGGCCTGTCTGACACACACTTGAATCTGGCAGAAGCCCGTCCCTTATGATGAACTCGTCAGCGGCGACGCCAAAAAAGTTTAGAAAGACAATCTGCCATTGTTTATCCAATAAATATCACTTTGAAAAATCAGACACTCTTGACAGATGATCCCAATCCCAATTTCTTAAACATGTGGGGAATGTTGTAATTGTGGCCAGTCCTTTGAAACTTTTTCGGATTAAGTGCTATACAAATAAATATACCTGACTTGACAAAATGTGAGGAAATAGTACATATATTTTGCATATAATTTATTTATATTTCATCAGTTTATTCCAATTATTTTCAGAGACATTGCATTTTGAAGACAGCATATCTTGTCTTTGTCGTCCTGATCTGTGACATGATCAGATGGACGCCAGCACCCTTTCAAGCAAATCGTCATAGTGTTTTACGTGTTAGTTATTTGAAGGGCTTACGAGCGTTTTAAGACGAGTTTTGGTAGTTTTGTGTCGCAGAGGGATGCAGTAATGGTACAACAAGAGGCGAGCAGTCAAAAAGGAGCTAACTGGCAAAAAAAAACACTCACAGAGAGCTGCTAACTGGGGACTAATCCAAAAACTACCAAAAAACGACAGTGAGCAGCCAGGGTAACCGGGAACCAACAATGAAAAGTGGAAATAGCAATGCCAAAAATCACAAGGAGGAAACAAACCAGGGAACACGACAAAACTAGCAGTAACACCAGGCTACATGCGGTGAACATCCAGGCTAACCGGAAACCAACAACAAAAAGCGGCAGCTGCTACGTTGACAAACATGAAGCCGGACAGGAATAAACAAACCAGGGAACATGGAAAAATCGGCACTAACGCCAAGCGACCTAATCAAAAAACACAAGGTGAGCAGCCAGGCTAACTAGCAACCAACCATGAAAAACAGCAATGGCCACGTTGACAAACGAGAAGCCGACCAGGAATAAATCAAGGAGACTGTTAACACACGATGGTCCCCCATGAACACCAACTAGGAGCAAACAAAACAGGAAAGCCCTCGGCAGCCTCGACGCTAATGAGGAGCTAGCTGGACAAAATTATACCAACAACGACAAACGCGGCAAAAGCCACAATGGCCTACCTGCAAGCAGAAATGACCGGTATACAATTGCTGTTCACTGCAAATGCTGTTTGTTTGGATGTTGGCCCCACACTGCTAATTGGATTGACCATGTTGAAAGTTTTGTGTTCCTTCGATGACATCACAGCTCTACAGCAAACAAACCAAGTGGGTTTCTTGAGTCCCCCGGCGGCTGGCATAGTTTTGCAACATATTTGCATAATTCTGGAGAGGAACACTACATGTTATGTGTCTATTAAAAAAAGAGTCCGATGGGGAATAGGGTGGCACGGCGGATAGATGGTCAACACGCAGCCCCACGGTGCAGAGGTTCAGGGTTCAAGTCCAGCTGCCGCAGCCTTCCAGTGTGGAGTTTACATGTTCTCCCCTACATGGGTTTCCTCCCTTATTGCAATGAAACATGCATGTTAGGTAAATTGGCCGGTCAGAATTGTGAATGTGAATTGTGTCTTCCTTTCCTTGACTAAGTGTGGATTAGTGCTGCAGCAACGAATCAACAAAATTGATTCAAGTCGATGACTAAAAGCGTTGGTAACTAATTAGATTAATCGATTGGTTGTATCACGTGATTTATGAAATCAATGCAAATTACAGTGCACACCATTTCGTTGTAGTACCGCTTTGGTCCGGCAGAGGGCGTCAAGACAGTTTTTATAAAAAAGCTTGTTTTATACTACATTTTGAAAATTGCATCATTTACAAACAAAATTGACATGTAAGTTTCAACTTTTTAGTGCTTGACTGTTTCATCATGAAACAAAGTTAACAATTTTTAAGGGAAGTGACAGAGATACAGAGAAAAACAATCAGAAAATAAGTTTAAAATCAATAAATTAAAAATAAAAATAATAAGAATGTTTAACTCTACCTGAGAGGCAAATTCTAGAGCATATATGTATTTCATATTGGCAATGTTTATCATATTCCAAAATGTAACCCGCAAAACATAGACTAGAAAATCACTATGACCTATCACTGGTGAGCTATTTTCAGAACAGGTCCGCGAACACCTCAACTGTCCTTAAGAGGGGCACCCTGGTGCCCGCGGACACCATGTTGGAGACCCCTGATCTAATTTATTAGGGTCAGTTTCGACCCCTAGATACTTTTAAGGGTGGGTTTGTTTACATTTTTGAATAAATAAGGGGGAAATTAGAAATCAGATTAATCAATTAATTGAAAATTTAATCGATCGATTATGAATTTAATCGTTAGTTGCAGCCCTAGTGCCGATGAATCAAAAGCTGGATCCGAAAAAGCAATCCCGAGCTTGAGATGGAGTCGCATTGTTCCCGGGTGGTCGTGTCACACAATGGATTGATAGAAGCCATACGGACAGATTAACGTTTTAGCCACTTTGTTAGGATTTAGACTCGACAGATGTAAAGACAAAAGTGTCAGTGAACAAGACGAATGTTTTTGGGATGGATAGGAAGGAGAGAGGAATGTCAGGTATGCCTGATAGAAAAGCGGCGTGGAAAAAAAAAAAAAAGAAGGATCCTGTCTGAGTTTTCAGACACTGCGGCAGGAGGCCAGACGGTCACCTGAACGCACACTCACAAAAACTCGTAATACGCTTGTATGCACCTGTGCAAAATGCACGATTCGTTCCAGGCTCCGCCCCTTAATTAAAGGAATATTGTGTATTATTTAGCGCCTATTTGTGGAAAAGGTTTTCCATGAAAAGATATTATTGATTTGAATAATGAGCAAAAATACATCAGCTATCATATATTAGCGAATTTTTAAAAAATACTACAGTAAATTCCGGTCTGTAGAGCGCACCTGATTATAAGCTGCAGCCACCACATTTTAAAAGGAAAACCAATTTTGTAATTACACAAGCCGCACCTGTATATAAGCAGCATGCGCCCACATTAAAAAAATGAACACAAACACAAAATTAACCCAGACCCGAATTTAAGTCCCGCGATTGTAACTAAATATCCTTCATTAAAGTACACAGTCCAAAGATCAAAGCCGGCAAAATTAACGGAAAATGATACCAGTATTAAAGGTTTGATGCAGACCTGCAGAGTCCGGGTCCCGTTGAAAGTAATCCAAGGAAAAAAGTGTATATTTCCAAAGGTAAGGGTGGTAAAAATATATATCCACTATTGTCCGCCGCGTCCACAAAAACTCACCTTTACCAGTCCCCACTTCCCGTCAGCCCGCGTTTGATACGCCCCTTCTTTTTGATTCGCCCGTCCAAAACATATCGAATAAGTGTCCAAAATAAATACAAATAAATACATTACAAAAATATACAGTTGCAAATACATATTATACATGGTTACACATATTTACAAAGAAAGACGGTACACCGAGAGAGTTTTTTAAAGCTTTATTAATGATAATATAACTTTCATCCGGGCAGTTAATGGTAGCAACACGCTAGCAACACGCTCGCAACACAGTAACTGGGTCTGTTAAAAAAACATACCGTACTTGTAAAAATCACAGTAAACCGTCCTCATCTTCCTCCTTAGAACTGAAGCCATCAAAGTCGTCTTCCTCAGTGTCGGAAAGAAACGTTGTCATATAGACGTCGTCCCACGCTCCCGCAGCCTCACTCGCGCTCTCACAGATGGGTGCAGTGTAGCCAGCTTTTCGGAACCCGTTGGTGATGGTGGATTTTTTGATGCTGCCCCACGCTGTCAGGATCCACTGGCAGACTTGCGAAAAAGTTGCCTTTCGCATGCGGCCAGTTTTAGTGAAAGATTTCTAGCCGCTAGTCAAGCCAAGAAGTTGCAGTCTTCCTCGGCGCATATATTCCACCGGTCTAAATCTTACCTTTTGTACTCGAGCGCCGGGGAAAAAGTAGCGACTTATAGTCTGGAATTTACGGTAGTATGTCAAAAAATTTGTGCAGAAATCCCTCGGATAGTCAAAACCAACGAGTTAAAAACCTTTTATTTATTCAATAATTACTCAAAAACAGACCTAATTTACAGGCTGGATTATTTTACCAGCTCAGTAGCCTAGATGGTAAGGCGCCCGCTTTGAGACTGGGAGGTTCGGGTTCGCGCCCCGGCCGAGTCATTCCTAAGACTTAAAAAGTGGTCGGCGGCGCCCTCTGTTGGCTGCGGCTGCATCGGCTCGCTACAACGGGTCAGGTGCAATCGACATTTCGTTCTGTGTACATTGTTACACAGAATGACAATACAAGGAAATTATTATTATTATTATTATTATTTCTTTCACAAGTAAAAGTACTGTACCTTTTAACTTTTTAAAAAGTTTAATCTAAAATATAATCTTGCTGTTGTATTGGACAACTGTATGGATTAAGGATCAAATTCACCATACTCTGCGTAATACCGTTCTGCCATTATGTTGCTTTTATGGAAAACTGCATTCACCTTCCGATTCTACAGAAACCATATATTTTTCTAAAAGGCACATATGAGCCTCAAATGAGTGCCAAAGACCCACCTCTGGCCCTAGAACAACTCTAGTGGGTGGAGAGGTCCATGTTTGTTGGCGATAGAAAGCTTCTTCCTCTGTTTAGCCAATCAGAATGCAGAACACAATGCACGATACGCAAAGTTGCAAATTTTTGATGAATAAACCGCAATACAGCAATGGATTACTATATTTGTTTCACATAATATGAGGCTTACATAGAAGTCTGTAGTGATTGTCCACAATCTTGCTCCTACAAGTACACAACCAAAAACTTATTGAACGGCTGGGCTAAAAAAAATGAAAAAATATGTTGCGAGTTGGTCACTTTTAGTCTCCGTAGATTGTATTCTTCCTTGTGCTTTCTAGCACCCGTTTTCAGTTGCACGACACAATGCAGCAACATCTGGTGATCAAATATACAGTATCCGTCTAAAGCAGTTGTATTCAAATAATGGGCACATTTGACATCAGGAACCTTTTATTGTCCTAGAATAAGAGAGGTTTTCTTCTTCCTAGGAGGGGCAAGACTGAAAATGATTAAAAAGTACTGGATTACAGTAAACGCTGTTCATAAAGGCCCTGTAAAAGTGAAAGGACAGTTGATGAATGACTTAGATTTGAGGGCCCTCATTCTGAAGATGTGTCAGTCTAGAAGCCCACCTTCGTTGGGGACGTATTGGGCCCCTGCCGCTCCCTATTATCTCCACTTTCTTTCAGCAGCCCAATCCGTGATGTACCTGAGCGGGGTTGCCTGGGAAACGCGCTTTCTGGCTCCAGGCTCGATGGATTTACTGAACTGGAACGGGCTGGGATAATTGTCCTCAGTCTTTTCGGTCGGCTGTCTTGTGTCTAAGACTCCAACTTGACCTTTTGCTAGTTTACTGACGCTGCTAAAAGAAGAATAGTATTTAATCCTTATGTAACCATGTTAAACTATCAGTTTACTTCTAACTATTATTCTGCCTGTCTTTGATTTCATGAGTTTTATGGAGGCATGCACAAGACTTAGGTCATGAGCATAAGATTCTTTATGTGTGCTCAAGTGTGGCAGGTGAACTTTCAATGTTTGTATTTGTTTCAGAGTCAAATTTCATATGCAGTAACAAAAATGATCATGCATGGGAGCCACACTGTACGAAAATAAAACTCACAGGGGGCTGGACTAGCAGATTAAAGAAAGAAAGGAAGAGAGAGAGAAAAAAAGAGAGGGAGAGAGAGAAAAGAGAAAGAGAGTAAGAGAAAGCGAGACAAAGAGAGAGAGGAAAAGAAAGAGACATCAAGTTTGAAAGAAAGATAGAAAATGAGAAAGAAAGAAAGTGAGAAAGATAAAGTGAGAACAACAGGAAAGGAATGGGAGAAAGAGAGAGAAAATGATGACAGAAATAAATCGAGAAAGAGGGAGAAAAAGAAAAATAGAGAAACCAAGAGACAAAAAAAACACAGAGAGAGAAAGAGAAAGGGGAAGAAATAAGAGAAAAGAGACAGAAAAAGAGAGATATAATGGAATGACAGAAAGAGAAAGGATAACACAGAAAGACAGAAAAGAGAGAGAAAGAGAAAAGGAAGAGAAAGAAAGAACAAAATACAAAGAGAGAAGAGAGAAAGAAAAATAGAGAGAGAGGAAAAAAGACAAACGAGAGAAAGAAAGAGCGAGAGGGAGATAAAGAAAGGGAAACAGTGAGAACAAAGGAAAAAGAGAAAGAATGAGAGAGAGAGACATAAGAAAGAGAGAATGCAAAGAGACACAAAAAGAGACAGGAAGAAAGAAATCTATATAGAGAGAAAGAGGAAGAGAGAAGAGAAAGAAAGAAACATAGAGAGAACGAGAGTGAGAAACCAAAAGCAAGCAATGGAGACAGAAAAAGAGAAAGATAGCAAGAGAGAGCAATAGAAAAAGAAATCCAGCTGCAGTTCATTTGCAACTGACGCCTTATCTTTAGTGACATCAAGTGGACATATTTAAAACTGCAGCTCGTTTTTCTTTTTTTTCTCTTGCGCTTCTCACAGTGTTGTCCTGCGGGTCCGATTCAATCCCTTGGCGGGCCCAATCCGGCATGTTTGACAACCTTGGACTAATCGTTTCAATAGTCCGTGACTAGTCAACCATTAAAATAATGGTTAGGTTTCAGCTTCACTATAGTATCAAGTGTTGGTATGATACCCTTGATTTTCTCTGCACTTAGCGACAAATAAGTGACTCGAAGTCAGACTGCCACAAGTCACCACGAGATAATTAAGCCCGAATCATCCGGACTCCGCTCAGGTGGACACGAAGGGTCTTTGAGGCCCTCTCCGTCCACCAGCAGTCACTTCAAACAGTGATAGATGTGAGCTCCCTCTCCCCTCCCCCCCTGGACTTGCTGCGGGTAACATCCTTTCTTGCTGTGTGTTCTTCCAGAACGAGGAGGACGATGCAAGAGCAAGTGCGCAACTTTGAAGTGAAGTGGAAGAGATGGTGCGCCGGTGAGCCGCCACCCACCCTGCGGACCCCCGAGACAGCACGCCATCAGTATGCCGTGTCTGTTGCTAAGGCCATAAAAGCGCTTGGATGGGGGCCTAACTGCAGTAACGCCGATAGTGCAATGGAGAGCTGGGTAACAGGTAAGGACAAAGACAAAAGAGTGCTAACGGGGGCTCATAAGGAGGAAAAGAGACCCTGGATTTCGCTCTTCTAATTAACTGGCCCTCATTTAGCGAGCGCTAGCTTAGATGACCAGTTGAAAAAACATAATTAACCTCGTACGAGAATATCACGGCAGTAATCCCCAATTTTCGCGGGGCCCCGTTGCAAAAACATCACACCATGGTCAAAACCTGTGAACTTGAAACCTTGTTTTTTTTATTTATTTATTACTCAAAAACAACCAAATTTAGAATAGAATAGAGTAGAATAGAATATACCTTTATTGTCATTGTTACAAAATGGGTCGAACTTATTGTGACAACGAAATTTGACGTGGCACTCCAGTTTCACATTTAACAGTGAGGATAAAAGAAAACAAAGAAGATAAAGGTTATGATTTACACAATATTTACACAAGAAGTGTGGGCATGTAGGATGTTACATACATAGAGGGTCAAGTGTTTGTTTAACACATAAAATCACTGTACTTTACTGAAGTTTTCATTTTTTTGTTTTACAAATAATCCCTGTACAGTCAAATTATAAATTTAGAAATAATCTCGCTGTTTTACGCACAACTGCGTGGTTTTAAGGGACAGTGTGTAATATTTTGCGCTACTTATTCCTGTTTTCGTTCGCATTAGACGATACAGTGCCATCTAGCGGTCAAATATTAGACACTACGGCTTTATTTTACATGATATTTTGCCGTCATTATGTGGATATTAGGGAAAACTACATTTACTTTCCAGTTCTGTGCTACAGAAGACATATATTTTTCCTTTATCAAACATTTTTGAAAATATGCCAGAAAGCCATTAGGGAGTGCTAACAACCTACATGTGGCTCCAGAGCCAGTTTAGAGAGTGGAGAGGTCCAACTTGATTGGCAATAGAAAGCATCTTCCCCTGATTAGCCAATCAGAATGAAGAACACAAAGCAGGATGCAAATCCATAAGGTAGCATAACCGCGCTAAGTAAACAGAGATACAGTAAGGGATTAGTGTATTAAATTGTTTTTCAATTTTTTAATGCATGGGAGGTAGCAAGACATTTTCAGTTTTTCATATTTTTGCCAACCTGTTTAGATGCGATAATGGCCTTAACTACTAACATACCTAGTACGTGATAATGGCCGTACTGACGTACTGTAGGGCCATTATTGCATACAATATCATTCTGAAATCCAGTATTTTTCGTGAATGTTTCCTACGAATTCGTTACATGTTGGCAAGGCCATTACGGCATCTGTAAGCAGTAAGACTACCGCTCGAGCAACTGTTTTTGATTACTATTTGCGAATTAGCGTTATGTTGTACAAATACCTATTTAATGGCAATTTCAAAAAATAAGACTGATTAAAAGCAACTATTTTTGTTTAAATTTTAACACTTTTTAACCTTTTTCTCAAAAGCTAATTATAGTCAGTTATCCCATTCTTGCTTGTATTACAATAAGCACTTGTTTAACTCATTTATAGTTTTACAGTAAGACTACCATCAAATACTATATTTTAATGTACATTTAAACCATAGGCTCAAGGATTCATCAAACAAATAAAGGTCCCGTACAAATATTTTTTATTTTTATTTTTTTTAACAATGTTTTACAAACACTGTAGTGTCAAATAATAATTAGATGGGAGACTGTTTAACCTATCGGAATGCAGAACACAATACACGATGTAAATCAGTGAAGTAACCAAACCGTGGAAAGTAAAACCATGTAATAACTAAGGATTAATGTACTCACACAGAAATAATAATAATAATAATAATGTTAAAAACCCAAAACATCAATTGTTAAAACCGTTTGATTTCAAACTGTTAAGGATTGTTAGTTTGAGTATTGACAGACTTTGCTCATGACCACTGAATGTTCCTCACAAAATGCACATAGTATTTGATTTAGCTACTGCTCTACTGCTGCTAATGTAACTGTTTTTGGTTTCCAGGAATTAAAATGTTTACCTGATTTGACTGTATTCTTTATTTGTCTGTCCCTGAAAATGGACCAAGGTTTATTTATGGATTCATGTCTCTACGGTTAAAGCAGTACACCTAATTGGTTTTAGATAGGGCTTTTATTTGTAATCAATTTGCAATTTTATATGGCCATTAAAAGAGTTATTTTTCTATTGTACCTATTCTTTTTTAAATCATTTCTTACATTAAATCAACTTCATGCTGAATTTAAGAAAAAAATACTGATTATCTACTTATTCGACTAGTTATGGCGTGGTTTTCGCAGTTAACCCTCGTTTTAGATTTTAAATGGAAACAAAAACACATACGTTTGTTTACTGCATCAACGGTTTTTGACTTTTTAAGGAATGTCTATTTCAACAAATAAAGGTAAAAAGAAAAATATGTGGAAGTTATTAAATGCCCTTACTGAAATAGTTACATTTGTAATGTTAGGGTCGGTTTTGATTCGGTTACAATAGCAAAATTATAAAACACAATACTACTAGCGAAAATTATATGTATATAGTTAATATTATTAAAATGAAAAAAATATATATCTAGCATATGTGTTGTAATTGTCACAATCACATGTATTGTACAGTAATATTACTCTTATTTATTTCTGTATTTATAAAAGTATCTTACTTTAGAGAAAATATATCTTATTTACTGGTAACAAGTTGAATTTTGAGTCCCATGATTCAAAATATGACTTTCTTTTTAATAACTTCGCAAAGGATAAGGAATATTGTTAGCATGTTTTTATTTTTATTTGTTTTCGGACGCCACTGATTCAAAAATACCCGTTTCATTTATTTTCTATAAATGCTGTTCTTCGCAGGGGATAAAGAATACGTGAATAAGAGCAGTGTTAGCATATTCTTATTTCAATTATTTAACCAATCGTTAATACTAGTTCGGACTTGTAGCTATTGATGGCTGAGGATGTCACTGGCACTGAATGGATCAAAATTAATGGGTCAAAATAGGGAACAAAAATCCACTCCAAAAATAAAAAAATAGTCAATATTTTACCTGATAAGGAGGCCTAACAAGATAAATAATAGATGAGGGAAAACAATGGTGATGAACTATTGTTTTAAGCATATAGTACAGGTGATTCATGGGGCCCCCTAACACAAGAAGAGGGTTGATCTGAAGAAAAAAACTTTATTTGGTTATTTAATTTAAACAAATTACTGGCTTAAATATATGTTTAACAAATACAACTACCATATTTTATAAATGATTTAATTGTAAATGTCAAATTATAAATCTGAAAATAAATTTGCTAAACTTTATGAACTAAGGACTCGATCCACGGGCAGCACAGCGGCGCAGCGGTAAGCACAGTTCTAAGGTCTTGGGAACCTCCTATGTGGGTTCAAATCCAGCTACCGGACTTCCTGTGCGGAGTTTGTATGTCCTCCTCGTGCTTGAGTGGGTTTCCTCCGGGCACTCTGGTTTCCTCCCACATTCCAAAGACATGCATTTCAGGTGGATTGGCCGTTCCAAATTGTCCCTAGGTGTGAATGAGCGAGCGAGTTGTCTGTCCCTGTGTGCCCTGCGATTGGCTGGCAACCAGTTCAGGATGTCCCCTGCCCACTGCCCGATGATTGCTGTGATGGGCTCCAGCACCCCCGCGACCCTACTGAGGATAAGCAGTGCAGCTAATGAGAGATGAGAGAGAGAGACTCAATCCATTTCACTTTACATGATAAATTGCTGCCATCATGTGGACATTATGGAAAACTGCATTTACTTTGCGGTTCTCTCCTACGGATATCATATTTTTCCATTATCAAACATTTTCGAAAAGCACCAGGGAGCCATTAAGACCCGCATGAGGCCCCTGAGCAGGTTTAGCGGGTGAATAGGTCTAACTTTATCGGCGACAGAAAGCATCTTCCTTTGTTTGGCCAATCAAAATGCACGATGAAAATTCGCAAAGTAGTGAACCTTGCAAGGTGTCGCTGTAATCATTTTAATAGTAGGTGACTATTGGGCTATTGAAACAGTCGATAGTTGCAGCCCTCATTAATTGACGACCGATAACTACTATATTCGGGACTGTTTAGCCAATCAGAATGCAGAATGCACAATGCAAATCCGTTGAAGTAATGAAAAGTAAATTGCATAATAGTGAGGGATTACTGTATAAAAAATTTGTATCTTATATGATTATATGTGCTGAGTCAGGTGCAGGAAGTACAGTTTTTGTATGAATGTGTTTTCCAAAAATAAATAAACAAATGCCAAAGACAACGTTTTCTCTTTTTCTTTGTGTGCACAAGTAATGAGGGATTCAACAACAAACAAAGAAGGAACCCTCCAATTTCCTCTCAAAACAATCTTGTTTTCTACTAGTGAGCCTTCCATTCCCCCTCGATTCGTAGGATATTAGCTCTCTTTTGCCGATGGCTGAGCCGTAGAAGACAAGAACTCATATTTTCTGCGTCTGTGTGTGTGCAATGAGGGAGGCAATGCGGGCAGGCTGCAGATATCATCCATCTCCCTGTCAGCGGCCCAGGGGCTGCCGGGAAAAGGGGGCAGGCACCTCCCCGCCCGCCCGCCTCCGACAGCAGACGCCGCATTCAAAAGCTCCGTCACCGAAGAAAAAAACCCTGCGGCGCTCCCTCCTCACCTCAGCAGCACGCCGAGACGGTTAACCCTTGATGCGGGATCAGGATTCGGTCTAGCCGCCGTCGCTAGCAGTCATAGTAGCATTCAGCGTCCATCCATGGAAGCTGTGTTGTTATTTTTACAAATGTAGTCATGTCACCTTCAGGGTAATTGGACATTTTTAAATATGCAAAATGTGAGGAAATAGTACATGTTTTTGATTTTAAGGTTCTGTTGGTAGTATACAAAATCATGCATGGAATTGCTCCCTCACATCTTTCAGATTTAATTTCCCCCTTTGTTCTGAAAATGCTGGTCTACTAGTGATCCCAAGAGCCAAGAAGAGATCCGCAGGTTCAAGAGCGTTCTCCATTCGGGTCCCGATGTTGTGGACTGCTCTGCCCCGAGATTCAATCTGCAACCTTATTGGACCTGTTTAAACCTAGGGTTAAAACACACTTAAATTCTATAGCTTATGAATAACCTATTTCACCGTGACAATATCTGTGTATTGTTTGTTATTGCATCATCTGTTGCAGCCTGGTCCTCCTGAAAGAGGGATTACCTCATGTGCTGTCCCTTCTTAAGGTTTCTTCATTTACCTCATGTTGAGGTTTTTAGTTTTTCCTTTCCCTAATGGAGGTTTTAGATCAGGGGATGGTGTAATAATAGTCCGTAGTTTGCCATTATCTGTGGTCTGTGCAGCCCTTTTATACTCCTTGTGGTAAAGGGCTATACAAATAAACATGACTTGACTTGACATAAAATCTGTTTATATTTCAATGGTATATTCCAGTTATTTTCCGAAATAATGCATTTCAAAAACACAATGTCTTTGTCATCCTGAGCTGTGGGGAGCACCGGCACTCTAAGAAGCCAGTCGCTGTATTGTTTTACGTGTTTAGTCTAGAAGTAAAATGGTGCCGGGTTCGGTCTTAAAATGTCAATCAGTAAGTTGGCCCGGTCGGGCTTCTCTCTCGCCGTTTATTTTTTTTTTCATGGACGATGTACACAGCAGGCACTTACTTTTACTCAAGTAATTATTTAGATAGAGAAAATGCTTACCAAACAATAAGTTTAACTCAAAATCACAAAATCCAAAGAAATTTTCCTCCTCGGTGTTGGGGTACAGCTTCCTCCTTCCACCTCCCTTACCTCAGATGTATTTTCTGATTCTTGCCAATAGCTTACAAACTTTACAAACGTTCTTTCTGCTTTTTGGCCAAATCTTTGACTATTTGCTGCTTGTAATCTCCAGAATAGGATTTTCTTTTCCGTGCCATTTCATTCAGTTTCATTTTCTAGTAGTATGAATGAAAACTTTATTTGAACATTAAAATTAAAAAACAGAACAAAAACAATAAATCAACAACAAAATAATGTTACATAATATGTTCGAAAGGGGTAGTAAGAAAAAAATTGCTTGCTACCCCTTCCTCCTCCCTCTTAAATACACCAATGATATAACAACAATAGAAATAATATTAATTATAACAGTTATGATATAACAATAGCAACAACAACACAAAGTTAACCATAGTTCTAGACGCACTATTCCCTTTCACTTTCTTTTGCTGCACATAGCCAATCTTTGTAGATCAGCCGAAATGCATAGCTCTGCGCTGAAGTAGGCATGGCCGGAGTAAAGCTTTGTGTTTATTTTGGCAACAAATTAAAGCTTCAGGTTAATTTCGGGCTCGTTTATCAAATCAAGTCAATCTGTTTGGTTTGGGCGGGTTTGGGTATATATACCGGCGACTCGGGTCAGGTTGGGCTGAATATTTTAGGCCCGATCTTACCTCTAGTTTACTCGAATAGATTACGAGTGTTTTAACAAAGTTTTGATTGTTTTATGTGGAAAATGCCTAGACGTTGTGTCGCAGGTGGATGCAGTAATGGCGCAACAAAAGGAGAGCAGCCAAATTAGGGCCAACTGGCAAAAATAACCCCACACAAAGAGCCGCCAATGAAAGCCGACTGCAGCCTGAGCAGACAAAACGCCAGGCTGGCTGACAAAATACAGGGAGTTACCAGGCAAACCAGGAACCAAAAACAAAAAGCAGCAACGGTGACAAAAACGAAGCTGGCCTGCAATAAACAAACCCAGGAACACATCAAAACCGCCAGGATTGCCAATCAAAAATCCACAGTGAATCCACAGTGAATAGCCAGGCTAACCAAAACCAACAGCTAAAAGCGGCAACGGCCCTGGCAACAAACACAAAGTCAGCCGAGAATAAACATTCCAGGGAATACAGCAAAACTGGCTCTAATGCCAGGCTAGCCACTCAAAGAATACGCAGTCAGCAGCTAGGCTAAATGGGAACCAACAACAAAAAGCGGCAACGGCAATGGTGATAAACAGAGAGCTGGCTATTAAAGGAATATGGAAGTTTGAATTTGGGTTGGTCTGTTGGACTCTGTGTTTGTCTGTTGGACTCTGTGTTTTGTGCAAACATTTTCTGGAGTAGATTCTGATGTGGGGCAGCTTTCAGGCAGTGAGAGGTGACCAGCTGTCTGGGGGCTGAGGTGGAGGAGGTTGACGCGCCATTCTTCCGGGACGGGAGACCAATGGAACCCAGCCAAGGGGCGGAGGCGATTCTTTTGCTGAGCAACTCGGATGAAGGAAAAGAGAGTCGGCTTTTGGAAGGAGAGGCGTGCAGAGCTGTATTGATTTGTGTGTTAGAAATAAATCCACTTTCTATGCAGAAAAGAGCGCGTAAATTGTTTGGATGAGTGATGATTAGGAAAGGTCACAAATTGGAGTCAGATGACTATTTGAAGTTTGTGTTGATTTAAAAAGAAATTCCAACACCATAATGGACACAGTAAAACTGGTGCTAGAGCCAGGCTAGCCGGTCAAGCGTCGCACAGTATGCATCTAACGAATGCTATCCATGGACAAACAAATCAGAAAAGTCCTCGGAAGCCCTGTTGCTAACGGGGAGCAAGCCGGACCGAATTATACCAACCGCAAGACATGTAGCGAAAAACACAAAGAAAAAGCTACAAAGGCCTACCTGAAAGGAGGAAAAGGAAAAACGAATGCCGTGACGGCAGCAAGTAATCTTACCCCACACATCTCCGACATAACAGTCACAAGTCCCGCAGCAACCGGGTGAGTAAAGTTCCAATTTCTCCCAGCAGAAAAGAACAATATGCAATCCCTGACAACAATCGCTGTCTGTTTGGGAGCTGGCCTCGCATGTTGTGTTAATGCGGTACTTCTTCATTATTTTCTGTTTTGTCCCCCTTAGAAGACGAAATCCTTTTACGCACCCCAAAGATTAACAGCGTTATTGAGGTGTAATGTCTTAGAAATGACAACCTAAATTATTGACCTTCATGCTGTCCGCTGCCAACAGTTTTAAAATAGCAAGCAATACGGTCTTTCCTCGTCTCCACCTCCTCAGTTTGACACTACAGTACGTCAGGGTTGGGTAGGGTTACTTTAACTTGATTACTTTCAATTACTTTTGGATTACTCCAATACCAAATATGCTAATAAAAGACAAAAGAAACTAAATATGAATATAATTATGACTCACAACACGTAGTAAGCTTTCTCTCCTGGCTTTGATCTCTTTGATCTCCGGCAAAACTAAGATAAAATACGACAGAAACAAAATGAAAATAAATCCAAACAGCTTGCCAACATCCTTTTTGCCGTTCCATGTATTCCGTTCCTCCCCAAGCCTGCACAAAATTGAGTCATTTTATTCATATTTAGTTTCTTTTGTCTTTTATTAGCATATTTGGTATTGGAGTAATCCAAAAGTAATTGAAAGTAATCAAGTTAAAGTAACCTTACCCAACCCTGCAGTACGTCATATTAAATTCCTCGTCTTTGCTTTCGGAGGAGCTTTTTTTGTGTACCCCATCTTTCTTTGCCTGTCCCCTCATCAGTGTTAAATAATTTTTCATAGGGTACTCGAGGGTCTGCTACACTTAGCCTCCACTTTGTTGTATGCAATGCACTGCAGAGGCTACGTGTAAACATAATACTCTTCCAATGAGACCACCACTACACTCTAGTGTAGTGGAGGTGCAATTGCACTTGAAAAGTTAAAAAAATAGGACCCAGGGGACGCACTCCTCTATCTGAGAACCACTGTGTTAAAAATGTGTTCCTTTTATGACGTCAATGCTCAACAGAAAACAAGCAAGATAAGCCAACTTTGAAACTAAGTTTCTCAAGTCTCCCGGCTTGTAGAATATTTTTCAACTAATTTGCATAATTTGGGGCGGAACATTACCCACTCTGTGCCTAACTGAAATAAGAAATTTTGTTTGGGGAAGACCAATAACCCTTAAGGGGATCACAGTTTAAAATAATTTGTCTGCTAGGAGCGATATCAGTATTCAGCATCCATTCAGAGAAGCTGTGTATGTTATTTGTTGATGTAATCATGACGCCTTAAAGGTGCTGTCCGGAATTTAGAAATGTTCTACTCGCTGGAAACATCTTCTGGCTCAAGTCATCATTGTAGCCTCTGTCAGGGTCCCTGTGTGGCGTGTGCAACTATGTTTCTTTCACACACTCGGATAACTATTCTTTTTTCAATAAATTTGAGGTTTTTGAGTTAGCGTTTAGGCTGTATTTGAAACAGGCCTTTTCTCACGTTCACCATTTTCATGCTCCACCAACAAAAAACTCTGGAATGGACATGAAATCAATTTCTATCTCCCCTCTCCCATTATTTTAATCTAACGTCTTCTGTGGCCAAAAAAGATGGGGAAAGAGAGGAAAAAAAGAGAAAAAAGAAAGAAACAGAGGTAGAGAACTGGAGAGGGATTGAGAGGGAAAGAAAGGGAGAGAGCGATAAAAGGTGAGAGAAAGACAAGGAGAGAGGGAGAAAGGAAAGGCAAGAAAGGGGAAGAGAGAAGATAGAAAAAAAACAGAGTGAAAGAGATAGAGAAGGGGAGGAACAAAAGAGAGAGAGAGAGAGGAAGAAGAATGAAACGAATAGGACAGAGAAAAAACACTGAAAAGAGAGATAGAGAGAGAGACAAAGGTCAAGAGGGGGAGAAAATAAGAGAGAAATAAGAAAAAGAAAGAGATACATAGTAAAAAAAAGAGAGAAACAAAAATATTAAAAAATGGAGAGAAAGAAATCCAGCTCCATTTGCTTTGCGAGTGGCGCCTCATGTGGGCATATTATAGAACGCAGCTCATATTTCTCTTGTGCTTTCTTTCAGGGTTGTCTTGTGGGCCGGATTCAATCCCTTGGCTGACCCGATCCGGCCGGCGGGCCGCATCTTTGACATTCCTCCCTTAAACACAGCAGATACCTGAACACACAAATAGCCTCTTCCTGAAATTTGATGAATTGTGGCAATTGTTGTGACAGCTCTAACCGGATTACATAGGTTGAGCGTAGCCGTGACTAATTGTTGTTCAAGCTATTGTTCAACGTTGAATAGCTTTTGTGACAAGCACAGAACATTCCAAGAAGCTTAAATTCAACATTAACATGCGAAAAATTAATTGAATTGTTTTGAAAAATAAAACAGTAACCCCATTTCAAAAAACGGGGTTTTCATAAATCTATATATGGAAATATAGATAGCACATACCTCTGAAAACGCTAACCCTACCCGTAGGAGCAAGATGGCGGACAAATCTCATCCCCTAGGTCAGGGTGGTCAAACAAGTGGCCCGCAGAGCCAGATCAGGCCCGCTAAAGGATTGAATCCGGCCCGCGAGACAACACTCAGAGAAGCGCAAGAGAAAAACGAGCTGCAGGTTGAAATATGTCCACTTGATTCTGCCAAAGCCAGGTGCCTCTCACAAACGCTGTACTTGTATTTCTCTCTCTCCCCTCTCTTTCTTTCACTCTCTCTGTCTATCTTTTTCTCTTTCTTTGTAACTCTTTGTCTTTTGATCTCTTTCTTTTTACCTTCTTTTCCCCTTCTCTTTATCTCATTCTCTCTTTCTCCCCTCTGTCTCTGTTTTTCTCTTTGTATTTATTTATTTTTTCTCTCTTTCTTTCCCCCTCTCTCACTATTTCTCTTGTTGTCTCCTTTGTTTCTCACGCTCTCTTTCTTTTCTCTCGCTCACTCACTCTCTCTATTCTCTCTCTCTTTCTAGCTTTCTCTCTTTGTCCTACCCCTCTCTACTTTTCTCACCCTCTCTTTCTCTTATTTCTTTCTCTCTTTTTTTCTCTCTCTCATCTACTAGTCCGGCCCCCAAGAGAACGTTTGTCGATCATGTGGCCCCCAAGTTAAAATGAGTTTGACACCCCTGCTCGAAGCGAACCTAATGTTATGTAAATAAATACAAATTCTCATCCTAAAAGTATTTTTTTATGAATAAAGTATTTTTTCCCACTGCTAATTCACAATGACAATGTGTCTCCAGCAGGGGTCTCCAACCGTCAAGTCAAGTCAATTTTTTATATAGCCCTTAATCACAACAATGTCTCAAAGGACTGCACAGGATTACAATGACACAATTACCTGATCTTAAACCAACATGCGGGCAAGGAACAACTCAAAACCTCAGCGTGAGGAAAAAGAGAAACCTTGAAAAGTGGTATCCCCCTTTCAGAATAACCAGGGTGAATTACATTTAGCATTACAGTACACAAACATAGTAAACACTAGGTAACATGTTGAAAGTTTGTCCTGAAAGAGCATGACAGCAGCGACGCCCCCAGCCTGTAAACTAGACCAGAAAGTCTATGGCGTCCACGACGCAGCTTCCCATCTCTGCCAGCTGGTCCATGCAGTCGTTCAGATGCTTCAGGTCAAACGCTGGTCCGCTGACTGATCTCAAATCGGCCTTCTCCTTCGTATCACCACCAGGTAGGCAGTCGGAAAAAATCAGGACAATACAGAATATGAGGTGGGCATCAATCATAAGCTTTGGAATAGAAGTGTGTCTTAATCCTTGATTTAAAAACTTGCAGACTTCTTGGCTCTTGGAGTCACAAGTAGACCGGCATTTTACGACCGCAGACTCCGTGCAGGAACATAGGGGGAAATCAAATCAGAGAGATAAGAGGGTACAAGTCCATGCAAACATTTATATGTTAATAAGAGAACTTTAAATTCTTAAGTGGACTGGGAGCCAGTGCAGGTTGGCCAATACAGGAGTAATATGCTCAAACTTTTTGGTCTTAGTCAAAAGTCTAGCTGCTGCATTTTGAACCAGCTTCAAACTTTTGATGCTAGACATCGGGAGACCAGAAAGCAATACGAGTAATAAACGCATGAATTAAAACCTCTGCATCTGATTGGGACAGCATCGAACTAATCTTCGCAATATTACGGAGGTGGTAGAAAGCTATTCTAGTAATATTTTTCACGTGTGACTGAAACAACAGATTAGGATCAAATATAACACCTAGATTTTTGACCGAGTCACTGTGGGTGATATTACATTTGTCTCGGTTCAGGGTAGTGTTTGAAAACAACTCACAACAGTGAGCTGGACCGTTAATCGTTCTCAAGCTGAGAGCTACTTTTTGTTGCTAATTAGCTCGAAAGGCACCCAGTTTTATATGCATTTCTAAAATATCAACTTATCATGGTATTACTATGTTGTGGCAATGTCATCAATTGATTAATTATTGAAGTAGGATTAAATAGACTCAGTCAAACACTAAAATGAAATATTTTACGAGGAAATCTCAACGACCCATCACTGGTGAGCTATATTTCTGCCCCTCGGCGGCACCACGTTGGAGACCCCTGGTCCACGGCCATGTAATACAATTTTAAGTTTCTTGACCTATGAACATTTTTTAAAAGTCATGACCTTTACAAATCTATAAAAACACTCCTCACATTTAGGCAATCAAAGTGACAAATAATGGCCAAACTATAACATTTCAAAAGGTTTATAACAAGGAACACGCCCAACGTTGTAAATCTAAAGGACACACAAAACAATGCGTGAACATGGCTTAAAAGCACCAAATTAATACTACAAATCCTGTACATGATAGGCTGAAATAATATTTAACATTAAAAAAAAAGTCGACCTCACCCCAGTAAAGGCAGGGTTTTGTCAGCAAACGGACTTTAGCGCCATCTTGTGGTTAATGGTAAACGTTGCAAAGATGCGGGGGAAAAACAGCTGAGAATGAGGAGAATTAGGAAAACATTCCATGAAAACAGCATACACAAAGGAAAAACGTAACTGAAAAAAGATGCTTTTATAATAAGGTGACGGGCCAAAGAAAATATCCATAAGAACTGAGATTTTTTTTAAAATACATACATAATGTAAAATAAGAGGTACCAGTGCAAAATCAACCTCATTTTTTGAGGACATTTTACCAAGTGTAGAATTGTGTGTGTATATATACCTACAAACCTATACCATCGAAATAAATAAACATATAAAGAAATAATGTAATACTATGTATTCATTTACTTCTGCATTTTGTCATGTATTTATTTACATTTTTTTCACCTTTATTCAAATGAGGAGACGGGTAATACCAGCTTAGCTTTTCACCAATTGCCAAGTCAGGGTACATTTATAAGTACAGACACTCCCCTACTTACAAACATTCGAGTAATGAAAAACGGTGGATACGAAAAAAAAATTTCGGAATGTCGAAAAATATCCGGACATTGCTGTAAGTTAGATTTTGTATTGTGTGCACCTTTTTCCAAGTACAGGAGAGTACTGTAATGCATTCTTTCGCCACTACCGGTGTGTGGCACTGTGAGAGGTCACCCAACATTCACCCGGAAGAAGAAATCAGCTTCCTCTTTCTAGTTCGTGTGTAAACATACTATACTGTAAGAACTTTGACATTTCTAATGTTTAATATCCCGTGCATCCATTTAATATGGTTGGTGTAAAGTGTAAAGAAGATGTGAACCGTATTTTAATAAAAGTGGAATAAGAAAGCTTGATGCGGTTGAGAAAATGGTTGGATCTCTTTTTCCCGGCCCTTTTTTTACCACAGAGGAGGAAGTCGCCTAACTCTTGAAACTCATCTTCCAAAAGTAAGTTGAAATTAACTTTATTTATCTTTATAGAGCATATTATTTTATGAAATGTTTATTTTTCAGTACAAAAAAAATACAGGTTACTTATACAAGCCTTAAACATACTTATATAAACCGTAATGCACAAAATATAGCACTGAAGCAACTTACTAACAAATCCTACTTACAGACGATCGTCCCTAACCTATCACGTTCATAAGTAGGGGCGCGTCTATATAACATTTATTAACGAAGAGTCATAGGACTTCACAGAACAAAGTTAAAACATGCCCCTTAAATGAAAAAAATGCAACCAAGAATCTGAAGCACCACTGAGAAATTCTGCCATCATTCTGCAGTCGTTTTAATTTTTAGTTGACAGACATCGGGTCTTGTAATGCACTTGTGGTGCAACACACTTCTTGAAAAATTATCTCTTAGCATTTGACATTTTTGCTGCTGACAGAGAAATGGGTGCGGTCTGCAGGCTTTATTCATAGACAGTATTGGGACTAATTACAAAGGTTACAAAGGAACACTTTCCTGGAACACAATTACTTTTTGGGGTAATGAGTATTGTAACGCCTTAATATTACACTTTTGCAACTCTACAGATCAATTACTATACAGATCATTATTTATAGTATCCTCTGATTGATGAAATATCTTGTGTCAGTGGCTCAGGAGGTAGAGCACTCGTTTTGGGATCAAGAGATCGCAGTTCGAATCCCAGCTCCTCGGGTTACATGTCGAAGTGTCCTTGGGTAAGACACTGAACCCCTAATACCCCCAATAAGCAGGTTAGCGCCTTACATGGCTGCATGGCCGCTGTTGGGAAATGTGAAGCACGCTGTAAAGCGCTTTGGGAAGTTTTGACTTGAAAAGCGCTATATAAATGCAGATCATTTCATTTTTTTCATTTTCATGTTATCATATACCGTGAAGAAAAAAAGTATTTGAACACCCTGCTGTTTTGCGGTTTCTCCCACTTAGAAATCATGGAGGGGTCTGAAATTTTCATCGTAGGTGCATGTGCACTGTGAGAGAGATAAACTAAAAAGAAAAATCCAGAATTCACAATGCATGATTTTTTAACAATTTATTCGTGTGATACAGCTGCAAATAAGTATTTGAACATCTGTGTAACATCTAGAATTCTGACCCTGAAAGACCCATTAGAAGTCCACCTGCACTCTATGTATCATCCTGAATCAGATGCACCTGTTTGAGGACGTTAGCTGCATAAAGACACGTGTCCACCCCATACAATCAGTAAGACTAACTTGTAACATGGCGAAGACCAAAGAGCTGTCCAAAGACACGAGAGACAAAATTGTACACCTCCACAGGGCTGGAAAGGGCTACTGAGCAATTACCAAGCAGCATGCATGGCACGAAAGGTTCCCCTGCTCAAACCAGTGCATATGAAGGCCCGTCTTAAGTTTGCATATGACCATTTGGATGATATAGAGGAGTCATGGGAGAAAGTTTTGTGGTCAGATGAGACCAAAAAAGAACATTTTGGTCATAATTCCAATAGGCGTGTTTGGAGATAGAAAATGAAGAGTACAATCCGAAGAACACCAGTCCGGTAGCCTAGATGGTAGGACGCCCGCTCCGAGACTGGGAGGTCACTGGTTCAAGCCTCGGCCGAGTCATACTCAAGACTTACAACATTGGTACTCATTGCCCACCTGCTTGGCGCTCGGCATTACTGGTTGGAATTGGGGGGTTTGGTCACCTAATGACTCCCAACACAGCAAATTGGGTGTAAAATGGCGGCGCCCTGTTTGGCTGCGGCTGCATCGGCTTGCTACAGTTTAACTGCACGGGTCAGGTATATCGAAATTTCGTTCTGTGTGCATGGTTACAAAGAATGACAATAAAAGTAAATTCAATTCTATAAACTCCATCTCTACTGTGAAGCATGGGGGTGGTAGCATCATTTTTTGGGGTGTTTTTCTGCACAAGGACAGACCAAGTGCACTGCATTAAAGAGAGGATGACTGGGGCCGTGAATTGTGAGATTTTGAGGAACAACCTCCACCCTTCAGTCAGAGCATTGAAGATGGGTCCAACACGACAACGACCCGAGGCAAACAGACAGGAAAACCAAGGAATGTCTCTGTAAGTAGCATATCAAGGTTCTAGCATGGCTCAGCCAGTCTACAGACCTGAACCCGATCGAAAATCTTTGGAGGGAGCGACGTGTTTCTCAGCGACAGCCCAGAAACCTGACTAATCTAGAGAAGATCTGTGTGGAGGAGTGGGCCAAGATCCCTCCTACAGTATATGCAAACCTGGTGAAAGACTACAGGGAACGTTGACCTCTGTAATAACAAACAAAGGCTTCTGTACCAAATATTAACAATCATTTTCTCAGGTGTTCAAATACTTATACGCAGCTATTTCACACAAATAAATCGTTAAAAAAAAAATCATGCATTGTGATTTCAGAATTTTTCTTTTTAGTTTATCTCTCTCACGGTGGACATGCACCTACGATGAAAATTTCAGACACCTCCATGATTTCTAAGCAGGAGAAATAGCAAAATAGCAGTGTGTTCAAATACTTATTTTCTTTACTGTACATCCTTTGATCCATTGAGACAAACTCTGGAAGGGGTTTATATATGCAGTACGACGGAGTACAGTTATAGTGGCCCCGTCTCAAGCGCGGAGTACGACAACGCTGAATTTCTTTTCATAGAGATATTCTCCTCACCGTATATTCTTGCATCTATAACTTATTCACAACAATACAATCCTGAAATCAGGGAGTCAGCTTCTATGCACATCTTCGGTTGTGTGTCACTAGTAGCAAATGGTCAACAACACACGGGGAGGGATTTTGACCTATACATGAACAACGAATAAATGGGGCAAATGTGAGCACAGAATTTACAGTAAAAGCGTGGTGAATATTGGTCCTATTTTTTTTGTAAAATTACCCAGAAATTGAGATCTTTGAGAGATTTGAAGCCCAGGAGACAAAATGAATACAGAGAGTCTCGTCGTTCGTTTGCAAGCCCTTATGATTGCAATATGAACGCTTCACTGCTTCCACAGGTTGTTGTAAGGCGCCCGCTTTGAGACTGGGAGGTCGGTGGTTCGCGCCCCGGCCGAGTCATTCCTAAGACTTAAAAAGTGGTCGGCGGCGCCCTCTGTTGGCTGCGGCTGCATCGGCTCGCTACAACGGGTCAGGTGTAATCGACATTTCGTTCTGTGTACATTGTTACACAGAATGACAATACAAGGAAATTATTATTATTATTATTATTATTGTACACGTTTTCTTCTATTTATTTTATTATCTGACTATTTAAAAACAGTTTAAGGTGGTTGGCTTCTATACAATATTTATGGCCATTTGTAACTAGATTAGTGATTCTCATCCAGTTGGAGCTACTGAATATGTGCATTCACCGAACAATACTTTCCTGAAACTACCGTATTTTCCGCACTATAAGGCGCACCTAAAAGCCTTTATTTTTTTCAAAAGCTGACCATGCGCCTTATAATACAGTGCGCCTTATTTATGGATCAATATTAAGTCACAAAGTCTTGCAACTAATGCAGCAGCCGCCGACTAGATTTTCCCCCGAACGCCAAGTAGTCCGCGGTGTATGCTGGGATTTATTTGCCGGCGATTCATTGGCTAACCAATGTGTCAATCATCATTTGAATCAGTCACTATTGGCTAAAGTTATTCGGAGGTAAAGGGGGCGGATCCTTTTTATCATTTACAGGCTGGCATAGGCTAAAGCGGCAAAACAAAGCCTGCAACTGGCCGAAAAAGATGTGTCAATCATCAGTTAAATCGATCACTATTGGCTAAAGTTATCCGGAGGTAAAGGGGGCGGATCCTTTTTATCAATTACAGGCTGGGATAGGCTAAAGCGGCAAAACAAAGCCTGCAATTGGCCGAAAAAGATGAATGTGAATAGCACGTTGGGTTGACGGCATAGAGAAAACAGTATTTTACTATTCTGTACTGTATTTGTAAATATTCCGGCTATATATTTTCCCTGTATCTTGTTTCAGACTGAACTCGATGTTTCTGTGATAAGCGGTGCAGATAATGGATGGAATGGAGTGTCTATTTTTAAAGTTGCGAGCGAAAAAGAAAATAGAAACTAAGGAATGGTTGGCATTTCTTGAATCCCAAGACTTTAACCTTCCGAATGATATTTGGGACGATGCATTTGAGTGACATCGTACGGACACCGCGTCCACACATGTTTGACTGAACTATCTGACTGTTTTGTCGACGTTCCAATTGTAGCGCCTTATAATCCGGTGCGTCTTATGTATGTCAAATATAGGACCAAAAACTATTTTTTCGGGGTGCGCCCTATAACCCGGTGCGCCTTATAGTGCGGAAAATACGGTAAATATATTTTTTTTTAATTTAAGACCTAACAGTTTTCTACTGGTATACAAAACGAACCGTGCAGAACCAAACCAACAGAGTACAAGAAGTCACAATAAATTACAGAACTATAAATCAGTGTGACTTCTGCAGCTGCCTTCGAGAGAACAGTTCATGTATGCGTAGCTTCACCTTGGAAAGTGCTACTCTCATGTCATTTTCACAGCAAAGTCTGTTCCCTTTCCTGGTTTTTATGTCCAGCATAGGAGTGCTCGCAAAGATGGTATAAAAAAAACTCCAGGGCTTCCTCTGAAAAACTGGATACTTTTCCATTTGTTGACATGAAAACATCTAGAGCAGCGTTTTTCAACCTTTTTTGACACAAAGCACACTTCTTTTCATGGAAAGAATTTGAGGCACAGCATGTTTAAAGATGAATTGCCAGTACCAGTTTCATGTTGTTGATTTTTACTTAATTTATCATGTTGCCAAAATGACAGTATAAAGATTAGGTATAAGCACTTTGGTACACTCAAAGGACTGTTTAAAGGGTTGTGTAAATAAAGTACTGTACAGTTAAAATCAACATTTTTATCATCATCTGTGGTCACCGTGGGTCAGGAGGTAAACCAATTTATTCATTCTGGTTAATAATTTTGCTGTGAAATGAAATGATCGGCGGCGCAGTGGTTAGCGCATGTGCGGCACAGTTCTGAGGTCATGGGTTCAAATCCAGCTACCGGACTTCCTGTGCGGAGTTTGTATGTTCTCCCCGTGCTTGCATGGGTTTCCTCCCACATTCCCAAAACATGCATTTCAGGTGAATTGGCCAGTCCAAATTGTCCCTAGGTGTGGATGAGCGAGCGAGTTGTCTGTCCCTGTGTGCCCTGCGATTGGCTGGCAACCAGTTCAGGGTGTCCCCTGCCCACTGCCCGAAGATACCTGGGATGGGCTCCAGCACACCCGCGACCCTACTGAGGATAAGCGGTGCAGATAATGGATGGATGAAATGATCTGCATTTATATAGCGCTTTTCAAGTCACATTTCCCAACAGCGGCCGTGCAGCCATGTAAGGCGCTAACATGCTTATTGGGGGTATTAGGGGTTCAGTGTCTTGCCCAAGGACACTTCGACACGGAGGAGCCGGGATTCGGACTGCGATCGCTTGATCCCAAGACGAGCTCTCTACCTCCTGAGCCACTGCCGCCCCATTGTGATTTGGGACTGTATTATATGTTGTGAATTTCCCTGCGGGGATGAATAAAGTATTTATCTATCTATCTATCTATCTATCTATCTATCTATCTATCTATCTATCTATCTATCTATCTATCTATCTATCTATCTATCTATGTTTCATCTGTTTTTGAGTTTCGCTATATTTTATGCTGTTTTCCTCATGTTGAGTTTTTTGAGTTTTTCCTTGCCCTCATGTAGGTTTTAGATACGGGGATGGTGTAAAAGTAGTTTGCAATAATTTGTGGTCTGTGCAGCCCTTTGAGACTCTTTGTGATTAAGGGCGTCACAAATAAACATGTCTTGACTTTTTTTTTTTAGAAAACAAACTAAAAATGAGTAAAAATGATTTTCTAGTAATACAAAACATGATTTAATACATTCTAACCTTTTTTGGGGAGATTATCAAGATATTTAAATTATAATTTTACTTTATTAAATGGGCAGTATGGCGGCGCAGTGGTTAGCGCGTGTGCGGCATAGTTCTAAGGTCTTGGGAACCTCCTGTGTGGGTTCAAATCCAGCTACCGGACTTACTGTGCGGAGTTTGTATGTTCTCCACGTGCTTGCGTGGGTTTCCTCCGGGCACTCCGATTTCCTCCCACATTCCAAAGACATGCATTTCAGGTGGATTGGCCGGTCCAAATTGTCCCTAGGTGTGAATGAGCGAGCGTCTGTCCCTGTGTGTCCCCTGCCCACTGCCCGATTATTGCTGGGATGGGCTCCAGCACCCCTGCGACCCTATTGAGGATAAGCGGTGCAGCTTATGAGAGGAGATGAGACTTTATTACATGTATTTCATTATTTTCTGTTGGTTAATAGATATTTGTACCGGGTCTGTCTGTTCAGAGAATTATTTAAAAAAAAAAGAGAGAAAGTAAATGCTGCCACCTACCGGTACAGAAGAATGTTACAGCGAGGGATCAATGGCAGAAAGCTATGTTTTATTTAAATACCAATAAAATATTAATAAAATAATACAATTGGGCAATTTCCTGTGGGGCACTAGACAAGGTCTCACGGCACACTAGTGTGCCCCGGCACGCTGGTTGAAAAACACTGATCTCGAGCACTGTTGTTCTCAGGAGTTGCTTTTGAACCTGGTTATGCTGTATTTCGATGATTTTGTTAAGGTAGTCATAATTAACTTATGTTTTTTCATCATTAAATGTGATGGTCGTCTCACCCATGCTAGATATTAATCTTGTGCAGGGAACTATGTGTCAAAAGACTTAACAAGCTAATCTAAATGTGTGGCAATTGCTTGTTTCAGTTCCATGGGTACAGATATCTCACTAATTCCAGACACATCTACTCACACAGTTGTCAAGATGGGGAAAGTTTGCGAAATTATATCGAACATATCTGTCTGATCACTTTCGCGACAGAGGCTCCTCTGAACCCCTGAGACTGACTCACCGAACCTCCTTAGGGTTCCATCCAACCCAGGTTAAGAACCACTGAACTAGATAGGTACTTTCAGAGTCATGTGCTAGTTTTTGTCAGTCATCTAGGGGGTAACTAAATGACTTTTTTAGATGAAATAAGTAGTAACTGTGACCGATGACTTTTTCAGTAACGCACCCGACACTATTTAATGATTTGTCCAGTGGGATTCTGACAGGTCAGCAGTCGGCCTGCATCCACTGGCCCAGTATCGGTTCATCTGCGGTTGAAGACTTTCTTGCCATCATCTGGGGATGTATTCTCTGGGAAGTCCGCTAAAGTTCCTGGTCAGCAGAGCCGAATGGACGGTCCGGATAAAGGCGTCGATAGTGTCCCTCATGCGAGGCGTGAAGGGGTCAAAGGACGGCCGCTGGGTCCCCGGTCGTTTAAAATAGCCGTCTTGGTTGCTCTGGGCGCAAATTAGCCGTTCTTCGGTGACGCTGACGTTCAGGAAGGCGGCGATGAGCCGAAGCTGAGGAAGGAGAGCAGTCTGGAGGTCCTCGTAATGCAGCACCTGCAGGTGGCGTCCGTACTTCAGCCAGCTCAAGGCGTGGGATGCCCACCAGGGGGCGTAGCTGGAGACAAATTCTGGCCATTCTGCAGCGAAACACCAGGGAAATATATCAGTTTGTACATGTTTTGCCGGCCATATTCAAGCACTTTTTAACAACTTTTACAGCCAATTTCCCCAGGACCTTTAAAGGAAGAAATCTTCCACTGGGAAAGGCTACCTTTATTTTTTTACATGGCCTGGAATAAATGTGCAAATCATTTCTACGTAATGCTTGCCCTTGCACTAAAAAACCTGTTATTATTTCATTGGCCATTTAGACTGTAGGTCAAGTCATGTTTATACCCCTTAATCACAAAAAGTTTTAAAAGGCTGCAAAGACTAGCATTAGAATAGAATAGAATAGAATATACCTTTATTGTCATTGTTACCAAATGGGTTGAACATATTCTGACAACGAAATTGGGCGTGGCACTCCAGGTTCACATTTAACAGTGAGGATAAAAGAAAACAAAGAAGATAAAGGAACAAAGAAGACAATATAAAGGAACAAAGAAGGTTATAATTTACACAATATTTACACAGGAAATGTGGGCATGTAGGAGGTTACATACAGTTTTGGGATCGTATTAACATTGTGCAAAGTGAGCATAGGCATGAATACAATTTTACATCTGTATGATGTAGTGTGTTTGAAAGAGTTTCAGTTATTTGTGTGGTGTGTGTGGTAAGGGTGGTAATTACACCATTACTGCAGAAATACTACAAAAATACTACCACAAATATGCTACAAAATTCATCTTTAGTAATAATACAAAATACTACAGAAATACTGCAAAATACTACAGCAATAATACCATAATACAGAAATACTACCACAGAAATACAAAAAATACTAATACAGAAATACTGCTTAAATACCACTACAGGAATACAACAAAATACTAATGTAATACTCATTGTTATATAGAAATTCTATTGGAAAAATACTACATAAATACTACAAAAATACTACCAGAGAAAAACTACAAAAATACTACATATAGCATGCAGAAACACTACAGAAAAACTACAAAAACATGAAGAAATACTACAAAAATACTGCTATTGAACTACTACAAGAAATACAGCAAAATACAACAAAAATACATCTAGAGTAATACTACAAAAAATACAGAAATACTACAAAAATATTACTACTGTAATACTATAATGCAAAAATATTACTACAGAATACTGCTGAATAGATACTACTACAGAAATACGACAAAAATGCTACGAAACCCCCCCGCAAGAATACTACAAAAATACTGCAGAAATGCAGGGTTGGGCATGTTGCTTAAAAAAATAATAATAATTATAGATACTCAATCAAACAGTAACTAAGTTAGTAACTGATTTACTCCATCGTCAAACTAACTAGTTTACAGGGAAAGTAACCATTTTTATTACTTTAAAGAGAAGTTGTATGTCAAAAGATTTTAAAATTTTCCAAGCAAATAAGAAACACCGCGGTGACATCTTTAACTGGAGTTCACTTAAAGAGATATTAATTCCAACTATTTTTATTACAAGCACTTCACCCATATTTTAAGCCCTTTTCAGACCTTGGACACACAAAATTAAAATTCAAGCATTTTCAAGGATTTTAATGGCCTGTACAAACCCCGAATGAAGAGTAATTACCTTTACTTTTCCATTGGACATCTGTTGCGTGTCCTAAATGTCCGGCACACTTGCGGTTGAATTCGGCCATTAAAGAGCGATATGGATTCCGGATCAAGAGGATAGCAGAGTCGAACATCTCAATCTCTTTTTTCCCGCTCTCGTGAGTTTTGACACAAATGCTGCGACCGCTTCTCCAAAAATCCTTCTCTCCTTTGAAACCTGGAAGAAGCAAACAAAGACAACTGGGTTTTTTTTCAGTTGTTTTCAGAACGAGTGGAAAATGATGCCCATTTTGCACCTCTGCTGTATAAGGAACCGTCAAAATAGAAGCTGCCCGTGTAGTAGCCCGTCATCAGCTCGATCAGGTGTCGGACCCAAGTGTTGCCCGCACCTGGAAAGCTGGAGAGAGCCACTAAGGAGCTGGATCTCTGCCCTAGGAACATCCTTTCCTTGCACTTGGAGTCTGTTGGTGACATTTATTGGTCAGGAAGCAACTCAAGTCTATATTTGAGACAGTGACACCTAGGTCTTCAGTAGTGCTCCGTCTCAATCAATCCAACCCTTGATAACTATTACATGGCTATAAAACATGTATTGCAGCAACAGATGCGACACATAAATCATTTAAGAATATATTTACATTTTACTTGGTATTTGTGCACAAAATCCACCCTCCATTATTCCCTCAAGAAGATTTCGATTAGTCTGTCCTACAGAATTATCGTGCATTTCATTTCCATCAAGAAGTTATTTTCTCTTGCTAACAAAGCTAATGCTGAAAGTCGAGCCTCTCCTGTTGTAATTATGACCAGTGTTCTCTCTAAGCTGCGCGCGTGCGCAATTACGCACTGCTCGCACATTCTCAGCGCACAAGAAAATCTAGCCAGCGCACAAAAATGAGGGCTCAAAATTACTAATTAAGAAGCGACTTAAGTCAAAGTTGCAGTGCATGAAGGTAAAAATACACGGGTTCCCCTGACGTTGTGTCCTAAATGCGGTATTTTGAAGTCGAACGAAGTTGAGTAAAGTTAGTAGAGCGTGTCGAGAACCGGCTTCTTCAGCTCGGCTCTTTCGGGTCCTAAACGGCTCTTCAGGTTGTTTTTGCTTCTTTAATCCCAACATGACCAAATATTAAGTAAAATTATGCACAAAATGACTTAAAGGAAGGGGGGAATAGAACAAAAAAGAAAAAAATACCAAAATGAAAAAGTAGTGAAAAGCTGAGAAAAAAAAGAAACAGAAGGAAGAGGAAAAAAAAGAAGGAAAATTTTAGAAAAAGCCAGAAAAAAAGAAAAGAAAGAAATGTAGGAAAAAAGTAAATAGAGAACAAAAAGAAAAACAGCTCGTAAAAAATAAACAAAATGAGATTTTTTTAAAGGAATTTAAAAAAAAAGTAGAAAAAAAACACCAAAAAAGAATAAAAAGTTTGTGTTGCATTCAAATAATTTCCATTTATACCAAGTCAATCATGTTGCCAACATTGCACTTCCACTCAAAAATGTGATTAAATACAGTTGTGTATCGTGCAACCGACTAAATAAGCCCCCCAAAATGTTAGTATTGTGCGACAAAAGATACCAGGAAAAAAAAAGAAATGGAAATCTTGTGAAAGAATTGTTGTAAAAACAAATGACGTTTGTAGCCCTTACAACCTTTGCAATCGTAGATTAGTCAATTCATTCAAAAGTGGAAAATGTTTTTGCGTTGCCGAAAACTCAGCAAAATGTAACTTGATATCAAGTTTTGGACATGTTTGATAATTAATTATCTTGCCACACTTGGGATTATAGTGGCTCACTGTTGTTTCAAGCGTTGCTCACCGACTTTGTGTGAACGCTCAGACCCGTGGAAAATTACAGGGAAGATTGATTATGACATGAGTTTTTTTTCAATTTAGGTCTGAAAATGTCCGTTTGATAGAAGCAGTGGATACGGGAATATTTTTGTTCACTGTATTGTTGTGATACTGTTACCACACCTTAGCCAATCAGAGTTTGTGAAAGCTCTTATGTTTCCTTACACCTGCTAAAAGGCCTCTGCTCAAAATCTGGTTGACTAAAGGAGCAGTTTTATTGACACTTATTTCATGCCTCGGGGCCTGCAGAACTGATTGTGAAGGCCTTTGGCTAGATTTCTGACCCTAGCAACAAGCAATGGCTAAAATGTGATTGGTTAAATGCTTAAATATGAAAGCACACGACTGGAAGCAGTGCAACCGGGGGAAATGCAATGAAGGTAAGCTGACATACAATTGGAATTATCTAATAATTATTAATGGACAAAATATAATTAAAGGGGGCAGCACGGCGGCGCAGTGGTTAGCGCTTGTGCGGCACAGTTCATGTCATGGGAACCTGTCGTGGGTTCAAATCCAGCTCCAGACTTTCTGTGCGGAGTTTGTATGTTCTCCCCGTGCTTGCAGGGGTTTCCTCCGGGCAATCCGGTTTCCTCCGACGTTCCAAAAACATGCATTTCAGGTGAATTGGCCGGTCCAAATTGTCCCTAGGTGTGAATGAGCGAATGAGTTGTCTGTCCCTGTGTGCCCTGCGATTGGCTGGCAACCAGTTTAGGGTGTCCACTGCCCGATGATTGCTGGGATGGGCTCCAGCCCCCCCGCGACCCTACTGAGGATAAGCGGTACGGCTAATGAGATGAGATGAGATGAGATATAATTAAAGGTGGTGTCGGCAACTTGAAATGTTGCTACTCTGTGCTGCCATCTCCCGGCTTAAAGTCATGATCGCAGCCTCAGTCAGCTCATTGCTTAAGTATAATTAAACTTGAAAGTGTGAAAAGTTTCTCCTCGCTGAAACCATCTTCTGGCCTAAGTCATCACTGAAGCCTCTCACAGGGTCCCTTGCAAGCAATGTTCCCTCTAATTTTCCACGGGTCTGAGCGTTCACACAAAGTCGGTGAGCAACGCTTGAAACAACAGTGAGCAACCCTAATCCCAAGTGTGGCAAGATAATTAATTATCAAACATGTCCAAAATTTGACATCAAGTTACATTTTGCTGAGTTTCCGGCAATGCAAAATTATTTTTCTCTTTTGAATGAATTGACTCATGTACTATTGCAAAGGTTGTACAGCCTACAAACGTCGTTTATCTTACAATTCTTTCACAAGATATCCATTTCTTTTTTTCCTGATATATTTTGTCGCATAATATTAATATTTTTGGGGGCTTATTTAGTCGGTTGCAAGGTACAGAACTGTCACATTTTTTAGTGGAAGTACAATGTTGGCAACAAGATTCACTTGATACAATTGGAAATTATTTGAATGCAACACAAACTTTTTCTTCTTTTTCCGTGTTTTTTTCTACTTTTTTTAAAATTCCTTTAAAAAAAGTCTCATTGTGTTTATTTGTTTCTGAGCTGTTACTTTTTTCTTTTTGTTCTCCGTTTACTTTTTTCCTACGTTTCTTTCTTTTCTTTTTTTCTGTCTTTTTTCAAAATGTTTCCTTTTCTTTCTTTTCTTTTTGTTTCTTATTTTCCCAGCTTTTTACTACTTTTTCATTTTGGTATTTTAAAGAAGCAAAAACAACCTGAAGAGCCGTTTAGGACCCGAAAGAGCTGGTTCCTTTTAGTGAGCCGAGCCGAAGAAGCCGGTTCTCGACAAACTCTACCAACTTTACTTTTTAACTTCGTTCGACATTGACTTCAAAATACCGCATTTAGGACACAAAGTCAGGGGAACCCGTGTATTTTTACCTTTATGCACTGTAAATTTGACTGAAGTCGCTTCTTAATTAGTAATTTTGAGCCCTCATTTTTGTGCGCTGGCTAGATTTTCTTGTGCGCTGAAAATGTGCGAAAATGAGCTTGGAGGGAACACTGCATGCAAGTATGTTTCTTGGGGTTCGGGTTAACGTTTGGACTGCATTTGAAACAATCCTTTTCTTACTTTTACTATGTTTGAGCTACACTAACAAAAAACCCGGGAATGAGCATGAAATCCTTCTCCAATCCCTTCCCAACCCCCTTCCCTGTTTCTTGCTTCCATATGTGTTGCGAGTCCCAGAACAATGGAGCTAAATGTAAAATGAGAGCAGATAGGTGCAGCGGAAAAAAAGTTGAACACAGTAGAGAAAAACAATTGGACTTTTTAAGGACACCTCACACAGCGCACCCCACCTTAAGCATCACACGATTCAGATCAATTTCAGGCCAGTAGATAGCCTTGCAGGCCCTGATTGGCCGCCAATGATTTTAGGCAACACCAAAATTGATTTACAATCCAAGTTTCTTACCAAAATAAGGAGTGTGGTAGACCTGATAGTAGTCCTGTTCACGGGATGCCGTAAGAGAAGAATTAATGATGTTGTTTGGAGCAGTTTTTTCCAAACAGCGGTTTCCATCCGACTTCAGGTCCAGACTGAAGAGGGAGGAGGTCCAAGAACAGAAGCAATGAGGCTTTTTGAACACAGCAAGCAGGAGCTCCTACAAACCGGAAGCACATGCATTCCATTTATTTACAAGTTGATGTCTCAAAATAATTTTGTACTTTATAGTAAAAATACAGATTAATTGGATGATACTAAGGAAAATAATATTCAAGTTTGTTATGAGTGGCCATAAAGAGGTGCTGGAGTAGGAGAGGGTGATGCGGTAGGAGGGACTTTTGATTATATTGTTAATGTTACTTTAAATGAACCTGAAGACACACAAGAATTATAGCACAACTGTTTATTTTTGCTCTTTTCAGTTATCATCCAAGAACTTTTTGCAGTTTAAGCTGGATTCACAAGTCTTTAGAAAACAAAAAAAAATTCCAAGTAGACTCATCTATGCCTCCCCTTCAAAATGTTACGGAAATACGTAAAGGCAATTGTCATAAAAGAGAGTTGTCACGCGACCAGTTGCTACTTTTTCTGGATGTTTTTATTAAACAAAAGCAGGAACATCCTACCACTTAGCCCCCACCTCTCTAATCTTCTTTGTAGACGACAGCCTCTTTGGTTTGTCTCCCTTTCCGTTGTTTTTCTTCACAACAAGAGTATAACCCCTCTCAGAAATTGTGCTGCGTACATTTTTCCGCGGCTTTGTAATCGGCACTCGCTGCTTCCCGATCGTACTCCTTGTCTTGGTCACTCACACAAATACCACGCTCGTGTTTTTCTGCTTCTTGCTTTGTTTTAATTGTCATCATTCTCCTTTTTTTCTCAGACAACTTATGAAAAGTCACAAAGGGGAGAGTCTATAAAATGCAATTAAAGAGATTCTATCAAAATTAATCAATGGAATACAGATACTCTCCAGGTTTAAGCAAGGACTTCACACCCTTGAAGGCAGGAGGTATGCGCAAACTGAATTGAACTGATGTCAGTGAGCGGCAGGGCTGCACAATTTTAGAACAAAACCTAGTTGCGATATTTCAGACCATTATTACAATTTTATTTTGATTTTTGATTTAAAAAGAAAAATACATTGCCGACTGAGAGTATTCAACTGTAACAAAATAACAACTATAGATCTACAAATAAAAACAAAATTGCACTTGAATATATATATATATCTTTATTCTCATTTAAAAAAAGAACAACTAAATTGAAGGGCTTTGCGTTTCATAGTGAGAAAGCGATTTAGAGAGCGTCTGGCTAGCTGCAGGCTAGCATCGTGTAACCGCGACTTGAGGAAGTTCTTATTGATTATCTAAAATAAAAGGCTCACAAATGTAGTAGTTTACCACCAGTTCATCTGTTTCATGAGTGAAGAATCTGCAGTTTTTGAAATACAGGCTCGGGTGGCACAAGAGAGTTGTTAGCCTGGCCTTAGCAGTAGGCCAGACCTGCAGCCTCACCATTACTTTCTCTCCTGTTGTCGCCTCAGTAGCTTCCCGGACCTGATCACAATCCACGGAGCACCCGCTGGTGATCACCATTTCTTTGCGCTCTTCTGACTTTTGTTAGAGCTAAAGCTACTAGCTGTCGCATTGCTCTGTCATTCGTCGAATCCGGGGCTGGGTTTTAGGATCCAGTCATTACTAAATTAGGTTCACACGGTGTGTGGCAAAACGTGCTGCTTGCAAACTCTGCTTTGCCTTTATTGGCTAGTGGCGTTAAAAGCCTCTTCTGATTGGCCGGCGCTGTTTAAAACTGAACCGTGGCAACCCTGGTTGGCTACGCACTCCATCATTCAAACAACAAAAGGGAAAGGTACACAAACATGGAGCTAAAAAAAACGTTGAAAAAACGTGGTGTCATATTACGCAATTGCACTACATCAAATCACATTATTGATTACATTTCGGTTTATCGTGCAGCCCTAGCAAGCGGTCACGAGTGATGAGCAGTCTCTAGTGGTAGACTCTGGGACTGCCCATGAACTGGATTTTCCTTCGTAAAGCGAAATACATTTTTGTCCCCCAAAATTCTCGTGTGTAGAGGTGCCCGTGTTAAGAAGTGCCACTGTACTTTGATTTACATAGGAGAAAGAAATGATTTCAAACCTTGTCGGTGCATGTCTCAATGCAGGACTGTGTTGTTAGGTTGCTTTGAAAAGAGTGAATGGTGAAGTTGTTGATAGTGTCATTGGACAATAGGAAACAGCCTCGTTGATGAGCATTCCTGACTGGGGCAGAAGTAGAAGAGAATAAACAACATTTTCACACTATTAAATATAGAATTTCAAGGCTCGCCGAGCTATTTGAAACGTCAAGCTACTCTTTTATTACTGTTTAACGCTAAGGGCTACCAATTTGCATTTCTAAAATATCATCTTATGATTATGTTGTTACTATGGTATTACTTCTTCCCTGCAAGAAACAAAAATGCAGCAGGGGTGGGCACATGGGAACATGTTTATATGGAATATTATCATATTGGTCACCTTATTTCTTTTGTTTGTTCTATGCAAATTTTTTGTTGTTCCATTTTGTTAACTAGCGGTTGATGCTGCCTTTTTTTTGCTGTGCCCAAACTACCGTAAATTCCGGACTATAGAGCGCACCTGATTATAAGCCGCACCCACCACATTTCGGGAGGAAAACCGAATTTGTACATACACAAGCCGCACCTGTATATTAGCCGCATGCGCCCACATTGAAAAAATGCAATACAAACATGAAATTAACCCATACCCGATACAGTCTAAAAAACACAGCCGGTAAAATGAACGAAAAATGATACCGGTACTAATGATTTAATGCAGACCTGCAGAGTTCGGGTGCCTGTTGAAAGTAATCCAAGGAAAAAAGTGTATATTTCCAAAGATAAGGGTGGTAAAAATATATATCCACTATTGTCGTCCGCGTCCACAAATACGTCTCACCTTTACTCCACTTCCCGTCAGCCCGCGTTTGCCCCGCCCCTTCTTTCTCATTTGGTCGTACAAAACATATAAGAATAAGTTTCTAAAATAAATACATTACAAAAATATACAGTTGCAAATACATATTACACATGGTTGCACATATTTACAAAGAAAGACGGTACACCGAGAGAGTTTTCAAAGCTTTAATAATAATAATATTATAACTTTCATCCCAAACCGTGCCTGTGAAGGGTAGCAAAACGCTACTAGCAACACGCTCGCATCACAGTAAACAGCATGGTTAACCGTCCTCATCTTCCTCCTTATAACTGACGCCATCAAAGTCGTCTTCCTTCAGTATGGGAAAGAGACTTTGTCATGCAGGCGTCGTCCCACGTTCCCTTAATCAAAAACACGCTGGCATCACGCTCGCTAAGTAAAGTTAACGTGACATTGTTTATTTGCGTTACTAGTGTCAATAAAATTGTTCAAAAAATAAATAAATAAATAAATATGTGCCTTACTTTTTGCAATTTGGAGGATATGTCTAAGCTAAATGAATTTGTGCACAAACTAAGAAGTTGCAGTCCAAATCTTACCCTTTGTACTCGAGCGCCGCTGGCGGCCATTAGAAAAATTACATAAATTGGCCACATCACTGAAAAAGCCGCAGGGTCGAAAGTTTGGGAAAAAAGTAGCGGCTTATAGTCCAGAATTTACGGTAACTTTAATCATTTATTCTATCTTCCCTGTGTTATTTTATTTAAGAAGTATCTGACTCACATTTTCGCTGGCCAGGCATCTGCTCCTGCACCTTGTAAACGGAGAGCCGTCCCACGCCGCCACAAGGGGAGCCCCTCTCAGCCCGACATGCCAGACTACATTCCTCCTCCGCAACTTGGGGGCTCCTGATACGGTTCCCGCAGTGACATTCGGCGCCGTACTCCAACCCTGCAAACTGATACCCACTTATACAACAGAAAAGACGTGCACACACAATCGCATACATACAAAAATGACAAAACAGTATTAATTGTGAGTTACGAAGGCTGCAAAGATAAGTCGGCGTTGTCGACAAAAATCGATCAATATAAATAGTCGATATTGAATTCCATTGTCGACTATTGTCGCCAGACATGTTTTTTCAACAGTGAGTCATCTCTATGAAGATATTATCTCAACTGATGATTGCATATGCGCAATAGTGTTGCTTTTTCGAGCAGTAACATAAACTTACAGAAATGGCGGCGTCAACATACAATACACATACCAAAACTTTAGCCTGGATACACCCAATAAAAATACTACTAACAAAACAGACTTTGTGCATCATGGCAGTAGATCGGTGACACATGAACATTAAAAAAGCACGCCCGACAAACAAAGCAGAGTTCTTGGTTAAATTCAAGTACATTCTTAGCCAATACTATTTTGATGACATGCATGGAACCCTTTATATGCGTATTTTTCACTATAAAGAGACCTTGAGAGTTATGCCAGACCGTGTCTGACAAATATGTATGAAATTTAGAGCATGCAGATAAAATAAAACTTTGAACTGTTTAGTTCCAAAGTGTTGAGAATTGTGAAGTACTTTTGTTCCAGACATTTAGTTGATCACTGAATGTACACAAAAATGTACACGAAATTTACAGAATTGTACAAATTATGTCCTCAAAATACACAGAATATTTGTTTTATTCACTGTTCTACTGCTGCTAATAGGCCCCCTCTTGGTTTACAGAGATGAAAAAATGTTTACTTGATTTGAATTACAGTAGTTATAATGAGTTCTAGTCCTGTAACATGCACCTGTCCTCTTAGGGGTGATGACACTTCACATGACAAGGCCATACAAACTAATGCCAGCTATCATTAATCTGGGGGAAAGAAGAAAAGCAAAACCATCAGAGAGCAGTGTCAGCGTCATTTTAAGCAGACTTTTTAATTTTTCTTCATTTAATGCGTGGTCTATGGCGTCAGACTGAGAAAGTGAGAAACATGGCAACAATTTCAAGCAATAACAAGGACCTAAAATTCAAGCACTTGTCAAACCATGAAAACACACACAAAAAAAATTAAGCATATAAGGATTTCAAACCCCCGAATGAACCCTGTCTCACATGCATTCGTTCTTTCCCCCCTTCCCGACCTTCGCAACAGATCCGGCTTTATATTTGTTTCATTCACCCTGCCTCATCTTTTACCGTCAAACAGCCACCTGGCTCCACACACAGGAGCCTTTCACCGAGGAAACTTAGAGCCCAGGCGCTTACTCAAACAGCAGGGTCTCTGTGCTCGCATCAGTGGGGAAAAAATAAACTTTACCTTTCCGAGCAGGTGTCTTGACACAGAGAGCTCGTCATTTTCCTCAGGTCGTAGAGCATGACTCCCCCAAGGGCTTGCTCACTGGTGTTGTGCAGGAAGCAACCCATGTAGGTACCTGTGTAGATCACAAACGCTTTGGCTCAAAAATTTAGTGGCTGCAGCAAACATACTAGTGAAAAGGTATTTGCACACTTCTTGATCTCTCGGTTTTTGCATATTTATTAATCACAAAAGTTTTCATATCCATCCATCCATTACCTGCACCGCTTATCCTCAGTAGGGTCGCGGAATTGCTGGAGCCCATCTCAGCTATCTTTGGGCAGTGGGCAGGGGACACCCTGAACTGGTTGGCAGTCGTAGGGTACATATACATACACTCGCTCATTCACACCTAGGGACAATTCTGACCGGCTAATTCACCTGACAAGCACAGGGAGTAAATCCAAACTCCACACAGGAAGGCCAGTAGCGGATTTGAACCTCAGAACTGTGCCGCAGACATGTGCGGCCCAGATTTCATATCAAACTAAATCCAATATTATACAGAGACTATCTATCTATCTATCTACCTTGGTCATATCCCTCAAGAGGGGTGACGACAGCAAGACACACACATACAATAACCAAGAAAATAAAAAAGGGAAATAAATAGCATAAAAAAACACAAAAAAAATTGGGACCATGGCCAACCCAATTGCCCAAACACCCAAACAAGTTAGGCACCTCGGCACCGAAGTTGGTCATGCTTTCGTCCCTCCAGATGAAATTGGACACCGGAAAGCGGCCACGTCACTCGGGTCAGGGTGACACAACACACTCTTTTGTTCAACAGCAGGGACCGACAGCTTTCACTGGTTTACCCCTGCCGCATCATACGGGTGCCCAGCCTATCCTTAAGAACGCGTCCACAATCCCACTATCCTTTCACAACAAACACACAGAGACAAACCAAAGAAATACAAAATGCAGTTTTGAAATGTTGATTACTTTTATTAAGACACCAAAAATTTAGGCCAGACTGGCCCTATGTGAAAAAGTAATTGCCCCTGAAGTTAATCGCGAGTTGGGCCACCTTTGGCAGCGATAATAAAAATCAAAGGTCTATGATAATGGGTAATGTGTCTTTCGCAACGCTGTGGAGGTATTTTGGCCCACTATTCTTTGCTATTTTCTTTTAAAAATATACCCTATTGGTGGCTTTTCTGACATGAACTGCCCTTTTAAGGTCACACCGCAGCATCTCAATTGGATCTAAATGCGGACTTTGACTTGGTCACTCCAGAACCCTTGTTTGTTTTTTTGGGCTCTGACAAGCGGTTCGCTGGAGCCCTACAGCCTTGGAAATGGCTTTGGGACCTTTTCCGGATTGATATATTTCAATCACTTTTATTCTTCTGGAATTTCTTTTAAGTGGTTTCTTCATTTAAAACAGGTGGTGGCATTCAATTTTGGGTGTGGCTTGGCAAATACTTTTTTCACTAGGAGCCGGTCATTGCAAACGTGAAATGCGGCATGAACGCCGCAAACTAAATCCAGATCTCGCAGATTTCTAGTTGAAAAAAGGTGGCTTTTTGACATACCTTTAATAGTAGTTTGTCATTAGACCTCCAGTAATTGACCCTAACTATAAATATCATCCTTTAATTTGTGTTTTCCGTTTTTTTAATCAAATAGGATTATGCATTGCATCTTAAACAGGGGATCATGCAGGTATTCCCTGGTTAAAAGCTTTATCCTTTCTGCATTCTTCTCGTCGCATTGAGGTTGCTAGGCAACCAACCAAGACTTTAAATAGTTGGCGATATCAGTGTGAAAGACAGCCTACTACCCTATTAATTTTTTCTCTGAATACAAATGCTCAGAAAATCGTTTTCCTTATTAATTTTATATTAATTACTTAAATTTACAGGTTTTCAGGAAAGAATTACCGTGCAATGGCGTTAGAGATTAATCCAACCCAAAAAGAAACTATTCAGGTTATTAAACCACATATTTAGCAGTTTTACTACAATAAAAGCAACAGTCCAGTTGGAGGGAGAGTAGCTCAGTGCTCCTTGTGTTGCCCTGGTGAGCTGCAAATGGCAGTTCTCTTCACGGAGTATATTTTATTTCTAAAAGTGTTACAAGCTTGTTGCTAGGTAAATCTATCTCTCGAGTTAGCAAATGAGCTGCCGGTGACATGGGCAGAGGGAGATAAGCTAACATGAAATAAATACGGTTACGGTGGCGCTGTCTCAAGCACAGAGTACAAGGGTGGTGACTTTTTCTCCTGTTTGTGATATTGTCCATACTGTGAAAACTTATATGTAACAACTCTAAATCTAAAAATTTGTATACGCATATTTGCCTGTGTGTCACCAGAGAGTTGGTAAGAAGCGCGTGTGGAAGGGGGCGTGGCATATGCGGGACCAACAAAATTAATGGGGCAAACGTGAGCAGACAATTTACGATAAAATTACTAAATGTTGTTTCTTTTAATTTGTGAAACTGTTCTTGCAATACACCATACCTGGACAAAAAGGAAACATTTTGGACAGTTCCCAAAAATGGAGAAGGAGATCTACGAGAAGTTTGATGCCTAGAGACAAAATGGATATGGAGTGTCTCTGCTAAGTGTTTGTTTGTAAGCTCTCTAGATTGCAGAAGGCAAGAAATGTAAAGGCTTCACTGCTTCCAAAGGTTGGAGTACATATTTGGTTCTATTTCTTTTTTCATGTGGCTAGTTTTGGGGCGGCTTTTATGAGAGTATGTCAGGTAATTTGTGACTAGGTAGTTACTTTCAGGGTAATGAGTTGCCTTTGGGTGTCGGTTATTAGGTGAGTAACATGTCTTTTTTAAATGAAGTAACTAGTAACTGTAAATAATAACTTCATTTTCAGTAACGCAGCCAACACTGTCTGTGATCAATGACTATATAAATAGATGGGAATTGACTTGAATGTATAACATTAGCAGGGTTGGGTAGGGTTACTTGATTACTTTCAATTACTTTTGGATGTCTCCAATACCAAATATGCTAATAAAAGACAAAAGAAACTAAATATGAATAAAATGATGACTCACAACACGTGGTAAGCTTTCTCTCCTGGCTTTGATCTCTTTGATCTCCGGCAAAACTAACATAAAATGCGACAGAAAGAAAATGAAAATCAATCCAAACAGCTTGCCAACATCATTTATGCTGTTCCATGTATTCCGTTACTCCCTAAGCCTGCACAAAATTTAGTAATTTTATTCATATTTAGTTTCTTTTATTAGCATATATGGTATTGGAGTAATCCAAAAGTAATTGAAAGTAATCAAGTTAAAGTAACCGTACCCAACCCTGAGTACACTACTATTCATTTTAACACTATCTCGCGGAATATGAATGAGGCAGCAAAATCAATCATTTTCTATCCATTTCATGTGAGAAGGGATGGTGCCAATTTCGCCATCAATGAGCAATAATAGTTCTTGATGCTTCATTCCGACCACTTCGACTTTAAAAAACGGAATTTAGTATTCATTCGTCGAGCTGACCTGCAACCATAAAAAAATTGAGCAATGTAAAACATAAAAAAAGAATGCATACTTGAGATTATAAAAGCAGTAACCTCCAATGGCAATTGAATACATCCTGTTTAACGTTGCAGTGTGTTTATAAGTGCCCTCAGTACAAGAGGGGCTTTGTTTTTATCCCTCAGGCAATTTCCCCTCCAAAGCAAAATTGATCTATGTAATTAAAGACTGCCGGAGTTATGGTTGTTTTATAAGAACCCTTGCCAGATGGCAGTTATTAAAACTGATCTCTCTTCAGCCCTCCACATTTTTCATCTGTATTACTCCTCAGTGACTATGTAATCGTGTATTGTCTTGTTTAAGATAAACGGTTAGCAGCTCCTGTGCAATGCTTTATATGAATTGCCGTGGGAGCAAACACTGGAGCGGATGCCGTTGTATTCCTCATCTCGGATAAAACGGTCAAAGCGGGGATACAATAACAGGGTTTGTACACCTTGCTCATGGCCAAAATCAAGCAAGCACTTTTTTCGTGACTTTCAAGGCCAATTTTCTAATTTCTCTAGTTACCATTAAAACGAAAAATCTGGTGTAAATCATGTATTTTGCCAGGGTTCCTACACCTTAATGCGAATTAAATTCAAGACTTTTTCAATGTCTCTTGAAATCATATTTAAAACCAAGTCAACACAAAAATAACATAGAAAACAAAGTAAAATAAGTGCAGTCAAAAGTTGCATATAACTACCGTAAATTCCGGACTATAAGCCGCTACTTTTTTCCCAAATTTTCAACCCTGCGGCTTATTCAGAGATGCGGCCAATTTATGTAATTTTTCTAACGGCGCTCGAGTATGAGAGGTAAGATTTAGACCGGTGGAATATATGTGCCGATCACAACTTATGAGCGTAAACATACCCTCATCGTGCAAATTGCACAATTTAAGGCTCATGACGCAACCACTATGTTAAAAGCAAACAGACATATTACTAGGGAGTAGTGGAGTAAGGGAGCGTGTAACGACGTCATCATGATTTAATTTCTTTCCGACACTGAGAAAGACAACGTAAATGTCTTTACCAAGGAAGAAAAAGCGGATGGTCTGCTGTGATTCTTACTATTACGACTTTTATTTTCTTAACAGACTAATTTGAAGTCATGCGAGCGTCTTTTTAGTAGTGTGAGGCTACCTCCCAAAGGCACAGTTTAGGATGAAAGTTATAATATTATTATTAAAGCTTTGAAAACTCTCTCGATGTACCGTCTTTCTTTGTAAATATGTGTAATATGTATTTGCAACTGTATATTTTTGTAATGTATTTATTTGTATTTATTTGAGACACTTATTCTGCACGAGCAAATTAAAAAAGAGGGGCGGAGCAAACGCCAACGCTGATGGGAAAGTGGGGACCGGTAAAGGTGAGTTTTTGTGGACACGGCGGACAATAATGGATATAAATTTTTCCCACCCTTACCTTTGGAAATATACACTTTTTTTCCTTGGATTACTATCAACGGGCACCCAGAATCTGCAGGTCTGCAACAAATTTTAAGTACCTATATCATTTTGCGTTCATTTTGGCGGCTGTGATTTTAGGAATGTGTGCTTCAACGCAATGATCGCAACAAGGCTTTAGGGCTAGGACCTTAGCTTAGCCTTTTGGTTGAGAGTAAGTGTCCCGGCTCCTAGGCTTTGCAGCGTATTATGAACTGACCGATAACGGATAATGGATAATAAATAACGAAGATAGATCAATAACCCTTAAAAACCCCAAAACCCCACATTTAGTTTCAATCGCGGGACTTGGCTTGGATTAATCTCGTGTTTGTTTGATGTGAGTGCATGCGGCTTATATACAGGTGCGGCTTGTGTATGGACAAAATCGGTGTTCCCCTTAAAATGTGATGGGTGCGGCTTATAATCAGGTGCGCTCTATAGTCCGGAATTTACGGTAATTATTTTCTATAACTTTTTTGCGTTTTTATCCCAATGCATGAAAAATGATGTTTTGAAAAACGTTTATAAAAAAAAAAAAAAAAACATAACACTGCTATATTCATGACCAATTTTGAGAGTAGCATCATAAAAAATACAAGATTGGACAAAAAAACTGTATCCCTGGATGTGGATAATTGATAAATATGACAACATTTTTGTGTTTACATTTTTAGACTTTTGAAAATTGAATTTAATATATTTTGATGCCAATTAAGACCTTGTTTTTTTAAAGCAATGAATTCAATGCCTTTTAAGACTTTTCAAGGATCCGGGGGAACCCTGTTTGCAAAGTAACAAATATATCTGAGATTTTTAATCTTCCGTGTGCATTTATCAGAATGTACCGGCGTTGCTAGGCATTCTCCTTGGGTGAGGTTGTTGGGGTTGCTGAGATAAACGTGCTGCTTCCTGAAAAAAAAGCCGGAATTCCCATCACAAAACGCAAAAACCCGGCATAACTAACTGGAGAGTCGTACAACCTTGCCTGCCGGGCACTCTTATTCCTCCGCGGTTTGCTAACAGCTTGCAAAAGTACGGCTTCCCACTCCACAGTGAAAGGAGCGCCGCCCAGAGCGAATTGCAACAAGAACATGTAAAGATACCCTTCCTCATTAGCTCTCACCACCATTAAGCGACGCCTATATGTGCACAGGTTCGATGCAATGACCAATTGTAACATTTCAGCAAACCACAGCCCCCAAGTAGAATGCCCGGCAATGCCCACATGCTATGATTAGAATAGTAGAAGTTGCTAAACGTGCCAGGCACCCAAGAAACATACTCGGACCAGAATGTCACAGGATATGATTTATTGAAATAATGATGAGTAAGCGTGAATAGAGAAACCAAAGTCCGAAGGAATTCTTCCAGGCGGCTGGAGACACTGGTCTTCGACAAAGAGGTAGTCTAAAAGCAAGAAGAGAGGCAAAGGGTTAGCGGGACGGTCAGGAAAAATTAGGAGATTCAATCAAAAAAACAAAATCGACGGGTCAAACGTGGATCGGCTTCGACTTACCAAAAATTATCAATGTTCAAGCACCCGTTGCTAGTCTCGAGCAGCTTCTGAAGGCTGCAGTCTTTTTGGAGACAGCTATAGCTGGGTTGATTGTGATCTTCCCAACCTGTGCTGGCTGAGGTGGAAGGCTGACCTAGCGGTTAGGAGGAGGAACAGGGACCCCTGTCTTGGCAGGGGCGTGGGATAACACCAAATTTATCAATTTTGTTGGTATTGAATGGGGGTGCCTTTACCCAAAACCTAGGCCAAGACATTCGTGGAGGCCTAAAGAACAACTGTGTCAATTTTCACAAAAATCGGTTCAGTTGTTTCAGGGCCTATAAGCCACATACGAACACACAGGCATGTAAAATGGGATTTATAAATGAATTAAGATAAACTGGATGGATTAGATTTAGATAGATTAGATAAAAATCACGATTATATTTGTTTTTTTGAAATAAATCTCTCCACATCCAGGTGTTGGGTACAAATAAAAATAATACTGTATTGGTTTTTACATTATTGTGCTTTTCTGTACTCTGAATTCCATAAGATTCGTCAATCATATGGTAGCTGTATATATACAGTAGGTAATTATATTTGATAGTAAGATGATTGCAAGGGTCAGTACCTTTATAGCTGGGCTTCTTTTGGACAGCATTCTCTGGACTTTCTGGTGATAACGGATGAAACAAGTGGCGAGGCAGGTGTTGCTGGTGTGGTCCAACCTTGGTTCCGGTTGCCGGCTGTTCCGCAGCCCATCTGGACCGCACCCTGGCACCCGTACGCACCGTCACGAGCGTAGTCGGAGGTGCGGCCAATGAAAGCAGGGGAGGAAAAGCCGAGAGGCCTGATTGGCCGATTCTGACGCCTGAACGTTGCATGAGTAGGACACTCCCCGCCATAAGGTAAGCCACACCCAAGAACAGTAGCAGCATTTGAGCTTGCTTCAATGGGCTGTGAGCTCTGGAGATTGGTGCCGCCATTTCCGCTTGGGGAAGGTGTCATCTCATGTATTAGGTGCAGGGATGACTGATCTGTATGAGAGGCCGTTAGAGAATAAATCAGGCTTGCTCTCACATATAAAATCATACTCTCACACATGCACAACCATACTTTCATAGAGACAGATGTCAAATTGGTAGAGGCCATTAGAGAAGTAAATCATGCTTTCTCTCACATGTAGCATCATACTCTCCCAAATTCACTACCATACTCTTATAGAGACACGACAAATTGGTAGAGGCCGTTAGAGAAGTAAATTATGCTTGCTCTCACATATAACATCATACTCTTACACATGCACTATGGTACTCTCAAAGGGACACATAACAGATCGGTAGAGGCCGTTAAAGAAGTAAATTATGCTTGCTCTCACATATAACATCATACTCTCACACATGCATTACCGTACTCTCAGAGAGACAGAGGACAAATTGGTAGAGGCTGTTAGTGAAGTAAATCAGGCTTGCTCTTACATGTAACATCATACTTTCACACATGCACTACAGTACTGTCAGAGACAGATAAAAGACCGATAGAGGCCGTTAAGAGAAGTAAATCATGCTTGCTCTCACATATAACATCATACTCTCACACATGCATTACCGTACTTTCATAGAGACAGATGACAAATTGGTAGAGGCTGTTAGTGAAGTAAATCAGGCTTGCTCTCACATTTAACATCATACTCTCACACATGCACTATGGTACTCTCAGAGAGACAGATAACAGATCGGTAGAGGACGTTAAGAGAAGTGAATCGTGCTTTCTCTCACATGTAGCATCATACTCTCCCAAATTCACTACCATACTCTCATAGAGACACGACAAATTGGTAGAGGCCGTTAGAGAAGTAAATTATGCTTGCTCTCACATTTAACATCATACTCTTACACATGCACTATGGTACTCTCAAAGGGACACATAACAGATCGGTAGAGGCCGTTAAAGAAGTAAATCATGCTTGCTCTCACATATAACATCATACTCTCACACATGCATTACCGTACTCTCAGAGAGACAGAGGACAAATTGGTAGAGGCTGTTAGTGAAGTAAATCAGGCTTGCTCTCACATTTAACATCATATTCTCACACATGCACTATGGTACTCTCAGAGAGACAGATAACAGATCAGTAGAGGCTGTTAAGAGAAGTAAATCATTCTTGCTCTCACATATAACTTCATACTCTCACACCTGCACTACAGTACTGTCAGAGACAGATAACAGATTGGTAGAGGCCGTTAAGAGAAGTAAATCATGCTTGCTCTCACATGCAACATCATACTCTCACACATGCACTACGGTACTGTCAGAGAGACAGATAACAGTTCGGTAGAGACCATCAAGAGAAGTAAATCATGCTTGCTCTCACATGTAACTTCATACTCTCACACCTGCACAACAGACAGATAAGAGATCAGTGGAGGCTGTTAAGAGAAGTAAATTATATTCACAACTACTGTATACTCTAAGAGAAACAGTCAAACCCATGCACAATCTAGGACTGCAACTAACGATTTTTTTAATAATATATGAATCGTTACATTTTTTCGATTATCCGATGAATCCGATTTTTAAAGAACAGATTTTTGAGTTTATCTTCTTTAAATATTGAAGATTTTTATAAAAAAATAGTAAACAAAATAATAGGGTATTTTAAAATATAAAACCCTAACACCAAACCTGTTGTCAACAAATTTGATCTGTTAGTGAAATCTTTGAATATGATGTGCAAATGATATATGTTATGCTTTAGAATCTGTCCCTTGTGTTGTGAACATATCATCATCCATTATTATCATTTTACTTTATTTACTTTTTAATTTTTCTTCCTCTGTTATTCTGCAGCTCTTTCTGTTCCCTTGGAAATTGTTAACTTCAACTGACACTTTTGTGTGTCTGGATACAATGTTGAATAAGTCAAGTGAAGTCAAGAATTATTTATTTGTATAGCCCTTAATCACTAGAAGTCTCGAAGGGCTGTAAAGACTACTATTACACCATCCCCTGATCTAAAAGCTACATGAGGGCAAGGAAAAACTCAAAAACCTTAGCATGAGATGAATGAAGAAACCTTTTATATAAAAAATATTTTTAAAAATTGAGATACATTTTTATAAAAACAGTCTCGACAAATGCGATACTACAACCCTTAACGTCACAATGAAGTTCGAAGCACTCTTATTTACATTAATTTAATGTCTTGGTGGCTGACAACTAAACGATGATGAAATTAGTTAACAACACTTTCATAATCAGTTTTAATCAAGTTTATTAATTTGTTTTTGCAGTCCGAGAACAAAAACTATGATTCACTCTCTCACACATACTATTATACTCTCGTACATACAGGAATATAGACTTTTACACACATTATTATACTCACACACACACACACACACACACACACACACACACACACACACACACACACACACACACACACACACACACACACACACAATATTATAGACTCTCACACACTTACTCTCTCAAACACTAATATTATTCTTTCTAACACACATTTAAAATTGAATTACTATAGGGCAGGGGTCGGGAACCTTTTGGACTCAAAGAGCCATAAAAGCAAAAAATATTAATTTTATTTTGGGAAAGAGCCACACCATATATTATGAGACAAATTTACTAAATTGCTAAACCCGCGCCCAAGACAAAAGCTTAGTCTTCAGCACATTTATTTTTGATGATTTGATAAAAATGATGAAAAGAGAATAATGCCAGAGCCCCTGTCCCAAAATCAACAAACATACCACTTTAAACTTGTCTCTTTCTTGCAATTACTCAAGATCGGTTAAACTCATTTTGACCCTTTTTTTCATACATATTGGTTTCAAAACCAGATGCAAGCAGTTGTTTTGTGAAAACGTGACAACATTCTGCAAACAGGGAGCCTGGTGTGCTTACTTTTGGCGCATACGGAGTGGGGCGAGAGATGGGAGGGAGTGCTTGCACTTTTTGCATAGCTCCACCCATCCCTCCCACTCACCCAATCAAATGACTAAGTTCTCTTCCGGTGTTTTGGCGTATTTACAGTTCTGTGGATTCATCTTAAGGTATCTGAACACTGAACACAGATTATATAGTGAACTTTTTTAGAAAGGATTCTTTAGCGTTGTACAGCCAAAACGATTTTTTCCCCCTTTTTTTGTGTGACACCTTGACTGTAAATTGTAGTGTAAAACGTGCCCTATATATACTGCGAAGTAATGCACATATATTTAATATTGGTTTGGCTTTGCGTGTACCTGAGTAGAATAGATTTATCAAGTTTTTAACAGGATGGAGAACTTTTGCACGCAAATTTGTCTCTGAGCCACAGATACTCATAGAAAGAGCCATATATGGCTCGCGAGCCATAGGTTCCCGACCCCTGCTATAGGGGATTTTCACACCCAGTGTAATTAATGATCACCTCATCTCTCATTGTTGTTTTACTTTGGGTTGTTTTGTTAACTATGGGGATACACAATACTCTGTGCGTATATGCTGTACAGTTTACGTAAAACTGGAGTTGTTCCCAGTATAGTAGTATCTGTGCGAGAGTATAGTAGTATATGTCAGAGCGTTTTCCATCTGGCCCCGGTGCTATGGAATGCCCTGCCTCCGGAGATAAGATCTGCAACCTCAATGGAAGTTTTTAAATCAAGACTTAAGACACACTTCTATTCCAAAGCTTATGATTGATGCCCAACTAATATTCTGTATTGTCCTGTCTTTTTCTGCCTGCCTGGTGGTGATACGAAGGAGAAAGACAATTTGAGATGAGTCAGCGGACCAGCGTTTGACCTGAAGCATGTGAACGCCTGCATGGACCAGCTGGCAGAGATGGGAAGCTGCGTCGTGGCCGCCATAGACTTTATGGACTAGTTTACAGGCTGGGGGCGTCGCTGCTGTCATGCACTTTCCGGACAAATTTTATACATGTTACCTAGTGTTCACTATGTTTGTGTACTGTAATGCTAAATGTAATTCACCCTGGTCATCCTGAAAGGGGGATACCACTTGTGAGGTCCCTTTCAAGGTTTCTCTTTTTCCTCACGCAGAGGGTTTTGAGTTGTTCCTTGCCCGCATGTTGGTTTAAGATCAGGTAATTGTGTCATTGTAATCCTGTGCAGTCCTTTGAGACATTTTTGTGATTAAAGGCTATATAAATAAATTTGACTTGAGTACAGTAGCATGTGTTTGGCAGCACAGTAGTTTATGTATTAAAGTATAGTAATATGAGTGAGAGAGTATAGCAGTGTGTGTATAAGAATGTTAAAGAAAGTGTAGTAGTGTGTGTAAGATCGTATAGTAGTATTTTTGAGAGAGTCTATTAGTGTCACTGCATGGGTATGATCATGCCTGTATGAGAGTAGAGTTATACATGTGCGAGAGTATGATGTTGTACTCTATGCAAGACCAACTAAGATTTACTTCTCAAACAGCCTCTCATAGATCTGGTAACCTACTTACAATTTCATAGTCTTGGCAACCATTGCGGACGTTTAGTCTTGCTCCTTCATTGGTTCTGTTGAACAATGGATGCGTCATAGCAGCGGGGGAATTAATAACCCAGGCTGTGGTCACCGACTCCACAAGAATCCTTAAGAGGAAGGCAGACACGCACAAATTCAATACATACCGTATTTTTCGGACTATAAGGCGCACCTAGAAACTACTGTTAGGCCAGAAATTTAAAAGTGAGCCATATTACCCTGTGTGAGTTACATACCACATATACAGTATGTCACAAAAGAGAGTACCCCCCTCATATTTCTGCAGAGATTTAATAATAATGTTTAATAGAACATCAGTGAGAAAACATCGCTATGACACAATGGAAAGAAGTATGTAAACAAAGGCCATGGCTTACTGGAAAGATATCCTCTGGTCTGATGAGACAAAGATGAACTTATTTGGCTCAGATGGTGTGGAGCATGAGTGGGGGCAACCAGGTGAGGCGTACAAACATGTTGGTGTGGAGCCCTAAAGTCAAGTATGGTGTTGGGAATGTCATGGTTTGGGGCTACATGAGTGCAACGGGAATTGGGGAATTGCATTTCATTAAGGGAAACACAAACCCAAGTATGTATTGTGAAAAACTGAAGCAGAGAATGATCCCCTCCCTCCAGAAATTGGGTTGCTGGGTAATGTTCTGGCCTGACAATGACTCCAAATACACTTCTAAAATGACCAATGATTTTCTAAAGGGGCTAAGGCTAAAGGGGATGGACTAGCCAAGCATGTATCCAGATCTTAACTCAATAGAACATCTTTAGGGCATCCTCAAGCGAAAGGTGGCGAAGCCCAAGACCTCGAATATCTCCAAGCTCTGTCGTGAAGGAATGGAAGAGCATTCCAGGGGCAATTTGTGAAATCCATGGCCAGGAGGATTAGATAGATGGATAGATAGATACTTTATTCATCCCCGTAGGGAAATTCACACTTCCAGCAGTCTACCCTGTTGTTTATTAACAGATTAACATGATGCCCTAGGGGTGCTTGTAGCGGAGTGGATGACGTCACGCCAGTCCAAAAGTTCGACATCCCTGCGGCAGATGGAAATCTTTTTTCTTTGTGTCAAGGGATACACCACCTCGTGTTAGCGAGTCCGTCTCCTCTCCGATTCCCGTAGGCTTTCGTGTCTCTGTATAGCGGCGCTGAAGCCGGATTGCTCTGGGTAGCTCCGGGTGGCTACACGTTAGCGTCCGGGGTGCTAAACGTGAGCCACGTTTCCGCAAAACACAGCAACTGCGCTCCCTGTGCGCTTCGATGTGTTCCACCAGCACTCGTTGGTCTTATTTGGTAGTGAGTTCACATTTATCATGATTATGGATGGTACCGAAGACTTATAACGCCGCTAGCCGCTTAGCTAGCTCCGGCTCTTCCTCCACCATAGGCCCCCTCATCACGCCGGCACGAGAATTCCTCAGGGCAGGGAGTTGATTCCTCGAATAAACGCATTTTTGTGCGCTAAAACCCATGTCCATAGGATAGAAAGTCATCCAAAGTGTAGTTGTCAAACGGGAAGAAAGGTAGTTCTGTAAAATCATGGTAGCCACAGATAATAATGAACTTCAGGGACTTTTACTTCAGGGTGAACTCACTTTTGTTACCAAGGGCTTTAGCAACTAAGATCTATATTTTCAGTTTTTGGGGGAACAAATATATTTCGATCCTATAAAAGTGTTACACGGACTACCTTAAATCATGTCAAAGCGATTTATCTTCAGTGTTGTTCAATTAAACATTATGATGAAATCTGCAGAAATTTTAGGTGTGTACTCACTTTAGTCACATACTGTACGGTGGTTACGATTGGTAATGCATACAGTATTTATAGGTATGCGTTAAAATTTGAGGTTCTTACAGTTCCGTATTTGTGCAATGATTGCTCAATCTATAAACATCGCTGACCAAAACAGCTAAGCATTGAATACAACGGGAATCGAACCAGAGTAATTGAATTTACAGCTAGATAAGTAGGGGTATAGGTGACATACGATAAAGCATTAGAGCTCATGATAACTCCATTTAGAAGCCCCGATTTGCATAATGCATTCTTATCGTATAAATAGTCTCTCCACTTCTTCACCAACGCATGTTAGAGAAACTTTTTTACGTACATGCCAGATGTTCCCGGTTTGAGACCAGGTGGAAACATTTGGCCTGGAGAGGGATGGGCACCACCAGGCTGTACTTGCCCAAGACACACCACAGGAAATGGTGCCCCTACAACCCTCGTGGTTGGGAATATAAATACTGCATCGTTACCGAAACACAGGTGAAGAAGTGGAGAGTCTGTTTAACCCAGGGGTGTCAAACCCATTTTAACTCGGGAGGCACACGATAGACAAAAGAAATTATCTCGCAGGCCGGACTAGTAGATTAGAGAGGGGGAAAAAAAGAAATAAATAATTGAAAGAGAAGGGGAGAAAAAGAGAGTGTGGGACAAGGAAAGAGATAAAGGGAGAAAGAGAGCGAGAGAGAACATGAGAAACCAAAGAAAACAAAAAGAGAAATAGTGAGAGACTGGGGAAGAAAGAGAGAAAGAAAGAAATCCAAAGAGTAATAGAAAGAGAGAAGAAGAGAAAAGAGGAGAGAAAGAGAGAAGGGGAGAAAGAGAGAAGGGGAAAGCAAAACAGAGAAAGAGAGAAAAGGATAAAAGGAAGAGAGTGCAAAATAAGGTAAAAAGAAACAGAGAAAGAGACAAAGAGGAACAGAGAAAGAGAAGAAGAGACAGAGAGAGAGTGAAAGAGACCAAGACAGACAGTGAGAGAAAAAGGAAACAGAGAGAGAGAGAGGGAAAGAGAGAGAAAGTACAGCGTCTTTGTGAGAGGCACCTGGCTTTGGCAACATGGACTGGACATATTTTGACCTGCAGCTAATTTTTCTCTTGTGCTTCTCTCAACATTGTCTCGGGGGCCGGATTTAATCCCTTAAGTATAATAGAGTATTTAATGAATTAATAACCAACTTCTAATAGGCTGGTTTTGACTATTGCACCTTTTTGGAAAGCAACTGCTGCGAAAAACAAGGGATTACTGTATTTCGATTTCTGACATTTTATCGCATGCTGTTTCATTGACCTTTCATGTCATCTTTAATCTGTATAATCTTTCCGTGCAGATGCTACATTTATTTTCAGCGAAATCTACTGATCTGGATCAGACCAACAAAATCTCACGTTCTGACATGCAAGGAAATTACATTTTGTGATAAAAAATAAAAACAAACGGGGAGCGCATTTAGGCCTGTGTGTGATCTGATGCTTATCTCAAAGTTGCATTTGTTGGTAAATTGCTTCAGTGCTATTTTTTGTATGTTTAAGGTTTCTATAAGAATGTTTAAGTAACCTGTATTGTTTTGTACTAAAAATAAACATTTCATAAAATAATATGCTCTATAAGGATAAATAAAGTTGAGTTTAACTGACTTTTGGAAGATGCGCTTCATGAGGTCCTCCTTCGTGGTAAAAAGTGCCCGAAAAAAAGCGTTTCGACCATTTTCTCAACCGCATCAAGCTTTCTTATTCCACTTTCATTTCAAAAGAAACGGCTCGCCTCTTCTTTGCACTTTACACTGAAGGATTTTATACATTTGACTATAAAAGATTATATTTGATTGAATACAAGTTACATTTATGGAGTGCAATAGATTTTCACATAGAAGGCTTAAGTTCAATGACAGGTCACGCTGATCGATTGCGAATGTTTGGTTTAGTTCTGTTGATAACAGGACTTTGATGCAGGACGCCAGGCACTGATTTGATAAACGCTCGGGGTCCAGACATCGAGGAGAGGTGGTGGAGCCGTGGGGCCACGTGGGGGCTTATCCTGGCGCGCCCATGGGAGGAGCTTTTGAGAAAATCGAGGGAGGTCGAGAGAGGAGGCTCGACAAAGACTCGAGCGACACTAATTCGGCTAATTCGATGGAGTTCACTTAGTTAATTTGTTTAAGAAATTAAATCTGCCCCCGTGTGGAAATGACGGTCTCTTGTCCATATTTTCCCAAAAAGAAACGAGCACGCATTGTTAGGACAGAATAAAGGTAGTGTTTGGTTAATGGAGTCAGATAACTAACTCAAACAATTTGGTAAACGGTACATTTAAATAATTTATTTCCTAACAACACCAACCTTATAGAATGGATGCACAAGATATTAAACAATAAAAACGTCAAAGTTCTGAGCGGGCTGGAGATTCAGTACACGTAGCACTGTATGTTTACAAACTAACTAGGAAGTAGAAGCCGGACTTCTTCTTCGGGGTGGATGGTGGGTAACCTCTCACAGCGCCACACGGCGGTAGCGGCGAGAAGAAGCACTACAGTTATGTCCTGTACTCGGAAAAGGTGCACACCATACAAAATGTAACTTAGAGCAATGTCCGTAGATTTTCCGACATCCTCAAAAAAATGATTGTATTACCGTTTTACGTAAGTTGAATGGTCATAAGTAGGGGAGCATCTGTTTAATTCAGAACAATATTTAAACAATAAAATGCACGTTGCATATTTATTCTAGATCGGGGCCAGCAGCCTTTTTAAGGCCTCAGGCGCCGTCTTTTTTCTTCCCTTTCCTTTGTTTTTAGTATTCATAATGATTGTTGAAAATGAAATAAACTCAGCTAAGTTCACCATAAAAACATGCCCAACATTTTGTTTATCAAGAGACAGTTTTATCGCCGCTGTTATATTATTAATAAGCTGTTTTGTATGTTATTACCAAGTTAATAAAGGGACAATATCAAATTTGATCATTGTCACAATTGAGGCCTCGAATAGTATGCATTGAATATCCAGCTAGCATTGTTTTTCGTCTCCTAACATTGGCTTTGTGGGTTGTTACTGAAGGTTTCTGATTGAATTAATTTGATTACAGACGCTCCCTTACTTACAACCATTTCGACTTAGATTAAACGGTAGGTAATACAATTTTTTTCAGGATGTCAAAAAATATCCGGACATTGCTGTGAGTTAGATTTTGTATTGTGTTCACCTTTTTCCGAGTAGAGAACAGTACTGTAGTACTTCTTTCCGCCGCGTGGCGCTGTGAGAGGTCACCCAGCATCTACCCCGAAGAAGAAATCCGGCTTCCACTTCCGAGGTGGTGTGTAATGTAAACACAATGCACGGTATCTCTGGCACGCTGAGAACTTTGACGTTTTTATTGTTTAATATCTCGTGCATCCATTCAATATGGTTGGTGTAAAGTGTAAAAAAGAGGAGAGCTGAAAGTGGAATAAGAAAGATTGATGCGGTTGAGAAAATGGTCAGAAAGCTTTTTTTCAGCCACTTTTTACCATGGAGGAGGAACTTTTTAAGCCCATCTTCTAAAAGTACGTTAAACTCAACTTTATTTATCCTTATAGAGCATATTTCTTTATGAAATGCTTATTTTCAGTACAAAACAATACAGGTTACTTATACAAGCCTTAAACATACAAAAAATAGCACTGAAGCATCTTATCAACAAGCAGCGTCTGTAGTGTCAGTTTGCTTCTTAGTTGCAATCGGCAGTTTTTCATAAGTGTTGGTTACCTAGTATAAGTCATTTAAGTTCCTTGAGGGTTTACATACCGTAGCGTGCATACTGGTCAAATTCAAGCAAACACAATGGTCAAACGTTTGTCTACATCAACACGTCAAACATGCTTACTTACAATACTGAAAGAGTCTCATTTACAAATGTCATCAACTTCAAAATACATGTGAAGCGCTTCCGTGTACACTTGTGGAATGTTTGCGTTCACATGAGTGAACATTTGTTGTTGTAACTTAGCGAAACTAAAGCTTTGATTGCCATAATTCCAATGTCAGTCACAATGATAATGAAGTAAACGTACCAGCTTACAACCAACCTCGTATGGCCACCACTACTTGGGTTGCCTGGATGGTGTCACGTGATTAGGAACTATCAATAATGACTGTTTGGACAACACACGGGGTCGGATCATTGCCATTTTCATTGCACGTCCGTCTTGACTTCAGTTACCATTTATAGCAGTATGTTTTTTTGTTTCTGGTTTCGACTCTCGTTGTTTAATGAAATGAAATGATCTGCATTTATATAGCGCTTTTCAAGTCAAGACTTCCCAAAGCGCTTCACATTTCCCAATAGCGGCCGTGCAGCCATGTAAGGCGCTAACCTGCTTATTGGGGGCATTAGGGATTCAGTGTCTTACCCAAGGACACTTTGACATGTAACACGGGTGAGCCGGGATTCGAACTGCGATCTCTTGATCCCAAGACGAGCGCTCTACCTCCTGAGCCACTAAGACCTGGTTTATTTAAGGTTGTTTTTCCTAAATACAACCCTTTGTTGAGCACACCTGCCTCCATTCAGGTGATCTGAAATTCCTTCCTACCCATTGAAAAGTCCACCCAATGCCCAGTATGCATGTGCACAATGCTGATAGTGTTTTCATCCTACCTATCATTTGTTCCTTTGAAAGTGATAAGTGCTATATACAGTTTTCTTACATAGCTTTTAAACCTGGCATGTTTTCTAGAACTGTGTTTGTTGTCTATGGTAATTACGCATTGTATGTATGCATGCCAACCCTTATTTTACATCATAAATAAAAGTTCTGTTTGCAATATTTTTTAGCTTCAGTGTTGCTGTTTTTAATCGATTATAAAGAAAACAAAATTGCGATCGGATCAGCCTACGGTAGAACGTCTCGAAGCGGTTGGAAGTTTCAGCAGAACAACGACTTCCCTGCATTTGGGTCCACCACCAGCAAAACATGACATCCAGTGCTTGTGGTGCATCTGGTGTCCACAGGCACAATGTTGTGGACCCCTGTCCTTGACCAACATTATTACTTTGATCTCCCGTAGCTTTTTTTTTTGTCACGTACTGAAATAGCGTTTGGATGCATGGAAGCAACAGTTTGCTTAGCAAGTTAGCTTCCATTTCACGCTTGAACGCATGAAATCCTCTCCTTTCCCTGGCACTTAAGAGGAAAGCCAAAAGCGGCAGAGGCAAATTGAGCGCACGTCATCAGCAATGTTCCAGAATGCAGCTCCCTTCAAAATTGCTCATTTGCAATCAAACTGAAAGATTACCTTCCATCGTGCTAATCCTCAAGCAGCAGCGATGAATTTCTCTTAGCTTGTGGTCGCCATACCTTCCTCGGTCCGGTCACCAAAGCTCGCAAACCATCCTTACACTGGTCTTATATAAGCTCCCTCTTGGTAACCCCCCTCCGCTCTCCATCTATCGTTCATTTTCGCTCCTGCGCTCTTTTTCTCTCTTCATCCCGGTCTGCGCTCACGTTCTCATGAGTGATGGGAATTCCGTCTCTTTTAAAAGAAGCGGCTTTTTCGGCTCGGCTATTTCGGCTCCCCGACGTTTCTTCACATTGTTTTTGTCGCTTTAAAGCAGGGGTGTCAAACTCATTTTAACTCGGGGGCCACACAATAGAACAAACATTCTGTCGGGGGCCGGACTAGTAGATTAAAGGGAAAGAAAAAGAGATAAAGAAATAAGAGAAAGAGGGAGGGAAAAGGAGAGAGGGCGGGACAAAGAAAGAAAAAGAGAGAGAGGGAGAGAGAGGGAGAAACAAAAGATAAAAAGTCGTGAGAAAGGGGGAAAAGAAAGAGAGAGGAAGAAAGAAATCTGTAGAGGAATAGAAAGACAGAAGGAGAGAAAAGAGAAAAGAAAACGTGAAGGGTATGAAGAGAGAAAGAGAAAAGAGAGAAAATGAGAAAAGAAAGTTTGAGCAAAGGAGGTTAAAAGACACACAGAGAGAGAAAGAGACAAAGAGCAACAAAGGAAGAGAAAAAGAGAGACACAGAGAGTGAAAGAGACAGAGTGGGAGAAAAGGGGTGGAAATGAAAGAGAGAGAGAGAGAGAGAGAGAGAGAGAGAGAGAGAGAGAGAGAGAGAGAGAGAGAGAGAGAGAGAGAGAGAGAGAGAGAGAGAGAGAGAGAGAGAGAGAAATGAACACAAGTGCAGTGGCTTTGTGAGAGGCACCTGACTTTGGCAACATCAAGTTTCAACCTGCAGCTTGTTTTTCTCTTGCGCTTCTCTGAGTGTTGTCTCGCGGGCCGGATTCAATCCCTTAGCGGGCCGCCTGTTTGACATCTGTGCTTTAAAGCATGGGTATCAAACTCTTTTTAGCTCAGGGGCCCCAAGGTGGAGAAAAACTCACCAAAGGGGCGAGCTGGTAGAGAAATAAATAGATAAATAGATAAATACATTACAAAAGAAAGAAAGAGTCTGCATTTATATAGCGCTTTTCAAGTCAATGAAGACCTCCCAAAGCGCTTTACAATGTGCTTCACACTTACCCATTCACACCAATAGGGAGTCAGCCATGCAAGGCACCTACCTGCTTAATGCGGGCATTAGGGATTCAGTGTCTTGCCCAAGGACACTTCAACATATAACACGGAGGAGCCGGGAATCGAACTTGCAACCCAAGACGAGCGCTCTACCTCCTGAGCTAATGCCACTTACTTAAGAAAGAACAAACAAACAAACGAAAGAAAGAAAGAAAGAAAGAAAGAAAGAAAGACAGAAAGACAGAAAGAAAGACAGAAAGAAAGATAGAATGAATGAATGAATGAACAAACAAAAGAAAATGAAGGAGAAAAGGCAAGAGAGAAGGAAAAAGAGAAAGAGAGAGAGAGAGAAAGAGAGAGAAAAAAACAGAGAAAGAAAAAGAAAGAAAGAGTGAAAGAATACGAGCAAAAGACAGAAAGTAAGAGAGAGAGAAAGAGAGATAGAGAGAGAATGAGGGAGAAAGAGTGAGAGAGAAAAAAAAAGAAAGAAAGAAAGAAAGAAAGAATGAAAGAAAGAAAGAGAGAAAGAGAAAGAAAGAAAGAAAGAAAAAAAGAAAGAGAAAAGAGAAGAGAGAAAGAAAGGGAGGGAGAGAGAGAGAAAGACAGAGAAATAGAAAGAAAGAGTGAAAGAGTATGAGTGAAAGAGAAAAGAGAGAGAGACAGAGAGAGAGAGCGAGAGAGAAAGAAAGAAACAAATAAATAAATCAATAAATAAATAAAGAAAGAAAGAAAGAAAGAAAGAAAGAGAAAAAGGGAGGGAGAGAGAGAGAGAGAAAGGCAGAGAAAAGGAAAGAGAAAAAGAAAGGGAGGGAGACAGAGAGAGAAAGACAGAGAAAGAGAAAGAAAGAGTGAAAGAGTATAAGTGAAAGAGAGAAGAGAGAGACACAGAGAGAGCAAGAGAGAGGGAGAGAGAGAGAGAGAGAAAGAGAGCGAGAAAGAAAGAAAGAAAAAATGAACGGAAAGAAAGAAAGAAAAAATGAAAGAAAAAAGAAAGAAAGAAGTTTGTGTCCAGCTAACCTCATGTGTTTAACTCCATCACTGTCAAGAAAATTAATCACGTTTGTTTTATTAAATTTTAAATCAATTTAATTTGTACTGTAATTTTAATACAGTTGGGGGGGGGGTGTCCCGGGGGTAGGCAATCATAGGTCGCTAAATTTGTATTTTATTTACACAGTGGAATCCACACTTAGGTCGCCGCCATGTTTGTTCGGGATCCAGCCGTCACACTCTGCACTGTGGGACTGTGGCACCTGATAGCAGTGTGCCATCTAGTAGTCAAATATTACACACTGTGGCTTCAAACAAAATTTGGTAGTTGTATTCATTTTGTCCTTCATTAGAATATTTGCTATTTAAGTGATCCGGAGTAATCGAAACTAATCCAGTTACATGATTATAATAGTATTCAGATTACATTACTGATTACATGTACAACAGGTACTACATTTTTTAAGTAACTTTCCCAACCCTGATCCTGACCCACCAGTTGAGAAAAACTGCTTTAAAGGTATTGGAAATTAGATGTATTTGGCTTCAATTAAGTACAGAACTTAAAGTGTCCCTTCACACAATTATGCAATGGGAAAAGTATCAGAAATTGGGGTTTGGGAATTTCGTTTGGATGGCGCAATGGACTTGTGAGTCACAGATGACGCAGGAAATCAGTGAATCGTGCGTAAATGACGTGGATACGTTTCAGAACCTCGGACAGCACCGCTTTATTACCATAAATGACGGCTTATAGCAGCGGACTAAATTTGATCAACTGTAATGGAAATATTTGAAGGCTAACTATTTGGCCTGTCATTTTTTTGAATTGTCACATTAAATTCACCCTCAGTGAAAGGTGTGCAGTGCCCGGCGATCAGCGTTGTGACCTCGAAGCTCGCCTTTTGTAGCATTTTCATTTGACTCACAGCAGTGTCGTTAAAACAGCTTGCGGTTGCTTCACCTTTTCACAGAGTTCGTTTCCAGTTAGTCAGCATGTTTTATCTGGAAGTGCCTTTTGAAATTATATCCATCCGTTATCTGCACCGCTTATCCTCAGTAGGCTCGCGGGGGTTCTGGAGCCCATCCTGGCCAACTTTAAGAAGAGACACAGAGACAGACAACCCACTTGCTGAACCTGCCAATTAACCTGTTCAAACCTGGGAATGTGGGAGGAAACCGAAGTGCTCCTGAGGAAAGCAATGCAGGCACGGGGAGAACATGCAAACTCCACACGGGGAGGCTGCGGTAGCTGGACTTGAACCCTAAACGTCCGCACCGTCCTCAAGGTTTGCCTCTCTCTCTCTCTCTCTCTCTCTCTCTCTCTCTCTCTCTCTCTCTCTCTCTCTCTCTCTCTCTCTCACTCACTCACTCACTCACTCACTCACTCACTCACTCACTCACTCACTCACTCTCTCTTTCTCATTCTCTCTTTCTTTCTCACTCTTTCTTGCTTTCCTTCTTTGTCTCCATCACTATCTCTCTTTTTCCATCACTATCTCTCTTTTTCCATCTTTCTTTCTCTGTCCTTTTGCTCTTTTTATCTCTATCACTCTCTCTCCATTTTTCTCTCTTTCTCATTCTCATTTTGTCCCTCTTTCTCTTTTCCTTCTCTTTTCTTCCATAAGTCTTCCCCGCTCTTATTTTCCCTCTCTCTTTCTTCCCTTTTCTGTCCCTCTCATTTTATTTTGCCCCTCGTCCCGTCTTTCTCTTTTTCACTTCTCTCTTTCTTCATTTCTCTGTCTCTTTCTTTTTCCCTCTCCTTTCTTCTCTCTTTCTTTTTCTATCTGTCCTCCTCTTTTTTCTTTCTTTCTTTCTGTGCGGCCACAAGCTGAAATGAGTTTGACACCCTTGGTTTAGACAGCCAATAACATGCAAGCGATAGTGATGGATTTTTACTTTGGTCATCTGAGATTTTTGTATGCTAGATTACTTGCACCTAAACTCTGAAGGGCAAAAATGGCAGAGGAGAATGAAAGACAGGAATAATAATTACTCAGTTGGGAGAAAAACAGCAACATTCTATTTTTATGTGTGGGGCTGGATTTTACAACGGCCCCTAAATCAGTCGTGTTCTTCGGCGACAGCAGCTTTGCCTCCAATTAATCAAGCAGAAACCGGGGAAGAGCTGTGAAAGGAGGAAAACAATGAAGACACCTATTTTCTGAGCATGTTTTTTTGTTACTGCGAAATATTATTGCATTTCTCCTCTTTACACTTTTGTGACAATGCACTATTCTTTTTCATTGCATTATTATTATAATTCAGGCCAGTCTCTAAGAACTAAGTTGTAAATGTTTTTGCATATCCTGTGCCCATGATTAATGGAATACAGTAATCCTTTACTTTACACGGTTATAATAATTAGTGGATTTTGAATGGAATTAAAGGTTTTTATTGTTTTTGATATCAACGTAACATGCATTGTGTTAGAGCAGACAGCACACAGCAAATGCTATCACAGGGCAGGTTAAGGAGGGCTTTAAGTATTCGGTAGGCGTTACAGTCTGTATGCACAACTGTGATAGGCTAGTGTATGGCGTCAGTCAACCAACGGTGCGGGTGCACAAGTCACAAAACAACTGGGAAGCATGACAACAGCTAGCTTTTAGCGGCTCCTTACATTTAAAATAAATTAATTAATTAAATCTGACTCTGAGGAAAGTCAGACGAGTGCAAAGAAATGGAGATCACTAGCGGGTGCTCTGTGGATTGTTAACAGATTTGGGTTGGACCACTGCCGAGCCTGTAGCTCGCCAATGCCCGATTCATAGCCAATGAAATAGATGACCTGGAGCTACAACTCATGGGAATCCGCTACGTTTGGGACAGTAGTATTTGAATCATGTGGAGACCTGACTCCACATTCGGGGTACCCGATGCTGGCATGCAGCTAGCCAGACGCTCTTTGTCAGGTACAAAACAATATACGGGACTTTTGAGTTACAAACAAATGTATTTTTTAAAGAGAAACAACCACAAAAGAAGAGGTAAAAGCACTCTTAGATTGACATGTAAATAATTCCACCGTCTGAAGTGTGAGCACCCTTCTTATACCGTTTCATGCATTCTGATTGGAGGATAGAATAAACCATGTGCACGTAACAGTACTCTGATTGGTTTGGACAGGAATCACATGTTTAAATGCAGTGTATAATGTTGGTCGCTAGATGGCGTGTGAGTATAATAAATGAGTAATAAGGGTAGTGGAACTTTTGTAAACAGAATGCGTCTCTGTAATAAGAATGGAATTCGGGAGTCAAACTCACTCTAAACCGAAACCTGATAAGAATAATGTGATATGGGAGGAAAAGCTGTCTTTTGATTTTGGGGGTGCTTGTCTAAAATCGTAAATCGTAAAACCACACACTTATTGAGCACTATAGAAATATAAATGTATAAAGATATAAGAAGAGTAATTGGATAGAATATATTATAAAAGGTACTTTTAGACCATAATTTCACTTACATTATTCAACTGCATGTCTGTGATCTGTGCTTTTATATTTAGATCTAGAGTCATATACTATCAGTTGCTAAATTCGTCATCTCGAGTTAAGTTTGACCCTCGGGGGCTTTTATGAAGGGGCGTCGCTACTTTGTAGATTTTCAAGTTTATGTGTGGGTTCCGTCCCTCATTAACCGCGATAACCGAGGTGATACTGTATTAGTTGTCATTCAAGGTTATAACGATGCAGCGTACCTCGCTTCTTTTGGCTCCCTCAAAGGTGATCTTTACCCGAAATCTTATCTTGTGTGCTTTCGAGTGCGACTGCTAAAAATATTGTCATTCTATTGCAACATTTTCCTTCATTTGCAATTGACTATTTCACAAATAACCACAAATTTAGACTAAAATCCGAGTTCATACTGTATTCTGTCATCACTGGAACACAACAAAATTGTATAATTATATATATATATACCGGAGCCATATCCCCCTAGTGGGAGGTGGCTGGAGTAAAGTAAATTTTCCTGCGGGGATGAAAAAAGTATCTATCCATCCATCCATCCATCCATCCATCCATCCATCCATCCATCCATCCATCTGCGCCTGCTCTGAGACTGTGAGGTCGCTGGTTCAAGCCTCGGCCGAGTCATACCTAAGACTTGCAACATTGGTACTCATTGCCTCCCTGCTTGGCGCTCGGCATTAAGGGTTGGAATTGGGGGGTTTGGTCACCTAATGACTAAAATGGCTGCGCCCTGTTTGGCTGCGGCTGCATCGGCTCGCTACAGTTTAACTGTACGGGTCAGTTGTATCGACATTTCGTTCTGTGTGCATTGTTACAAAGAATGACAATAAAAGTAAATTCTATAATTCTATCTATCTATCTATCTATCTATCTATCTATCTATCTATCTATCTATCTATCTATCTATCTATCTATCTATCTATCTATCTATCTATCTATCTATCTATCTATCTATCTATCTATCTATCTATCTATCTATCTATCTATCTATCTATCTATCTATCTATCTATCTATCTATCTATCTATCTATCTATCTATCTATCTAATCTGTTTCTGCCAACCTTTGCTTAAAGGTTTGCACCGTATTTGCACTAATTACCCAGTCAGGCAAAAAATTCCACATTTTTGGTATCCTGAAGGAAATAAAGTTTCCATGCAAGTTGCTGGTAGGTCTAGGCACCCGTAACTTATATCTGTGACCACGTAAACCATCAACACGACAGAACTCAAAACATTGATCAAAAGGCACATCGATCATTCCATGCAGTACTTTGAACACAAAAATTAAATCAAAACGAATTCTGCGGAGCTCCAAAAAGTCCAAGTTCAGTTTTTGTAGTCTTTCCGGATATGACAAGTTGTGCATCCAAGGTATCCGCTTCATATACCGACGTTGAACTCCTTCCAGTAGGTTAATGTCCTTGAGTAAGTAAGGGTTCCACACAACGCTATTATATTCTAAACCGGGTCTAACATATCTATCTATCTATTCAACCATCTATCTATCTATCTATCTATCTATCTATTCAACCATCTATTCAACCATCTATCTATCTATCTATCTATCTATCTATCTATCTATCTATCTATCTATCTATCTATCTATCTATCTATCTATCTATCTATCTATCTATCTATCTATCTATCTATCTATCTATCTATCTATCTATCTATCTATCTATCTATCTATCTATCTATCTATCTATCTATCTATCTATCTATCTATCTATCTATCTATCTATCTATCTATCTATCTATCTATATATCTATCTATCTATCTATCTATCTATCTATCTATCTATCTATCTATCTATCTATCTATCTATCTATCTATCTAAAGAAAACATTCACATTTCTGACTCTTTCTGGGAGATTGATACAGAGGAGGGGATTCCCAGACACCTCACTCAACCTAACTGATGTGTTGGGAATCATTGGGTTATCAAACCCCCCAATTCCAACCCCTGTTGCCAAGCAGGGAGGCAATGAGGATCAAGTCTTAGGTATTACCCGGCCGGGGCTTGAACCAGGAACCTCCCAGTCTTGGGGCAGCCACCCTTCCCCCTGAGGCCACCGAGCTTGCAATTGACCATTCCACAAATAACCACAAATTTAGAATCAAATGCAAGTTCATACTGTATTCTCTCACCACAGGAACCCAACAAAATCGTATAATAACCCAGGATTTTAATGTGACTTCTTTACCAAACTTCCACACATGAAGTGGTTGGGGATGAACTTATAAATGTCTGATTTTCATAAAAAAAATCGGTCCATCAATGTCAGGGACCCACTTTTTTAAAATCTTATTTTTCTCTTCTTAGTCTTTGTCTTCCTTGGAGTGCTACGTCTAATAACAATAAAGGCAAGCGTTATTTCAGTACCATTATGTATTTGGGTTAATAAAATTTGTATTCAGAAGAGGACACTGAAGCCCAGTGGCCCTCATCTTAATATTTCCGGCAGACTTTCGAAGAGGGGCAGCTTTTAAAAAGGCGCACTTATTCTGCAATAAGCACAATAGTGGCTTCTGCTCTTCCCCTCAAGTGCCCCGTTAACTGAAAGTCTTTCGTGCTCTTCCCGTCCATTTCCCTCCGCCTCATTACCCTTGTGTGAACTCGAGTTTTTCTGACTGCATGTTAAGTAGAAATAATGGAGCTTGAGCGCATTCCCTTTATGACAGCCCTCAGGAAATCGTATTCATCATTTAATACAAACCGACCCCTAAAGGCTCGTTCCAAAGCGTGAGCGTGCAGGTCCTGGGACTCCATTGCTGCATAGTAGACTGAGGAAGATGATAGCGCAGGGTCGTGTATTCACAGGTTGTTTAGTTTTTTTTTTTGCTCAAGCGTAAACAAAAAGAATAGATTGTAGTGAGCGTGGTTTTAAACCATAGTTGGCGTGAGACAAGGCTGTATTTTTTCTCTAACTATATTTAACATCTTGGAGAGGTTCATGACCCAATTCCTGGACCAACATGAAGGTGAAGTCAGCATTGATGGACACAACGTCACAAACCTCTGTTTTGCTGATGATATTGCCAGACTGGCCAAAAAACAGGATCTCAAAAATCTGGTCAATTGCCTAGACTAAGCATCAATCCAGCATGGGAAGGATCAGAACAAAACAAATTAAAGTAATGACCAACAACCCCCAAGGTATTCCCACAAACATCACAGTCAAGGTTGGCCTGTATGCTATTTAACAGGGTTGGGTAGGGTTACTTTAACTTGATTACTGTCAATTACTTTTGGATGACTCCAATACCAAATATGCTAATAAAAGACCAAAGAAACTAAATATGAATAAAATTATGACTCACAACACGTGGTAAGCTTTCTCTCCTGGCTTTGATCTTTTTGATCTCCGGCAAAGCTAACATAAAATGCGACAGAAACAAAATGAAAATAACAGCTTGCCAACATCATTTTTGCCGTACCATGTATTCCAAGCCTGCACAAAATTTAGTAATTTGAATCATATTTAGTTTATTTTTTCTTATATCAGCATATTTGGTACTGGAGTAATCCAAGTGTAATTGAAAGTAATCCAGTTAAAGTAACCCTACCCAACCCTGCTATTTAAACACCAGAAAAGATTGGGATCTGCCATAACATTAGTAATGTGTCATTTGCGATAGTAAGAACTCTATGAGCTTATTACTGAACGACGGGAGTCGGCTCCCTTTCTCTCTCTCTCTCTTGATTTGTTTTCTCTTGGATCATTCAATATTTTTTTATAAAAAAGCTGAAAGTTTATTCTAGTAGATCATAGGTCATTTGTTGTTGCTTTGCAAAGTACATTTTTTTAACTTACAATTTTATTGTGGTGTGTTTTCTAGGGATTTTGCGTTGCGTGACTTTTTGAGTTGTTTATAAAAAGTTAAAAGTGCAATTTAGTTTGAAAAAAAAGGATAATATAGTGGTATAAAACACTTTTATAGTTAATTATTAATCTACTTTATGCATAATGCTTCATTCTTATTGGGAATATGTCAAAGCCGAGGTGGGCAAACTATAGCTGGCTTTTTCATTCGGCCTGTCAAAGAAAAATGGTCAAAACATATTGACAACATACATATGCAAGGGCGATTGTTTTTAGTTTAATTTATTTAGTTTAGAATCGACTTTGGTGTGCAGGGACCCTGGCCTGCTTGCAAGTCAAGTCAAGTCATTGTTATTTGTATAGCCCTTAATCACAAATAGTCTCAAAGGGCTTCACAAGTTATTACATATAAGAAGTTTAGATTATTCATATGCTATACAGTAGAAGTTTTAAGCTTAGACTTAAACATGTCCACTGAGGCAGCAGATCGGATCAGTATTGTTTTAACCAGCAGATGACACCAGAGGTCTACCACAAGAATCAGTTTCTAGTAGTTTCTTTTTATTACTTAATGTGAGTGGTTTTCAAATAGTGGGGCACGATGCTTCGTCAAGTGGGGCGCGGACGCGTTTAATATCAGAGACCTTTTTTTATTTAAAACGGAATCAAGTGCAATTGCAGCTCCACTACACTAGGGGAGCCATGGCACTCTCATTGAGAATGTTTTGTGTACACTTCACCTTCATATGGCATATAGCACCAAGTGAGAGCATTAAATAAGAGGTGTTAACATGAAGTAAATTGGACCCTCAAGTACAGTCGTGGGGGTACTGGAGCCCATCCTTGCTATCTTCAGACAGTGGGCAGGGGACACCCTGAACTGATTGTCAGCCAGTCGCAAGGCACACAGAGACGGACAACTCTCTCGCTCATTCACACCTAGGGACAATTTGGACCGGCAAATTAACCTGACATGCATGTTTTGGGGAATGTGGGAGGAAACCGAAGTGCCCGGAGGAAACCCAAGCAAGCACGGGGAGAACATGCAAACTCCACACAGGAAGGTTTGATCTCATGACCTCAGAACTGTGCCGCACACGCGCTAACCACTGTGCTGCCGTGCTGCCCTACTAAATACTATTACAATAATATTATAAAAAAACGAAATAAAAAAGAATCACTATGGAAATACTATAAAAATAGGACAGAAATACTATCATTGAATCACTTCAAAAATACTTCCCAAGAAATACAACAGAAATACCACTACAGTAATACTTTAATACAAATATATTACACAGGAAAAACTGCAGAGTACCTCTAAAGAAATACTACAAAAAATACAAATGCAGTAATACTACAAAAGTTCTTCTATGGAAAAGCTACAAAAAACTACATTACTATTAAGTAAATTCTATAAAAATACTACTGCAAAAATACCACAGAAATACTACAAAAATGCTTAAAAATACAACAACAGTAATACTAAATATCAAATTGAGTGCTAATAAATCAATTTGCTTTGATTGAGAAAGTTTGAAAATCAATTTGATCAAATTAATTTATTTAAAAACAAATATAATTAGAGGGCCAAAATAACTCATTTTAGTGAGCCGAGTCTGAAGAGCGGGTTCCCTAAAAAGAGCCGAAATTCCCATTACGCATTCAATTCATCCATTTTCCAACAGCTAGTGCTCCTTTGGTGGACCCTTGCAATAACTGCTTTCCCATTTGTACTTGTCTGGTGTTGCTATCTAGTGGCTACTAATGGTACTGCACACTGCTTTGTAAAACCTGTCAGGTAAATCAAACAGGCCCCATCTTGCAATTAATAATTACGGGAGTGCCTGGTCCTCACAATACCAAGCAGAAAGAATAATGGAAACAAAAATAAATGACATTAAATCCAAAACATATACAACAATCTCACGCCCAAAAAAAAGAAAGGAAAAAGGGAAAATCACTAAAGTGTGTCCTATCTTTATCTGTGATACTTTGGTGGCATTACAGGTAATCCCAAATTCTTAAACATACAAAATGTGAGGAATGTTATGGTTTTTGGGGGATGGACCCATGTGGGGGGAAGCACGACCTCGGAGGCAGGGGTGCTCAAAAAGAGGGAGGGACTTTGATGACCAAAAGAGGTACAAAGTGACCTACAAACAAAGGTTCACAAAACCATTTAATGTCTGAACAAAACCAAACTTGACTCGATAAAGTCCATAACAGAAACGTAGACCAAAAATGGTCATGGAAAAGGTAAGGAGCAAGGTAACAAAGAAACCCAAAACAAACAACAAGTGTGTTGTGATTGGACACACCTGTACCCAGTTCTAACCCTCGTTGGGGCCCCTTGGTGGTAGCAGGCGTGCCACGCCCTAACACGCTTATTTGCATAATGTACTATTCTACATATATATCTCTATATATCTATATATATCTGTATATATAAATAAAGTTAAGTTTAACTAATAATTAGGTGACTTCCTCCTCCGTGGTAGAAAGTGGCCCAAAAAATTGCGATCCAACCATTTTCTCAACCGCATCAAGCTTTCTTATTCTTATTTTAAGACAGCATGTCTTTTCTTTGTTATCCTGAGCTGTGACATCATCGGAGGAACAGCACCCTAACAAGCCAGTTGCCATATTGACTGACATGTTAATTAGTCAAAGTAAGAGTGTTTTAGGAGAAGTTTTAGTAGTTTTATGTGGATACTGCCTAGGTGTTGTGTCACAGGTGCATGCAGTAATGGTACAAAAAGGGGCTAACTGGCAAAAAGAAAAATACACACACACAAAGAGCCGCCAACGAAAGGCTGCTGCAGCTTCAATGGAAAATCACGAAGCTGGCTGACCAGAAAACACGCAGTGAATTGCCAGGCTAACTCGGAACCAAGAACAATAAGCAGCAATGGCTATGGCAATAAACACAAAGCTGGTAGGGAGTAAAAAGAGCAAGGAACGCGTCAAAACCGGCGCTAACACCAAGCTGGCTGATCAAACGGGGCGCTAGGCAGATAAAGTTATACCAACAAATGCAGCAAAAAACACAAACCTAGAGGTGCAATCAACTTTCTCCAAGCAGGAAAAGAGCTGCTGTCTGTTTAGGGGTTGGCCTCACATGTGGTGTTAATGGGATTCACCCTTTTGGTTCTGTTGCCACTCTTTGTTGTTTTTTCTCAGTTAACCATGCTACTTACTGCGTGGTTTTGGTCGGCTGGTCTGGCATTGATCTCCCCGGTTATCCCTGTTTAGCAGCCGGCTAGCTGTCTAGCCTGCCATGTCCATTAATTATTGCCATCTACGTTTTTGTTTGTTGCCGCTTTTCGTTGTTGTTTCCCAGTTACTCTGACTACTCACTGCATGTTTTTGGTCGGCCAGCCTGGCGTGGAGCGTCCTGGTTAGCCCTCTTTAGCAGCAGGCTAGCCTTTTTTAGCAGTTGGCTAGCCTGCCGTGTCCATTGGTGACTACATTTCTCGAGTCCCCTGACCGTGCAATATTTTGCAACATATTTGCATAAATGTGATAATAATTATTGAGAGGAACACTACATGCTATGGGCAGCACGGCGGCGCAGTGGTTAGCCCATGTGCGGCACAGTTAATGTCTTGGGAACCTCCTGCGTGGGTTCAAGTCCAGGTCCAGACTTCCTGTGCGGAGTTTGTATGTTCTCCCCGTGCTTGCGTGCGTTTCCTCCGGGCACTCCGGTTTCCAACCACATTCCGAAAACATGCATTTTAGGTGAATTGGCAGGTCCAAATTGTCCCTAGGTGTGAATGAGCGAGTGAGTTGTCTGTCCCCGTGTGCCCTGCGATTGGCTGGCAACCAGTTCAGGGTGTCCCCTGCCCAGTGCCCGATGATTGCTGGAATGGGCTTCAGCACCCCCGCGACCCTACTGAGGATAAGCGGTGTAGCTCATGAGATGAGATGAGACTACATGCTATCTGCCTAATTGGGGATACCCTTCCTCTGCACAGTTTAGAGGACATTGCCGGCTTGTGATACCGTAGCAGTACCAGGGACATTATAAAATACACTTTCCATCCCGGCCACCCCCTCTTTGACCTGTTGCCCCGGATTAGGCGCTACAGGTCCCTCAAAACGAGGACACACAAAGACAGCTTCTTCCTCAGGGCCATCACCACTCTAAATGAGCCACAAAACTGAAAACATATCTTCCAAACTTTTCATTTTTTTTGTTACAGCAAACTTTTATTGCGCTAAAATATTATCATGATGCACTGTTATTTTTCATTCGCCAACATTGCAATATTTTGATAATAAATGATAAATCATTTTTCTGTCTTTTATCCTGATAGTCTTATATCAGTAGCTCAGGAGGTAAAGCGCTTATCTTGGGATCAAAAGGTCGCAGGTTTGATTCCCGGCTATGTCGTATGTCGAAGTGTCCTTGGATAAGAAACTGAATCCCTAATACCCCCGAAAGCAGGTAGTTGCCTTGCATGGCTGACGCTGCTATTGGTTAGTTAGTGTGTAAAAGGGAAAAGTGTAAAGCACATTGTGAAGCGCTTTGGGAGGTTTTCAGTGACTTGAAAAGACCATTTACATTTTATTTTTTCTCTCTTTAAAGATTTCATGTTTTTTTACCCTGGAGCCCCATGTCAAATCTCGTTACATGCAATGTTTCACAACGTTGATATCAATGACAATAATGACAATTCAATTCAATTTAAATCAAGTTATTACAAGTCCAGGGTTCATCTAGTAGTTGTACAAATCAGAGGAAAATGCATCTTCTCCTCCCAGCTCGCCCGCTTCTGTTAGTCAATAACAACTTTCCCTCTCCTGCCAAATAGCGTGCCACGGAAAACAGCGTTAATATCACACTCTCAGAGGAAGTTCACCGACAGATTTATGTGGGTTCAGGAAGGAAGGCAGCGTCCCGTCATCAGTGAGGTAAAATCCCCTGTCGGCGGTGCGCTAGCCCCAAGGAAAGATTGAGAGTCATTTTTTTTCCTCGTCAAGCAGAGTAAACAGTTCCCCAAGAAGGCCCGGAGTCGGAATTCAAGTGAGGTGTCCTTGGGAGATGTGCTGATGCAACAGGCTTCAAGGAAATGTAATTCTAATCAAGAATAATCAAGTATATCCTCACATAATAATTTTTCTGACAATTTTTTTTGATTTTATTGTATTTTAATCATTGTGCTTGTCCGTGCATTACTGTGTCGTTAAAAAAACCCTTCCTGAATTATGTGTTTCACATCATCAAACCAATTTTAATACCACACAGAGACAATCTAAGGGAATGCAAATGGAATTCCACAAGCCACACCCATTTATGATTTCCACCACCCGTGTTGAATCAAGAAATCACTTCAATTTAAAGTGAAGGAGGCTACATAATATCAAGAACACAATTTATGTGCCACAATCCCACGAATTTCCATAAAGATTAAGAAAACAAAGTGACCACTGTCAGAGTCATTATCTACAAATGAGAAAACTGGAGACCGTAGCAAATATTCCCTGGAGTGGTCGACTAACTAAGATTACTCCAATAGTGCAACGACGGCTTATCCAGGAGAACCTAGAAAAACATCCAAAGTGTCAGGGAAGACCAGAACAGAGCAGGAGACCCCAGAGCGTTCGTACAATTCTTTATTTGGGGAAGCGTAAGGGTTAGCGGGAGACGTGATGACCGTCGAACGTCAGCAGCAGCAACGACGTGAAGACAACTTCGGAAGACGTAACCAATCGTAGCGTGGGACGGAGGCAGGTCGAGTTTACCAGGACTGGAGAGAACATCGTAGCATGGGACGGAAGCAGGTCGAGTTTACCGGGACTGAAGAGAAGATCGTAGCGTGGGACGGAAGCAGGTCGGATCGGAGACAGGTCGGATCGGAGACAGGCAGGCAGAATCAGGTAAACAAGAAGGCACATGTAATCGGGAGAGTCTTACGGGGTACAGAAGTAATCCTCCGACAAAGAGTTCTCCGCGTAACGCGTTTAAAAAGGGAGCATTAACCAATCAGGAAGCACATTCCAGCGCGCCACATGATTACCCAAGGTGGCTCCACTTGGGTAATCATGACACAAAGAACCGCAGGCCTCACTGGCTTCAGTTCATGACTCCGCTATAAGAAAGACACCGGACAAAAAAAGCATCCATGGGAGAAATCTCGGGCGAAAAACAATGCTACAAAAGTACACCAGATGTCGTCAAAAAGCATCTTGATTATTCTCAAGACTTTCGGAGAAACATTCTCTGGACCGATGAGCCAAAAATTTTTTGGGAAGCCCTTCACAACTGGCATAAAAATGGTATTGCATTTGGGAAAGAGAACATGATGCCGATAGTAAAGCAGATAGTAAGGCAGTGTAATGGTCTGGGGCTGCTTTGCTGCCTCTGGACCAGGACAACTTGCTGTGGTTGACGGAATAATGAATTTTGTTGTTTACTAGAAGATCCAGTTCATGCCCTCAAACTAAAGCACTCTTAGATCATCCAGCAGTACAGCAATCTGAAACACAACAGCAAGTCCACCTCTGAATTGCTGAAAACAACGAAGGTTCTGGAGTGGCCAAGTCAAAGTCCGGATTTTAATCCAATTGAGATACCGTGGTGTCATCTTCATCGGGCATTTCATGCCAGAAAACCTTCCATTAGGGCAGATTTGAAACAATTTTGTAAAGAAAAGTGGGCCAGAATTCCTCCACAGCGCTGTGAAAGACTCATTACCAAATGACGTTTGATTTCTGTTATTGCTGCCAAAGGTAGCCCAACACGCTATTAGGTTCAGTAGGAAGTTACTTTTTCTCATAGGGCCAGATGCTCTCTCACTCTTCAAAACCGCATATAGTTTTTCCTTGGGTTGTCTCTGTGTGATATTAAAAATGTTTTGATGATCTGAAACCTTTTGTGAGTGATAACTATGCCAAAAACACAGAAATCAGGAAGGGGGCAAATACTTTTTCATGACACTGTAAATAAGAGGAGTGAAATAATATGAAAAAAAGTGGCAACTAGAAATTTTGCTGATGATTTGGCAGTCATCAATCAATGTACAGACCTGACTCATTGTTGTGAGACGATTTATAGTGACAACCCCTAATGACAGCATGTCTTGTTCTACTCCTTTTTTGGCTCGTCTGTGGATTGCTTCTCACAGCACTTGCTATTGAGTACTCTGTCATGTGCTGATAAAAACTTTCCATTTAACATTTGGAGATTTGTAATTTTGAGGAATACAGTAATCCCTCGTTATTCGGCTGCATTCAAAGAAAGGTCCCGCAATGGTAAAAACACGTGAAGTAGAAACATTTATCTGTTTAATTTTTGTTAGATAATCCATAATACATTTAAACGAAAGAACAAACAAGACACTTCTGTATTGTCAAATTATAATTTTAGCCAGCCGCTATAGAGAGCTAACCGGCGCGATCAACGCCATTCTGGCAACCAACAACAAAAAGTGGATACAGCAACTTACACAAATCAAGCCGGGAAATAAAGGCTAGCTGGCTACTAAAGAGGGCTAGTTGCCTGCTAAAAATGGGCATATGGGATGATCAACTCCAGGATGGGCAACCCAAAACATGCAGTAAGCAGCCAGGCTAACCCAGAAACAACAACAAAAAGCGGCAACATCAACAAGCACGAAAACAGCCGGGAATAACCAATGGACACGGCAGGTTAGCCGACTAGCCGGCGGTTAAATACCAGGCTGGCCTAACAAAATCACGCGGTAAGGATCCAGGCTCACCAGGAACCCACAACGAAAAATGTCTACGACAACAAACTTGAACCTGGACAGAAATAGATCAGTTGACACGGAGGGCTAGCTGGCTGCTAATGGGGCTAGCTTAGAGCAAAAAAAAAATAAAAAATGGAAGGTCTCGGCAACCCCAATGCTGACAGGGAGCTATCCGGACAATATGCAACTGCAAAACATGCAGCAAAAAACACAAAAGAAAAGCCACAGTGGCCTACCTGAAGGAGGCGAAGGCAAAAAAGGAACGTACGCTGTAGCGGCACTGGGTAAAATTACCCCACCCAACTTTTTGAGGAGAAGGAAGCAACTCGTACAAAACTGTCATTCATGAGGCCCCCAGCGACAAGGTTAGCAAAGTTCCAATTCCTCCAAATAAAAATGAACTGTGTGCAACTGCTGTTCACCACAATCGCTTGTCTGTTTCAGAGCGGTCTCATATGTTTCATTAACAGGAACCATTATTGTGAAGTGTTTGGTTTTAATGCAATGACGTCACCGCTGTAGAGAATATGAGCCAAATCTGTGACTTTTCATACAAAATCTTTCAGGTTCCCCGGTCCGGCACGTGGAATATTTTGCAACATATTTGCATTATTTTGGGCAGGAGCACTATCTTCTGTTACACAAGTTGAATTTTGACATACTCATAGGTAGAGGGATCTGTGTTTATTTTACATAACAGGAGGCTCATCTTGACAGAGGTGATAAGTTTGTCCACCATCTTCCAAAAATGTGAGGAGAAAAATGGTTGAATTTGGTCCCTTTGAGTTTCTGTAGTTTGTATTTTTCGTTGAGTTTGTTCAGGCTGCACTACACGGGTTTATAACTTTTTTACGCTGAAGTGACTTGACACCCCAATATACAATCTTTAAATAAGAGCGTTCATTATGTTCTATTGCCTTTTTTTAGTTTGATTTTGGCGTTTCAAATCACTGCTTTTTCCATGTCGAATTGTCGGAAAATATTTTTGCATGTTGATTGACTTCTGAGTCACGAGCAAAGTTAGCTCATGTGTGCAGAAAATGAATGGGGTGTATGAGTGATGCATCTTGTTCTCAGACAGAACCGCCTTCTTGACACCTTTGGCCGTCGACTTGATGGAAAGGAACACAAGATAACGCGAGAGAAATGATGCAAAGACAAGTGTGAACTTGTGCGACAACAGAAATGAGTCATGCTCTGGAGTATATAGACGCATGATGATGTAATGTATGGTTTTATACACGCTCATACACATGCACAATGAAAAAATTGTTATTGGTGGTTAAAAGTATTCCCAAACAGAATTATTATTTCAATTAGGCACCGAACGTGTAGTGTTTCTCCCCACAATTATGCAAATATGTTGCAAAATATTCCATGTGCCAGTGACTCCAGACATTTAGTCACAAAAATGACCTATTTGACTTTGTTCCTGTAGAGCTGTGATGTCATTAAAGGCACACAACCCTTTTCAAAATGGAGAATCCCATTAACACAACATGGGAGACCAGCTCAGAAACAGAAACCGATTGTGAACAAGCAAACTGCATTTCCCTAATTTTTGCTTGGAGAAATTGATAATTGTTTACCCTGCCGTCGCCTCCTTTAAAGTAAGCCGTCGCCTCCTTTAAAGTAAGCAATTGTGCCTTTTCGTTTGTGTTTTTGCTGAGTGTGTCACAGTTTGTATAATTTTGTCCAGCTCGCTCCCTGTTAGCACTAGGGCTGCTGAGGACCTTCCTGTATGGTTTGCTCTCAGTTGGCGCTCATTTGCTGCCTACTGTGTATTGTTTGGCTGGTTATCCTGGCATTAGTACCAGTTTTACCGTGTCGCTTGGTTTGTTCCCGGCCAGCTTTTCATTTGTCACCGTAGCGGTTGCTGCTTTTCAATGTTGGTACCCAATTAAGCTCGCTGTTCTTTGTATATTTTTTTATCGGCTAGCCTGATGTTGGAACTGGTTTTGCCTTTCCTTTTGGTTTATCCCCAGTGGGCTTCACATTTATCGCCATTGCAGCTTTTCGTTGTTGGTTCCTGGTTAGCATGGCTGGTCACTGAGAGATTTTTTTTGGGTAGACATTTAAAACACATAGTGAGTTTTGGTGGCTTCGGGTGCCCCAGGGAGTCAGACCCGAGACAAACATCGCGTCGAGTTCTAAGTATGGATTTGAAGGTGTAAATACCTAAAATTTTAATCAATGAAAATTAACATTGGTATTATACAATGAAGCACCACGGCAGATGAGCAAATCCACGGCGCAGTTCTGTGGTCATGGGTTTGAATCCAGCTACCAGCCTTCCTGTGCAGAGTTTGCTTGTTCTCCCAGTTATTGTGTATTCCTTCCACATTCCAAAAACGTGCATGTCAGGTTAATTGGCCGGTCTAAATTGACCCTAGGTATGATTGAGAGAGTGAGTTGTATGTCTCTTCGTGCCCTGCGACTGGCTGGTAACCGGTTCCCACTCCCTGAAGATGACTGGGATGGGCCCCAGCACCCCTGCAACCTTACTGAGGATAGGCGATGCAGATATTGGATGGATGGATGCATTATACTATGTTTTTTTGCTCAGTATTCAATTTTTTTTTTATTTTTTTTTTACTGAATACAAGTTTTTTGTACCACTAGGAGACTCTAAATATTACATATTGTCCCTTCGTCTGTTTTAAATTACAGCTGAAAGAAAAGTTTTGTTTATTATTTTTCAGTTTACTTTAAAAACGGGTAAGAAGAAAACAAATTAATACATTTGGTGTTGCTTTACCAGATCAGGTCCACTGGCCCTGGTTTTGATAGTTTACCTAAAGTAGCTGTCAAAGACAGGGTAGAATAGAATAGAATAGAATATACCTTTATTGTCATTGCTACAAATGGGCATCTGTGAAGGTTGTTGTGTATGCTTTTTCTTCTTTTTCATTTTATTCAAGCTTTTTTCTTCCCTTTTTCAATAATTTTCCCTCTTTTTATTATTATTTTCCTGTTTTTCCTTGTGTTTTCTCATGTTTTCTTGTATTTGTTTGAGTCTTCTATCCTTTTACTTCTTTATTCATTATTTATTGTTTCTTCTTCTTTATCTCTTTTTGCCTTATTTATATTATTTTCTTCTGTTGTTTCTTTTTTCAGTAATGTCTCTTTTTTTTAGCTTTGCCCCCCAAAAGTATTTTAGCACATACGTTTACATGTTTTTAAATGTATGGATAGAAGCAACAAAAACAAGAGGCTTTTGGGAGCCAAAAAAGTCAGCTCTTTTTAATGAGCCGAGCTAAAAGAGCCGCTCCTCGAAAAAGAGACGGAATTCTCATCACTACACGCTTATTTGAGTAACTGCAAAATCCTGCCAACAGGTAGCACAGCACTAGCTATCGGCTAGTGAGTGTGTAAAAGGGAAAAGAGTGAAGCACATTGTAAAGCACTTTGGGAGGTCTTCATTGACTTGAAAAGCGCTATATAAATGCAGACTATTTACATTTAACTGGGGGGACACCGTGCAAGAGGAGTAACGGTCCTTCTTTTAATGCTTCTCTTTTCTTTTCCCGGCTTTTTCGGCTCCACCTAGCACCTTTCTACCCTCCATCGTACCGGACTCATATCATTTGCGCGGTTCTGTGTTCATTTTAGCTCTACAGAGTGGTGGTGGGCCAAACCAACTTTGAATTTGGAAGGGAAGGATTTCCCCAGATGGTAAAACCTCATCTGTTGTGAAAGTGACTGATACATGTTCAAATATTTTTTTTCATCCAGGCAGCTCAAACTCCACCTTGACACGAGCCGGCCCTTTAGGAAATCTCCCGTTGTTCCCGATTCACCACTCTGGCATTGGCCTTGAGTGAATTTCAGTACTCATATAAGACCTTTTAATGACCTCTTCATTTGCACTACGTCCGTTAAAGAAACCGGGGCCTTTTCTCATTCAGATTCTGATATTTGTTTGATAATATCACAAACTTTTCCATTCGAACCCATGTTTATTTTGAATAAGTCATCACTGATAACTCTAGTTCAGAGGTGGCCAGAGCAGTCCCCTGTCCTACATATTTTGTGAGTTTCCTTTCTCCTCTTTATTTAAATATGGGAAGACAGAAAAAGAAGGCACAGAACAGCACAATATTCTATCATATAACAAAAAAAAATCCAAATGTTTGTCAAATAACAATAAACAAAAATGCATATTTAAATATGCTATACATCGGCAAATATGTAAGATACTCTTTTCCTAATTCCTTATCCAAAGATCCAAAGATCATACATTTGGACTTATCACACAAACGAAACCAAAGGAAGAGCAATACAATTCTTTTCATGTGAAGTAAAATATTTTTATCAACAAAAAATGATAATAATTTAATAATGTAAACACACCTTTCAAAAGGTTTTCAATGACTTAGTTTCTTTGGTTGAATATTTTGATAACATAAACATTCCCATTGTGCAAATGATGTATAATATGCTTAATAGTCTGCCCTTGTGTTGGGTTAAACATCTCAAGTATTCCTGCAGCACTTTTTAATTACTTGAACATTCTTAACGTTGTAGTGCTTGACTGTTTCATGCATTAGAAAAAAAAGATACTTTTTTTTAATTCATAAAAAAATGGTCTTGGGCGCCAACTGACAAACTAAAGTGGTACTACAACCTTCAACGATATTTAGTAAACTTGTTTGCATTGATGTAACGTGCATAGTGGCTTATTAATTGCCAACCCAACAAATTAAATGAATGAATAATTGAATGAATGAATGAATGAAAACTTTATTTCGAACATTAAAATAAAAACAAGACAAAAACAATGAATCAAAAACAAAATAATGTTAACATAACATGTTTGAAAAGGGGTAGTATGAAGTAGACGCGTCATTCAAATTTATTCATTCATTCAAATTGATGATCAGATTAGTTGCCAACGCTTCTAATGATTTATTTAATTCAATTTTATTGATTTGTTGTTGCAGCCCTATATCAAACTTCTGCACAGCTTGCTATAGAGCAGATATTTTTTATCGCCTCAATTAGAGAAGCGAAACCTCCAAAACATGCACGACATGGGACTATCAAAGACTGACTTGCCACCCATGAATTCATGGATTATTGTAGATTATTCTCGCTCCACTTACGCCCTAACATAGGTCCCTTGATCCATTACAAGGGAATCCTGAAGCTTGTTTGTATTTAAATACAAAATACAACTGAATACAGTTATGGTGATACCGTCTCTAGCGCAGTACGAGGACGCTGAACTCCTCATGTAGATATTCTCCCTACCATATACACCTGCATATAAAATGAATTTACAACAATGAAACACAATACGGAAATCGGGGAGTCAGCTTTTATGCACATAATTGCTTGTGTGTCACCAGTAGCAAATGTTAGGCAGCGCATGGGGTGGGGGCGTGGCTTATACAGGAACTGTAAACTAACGAAAAATCAATGGGGAAAACTTAACGCAAGAATTTCTGCCTTTTTTAAAACAAACATTTGGGGTTTTAATAGAAAAGTTTGTGGTATTTACGAGCAAATATCTGGGTTGGCCAACCCTAAATTAGAATAGCGAGTTTTATTTACCGCTATGACATTAGCTTATGCTAAAAAAATACAAAAAATGTAGTCATAAGATTGAGACCACCACATGTGTTTAGAATTTCTTATTGGTATTTGACTTGTTTTGTTTCATTTTACTTGGAAATATAAACTCGAGAACAAACCATGCAAACACCCCAAAAACCCAAAAGATTATTTTTGGAAAATGGCAAATGAACATGGAATGCCCTTATCATTGATTGAAATTTGTTTTACTAAGTGATAAAAAACACAATGCTACACCTATTTACTCAGACAAGACAGAGTATATATAAAAAAAAACAAGATAATTTGTGTAAACAAGTTTATTTTATTCACCAAATAAACAACACAAGTAATTCTTTCAGAAGTTTTAGAGTTCCTTCCCCTCTTTTAGTAAATTGAATGTTGCGTATTATATTGCAGGATTACAGAAACTGTCCCAATTTAGTGTAATTTTCCAGAAATAATCAAAGTATTAGTTCCCATTTTCTTCTAATACTCTGTATGTACTTTCCTCACATGACTGAAAACTCTGCTTGATCGTGGTAAACATTTGCTAGTATATCTCGACAAATTACAAATTTACAATGATGTTGTTGTCTGCTACCAGTGGCCGAGACCATCAGGATTAGAACCGAATTAGGCAGGATGAGAATGATCAAATAAAAAAATGTTTTTTTTTGTCCTGTACAAAAATGGTACAGTATTTTAAATGATCAACAACAAAAAAACACGGGGAAATGTATATCTTAACAGTTATGCAAACCTCACAGTATGGTCAAACCCGTCGAAAAGTTGGCGTCATGCTCCTGCAAAAAGTTAATCTGCCAGGTATGTCTTGAGCTTGGGGAGTGTCTATGTACCCTTGGATCCATGATCCCCATATTTTCGGCTTATACCCATAGCCATCAACTGGCCGAAAGTAATCCAATGGACTCGGCAGATGGTCAAGAAGCTTTCCCTTTCTAGTGTAGCAAGGGAGAGAGGGGAGCTGAGTAAATGAAAACCTCACAATATGTCCGAGCCCGTCGAAATGTTGTCCTCATGCTCCTGCAAAAAGTTCATCTGCCAGGGATGCTTTGAGCCTGTGGAGTCCCCCACAAAAGTGTCTACGTAACCTTGAGTCCATGGTCCCCATATATCGGGCTGATACCCAAAGCTATCAACTGGCTGAGAGTATTCAAATGGACTCGTAAGATGATTGTGAAGCTTTCCTTCTGTTGGGTAGCAAGTGTAGTGTGGAGAAGAGGGAGATGAAGAAACGAGGACATTCGGCTCCAGAGCAAGCCTGTGCATGCGAGTTGGAATTTCTCGGGACTGTACGGGATGGGGGACGGGTGCACGCCAGGGAGTACAACTCTGACGCGCTGGACCAGGAATCGGCTCAAATCGGGTTCCATTGCACTCCCGATGGCCGCAGGTCTTGCCGGTGGGGTTCGCACTCAGAAAAACAGAGAGAGCAGAGATGCGATTAATGGCCCTCTGCAGGGTTGCAATCTTTGAGAGACGCTTGCCGCTCAGGTCGTGGTTCAGAGCAACTCGGAGAGCGTTGAAGGCCTGGTTGTAGTCCAAGATGCGTTTTCTCTCACGGACGTTGGCCGCCATCCTGCGGGCTTTGGAACGGACAGGCCTGTTTCGTTTTTTGGTCCGACCCTCATTCGGCTCACTCGAACTGCTCGTTGAGCTCTCGCTGTCTGGAAAGGACGCCATTAGACTCTCGCAGTCCTCGGCTCGCTCGAATCCAGCGATGTCCAGCTCTTCCTCCGAAAACTCGGATTCGGCGATGCTGCTGCAGCTCATTGTGTCGTGGAAAAGCAAGTCGGAAAATCAGACTCCGGACGCCGTTCTGCATTTGCGAGGCTGTGGTTAGTTTAGTCTGCGTCTGTGACTCCAAAACTCCTCTGGTGTCTTGTGTTTGCTTGTACCTCCACAGGACAGGTTGCCTTGCTTTTTAAAGTCACATGTAGAGTCACCTTTGAGGAATGATGCACTCTCTCCCTCTCCAGGTTTATGAGTAGCCTCCAGCCAAATGGCACTGTCACCTCCTCCTCTGACTCTCCCTCACATCCCTTACAAGTTTCAACACTGTCTCGGCGTACAAAAAGAAAACATCCTTTTTAATTTGGATTTTGATCCAGGTTGCGTATTCGTGGCTCTCCCTTAACTATATGATAAATTGATCTCCATTGGTTCAATCAATTGTCCAAGTGTTCCTATTTTTCAACATGTCTCCTTGTTTCTTTTTGTAAACCATCTCATCCACCATAGGTCAAGTTTTCAGCAGTTTCTCAACACGACCTCAGTGGAACTGCTTAAATCTAGGCTTAAAACACACTTACATTATATTACATAGCTTATGAATGATCTATATTTCATGTTGACAATATTTGTGTATATTTTGTTAATGCTACATCCATTGCAACCTGGTCATCCTTTTTCTTTTACTTTTTAGTTTTTTTATTTTATATTATACTTTATTTAGGGCGGGACGGTGGCTGGGTGGCTAGCGCGCAGCCCCACTGTGCAAAGGTTCAGGGTTCAAGTCCAGCTACCGCGGCCTCCCCATGTGGGGTTTGCATGTTCCCCCGGGCACTCCGGTTTCCTCCCACATTCCAAAAAACATGCAAATTGTCCCTTGGTGTGGATGAGCGAGTGAATTGTCTGTCCCTGTGTGCCCAGCGACTGGCTGGCAACCAGTTTAGGGTGTCCCCTGCCCACTGCCTGAAGATAGCTGGGATGTTGCTGTTCATGAAGAGTATATGTACAGTTTATTTACATTACTGTCTTTTTTAAAATATCGTGCAATGAAAGGTATTTTACTATTAATTGCAATGTTATACAGTATTTATATTTTCATTACATTGCTCGTTTTTGTTTGACTTTTATTGCTTTTGTTCTGAAACAGTCATAATATAAATGTTTCTATTTTTTTATAGGGTCAAAGTTTGCAGTTAAAAAAATGAAACATTTTAAGTCAAGTCAAGTCATGTTTATTTGTATAGCCCTTAATCACAAAGTGTCTCAAATGGCTGCACAGATCATAAAAATATTGGTGGAATTAGGTACAATTCCAACATCTTAATTTCCTTCTCTGCTGTTTTGCCAATGTTGCTCCCTTAGCATAGCACCATTGCCCGATCGACAGCCTCGCAAGTCAAAATTGATTGGAACCACATGAAATCAATTAAATTAAATATGTTAGACAAAGTAAAGTAGGTTACAAAATCTTAAGAACACAATTGACATGCCACAAGCCAAATACATTTTAGACAAAAGTGGAAAATAGTGATTGAAATCTATCAGTCCGGAAAAGGTCACAAAGCTATTTCCAGACTGTAGGGCTATTGTGAACCACTGTAAGAGACATTATCCTCAAATGGGGAAAACTGGGAACAGTGGAAAACCTTACTAGGAGTGGTTGGCCATCTGAGATTAATCCAAAAGTGCCACAACATCTCATCCAGGAGGTTACATAACCTCGAAAAACGTCAATGAACTGCAAAGCCTCGCTAGCCTTGGTTAGGGTTAGTGTTCGATACTCAACTATAAGAAATACACTGACAAAAACGGCATCTATTGGAGGGTTCCCATGCGAAAACCACTACTGTCACAAAAAAACACAGATAAATAAGCAAAAAACACGACGCTGTACAAGCGAGACGTGTAATTTAGAGTTAGCTACCTTGGAAAGCTTCCTCATAAATCAGACCGGGGCAGCACCTCAGGACTAGAGCAATGCAAAGCCACAACTTCAAAGAGAAAGAGGGAAAAACAAGACCACTTTACAATTAGAACCTGCAATTGCTGCTGGCTGAGCTAATCTATCCCCTCAAAATTTGTTACTGAAACAAAAATTTTGTTTTGTTAATTGATTGCCTTAAAGCAGTCATGTCAGACATCTCTCTAGGTGGGCCCCATGTTATGTAAAAAAAATTCAATTTTTGTAAATAAAATGCTTGTTTATAGGATAGTTTATGTATCTTGGGCTACCAGCTCAGTAGCTTAGATGGTAGTGTGCCCGCTTTGAGACTGGGAGGTCGCTGGTTCGCGCCTCGACCGAGACATACCTAATTGGTATAATGGCGGCGCCCTCTGGCTGCGGCTGCACCGACTCGCTACAACGGGTCAGGTGTATCGACATTTCGTTCTGTGTACATTGTTACAAAGAATGACAATACAAAGGAAATTATTATTATTATTATTATTATTATTATTTAAATCGGTAATGTTTTTGCTGTATGATTTTTTAAATGTTTTTACCACTAGAGGGTGCTAAAGAATACAAACTAACCCTTTTAACATTTAGTTAAGGATGAAACTACAGTGCAATTGGAGGAAAATGATCTATTTATTATTTTCATTTGGAGTTTTGGGCCAGTCCGAATATATCATTTACATCAGGGGTCTCAAACTTAATTAATTTCAACCTGGTATTAGAGTGAAGTTGGGCAAAATTGAGTTCTCCACAAGAAAACGTCATTATGCATTCTACTTTTGACATCGAATAAAACTGGGTCTCAAACATGCAGGCCGGGCGCCATTTGAGGCCCTCAGGATGATAGTTTGAAGCCCCCGCCAAAATAAGAAAGTTATAGTCATTTGACCACTAGATGTTGTAGTATTCCGTCATGCTACCAAAAAAGAGTGTGAAAAAGCATGCAAAATACAAAATTTAGACACTGATAGTGACAATAGGGCACTGTTTATCTTCTATTTTTCTTGCCCATCCTTTTGCCAGGTTTTTTTTTTTGGTACCCGTAGCAGCAGGATGGTGGACAATTATGTCCTCTCTCTCTAGGTGAGATCCAGGCTATAGAAAAGTATATTTTTTTAACTACGAAAATTGAAACAATGCTCATCTGCAGTATATGAAAATTCATGATTTTTTGCTGATTGTTTACCCCTGAGTTAATCTTAAGTTAAATGACATATTTGTACTTTTTCATTCAGCTTACGGGGAAACTTGAGTAAAAACTTTTCATATTTCTCTAAATTTGAGTCCAACCTAGGAAAAGTCATACAGTTTGAAATTTAGAAAAAATATAATTTAGGGTTTTTTCTTCTTCTGGATTTTCACTACACAGTGGCTGAGCGTTTTGACCTGAGGACAACAGGAGGGTTAAGTCAATAATCTTTCTTCTTCTTATTATTATATTATTATTATTATTATTATTATATGTAAATTGGAATTTCTGCCACCAGGATTTTGGATCACAGTTTTCTGTGTTGGCTTTAGCTTGCCTTCAGTTTTTCCTCAATTTCTTCAGTTTGTTTCTCTGGTTAACTTGAAATTCTCAAAAGTACTTGTTCATACCTCACAACAGTGTAGCAGTAGAACACATCCAATAATCAGCTTCTCATTTATTTGTACAAGTTGCAGATGTTTTTGGTACATCCATGCAAATGGTTTGGTCCAATTCTCTGATTCATTGCATACGCCTCTACTTGCAAAACAGCTGAACATGTTTTTAGAATATTTCTTTCATGTGTGTGGTCATTTCTAATCAATCTCGTTACTTATTTTCTGAGTCAGTCTTGAATTGGTCATTTGCTACCCGCTGAATCTTTCTCTCACTGACCAATAAAAAGGTAACCGTCAGATCAACCAATGACCAACCGGTTCTAGCAGATAGGTCAAAGGTGCATTTGATTTAACATCAACTGTCAAGTGTATACAGTAAAGCTTGCTATCTATCTATCTATCTGTCTATCTATCTATCTATCTATCTATCTATCTATCTATCTATCTATCTATCTATCTATCTATCTATCTATCTATCTATCTATCTATCTATCTATCTATCTATCTATCTATCTATCTATCTATCTATCTATCTATCTATCTATCTATCTATCTATCTATCTATCTATCTATCTATCTATCTATCTATCTATCTATCTATCTATCTATCTATCTATCTATCTATCTATCTATCTATCTATCTATCATTATCATCCAAACATCTATATCCTATTTTCAGCATTAAAGACTCCCAAAAGAGTAACTAACATTGAGAATATGACATTTGACTGTCCTGCCTTTAGACAAAGAAACAAGGACTTGTATTCTGACAGAACTGACATCTATATTGACACAGAAATTGAATTATGAGTGATGGACAAAGAATTTCCCCCTTCCAAAAGTGACTTTTCCATGGTGTTTTTCAACTTGTTCGATATGTTTTGAGAAATGACAAACTGTTGTAAGAATTTCAAGTCTGATCTGAAAAATGTACCAAAGCAATTGAAAAACTGTAAAAAAAATCTGGGAGCCACTTGGTTTTCATCATATCATAACTGTCTCACAATGCACAAGAAACCTCCTGCAAATGTGTTTACCCTTTCTCAGGGCTGCCTTGCAGATATTCCTACATACATTTAAAGGTATTTCCATTTTTTCCCACAATGCCAATTTTTTATTTTTATTTAGGCACATAACCTGTAGTCTTCCTCCCTACAACTATGCAAATATGATGCAAAATATTCCACCTGTTTGGGGACTAAAGAATTTTGGTCCGAAAGTTGACCTATTGGGCTTGTTTGCTGTAGAGCCCAGACATCATTAGAGGAACTCAATACTTTCAAAATGGCCATTCTCATTAACACAACACGAGAAGCAGCTTTGAAAAAGACAGCGAACAGCAAATTGAACACTGCTCATTTCTGCTTGGAGAAAATTGAACTTTGCTTACCCAGTCTTCGCCTCCCTTTAAATTAAGCAATTCTGGCTTTTCGTTTCTTTTTTTTGTGTCGCACTTGGTATGATTTTATCCAGCTAGCTCCCTATTAGCGTCAAGGATGCCGAGGGTTTTTCTGTTTCGTTTGCTCCCGGTTGACACTCGTTGGCTGCTCACCATGTGTTGTTTTGCCGGCTAGCTTGGCATTTGCGCCGGTTTTGCCGTGTCCTTTGGTTTGTTCCCGGCTGGGTTCATGTTGATTGCTGTAGCTCTTGCTGTTTTTTTTTGTTGGTTGTTGGTTAGCCTGGCTGCACACTGCGTGTATTTTGATCATCAAGCTTTGTCTTTTGGCGCTGGTTTTGTCGTGCCCCTTGTTTTATTCCAGGCTGAATTCATGTTTATTGCAATAGCAGTTGCCTTTTCTCGTCGGTTCTCGGTTAGACTGGCAGCTCACTGCATATTTTGGATCGTCTGGCCTGGCGTTAGTACAGGTTTTGCCATGTCCCTTGGTTTTTTCCCGCTTGGCTTTGTGTTTGTCGCAATCGCTGCTTTTTGTTGTTGGTTCCCGATTACCCCTCACTGATCACTGTGTGTTTTTCGGTTGGCCAGTCTCGCATTTTTTTGCCGAGGCTTTGGCCGCCTTTTGTCTATCGGCCCCGATTAGCCCCGGTAAGCTCTCTGTGTACTTTTTTGGGGCCAGTTAGCCCCTTTCTGGCTACTCGCCTTATGTTGTACTATTATTGTATACACCTGCGACACAACATCTAAACATTCTACTCAAAAACTATCAAAACAATCCCTTAAGACACTCGGACTTGGACTAATTAACACGTAAAATAGTATGCCGACTGGCTTACTAGGGTGCTGGTGTTTCTCCGATGGCGTCACAGCTCAGGATGACAAAAACAAGACAAGCTGTCTTCAAAAATCTCAGAAAATAATTGGAATACAGCGATGGAATGTATATAGAATTTTCGCAAATACCATGCACTATTTTCTCACACTTTGCATGTTTCAGAATACCTTTCATCTGTAAACGTTCAATGCACGCCGCCGGGAAGGGCGTGGCCATGATCACATGCAACGGATTTATGGTGTCACAAACATTTCCGTTTTACTGCCGCCTTGTAAAGAGCGTTCAAGACGACAGGCTCGGACTCTCCCCGCCCGTTCATTTTTGACAGCTGACAACACACCAGCAATTACAAGCTGCCGGAAATAAATCAGGAGATTTTATCACCAAGTAAACGTTTTCAAGGCAGTCAAATAGCTAAAAAATAACCAGGGTTGGGAGGGTTACTTTAAAAATGTAATCTGATACAGTTACTAGTTGCCTGTTGAAAACTGTAATAAGTAACGTAATCCGAATACTGTGATATCGCAGTCATGTAACTTAGAGACTTTTGGAATGCTCCAACTCCAAATCGGCTGATGAAAGAATAGAATAGAATAGAATAGAATAGAATAGAATAGAAATGATCTGCATTTATATAGCGCTTTTCAAGTCAATGACTTCCCAAAGCGCTTTACATTGTGCTTCACATTTCCCAATAGCGGCCGTGATCTGTGCAGCCATGTAAGGCACTAACCTGCTTATTGGGGGTATTGGGGGTTTAGTGTCTTACCCAAGGACACTTCGACATGTAACACGGACAAGCCGGGATTCGAACTGGGATCCCTTAATCCTAAAACGATCGCTCTACCCGCTGAGCTACTGCCGCCCCAAGATAGATAGATAATAGAATAGAATAGAATAGAATTGAATATACCCTTATTGTCATTGTTACAAAATGGGTTAAACATATTGTGACACCGAAATTGGACATGGCACTCCAGTTTTACATTTTAGAGTACGGATAAAAGAAAAAAAAGAAGATAAAAGAACAAAGAAAATAAAGGTTATAATTTACACAGTATTTACACAAGAAAGTATAGGCATGTAGGGTGTTACATACAGTTTTGGGATCGTGTTTGTGCAATATGCAAGGTGAGCAGGCAGCACGGCGGCGCAGTGGTTAGCGCTTGTGCGGCACAGTTCATGTCATGGGAATCTGTCGTGGGTTCAAATCCAGCTCAGGACTTCCTGTGCGGAGTTTGTATGTTCTCCCCGTGCTTGCGTGGGTTTCCTCTGGGCACTCCTGTTTCCTCCCACGTTCCAAAAACATGCATTTCAGGTGAATTGGCCGGTCCAAATTGTCCCTAGGTGTGAATGAGCGAATGAGTTGTCCGTCCCTGTGTGCCCTGCGACTGTCTGGCAACTAGTTCAGGGTGCCCCCTGCCCACTGCCCGGAGATGGCTGGGATGGGCTCCAGCCCCCCCGCGACCCTACTGAGGATAAGCGGTACGGCTAATGAGATGAGATGAGATGCAAGGTGAGCATAGGCCTGAATACAATTTTACATCTGTATGAGGTAGTGTGTTTGCAAGAGTTTCAGTTTTTTGTGTGGTGTGTGTTAAGGGTGGTGATGGCTCTGGGGGAGAAACTATATCTGAGTCTGTTTGTTTTTGTTTTGTGTGCCGGAAGGCAGCAGGTCAAAGAGGTGGTGGCCGGGGTGAGAAAAGTCTTTGATGATGTTTTCTGCCCTGCTGAGGTAGCGAGAGCAGGCAGTGTCCTCCAGACTGGGTAGAGAGCAACCAACGATTCTCTGGGCTGTGTTGATGACCTTCTGAAGTGTTTTCCTGTCTGCTGCCGTGCAAAGACAACATAATACAAACAACATTATTAAATTGTGTTTAAGATAAATGAACAGTTTAACATTGAAAAAAGAATTGGAGGAAACCAGGGGCATGTAGTTGCTTGCAGTTTTTACCACATAGTATAGTTTAAATCTAAGCTTAAGACTCACTTCTACGCTATAGCATATGAATAACCTATACTTTTCGTGGACAATATCTCTGTGTTATTTGTGATTGCAACATCCTTTGCTGTCTGGTAATCCTGGAAGGGGGATACCACATGTGCGGTCCCTTCTCAAGGATTCTTCATTTTCCTCATGTTAAGGTTTTTTGAGTTTTTCCTTGCCCTCATGTTGGTTCCAGATCATGGGATGGTGTAATAATAGTCTGAAAAACATAGTCTGTGTAATAACCTGTGAGGCCCTTTGCGACTCTTTGTGATTAAGGGCCATACAAATAAAAATGACTTGACTTGACTATTTTACCTGCAAGTAATGCGTAATCTCTCTATCTTTCTAGTATCAGTGATTAAAATGATAATGGACACAATTTGTGCGAAGTAATCCTTATTTTAACCAAATTACTGGTAAATTGACCACATATCTTTTGGTGTAACTGTAATAGAATAGAATATAATATGATAGAATAGAATAGAAGAGAATATACCTTTATTGTCATTGTTACAAAATGGGTTGAACATATTGTGACAACGGAATTGGACGTGGCACTCCAGGGGCACATTTAACTGTGAGGATAATAGAAAAAAAAAGAAGATAAAGGAACAAAGAAGATAAGGTTATAATTTACACAATATAAAGGAACGCCGCCATCTGTGTGTAACAGAATACAATTAAGTTTTTTCTAATTCAATTCAATCTGTGAAGCCCTTTGAGACTCTTCGTGATTTAGGGCTATACAAATAAAAATGACTTGACTTGACTTGACTAATTACGTAACGGCGTTACATGTATTCCCTTACTCCCCGAGCCTGAAAATAACATTTGTAAATCTCCTGCTCAAGCCCCGGTAATAACCGGTTGTTACCCATTTGTTATTAGAGGTCTGTGTGCCAAACGTAGATATATATTAGCAAAGGGGTAGTTAGGTTAATAAGCAAGTAAGCTGCGGGGCCCGACAACTTTGGTTTTGTACTGGTATGTTAATGCATGTTTTTGACCGATGCAAGGAATTTTCTCACCTCAATAAAAAAGGTGTTTACCTACCTTCATCTTTTGAGTTAGTTAACATGTACCGATAAATTATGTATATGTCAATCAATTAATCAATCAATATGTATTGGTATAGCGCATCTCGGGCAACTAATGGAAACTCAAAGTGCTGTATTATAACATTCAATGTACGATATGTTGTTGTCATTTAAAAAATCGGAAAATGAATTCATGTAGAAATGGAAAAAAAAGAAAAACAAAAGAATAGAAAACAACAAGTACAATTAAAGTAAAATATACAAAAACCTCAAAATGTTTTAAAAGTAACTCTTAAGCTTAAAAGCTTAGTTGGTCTCTCTCTCTCTCTCTCTCTCTCTCTCTCTATACTGTATATATATATATATATATATTCTCTCAGTTTTTTTTAGTTTTTCTCATTTCTCCCTTTTTCTTTGTCTATTTTTTTCTCACTTTTTATTTCTCTTTTCTCTCTCTACCTTCTTTATCTCCATCTCTCGCTGTGTCTCTCTCTGTGTTTCTCTCTTCTTTTCCCTTCTCGTTCATTTTTATCTCTTTCTTTCGTTGTTTTTATCCCATTTTTTCTTTATTTATTTCTTTATCTCCATTTTTCTTTCTCTCTTTCCCTTGCTGTCTCTCTCTTTTCCCCCTTTTCTTTCTCTCTTCCTCTGTTTATTTCTCTTTCTCATGCTCTATTTTCCCCTTTCTTTCTGTGTTTTTATTTCTATTTCATTCTCTCCTTCTCGGTCTTTTATATCTCTCTCTTTTGCTCTTTTTCTCCCATTTTTCTCTCTTCCTTTATTTAGCTCCTTTTTTACTTTAATTTTCTTTCTCTCGCTGTCTGTCTCTTTATCCCCATTTCTTTCTCTCAATATCTGTGTATTTCTATTGCTCATGCTCTATTTTGTGCCTTCCTTACTGTGTTTCTATTTTTCTTTCTTTCTTTCTCTTTATACTCTTTGTGTCTTTCTCTTTCTCTCTCTCTCTGTCTGTCTTTCATTCCATTTTTTGCTCTGTTTCTCTCTGTTTTTAGCTCCCCTTCTTTCTTTTTCTCTCTTCTCTCTTGTTTTTGCACAATTTCTCTTTCTATTTCCTTCTCTTTTTCTCCCACTCTCTTTCTCTCTCTTTCTCTCTAATCTACTAGTCTGGCCCCTGTGAGAGTTTTCTTTCTCACCACGTGGCCCCTAAGCTAAAATGAATTAGACACCCCTGGTCTATGACAATCCGGCAGTCTCTAAGTATGCCCGAAATCTCTCCAATAGTGTAAACTTCTCTCGTTGATTTATGCCATGACAAGTCAAAGAGTTTCCTCTGCTAAGGAATGTGTTACGCTTCCTCCGCAGCCCTCAATCAGGTTGTGAATCATTTGCTTGAAGACGTCATGATTTACTGGATAATCAGATATCACAAATGGCAATATTTGGAAAAAAGGACATACTCTGCACATGGAAATATGCAGCTAAGATGTGTCTTTATTCCTTTATTTGATTTTCCAGTGTCCTTGTTTGTTGGTTTTGTTTGCCCGTAGGAGCAGTTTGTAGAGAATGCTCTAAACCAGGGTTGTCAAACTCTTTAGCTTAGGGGTCACAATAGTACAACATCAAACGGTCTCTTGGGGCCAGATTAGTAAATTCACAGTTCACAGATCCCTTAACTGCATGGGTTGTCGGGGCACCAATGAGGACGCAACTCTGGACAGCTTTCTCCACGGCTGACGGTCACCGGCCTGTTTTTGAAAGTTAGCACCGGTCCATTCCTTAATGTTGTCGGCCCAGTTCTTTTTCGGTTTTCCTCCCCGCCTGCCTCCTTGGACTGTGGCCTGGAGAATGATCTTGGTTAATACTGATGATCTTGTGTTGTGACCATGCCACTGAAGTTTCTGTCTGCAAACATTTGACAACAGTTCTTCGTAGGGTCCAATGAGCTCTCTGATGGTGTTGCGCACCGTTTTTTTGACACATGGGCTAAGTAACTGAGCCTAGAAGTTTCCTGTAGCATCGCATCTCCATGTCCTGGATTTTCAGTTTTGCTGTCCATTTCTCGCAAACATAGAGGAAGATGAAAGTAACCAGCATGAATCTGATCTTTGATTTGAAATGAAATGAAATGATTTGCATTTATATAGCGCTTTTCAAGTCAGTTTCAAAAACTTCCCAAAGCGCTTTACAATGTGCGTCACACTTACCCATTCACACACACTCACACACCAATAACAGCCGTGCAGACATACAAGGCGCCAACCTGCTTATTAGGGGTTCAGTGTCTTACCCAGGGACACTTCGACATGTAACACGACGAGCGCTCTACCTCCTGAGCTAATGCCGCTATCTTCTTGTGCCTCCAGATGGGTTTAATTCTGGCAAGTGCGGCTGTGGTTTGAGCTATCCCGGCCATGATTTTTGGTTCTGACCCTTCTTCTGATATGCCAACTCCAAGGTATTTAAATCTGGTGGCAGTTTCTAGCTCTCTGGGGTTGATGGGAATGTTTGTGGTGTTACCTTGGGATTGTTGGTCATTACTTTTGTTTTTTCTGTGCTGATTTCCATCTCATACTGGCTTGATGCTTTGACCAGGTCATCGATGAGTAAATTAATGGCGTAAAAAGCGTGCCTTAGCTGGCGGGCTGGGGGTCTTTTCAGAGGCCCACAGTTAAAATACGATTTAGGGTTGCAAGATTTTAGTTACAAAATGATTATTGAGGGTTTTTTTCCCCTTGTGTTTAGCAAAAAAAGCATAAGAACGGTTGATTTAATTTCCACTACAGTTCATTTAATTCAAGGAAACTCATGCAGAGTAGATAGGGACAAAAATAGCACACAAACACTAATTTATTCCTGCTTTTTATTTTTTATGACTGAAATTGTTTACCTGGATATTAAAACTTCAATGGTAGATTTCATATTTAGACGTATTTATCAATCCCAATTTGTGTGTGTGTTTCTGTGTGTGTGTCCAAAATGGCTTAAATGATTTTTGTGAAAATTTACAGAGTTATATTTTAGGCCTCTGGGAGTGTCTTTAGCTAGATTTCGTGTCAAGGCACTCCCAATAAATACCATCAAAAATGATAAACATGTGCCATCAGTGTTGAAGGCGAATGGACATTCCGTGTTCTTTTCTTGCAACAGAATATTCGGACTTTGAAAAAATAGAGCTGGAGAGAAGCAAAGCAATTGAGGACATTTATAACAAAGTTTGAAAATAAAATTAAAAACAGAGTGCAATCTGGTCCGGTCGATGGGAAGCGCTTCTCCCACATAGAAAGGCATCAACATTTGTTTCGGCCCCTCTCTTATAGGAGGAGAAAGGCATGGATTATGCAAAAATGTAAACATTAAGCTCTCCTGGGAACTGACATTACAAGGTAAAGAAGAGGATCTCAATGAACAAGAGACTTTTTTTGAAATTGCACACACAGCTAGATTTTGAAGCTTGTTTGATAAGATAAGGGTGGAAGACCATTGCTGGGAGAGTACAAATACAAAAGAAGACGGCAAGTAAATAATTCAAAGAACTATATGGATGAACATATGTGCATTTAAAACAACTAAAATGAATACTGTGATTATCAAAGTAATACTGTGATGAGCAATAATAAACTTAATTTAGCTGGAAAACTCAAGTTATGGTGAAAACATACTCAGTGACCTATTTTAAGAATCTTAACAGGCAACTCTGGAGGAGCATACAGTCATGTGGCTATTTGGCACTTCCAAGTGGCTCCCTAGCACTTTTTCAACAATCTATGGCCCCGACAACCTTGGCCCAAATACAATGCCCGGCAAGACCAAGGCCGGCAATGCCGAGCCATTAGGCTTATATAAAGGAGCGAAAGCGATTTTAAACCACTGAAAAGTGCTTTTTCAAAATAACGTACTTTACATATTGCCTCATATTGACTTTTATTTTACATAACAACTAATAAGGCAAAATGGGTTTCCTCAATGTTCTCTGGTTGATTATTGGAAGTCCCAAAATGCAGCTACAGTGGGTGCTTCCATCCATTACATCCATTGGATTTAAAATTGCAACCCAGCGTTTGACGTGATTACCTTCTTTGCTCTTGTACTTCTCTCAGCATTGGCTCATGGGGCCCACGGGCCATGAGCTTTACACAGGTGCTCTAAACTGAAAGAAAAAAAAAACAATTTCAGGCTCATTGGACATTCTTTCCACAAGGAAGTCAGTCATTATGCTGGGTTATCATTAAGGGGTTCATGGGCAGTGCTGCAACTTGTGGTCTAAGTGTGTGTCTGTAGGCTAATTCCCACACAATTCGCAATGTTGAAAGTGGCGGCCTCTAACGGCAGAAGGAGGAACAAAGCGCCCCAGTTAAATTAAATTGAGTTTGAGCTCCCTCCAAAGATTTTCGATTGGGTTCAGGTCTGAAGACTGGCTGGCCCATACCAGATAGCACCTCGATATGCTTCTTACGAAGCCACTCCTTGGTTTTCCTGGCTGTGTGCTTTCAGGTCATTGTCGTGTTGGCAGACCCAGCCACGACTTATCTCCAATGCTTTGACTGAGGAAAGGAGGTTGTTCCCAAAATTCTCACAATACACGGCCCCATTCATCCTCTCTTTAATGCAGTGCACTCGTCTTGTCCCATGTTCAGACAAACAGACCCCTTAACATGATGCTACCACCCCCATGCCTCATATATATATATATATATATATATATATATATATATATATATATATATATATATATATATATATATATATATATATATATATATATATACACACACAGCCACCACAACTATATAATAAATATAATACAATACGATACAATACAATACAATAAGAAATACAAGATGCAGATATCCCCATGTACTGTATATTTATTCCTAAATAAAACAATTAGATGGGTCTTCTTCAGGATCGGCCCTTGGGCCACATTTCTTTTAACTTAATGCAGCCCGCCACTCCAAATTGTTGCCCACCTTTGATCTAAGGTCATGAAGTATGTCTTTAAATATGCAAAATTATGTTCGAAATTCCCATCAGTAACGAAAAAACACCCTTATGTATGCAAAAGATAGTACAGTTCTACTACAAAAACAGCAGAGGGAGACAATGCACCGGTAGCATAAAGCAGTGTGACCTCTTCGAAGTCCTTTCCTTTATGTCAAATCAAGTCATGTTTATTTGTAAGGCCCTTAATCACAAGAAGTCTGCACACGAGGTAATCCCCTTCCAGGATGACCAGGCTGTAATCATGCAATCATTACATCAGTGACAATAGACTAACATCATCAACATGTAATTGAGGTAATACCAGAAAGTCCAGTTGACAGGTTCCCCTCCAAAATCTGCAGCATCTGATGCAGCAGGCTCTAGAACAGAAATTTTTAACCGTGAGAGTCAAAGAGCCACACCACGCACTGACCTGCCATTAAAGACAGACACACACAAACACACACAATTAAAAACATATTATTTCCCATAACACACTCCTCTACTTACAATACAACAAGTATTGTTCTTGTGTTGATTTCAAGGTCTTTGTGTAGATCAAGTGCTTTATTTATGTCTGATATTCTGGTTTCAACTGTGTGTCATGACAGCTGTAGATCTGTCATGGAATCTTTGAGTTTTATTATTATCCGGAGCCAGAGTTTCAATTAAATCCACAAACCACTGTTTCAAAAACTCGCCTCCGCTGTATGGTTTTTTTAGCACAGGCAATGTTCCACGCCACTTTATAGGAGGCAAGTGTCACAGTTTCTCCATGCTTAATCAATTGCTTGAAACATTTGAGACTGTCTTTTTACCTGGCTTTTCAAGGTGCTCAATTTTTGCTTGCGTAGTTCGGTACCTTTGGGGTATTCCGTGTCAATATTAGCATGGGCTGTGCTAAAATGATGCTGAAGATTTGAAGTCTTGAAATGGGATATCATGGTACTGCATAATAAACAGAATGATTTGCCATTCCGTTCAACAAAAAAGTAAGCATCTACCCATTCTTCCCGAAATGCCCTGTGTTCATCTTCATACTGTATTTCCGATTCGCTTTGCATTGTGCCATTTTGACCATGAGGGTAACAGTCTGCACGCTCATGAAATGTTTACTTAATTTCCCGGCATTAGACGTAACCTATGGAGATGATTGGCAGTCAGTTATATGTCCGGAGCGGCATAAAAACAACAAATCTGCCAAATTCATTTCAAAATATTATTTATTTGTTATTAACTCTGATGGATTCAAGTGTTTTAAGAGGGGAAAAAAACTAAACATGAAACGAGGCAAAGAGCCACAGTATATAGAATATATGATGAGGCAAAGAGCCGCATTCTTATTGGCCAAGAGCTACATGCAGCTCTAGATCCGCGTGTTTGCCACCCCTGCTCTAGGAGATACTGTATATTAGGTCCAAGTGCTGGTATGATGGATCGATATGCATCCATCTCCCCCAGGGACAAGAAGACAATAGTTTGAGGTCTATATAATTCATAAGCTATAGAATAGAAGTGTGTTTTAAGTCTAGATTTAAACAGTTCCACTGAGGTTGCACATCGAATCTCAGAGGGCCCGAATGGATAATGCTCTCAAACCTGTGGATTTCTTCTTGGCTCTTGGGATAACTAGTAGACCAGCATTTTCCAAGTGAAGGGTCCCAGCAAAAACATAGGGGGGATATAACCAGAAAGATATGAGGGGGCAATTCCAAGCAAAGTTTTGTATAATACGATATTTTAACTTGTTTGTTAAAGTAAAACTAGAATATTTATGATTTCAAAAAGCAAAAAGTTTGTATATCTGTGTAGAAGACAACTGTCAGTCATATTCTGTGTAAATATGCCTTTTATGAAAGAGTAGCAAGAAGAAAGACCTTTATGACATATTACCATGGAAAGGCCAGGTTAGTATTTGCAAGAAGCCACATGGGAGGGACAAAAAAAAACATCTGGGGCTGTAGTCAGATGAGACCAAAGTGATTTTTGGGGCTAAATGCAAAGCATTACATTTGGCGTGAGGGTATCCCCCTAAAAACACCATACTCAGTGTCAAACATAGTGGTGGCAGCATCATGGGTTGGGATTGCCTTTCTTTAGCAGGGCCTGGAAAGATGGTTAAAGTTAATGGATGGAGCCAAATACAGGGTGATTCTGGCAAAAAAAACCTTTTGGAGTCTGCAAGAGACCTGATCCTTGGGCGCAGGTTCACCTTCCAACGGGACAACAACCCTAAACATAAAGCAAAATCTACAAAACTTAACTAAAACTAACAATATAAAGATGTTTTTCCTGGCCAAACAAAAGTCCAGACCTGAACCCTATAGAGCATTTGTGTAAAGATCGGAAAATACTCTTTCAGGTCACTGTATGGTTACACCAGGCCCTTTGCTGACAGCCATTACGCTGATGTGGCCCTATGTGAAAATGAGTTTGACACCCTTGCTGTATTTACTTGGATCTGATCGATACCAAAATTCCCAGTATCGCCCACCCCTCGTTTGGGGTTAGGGGTAGTGGGATGGGGCGAGGGATGTTCTGATGGCAGCCTGTCTTGAAGTCTTAGTGACCACTGATCCAAATCAAACGGCTACACTGGTCATCACATCTGCATGCAAGCTTCTTCCTTCTTATTTCAGTCTTTACACTGTTTCGGGCTTAAAGCTGACCCTTCCTGCATCCCCGATCTGCCTCGTGCAGTCATTTTTAGTGCAGCAAAACGTCCCCAGTGAGATGGGGGGGTGGGTAAAGCAGGCTTCTTCCTCTTCCCACTATTTTCCCCCCCTTACATTAGTGGTCAGCAACTATCGGACCGCAGCCGTGTGTCATTAGGTAACAGGCCCCCCAGAAAGAAAAATAAGTTCCATTATTTTTAGATAGATAGATAGATAGATAGATAGATAGATAGATAGATAGATAGATAGATAGATACTTTATTCATCCCCGCAGGGAAATTCACATTTCCAGCAGCATCCCTTCGCTGAGAACAATACAATAATAAAGCAAAAGGAATACAATATACAAATACCCAATGTGACGTGCTAATACCCACTGTAGCGTGTTGTATAGAGTATTTAAATAGTGCTACATAAAATACACACTGCAATAAAAGTACGGTAATATGCAATGTAGGGGGTGTGGTTTAGTGTGGGCCTTTACTCCACCGGGTGGAGTTAAAGAGCCTCATGGCATGAGGAAGAAAAGGTCTCTTCAGTCTGTCCGTGGTACAAGACAGTGACAGGAGTCTGTCGCTGAAACTGCTCTTCTGTCTGGATATAATGCTGTGTAGTGGATGGGATGAATTGTCCATGATTGACCGCAGCTTTTTCAGTGCCCGTCTCTCAGCTACTTTATTTATTTACTTTACTATATCACAGCTAGTTTATACCTATTGTTTTACTGACACTGCTTCATTTTAGACTTAACTTGAACCGGGGCTTGGAGGAAATTGGTTTGTACACCTTTTTTCTGGCTAAATTCAAGCACCTTTTAAGGGCTTTCAAAGCCTGTTTTCCAATTTCTCCAGTAGCATTCAGAGAAAAAAATCCAATTTGAATTATGTATTTTGCAGAGCCATATCTAAGATTTTCGTAGGAGATTAAAAATCTTCTGTGTGCATTTATCACAATATATAGTTTAAGAATATATTTGTTCATATAGGATTTGGGTGAAAAACCCAATAATATGTAGCTTCCATTTTCAGTTGCAGCAAATACCTTCTATTACAGTTTACTACCGGGAAACACTACCTTCATTTTGTGCATGGTCAATAATAAATGTCCATAATTGATATGTGATCTTTGCACTAATACACATTTCATAATGCCCTGTTTAGGTGTAGCACTTACCTGCCCTCTTGGGGTGACCTCTGTGGAAAATCCCATACAAACTAATGTGAGCTGCCGTTAATCACGAGGGAAGGAGAACTGCAATGGCATAGTCAATCTAACAGCGAGCAGTGTCTGCGTCATTTTAAAACAGACTTTTAGAGAAAAATGGCAACGATTTCAAGCATTTACAAGCACTTTACCCAAAATTCAAGCGTTTTTTTAGGTCTTCAGAACCCTACTATAAAATTCAAGCATTGTCAAGGATTTCAAGCAACCGTATGAACACTGGAGGAGGTACGTTTGATCTAAAATCAGTGTGGATCACATGGGCAGGCACAGTCGCCTTTTGGGCAGTGCAACTGTCACTTTGGAAACAAGGCTTTCCGCCTGCCAAAGATACAGTGAAAGGTGAATCATACCATCCTTTGCATTGATAGCCAATCAGCGTGGCATGGTCAAATGCTTCATGCGACAATAATTGTAAACAAACTTGTTGCTATGGAAAAACTTTTGGCAAGGGAAATGGGATCCCTATGTTAAAAACACGACATGGAGACTACCGTAAATTCCGGACTATAAGCCGCAACTTTTTTCCCAAACTTTCAACCCTGCGGCTTCAGTGATGCGGCCAATTTATGTAATTTTTCTAACGGGCGCCAGCGGCGCTCGAGTACAAAAGGTAAGATTTAGACCGGTGGAATATATGCGGCGAGGAAGACTTCAACTTCTTGGCTTGTGCATAAATTAAATTAGCGTAAACATACTCTCATCATGCAAAATGCAAAAAGAAAGGCACATGACGCAGCTTTCAAGCTAAAAGCAATCGAGCAGTCCAATAAAGAAGGAAACAGAGCACAGAATCAGGAGTGGATGAGAGTTCCAGCGACAGTGACAGCGCGAGTGAGGCAGCGGGAGCATGGGACGACGTCTATATCTTTCTTTCCGACACTGAGGGAGACGACTTTGATGGCTTCAGTTCTAAGGAGGAAGATGAGGACGCTTTACCGTGATTTTAACAAGTACGGTATGTTTTTTTACCAGATCCGTTTACTGTGTTGCGAGCGTGTTGCGAGCGTGTTGCGAGCGTGTTGCGAGCGTGTTGCTACCATTAACTGCCCTGTTACAGGCACCGTTTGGGATGAAAGTTATATTATTATTATTAAAGCTTTGAAAACTCTCTCGGTGTACCGTCTTTCTTTGTAAATATGTGTAACCCATGTATAATATGTATTTGCAACTGTATATTTTTGTAATGTATTTATTTGTATTTATTTTAGACACTTATTCTGATATGTTTTGCACAGGGGAATGAAAAAGAAGGGGCGGAACAAACACGGGGTGACGGGAAGTGGGGTAAAGGTGAGACCTGTTTGTGGACGCGGCGGACAATAGTGGATATATATTTTTCCCACCCTTACCTTTGGAAATATACACTTTTTTCCTTGGATTACTTTCAACGGGACCCAGACTCTGCAGGTCTGCATCAAACCTTAAGTACTGGTATAATTTTCCGTTCATTTTGCCGGCTGTGATTTTTGGACTGTGTACTTTAATGAAGGACATTTAGTTTCAATCGCGGGACTTAAGGTTCGGGTTAGGGTCAATTTTGTGTTTGTGTTACATTTTTTAAAGTGGGCGCATGCGGCTTTTATACAGGTGCGGCTTGTGTAAGTACAAAATCGGTTTTCCTCTTAAAATGTGGTGGGTGCGACAACCAACGACCTTTAATGCGGTTGCTTCTTTTGGTGAGTTTGTGTTTTTAACAACTTAGCACGCAGATCGACTTGTGAAGTAGAAACCTTTTATTTACTTACTTATTTTCTTTTTTTTCTTTTTTGTTTTTTTTAAATGTATGTATTTATTTATTTATTTATTTTTCTTTTTTGTTTTTTTTAAATGTATGTATTTATGTATTTATTTATTCATTAAATACTCTATTATACATTGAAACCGAAATTCAAACCCAATTTACAGGCTCAAGTATTTGTTTAACCCTGTTTATCCCAAATAAAAGTATCATACTGTATGAAGACCAGTACTGTTTCATGCGTGGGAGCAAAACGCTACCTAAAAAAGGGGATGAGCACTACCAGGCTGTACTTGCCCAAGAGACACCACAAGAAGTGATGCCCCGACAACCCAAGCGGTTAAGTGATCCGTGAACCGTGCTTGTCAAATTATAGTTTGAAAGATTATCTCGGTGTGATATTGCATTATTGTTTACACACTATCCACTATCGCCATCATGTGGGCATTATTAAAATACAAAAATGTCGTGTAAATATGCTTTTACCTTCTTTTAGCATGTCAAAAATTACAACTTTGTTGGCGATAGAAAGCATCTTCCTCCATCTTTTGGCCCCGGCCGCCGGTTCTTTTGTTGGTACGGAGTGGTTTGTTGACATGATGGCTTTCAGCGAAATTTGAAAATGAAAAAGGTTGACACATACTGGACTGTCTCAGAAAATTAGAATATTGTGATAAAGTTCTTTATTTTCTGTAATGCAATTAAAAAAAACAAAAATGTCATACATTCTGGATTCATTACACATCAACTGAACTATTTCAAGCCTTTTATTATTTGAATATTGCTGATTTTGGCTTACAGCTGAAAAAAACTCAAAAATCCTATCTCAAAATATTAGAATACTTCCTCAGACCAAGTAAAAAAATAATTTTATAACAGCAAAAGTAAATCAAACATTTGAAAATGTCCATTGATGCACTCAGTACTTGGTTGGGAATCCTTTTGCACGGATTACTGCATCAATCCGGCGTGGCATGGAGGCAATCAGCCTGTGGCATTGCTGAGGTGTTATTGATGCCCAGGATGCTTCGATAGCGGCCTTCAGCTCATTTGCATTTGTAGGTCTGGTGTCTTTCATCTTCTTCTTAACTATACCCCACAAATTCTCGATGGGGTTCAGGTCAGGGGAATTAGCAGGCCAATCAAGGACAGTGATGCCATGGTCAGTGCACCAGTTACTGGTGCTTTTGGCACTGTGGGCAGGTGCCAGATCATGCTGGAAAATGAAATCCTCATCTCCATAGAGCTTTTCAGCAGATGGAAGCATGTAGTGCTCTAAAATCTCTTGGTACACAGTTGCATTTACTCTGGACTTGATGAAACACAGTGGACCAACACCAGCAGCTGACATGGCTCCCCAAACCATTGCTGACTGTGGGAACTTCACACTGGATTTCAAGCAACTTGGATTTTGCTCCTCTCCAGCCTTTCTCCAGACTCTGGCGCCTTGACTTCCAATGAAATGCAAAACTTGCTTTCGTCTGAAAAGAGGACTTTGGACCACTCTGCAACTGTCCAGTGCTTCTTCTCCATAGCCCAAGTCAGACGCTTCTTCCGTTGTCTTGAGTTCAGAAGTGGTTTGACCATGGGAATACGGCTATTGTAGCCCATTTCCCGGACATGTCTGTGAACTGTGGCTTTTGATACCTGGACTCCAGCTTCAGCCCACTGTCTTTGAAGCTCCCCCAAATTCTGGAAGCGGCTCTTCTTCACAATTTTGTTAAGGCTGCGGTCATCTCTCTTGGTTGTGCAGCGTTTCCGGCCACATTTTTCCCTTCCAGCAGACTTTTTGTGGATATGCTTTGAAACTGCACTCTGTGAACAGCCTGCTCTTTGAGAAATTTCTTTTTGTGTCTTACCCTCCTGATGGAGGGTATCAATGATGGTCCTCTGGACAGCAGTCAGATCAGCAGTCTTCCCCATACTTGTGATTTAGTTTACTGAACCAAGTTGAGTGTTTTTAAGGCTCAGGAAACCCTCGCAAGGTGTTTCGAGTTAATTAGATGATTCAGGTGATTAGTTGAATAGCCTACTTGTATACCTTTTCATGATATTCTAATATTTTGAGATAGGATTTTTGAGTTTTCTTAAGCTGTAAGCCAAATTCAGCAATATTAAAATAATAAAAGGCTTGAAATAGTTCAGTTGATGTGTAATGAATCCAGAATGTATGACATTTTTGTTTTTTTAATTGCATTACAGAAAATAAAGAACTTTATCACAATATTCTAATTTTCTGAGACAGTCCAGTAGGCAATGTAGGTTTGTCAAGCTGTTTTACTTTTGATTACAACTCTGACCGCAAGTTCATTGACGCCCAGGCAGATGCAAGCAGAAAAGTGGCCAATCAGAATGCAGAACACAATACATGATGAAAATCCACAAAGTAGAAAAACGCAATACAGTGCTGTTACAATTTATTTGTCCTCTTCCTGATATTTGGCGTTTTTTGCATATTTATAACTCACAAAGGTTTCAGATCATTAAACCAATTTTAATATCACACAGAGACAACCTAAGGTAATACAAAATGCAGTTTTGAAATGATGATTCCATTTATTAAGGCACAAAAAAATCCAGTTCGATACGGCCTTATGTGAAAAAGTGATTGCCCCCCAACTATGACCCAAAAACATGGTGGTGGTAGTGTGATTGTCTGGTGCTGCTTTGTCACCTTAAGACCAAGACAACTCGCTGTGGTTGACGGAATAATAAATTCTGGTGTTTACCAGAAGATCCTGAAGGAGAACGTATGACCATCGGATCATGCCCTCAAACTCAAGGGCTCTTAAATCATGCAGCTGGACAACGATCTGAAACACACCAGCAAGTCCACCTCTGAATGGCTCAAAATACCCCAAAAGGATGTTCTGGATTGGCCAAGTCGAAGTCCTCAATTGAGATGCTGGTGTAACAGAGTTGAAATTTGATTGCTTTGAATGTTTTTGTTGTATTACTGTTAATATTCCGGTACCTCATTCAATTGTTAAGTCATGGGCGTCTGCGACTGTCTTTTTCGTTTGGCACTTCATGGGCTTCAGCGCTTGCCGTAGCTTCAGCCAATTTGCATCGCGCTGAAGGTAAGATGTGCCCAATATCAGTTGGATAAAAAATGCATATTTTGCTAGATATAAGAGCTGCTTTCACAAATTATTTTTGTATATAAAGATATATAAGTTGTGCTAAATGATGTATATTAAAAAAACACTAAATAAGAAGTAAAGTAATACAGCTTGAAACGATGATGCAACATGTTTTGATGCAAAGACGCCACGAGGTGCGGCCTGTTGAATGATGACCCTTTTTTTGTATCTTCAATGTTTGTAGATTATTGCAGTCGTGAACAGATGCCCTGACTTTTGTATTGTTTTGTTTACTGAATGCAGGCAATAAACCGAGTGACTGTGAAACCTTGTGTCGCGCATGATTGAGGGTCGTTACACTGTGGTTGGACCTTAAACGCCCAGTTCATGCCAGAAAACCTTACAATAGGGCAGAATTGAAACAATTTTGCAAAGAAGAGTGGGCCAAAATTATTTCACAGCGTTGTGAAGACTTGTTACCAATTGTCGTAAACGTTTGATTTCTCTTGTTGCTGCCAAAGGTAGCCCTATTTGCTATTACGTTCAGGGCCCAATTACTTTTTCACATAGGGCCAGATATATTTTGATTTTTGATAAATAAATAAATGGAATCAACATTTCAAAACAGCCTTTTTTATTTCCTTGGGTTGTCACTGTGTAATATGGAAATTGGTTTGATTATATAAAACCTTGGTGAGTGATATACAGGGTTGGGTAGGGTTACTTTAACTGGATTACTTTCAATTACTTTTGGATTACTCCAATACCAAATATGCTAATAAAAGACAAAAGAAACTATATATGAATAAAATGATGACTCACAACACGTGGTAAGCTTTCTCTCCTGGCTTTGATCTCTTTGATCTCCGGCAAAACTAACACAAAATGCGACAGAAACAAAATGAAAATAAATCCAAACAGCTTGCCAACATCATTTTTGCCGTTCCATGTATTCCGTTACTCCCCAAGCCTGCACAAAATTGAGTCATTTTATTCATATTTAGTTTAGTTTGTCTTTTATTAGCATATTTGGTATTGGAATAATCCAAAAGTAATTGAAAGTAATCCAGTTAAAGTAACCCTACCCAACCCTGGTGATAAATGTGCAAAAAAAAACTGAAATCACAAAGGGGGCAATTACTTCTTGACGGCACGGTAAGTAAACCGCGAGGCAGTGAGGGATTACTGTACCTTTAACATCTCAGCCAGCCTGCATCTATGCCTCCCCCCCTTCTCCCTCTCTCTCGCTCTGTGTGCTGGCACTGCAGTGCTGATTGTGATTGCACATACGCACACATACACGCATGCGCACACACGAAGCGTCACTGAGAAGCAAGGACTGCAGCAGCATGCGTCAAGCGTGGCCGGGGATGCTCCAGATCACAAACGAGGCAAAGTGAGGCGAGGATGTCGTGTGCCTCCTTCTCGAGTCGGCGTGTATCATGATGGTGCCTTTCCGCAGCGGGTAGCTTATGTTATCCGGCCTCCTCTGCACTGCCTCTGCACCCTGCTTGTCCCTGCTCCTCCCACTCCAAATCTTCCTCCTCTTCATCCTCGCTTCGCTAGACAGGACTAGAGATTGACCGGGGGACTATCGAGAGCCGGATGATCACGTTTGCTACTCTGTGGCAATGCTACTACTACCTCTTCACCCATGGGTGGATTTTAATTGACAAGTGAGACTGGAAAAGATCTTAGACGCGGATGTCACCCCTAACCGGGTTTCCTATTGGCTCATTTCCTTGTTTTTGCTGTTTTTTTTTTTTTTTTTTGCTTTTCCTGGCTAGCAGACACTGCAACATCAGGACCGCAAGACCGACAAAGTACCAGCTATGGCATGAGGCCCCGGGGCCATCTGAAAGAAGGGCTTTGCTACTACTGCTTATCGTGATTCTTTTCTAAGAGTGTCTGGTGTGGATTTGGAGGGGTGTCAGTGAGAGCACTGGTATCCGGGCCCCTGCAGAGCCAGGTAGCCGGCGCGTAGAAGAAGCGAGCAGGACGTCCTGTGGGAAAGGCCCGGCTTAAGTCCTCGCCTCCCGATGGTGGCTATTTTCGTCCCCCCTAGCTGAGCGACCCGGACGAGAAGATGCTGATGGCCCGAGACACGGCGCGAGATGAGGCCCAGAAGCTACACAGGAAATGGCTGAAGCATCAGGCCTTCATGGCCGAACTGGCCCGCAATAAGGAATGGCTGGCCAAGATAGAACAGGTAAGTTCATGATGGAGAGGTCACGAGGATAGAGCGGGATAGCTGTGTTGCTCAAATTGCTCTAGAACAGTCAACATTCATTGATCATTCTTTGATTATTTGGCAAATGCTGAATAACGTTGTCAAGGTTATGAATGTTACCTGTGCTTTTCATGTTCCCAGGTAAAACGATTGCTTCGGATATACACCCAGCACAATCGCGTGTGGTTGAGTCCACAAAAAAACGTTTGCAGTGACCATTGATTGGAATAGATCAGTGTCTCTCAACCAGTGTACCCAGAAACCACGTAGGAAAATGAGATACCGTATCTTCTGGACTTAAAGGTGCAGCTAAAACACCCAAATTGGCCAGAAATTTGAGCGAGGGGGGCTTTTGATACCGGATAATACAGTAGATATAATTGGAAATGCATAGTTACAATTAAATTATACTGCATACGTTAACTTTTCTGCCTTTGAGAAACAATAAGAGTAGTCTTCGAGTACCATATTAAGGTTAGGATGTTAATCATTTGTCGAGGAATCGCAGAACTTGTATGGTCGCCAACTTTAGGACGCTCATTGCAAATCTTCTCTTTTTGTTGCTTTGGACAATATTGAAGTATTAAAAGTATTGTGATTACTTTTTTGTTCATGTAACATTTTGTACAAAAGTATATACTTTTGTTTGATTTGTTGTCAAATTATACTGCATACAGTAACTGTTCTGCCTCTGAGAAACATATAGAATAGTCTTCAAGTTTTTGTTGCTAAAAGGAAGCAAAAGAGAAGCGCAGAGCTTGTACGCCAACTTTCGAACGCTCAATTAAAAACCCAATTTGTGGTTGATTTAGACCACAGGTGTCAAACAGGCGGCTCGCGGGCCAGATCAGGCCCGCTAAGGGATTGAATCCGACCCGCGAGACAACACTCAGAGAAGTGCAAGAGAAAAACAAGCTGCAGGTTGAAATATGTCAACTTGATGTTGCCAATGCCAGGTGCCTCGAACAAAGACACTGTACTTGTATTTATTTCTCTCTCTCTCTCTCTCTCTCTCTCTCTCTCTCTCTCTCTCTCTCTCTCTCTCTCTCTCTCTCTCTCTCTCTCTCTCTCTCTCTCTCTCTCTCTCTCTCTCTCTCTCTCTCTCTCTCCCACTCTCTGTCTCTCTCTTTTTTCTTCCTTTGTTGCTCTTTGTCTCTTTCTCTCTTCCTACCCTTTGCAATTTCTTTTCTCTTTTCTCTCCTTAAGTCTTTCTATTTCTCTTTGGATTTCTTTCTTCCGCTCTCTTTCTTTCCCCCTCTCTCACGACTTCTCTTTTTATCTCTTTTGTTTCTCACTCTCTCTCCCCTCTCTCTTTCTTTGTCCCGCCCTCTCTCCTCTTCCTTCTCTCTTTCTCTTATTTCTTTATCTCTCTTTTTCTTTCTCTTTAATCTACTAGTCCGGCCCCCGACAGAATGTTTGTTCCATCGTGTGGCCCCCGAGTTAAAATGAGTTTGACACCCCTGATTTAGACAATAATTATGCGTCACTATGAAGCGTTTTGTGATGATTTGAAGGAAGATTTTTTGTATGGTAATATTTTATAAAAACATTACGTACTCTCTACTCTTGATAAATGTTCTGCTTTTGATAAACATATAGAGTGGTCTTCGAGTTCACTAATTGTTGCTAAAATTCATTTTAGTGGTGAAACCAGATGCCACAATGTAATCTTATTTTCTATGAAATAAAATATATAAATTTTAAGCTATTGTTCATGCACCCCCAGCTCTTACTGTAGTTTTAATTCCGTGAGTCTTTTCGTCCAGTGTGCCTTAAATATGAAAAATATATCACAAAAGACTATTTTGGGGGTGTGCCTTTGAATTAGTTAGTGCGGAAAATAGTCAAGTCAAGTCAAGTCATGTTTATTTTTATAGCCCTTGATCACAAAGAGTGTCAAAGGGCTGCACAGACCACAGATTATTGCAAACCACAGACTATTTTTACACCATCCCCTGATCTAAAACCTACATGAGGGCAAGGGAAATCTCAAAAACCTCAACATGAGGAAAATGAAGAAATACAGTTATATGGGTGAATTATTTTTGTCACAAGTGATTTAGTTTAAAGGTTACACTTGAGGCTACAAAATAAAATGTACATTTTTCAGTTAAAAAATGTAATTCGTTTTTTTTTAATTCCTTAGCAAATAATTGTACTCATTTTATGTTTAATTGTCTTAATTTCATAGAAAATAACTAATTAGATATAAATCAAAATATAATAAATTAAAAAAAGCCTAGTTTACCAAAATTATTTACCAGCACTACCTCCTGAGCCTTTAAAAATATTTTTCAGAATTACTTTATATTGTTAGTGGGGTACATTGTAGCCTTTTTTGACCATTTAAACATTCAAAAGCTAAAAGTGGGGTACTCCGTTTGAGGTGTCGTTAAAACGTTGAAAGTAGGATATTGTCTTTTTGGGTTAGCAATACCAAATGGAGTTTAAAGAGCCTTTATATTTTTTTACACAGGACCTATCTGCTTTTATCTTACTTTTAGCAACGCCGCTGTTCTGGGACTCGCAACAAACTAGAAAGGAGGAAACTGGCGAGGGGGAAAGAGGGCCGGACAGTAGTTTAATGCTCGTCCTTGGTTTTTTTTTATTAGTGTGGCCTGAAAATGGTAAAAGTAGGAAATGACCTGTTTTGAATACAGTCCAAATGCCAACTCAAACCCCCCAAAAAGATGAAAAAAAAGAGTCTATTAGTAGTTGAGGAGTGAACTGACTGAGGCTGTAATCATGACTTTAAGCCGGGAGATGGCGGCAGAGAGTAGTAAAATCTCAAATTGAGGACACTGCCTTGAAACTGGAGCCGAGAATACATATTTTTATTATCTTTAATTTTTAATGTTGTCTGGGCCGTGTGCCTCAGGGTTTTTTTTTTTTTTAATGTTGATGAAAATTGGTATGGATAACAATCTTTTCTTTCAACATTGTAGTGTATCTTTCTTAATGGTAAGTTGAGCTACTGACGTGCAATATGCAAAGTAAGCGCTTCCCTGCTATGAAAAGCATTTTTTTTTCTTTCTGCTTGCTGATTTGAGAATTGCAAACGATTCAATAGTCATATCTGCAGTAATCTATATGTAGTTAAATTAAAAACTGAGCGTTTTAGTATTGATAAACGAGTATTGTACTTAAGTCAGTGACTTAATACAACTGACTGCATTGATCCTTATACATTAATTTACGATTGTCTACATGATTAAATATGAATGACATCAGGTTATCTAATTATATCTATAATACTTTCAGACGAGTCTTATTCCTCTTGGTGATGTAGCTTATGTATAAAACCAGCGTTTTTTTCTGCTCTGTACTCTTTTGGAATATCTTTAAGATTTAGCTGGACTTCATCACATTGGTACTCCCAAAAAGGATTTGTAGGCCACCCAAACTATATATTTGTATTGTTTTGCAAAAAATAAAAGTAACAATTCTCAGTAAATACTCCTATAATAAAATATATGTAGTACACAATTCCCATTACTGTAAGTGGATTGATACACTTATCTGCCTTCCTTAAAAATAAATTGATTTATTTTGGTTGATAGTTGATTGTAAATATGGACACAAGCTCTTATTTGTGGCACGGTCAGACTGGTTTATCGTCTCTATATATATCCTGGTACATATTTCTGATGTATCTGGAAATGTAGCTCCCGAAAGTACACTGGATTAGATTTTAGTTGAGCTAAAATGAGGTCTCAATTGTGGCAAAGGCAGCCATGTTATGTTGAGTTTTTCTAAAGGATGTGTCTGATGTATGTCATCAGAGAGCATTCATTGATATGCCAAGTTTACATAAGAAATCAGGCTTAGTTAATTAATTCAATTAGTATCATTATAATCATTAATTACCGTATTATCCACACTATAAGGCACACCGGATCATAAGGTGCATGGAGTCAAAACTACAGCAAGGACTGGGGTTTCAGAAATAACATTAGAATACTGTATTTGTGCATTGATTGATCGGTCTGAATTAATTAAAATACAGTGCTGTATATAGTGATATACAGTATTGTGCCACTGAACTGCAAAGTATTTGCAAAGGGCACGATATTCTGAACTGAATAAAGAGAAAGGCATTGTGGGAAGTAAATCAGTAGTCCTGAACTTTTTAATCACATTTTGTCTGCTCATTTCTGAAACATATCTGGTACCATGACTAAAAATAGTTTGATCATGATAAAACCGAATGCCTTTTCCTATGTCCCTAGAGTCCGGGTGTTTAGGGTCCCCCGCTCTTACCATCACTAACCGCATTCAGACTCCTTTGCCATCAACATTTTCTAATTATGGTCAGTTATTAATGGCCACAGATCATGATTGCTGAATAATTGCACACACATGTTAATATACCCGTATGCATTCCCTATTTTGTCCGTACATAGGTTGCACTGTATTTTAAGGCGCACGTTTAAATTTCTGGGCAAATTGGGACTTTTTGGGTGTGCCTAATAGTTCAGAAAATACAGTAGTTTCATCCAACCATTTCTGATCATGTATGTGTGAGGTACCTTGTGCTTACTTAACACGAAAAGTTTTGCCTCTCTCTATGCATTGAAATAAAACTAGGAAGGGGAGCAGCTACCAATGGCTAGGTGTGTTAAATCAGAAAACTTGCGGTGGGTGGATTGATCCAAATATCGATATTATCGATATTAGGAAAGTACTTGGATCGAATAAATAACATTGTCCTTGAATGAATCCCTCGCTCTGCCACCAATTTTTTTTAAGTGTCGCTTCTCTGCGTAAATAGTTCAGCCCTTCTCTCTCACACATCGCCATGGGACGGTTTTATGGCTACTTGACTATCTCCTTTCCCATCCTGGCTACTGGCCAGGCAGCTGAATTTAGCCTGCCGGGCAAAAGATAGGGTGATAGAAATTTTAAAGCAGACATATTGATCCACCAACCCTACCTTCTGTCAGAAGCTAAAAATGACAGGAACAGGAAGCAATGTGGATTGTGACAATAAACTAATTTAAGGGGTAAGAGTACTATCATGGGCGGCATGGCTGATGGGTGGTTAGCGCGCAGCCCCGCGGTACAGGGGTTCAAGGTTTAAGTTCAGCTACCGTGGCCTCCTTGTGTGGAGTTTGCATGTTCTCCCCATGCTTTCATGGGTTTCCTCCAGGCACTCCGGTTTCCTCCCACATTCCCAAAAAAACATGCATGTCAGGTTAATTGGCTGGTTCAAAACTGTGCCTAGGTGTGAATGAGCGAGTGGTTGTATGTCTCTCTGTGCCCTGCGACTGGTTGGCAACCAGTTCGGGATGTCTCCTGCCCTCTGCCCGAGGACAACTGGGATGGGCTCCAGCACCCGCGACCCTACTGAGGATAAGCGGTGCAGGTAATGGATGGATGGATTCCTATCATTCAATGATCATGACATTTCCAAGCAAAAAGTAACGGTAACGGATCAGTATCTATTGATTCAACCCTGTGTTACTTGGATCCGATCAATACCAAACTTCTCAGAATCGCCCACCCCTACCGACAATGGCACCACAAAACAACAAAACTCCACTGATGCACACATTAAGACTATGTCCTTGCCCTGGAACTTATACGACACAAAATCGTCTCTGTTTTGGTCTGTTTTGGGAAATACGGTGAGGTTGAAATTAAAAAAATATATCTTTGATATGGTTTGTATTCAAAATGATGTTTTACCTTGGTAGAGACACTAGGGGTAAGCGGATCAAATCAAATCTAATCAAATACTTCGATCAGATCGATACTATAGACCTGGGATTGATACTTCATTCCTCCACCAATCCCTTCTCTATGTTGACAACACAGCCCTTCTCTCTCCCGCCCACAGTCTCTAAGTTTATGCCTGAGTGTGTGACTTAAAGGCACACTTTGAGCAACTCACCCTACCTGGCCTTCTGCTGCACCTTGCCTGCCAGGCATAAGCTAAAAATGACAGAGGCAAACAGGAAGCGCAACGCGGTGTGGATATGTGGTCTAATAATTAGACCACAACCCCTCCTACTTAAAATGATTTTAAAAAGCTCACCTTACAGAGAACAACGAGCTGCAACTACAGTATAATTGTATACCTGTAAATCAATTATCACTATGACAACAGAGCCAATTTGTGACGATTATTGCTTTATTTGCATTACTGACTTTGTTTTCAAAATATTGAGCAATGAAACGTAGCTTAGTTCTCCAGTTTACATAGTAATCACGGTTCACTTAACAACCTGGAATATCGGTGCACCACTTTTTGTGGTGTATCTTGGGTGGGTACAGCCTGGTAGTGCACATCCCTCATCAGACTGTTTTTTTGTGGGTTGAGGTTTCCTCACCCACATGAAATACAGTATTTGTATTTCCATTTAATGGCTGCTTTTTGGTCTGACTTTCTTGGCTTTTGTTCTGAAACAATTCGAAGCAGAAATATTTAAAATTATTTTCTTATAATGTGGAAATTTGCAATGTAGTTATTTAATGTTAAATGAAACATGTTTAGTGCCTCCAATATTTGTGCTGTGTTTATTGCAATTACAAACTAACTAAGGGGGAGGGGTGGAGGTTGAATTGATAAATGATCATGGCATTTTCAAAGATATTGTATTGGATTGGTATTGACGTATTGTATTGGATCGGATACCAACATTCCCAGTAAACGCCCGGCCCTAAGAGACTGTCTAAATGAAAGCATGGGGAGAACATGCAAACTTCACACGGGGAGGCCGCGGTAGCTGAACTTAATTATGAGAGGACAACCTGAAGACCAGGGGTGATTTTAGGTTCAGAGCTTTGACTGGCTGTTTTTTTTCACTTAACGTGATTTAGGATCATTCAACACTCTTCAGGAGTGTCACTTTCCATCTGGAACCATCATATTACACTCCAATATAATCCACTGGGTAGCGCTGACAACCATATTCAAAATAATTAGGAGAAGGTTTTGTGTATTGCTTTATAGTTACTGTGGGTTATGGACTTTCACTTCAAAATGGTGCTTCCCCCCCAAAATGAAAAAAAAAAACTGTTCATGCTAGTGCTGTGAAGTTGACCACACACATAGATTACAGACATGCAACAATTTGAGCTAGTCTGCTCACATTTGATTCAATGCAGCTAAAATGAGGATTAATATCTGTTGATGATAACAAAGTCATGGTATGGAGAGGCAACATATGTTTAACATAACCACTGTATAATATACTCTCACCATAACACCCCAGAGCCTCCACAGACTCAGCCGCTATGACGTAAGTGACACCAGTCGAGCCAAAGACGAGCGATGCTAGAAATCAAATGGACTGAACCTTTTCAAGGCATTGGAGTATTTCCGACGCTGGGTTATTCACATCCATCTGTTATCTGCGCCGCTTATCCTCAGGAGGATCGCAGGGGGTGCTGGAGCCCATCCCAGCTATCTTCGGGCATTGGGCAGGGGACACCCTAAACTGGTTGTCAGCCAGTGACAGGGCACACAGAGACAGACAACTCACTCACTCATTCACACTTGGGAACAATTTGAACCCGCCAATTATTCTGACATGCAGGTTTATGGGAATGGGGGAGAAAACCGGAGTGCCCGGAGGAAACCAACGAAGGCACGGGGAGAACATGCAAACTCCACACGGGGAGGCTGCTTGAGCTGGTCTTGAACCCTGAACCTATGCACCGTGGGGCCGTGCCGCCCTATTAAAGTCCCAATGTGTAATATTTCACTACAAACTGGCACTGTGTTGTCTGGTATAAGCGAGGGCGAGTGATACAACACAAAGCGTGGGGGCAGAATGTCGGACAAACATGGCGCCAACTTAAGTGGGGATTCCACGGCGTAAAAGAAATAACTTCTTGACCTATGATTTTTTTTTATTAACATTGGTTTGATAGCTCATGTATTTTTGCCTGATCATTCAAATCAATGTTGTTATTTTTTTTTTATTGGATGAAGTTTTTTTTGTACCACTAGGAGGCACTAAATATGACACACTGTGAAATAGATTTATAAAATTGCTATAGTTTTTGGTGGTGCTTTGGTTGAATTTCTATCCCCAGAAATGGGCCAGTCACAACACCTTTTGCATGACATTTTCATTTTTTTTTAAAGTATCTTTTGTTATATAATACTAACATTTTGCGGATTTATTTCATCAGTTGAATGATACAGAACAGTATTTAATCACACTTTTAGAGGAAGTACAGTGTTACCCAAAATATTGATTTGATATAAAGGGTGCCCCAAAAACACAATTTTTTTATGCTGTTTTTCTTGTTTTTCTTCTTCTTGTTTTTCCTGCTTTTTTCTTCTTTTTTCTTTATTCTTACCATTTTTATTTTGTTTCTTTTTCCTTTTTTCTTGCTGTTTTTTTTGTTAAGTATTTTCTTTTTTCTTTTATTTGTTTGTTCTTTTTCTTAGCTATTTACTTTGATTTTTCTTGCTCTTTCATTTATTCCTGTTTTTCCCCTTGATTTTCTCTTTTTTTGCTTCCTCTTTTGTATTTTTTTTCTTAGCTATTTACTTATTTTAATGTGTTTTCTCATACATATATATTTCTACAACTGGGTCATGACCGAAAAAACAAGATCCTGGATTCAAGCGGCTGAAATAAGTTTTCACTGCAGGGTGGCTGGGCTCACCCTCGGAGATAGGGTCAACCTGGATTCTGCATTAAGAGGAGCCAGCTGAGGTGGTTTGGGCATCTATTAAGGATGCCTCCTGGACGCCTCCCTCTGAGGTGTTCCGGGCATGTCCCACCGGCAGGAGGCACCGGGGACAACCCAGGACATGCTGGAGAGACTATGTCTGTAGAGAGGGGGAATGCCAGAAGATCCCGTCAGATGCACTGGATGAAGTGGCTGGGAATAGGGAAGTTTGGGCTTCCCTGCTGAGGCTGCTGCCCCCGCAACCCACCCCCACACAAGTAGAAGACAATGGATGGATATTAAATACAGATAGATATACGTGTGTGTACACATATGTTTGAGAGTAAATGAACGTAGTAGTTTAAATGTTTTTGAATTGAGATGTTTGCATAGTATGTTTGGAGTGACACTAATAGGTTAAGGAATAAGGAAATAAGGAGAAGAACTGGTGTGGTGAGAGAGCTTGCTGAGAGGGTTGATGAAAATGTCCTGAGATGGTTTGGACATATGGAAAGAAGGCCCTCTGACTAAAATAGTATGTTGTGCGGAAGTGGGGGAAATTTGAATGAGATGAAGGCCCAAATATGGTTGAAAGGATGGGATGAAACGTGCCCTGAATGTGAGGTCAGTTAATTTAATGGGTGAAAGAGGCTAAGCTAGGGATTATCACGAATGGCCAAGGATAGTTAAGCATGACTGATATTGATGCATATAATAGGGAGGGGGTAAACCAGTGTATGCTGTTGGCCCTCTCAGCTGATGAAGGGTTGCATGGCACAGCAACTCACCCCTTCATGTGCAGTAGGCTTAATGTTCTGTGTCAGGTTGGAACGAACGAAGGGGGATGAATGTTTGAGGACTGTCAGTGTGTTCTTGACTCTAGCCACCTCCCATTAAGGGGGTATAGCTTTGGTAGACAGTCAGACAGTCAGACAGACAGACAGACAGACAGACAGACAGACAGACAGACAGACAGACAGACAGATCGAGACAAGGCCTTCTCTGCTGGCCCAAAACATATTTGTATCACGTGTTGTTGATTATATTAATTTTTGTCAAGGAATATGAATTAAATCGTTCCAAATTGTCTGTTAGATTCCTTTTATTGCTTTTCCCCTGGTTGCGCTGTTTCCAGATATGTTCTTTCTTATTGAAGAATTTATCCAATCACATGTCAACCATTACACTCTGCCAGGGTTCAGGATTCTATCTGGAGGCCTTCACAATCAGTTCTGCAGGTCCAGAGGCATAAGCAAACTGAGGATAAAACTGTTGGTTTAGCCAATCAGGTTTTGAGTTGGCATAGCCATTGCCTTCTAGAAGGCAGTGTTTTTCACTATGTTTTGAGCTAAGGCACATTTAAATCATTGAAAAAAATCCAGCGGAACACCACCAGTCAATGCTGTTGCATCTTCAGTAAAAGTAAATCCAAATGAAAAAAAGCTTTTCCTAGACTGCAAAGGCACATACATTGGATAATTTCCAACGGCACAGTATGACAATTAACTACTGTCCACTGGCTTCAGGAAACAATAGCGGTTTCAAAACTATGATTGGCTAGCCGCCGGTAACGGAATTATTACAATGAAAATGTGAAGAAAAAGATAGTAGCACTATTGAAGGCCTAGGTTCGAAAATGCTTGGTCCAGCTCTACAAATCAGATAATTGGTACAGATTTGGAGTCTCATAACGGACTAATACTCGTACTGCTCCACTGGATTGCTTATCGGCCTTCCAAATAAGTCATCAAAAAAAGATACCAATACCTGTTATGCAAAGTACGACTAATAGTATTCTTATGCACAAATCGTCCCACCTTAGCTGCGTATGCCAGCAGGTCATTAGATATTAATATGGAACTCTTGGTTGCTTCTTTGATTAGGTTTCTCCTTGTTTACGACAAACATTTTGGAGGGATGCAGTGGTTTGATCACCCTCCATTTTGATATTATTGCTTGCACCATGCTCCAGGAGATATATAAACGCTGCAAAATCTTCCTTTATCCCATTCCTGCTTCGAACATTTCCACAACTTTATCCCGGACCTACGTGCCTGGTGTGTTATTTGGTCTTCATAATGCTGCCCGTTCTCCAGTGTCTGCTTTCACAGACCTCTGAGCCCATCACAGAGCAAGTGCATTTAAACTCAGACTTAGTCATTTAGGTCAACATTAGATCATTCAGAAGTCATCAGGGAACTTCTGGAGTCTGAGCAGAGAGAACAGGCAGTCAATATTTTTGAAGCACCTACTTTTTCTTTTTCATTATAAAAATAATACAAAATGTTGAAATATTTTGGTTCCACCTCACGGTTGTGTCTTACAAGTCGGTGATTCCTAGATAATAATTTCAGTTTGGGGGCGTTAGGTTCGAAGCCTGCAATGTGGCAAAACGACAAGATGCCGTTTTCTGTTATTCAATTGCTGCATCAAACAATATCAACATCTGGTAGATGTTCAGTGACACCACAGAACAGCCAAGTCTTATGATGCTTTTCTCCTTTCCTCGTCCCTCACTCGCACTGCCCTCTCTGATTTCTTTCCCCCTCTTGCTGCTGTGTGTCAGTAAAGCCATGAGAGAATGGAGACATTTTTCTGCTGCATCTGCATTATGAGAGCTCAAACGCAGCTCAGGGACATGAGAGAGACTGAGCACAAGCACAAGTTGAACAGCAAGGCTATGCCAGCAGGAGGAATGAAGCACTGCAATATGGAAAGCATTGAGTCAGGCCAGTAAAATCCAGAGGAGCAATGTTTCAATTGTTTTGATTTTTTTATTTAGGCAATGGCAGGCCGTGCATTTCACTTATAGGCCTTCAGTGATTTTTAGTGAGGTGTCGTTCGTGAATAAACCTGCAAGGCCTGCAAGTCATCCAATGTGATTGTGGGCCTCTTGGTTGCTTCTCTGATTACTTGGTCTCCTTGTTTGGGCCAAGGTTTTAGAGGGACGCCTAAGTCTTGGTAGGTTTGCAGTGGTTTTATGTTCTCTCCATTTTGATGTTATTGCTCGCACAGTGTTTCTGGAGATGTGAAAATGTTGCAAAATATTATTTTATCCCATTAGTGCTTTGATCTTTTCCACATATTTCACCTAGACCTGCCGGTTGTGTTCTTTGATTTTTATAATGCTGTCATAACGCTTCATCCTGCTGTCCAGATACATTTGTTTGTCATTGACAGTCATTTAGGTCGACATTGGGTCATTCAGAAAACATCAGGGAACTAACTGAGTCAAAACCTTCGCTATGCACTTTATATGTGTTTTAGCTGCAGCAAATGTTTTATAGAAATAAAATAGTTGTTGAGGGTTGGATTGATTCAGACGTCGTACTGAAGGCCTAGGTGCGAAGTGCCAGGTCTCCACTGATTGCAGTAGTAGTGGTCATTGCAGTAGTAGTAGTACTGCTGGAGGTAGTAGTGTAGTGGTAGCCTTAATGCAGTAGTAATCATGGTAGTGCTAGCATTATTTAGCAGAAAACTAGTAATAGTGGTGGTAGTAGCAACAGTAATAGTAGTAAAAGCAGTAGTAGTACACTTCATCGCTGTAAGATTAAATAAAAAATGCATTTTTTTTTCTCAAATGACATAAATATTTGAAGTGACCTAAATAATGGCAAATGTCACCCCTACTGCACACAGTTGACCACACCTTCTGCACACACTATACATTAATCTATCAAATCATATACCGGTATAATCACAGCTGCTGAATTTGATCCTGCATCCTCCCCTATGGGTAGAATAAGATATCCTTCGGAAAATATTAGCCTATTGCAAAAGGTCTAAGTACAGGACAGATATTGGCGTATTAGACTTAACATGCCAAACTGAGGCCTAACTTCACTCCGCCTCAGTGTTATTTTGGGATAAAATAGATGCTCATTCCGATTCACTCTTCTTTTCTCTCCCTTCAAACACGATAGTGTTTTTTTTCTGTTTTGTTTTTTTCCAATCGTCTTTGTATCTGGTACTAAAGTGAGATAGTGGTATCCGATAAGAACCAGAGCCATCCCTTCAAGCTACGGCTGACATTAATGGAGTGTACAAGGGAGAAGAAAAGTCACTCAGCAAGAAATGACAGTCTCCCACATGACGCATGTTTTTAACCAAATAAGGCTACAATGATGAAAGGTTTTCTCAAACAGAGTATTTTTTCCATTTAAGCACAGAAGGTGTGGTGTTCCTCCCCACAATTATGCAAATATGTTGTAAATTATTCCACGTGCCTGGGGACTCCAGAAATTCAGTCTCAAGGTTGACTCATCTGGCTTGTTTACTGTAGAGTTGTGATGTTGTTGAAGGAACACAACACTTTCCAAATGGAAAATCCCATTAACACGACATGTGAAGCAGTTCTAAAACATACAGCAAATGCAGTGAACAGCAATTGCATACCGCTCATTTCTGCTTGGAGGATGGCCATTGTGGCTTTTTGTTTGTGTTTTTTTGCCACGTTTGTCGCTGCTAGTGTATTTCTGTCTGCCTAGCTCCCCGTTAGTGTTGGGGTTGCTGAGAGAGCTTTCTTGCTTCGTTTACTCCCGGTGGTCACGTCGTTGCTAATGGCGACTAGCCTGGCGTTAGCACGGGTTCTATTCATTCGTTCCCTGACGGCTTTATGTTTATCACCGTACCAGTTGCCACTTTCATTGTTTGTAGCCCCCACAGTTTGCAGTTCTTTGCCAGTTTTTGGCTACTTACCCTATTTTGTACCATTACTGTATCCGGCTGCGATACGCTGAGGCATTCTCCGCAAAAACAACAACAACAAAAAACAAAAAAACAACCAATACCTAAAACACTCATAAAGTCTTTGACTATTTAACACACAATACAATATGGCGACTAGCTTGCTAGCACGCTAGTGTTCCTCTAATGACGTCACAGCTCAGATGACAAATACAGGAATGCTGTCTTAAAAATGCATTATCTTGGAACATACTGGAATTGGAACATACCGATGAATACATTTTGTGCAAAAACTATTTCCTCAAATGTTGTCTGTTTAAGAATTTGGGAATGCCTTCAACAATTTTTTGAAATATCCTGTTTTAGGAGGGCCAGGAGCTAATCCAGGAGAAGCCAGAGCTTCGCAGTGTGGTGCAGCAGAAGCTAGAAGAGATTCGGGAGTGTTGGTCGGACTTGGAGACCACAACTAAAGCCAAAGCTCGCCAGCTCTTTGAGAACAACAAGCCGGAGCCGACGGTGAAAAGCTATTCAGATCTGGATAACCAGCTGTCGCACTTGGAACAGCAGCCGCCACAACTGGAGCAGGCGCATCATCTGCCCACGTTCAATGAGCAGCTCAAGAAATTCCAAGTAAATTCATTTTCTATCTATTTCTCAATCAATCTTGCTCTCTCTCTCCCCCTCTCTCTCTCTCTCTCTCTCTCTCTCTCTTTCTCTCTCTCTCACACTCTCTCTCTTTCTCTCTCTCCCCCCTTTTTGCTCTATTTCTCTCCCTCCTTCTCTCTCTCTCCTTTTTGGTCTTCTTCTCTCCCCCTTTCTCTCTCTCTTTCTCTCTCTCTCTCTTTTTCTCCCTTATACTTTTTCTATCTCTCCCCTACTCTGTACTTTCTCTATTTGTTTATCTTTTGATTTATTTTTCTCTTTATCGGTCTTTCGCGGTCTTTCTATTTTTCTTTCATTCTCTCTCTCTATCTTTCTCTCTCTCTTTCTCTCCTTTTGGTTGTTTTTTAAAGAAACTGGAAATTGAAAAAGTTATGTGCGAACACAATGTAGGTTCGTTCAATCTGTTTTATGTTTGTGCACAACATAGATTGCAACATTATTGCCACGGAGGCCATCACTGGCAGAAAATGGGCGGGGCGACATTTTAGCCAATCAGACTGCAGACCACAATGCGAAATCTGCAAAGTAGCGATACAACAAGGGATAACTTTTACTACTGTACAATTTTGTTAAAAAATGACTATGCTTTTGTATCCATTTGCATAGGCTATGGAAACTCAGTTCGGAGATATTTACAAAGATGTGGAGGAACTGGGAAACTTGCAAGGGGGTTTCCTCCCCCAGGAAGGTTTGATGGCTAGTGAGAGTGGTGGGCAGTCAGGCATGGTAGAGACCCGCATCGTTCGCCTCATTGAACCCTTGAAAGAGAGACGCCGCATCCTGCTAGCTTCCAAAGAGATGCACCAGGTTGCTCAAGACCTGGAGGATGAAATGGTGAGCTTGTTATCATTTGAAATCCAGTATGTGATAACATTCAATAATCTCATTTTGATGATATAATAGCTGTGGATTCAAGAGAGGCTTCCCCTGGCATCATGTAAAGAATATGGGAATAATCTTCAAAGTGTGCAGCAGCATGTAAAAAAGAACCAGGTAAGTACAGCAAAAGTACATTTCGAACAAAACCCTTCTTAAAGGGACAGTGTGTGTTATTTAACTTCTTCTAGTGAAAAAAAAACATTCAATAAAATGTTTGTATTGATTTCAACATTGAAAAAAATACACAAACTCATGAAATGAGAAATTTGCATTTATTTTAAATAGCATCAGCATCGCTTAAAGGGAGCTGATATAATTGTCGCCATGCCACTGCTACTGGTATCAATTTAACTCCCTCCCCTCGAAAATGTTACAGATATGCGTAAGGCAAGAGTCCAGTTGCCACTTTTTGTGGATTCTTTTTTTGTCAACAAAAGCAGCAACTTCCTCCCACTTGGCCAGCACTTCTTATGTCCTTCGTAGACATGAGCTTCTTTGGTCCGTCCTCCTTTTTGCTGTTTTTTTTTTTGCAGATATAAAATCCTTCGGAAGCGGAGGGCCGCATAAATTCTTCCGCGGCTTTGTAATCGGCACTCGCTGCTCTCTCCGATATGTACTCCCTTGGCCTGGTCAATCACACGAACACAGCGCTCGTGTCTTCTATTATTTCTCGCTTCGTTTCAATTGTTCTCATTTTCCTTTTTTTCTCAGACACCTTACCCTTTCCCTTTCTGGAACTCATAGCTATGGTCACAAAAAGTTTATATAAAATGCGATTAAACAAATGCGGTCAAAATGAACCTGGTACTCTGCAGGTATAACAAAGGGCGCGGAATCAGGTGTCTGATTTTTGGAGGCGCATGGGCAAACTGGACCGATCTGATGGCAGTGAGTGGTCTCCAGCTGTCTCTAGTGGTAGCCTCTGGGACTACTCATGATCTGGATTTTCCCACGTAAAACGAGCAACATTTTATTGAAAAAACAAAAACAAAACTCATGTATCGAAATTCTCGTGTGTGGCCAGTTTACAAAGGTACCACTGTACTTGTGCTGTGATTAACCCGAGATTTGTTCTTTTAGACACTCCAGAGGGAGCTGGCAGGTCGACGGACTCGTGTTGAGGAGGTTCTGGACAGGGCAGGAATCATTGCCTCACTACGCACCCCCGAAGTGGAGTTTGTGCGCGAAGGGGCCGGCCATGTCCGACAGCTGTGGGAAGTGCTGCAATTGGAGCTGGAGAGGAGATCTGTGATGCTGGATGCAGCGCTGCAAGCTCAACAATACTACAGCGAGGCCGCCAAAGTGGAGTCCTGGTTGTCGGGTCAAAAACTCCAGCAGGCCAATGATGAAAAAGGCACGGTATGGACAACGCCGGCCATCACTTCGTTCTAAATAACTCCCTTCCAATGCAAAAAAAAAATCACCTTTTTTCATTTTTGATAGGACGAGGCGAGCACCTTGCAATTGTTAAAGACTCATCTGGCTCTGGAGCAAACGGTCGAAACATATGCAGAGACTGTGGGCATGCTGTCCCAGCAATGCCAGCAGCTGCTAGAGCTTGGACACCCAGAGAGGTGTGACATGACTCATCCTTTGACTTTCTGTCTGCTGACCGAGTTGAGATTTTCTGTGCAAATGGCACATTGGTATCAAGTTCAGATTCAGATTACATTATTCATGCTTAACAGGACACTATGCCTAATCATATCCAGTCAAAGAAATGCTGAAACAGCAAAGACAAAAGGGAAAGGCTGGCGGATCATCTTTTGGTACTGGTGGCTGAAGGTTCACGATATACACCAAAGGACATGACGCATAGCAGACTCTGTAGACATTCACGGCCTCACATAGGACACCTTTTTTACGGCCAAAATCAAATACTTTTTAAGGACTTTCAAAGACAATTTTCTGTTTTTTTCTGGTACCATTTTAAAGAAAAAAAATCTTGTGTGAATCATGCATTTTTCAGAGCCAAAAATACATCTGAGATTTACATATTTATTTTTGAGACAAATCTCTCCAAATATAGGTGTTGGGTAAAATGACAGTAATATTTATCTTACTTTTTTTTGCTGGAAGTCATTTCCACTATAATTTAACACTGAGAAACATTACCCTAATTATTTGAACGACGTCCATATTTGAATATTAATCCTAGCACTGATACACATTTCATAGTGGCCTGTTAGACACGACCTGTAAGGGGCGATAATGCTTCATAGGACATTGCCGTACAAACTAATACCAACTGCAGTTAATAATGAAGGAATTAGAAATGCAATGGCAATGCAAAACCACCAGAGAACAGTGTCTGTGTCATCTTTAAGCAGACTTGTTGAGAAATAAGGCTAACATTTCAAGCATTTACAAACACTTCACCCAAAATTTAAGCACTTTGCAGTCCTGAAAACATTACATTAAAAGTCAAGCATTTTCAAGGATTTCAAGCACCCATGCGAACCCTGCTCTTAGTCCGGTGTTGCAGTTTTAAAACAGAAAAGAATAGAATAGTCTTGATTGTCATTGATAACATGGTGAAACGTTGTATGCAATGAGATTAGACATAGCACTCCAGTGTAAAAATGTAATAAAGGATAAAAAGAATAGAATAATGTGCGGAAGAACAACTTAATGCTTAGAGACATATTGAAACTGCAGCTCATTAAGGATTTGTCTTTTGTGCCACATGAGTTTGGCACATGTGCCTTAAACCACTGAACCCTGCCTGATCTTATTCTAAAGCATATGTGTCTTAAGTACTTAATACTATGGTATTTTTTATTAGTGTAATCTGTTTTTCCTCAGTGAGCAGATCACAAAGCAGCAGTCGCACATAGACAGACTCTATGTGTCTTTGAAGGATATGCTGGAGCACAGAAAAATCAAGCTAGAACAGCAGTATTGGCTGTATCAACTCAACAAGGACGTTGAGGAATTAGAAAAGTGGATCAGTGAACGCGAGGCTGTGGCCAGTTCGACTGATCTTGGCCAAGACCTGGAACATGTGACAGTAAGTATTTGGATCAACTGGGATCTTCCAGAAATTCTTCTTATAACCGGGATCATCTTGAATGCATGAGGATTTTATTTTTTTTATTTTTTTTTTGCATAGAAGAAGAAAAGGAAAGGGCATTAGTGCCACTCTGGAAGTTCAGTATACGAAGTCATCTCCTCTTATTTTCAACACAAATGAGTCAATGCTATCTACATGGTGCCTGATTCCATACTGAGTACTGACACCAAAAAATATTGCGTTATTCTGAGGGTAAACTTCTTCAAAAAGTAGCAAAAATAACGCTGTAGCGCACAATGTAGAAATGACAATACAGTTACTACATTGTGTTAATAACGCATTAGAGTACTCGTTACCAAGAAAAGTGATAGTGTTACAGGAATGCGTTCCTTTGTAGCTCGTAAGTCCAAACCCTGACCATTTTGTGCAATTGTTCAATCCATTGTATTGGGTTGTTGTTAGCTACAAACCAAATTAAGACTTTCCCTGAGACATTTTTGACCAAATTTGGAATGTAAAGTGAAAAGCCTCGTGCAACCAGTGTACGTGCATACTCCGTAACTAAATCAAGCTCTGCCACCTTTCAGGAGCACAGCAAAGTTTGTACGTGTTTTTGACATTTTAATATCATCAGTTCATATACACTATTTTTTGTATCAAGAAGAAAAAAACATTTGAAACCTCCTTTTAATTTTAAACATTTACTGTAGGGTGTAAAATGTAGCCAGGTTCCTCTACTGTCTTGGGCAGAGCATATATGGCAAAGCATCTTCGGCATAGGTTTGTATAAGAGAGTTCTTACACCAAACTGGCACATCATTTGCATAGAGCAAAAAAGAAGGGAAGCAGGTTTAAGGCTTGGTCCTGAGTACAAAAGGTATGGTGATTTGAAACCCTTGAGTAGGGCTAACTGTTTACTGAAGATAAGATTAGATTTATTTCTGCTTGAAAGTGTTCCCGAGAAAAGTTAATCTTGCTAAAGAAACGGTCAACAATGAGTATGTTAACATGCAGGGAATAGTCGGGCTGGGATGAGAATTCTGTTTTTTGTTGCGATTCCAATGAACCGCTCATAGTACTAGTGAAAAAACAGTGAACATGCTGTTTACGAACAATCCAAATGAAAGGGGAAAGAACAAGCAATATCATTAATGCAATTAGGCGACATTAGATGAAGGATAGCCAAAATCAGTGGCTCAGTTCTGAGGTCTCAGGTCGATTACAGCTCTCACCTCTTTGTGCAGAGTTTCTATGTTCTTTGAGTTCCTGCGCGGGTTTTTTCCAGACACTCCAGTTTCCTACCACACTCAACATAAATGCAATGTTGATTGGCGTCTCCTAATTGTCTTTACAAATTAATTCATCTGTGAATGGTTATATGTCTATATGTGCCTTGCATTGGCTGGCCATCAGTCCTGGGTGTTTTTCGCCTGCCCTGGATGTGCTCCAGCACTGTGAATAGCCTATTGTGGTTAAGCAGTTGGGAAAATTAATAAATAATTCATGAATTGCTCCTTATTAAAGATCTTTTTTTTCCTATTTTGCAACTTTCAGGACTACATAATCTATAACAAAAAACATTCTCAGCACCCCATCCCTACTTATGTTTTCAGCATGCATTACATTTTTCACAACCTTTACTGCTTTTTAGATGCTTCAAGACAAGTTCACCAAATTTGCCTCAGAAACAAACAGCATTGGACATCAGCGGATGGAGCAGATGAATAAAATGGTGAATGAGATGATCGACTGCGGCCATTCTGATGCAGCCACTATCGCCGAGTGGAAGGATGGACTCAACGAGTCCTGGGCCGACCTACTGGAGTTGATAGAGACCCGCAGGCAGATGTTGGCAGCATCCCACCAGCTCCACAAGTTCTTCACTGACTGCAAAGAAGTGTGTTTCAGAGTTTTTCACACTCTTTTGTTTCGGGGGTTGTTTACCCAGCTCGTATTCTAAAAATTGTTATGTAAACGACTGTCTGGTGTTGTAGGTTTTAGCTCAGATTGCAGGAAAGACGAAACAGCTGCCAGAGGTGCGGGCGTGCCAAGCCAATATTACCAATCCAGCTACCCTGCAGAGACTTATGCACTCATATGAGCATGCCCTTCAACTGTTGGTTACACAGGCAAGTCATGAAACCTTGTATGTATCCTCCAGTAACCTAACATACTGTAATTTATAGTTTGCTACCTCATCCCATAATTCAGCCAAATATTTGGCTACAATGTCATCATCACAACCTATCTTGGTTCAGGTACGACAACTACAGGAGAATGCCGCACAGCTGCGTACGATTTATGCCGGTGAGAAAGCTGAGGCCATCATGGTGAAAGAGCACGAAGTGATAGACGCTTGGAAGGAGCTTTTGAGCTCCTGTGAGGCCAGCCGCGTCCAGGTGACATCGGTGACGGACAAGGTGCAGTTTTTCTCGATGGTGCGCGAACATCTCATGTGGATGGAAGGCATTATGGGCCAGATTGGATGGGATGAGCCCAGGTAAGATGTCATCTATTTGCAGTTGATGGGTTACCTTGACCTAATTTGCAACCAGTGGCATGTACCGCTAGCCACTGGGTGGTGCTTGAGCTCCCATTGCCCTTCTGCCCTCACTGTGACAATAAAATGATACACACAGGGCAGCTAAAGAATCTCTTATATTTTCTTTTGTAAATAACACATACTGGAATGTATTTTTTTCAGGGATTTGACTGCACTAGAAATCATGATGAAACAACACCATGAGCTGAAAGTCAAAATTGATGGCCGTAGCAAAACCATCCAACAGTGTGCAGATCTCGGCAAAATCCTCATAGCTGCTGGCAACCATGCATCCGAGGAGGTAGACCAAACAAATAAATTACTTCAAAATAACATAAGAAAAACTATACATGTGACATAAGTTTGTCTAGAGATTGAATCTTCATCTTATGTTTCATAACGCTGTATGACCCGAAATGCGACCAGTCATGTCCCCTAGGGGATTACGGCACAGCCTAAATTTTGGTCAACGCAGTCTTGACAGCTACTGCTGCCAGTGACACAGTGATCAAAACGACAGAGCTGACATCATTTGAGCTGCTAAAAAGCTTGTGATGGAGGTGTGGGCTTGGTCACTGGTTCTCACTTGGTCTCGTCAGGCCCTCATTACTCACTCTTGGTTCACGTCCTATCCGTTTCAAATTTTTCATGAGAGAATGCCCATTTCCTGGGTTGTACAAATTATATTGTTTTTAAAGATCAAGGAGAAGGACGGGAAAATAATAAAACCTCAGAGACTGTAAAATATATATCGTCATTCAAACTATGCGAACAGATCCAAATTGATTAAAAATGATTGTCATAATGGTGTAAGGTATAACTGTTTATATGATTGATAGATGAAGCGTCCATTGTTATTTTGGGGACAGGTCTCTTCATATGTCTCTGGCTACAACCTGTCATCCTTTTTTTATTTTCAGGTTATTTGTTCATTTTGTGATGTGACATTTTTGCAACGTGATTGAAAAGAATAAATAAATGAGACAAAAATATGTTATCTATGTTCCATGGCTGCAGATTAAGGAGAGGTTGGATGCCCTACTGGACAAGCAGAAGGATCTTGTTGAGAAATGGGAAAAAAACCAGGAACGATTGAAAAGCAGTGAGTAATTTAAGCCTTGATACAATGTAATCCTTTTTTTACATTGTTGGAAGGAACTGGACATATACACATGGATCATAATGTTAGTCTGTGGTTAACGGGTTAACTGGGGGTTTTCTCAGAGCAAGAACGATTCCAGTTCACCCAGGAAACGGTGAGGGCAGAAGCTTGGCTGAAGGCCAAAGAGCCTCCGATCACCTCCAAACAACCGGAAGAGGGGCAGACCAGGGCCCAAACTGATGAGGTTGAGCAGCTCATCCTTCGCCATGAAGCATTCCGCAAGGCTGCCGTAACTTGGAAAGAACGTTTCAGCTCTCTCCGCCAGCTTTCCGCTGTAAGCTCGACAGTAGCAAAATTTCAGTTTTGATTTCCCCCTCCTAAATGTTGATGGATTGGTGTTGATAGGTAGGCATTAGAGACAGTTTGATGCGAGAAATTCTCAAAGTATAGTATAAGGACTAGTAGAGGTCTTTAGAGTCCTGGTTGAGGTAATCATTGCTTAAGTTTAATGTACCTTTAAATGTAGTGGTAATGTAAAATGATTAAATGTTAGGATATCTTAGATTGAAAGTGAAAGCACATTTTAGGAATAAAACCAATATTTTTGATCAACTCTTTATGTGGTACTGTATTTCATATTTTAGTCATTGGGTATGTTTACATACAGGCTATTATCCGATTGGAAAACGAATATAAACATTATTCTGATTACGTAAAGCCACATGAAAGGGCATGACAATCCAATCAGTCTTAATCCAACTGCAATGGTTGGGTTTGTCCTTCATTTTAAGTTTACTTGTGCATCTTTACTAATTTGCGTAATCCGATTGCTTGTTCACACAGTTTACTTTCCCCAAATACATTCATGCCCCAAAGACTGGGATTTGTCCCACTGCATTGTGGGACTTGTGGTACAGGGACAAAGAAAACACGCACACTCTATCTTACTCACTACTGAGTTGACTTTAAGCACCCCTCTAGTACTAGGATCCCGATGAAAGAGACACTGGTCTACTTTAGACCATCTGTTTGCATCTCAATAGCTGAAATGTTTTTTTTGTCGCATTCCTGCCCAAAAAATAAATGTATACCGGATTTTGTAAGGGCATTGCACAAATGCGTCTTTTGTTTTAAGTTTTCCATAGTAAGTGAGGAATTTGAAATTATTTTTCAGGTCGAGAAGAAAAAAGAGGACGACAAAAAGACACCGCTCTCTAGTCGAAGGATGTTCCCGTTATCCTGTCTGACTCCGACTAGTCCCGCTTTCAGTTCAACTCCATCATTCATGAGGCAGATGGTACACGCCCAAATAGAACCCTCTCCCTTTCAGACAAGCACGGAACCAGCTGCCACTCCAGCAGCCCAAACATTTGCGGCGCCGCTCGCCAGCTACAACCCCGTTATAAATGGATCAGGCTACCAAGGGCTCGAGTCACAAAGTGGCGGGAGATTGGTGAGCAAATCCTATCTGGGGACCAACCACCAGGCCATCGGAGGTGGTAGTAACTCGGCTTTTTCGGCTCTGTTCCACTGTGGGGGACAGGATGCTTCGACTTACCCTGGGATAAACAATCAAACAACTAATAGCGCAGAGACCTCTGGATACCTTGGATTGTCAGGAGGTTGCATTGGCGGCTCTGGATATGCCATGCAATCCCATCCAGGAACGGGCAGGTTAGGAAGTTCAGGCAACCTAGCACAGGAGCACAGCACCGGTGCAATTGGAAACCCTGGGTCTATTCACCAACAGAATATGGGAAGTGCTGGCTATTTGACACAACAAAATATGGGCAGCTCCGGTTACTTGACACAAACTCAAAACATGGGGAGTTCAGGGTTCTTGGGACAGCAGCCCAATTTAGGGAGTTCTGGATATTTGGCCCCACACCAAAATTTGGGGAGTTCGGGATATCTAGCTCAGAATTATCACGGAAGTGGAGGAATGGGTAGCTCTGGCTATCTTGTACAAAACCATTACAGCAGTGGAAGTCTAGGCAGTTCAGGGTACTTAGCACCTAGTGGTGGCATCATGGACCCAAAAATGGCATATGCTTGGCAACACTTGAAGGCAGACTTCATGCAACCCGGGATTAATCACATCCACAAGGCAGTGAACCCCCTACTAGAGGCCAGTAGAGCACAGCGGGAACAGTATGGTGACATCCCCATGGCAGACACGATGGGCCCAGAATCAGGACTGGACCTTCTCCATGGTCGTCTCCAGAGGGACCCCCGAGGCAGTCGCTCTGACCCTCAGATGGACCACCTGCGAAGAGAGAGGGAATACAAACTGGGCCGACAAACGTCAAGTGAACAGGAGATCCAAGCCAGGCTAAACGAGCTCCCGATGATCGTGCGCCAGGAGCGGTATCGGAGACGCTTGGAGAGGCAGTCATCCAGTGAACAGGAAGGGAGTGGCAAGCAGAGGTTGCAACGACAAGACTCCAGTGACCTGGAAGGGTCTGTTAAAGATGGCTCTGACAAACGCTCGGGGTAAGTTAGCCGGTCAAACCGGTGACAATAAGAACAATAGAGTTCTTATGTTAACATGTGAAATTTCCTCGTCACATTTACATCTACTACTCAAAGAATGACAGAAAGTCGGTCTTAACCTACAGTAAACAGTTCGTACATCCCTTAGACACCTGAGAATTCAGGGCAACACTTCCCGTGGTGTGTCTTGGTCAAGTACAGACTGGCAGCGCCCATCCCTCTCCATGTCTGTGTTTCGGGTCTGGGTTTGCTCCCCCACATTAAACAGATCGCACTGGTAATGTTGGTCACGGGTAGCAGAAGAAGCCTCCTAAACTTATTCAGATACAGGATCTTCTGATACCAGATTCTAAATCACTGGAGAAAAAAAATCTCTCTTCCTGAAATTGAGAGTAGAACTGTTTTGTTCACATTCACATCGTACGAATTTGTAACAATATTGTATATTCACATCGTACATATTTGCTTACGTGACATATTAAAGGCTCTTTGTCCGTTTGAGGATTTTGAATTTTGTACGTTTTTGAATCTATATTTAAACTTTTTGTGTATTCATTTTGAACTGGCATGTCCCTAGTACATATTAACCAGGAGTCATAAATGATATCCCCCTAAGAAAACCACCATAGCCCTTGGGGAGGTTCTGAAAATAGCTCATTATGATGTCCAGGAAAACTATATTTCTAACTGGCGTGATGAATCATTGTAATTGACAGTGTCGAAAAATACATGATCAATTCTTCACTTATACAAGGCAGATGTTTTAGTGGTTGACTGGATGTTTCAACAATACTTCTAACAATTACAACCTGGTAATAGACATCTCCTCCACTCTTCGGCACCCACCCGCAACTCTACTTGACCAGAAACATACGCATGACCTTAACTACAGATATACCATCTTTTCTGGGCTCTAAACTGAGACAAAAAATGCCACTGAATCAATTTCCGTAGTTTTGCTGAAGACACCCAGCTGTAAATTGCCATGTCCCTTGATGACACAAGCCTTATAGATACCCTTTTAAAATGAATTTTATATCATAAGTCATTGATGGCAAAAAACTTCCTACAGCTCGATCAGGACAAAACAGAGATCTTACTCATTGGTCCAGAAAGTCAGAGAGAGAGAAACCTTTATCAAAACTACAAGACTTTAGACCTTCAGATTGTGTTAAAAATATGGGTGCTAGTTTTCACTCTCATGTCAAAGTTATAACTGAAATTGGGTCTTATATCTCAAGAATATAGCCAGAGTCCGCCATTTTCCCTCTCAGCCAGACACGGATGCATGCTTTTATATCCTCTCGTTTAGGTCATTATAATGCCCTGCTCTCCAGTTTTCCCCAAAACAACATTGGCATTTGTGTTTAAGGATAGATTTGAAGGTGGTTCTACTAGTTTCTAAATGTCTGAACGGTCTTGGGCCATCCTATCTGTCTGATTTGCTTTTATGATATCAGCCTTAGCGGTGCCTGTGGACCTCTGGCAGCGGTTTGTTGACTGTTCCTAGTGTGAGGATCTGCACCTATAGTGAAGCAACATTCAGCCACTTTGGTCCTCATCTATGGAACAGTCTGCTGGAGGGCATCAGTTCATAGGGAACCCTTCAAATTTTAAGGAGGAGGCTCAGGACCGACTTTTTTAGTAGGGCGTTTAATTGATAATTCTTTATTGTTTTTCATTTGTTTAACTTCTAATTATTTACTGCAACATACTTGACATTTTATTTCACGTTTTTATGTTTTTGTTCTGCTCATGTTCATTTGTTATTATGAGGGGTGGGGGGAACACTGGTAGGGTTGTGGTTCAATAGCTGAAAATCCTGGAGTTATCTGCTGCCGTCTCTATTGGGTCCCTCCCTCTGGACCCTCTTCTCACATGGTTAGTCTGTGGCTTGCCATTATCATATTTTATTTCTGTTACTATTTATTCTGTTTTATTGTAGTTCAACCATTGAGTGTGTCTGTGTATTACGTGTTCTGTGGAGATAAAGGAGGAGATAACGGAGAGGATTTTATTGTCTTTTTGTACACAGAATGTTTTTATACAGCACTTTGTTTGGCAGCTATTTGTCTAAAAAGTGCTTTACAAATAATTTTGATTTCATTTGATCGAAAATGTGATCGCTTCGGCCATTTTCTCTCGCGGCAGGGACAAGAGGTCAACGATGGCAGAGATTGTAGAACAAGTACAGGAGAGAGAAGCAGCCCAAGTAAGTTTTCCCTCGCGGCAAACCAAACCAAAGCAGTGCGAAGCATCATGTCTTTTTCTTTTGCCTTCTCAGGCCCGAGGAGAGCCGTATCGGCCTCCGAGCAGCCTCTCGGCTCCGGTGACGCGTTTTGACGGTCGTCCTCGTGCTCGAGACCGACCCAAACCGAGAAGGAGGCCGCGTCCCAAGGAACCAGAAGAAACTCGACGCTCGCGGTCCGCTCCGGCTACCGGAGCACCGACTACGCCCCAACCGCCGTCGCACACAGCACATAACCAAGGGTTTCTGTATCGCAAAAGAGCCACCAGCTCGGATCTTGAAGCTCAGCAAAGAAGCCCTACCAGGTAGAAAACAGAATGATTACTTACAAACCATCTCATATTTGTCATTTGAGGTTTCCTTATGCTTTATTTTATTCTTTCCTATCTGTTTTTATCTTACTTTTATCTCACCTGCTACACATTTAGTTTCGAGGAATGGGGCCAGGGGGGAGTGCTCGACGGAGACGTCATGCTCCTCTGTGTAGTTTATTTTTTGCAAATGTATTTTTGTCAGTGTAACATAAAAACTGTGAAAGATAAAAAAAGGCCTGCTTCTAGTAAAGTCCAAACGCAAGCCCAAACTCCCAAAAATATGAAAAAATAAGAGCTAACTCGAGTGCTTCTAAGAAATGTGCAAGCAAATTTTGTGTTCTTCTAAAGAATACCAATATAGAATAGCAAATCATTTTAAGAGGAATATAGTGTGAACACAATCTAATAAGGAGATCTGCAGGTTCGAGGGCATTTTCCATTCAGGCCCCAGTGTTGTAAAATGCTCTGCCCTCTGAAATTCTATCTGTAACCTCGGTGGAACTGTTTAAATCTAGACTTAAAACACACTTAGATTCTATAGCTTATGAATGACCTACAGTATATCTCATTTTGACAATGTCTGTGCATTGTTTGTTTCCATTGCAACCTGGTCGTCCTCTTTACCTTTATCTATTTCATTTTATATCATATTTTCATTATTTAATATTTAATTTTAATTTTGTTGTTTGTTAATGCAATATCCATTGCAGCCTGGTCATCCTGGAAGGATGATTACCTCATGTGCGGTCCCTTCTCAAATTTTCCTCATGTTGAGGTTTTTGAGTTTTTTCCTTGCCCTCATGTAGGTTTTAGATCAGGGGATGGTGTAATAATAGTCTATAGTTTGATATAGTCTGTGGTCTGTGCAGCCCATTGAGACACCTTGTGATTAAGGGCTATACAAATAAACATGACTTGATTTGACTTGAATGGTAACAATAGAAGTGTGTCATTGGCATTTTAATGTTAATGAGAAAAAAGACAATCGTGAATCTTAAATCAGGTGTGCAAGGGCACATCGCCATTGATATTTTGCAGCAGAAAGCATGAATGCCAAATTCCCCAGACAGTTAGCGCCAGGTCTGCGTCGGGCTTGTAATGTAAAAAAATGGATATAAATTACTTCACTTTTATTGCTTGTTTAAGCTTGTGGATTTAAAGGTAATCTCAAATTCTTAAACATGCAAAAGGTATATATAGTACATGTTTTTTGCATAAAATATATGATCTTTATTAGTTTCTTCCAATTATATTCTGATTTCATGCATTTTAAAGTCAGCACGTCTTGTCTTGATGTCATAAGAGGAAAAAACAGTATCCTAGCAAGCGAGTCGCCATATTGTCTTATTTGTTAATTAGTCGAAGAGGTTACAAGTCAAAGTTTTGGTAGCTTTTGTGGGGAATGCATTAGGTCGCAGGTGGATGCAGTAATGGTACAAACAAAGGGTGTGCAGCCCAAATGGTGGCAAAACACAAGAAGAAAAAAAAAGCCACAGAGAACAGCTTTGCTAAATGTATGATAAAAGCTCTTTTAACATGGGTAAAACATCCATCCATCCATTATCTGCACCGCTTATTCTCAGTAGAGTCGCTGGGGTGCCGGGGCCAATCCCAGCTTTCTTCGGGCAGTGGACACCCTGAACTGATTGCCAGCCAGTTGCAGGGCACACATAGAGACAGACAACTCACTCACTTTCATAGTTAGGGACAATTTGGACCAGCCAATTAACCTGAAATGCATATTTTTGGAATGCAGGAGGAATACCATGCAAGCACAGGGAGAACATGCAAAATTTCGGTAGCTGGTTTTGTACACATGACCTCAGAACTGTGCCGCGGCGGGCTAACCACTCATTTACCGTGCCGCCCTGGGTAAAACATACTTAATAATCTTCTTTCAGCTTTTGAAAGACCCCTCAACGACGCACCACACCTTTAAATTTGTACAAAACACGCTTGTTAACCGTCCTGGCATGCAGGTACATATTATGTATATCTCTCTTGTGTTATTTTCAATCAGAGAGAAAGCATTGAAAAGCAAACACTTGGGAGCGCAAATTTCCTTCGGGTTGTGAAAACGTGAATGTGTTCAAAATGACATTATCCTGTGATTTATGTTATTTGGAGCCATCCACAGATTATACACAAAACATGCTTGGTACATTATTTGGGCATATAAACATCCATTGTAATTCATAATCGTAGATATATTCGTAAACCTGGTGTTTTTCAATGCGTTTCCCAGGATTTTGGTATTTTACAAGTCCCTTGTATGTGAAATAAAACATTTTCTTGAATGTTCAGGAGGGGTAAATAAATAGATGTTGATTTTCTGGTCCATAATAAATGGAATCAACATTTCAAAACTGAATATTGTAATTCCTTTGGTTGTCTCTTTGTGATGTTATAATTGGAATAATTGGAACATTTTGAGGGGTTGGGAGTCAGAGAATATTCTTAGATGATTGAGTTATCACACTTCATGTTTACGTCCAAATAATGTACACTGACATGAATTGTGTCCCAAAAAAAACGCATGATAAGAGGGTTAGTGAAGTTTCACTAGAAAACAGAAGCACTGCTAACCATTCTCAATATTCATTCATACGCTGACCAACCATAACGAGACATTTTCTTTGCGTTTGACCTGTCTGTGGTCAGGGACGGGGAGTAACAGAATACATGTAATGCCATTATGTAACTAGGATACGAAAAAATAAATGTATTCCGTTAGTTACAGAATAAATGACGTAATCAAATTGCAGGTGCATTTAGGATTATTTTGCAGGATGACATCTTTACTTAAAACTATATTTTGTATGCGTAATATGTCGATAGATGAATTGTCTATCATCATTTAAATTATTGGTGTGAGAGAGACAGAGAGGGATTACACATGACTTACGAAGGTCGTATCCATGCCTGTCAACCTGTACGGTTTTGCCATACAAAGTTCGTTTTTTATGCATTTTAAAAAAGAGTACGGTGTACAAGGAAATCTGTACGGAAAAACGCAAATTTGTCAATGATGGGTACAATCCGGTATACACCGACAGGGTTGGGTAGGGTTACCTTAACTTGATTACTTTCAATTACTTTTGGATTACTCCAATACCAAATATGCTAATAAAAGACAAAATAGACTAAATATGAATAAAATTATGACTCACAACACGTGATAAGCTTTCTCTCCTGGCTTTGATCTCTCTGATCTCCGGCAAAACTAACATAAAATGCGACAGAAACAAAATGAAAATAAATCCAAAAAGCTTGCCAACATCATTTTTGCCGTTCCATGTGTTACGTTACTCCCCAAGCCTGCACAAAATGTAGTAATTTTATTCATATTTAGTTGCTTTTGTCTTTTATTAGCATATTTGGTATTTGAGTAATCCAAAAGTAATTGAAAGTAATCAAGTTAAAGTAACCCTACCCAACCCTGTACACTGACTATCACGAAACGGCAAATCAATCAAGTCAAAGGATTTCGCTGCAGAAGCCTCTATTTCGGAATTGTTTTTTTCTGTGCAAACGAAGCAAGCGGTTTGATGCTACTGAGCGCATGCGTCTGCCGCCTGGGGTTTTCCCATCATGCATCATTCCGAAAAAAAAAGATAAATATGGTGTACGAATATTTTGTATTTTGTGCCAGAAAATACGACAGTTTGTACAGGCATGGAGCCGTGGAGGTTGACAGGTATGCGTATCTGTGGTACAGAATCCATAGACGGACACCTTATTCACTACTGCATGTTTGTCAGAATATGTTGCAGGCAGCAGCACTTTTCTTCTTGTCTGTATTTCATTTCTCCTTCATTTTTGTTGAATTGGCAAAAGCCTGCAGTTTCGTGAGGCTGCGAACGTGTGTGCGTATTTGGCGCTGGGTAGCGCAGTTGAACGCTAGAGATGCGTTCAGACAAGACATCGAAGACTTTGTTGGAAATTTAAAAAACAATGTTTAAAACAACATTTAGATCTTAATGTTGTCTTGATATAAAACAAAACAGAGAATATGGTCTGCATTTTTAAAGCGCTTTTCAAGTCAATGAAGACCTCCCCAAGCGCTTTACACTTTTCCCTTTTACACACTAACTAACCGATAGCAGCGTCAACCGTGCAAAGCAACTACCTGCTATCGGGGGCATTAGGGATTCAGTGTCTTGCCCAAGGACACTTCGACATAAAAAATGGAAGAACCGGGAATTGAACATGCAACCTTTTGATCCCAAATTGAGTGCTCTACCTCATGAGCTAATGCCTAGTATATCTAGTTTGACAGACTTTCAGAATATGAAAGAGAAATATTTATATTTGCTTAATAAACTATACTATGGGGCGGCACGGCAAATGAGTGGTTAGCGTGTCCGCAGCACAGTTCTGAGGTCATTGGATAGAACCTTCCTGTGTGGAGTTTGCATGTTCTCCCCGTGTTTGCGTGGGTTTCCTCCGGGCAAACAGGTTTCCTCCCACATTCCAAAAACATGCATGTCAGGTTCATCGGCCGGTCTGAATTGTCCCTAAGTGTGAATGGGAGAGTGAGTTGTCTGTCCCTGTGTGCCCTGCGACTGGTTCAGAGTGTCCCCTGCCCACTGCCGAACATAGCTGGAATGGGCTCCAGCACCCCCGCGACCCTACTGAGGATAATCGGTACAGCTAATGTATGGAATGGATGGAACTATACTATGTGGTTAAAATTTGAGCACTTTTTAGTAGGACCCCCGAGCAACTACCTGACCTTGGTTTCCGCCAATTATTTTTCAAGGTTGCATTGTTCATTAATATAAAATTAAATTTAGTCATTTTATTTCTATTGTATATTTTTGTTTTGGACTATTCCATAAGTAACCGATAGTATTCCAGTTACACAAATTCAATATTCTGTTTATGTTACTGATTCCATTTTTCAACAGGTAATTAGTAATTGTAGCAGATTACATTTTAAAGTAACCCTCCCAACCCTGTTTGTGGTCCTTTTTCCAGCAAATCTTGGGTAAATGTATATTGCGTGCTGAAAGAGGGCAAACTCACCTTCTACAAGGACGCTCGGAACCACAACACAACCTACAACGGCGAGCCATCTGTGGACCTCTCCACCTGCTCTTTCGACCCTTCTTTGGGATACAAAAAGAAGAAGAATGTCTTCGTTCTTCAGTAAGACCCATTGCATAATCATAAATGCTGGTACATGATGTAATATTTGACCACAAGATGGCACTGTAATGTCTAATGCCAATGAAAACCAGTGCAAAATGATCACAGTGTAGCTGCAAGATGCCATACAAAAAGTATTTATGGATTCTGCTATGTAAAAGAAATACTCATTCCTCAACCTATGAATATTTATAAATATCATACATTGGTATGATAGTTGATGCGTTTTTGCCTGTTAGTCAAATATATGTTTTTTACAGATTTTCTTTTGTACCACTGGGAGGCACTACATATCACACATTGTCCCTTTAATGCACATGTTGATAAGAAATATGCAAAAGAATTGCGTTTTCCCTGAAAAATGCTAAATGTGTGTTATTTAGGGCCCCCTAGTGGTTACAAAAAAAGGCCTCTCATTAAAAAAGAAACCATAGCAAAAATACACCGAATATCATATAAATTTGTGTTTTTCAAATACTTGTAGGTCAGGATATTTGTATTTATTTGACATCACGTGAGCCTCACCAAGGGAAATGACATATTTGTCCGCCATCTTGCTGCTACGAGTACCCAAAAAGACGACATACCTTTTTTCTTTCTCCATGTATTTGTTTGTTTATTGGTTTCTCTTTCTTTCTTTTTCTTTTCTATTTCATCATTTTTCTTTTCTTTCTTTTTCCTTTGTGTTCTCAGCAAAAGGCCTGGCAAAAAATGAGAATAAAATGGTCCGGTTTAGTCACTCTGACTTTTGGTGGTTTGTAATCTTCCTTGTGTATTGTAGCAGTCGTTTTCGGGTGCGTTGTTCGTTGGGGTTGTCCATCGATTCGATAATGACCATCTTCTTTTATTTGTGAGTCTGCTGATGTTTGAACAGTCCGATCCTGGATTGTGGTCGGAGACTCAGGTAAAAGAGGATACCTGCGCAATGACGGTTTTTAAAGTGGCGTAAGGGGTGCGCTTTCCCCAACGCCACTATCTTGATTGTAAAGAAGATGGTTCCAGTGGCAAGGGCGACCCTAGACGACCGGCATCTTTCTACAACTGCAGGCGGCTAACGGGATCCAGGTCTGTAGGAAACCGCCTCAAAGCGTGCCGCCACCAGCTTTTGGGATCACTCTTAGTCTGGACTCTACCCTTCGACCTGTTCGGCTTGGGTAACCCTACCAGGAGTACGAGACTCCCGCCGACATAGCTCTAGGGGTCATGGAGACGCGCAAAGTGCCCCACCACGATAAGGTGGTGATCATTTTTTTTTCGGGTGCACTACACAATACAGCGACATCTAGTGGTCAAATATTACGCTTTGTCCCTTTAAATCAACTTTCTGTTCAGCAAGAGTAACTAACCATTTTCTTTTTTCTCTCAGACTCAACGATGGAAATAATTTATTAGTATTCCATGCAAAAGATGAGGTAAGAGCAATCGTTAAATTTGAAACATCTAAAAAGATTCCCTGCTCTCTCTGTCATTCGTTAATCGAAAGTCCAATATTGATGATTCTCCCCCTTTTTTTTTGCAAATAATCAGCAAAATACTCAATTTGGCTCGGGGGCCGGATTTAGACTTCATGTTTTCAGGTAGATCAGATCAGTAAAAGAACGTCAAAGCCAAATATTTAGCTCTGTTTTTCAGTACTATGCTTTATCATTTACCCTACATTAATAGCCTACTTTGTTAATAAGTTTCTAGTTCGTTAGACACTAAAAAATAAGGAAAGAAGACATCAATACATTTGAAACTAGCAAGGAGAACAGGAGCGGACTGTACAGACAACCCTCAGATAAGAACGTTCCAATCTGTTCTTAAGCTCCTCTCCTTTCTTTTTGTTAAATATCATTGGTTGAAAAAAGCAAATCCTCCCTAAATGGTGTGGAAACTAAAGAACAATAACATCCATGGCCAATAGCGGGATTGATGTAGACAATGCATATTAGTCAAAATAATGACCAACCCTGGTAATCTATGCAATCGCATTTGCAAGTGACCAATATTAAGAACAAAAACCAGCAGAATAAACATATCACCTGTATATTGTAATCACAGCTCTTTTCTCAGCACAACACATTTATTCACCAACAACAAAAAAAGATGATTTTCATATTTATCATTGAATGTTTTAACTGCTTTGCCAGTTGAGTGAGCCAACTTACCACACTATACAAACTGGGAGCTCTGAATAAAAATATTGTTTGCCTTAATTGTCAAACTGGTTTGAAATGAACAAAATACAAAATAAATGTTTTAGCTATGTGTGGGCAATAACATTAGACTAGGCATGCATCCTTTACTGCTCTCTAGCAGCCAGGGGGAGCATATGGTTTCGATTTGTCTTAAAAATCATAACTTTTGATAGAAATGATCTGGAGACTCGCTTCATTTTGTGACATAACCAAAAATGTGTGACGGGTCCGATATAATCATCCAATGAGCCTCAATGTCCAACCCTACCGTAGACTTATCTGACAGCAATTTTGTTGTCTCTATAACCAAGTAAAAATAGCAACACTGAGACTCACAATTATTGAAGAAAACAGAACTTTTCTGCTATTAAACGACAGTTGGCATGCATACACACATTGCGTGATTACTTTGGTCAACAAACGCCATGTTAAAAAGCTACCACAAGAAAAACATGCCAGGCTAAAGAGCTGTAAGAATACAGAATTTTGAAGCAGTGAAAGAGTAGAATACGACAAAATAAAAATGAAAATTGTAAGTAGTAACCTCTTTCAACTGAATGCATCATCGCTTTAAAAGGCACATATGATAGGTAAGACGGAAACTTGCACATTTCCCAGGAAATCTCCATTAGTATAATGGGCATTGGTAGGTTGTCTTCCATTGACTTCCTATGTAAATCATAATTTTGTACTCCTTTTCTATCCTGAAAATGTGGAAAAACTTGTCAAGATGATTTAGTATTAAGTTATTTTTCTAACTTTCTGCAGGAAGATCTGAAGGCATGGACTTCCAACATCACCACCTGTATAGCTGAGCACGAGGCCATGGTCAAGTGGGACCAGCCCGGAACGTCAGGAATGGACCAGGACCGTTCCGAGAGGAAGGAGCGCTCCGAAGGGGATGCCGACGCCAGGTCGGAACGCTCGGAGCTGGTTGGCGAGGAAAGGTCGGAGAAGGAGAGGTCAGAAAAAGGGGACGGCTCCGACAAGTTAGACACGTCGGAAATCGCCGACAAGCTGGAGGGCGGGGCAGGGGGCTCCAGCACTTCGGGAAAGAGCAAATGAAACAGCCCCACTCATCTCTTTCTCTTTTCTTCACTGACTATATGGAAGTTGTATGAATGGAAAGCATGTTTGCAGCGGTCCAATCACAGAACTGGAACACACTGAGGACAAAAAGGACAAGACTATGGGAACTCATCTCTCAGCCCTTTTTGCAGTGTCATCGTGTATGCATTGCACCACCTGCTGGTAGGGAGGGGGATGGTATCGATGATTGTCTGGGATTCATCCTCCTACATGATCTGGCGATTGATTATACTAGATCCGTCCATTTGTCTGTCAGCCTAGGCACACCTGAAAAAGAGATGAATGAAAACTTCAAAATAATTCTAGAAAAAATACAACTTTTGAAGCAATATCCTTTTTTTAAGTTTGGTCTCTCTTGTAGTGAGATATCTAACCAAACCAATTACTATTTGCAAAGGTAATGATTTCTCACCACACCCCTCCGTCTTGCACATATAATTATGAAAAATGAACGATATCGTGAAGACATGTTACATGGTAATCGTAGATCATGTTACGGAATGCAGGTGTCTCCAACCTAGGTTTTAAAATGGGGATGTCAAAATATTTTGAAGGTCAAAGACAGAAGAAAAACATGAGGGGAGAGGACTGTATGAATGCCACTGAGTGACACTATTTAAAATTAGTACACACAATCCGAACACTGCATGGAATTGAATAGGTTCTTAGTGCACTTGTTCGACTTTGTTTTTTATTTCGATTTTTGGGGGTGATAATCAAAAGTTGAGTGTGAGGAAGCATTTTGCAATCACGACTCACTACTCACCAAGTAGAGTTGTCTTATAAACGATCCATCCATATTCTGTATGAGGAAAAAAAAACGCATCACGCTCCCTACCACACCCCTGTCTTATGTTTTTTTTTTTATTCCTTATTATTTATTTGACCATGGTTTCTAAAAAAAAAGTAAAAACCTAGAGAGGAGCTCTGCCTATTGTTGACTCCTTCTTTTAATCTAAATCCACGGCGCGTTCAAATGCAAAGTCATGAATTGTATATAAATCCAATCCTTGTGTGTATACCCTGTGCGCTAATACAAAATACACTGAAGTAAGGTGGGTAAAAGTAAAACATTTATAATAATCCTTATAAGTTAAATTTTAAAAAAGGAATTTACGCAAATTAGAACTCACTGAATAATTACATAGCATATATAAGTACACCAATATCTAGTTGTATGAGCGACTTTTACCAGGGAAGGAAATATGCTTGTATTTTTATATTCCTAACTTTCCTATATCGGCCCAAAGTCCAAATAAGAGCACCTGGCTGACTGAGTTGTCGGTGTGTTTTGTCCGTGACCGCTGTGTTCAATGTAAAGTATGTATTATCCAGAAATTATCTAGCAGAAAGCACAGAGTTTTTGAGATTCACAGGCGTCGATTTTGTTCGTCGTGTCCTCATTTTTTGGAATTTTGGAAAAGGAAGGGATTTTGAATATGGTCAAGAAGTTGCACACATTCGTGAGAAAAACCAACAGCTCTCCCTGCTACAGTTATATGGAAGACCGAAAAGTGTGGAAAAAATTACTCATTTAGCTCATTTGCTGCCCTTGGCCATTTAAGGGTGAGGTGCCTTGTTTGAACTGTTCTTAAAACATGTATTTTCTCTATGAACTATGTGCTCAATTGAGTTCAAAGAGCCTTACTGCTTTTTCCTTATTTTTAGCAAAGCTGTTCGGTCCCAACACATTGTGGAGGATGGGGAAGGGAGATGGGGTGGAGAGTAATTTCATCGCCGTCCCTATGTTTTTTTTTTCTTTTGATTTGTTCGTGTAGCATGAAAATTGTGAAAGTAAGAAAAACCCTACCACAAGTATAGTCCAAACACCAACCCAAACCCCAAGAAAAATAAAAAAGAAGCGTTTATTTGAGTGCATCAAAAAATGTGAATACTTGCACGTGGCTGCAATCATGAATTTAAGCCAGGAGGTGGTGACAGAGAATTAAAAGGCACAGCGCTGAAACTGCACTTATCTAGATCACAAACGACCTCCTTATTGCCACTGATTCTGGTTTACTTTCCATTCTCAAACTCCTCTATCTAAGTGCCACCTTTGACACCATTTTCCGTTCCATTCTTCTTAGCAGACTCTCTTTACTTGGCCTGACACACACTACCCTCCAATGGTTCCACTCGCATCTCACTGGCCACACTAACCCTAAACCTAACCCATAGTCTTGTCACCTCAAGCCTCGATTACTGCAATTCCCTCCTTTACGGTTTACCTTAAAGGTCCCCCCATAAACTTCAGTGGGTCCATAAATCTGCTGCACGCATCATCACCAAAACCCCTCTCGCCATCACATCACCCCTGTCCTTCAGCAGCTTCACTGCCTCCCAATCTACCACAGAATAAACTACAAAATCCCGCTTTACACCTACATGGCCATTCATAACCTTGCCCCTCTCTACCTCACCAACCTCCTTCACATTTCCACGCCATCCAACACTCTTAGATCATTCTCCTCCCTCCATCTCACTATACCTGTTTCCTGTCTCAGCGCCATGGGGAGCAGAGCTTTCAGCCGCTCTGCCCCCCAGCTCTGGAACTCATTGCTGCCTGACCTCCATTATTCTGCCACCCTATCCACCTTCAAATCCAGACTCAAAACCCACCTATTCATACTTTTCATGGTCATCTGCCTCACATACCGCCCCCTTTTAACTTTTACTGTGTTTTTATTTCCTATTTAGTACTTGCTTGTTTTATTCTTGCTTTATTGTTGTTAGGTACTCTATGTGCAGCGACCTTGGGTGTCCTGAAAGGTGCTTTTAAATATAATGTATTATCATTATAATTATTATAAAAAGTTCAAAATTTCACAGAGCTTCTTTAAAGACATTAATGATTTTAAACAGTCAACGGTTAACAGTGAATGGATTAAATTTTTCATCATATCAATAAATTGTGATCACAGAAGTAAGAACAAAAAGTATTGCCTTGATGAATAATCTAATATCTGTAAAGTACTAACGTGAATTACGGACTAAAAGCCACTATATTCTTTTGTACAATTTAAACACTGCAGCATACAATACCATGCGGCTTATTCTTTACTTCGCCCCAGCTGACATCAAGCAGCTGGCTTAGAACTGGTGTGGATCCGGGAATCCGACTTTTTGATTAAGATAAAGGATTACGACGGCACGCGGCAAGTGATGACGGTTTGTGATTTCTGCCAAGTGTTCTGAATGTCAAAGTGAAGAACTTCAATGAAGTGCTGGTATATGGCGCGAGTACCTTTCTGTAGACAAATCTTTCATCATCTAATTAGTGACATGCATGAATGGATGAATAAGATTCCCATTGTCCCTATAGAGTAAGATCGTGATCTTGGCATTATCAGCGGGGAAATGTCTAATACTGAAAAGTAACACATTGTGCTGCGATTAAGACACTTGTTTGCAAACACTGCTGACAGAAGTGAATCTTCATCAACTAGTGCAGAAGTCCATATTAATTAATTTAACATATACGCAGGAGTACAATAAAAAACATTCTCAAACTAGAATGGCTGTGTGCCATTAAAGCATAATGTGACGGGAAAGCGTTTTTGGATGGCATTTCCCTCTTTATTCCCCTTTTTGGCAGATTCATTCACCTCTAGAGTGACCTAAAAGAAAGAAAAAGGAAATATGCGGGACAAGCATGAGGTTACTCTCCATCCTACCCTCTTCCCCATTCCTCCTACCTAATGTGTTCCGTGGCCCCAACAGCTTTGCTTAAAGTAAGATAAATGAATATAGGCGCAGTGAGGAAAAAAATATTTGGGTTCTATGAACTCAGTGGGGAATTGTTAGCACATACTTAATGGAGAAACTATTCTACTTTCAACGTTTTGAAGACAGCTCAAACTCTGCACCCCACCTTTATATAACACATTGATTTCCATGAGTCTGTGCTTGATTGAAAAAAAAAGCAATTACTCCTCGGTCTTTGTACTTTTTTATTATTATATGCATTTATTTTTCATTTATTTATTCGAAAAAAAATTTGAATCATTTAGGTTTTAAATGATTAGCTATGTATTTAAATACATTTTTTAATTCTAGCACTTTTGGTCCTCCATGCAGTCTGTACATTTCAAAATCGAGTGTTCCAATTTAGCATCATCCCACTCGAAATACAAATAAGTCTTCCTTTCTTTGTTCACACCAGAACACACTTTCTTTTTTATAGATAAAACTCTAATCATGAAAAAAGGGGGGAAACATATATATACTTCCCTTATCAATACAGTTGGCTTGCTCACGTAAATAAAGTAGTGCCAACCTGTCATTGCAATACAGTGCTTTGGTAAGGGCATGGGGAGCCAGTTCCTGTCTTTCACCTCAAAGAGCTGTTACATTTATGAACAACACATTGATATCTTGGAAGGAGCCCTGTCTATATTGGTGGGGAGCCAGTTCCTGTCTTTCACTTCATAGAGCAGGCTCATAGCGCCATTACATTTCCTAACGACACATCACTATCTTGCCAGTTTCTGTTGTTTACTTCATGAAGCTGGCTCAAAGAGACGTTCGGTTTGCCAACAAGGCACCACTATCTTGAAGGGAGAGCCGGCTCCTGATTGGTTCCCGTTGTTTATGTCAAAGGGTGGCTCAAAGTGTCGTTGCAGTTGGAAATAACACGTGATAACACACATCGTTACCATGAAGTGACCCGGCTTTTGATTGGTGCAAAGCCTGCCTCCTTTGTTCAATTCAAAGAGTCGCCTCATTGCGCCGTTAAGTTTTCGAATGACACATCACTATTTCAAAGAGAGTCGGTTCCTGATTGGTCAAGAACAGGCTCCTGATGAGTCAGTAGACAGCTCCTGATTTGTCGGCAGCCGACTCCTGGTTAGTCAGGAGCCAGCTCCTTTCATTCACTTCAAAGAGTTGGCTCATAAAGCTGTTACTTCCGCAAAGAAAATGTCAGTAAAAGGGAACCCAGCTTCTGATTAAGGTGAACAATTGGAGCTGGCTCCTAACCAAAGAGCTCGCTCATAGAGCCGTTTCATTTGCAAACAACACATCACTAGAAGGGTACTGGCTCTTCAATGGGGAGGAGCCGACCCCTGTTATTCATTTCAAAGAGCTGGCTCATGAAACTGTTCCATTCGCAACTGAGCATAACTATCTTGAAGGGAGAGTTGGCTCCTGATTGGTGGGGAGCCGGCTCCAGTCGTGGGCGTAGCATGGGACTTCCTTTTTTCTCCATTTTTAGGGCTAAAGCGCTTAAGAGAAATGCATTTATTTTTGTTTCATTGAAGGTATCCGAGTGTGTATGTTTTTGTTACTTTCCACTTAAACGTGCTGCTAAAATTTTAACAAACTTCCAAACTAACGTGCTAACTTGCTAACGTGAAACAAAATCAATGTGGCCACATTTTCTACCTACATAACACACTCAGAAATCTACAACAACCTCAAATATTCATATAAGTTTATCAGGAAACACGGAGGTCACTAAATAAATACAATACTGTATTTCAAACACAAACTAAAAAATGAGTTTTTTCTCTTTAATGGACAACAACACGGCTACCAGGATTGTAGAGAAATCCCCTCAGGAAAAAACAATCAAGTATTGAGCTCTGGAGTTTAAACAAAGTGCCTTGCAATAGTATTGCCCCCCAAGAACTTCTTGTCATAATTCCTCATTTCAGGCTTCAGACTTTAATTTAAAAAAACTGAAAATAGTTTCTAAGAATCAACATGTGAGACACAACCGTGGAGTGGAACCAAATTATTTCCACATTTTATACTGCGCTCGAAAAATTGTACAACCTCCTTTTGCTGAGATCACAGCTTTAAGTCTTTTTGGGTGTGTCTTCATAAATTTTGCACATCTTGAAACCAGAATATTTGCCTATTTATTCTTACAAAACAGTTTGGGTTCTTTAGGGTTTGAAGGTGATCGTTTGTGCACAGCATTTTGCAGATGTTTCCACAAATTCTCTGTAGGATTTAGGTCTGGAATTTAGCTTGGCCATTCTAGCACCACGTGCACTCAATTTTGTCATTGTTTGTCATTTAGGTCGACGTTGAATCATTCAGACGTGATCAGGGTACTTGCGGAGTCATTTGGCTGAGCAGAGAGAAAAGGCGGCCAACATTTTGAAAGCACCTACTTTTCAGTGTGGTAAATTTAATACAAAATGTTAAATAATTGCATCTGACAGGTTGTTGATTCTTAAGTAGTTTCAGTTTTTTAGATTTAAGTTAAAAGCCTGAAATGTATCCATATGACAAAAGGTTTTTAGGGGGGCAATGATTTCGCTAGGCACTGTATTTGATAAAAAAAAAACAGTTCTAGTACTTAACCGTCACGTATTCAGTCGTAGCTTCAACCCCGAAGTCACCTTATTAAAATGAATCTTTTAAGTATAACTAAATTGTTGATTCAACTCTACTAAAACACACTCTGCTATTGTAAATTCCTCTACAGGATTGTCTCCCTTGATGCTGTACCTTTTTTTTTAATATCATTAGCAAGTGTGAGTCTCCTCCAAGTTCAATAAAATGTAAGTGAATGGGTGAAAGGTATGAATGTTAAAAAATAATAATAATAATTCTCAGACATGTGTACATTATTGCACAAATCCTGCACAACTTGATGTATGCTTCAAGAATGTACATGAACGTTATGATTTGTTTGATGAATTGAATCCCATCTAAATTATATCTGTAAAAATATTAAATATGGTGATGTATAAAATCAGTTCATCCCTTCACTTTGCCATGGTCTGGTTTTTTTCCCCCATCTGAGGGTTTTTACCGACGTACCTATTTGAGAAGATGAGAAACGGTAAGTACAATGATAAATTCAATATTGTATTAATATTATACTTGATTTGATTTTCGTAGTCCAAAGGGTTGGGAATAAATATACAGCGGCGGATTGGCCAAACCAAAATCAATGTTTATATAATTTTAGATCACCACTAAATATCACTATTGTATTTAACACTGTAGTTTTAATATTTCGGGACTTTTTGGACTTTATTTATTTAGCAGGTGCAGTTCTGGTTTGCAATATTAGCTTTTTTAACCAAAAACATGGGGATTTATTAATTTCTTTGGGTTCTGATTGTGATTATATTAGCTTAATTTGTAGTTCTGGTGAGGAAGAAATACATTTGTTTTATTTGTTACATTAATTGAGATTACCTATTTTCAGTGTATTTCAGTGTTATGTTTTATCCTGCTTTAGTAACCTACCCTACATATTATAATCACAGATCTTTTCTAAGTTTAACACATCTTTTCACAAATAATGGAGGGAAAATTATTTTTATGTTTGGCACTTTGTTAGATAGATAGATAGATAGATAGATAGATAGATAGATAGATAGATAGATAGATAGATAGATAGATAGATAGATAGATAGATAGATAGATAGATAGATAGATAGATAGATAGATAGATAGATAGATAGATAGATAGATAGATACTTTATTCATCCCCGAAGGGAAATTCACATTTCCAGCAGCATCCCTGAGCTGAGAACAGTACAATAATAAAGCCAAAAGAATGCAATATACAAATACCCAGTGTGACGTGCAAATGCCCACTGTAGCGTGTTATATAGAGTAACTAAATAGTGCTACACAGAATACATATTGCAGTAAGATTCGGTAATATCCAATGTAGGTGGTGTGGTTTAATGTGGGCCTTTACTCTGCCGGGTGGAGTTAAAGAGCCTCATGGCATGAGGAAGAAAAGATCTCTTCAGTCTGTCCGTAGTACAAGACAGTAACAGCAGTCTGTCGCTGAAACTGCTCTTCTGTCTGGAGATAATGCTGTGTAGTCGATGCGATGGATGGTCCATGATTGACCTCATCTTTTTCAGTGCTCGTCTCTCAGCTACTGTTGTTAGGCTGTCCAGCTCTTTGCCCACAACAGAGCTCGCTTTCCTAGCCAGTTTATTGAGACGAGAGGCATCCTTCTTCTTGACGCTGCCTCCCCAACACGCTGCCGCATAGAAGAGGGCGCTTGCCACTACTGTCTCGTAGAATATTTTCAGGAGCTTTTTGCAGATGTTGAAGGAGGCCAGCCTTCTGAGGAAGTAAAGTCGGCTTTGCCCTTTCCTACATAGAGCTTCTGTGTTGGCAGACCAGTCCAGTTTGTTGTCCAGCTGCACACCCAGGTATTTGTTGGTCTGGACAAATTCTACACATTCTCCCTTGATGGTTACAGGAACCGGGTGAGTTCTGGTTCTCCTGAAGTCCACCACCATCTCTCTGGTCTTGGTGGTGTTTAGGTGCAGGTGGTTTGCGTCGCTCCATCGGACAAAGTCCTGAATCAATTTCCTGTACTCCTCCTCCTGCCCGTCTCTGATACATCCCACGATCGCAGTGTCGTCGGCAAACTTTTGCACATGGCAGGACTCAGAGTTGTACTTAAAGTCCGACGTATATAGAGTGAATAGGAACGGAGAGAGAACGGTCCCCTGCGGAGATCCTGTGCTGCTAACCACAGTGTCCGATGTACAGCCCCCCTGTTTCACATACTGGGGTCTGCCTGTCAGGTAGTCAGTAATCCATTCTACAAGGTGTGAGCTAACTCCCATCTCTGTCAGTTTCCTACTCAGTAGCAGAGGCTGTATGGTATTAAAGGCACTGGAGAAGTCCAAAAATGTAATCCTCACAGCCCCCTTCGCCCTATCCAGGTGAGAGAGGGATCGGTGTAACATGTATACTATAGCATCCTCCACTCCCACCTTCTCCTGGTAAGCAAATTGCAGTGGGTCGACGGTGTGACGGACCTGTAGCCTCAGGTGGTGCAGCAGCAGCCGCTCCATGGTCTTCATCACATGTGATGTCAGGGCGACCGGCCTGAAGTCGTTGAGTTCCTCAGGTCTTGATTTCTTTGGGACTGGGATGATGCAGGATGTTTCCACAGCTGAGGGACCCTCCCCTGTTCAAGGCTCAGGTTGAAGATGCGCTGTAGAGGGTCTCCCAGCTCAGACGCACAGGCTTTCAGCAGTCGGGGGGATACTCCATCCGGACCAGCTGCCTTGCTGGTTCGTAGCCTTCTCAGCTCTCCACACACCTGGGCTGAAGTTATTTTTAGTAGGGGGATGTCTTCCATGCTAGTGTCCAGAGGGGGAGGGGGAAGGACAGCTGCATTACTCAGGGGTGAGGATGAGGCGGAGTGGTCAAACCTGTTGAAAAAGTTGTTCAACTGGTTGACTCGCCCCACATCTATATCCACAGTTAACTGGTTTATATCAAGTCGTTTTGCACCTGAACCAACCCACCACGCTATACCAACTCAAGTGGCAGCTATGAAACCATATTAGAAATTTTACCCCAACTATTGTACTGGTTTGAATTATATAAAAATAAATACAAAATAAGAGTTTTAGCAGTCAAATACAACTACCAGGCTGGGCCTACTAGAGCTGAGGAAATACTGCAAATTATTGTCTTTAGCATAAAACCAGATCGATCTTATTTTTAGTCATATTTGCAAACAATTTTATGTCTTGAAACCGTTTCCTCCTCTCTCTCATTGTACTCATGCAGTGTGCTTACTGTTGCTGGCTCCTAAAACTTAGAGTAGCTCTTTTTGCCTTTACAGGTGCATTAATAACAGGTGCCAAATCCTCATCCCAGCACATTTAATGGGGGCACTCAATATTACACACTGTCCCTTTAACAATGTAATTCAAGTGTTTGTTCGTCGACCTTGAGTGCTGCTTTGTTTTACAATTGTATATCACAGAAACTACCAGTTCACAAAGTTAAAGTGTCTTTAACATGGATAGAACCTTTGCTGAACGTAGGCTTTTCTCCACCTTTACTGCCCTCTAGCGGCAAGAATGACCGTTTAGTTAAGGGTTAAGCAACTATTTTGACTCACTGGCGTACAAAAAATGGTCAATGGGCTGATCCTGGAGACCTACTCGATTCCTTTCATTTATGAATGAATATACATTCAGATATCTATATGTTTGCCCTGTGATTGGCTGGCAACCAGTTCAGGGTGTCCCCTGCCCACTGCCCGATGATTGCTGGAATGGGCTCCAGCACCCCCGCGACCCTACTGAGGATAAGCGGTGCAGCTAATGAGATGATTTGAGATATCTATATGTTATATGACTACGTATTTGTTTTTATAAAGATTAGTTTCACCAAATCAGATTTAAACAACCGTAATGTAGCAAAAATAGGTGGTCAATAAATTATTTCAACCAAAACTTTATTGACAAATTAAATCAAAAGGTCGAGTTTATTTATTTTCAAAATCGTTCTGCATTTTTGAAGCACCACATTTTTTAGATAATTATATCAGGGAAACAGAATGAAAACCCTTTTTATTTTCACAATTTTAGGGATCGGCTCCATTTTAAGTGAACTCTTTTTATCGTTTTTGGATAGTTAAATATACTTCAATCAAGCCACACAAACTCTGGGATTTTTGGAGATTTATTTTTGCTAAACTACAGAAAAAACTTGAACACCACACAAACAAATAGAACAAAATGAAACCAGACAATCTTATTTGGGATTTTAGCTGGTACCACTAATATCTAAGGCGATTATAATTAAATCATTGATTTTTCAGCAAAATTGTCGATTGATCAGTCCAAAAGGAAAATAGTAGAGGTAAAATAATGGAGATCTTATCAAACTATAAACTTTTTTAGAAGTCGTGGAATTCTTTCATGACATTTCAGAAATGAAAAATTATTTGCCCCTGCACCAAAACAGTTGGTTGCGTTTTCCTTTCTTGGTTTACCCTTACAGGAAGTTCAGAACCAAAGGCATGTTTTCTGAAAGAGTTGGTTAAGAAGGATGGCAACGCCCGACCTTCTGCTTCGAGTCCTGGAGCACATAGCCCTCTGGGGATCAAAGTCACGCCTGTCCGCCCCAAATCCCCCCTTTTCAGGAGTGGCCCAGGGTGTTAGGGGTTGTACGATAGCTGGATACCCTGTGATGACCATGGTGCGTGCCAGTAAGGAGGGAGCGCTTGGATATTTCGTGTTGGTTTATACGTGGGAGGCGGGAGTGTGATTTCAAAAATATTGGTCAACCATAAGCCAACCAATCCATTGGGGAGTTCAGTCACTTCCCGTAAGGACCGCTCTGCAATATTTAGTCTAGTAATTTTGTAGCATTTCAGTCATGGTATTTTGTAGTAGACACACAAGGGGAAAATGGGGAGAAAGTGGGCACCCAAAACACGTCACGAAGCGGGTCAGAAAGCAGGAAGTTGGAACTCATTTGCGTAGACGATCTGTCACTTTAATTGAGAAAGAAAAGTTGTCCAACACACAAACGGACCAAAAACAAATCAAAGCAGGCTCAAATGCAGGCAAAACTACAGACTAGGCATTTAACGGGATTAAACAGAACTTGCAGGAATCTCTCAGAACGTTACACCAAAGTGCAACAAGAATAAACAGGTATCAAACAGGCATGAACAGGTTTTCAACAAGGGTAAACAATGATCTGGCAAAGGGCAGTTCCAAAAGACACGTTTAAGTACCCATAGGAGTAATCAGGAAAATGCAGGTCAGCCGGTGTCAAGGGGCGGGGCCAGCTGGGCACCATGACAACTGTGCAGGACATGACAAAACATATTTTTTAATTGTAATTCATGTATTATTATATATATTGTTATTATGGCAGCACGGCGGCGCAGTGGTTAGCGCGTGTGCGGCACAGTTCTAAGGTCTCGGGAACCTCCTGTGTGGGTTCAAATCCAGCTACCGGACTTACTGTGTGGAGTTTTTACGTTCTCCCCGTGCTTGCGTGGGTTTCCTCCGGGCACTCCGGTTTCCTCCCACATTCCAAAGACATGCATTTCAGGTGGATTGGCCGGTCCAAATTGTCCCTAGGTGTGAATGAGCGAGCGAGTCGTCTGTCCCTGTGTGCCCTGCGATTGGCTGGCAACCAGTTCAGGGTGTCCCCTGCCCACTGCCCGATGATTGCTGGGACGGGCTCCAGCACCCCCGCGACCCTACTGAGGATAAGCGGTGCAGCTAATGAGATGAGATGAAATGAGATATTGTTATTATATGTTTACCATTTTTGTTTGGCGGTCCAGATGAAAAAGCCTGACATATGGCTTGTGGGCATTAGTTTGCCCACAACTGAATTGGTTTGTATTTTTTACAAACGATCATAACTTTTGATCGAAATGAGACAAAGACGAGCTTCTCTTTTTGATATATTGTCTGATTAAATCATCCTGACCTGCTTGAAAAAGATAAAATGGTTGCACCCATTCATGCATCGAGAGCAGATCAAATGTAGTGATTGACAGCCCCCTTTTTCCCCCTCCCTCCGACAACAGGCGTCCAGCCAGCGCTTTTGTTTTTGTTTTTTTGTTTCCACAGCCAATCGGAGGTCAAATGAGGCAAGGTTGCATCGCTGGAGGCATTCATCATTTTCATCATGCATGCCTGATTTTTCATTTCGGGCAATACGAGGGGGGGGGCGACGGGGGTGTTTGCATGAGAGCGACCCCGTTCTCACAGAACTTGTGGCCATCGCCATGAAGCCATGGGGGCCTTCGGACCACAAGCCATCTTTTGGACTATTATTTGCGCCTTCCTGTCCGCCCTAGGTGAGTACCTTTGTCAAAGAAAAATAATCTACCGCACGGTCTGAGAAAATGAGAATATTGTGCTTGTGTTCTTTATTTTCTGAGATGTCAACCCTCCACAATTGACAAATCAAATAAAATACTGTAAGCCTTCAATGGTTTGAACGTTGCTGGTAACTGCGTTCAGCCTACTAGTCTACTTTTTGATGATATTGGAAAATTTTCAAAAGGCAGATTTGAGTTTTTTGTCACCGTCAGTAAGATTCAATCATGAAATACATTTCAGTGGATGTCGCTTTTCTTTTATGAATTGCATGACTATCACCAACTTAATGAAAATGTTTCTGCAATTCTAATTTGAATACAACATTCTGAATCAGTGATTGCATTTTAAGTGAATCAAACTGCTTTTGGGAAATGTTTTAATGAAGAATCATTTCCCTAATTGTAGCAATTTGTGTGTTCTATCGTTGCGGTTTTCGCATCAGATTTGCTGCGACCAGGTTGAAGAGTGTGTGCGTGCATGCGTGTTGTGCGTAATGTTGTGTTGTCATATGTTATTTTTATATGTTTTTTTGGTATTGTGGCGTTTTAGGTTTTACGTTTTGTTGTTTTGTGTTGTTTGATGTTCTCTTATGGTGTATTGTTTTATGGCGTTTTAGGTTGTTTGATCTATTGTTTTATTTTGTGTTGTTTCATGTAATTTTAATTTATTATGTTATTTTAAGTTATGTCGTTTATGTTTGGTTGTTGTTTTGTTCTATGTCATTTTATGCTTTGTTGTCTCTGTCAGGAACCAGAACATGGTCAGGACCCAAACGCGTGACATTTCTCACACAAGCCTTTTATTTTACGAGAAATGGGGAGTCATGCACATTAGGCAGCAGTCTGGCGTGAAATGATAGGAAGCCAGAGGCCGACGAGATCGATACCAATTGCCCGAGTAGATATCGGAAAAATGGGGTCGATCCCGGACAGCACAGGACAGACATGATTGATATCAAAACTGGATATCGAAATTAAACCGGACAAACTAGACGGGAACGAAAACTGAAGAGAATAATAAACAGGACAAAAATAGACGGGAACGAAGCTGGAAACCGATATTAAACAGGACAAAAATAAACGGGAACAATACCGGACAGGAAATGCCAACAGGAAACAGGACCGAGTCAAAACCCACATCTTGTGGGGCAGAGGTTCGTCGACGGACTGACAAAGGAAAAATGAGAGCACCGAGCTTAAATAGAGGGAAAGCCAATCCGTCAATGAGTTGCAGCTGGCGCCACACGGGCGGGGCCAATTGGGCACCATGGCAACCGTGACAGTCTCATGTCATTTTACATCGTGGGGCTTTATGTTGTGCTGTTTTAAGTAAATTTATGTTTTGTGGTGTTTTTTTTTTTTTATGTCGTTTTATGTTGTGTTGTTTAATTTGTCGTATGTTGTGTTGTATTTTGTCGTTTCATGTTGTGTTGTTTTCTGTTTTCTAATGCTGTTTTATGATGTGTTGTTCTACGTTGTTTTATACTGTGTTGTTTTGTCATGTCTTACGCTCTTCATGGTGTGGTTTTATGCTGTATTACGTTGTGGCGTTTTATGTTGCCTTGTTCTATGTTATTTTATACCTTGTTGTTTTAAGTTGTGTTGTTTTATGTCGTTTTATGTTGATTTGTTCTATGTCGTTTTACATTGTGTTGTTTTAAGTCATTTTACATTGCGGTGTTTTATGGTGTGTCATTTTATGTTGGGAGGTTGTTTTATGTTGTTTGTTTTTTGTTGTGTGTGTTTAATATTGCACTCCGGCTAGAATTGGTTTTGGCTCCACATCAGATGATCAGATCACATCAGCACTTCAATCAATGACAATGAGGGAGAGGGGGGAGGGTGGTACCTTCATTTTTTGCATCGCAAACAAGCTAGGACAAACAAATAATGACTTCAAGTACACCGTACTTTCCTATAAGGTGCACCTAAAATACTCAAATTGTATTTATATAAACCTCCCAGCTTTGGCCATTTGTTGTATTTAAAATTGTGCTGCTGGCAGAAAGAGAGTTGTATGTTACTTCTTGAGTGAAGGAGAAACTGCCAAATTGCAGTAGAAGTTGTGATTCCCGCTCTGCTTTTAAAAAGTAGCAGAGAATCGCACCATGTTGTATTGACATTTGAGTTCCGAAATTCTATAAATAATAAGTTGCAGTTGTCAAGATGAGAACAGACACAGGACCCACTTGCGTACGTTTCCCTCAGTTTTGTTGGGAAGAAGGGAAAGGATTGCACACATGATCCGGTGATCGCTAGTCGCGGGGAGCAGGTTGCTCCGAACACGGACGTGGTACTTGCGTGGTGAGCGATGGTGGTGTCGGGAGCGGAAAAAAACAGGTCAGTAGCAAAAAACGTGGTTGAGATCAGAAAATGGGTCGAAGCCGGGAAACAGATGTGAGGCAAAACAGGAGTGAGTAAGGGTCGAAAAGCTTGCCTAGCGTAAACTGAGGTTCGCAGACAAACTGACAACCGCTGACAGAAAGACGGGGGTTTAAATAGTGACAGGGAGCCAATCAGAGTCCGAGGCAGTTGGCGTCAAATGAGCGGGCACAGGTGCCTCGCATCAGTAATCATGACAGCAGTTGTCACGAGACGTGGTGGCGTGGAAGGTGACCGGACCAGAACGGAGGCAGGAGGCATGAAGGGAGAACTCAAATGCGTTGACGATCCATAGGTTTTATTTAATAAAATAAAAGTCGCCCAATACTCCGAGGCAAAACAGAACAATACAGAGTTCCTCCGGCACGAACTCAACGGGACATGGCATAACAGACTAAAACAGGACAAGGCATAACAGACTAAACAGGACAAGGCATAACAGACCGGGATTGTGAAGAATGAGTATTAATGAACCCGCAACCGCAGAGCCCACCATGCAGCCTTAAATACAGACCCACCATTAGTGGAAATGCTTTCAGCTGTTGCCCAGGGGGCGGGGCAGACTGGTCACCAAGGCGACCGTGACAGCAGTACTTGTCACCTGTTGCAGCGCCCGCTCAGTCGTGCGTGTGTGGTACTGAGAGAGCGTTTTAATCCATCACACAACACAAAGAAAAAGAAACAAGGAATAATGATGGGTGGATATATTTATTTAAAAAGTCAGTGAGAGAGAAGCCCGGCCTGACCCTCACAAATGAAGGATAAAAATGCAGGGTTTGACCGGGCTCGGTCCCTCAAATCAAGTGAATATGTTGGGCTCAGGCTGGGTTGGACTTTAATTTCTGAAGAGCCGGGTCGTGGTGGGCCCCATATTAACTCTACTCCCAACACTGCTAATATGCACATTGCATTTTGCAATTGAGACGCGGTGAGGGTGACCATGAGAGAGTCGACGTTGGAGGTTGTCCGCGGGGATTCTGTCATCCTTCCCTGCAGCTTCTTCACCAACAGCCCCCCTTCAAGACTCAACATCATCTGGACCCTGGCCCCCTTTTCCAGTCCCGAATCTCCCATCCAGGTCTTTATTTTTTTTAGAAAAGAAATATGATGAACTCGTAATGGTGAGAGCAACATTTTTTTTTTGTCTGACCATACAGGTGATCGCATATGACCACGACCAGATTATTGAAGACCCCTCCCTCATTGGCAGGGTGGGCTTCACAGGTAGATTTTTTTTATTCTACTGTGGGGACGTTTCCATTTCGGCAATAATCTGAATGGAAAGGAAATATTGCCACTCTTTGGATGATGTAAACATGTAGAATACTACGATTTAAAGGGACAATGTTTAATACTTGACCTCAAGATGTTGCAGTACTGTGCAGTGGAACCAAAACCAAGTGCTACAAAGCACAAGAAGGAATACAAAATATCAAGAAAGAGAAAACATTTTCTTCTCATTTATCTTTTAATTTTTAAGGTACCTTAAGCAGCAATATGGCCAACAATCATGTCAGTAATAAAAAGGAAAAAAAAGAAAAAACAGAAAAAACAGAATGCCAGAAAAAAATAAACATCAAAAGGGAAAATGGGAAAAAAAGAAAGAAAGAAGCCAAAACAAACGAAAATAAGGGCAAAGAAAGGGAAAAATAAACAAAAAGAAATTGAAGAAATTAAAAAAATAATAGGAAATTAAAAAAGGATAAAAGAAAGGAGACAAGAAGAAAATGGAAGAAATACACACGAAATAATGAAGAAAAAAGAATGTTGTAACCATTCATACATAGTTTAAGTACACTTTTGCTAGACACATATGAGCACATCTTAAAAACATCAAATTAAGCTAGCGTTTGTGACAAACAAGCAGGCTATATGGTTGAATTAGGTGAGCGACATAAATGAGATCATCCTTTGGGTCAGGGGTCTCCAAAGTGGTGCCCCCTAAGAGCGCCTTAGTAGCCCACAGACAGGTTTTTAAAACAGCTCATCAGTGATGGGTCATAGTGATTTTCCAGGCAAATTTATTAGATTCTAACTGGCATGATGTTTCAGTGATTGACTGAGCTTATTTTACACTCAACTTCTAATGATTACAACCTGGTAATTGCATAATAGTAACATAGTAGCAACATAATTATAACATGATAACTTGTCATTTTAATAACAGTTGTGCCAATTAGTAACAAAAGGAATCTTCAAGAAGGCTGTTAACCCGAAATGCAGGAACCACGTCTATTTACATCGATACATCAACCCTGGAATCAGATGTATTATAGCTTTGTCTCAAGACACGATTGATTGGGATAGCCCGTCAAATCCAAAATTTCCTTTCCAATGGGATTATTGCCTGCACAGAAACGTAATCAATATTAAATTTGTGTTTCAGGCCTCCCATGGAGTGCTGACATCACAATAAACGCCACCCGGGTGTCTGACACCGGTGTTTATCGCTGTATGGTCAACAACCCGCCTGAGATGGCAGACGCCGCCATCGGGGAACTAGTGCTCGACGTTTTAGGTAAAATATTTGGCTTGTTTCTTTTTTGAGAGTCGAACCATATATTTTAAGACGAAATTTAAGACCTGATCTCCAGAAGTAAACTTTTCAGTGGATTTTTATTTCACTGTGTGATATTAGATGATTTAATGAGATATACCGAAGAATCAGAGTGGCCCCGCGTTGTCAGGCATTCTCCTTGAGCGAAGTTGTTGCGGTTGCAAGTGAGCTGAGCCAAAAGTGCCACATCCTGAAAAAGAGCCAGAATTCCCATCACTAATCGTTCGTCCGAAAAGGACCTTGCGTAACTCTTCCTCCCTGGCAATCGAATCCTTCTGTGGCCCAGTAACAGCATGCAGAAGTATGGCTTCCCACTCCTCTGTGGAAGAAGCGCCGCCCGGAGCGAATGGCTACAAAAAAAAAAGACAGTCCACCTCACCAGCTCTCTTCACCTCTGAGCAACACCTATATGCGTACAAATTTGGTCCAATGACCAATTGTAATGCACACGTTTCAGCAAACCACTGCCCCCAAGCGGAATTCTCGTAAATAATGAAGATCGTTGAGTTTTATTTTGACTGTCAATTTTGTCATAGAATAATGGTTTCAAAACAAGGTGCTAATAGAGTTTTTTGTAAAAATATCACAAAATATTGCAAATACGAACGGACAGCGGACACACTATTCAGGGCTCCAATCCGAGAGTCACCGGCGCAAGAAGAAAGCCAACTGGAGAAGGGTGTTGGTGGCTATGCTTGCGTCTCCACCATTTACCGATTTTTCTTTCTAAATGCTTGTTTACTACCACCAGGTGCCTTGGTCTGGCCAGCAACTTAGTTGTCATCAGTGATTCCAGGATGTTATGAGCCTTCTTGGCACATATTGCACAGTTTTCCACTTTCAACTTCGTTTGCTTTTAAAGACAAGCCCACCATATGGACTGTTGTGCTCTGGCGATACAATTTGTGATGCTCTGGGGAACTTCATGAACAGCATCTCCACTTGCAAAGGAACAGGGATGGCAAGTCGGCATCTTATCATCTGCAATCCATCTGTGAGTATCAGGTCCTGTTGACACTCTGGTGGAAAATTGTTGTTTTGGTCAGGCCATCAAGTTTGCATCAAGTTCTTCAGTCTGTTGCAGACACTGTCTGCATCCTGTGCAGCTCTTATCAGAGGCGTGGACAGGTGCTCCACCACCTGGTTGACAAAAAGCACCTACATCCTTTTCCAGTTGACTTTCTTCTGGAGCCGGTGACTTTTGGATTGGAGTGTGTTCGCTGGAATTCAGTTCTTCCCTGGCACTTGTTTAATCTTGTAGGTGAAGCAAAGCGATCATAGCCAAAACCTCAAGATTTTAGGGGGAAGGCATCGAGGGATCTCCTGCTCAGCAGGGAAATATGGGGCTTGTGGTCAGTCTGTAAGAAAAATTCCATGCCTATCAAGTAAGATTAGAGGTGCTCACACACTGATGTTAATGCTAGAGCCTCTTCCTCAATTTTAGCATACCTGCACTTCTTTTATGCTACGGAATGTGAAGAAAACAGGGAACCATTCACCTGATGGTTGCTTCTGAGACAGAACTCCTCCAAGTTCAAATGAAGAAATGTTCGCTGTAACTTTTGTTGCACTGTCTGGACTGTACTAAGCTCAGCTATGTGACAGTCAAAGTTCTAACCTTGGGAATCCTCCATTTCAATTTAAAGATGTAAATCTTCGACAAATATTTGTCTCAAAAGTCCTCAAACATGTCGTTTATCATTATTTTTGTATATCATCCACAAACGACGCTTAAAAAACATCTGGAAAGGCTGATGTCACGCTCATATGTGTATTCTGACAAATCTCATTGGTTAAGAGACGCGGAAAAAGTCCTTAGGACATTCCTTCTTACTAGACTTAAATTTAGAGACGCGCTACTCATTAAGCGAGTCATATTTGTTGCATAGGGCGCTGGAAGAGAGAGAGAGAGAGAGAGAGACAGAGAGAGAGAGAGAGAGAGAGAGAGAGAGAGAGAGAGAGAGAGAGAGAGAGAGAGAGAGAGAGAGAGAGAGAGAGAGAGAGAGAGAGAGAGAGAGAGAGAGAGAGAGAGAGAGAGAGACAGGAGTGTGCTATGTGTGCAGAGATCAGCCCAAGGCCCTACCGCTCACCCAATTAAATTGTTTGAGGTGCTTGGTTGACATTTTCGGGTGCTTACAGTTTTTTCTGAGGGTTTTCATCATAAGGTGTCTCAACAGTGAACACGCATTGTTTAATGAGCTTCCATGTATACGACTCCATACAGACGTGCAACCAAAACGAGGTCTGTCGGTGTAACATAATAACAGTAAATTGTAGTTGAATCCACCCCAATGACTATTGCCTCACATGAGCTTCGCATCTACTATGGGTGGAACAATGCAGAGAAGATTAACACCGTCAATAACTTTTGTACGGTCCATAACTGGTTTGCGAGCCGTACGTCCCCAACCCCTGATTCCCTTGATACTATTATAGCAATCAAAACTGTGATATGTTGATTTCCCACCACCACCACAGTGCCGCCATCGCTTCCGGTGTGCCGGTTGGATGGCAATGCCCAATCTGGAGGCAGCGTGACTTTGTCCTGCTCGGTGAGCGAGGGCATTCCCACGCCAGACATTCGCTGGGACAAACTCGACCCGGAGGAAATCTCGCTGCCCGTCAACATGGACGGTAAAAAATTTCGATCTTGATGGTTTTCCCAAAAAAGGAAGTGGGCGGTTCTACAACTCTCAAATCCCAACATGTCTTTTTAGTGAAACATACAGTAATTTATTTTTTCCTGTGTTTGGTCCAGACTCGCTTTCAGGTTGGGTTCAGATCGTCAATGTTTCCTCACAGACTTCGGGTTTGTACCGATGCTCAGCCTCCAACGTGCTAGGCAGCGAAAACTGCTACGTCACCTTGTCCATCTACACCGGTGATTCAGCATCTCCCATAATCCTTTGTTGTGACAGCGCCATGAAAAATGATTTGCCCTCTCTGTTTTCTGTGTTTTTTTGCTTACTTTTCACTCAGAAGGTTTTCAGATTATCAAACACATTTTAATATCGCACTTTAACAACCCAAGGAAATACAAAATACAGTTTTTATAAGTTGATTCTCTTTATTAAGGTACAAAAATATCAAAACCTACCAGGCCCTATGTGGAAAAGTAATTGCTCCCTGGACTTAATAACGATTAAGAGAAATCAAACGTTTACGTAATCGGTAATGAGTCTTTCACAACGCTCTGGAGGAATTTTGGACCACTCTTCTTTGCTAAATTATTTCGAATCGGCCTGCCATGTCAGAGGCTTTTCTAACATGAACTGCTAGTCATACCACAGCATTGTTATCAAATTTGAATACGGACTTTGACTTGGCCACTCCATAAATTTCATTTTGTTTTTTGTTTTGGAGACAGTCAGTGGTGGACTTGCTGGCGGGTTTACAATTGTTGTCCTGCGGCATGATCCAAGAGTACTTAAGTTTTAGGGTGCCAACTGATGGCTGGACATACTCTACCAGGCAGATGTAACGGTAGAAAAAGTTGAATTTTCAGTTATCAGTCCACAGAATATTTCTCCAAAAGTTGTGAGGATAATCAAGATGCGGTTTGGCAAATTTAAAATGACTCTTTGTGTTATTTTGTCTCAGCACTGTTTTTTGCCTTGGAACGGTAGTATGTAGTTGAGTCATGAACACTAACCGTAACTAAGGCCAGCAAGGCCTACAGTTCCTTGGATGATTTTCGAGGTTCTTTTGTAACCTCCTGGATGAGCTGTCGCCACATTCTTAGTTGGTCAACCACTCCCTGGAAGGATTTCCTCTGACAAGTTCGCTGGAGCCCCACAGCCTTGCAAATGGCTTTGTGATATTTTCTGGACCGATAGATCACTATATGTAATTCCTTCTAGAATTTCTTTGGATCGTGACATGTCAATTTTGTTCTGGAGATTTTGTAGCTTACTTTGTCACAGATTCAATTGAAGTGATTTCTTCATTCAACAGAGTTGGTGGCCACCAATTTTGAGTGTGGCCAGTGGAATTAAACTCAGCCTTCCCAAAACTGTGGTTCATCAAAGTTACTTTCTTATTTAATAATGTAGCCTAATTTATTTTTCACAACGGCGCAGATACGTTTTGATTTATTATTATTTTTTTGTGACTAATAAATGCAATCAACGTTTCAAAACTGCATTTTCTATTCCCTTGGGTTGTCTCTGCATGATATTAAACTTGCTTTGATGATTTAAAACCTTTGTTAGTGAATAATGTGCAAAAAACACAGAACTCAAGAAGGGAGCAAATACGTTTTCACGGCACAGTATTTTTTTTCCGTCTGACATTTTCGATTTCAGACACCGCAACCAGTTCCTCAGGTGTCCTGCAGGAGACTCTGCTTACACTGTCCATGGTCCTGATGCTGCTGGTCCTTCTGGCACTTGCCACGTGGCTTCACCGAAATGACCAATGGGGGCGTTCCAAGGAGGAAGAAGAGGAGGAGGAAGGCTACAACGTCATTCGATACACCCCCTCGCTGATGAAGCGCTCTTTTGTCTAAAATTCTGTTGTTTCTTTTCAGCAGATGTGCTTTGAAATAAACGCTTACAATTGATTTGTGACTATCATATATACTGTATGGTTGAATGATAGATGGCTTTGAAAATGTAATATAGCATTGAGGGCGGCACGGCAGTGCAGTTCTGAGGTCAGGAGATTGAACCTTCCTGTGTGGACTTTGCATATTCTCCCCGTACTTGTGTGGGTTTCCTCCGGGCACCCTGGTTTCCTCCCACGTTCTAAAAACATGCTTGTCAGGTTAATTTGGCCTAGGTCTGAATGCGCGAGTGGGTTGTCTGTCCCTGTGTGCCCTGCGACTGGCTGGCAACCAGTTCAGAGTGTCCCCTGCCCACTGCCCGAAGATAGATGGGATGGGCTCCAGCACCCCCGCGACCCTACTGAGGATAAGCAGTATCTCTCTTGCTTGCTCTTTTTCTCTCTATCAAAATATTTTTCTTTCTGTCTTCATATCTTTTTATTTAATCTAGTTAGAGTGGTGGCTTGGGTTTCCACATGTTAGGGTTGAAGTATGGGCTAGGTTTGGGGTTAGAGCTAGGGTGAGGGTAAAGATAAGGGCTTGGGTCAGGTTTAGGGCTAGGGCTATGGCAAAGGTTAGGGTTAAGGCTAATGTTAGTGTTAGAGCAGGTGTCTCAAACTCGTGGTACAAGAGCCGCAAAAAAAACTAAACTTTTTATTAGGCCTTTAGTAAGGCAACACATACTATGTGTATGTGTACGGACGCTCCCCTACTTACGACCATTCAACTTAAAAGAAACGGTAGATATGACATTTTTTGGGGGATGTTAAAAAATATCTGGATATTGCTATAAGTTAGATTTCGTATTGTGCACCTTTTTCTGAGTACAGGACAGTACTGTAGTGCTTCTTTCTGCCGCTACTGGCGTGTCACGCTGAGAGAGGTCACCCAGCATCCACCCCGAAGAAGAAATGCGGCTTCTACTTCCTAGTTCATGTGTAAACATAACAACATGTATTGTATCCCTAGCGTGCTAAGAACGTTGATTTTTTACTGTTGAATGTCTCTTGCATCCATTCAATATGGTTGGTGTAACGTGTAAAGAAGAAGCGAGCCGTTTCTTTTGAAACGAAGGTGGAATGAGAAACCTTAATGAGGTTGAGAAAATGGTCGGAACGCTTTTTTATTGCTACTTTTTACCACGGAGAAGGACCTCTTGAAGCGCATCATCCAAAAGAAAGTTAAACTGAACTTTATTTATCTTTATAGAGCAAATGTTTGGTTTTTAGTACAAAAAAATACAGGTTACTATTCAAGCCTTAATCATACTTATACAAACCTTAAACATACTAAATATATCACTGAAGCAACTTACGAACAAATTCAACTTACGATCGATCGCCCGAAACCATCTCGTTCATAAGTAGGGCAGCGTCTGTATATGTATAATATATATTTAGAAGAATGTTTGTGTCATGTTTGTCCTCCAACAGAAAACATATTATTTTCCATTATAAAGCTGAGAATGCACCAGAGCCGCTTGTTGTTGACTCCTGCGCTAACCCTTAACCCTCATACAGAACACATTTTTTATTTTCAAGCCCTAATGCTAACCTTTACTGCTTAACCCTAACCTAAGTCAGCAACCTAATTGGGCTTTTGATTTATTTATACTCTCCAGTCCTTTGTTTCCCTTTGTCATGCAGAATAACTTCAAGTCAAGAACCACCAAAAGTCGCCATTTTGAAAGCTTTAATCGGATCAGTGTAACACAGTAAAACTTTTTTTTTAACTAAAGACATTTAAGAACATCGTTCAAATGTTTCGGGGTGACAATTTTGACTCGATCTGTATTTGAAGAGGTTGACCGTCCCATGTGTCCTTTTACAGACTTCCTGCCCTCCTTTTTGTCCGTACATGTTTGGTTTTCCTTGAACACCAAATGAAATGTCATAAATCACCTTTACAAATGTTTATATATCATCCACATTCATTGCTGTAAATACGGCAGTCATCACACGCACCATATAAATCCTTAATCCGATAAAGAACGTTAACTAAGGTCATATGACTGGATAAGTGCTAACGAGAGAGTTGCGTCACATGACAACAATCAAGACAACATTCTAGAAGTTTAGGATTTGTCAATCAATTTGAAAATTTGAGTGTCTCTTATAATAGATTGGAATGACTTGAACAGTTGTGATGTTGTTGACGGGGCAAAATCTCCTCATTTTTCAGGACACAGAGTCAACAATTAGGGCCACACTTACTTCGACAGGCAGCTTTTACTCTGAAAGGTAGAGAGGGAAAAAATGTGTGAGTGTGAGTGTCGAGAAAGTTTAGTGCAGCAAGAGAGTGAGATGAACAAATTTATCAAAAGCGTCATAAGCTTGTCAAAAAGTTATAAAGATTATATTCCTACGTTCCCTACATTTCTTTATGAAATATTAATGATTTATGGTTTCATTAAAGGTCATGAATCATTCACAATTTATGCTGGAATTCCAGGATTGAAAAGAATGCAAACAAGCTGATATCTATGGCTGATCTTTACGGGTTGGACAATAACTGAATTGTTTATTTCTCAATGGCGTGTAGTTGTGCTACATTAGCTAGCTAGCGTACGTACTGACCTTCTGGTTTGGGGTGCATTAACATCAGCGGCACTTCTGCTGTCACGTCGCTGCCAAGGAAAGAAAACAAAAGTCAAATCTAAGAAGGTGACAAGAAAATTAATTGAGTTTACCTGGAGGTCAATCCTCCCAGCAGGCTGCAGTGGGGGACATAAAACAGAGGTCAGGCTGCAATTTTGTGTCTGAAGATCATGAAGTTGCATTCACAATTTGCTCACCCTCCTCCTGCCACCATCAGATTGACTTTCAACTTGTAGGACACAAGAATTCCCAGGACTTCCTTCTCCACGCCTTGACGCAACCTGGGAAAAAGTTCCCTCGTTTTTTTACAGAAGAAAAATCCAAAAATAACTTTTTAACGGGTACAATCCTTGAAGGTTGCCTTTCTTATTTTTTTTTACCATTATTTATGAACTGTGGTTAGGGCTAGATGATTTGGGGGTTGGGTTCCGAAAAGTAGGATTAATGGTTGGAGCTCATACTAGAGGCTAGGGAATAAGGTTAAAGGATTAAAGCTAGAAAGTTAGGGTTGAGAAATAGGCCTAGTATTAGAAGCTAGGGTTAAGGGGATAGAAAGGTTAGGGTCATAATGTTGGAGTGCAGGTGTAGGGCTAGGATTAGAAGCTAGGTTTAAGGGTTAAGGGGAAAGGGTTACAGGGTTATTGCTATCAAGTTTGGGTGAAGGGGTAAAACTATGATTAGGGCTAGGGTTAAAGATGAGGGGATATAGTTATATAGTTAGGAATAAGGGTTAGGATTGAAAAATAGGGTTAAATGTGATGGCTGTGAATAGAGGTTTAGGGTATAGGGTTAGAGGGTTGGTGCTATAAATTTAGGTTTTTGAAACAATATTGCTTTCTCAAGGTCCCCCAAAAAAAAAATTTCTGGGGGTCCTTGGGAAACCAATTTTTTAGCACTCGCCATACAGGAAAATATAGCGTTTTTTTGTGTGTCTTACCTGCGTTCGTTTAGGGCTAGGGCTAGGATTAGGGGCAAGGTTTAAGGTTAAGGGGGTTAGAGGGTTGGGGTTAGCGTTGACTGTTAGGACGTGAGGTGAGGGTGAGGGGAGGAGGGCGAGGATTAGGGGCTAAGGGTTAGGGGATAGGGCTAGAAAGTGAGCTTTAAAGGTTAGGGCTAGGAAAATAAATCGTGGGCTAAGGGTCGAGGGACTGAGTTAGAAGGGTTAAGGCTAGGATTGGGGGTTAGAGTTAAGCGTTAGGACTAAAGGGTTGGGAGTAAGACTTAACCTGGCAACGTTTTCTGTCAATAGGGTAAGAATATTTTTCTGTGATTGTAATTTTTTTAAAATATGCATTTATGCACGTATAACAATAATTTTAGTTGGTAAAAAGACTATTTACACCCAACCTACAGAACCTTAGAACTTTCCTTCTTTATAGGAATCAATTATATTACCCTAATTGTTATTGTTCTCCTGCTACAGAGTTTTGACAATCGCCCTTCTGAGACGTTTGTGCTTTTTGAGGCGAAGTGTGCCTTTGCCTCACATGGTAGTGGAGGCAAGGTTAGTGTCTTCATCCTTGAGGCGTCCGTCCAGCGCCAGGCCTCGCTTGTCCTTGTTCTCGCTCAGGAGTGGTACAATGGTCAGCGTGTTGTCCAAAGTTCCGCCTGCCTCCACCGTCTCCCTAGACGCCAAAATGGTCCATCAGTCCATCTATCCATCCATGTCTACATCCATCCATTCATGTCTCCGCCGATCGAACCTCAAACGAAAATGAACTCACCCAAACTCCTTGGAGAAGACGCACTTGGTGTACTTGTCGGCCGAGTAGAGAACGATGTCGGTGGTTTGGTCCACCGACACCTGGATCTTCTTGACGGTTTTGTTGCTGTCATTGTTAATCTTGACCTTGATGGGGATTGACTCGCCATGGAAGTAGAGCTGTGAGGACAACGTCAGTGGCGAGAAGCTGCGCCCCCTTTACCCACACGCCAAAACCTACGTCTTTCTCCAAAGACACCTCCAAGTGGACCGGCTTGTCCGACATCATGAAGCTCTTGCAGATTTCCGCCTTGGGTCCGGAGCCGACCTGAGTCGGTGCGTACTGGATCTTGCGGACGATGAGGCGTGCCGTGTCCCTTCGGACAAAAAAATAATACGAGTACAGCGTCGCTTCAAGCACTAAACATACGCTCCTTGCTCACTTTTTCTCAATCTTCTCATCAGGGTTGCACTTCTCAAGGGCCAGGAAGGCTTTCACTTCAAAGTCAACGCCGCAAGCCTGCAACACACGAGGACATCCGTTCTGTCCGTGTCAACTAAAAGGAAATGACTTTAGCAATAACTTCAACAACATGCGATATGTAGCTGCAGATCTGTCCGGCACATCGATACATCAGCAACTTCTTCATTCTACTGTAAATTTTTTGTAGAGTAGTGTCCCTTGCTAATTGGACATACGAAAACACAGCCCACAGCAGCTTCAAACAGGACATTAACGAGAAGCACGTATTCCTCTCAGATTGTTGAAGTACTAAATGCTACGATCTTAAAAGTGTATTATTTAGCGATTAGCTACAGGAAATATTTACCCAGGAACAAATCATTGTGTGTCATTGACTGAATTAGCAGTTCCATCGTCAAATCAACACACCAATAATTAACATATACATTTGGTAGCCTTCAGACTAACAAAACTGATTGTCAAATAGTTTTTACCATCCTTCACTCAACTGAAACTAAAAACAAACAGATGTGGTGTTCAGTGTTCCCTCTAAGCTGCGCGCGTGCGCAATTGCGCACTACTCGCACATTCTCAGCGCACGAGAAAATCTAGCCAGTGCACAAAAATGAGGGCTCAAAATTAAATTAAGAAGTGACTTAAGTCAAAGTTACAGTGCATGAAGGTAAAAATACACGGGTTCCCCTGACGTTGTGTCCTAAATGCGGTATTTTGAAGTCGAGTCGCAGTAGAACGAAATTGAGTAAAGTTAGTAGAGTTTGTCGAGAACTGCCTTCTTCGGCTCGGCTCACTAAAAGGAACCGGCTCTTTCGGGTCCTAAACGGCTCTTCAGGCTGTTTTTGCTTCTTTAATCCCAACATGACCAAATATTATGTAAAATTATGCACAAAATGATTTAAAGGAAGGGGGGAATAGAACAAAAAAGAAAAAAAATACCAAAATGAAAAAGTAGTGAAAAGCTGAGAAAAAATAAACAAAAGGAAGAGAAAAAAAGAAGGAAAAATTTAGAAAAAAGCCAGAAAAAAAGAAGAAGAAAGAAACGTAGGAAAAAAGTTAATAGAAAACAAAAAGAAAAAAGTAACAGCTCGAAAAAAAATAAACACAAAGAGTTTTTTTTTTAAAAGGATTTTAAAAAAAAGTTGAAAAAAACACGGAAAAATAAGAAAAAGTTTGTGTTGCATTCAAATAATTTCTAATTATATCAAATGAATCTTGTTGCCAACATTGTACTTCCACTAAAAAATGTGATTAAGTACAGTTCTGTATCTTACAGCCGACTAAATGAGCCCCCAAAAATGTTAATATTATGCGACAAAATATATCAGGAAATAAAAGAAATGGATATCTTGTGAAAGAATTGTAAGAACAAAGAGAGTGTGAGGTTTGATTTCGGAAGTATAGTGTATCAAACAGTCCTATCAGAGCTGTTTGGTCCCTGTATAATCCGAGCCAGAATTTAGTCCGCATTGCTGGCAGTAAGTTAGACTCATTTCCAATTTGAGTTGGACTCCACCAAGGCTGCCCTCTGTCACCAAATTTGGTCAAAACAGAATTTCTAGGCGCAGCCATGGCATGGAAGGGGTCTGGGAGCCTGAGTGTTCATCTCTGCTTTTTGCAGATGCTTTTGTGCTGTTGGCTGCTTAGAGCCATGATCTTCAGCTCTCACTAATGTGGTTTGCAGCAGAGTGTGATGCAGCTGGGATTAAGCTTTGCATCTCCAGTTCGAGACCATGGTTCTCAGCCAGAAAAGGGTGGCGTGCCCTTTCCGGGTCGTGGATGAGATCCTGGCCCAAGTGGAGCAGTTCAAGTATCTTGGGGTCTTGTTCATGAGCAAGGGTAGGATGGAATGGGAGATTGGCGGATGGACTGTGGGTCATCAAGATCTTGATTACAAGCCACGAAAATGAGTATCCTTTTCAGGGTGGCTGGGCTCTCCCTTAGAGATGGGTGAAAAACTTGGTAATTCAGGAGAGAATCAGTATAGAGCTACTGCTCCTCCAAATCGAGAGAAGCAAGCTAAGGTGGCTCAAGCATCTGATATGGCATCTTTGAAGCCTCCCTCAGGCATGTCTCACAGGCAGGAGGCTCCAAGGGCAACCCAGCACATGCTAGAAAAACTAGGTTTCTCGGCTGGACTGGGAACACCTTGGTATCATATCAAATGAGCTGGATGAAGTGGCTGGCAATAGGGAGGTCTGAGATTCCCTGCTAAGGCTGCTGCACTCGCGACCCGACCCCGGGTTGAGCGGAAGATAATGGATGGATGTCGTACCTTGCCCTTGTCATCAGGTCCCGGTTGCAGTGACACGGAACACGGGAGGTTGTTGGGAATCTGCACGCAGACAGGTGTTAACAGGTTAGGTCGTAGCGTCAGCAGCACGCTAACGCATGTCAGAAGACGGCGCTACCTCGAAGGAAAAAGGCCGGGCGTCGTCGCCTGCTTTCTTCATTAGCGTCTGGTGCATTTCGCTAAGCGCTGGCTTGTGATCGTCCGGATAAATTTGAACGTGTGTAACCCAAATGTCCTTGCGGAAGCAAAGGCCCATCACGTCAAGGTCGTCGCTGCCATAGCGGAATGCGCAAGCTAGCTGCACGAAAACTTTGCAGGACATGTAACGTGGAAGTTAGCACCTTGGGTTAGAAACATGTTCAGATGTTGAAGTGTCAGCTTAATTTTTACGATCTCAACAGCTTAGAATTCAGCTTGTTGCTAAAACTGTATCCAGTAACGACATTTTTGTGTAATAGAATTTAGCATACTTCACATAAGAACATTCGTGAAATATTAGCTTGTAAAGCGTAAAAGCATCAGCGGCTATGTGATTTAACATTAAACAGAATTTAGTCACATTATAATGTTAGGATGTGAAAACATCATACCTGTTAACTTATACTTTTTCTTCATATATTTAAAGTTTTTTGATCATTCAAATTGTGTACGTTGTATAGTAGTTTCTGTACGGGAAAATTAAAGATATTTGTTTTTTCTTTTTTGTTTTCTAGACTGAAGTCGTCTTGCCCATTTCCGCTCTATTTCGGATTCTCTCGTTCACTAGTAGCAGACAAAACATCATCAAAGATTTCAAATAATGTCGTAGTAATCTACATAGTCTGTCATGATGTGAGTAGATAGGTGCAGCGTTGTGTTTGTAAGGTTTATTATTGTTTAATACAATGAATTGCAATCATTAATAAGGGGAGAAATCGGCTGAGGTTGTTTTAAAGGTTAGAATGAAGTAATGTCAGGTTGGAATGTTAGCATGATCGAGATAACTTTGTCACATTTTACTGTTACTGTTTTACTGTTGTTAGTTTCTGACATTGTAAACACAAAAATTAACATGTTATGTGTATTCAAAACTAGTATGAAGGAATGTCATGAAGGAATGTTAGCATTAAAGAAAGAATTGTGGGAAATCTTATTGTTTGTGTGTGACAACAAAAATGTAGCAGTGTTAACAATTTTAGGATGATAGCATGTTAAGAAGAGCTTCTTCACCCTTTCTGTCTCCAAAGTTGGTCGGGTCCAGCTTGACGACGCCATCTGCAGGACGTTTTAGCAAATTTTGGCCAGGGCATTGGTACTTGTGCATGTGCACTTAGCACACGTATGCTAACCTAGTTTGTCCACGCTGTTGACGTGGTCCACGTAGTCTCGCTTGCCCAGGTAGAGCGTCAGGCCGCCGTTGCCGCTCGTCTTCTTGAAAACTCTGCGGAAAACCAAATAATAGCAAATGTTGGCAACGCAAAATGCTGCTAAGGGGCCAGGTGAGGTGTACAATCAAGGGGAAAAGAAAAACTGGAGCCAGGCATAGGACTAATCACTAGCTAATCGGCGGCCAATCGTGGGTTGGCGTGGAGCAAGCTTGACCCGGGCGACCGCGGATTGCCAGGTTGCCTGAGGTGATGCTTAAGCACCTCCACAGTACCTTTTGCCACTTTCAGGTATCGCCACCACAAGATCTTTAGAAGGTTTATCAAAATAATGCGACCTAAGCCAGCAAGATTAGCCAAGATGGCCTCTTGTTTAACTCGGTCAGGCCTCTGTCAGAATGTATTTCAGTTTGAGGTCCGATTTTTTGGTCAAATACTGGAACAAAATGATGCTATCTGAGAGGGCAATATTACCCACGATGGCCGTTTGTCTCGCTTGGTCATCCCTGTGTTCGGGTTTGAGTTCCATTTTTTTGTTAAAACAAAGTGATGCTACCCGACCGAGCAGGAGTAGCCAAAAAGGCCGCTTCTCTCACTCGGCCACACCTTCCTTTAGTCGCGTTTGAGTTTCGATTTTTCGTTCAAAGACTGCAGCACATTTCAACTGAACACTGATTTGTGGGAACGTCATTAGAAAGAAATGGACCTCCCCCTTTTCCAAATACATCGACCATTTTTTTCAGATGGCTTGTGGGATTGCAACGGAATCTTACTTTGCCATGTCGGGAATCTTCTGGAAGACTTCTGCAAGAAACAATAAAAGCGGGATTGTGTTATACATTGATTTTGAACTTGTCAGTTTAGATGGCGTCCGGGACGGAGAGAAGCTAATCTGGAGCTAAGGATTAGGAAGACATGATTGATGATGAAGACGCCGCCTGCCCGCCCACCTGACTGCTTGCCACTATTTACGGAGCGCTAAACGGATCCTTCGGGAATTAATGCTCTGCCAAATCCTTGGCCCGATAACTCCGGAAACGCACGTCAACGGGACATTGTTGTTTTCTTTTTTTTAGACCGATCTCCTCTTGCCTAATTCCACTCTATTCTGGATCGTCTTGGTCACTAGTAGTAAACGAAAACGTCATCTTAGATTGCTAATATTGTTGCTGTAAGTAAATAAGTGCCTTTCTGTCCTTCCGTCTATCCATCTATTCACCCATCCATCCATCTTTCTGTCTGTTCATCAATCCATTTGTCCATCCATGTCTTTATCCATATTTTCGCCCTTCTATCTGTCTATCTATGTCTTCATCCATCCAAGTCTCCATCCATTCATCCATTCATGTCACCATCCATCCATCCATCCATCCATCCGTTCATTTCTTCGTCCATTCATTTCATCTCTTCATTCCCCCATCAATTAATCTGTCCATTCATCCATCCATTCATTCATCTATCCATCTTTCTGTCTGTCTATCAAACCTTTTGTCCATCCATTTGTACTTCTATCTGTCTATCCATGTCTTCATCCGTCCATATCTCCATTCATTCAAACATTCATGTCGCCATTCATCAATTCATTTATTCATGTCTCCATCCATCCATCTGTTCACGTCTTCATCCATCAATTAATGTGGCCATCTATCAATCCATCTATCCATCCATTCATAGGTCCAGCCAACCATTCATGTCTATATCTATTCATGTATCTATCCATTCCTGTCTCCATCCATGAATGTCTCCATCCATCCACCCATCCATATATACATCCATCCATTTATGACATAATCTATCAATAAATCCATGTCTCCTTCTATGTACCTATCCATCCTCCCATTCATGTCTCAATCCATCGATTCATCGATTCATCCATCCATCTGTTCGTGTCTCCATCCATTCATTCATCTCTCCATTTATCCATCTATTCATGTCTCCATCCTTTAATACATCCATCTGTCAATCCATTAATAAATCCATCCATTCATGTATCTATCCAATCATGTCTCAATCCATTGATTCATATATTCATCTGTTCATGTCTCTATTCATCTTTTCATGTCTCCATCCATACATTCATCTCTCGTTTCATCCATGTATTTATGTCTCCATTTACCAATCCATCCATCTGTCAATCCATTAATAAATCCACCCATTCATCTATCTATCCAATCATGTCTCAATCCATTGATTCATATATTCATCTGTTCATGTCTCTATTCATCTTTTCATGTCTCCATCCATACATTCATCTCTCGTTTCATCCATGTATTTATGTCTCCATTTACCAATCCATCCATCTGTCAATCCATTAATAAATCCACCCATTCATCTATCTATCCATTCATGTCTCAATCCATCGATTCATCCATCCATCCTTCTATCTATTCATTGTCCATCTATTCATGTCTCCATGCATCCACCCATACATGCATCCATCTCTCACTTATACCCTCCCTCCCTCAATCCATCTATCCATCATCCATCCCTCCATAAATCATCCACGTCTCAATATATCTGTCCATCAATCCATGTCTACTTCAATGTCTCATCCATCCATCCATCAATTCATCCACCCATCCATTTCTCCATCTATCCATCCATGTCTACATCCATACATTCATGTCTCCATCCATCCATCATCCATCCACCCATCCATTTCTCCATCCATCCATCCATGTCTACATCCATCCATTCATGTCTCCATCCATCCATCATCTCTCTACCCATCCATCCATGTCTCTATCCACAATATCATTTTTAGCTCATTAACATTTCTCATCTTTATATATTTTACTCTGTTATCATATTTCCCCTTAAAATAGGAAAAACATACCTGATATTTGGTGTGTCACTTCCTATTTTTGCAGTTCATGTTTAAATGTCAAAATCGGCTAGCAAAATGGTTACACTGTAAAATATGCTGCCACCTGCAGATGTGAATAAACATTACGGTTACTCTGCTGATCACTGGAGACAGCATAAAATATTTGCCTTTTTTAAATACCTAGCAATTCATTATGACAAATTAGACACCAGGCAAAGTCTTATGTCAGTCTATTAGGTCATTTTTTTCTTATTTCGGATGGGCGTTAAAGAGACCTTACCTGCGCCTGTCGACGGACGTTTATCGTAAGTGTGTGCAGCCCACAACCGAGGTGAGGGCCTTTTTATGCCAGTTGAAGGGGGGGGACATGCATGGAGGAGGGCTTGGGAGGGGATGACCAGTCCAAAGCTTAGCCATGACAAAATCCAATCAAGCAATCAGGAGCTTTTGAGACACAAAAGACTTGAAAATAATCCACGGAGCAACAGGGGAAATTCTTTTTACGGCCAAAATAAAAGAATTGAAGTGCACTTAAATGGGTCAATTTGACCCCAAACATGGGAGAAAAAAATCCTTTTTTTTTAAACATATTTCTTGTTCTTTTTTAAAGGTTGCCAATAGGAAAAAAATGAGAAAGGTGTTCATCACTAAAAAGGGGAACACATGTTTATAAATAAGACAGAAACTTTTGGTGTTTGTTAATTGTTTGTTATTTGTTTTGGACAGATGTACTGTATTTTTTTTGCCTTCGTGGAAATGTTTTGGCCCATCTGTTATTTATTTACGGCCCATCCCGGATCAAGGCGGACATTCTCGGAGCTCCTAAATCGGGCTCAGGCGTGTACGCTTTTAAAGCTTTTATTCCCAATTGCGCTCGGAAACGTGCCAAGGATTAATAGCTCCAAGCCAATCAAGATTAACAAGCGAGATTCGGGGGGAACCCCACAGCCCTTTCTACGTAGGGGTCAAATGGTCAGATGAAAAAAAAGGGAGGGGCACTTTTTCATGCAAATTTCCTAATAATATTGTCGATTTACCATATAAATATTCTGACTAAAATGAGGAAGTGTTTTTTTCGGCCATATAAAAATGTAATCAAAATATTTTCCGTTTATTATAGAAAAAAAATTGCAAACTTGAACTTTCATCTGTAAAATTTCCTTATCACTGTATGTACCAAATAATTACTTCAAATTTTAGAATGAAAAAAAAAGTTATTTATTATCGGTAAGAACATTAAGATAAAACAATACAAAAATAATCATTAAGGGTAACCAAAAACAGGGCCTGGCCTCTTAGGGCAAAAGAAAATTTCCATTTCAATTTCAAATAGAAGTATTTAGAGGGGGAAAAGGAAGGGAGAAGCTCTTTTGGACATGTGCAAATTTCCTTAAAATATTCTTGATTTAATATATAAATAGTAATAGTGTCATGATTACTAATGTGATTTACCTGTGCCCGCTCATTTGGCGCCAGCCGCCGCAGGTTCTGATTGGCTCCCTGTCACTATTTGAACACAGTCCTGACAGTCCCCTGTTGTCAGTCCGTCTGCAAATCACCGTGTATACTAGGCATGCCTTTTTCGACCCTGACTCCCACCTGTCCCGTTTCTGCTCCCGTCTGTCTCCGGCTACGACCCGTTTTGATCCTGACCACGTCTGCTCTCCCGTCCCGGCTTACGACCTCTTTTTGTCTTCTACGTCTACTCTCCCGTTCTGGCTTACGACCCGTTTCTGACCCCGACCACGCCTTGCTCTACCGACCCGTTTTTCTGTCCCTGACACCGCCATCGCTCGCTACGGAAGATCCACAATCCAAGTACGAGAGCGACTTGTTTCCCGCGTCCAGCCAAATAGGGGAAAATGTGGGGGCAGCACTTCTAGAAATATTCAAATTTCCTTATAATGTTGATTTAATATCGAAGAGGTTGGGATATTTTTCTGCAATGATGTGATTGTCCTGAAAATATTGTCAAAATAGAAGAATTCTAAAAAAATACAGTTTTTTTAGGTGCAGGTTTATTTCCTTATAACACAAAATATTTAATGTGATATTTAGAGGAAAATAATTGAAATTTTTTTTTTTTTTAATGATTTAATGAATTGAAAGCGATCTTCTTTCAAGCAACTCATGCTTGAGCGAAGCCTTTGTCGTTGCAAGTCAAGGGGTGACAAAGAGGAAGGGGGGTGATTACACTGAGCAAAAGACTAACACAGGCGTCCATTTTAGAATCTCCCACCACTGACATTTTCTAGACACCTGGTGAAGGTTTATCCATCCATCCATTATCCGAACCGCTTATCCTCAGTAGGGTCGCAGGGTTGCTGGAGCCAATCCCAGTTAACTTCGGGCAGTGGGCAGGGGACACCCTGAACTGGTTGCCAGCCAGTCGCAGGGCTTGTAAATGGTAAATGGTATGCATTTATGTATCTCTTTTCGTCACTGAAGACCTCCCAGAGCGCTTTACACTGTGCTTCACATTTGCCTCCACTTGTCTGATATATGGGGCTTCATTTTGCCATCAATAAAAAAATGTCTAATTGTTATTAGATAACTACAATGCAAACTTTTTCAAAATAGGAAATATTTATATTATAATTGTTTCAGAACAAATGCCAGGAGATTCAAACCCACGAAAATCAGAAATATAACAAAAGTCAACATGACTTTGCACATTGCATAATATTTCAGTCAAAGTGCAAAGAGTGTAAAACAATAAGAAGTGAAAAACCTTTACGAATGTGTCCTTATTTGTCCTCCAGTGTGTTTTTTAAAGGTAGGGTGCGGGATTTGAAAACTTTGGGATGCGATTATGACTTCGAACCAGGAGATGGCGACGAAGTAGCACATGATTTGCGTGCACATTTCTTGGACGGGCTTGAATGGGTTGGCATTTCAGCAGTACTTGAATGAAACAGTTCTTTTCTCACTTCCACAATTTCTAATGGTACAATAACAAATATAAAGAAACAGACAAGCATGACGTCACTATCCAGGACTCTAAAAGTAGGATAAAAACAAATAAGTGCAATGGAAAATATAGATTTTTGAACTCTGCTGGGCATTGTTAGCACAAACTTAATAGAGAAAATATGGAACTTTCACCGTTATAAGGGCAGCTTTAATAAAGTTTCCGAGTGACGTCACAACACGTCAAACGCGTTCAACTCAGGTAGGTCTCTGCAGCAAAAGTCTTGTGGCCTCCCCTCCATCTTGGCCTTCTCTCGTCCCTTCCCCTCCCTTTTCGGACGCTGCAGGGAGGGAGCAGGTGCGCGCGCATCGCTCGTCCTCGCCGCGTCCCACTGCAGACTTGCCGGCTTTCGAAAAACATCCAAGCCGCCCGATCGTCCGTTCAGTCCGGAGCGATGGCCGAGTCCCAGCCGCAGTGGGGATTCCCGCGTCTGCGCCGAGCCGCGGTAAGCCTCCTGCCCCGAACCTCAAACGAGGATAGTTTTGCTGCAGTGTGAGTTAGTTTTTGGGATGCATGGGATGATGCTGCATTACGCAGGCGTGCACGTCACCTTGAAAAGCGCGCATCTGCATGGCCGGGCTGCAGCCTGAGTCATGTGAGCTGCACAATTATGCATCAAGACTTTTAAAAACAATCAAGACGCAGTGCGGATTTCGTAAATAACTAGGGTTACTTTAAAAATGTAATCTGACAAGGTTACTTGATACCTGTTTAAAAATGTAACCAGTAACATCATCCAAACACGACAATATTGCAGTATTGTAACTTGATTACTTTCAATCACTTTTGAGTTGCTATACAATACCCATCTATCCATGTTCTGGGCTGCTTATCCCCATTAGGGTCACTGGGTTGCTGGAGCCCATCCCAGCCATCTTCAGACAGTGGGCAGGGGACACCCCGAACCGGTTGCCAGCCAGAGACATAAAGCTCACTCACTAAGTAACACTTGGGGATTATTTCTACCAGCCAATTAACCTGACATGCATGTATTCGGAATGTGGCAAGAAATGGGAGTACCCAGGTAAAATCCCACATAGGCATGAGGAGACCATGCAAACTCCGGATGGGGAGTGTGCGGGAGCTGTAACTGAACCCTGCACCTCCACACCGTGGGGCCGCACGCTAACCACAGAGCCGACTGACTACAACACCGAAAGAAAAATAAAAAGACAGAATAAAAAATAGATACAAATTTATTTTATTAAGATAAACAAACAATGTAACCTTGAAAAGGAATTGGAGGAAACCAAGGACCGGTAGTTTTTGTAGTCCTAGAAAAAAGTGCTTACAATTTACCCACGTAGAATAGTTTTTGGGCAAAAATACAACTTTTTTTTACATGGCAGAAAAGATATGCTCTGTTTTAGTTCACATCTAGAGCACATTAAGAACCAAATATTGGTTTTAAACATTTGTGTAAAGTAATTGGATTGTTTTGTGTCAAAAAATTTATCCCAAGTATTGTTTTTTCTCGAGTTTTGCAAAATAACATCAGAATTCAACCTCATTCCCGTTGCTTCAATTCACCTTGAGTTAATCTCGTATTTTTATCTTTTTAATATTCGTAATATTCTTTTATGTATACACATATATAGTTTCTTAGTTTCATTACGCTGGCAACTGTGTGTAAAGCAAAGTAAGAATTTCATTGTGCAGGGAATCATGGTTCTTTACTGTGCATATGACAATAAACACTTTGAATTTGAATCTTGAATTTCAATGCAGTCTTTCATTCACTTGAGTGAAGAAATTATGTAATTGGTTAAAAAAGCAAGGTGGTTGCCACGGCAACTAATGCTCCTCTTCCTCAGACATCCTTTCCAGGTAACCTGCACCTGGTGCTGGTTCTCCGCCCCTCCACCTTGCTGAGCTCCGCCCCAAGCCCCTCCTCCGGCACCGACCTTGGTTTTCGCTTTAGCCAGGACGACTTCCTGCTCAACATGCCGGTAAGCATCGGTCGGCACTCGCTAACGCGCTAACGTGCTAACACGCTAACTTGGGTATGCCCACTCAGGTGATGACCCTACGGTCAGTGGGCGACCTGCTGCGCTACATTGACGAGAACCGCTTGACGTCTGACCTCTTCGGCGGTGGCGGCGGTGGCGGCACTAGCGGTGGCGCAAGCGCTAGTGGAGCACATTCTCGGAATGACTGGATTGTTCTGCGCTCAGTAAGCAGACTCATATTTCAGCTTAATTTTAAGCTACTACAACCTTTAGTTCTGAATTCTTACACATTGTCACTTTAAAATAAAACCTAAGAATGCAATTGTGGGCAGGCCATCGAGACTTTTGCAGTGACAGTGAAGGACGTGGCTCACCTCCTGCAAAGTTTCGGTTCCGAGCTGTCAGACACCGAACTTCCGGACGAGGCGGGGGCCGTCGACTTCCTCCTGCGCTCGCAAACGCAGCGCTACCGGCACATGAAGGTGGGCCACTTTACCAATGGGCGAGGGGAACCATCTCAACTCCTTGCCCGGTGCACTAGGAGGACGTTGTCGGGGTGTTGAAGGAAGGACGCCTCCTGCTTGACAACCTGGGGACACTGTTGGCATCTAAAAAGGGCGTCACAGACGAGCAGGAGGACATCAAGGCCGATTTGGACATGGTTCAGAGGTCAGTCTGGTACAAACAAAATAATTCCACATACAGTAGGACAAATTGGGAAATTGCCGTACGGTGAGGGGTAGAATCCTATGCTAGTTAGCTCTGAACCCTTGAAAAATATTCAATTGAGAAAATGTTGTATGGTAAGTACTACTTATCCAAGGTCTGTTTATGGGAGAAGCTGCCTCAGCAGTAAGGCCCAGATCTCGACTAACGGGATCTGGGGGGATCCCAGGCCAGCCTAGAGAGGTAGTATCTCCAGGGTATCCTGCTTCATCCCCGGGGCTTCCTTCGATGACACAAGCCTGGAACACCCCCCGAGAGAGGCCTCCCTATAAGATGCCCAAGCCACCTCAGCTGGCTCCTTTGAACGCGGAGTAGCAGGGGCTCTACACTGAGTTCCTCCTGGATGACCAAGCTTCTCAACCTCTCTGTAAGAGAGAGCCCAGCCACCATGTGGAGGAAACAAAGTTTGTATCCGGGACCCGTTTGTAACCACAGGTTAGGGTAGGAATGTAGATCAATTGTTAATATAGTACTTTGGCTCAGCTCCTTCTTTACTACCACGGACCAGTACAAGGTCCGCATGATGGTAGATGCTGCACTGAACCGTCTGTCGATCTCCCGTTCCACCCTACCCTCACTCTTGAACAAGCCCCGAGAAACTTGAACTCATTCACTGGTGTCAGGATCTCGTCCATGACCTGGAAAGGGCATTCAGCCTATTTCTGGCAGAAAACCATTGGCTCGTACTTAGAAGTGCTGATCTTCATCCGGGCCACTTCAAACTCTGCGTATCGCTAAAGTGAGAGCTTGAGGAAGCCAACAGCATCACATTATTTGCAAAAAGCAGAGATGCAATGCTGAGACTCCCAAACCGGATGCTTTCCACGCCACAGCTGAGCCTAGAATTTCTGTCCATGGAAGTTAAGAACAGAATCGGTAATAAACAGTAGCCTGGAAACAAGCCAGCAATGAGGAAACAACTCTAGCACCAGTCATACAGGGGCCAAACCTCCCTCATATAACTGTCCGGCATCCCACAATAACGTTGCTCCCCGAGGAACATGGTCAAATGCCTTCTCCAAGCCCACAAAACACATGTAGAGTGGATGGGCACACTCCCATGTATCCTCAAGAACCCTGCAGAGGGTCTAGAGCTGATCCACTGTTACACCGCCCGGACAAACCACACTGCTCCTCCTGAATCCAACGGACCCTGTGACTTTCCTGTAGTTGGAACACACTCTCCGATTCCCCTTCTTAAAAATAGGGACAGCCAATCCAGAGGTACTGTCCCCGATGTCCATGCAAAGTTGCAGAGGCTTGTCAACCATGACTTGCCCACTAATTCCAGAGCCTTAATGAACTCCAGGCGGATCTCATCCATCTCTGGGGCCTTGCTACTGAGGAGCTAAGCAAGAGTTAAAAAAACATTAAAAATACATAGTTTTTATTGTTAAAAAGCATCTTACCATACGCTGTAAAGTAAAAATGTTGCCTTGATCCGGGGGTCTACTGTTTTGCATACCTATGTGTATCAAGGTTCCGCTTTTTCCCTGAAGGCTTCTGTGTCAGCTCGGCGACATGGAGGAGGCCTTTGACTGCTTCTTTGACAAGCACCAGCTGAAGGTGCAACAATACCTGCAGCTTCTACTCTACGAGCGCAACTTCCAGCAGGTGCGTGGCTCCACCCCGTTTCCACACACCTGTGCTCATTCCTATGTGTGTGCAGATGGAGGAGGAGCTGGAGAAGATGTCCGCCGAGGAAAAAGCCCTCCCCTCCGTAGGCAACACGCTGCTGCATGCCCGGCAGCTCCTGGAAGATCTGCAACATCTTGAGCAACGGGCAGAGGTCGCACACGCATGCACACTCACCCACGATCACACACTCACTTCCAATTCATCCGTTGTCGTCCTCAGGAGGCCATGGCCCGCGCCCAGGTTCTGATTCTGCAGGGCCATCAACTAGCGGCCCACCATCATTACGCGTTAGCGCTCATCATGCAGCGCTGCAACGAATTGCGTCATCACTGTGACGTCATCAGTACCGGTCTACGTGGGAAACGGGCCACCCTGACACGGGCCAGGGATCTTCTCGTGCGGCTGGACAGAGTGAGTGCGTATGCGCTTGTTCAACATTTGTAGCCAAGACGCAAAGAACTCTAAACGTTATGATATTGTGGAAAAATTACTTTAAAAACGCTTAGACGCCACGCTGACTTTCTGCACACGCATGCAGGCTCTCCGCTGGTGCGATGAGGGTGCGTACCTGCTAGCCAGTCAGCTAGTAGAGCGCTTCCAAAGCAGGGAATGCGCCCGAGAGGCCCTCCAGTCCCTGCAATGCCACCAACAGAGGGCGCCAGACGTCGCTGACAACAGACAAGACGTCCTCAGTCTGGAATTCGAGGCTATTCTCACGCCGCAGTTGCAGGTATAGCGCCCTCTTGAGGTTCTCCGGAGTATTATCAACTGTTACCAGGGGTCTACCATAGTAATCAATTATGGATTGAAGCATACCTCATTCTGTGGCGATTGGATAGTGTCAGATTGCCATGGTGACAGACAAGCTAGCGTCCATGCGGGCCCTGATCCACAACCGGGAGCAGTGTCTCCGCAAGATGGCTGACGTCCAGGTCCGACCTGTCCAGCCAGTGGCGCCACGGCCTGAAGCTCAACACGCCGAAACAAGCCACCATCACACCATTAAGGCGCCACTCTTCTCGCCCAAACATGGTAACGTTGCATCGGTTTTAATTGGGATCTATTTTCAGATCAGAATCTGGTCATCCTTTCTTCTGAATTGTGAATCTGGTTTCGGGATCAGATTCCCAGTGTTCTGGTGTTTGTGATTCTTAATTTAGCTACAGATGTTAATCCACATCTGTATTGTTTTATTGTTGTTTTCAGATCTGAATCTGGTTCTATGTTCATTCTGAATTTGGAATTGGTTTTGAATATGGTTCCTCTCCTGCTCTCAGTTTTAGATTTCAGAATCTGAAACTCATTAAAAGTGAATCTAAATTGAACTTGGAGACATGCAGAGGTGATGGGACGTGCTCATACTTTCTTACACAGAGACATTACATTACGAGCAAACATCCTCGAACAATGGAGATCTTACACATAGCTCGAACAATGAAGATCTCACAGGAGGGTAGGGTCCTTAGCTAGGGATAAGTCCTTCCTTGGTTAAACTCAGTGATCACGAACTTTGATTGGTGGAAAATATTAGGCATCGTTGTGGGGGCAACACATGATACAATCATCTGATGCAGACCACCTGTTCAAAACATCTCATGAGACAACACATGGAGCATTTGACCTCACCTTTCCTTTACTGGAAACAATGTTTCCTAGCTCTGAAGCACAAGACACATTTCAGAACTAACAAATAGATACGATCCTATACATAAATCAATTTAAAACAATTCTCCACGACAATATTTGTATTGATTTCTTTCTACAAATATGAATATGGTTTTGCTCTTGTTAATTTAAAATTGTTTTTGGTTCTTTATGAATCAGGTTAGGATCATAATGTTGATCTTCTCGATTGGTTTGGAATCTTTATAGTTTTGTTTATATTTAGACACCGTATTTGATGTGTTCATTGTTTTATTTATGTTAATGAATCTAAATCCAGTTTTCCTACTCAAAGTGGTTTTGCATCTGGTTCTGTTTCAAAATGTGAAATTCAAAATTTAAATACGAATTTGGTTTTGCATCTAGTTCTGTTTCAGAAAATTGTATGCATTTAATTCTGATTTGGGCGTGGTTTTGAATCTGGTTCCATTTTAGATGAAAATCGTAATCTGATTTTAGTTCTGGTTTGGATTTGCATGAGGTTTTGTTTCAGAATTAAAATGGTATTCCGAAACTGGTATCTGATATGCATCTGCTTATCTTTCGTCTTCAGGTGTGGACTTCAACCTTCTCAACTCCAAGTTCTCCTTTGATCTACTTCCTGGAAAAAGAGCCAATAGGAGGACCAGTGACCAACCAAAGGTGTGTTTGGATGGGAAAAATATTTACATGGAAATTAATAACAGTAAATGAACACTACTACTTTCCTCAAAATCCGTTTTGTTTGGTGCAGATCGAAGTGATGCACGATTACCAAGGCAACCGCAGCTGTCTGTACGGCTCTGCCCCCGAAAGCGACTCAGAGGTGGAGGAAGGGGCAGAGCAAGTGACCAGGTGGGCATGCGAGATCAAAAGATGGGCTGGTCACGCCTCCTTCTCACTCTCATCTTTGAAACGGGTAGCCGCATCATGAAGGAGCTCATCTCCACTGAGAAGGTCTACGTGGAGGAGCTCCTTTCCGTTCTTTTGGTGAGCCCTCGGGAACCGGACCATCTCTGTGTCCGATTTTGTCCTTTGACGGGTCCGTTTACTGCTGTTCCGTCGGGCTGGTGCCGGTCCCGCTCAGGGCTACCGAGCTGAGATGGAGGACCCGTCCATGCGGGACCTTCTGCCGTCCATCCTCCACGCTCACAAGGACGTCCTTTTCGGAAACATGTCGCAGATATACCAGTTCCACAGCAGGTAGCGGCCACATCTTCCATCTTCTATACTTTCATGTTCTGTGTTTTGTTGCTCCCAATAGAATTTTACTATTTGATGTCACAGAGGGTCCATGGGAGTTAAAAAGGCCACTCACAGCTACCACAGTATTGTCATAATGGGACCGGTTCCAGTATGGCCAGAGATGCACAGGATATGTTGAAACACCCAAACGAACAAAACACGAAAGTCAATGCAGGATATTTACCCAAGCATGAATGGACAAATAATGTGACGAGACTATAAAATATAACCATGTGACACTAACTAGCTCTAACTGAACAAAAGCAAGAAAGAAGGACAACAAAGGATATGTAACACTAACTCCACCTGAAAAAAAATAGAAGGAAGACAATGCAGGATGTGTTGGAACACAACCTAGCTATAACTAAACAAAACATGAACGAAGGCCATGTACCCAAGTGATGATAAAACAATAATGGGAATGCCAAGATGACAAGACCATGACATATAATGCTGTACAGTAAATATCTATAACTGAACAAAACATGAAAATCAAGTCACGTTTATTTGTATAGCGCTTAATTGTTACACAGTATCATCAACAAAGTCAGAAAGACAACCCATACTACATTGAATGACTAACTCTAAATGAACACAACACAAAACAATTCAGGACATGTTGGAGCACTATTTCCTACTGAACAAAACATGAAGAAAATCAGCATATGTGGGAACATTAACTTCACAAAAACATGAAAGGAACACAACACAGTATAAGTCAGAGCATTAACTAACTGAACAAAACATAAAACAGAGACAACGCAGGGAAATCTCTGAGAGCTCTTATAAACTCCCACAGACTCTTTACAACATTATCTCTTGAAGAAGTCAAATTGAGAAATTCCTGTTGAATCTTCAAAACACACTACATGAAAGCACAGGATAGGGAAAAAATGTCCTTTGGTTTCTAGGACTTTCCTGCAGGACCTCCAGCGCTGCCTGGACACGCCCGAGCGGGTTGGCCAGTGCTTCCTGCAGCGGGTGAGGGACAAATGAGACCATATTTCAATTCTGATTCAAAGACAACTCATTTTCTTTCTTTTTTCGTTCCGTAGAAGGACAAGTTCCAGATGTACGAGCACTACTGCCAAAACAAGCCTCGTTCCGAGTCCTTGTGGAAGCAGTGCTGCGACTCAGATTTCTTCCAGGTGCGCGCTCGATGTCTACCTTTTCGTGCAATTAATAATTCGATTTGAAAGGAAATATTGTCAGTACAGTAGTACCTTGTTCCGGGATCGGGTTCAGAGCTTGAATCCCTCATGTAAAAAGCTTTCCAATATGAAATAATTGAAAGTAATTGGTCTGCTCCTATCCTCTTAGCAGGAGGGAAATTCATATCCTTTGCTTTGTTTCAGGAGTGCCAGAAGAAGCTGGAGCACAAACTTTCTTTGGACTCGTACCTCCTGAAACCCATTCAGCGCCTTACCAAGTATCAGCTGATCCTCAAGGTGTGTGTGCCCAGGGTTGGGAGGGTTACCTTAAAAATGTCCTCCCATATAGTTATTAGTTGCCTGTTGGAAAATGTAATCAGTGGCATAATCCGAATCCTTCAATTTTGCAGTAATGTAACATGATTAACATGATTACTCCAATCCAATCCATCTATTATCTGCACTACTTATCATCAGTAGGGTTGCGGGGATGCTGGAGGCCATCCCAGCTATCCTCAGGCAGTGGGCAGCAGACACCCTGAACTGGTTGCCAGCCAGTCACAAGGCACACAGAGACAGATAACTTACTTGCTCATTCACACCTACGGACAATTCAACCAGCGATTTTACCTGATGAGCATACTTTAGCGATTTGGGAGGTAACCGGAGTGCCCTGAGGAAACACACGAAAGCACGGGGAGAACAAACATACTCCGCACAGGAAGGCTGGTAGCTGGATTCGATCCCATCACCTCAGAACTCTGCCTCGGATGTGCTAAAAACCTAGCCGCCGTGCCACCTTACTTCAATACCAAACATGCTAACAAACATAATTTGAGTAAAATTACTAGATTTTGTACAAGATAAATGAACAAAGTAACCTTAAAAAACAATTGGAGAAAACCAAGGTCAGGCAGTTGGTTGCAGTCCTACAAAAAGTGCTTAAATTTGAACCTGTTTGTTTAGCCTATGAAGCAAAAACTTTCTCTTCCACATGGCAGACAAAAGATACAGTGGAACCTCGGTTCTCGACCATAATCCGTTCCAGAACCCTGTTCGAAAACGAATTTGTTCAATCACCGAAATCGTTTTTCCCATTAAAAGTAATGTAAAATCGTTTTAATCCGTTCCAACACCCTGAATGTTTACCATGAACGTAAACATGAAGCTAACCCAGGCTAATCGTACGTTCGCGTTAGCTTAATCTTTTGTACCAATAGAATTTCTTACCTTTGTGGTGGACGGTGGGGAGAGAAAAATCATCAAAAGTTTTTCAACCTCTTCCAAAACTTGCGGCAGTTGCCTGCTTATAGCGCTAACTTCTTTAGCCGCATCACTCGATTTCACAGCCTCCTTATTCTTTACTATCGTACTAGATTTAGCCATGCTGTATTCACTAGCAAGATCGGAAATTCGTACACCTCTTTCATATTTAGCTATTATGTCTTTCTTAAAGGCAATAGTTGGACGAACAACTTGTCTTTTTTCACCTGCCCTGCTTGCACCGACCTTCTTCGGAGGCATAATTAGGGGCTAAAACACCCGTACGCCGCTCAGCATCGCACCCTAGCGTACCGGCGTTCGAACTCCGATTTTTTGACCGAACAGCGAAGCAAGAATCTCTCAAAATTTTTGGTCGAACACCGATTTGTCCGAACTGAGAGGCGTTCGAAAACCGAGGTTCCACTGTACTCTCTTTTAGTTGACATTAAGAGGATATTATCTATCAATCTATCTTTCTACCATGGTCATATCCCTCGAGAGGGGTGACCGACTGCAAGACAGACACATACAAAGAACAAAGAAAATAAAAATGGAAAAAGTAGCAAAAAAATCACACACAAATTTTTCTGGACCAAGGCCAACCCAATTGCCCAAACACACAATCAAGTTAAGCACCTCGGGGTGACACAACACACTCTTCTCTTCAACAGCAGGGCCCAACAACTTTCACTGGTTTACCCCTGCCGCATCGTACAGGTGCCCTGCCCTGCCCATCCCTTAGAACGTGTCTAAACATCCCACTATCCTTTTACAACACCTCTCCACTCATTCCTATCACCAAAAAAGCTCTAGCTTCCACTATATTTAGTCCTCTTTCCTGCAGTGCACTCATAACACCATCCATCCACGTCATTCGCGGCCTTCCTCTTGGTCTCCTTCCATTTACTTCTGCTCTGTAACTCCTCTTCAACATTCGCTCCTCATCCATCCTTTCTGTGTGTCCAAATTATAATAGAAATTATAATAGACTCAATTGATCTATCGTGGCATTATGTATATGAAAATATACTTTGAAATAAAATTGAAATCCTTATTTTAACTAAATGTACCCGTAATTTGATGATGTATTTTTTCCTGGAACTGTAGCGCATTACAATTCAATTTTTTGTGGTATCCTAATTACGTAACACTGTTACATGTAGTCCACTACTCCCCAAGCCTGCGAGTGCCTACTTCACAAGCGTGTGCACACTTATGCGCAGGAGCTCCTCAAACACTGCACGGAGCCGCAGTACCGGGCCCAACTGCAGGAGGCGCTGGACTGCATGCTGGACCTGCTCAAGGCTGTCAACGACTCCATGCACCACAACGCCATCGTTGGATACCAGGTAGCACTCCTGAAACCGTTCTGGAGATAACATGTCCAAAATCGGAACGTCTCTATGGTTATCATGCTTTTGCTTCTCCCTTTTATCATCACTGCAACCCTTAGCAAATAAATACAGTACTAAAAATACAGTACAGTGGTACCACGTTAGTCAAAGACCTCTTAACACAAGAATACATACCTGTCAACCTGTACGTTTTTGCCGTACAAAGTACGTTTATTATGCATTTTAAGACGGGTACGGCTTGCAAGAAAATCTGTACGGAAAAACGCAAATTTGTCAATTATGGGTACCATCCGGTATACACCGACTATCCCGAAACGGCAAATCAATCAAGTCAAACGAGTTCCCCGCGGTAGCCTTTATCTCGGTATGTTTTTTTTCCGTCGCAAACGAAGCGAGCGTTTGATGCTACTGTGCGCACGCGTCTGCCGCTGTAGTGCCCAATTTCGACTCCCCTGCAAAATCCTCCCCACCTCGCGTGAGAACGCATTCTGCTGCGCTTCGGACAATAGCAATCGTATTCTATATAATAAGCTTATTAAAACAATAAAACTATTGTCGGAAGCGCAGCAGAATGCACGTTCACGCGAGGGGGGAGGATTTTGCAGGGGAGTCAAAATTAGGCACTACACCGGAAGACTCAACAGCTGCAGAAGTGATGTTTTGCCATTTCAGCGCAGAGCACAACATACCTCCAACAGTAGCCGATCACTTCACAAGGCCTATGAAAAACATGTTTCCCAGTCACAAGGCTGCAAAGGTTTGTATTTTCTGTCCCTGTTAAATAGTCTGTTTGAAATTTAAAATACAAGCATCAAGGTTTGATCATGTGGTTTGGTTTTCAATATAGAAATGCTAACAAATTTTTTCCTTATCTTAAATTTAAAGTGTTAGTTATGGATATTTTAGTTACACTGATAACAATTGTTCCTGATTTTTTAATTTTATTTTTATTTTATGTTTTTATATTATTAAGAATATGTACAGAGTGATGTAACGAAACATATGTACAATATAACATGTTAAACTACATAAATAAACATGTTTGAAAAAAAATATGGTGTAAGATTTTTTTTTAGTATTTTGCAAGGGAAAATACGACAGTTTGTAAGGGCATCGAGACGTGGAGGTTGACAGGTATGAGATATCAGTACACGATATTTTTTGCAACAAAAGTTTTGCTTGCTACACAAAGGAAACAAGTAGCGATTAGTCCCATATCACTAGAGGCTGTTGGAGACAGCTCAACCCCTGCATCAGCTTGTACCAGTTTGCGCACGTAAACTACTACAAGCAAAAAAGTAAAAATTGTGCTGTCAAAATTGTGCTGTAAAATGTACGATCGTCTAAAGGTAAAGTAACTTTCATTTTAAGTGTACTTACTAGCGCTTACGTAACATTATCATAACTCTTAACCTGAGTCATTTGCTCCCTGTATTAATGGTTGAAACTCCCCTTATTAAGTGATAATAAACCTTAAAAACTCAATGCGCCACCTATTTACTCACAGCAAGACAGACTAAAGAATACAGTCACAATATTAGCCATATAGGCAAGGCAAGGCAAGGCAAGTTTATTTGTATAGCACAATTCATACACAAGGCAATTCAAAGTGCTTTACAGAAATGGCAGACAGGTTAAAAACACACAATAAAAGACATTGAAAATTTAAAATATGGTTTTTAAAATGCATTAAAACCACAGGTAAAACATAATAAAATCAATGAATTAAAATAAGGTAAAAGTGAAGAGTGCAGATAGAACCCTTTCAGTTGTATGCACAGTTGAACGGAGCTGTTTTCAGCCTGGACTTAAACATTGTCAGAGTAGACGCCTGTCTGATGTCATCAGGAAGACTATTCCAGAGTTTAGCTGCATTGAACTGAAACGCAGCTTCACCCTGTTTAGTCCTGGCTCTGAGCACCTGCAGAAGGCCTGTCCCTGAGGTTCTCAGGGTCCGAGATGGTTCATATGGGACTAACATGTCACAGATGTACTTTGGTGCTAAACCATGAAGAGACTTACAGTATACACCAGCATAGCCGTTTTAAAGTCCATTCTCTGAGCGACAGGAAGCCAGTGCAGAGACTTGCGCACAGGACTAATATGGTCGTACTTCCTGGTTCTAGTCAGGACCTGAGCAGCAGCGTTCTGAATGTTCTGCAGCTGTCTTACAGCTCGTTTAGAAAGTCCAGTCAGAAGGCCGTTACAGTAGTCTAACCTGCTAGAGATAAATGCATGGATAAGTTTCTCTAAGTCTGGTTTAGACAGTAAACCTTTGATTCTGGCAATGTTTTTGAGATGGTAAAAGGCTGATTGATGTTATGGATTTAATGTGGCTGTTAAAGTTTAGGTCTGAGTCCATTATTACCCCGAGATTTCTAACCTGATTTTTAGCTTTTAAACTAAGTGATTCCAGATGACTGATGTCACTTTCTCTGGGTTTTTGTGGGCCAAAGACAATGACTTCAGTCTCGTCTGATATACAGTATATACAATGACGTAGTCTGCTACCAATGACCAAGACGATCCATATTCGAGCTGAAATAGGTCAGACGAGATTCTTTTTTATTCCTATATAAAAAGTCTTATACGCCATACACAATTTGAAATTTTTTTTTTACTGTAAAATAAGGGGAATTGTATAGGTGGATCATTTTTTTTTCATTTAAAGATCACAACAACCCAGCACTGGTGAGCTATTTTCAGAACTGGTATGGGGGCCACTCAAATGTCCTTAGTGGGCACCACATTGGAGACCCCTGCCGTAAAATAAGAAACATCTGAAGGCATTGATCAAAGCAAAAATACTGAAAGGCCGTGTCGGTCCTTACCCGGCAGGGCGACCTGGGCCTGCTGGGCCGAGTTCTTCTGCAGGGTGGCTTCAGCGTCTGGACAAGCCACAAGAGGGCAGCGTCGCGCATGCGTGAGCTAGCCCGCTTTAAAGGCGCCCGGCGTCACATCTTCCTCTACGAGCGAGCGATCGTATGCTGCAAGCGCCGCGACGACGACCCCCGATCGCCCGTCTACAGCTTCAAGTCCTGTCTCGGGGTACTGAAGACAAAATATTTTCATTGTTATTAAAATACAAACCCATCCTGCTTGTCACCTGTTCAGATGAACTCAGTGAGCGTCACAGAAAACGTCAAAGGAGACAGCAAGAAGTTCCAACTCTGCCACCTAGGAACTCAGGAGGTCTACATCTTGCAGGTATGCCTCCATTCTTGGGGCCTCTTTCAGTTATGTGGCTTCAGCTATGGAGAAACAAGGAAGCAATTGTTGCTCAAGCTCTGGTTTCTAATCTCCTCAACAACACCCAATCCTGACTATCAGGGCGTCTGATCTCTATTTGTTCCACAATTTCCTCAGGTCAGTCATATAAGACAACATTAGTCTCCAGATGCATTCTCCCAAGCTGGACGTTATCTTGACAATATACCCTCCTTTGATTATTTTGAATTTAATTCTCTATGGAAGGACACTTTGGTATCAGGATCTCCCGTCGCCAAGGAGAGTTGGTGACTTGGACCGTCGTATGGCGAAGGTGGACATTAATTTTACCCCTTCTCCATTGGCACTCGGATGTCCTGGTTCATCAAAGGGCACACACAGACACATTCATATATATTTTATCGGGAGGAAATTCCAATCTCGTCAAAAACACCAAATTTGGACAACCAGCATGTCAGAACATCTCTTGATGACCACAATATTCCCTCCTCTGAAGATCTCAAGCCAGCCCTATGCCAATGTGAAAGGAGTGAAATGAGCGTCCATCTCCGTCACGTGACGGTCCTAGTCACCAACTCTTCTCGGTGACATGACTTCTTCACCAGAAAGACTTTGGTTGGGGATTTGAAATCATCAAAGGGTATATTGTGAAGAAAAGGTTAAACTTTGAAGGATAAATATGGGAAAGGATGTTTCAGGAAATTGTGTAACCAATGGAGGCCTTGAGCTTTCATTGTCCGAATCTGGTGTTGTTGACAAGATTGGAATTTCCTGGTGACAAAACTGTTTTCAAATAAACAGCATACTTTCCTGGCCACAGCAGTCAAACCAACAGTCTGCTCACTAGCATTTAAGATACAATACAACATGATACCTGTAGAATCAGTCAGGGAGCTGGAATCATTTGAACTGGCCTTCAGAAACATGTCATCAGCCGTTGTGTCCTCTAGGTCCAATTTTTAAAGAGGCAAGAAAGAAATCCAAGAACATGGCCTGCTAAAATAGAACTAAAGGAAACCAGGCAGGAACACCACAATAAAGTGTGTTGACACATGCTAGGTGGCTAATGTCACTTGCTGCTTCTCTGTTTTCATTAGTCCACAGTTCAGGTCAAAGATAACTGGCAGCTTCTGGTCAACCTAATAAAAACACGAGAGAATCTAAAACAAAATGGCTGACACATTTAGTCTGCATTATCGACACATTGACCTTTAAAAACAGTGTATTCTATTTATGTCTCCTGGTCTGAAGGCCCCCAGCATGGACGTTAAGGTCACCTGGCTTACGGAGATCCAAAAAATCGTCGCTCAGCTGCACAAGGGTAACTTCACAAACAATGAAAGTCCAAGTTTGTTTTATGGAATGAAGAAATTACAAAACTGACAGCTGTGGTCTTTATTTCAGACACGCTGTTCTCAGACAGGTGAGCTAGCACACACAGGTGGAGCACTCTCATTAAGGACTGAAGCCCCGCCCCCAGTCGCGTGTTATCAAGAGTTTCTTCCTCTCACTCACAGTATTACTGCCTCAAGCCACACCCACCCTACCAGATGGACGGAGTCTGTCCACACCTTCCCCGCCCTCTCCGACTCTTCAACAAGTTCTTCCAAATTCGGTGAGATCAGTAATGTTGCAATGCTAATGAGGTTGATTTTAATGAATGAGGTAGATTGAATATGTAACAGATTTAGAGTAATTCCTTGTTTTTCTGCAGGGGCTGTGTCCAAAAAGGTCTAACCCACTTAGTAGAAACCTTATTGAATATTCTTTTATACATGTGCTTTCTGCCGGTCTCAACGGGTACTACAAGCATGACTCTTTTTTGCATTGAATAGATGTGCTGAGAGACGCATAAATCGCTTTTCTGCCAACGCTTCTATGAGTCGATTTTACTCGATTTTATCTATTTGTTTTTGCAGCCCTAAACACAATATCTGGGGAAGTGAGAGTGTGATCGCATACGTTTTCCATTTTATTTTGTTTTTTTAGTTCATTTGTTTGTTGACTGGCCTCATTATGACTAATTATAAAGTCTCCCAACCTACTTGAGTCGAGTCAATGAAGCCTTCTTTCATCACAAGCCGGTGTGTTAGATTTCACCTGCTGATTTCTTCATGGCTCTTGGGATCACTCGTAGAACAGCATTTTCTCTTTTTTCTCTTTAAAAAGTTTATTACATGTTTACCCAGTGCCATGTCTGATCTCGTTCATATCAATGACAAACACAATTCAGTTTTCAACAGTTCTGAGCAGTAACATAGGTGGCAATTAAATCTGATAGATAAGATGGGGCAAATCCATAAAAAAATTGGTATGTTAGCAACAAAATCTTTAAAATCACATCTTGAACTGGCAGGGAGTGTAGGTCAGCTATAAAGGGGTAATGTGATTAAACTTGCTTGTCCTAAAGAAAAAGTTCACTGCATGAATTTGTAACAGCAGCAAACCTTTGATACGAAACATCGGGAAATCATAGAGCAGTACATTACAGTAATCGAGGAACATTAATCTCAGCATCAGTCATTTCCTAAAATGTCCAAATCTTTGACATATGATTTATACACATGATCGTTACAAAAATGTACCCTGATGCTTTCAAAAAGTCATAAACCGAATAGCTGTTACCATCTGAAATGATCTGCTGTCGTGTAAGAGTCGCTAACGGGTTATATTTCTGTGCAGCAATTGACTTTGAGATGTAGGCTGTTTTAGCAGTCCTTGCACTCATGTAGGTTTCAGATCAGTGGACGTTGTAATGGTGGGCTGAGACTTTTGTGATTAAAAGATATACAAATAAACATGACTTGACTACCAGAGGGCATTGGACCAACTTTTGTCACTCGATACTACACTTACTTTCTCTGCTTCCATTTTTATCTTTGTCAATATTTACTTTTCTAAATTTCTTTCCTCTTTTGGCGATAGCCTGGCTGGCAGCAGCACATTCAGTAGCCATCTGCGACGGTCTGGAGGACTGGGGCGCCACGGACGGGTCCGACTCGGAGGAGGAAGGGGACACAGGGGAAGAGGACGGGCCGGCGCCACTGGTAGGTGCCGGAGCAAATCCCTACGTTGTTTTCAAAATCGTTGCTAGCTAGCTAAGCAGGCGCCCACACTTCTGGCAGGTGGAGGGTCGCTACCGAGTCCTGGTGGCTAGCTGCAAGGCTAGCGGGGATGACGTCATCTTCGAGTGTGGTGACGTCATCCGATTATTGCGCCACTTAGCGGATGGACAGTGGTAAGGGGTGTGCACCGGTCTCCAGAAATTCTTTCCAACCTACTGAGATGTCCCAACCTGCGTACAACGCTGATAGCGATATCTCTGGAAAAGGGCAATTTTTCATCTTACCTATCGTATGTGCCTTTGAAAGCGATAATACATTCCGTCGAAAGTAGTGGGTAATTGCGAATTTAGTTTTTATTTAGTCATATATTTAGTCATAGTAATAATTCGTCAAGATATTGTTTTCTGACGTAGCTTTTGAGCTGTTTTTTCATATGGTAGCTTTCTAGCATGGTGTCACGGTTGCCATGGCGCCAGGTTCTGTCATGGTTGCCATGGCGCCCGATTGGGCCCTTCCATGGACCCCAGCTGAAACTCGTTGACAGATTGCTCTCTGTGACTACTTAAACGCTGTCCTTTGAGTCGTTTGTTGTCAGAGCGTCTGCTAAACTCTGTTGTGATACGTCAAGCCCTGAGAATCTTTTTTTTCTTGTTTTGCCAAGCCCTGTGATACCCCGTTTTGCCTGTGTTTTGCTCTTGTTTTGCCAAGCCCTGTGATTCTCAAATTTTTCCTGTGTTTTTGCTCCTGTTTTGATCTGATTGATTTTGACCGCGTTCGCATTCCGAGCAATCTACTCCCCACCACTGTCACAGACCAGAAACGGACACAGGACTCAATAGCGCACGTTTCTCAGTTTTTATTTGAAAAGAGAGGGAGAGTAATGCTTGCTTGCTTGATCTGAGGACTGACGGACAACAGGGGCGAGCGAGGCGGGAGTGACACTTCCGTGTCGGACGAAGACAGGCGGGAATAGTGAGTCGTTGGCCGGGGAAGGAGATCAAAGGCGGTGTCGTGTTCGTAAGTGAGGTCGTTGGCAGGAAGCAGGCAGGTAACGGGGCAAAACGGGTCAGGTAAAGGAGGCAGGCAGAACGGGCATAATCGGTCCAGAAACAGGTCAATAACGAAGATCAGGCAGGAAAAAGGCTTAGCAAAAAACGGAGTCGGACGAGAATGCTCACTGAGTGGAACGCAACAGTTCGCAATGATTTGACAGTCACCACGAGGAAGCAGGGGGTTTAAAAAGGGATTGTTCACCAATCAGCTGTCCGGGCTGTTGGCGCCAATCAAGCCGCCGCAGGTGCTCCAAATTGGCAATCACAACAGCCACCAACGATCTCCGGATCGAGTGTGCGCTCCTTTCTCTTCCCCCCAATAAACTGTGAGTAACGTTACGCGAGTGGGTTCTGCTTCCTGTCCTGGTCCTGACACATGGTGTTTGTTGACTACGGTAATCTCGAAGCCAACCCTCGTTTTATATCATTGGTAAAAGTTCTGTTGGCAATACTACTGAGTACTCAGTGTTGCTGGTTTTACTTGATTATAGATAAAACACAATTGCAGACAGATCAGCCTATGGTAGGACATCTCAACAGGGTAGGACATTTCGGCAGAACATCGTTGTGTGTATGTGATTGTAATGAACATGTGTATTTTTGCGCCTCAGGCTGGTGAGGAACGAAACACGCAACCAGGAGGGCCGTGTCCTGCCTGAGGACCTAAGTCGAATTCTCGGAGAGACGTGCTGAGAGACCATCGGAACCTCGCCGTCCCTTTCACAGAAAAACACGGAATCGGAGCTACCTTTTTCATCGTCATGTGCCAAACTGCTCGGCTTCCAAGCTTACGTTAGCATAGCACGTTAGCGTGGTAGAAGCTCGTTAGCATCCTGTGGTACCTCTTCATACGAACTGAATTCAATTAAGGATCGTAGCTCGACTTACTCGTCTATCAAGCAAATTTTCCTGATACAAAATAACTAAAAAGTAATTGGTCCGCTCCCGTCTTACAAGTGAACCCTAAATAGCAAAAAAACATATTCTACTGATCTCTAAAAACACATTTAAATAGTAATCAAACAAAAATACTGCAAGATTAATAGGATGATATATAATAAAATAAAATGCAAGTTTATTATGAGCACTTACGATTGAGGGAATTGCCGTGATTATTTCAAACTGTGTACGTCGTATCATAATTTTTATGGTTGGTTGGTTGGATCCCTTTATCACTAGGGTCGTAGGGCCACCATTTGCTGTGGTGTATTTTGGGCAAGTACAGCCTGGTGGTGCCCATCCCTCTTCAGGACAACATATGGATTAAAAAAATAGACAGATTCTGTCAATGGAAGCAGACAACAACGTCAATTCAGAATGCTAATATAGTTGCGATATTTTACATAGTCTATCTCGCTGCGTTGTGTTTACAAGGTATATTATCAATTAATAAGGAGAATTAGCAATATTTGATAAAGGGAGCAAATGGCGGAGGTTGACAGGTATGAGATCAAGAGACTTTTGTTGATACCTAAGCATTTACTGTACACTTAAAACTAAAGTTACTGTAACTGAAATTGAATGTACACACACAAAAAATTATAGCACAGTTGTTTATTCATTTTTGGGCCCGTGCTAGTTTATATGTGCTAACTGAAGCTGTGGTCTCCAGTAGTAGCCTCTGGGATTGCTCGTGACCTGAATTTTCCTTCTGGTCAAGTTTTTAGTCCCCCAAAAACATAGCTTATCGAAATTCCAATATCGAAAGATATAATTGTATAAAGAGGTACTACAGTATTTGCTTTCACATCAAGTCAAACGTAGTCGGCCGTAAGAGAGCGTCAGAAGCAGTGGCGTGCACTAATTGGTGCAAGGACACCAGCCTAATGTGTCTCTTTTTTCCTCATTGGTTATCAAATGATCAAATTTCTTATTTAGTTTTCAAGGTTTATTTAAAGGGACACTTTGTAATATTTGAACAAATGCAGCAAATAGGTAAGCTGGGATTGGTTCTTTCCTAACTGATGACATTGCAAATAGTACTCCTTGAAATCGTTAAAACAGGGATTTTCTTAAAGGGACACAGTGTAATATTTGACCACAAGTTGTTGCTCTATTAGGTAGTGTAACCAAAAAAAACTGCTAAAAAGCACAAGGGAGAATACAAACTATGGATACTCAAAGTGACCTGAATGCAAAATCCTTCTTATTTATTGCTTTTTACAAGGTTTTTGTTTTTGGGGGGTACCCGTAGCGGCAAAATGGACGACAATCACGGAATCTCCCTCTCGGTGAGTCTCATTTTATGTAAAAGTAATACAAATTTCTGGACATACGAGTAATGCACATCTCAATTAACGTATTATATTATATATAATATATATAAATGTTTATATAATAGGTAATGTATTTTTGCTTAATATTCAAACCAGTATTGTTTTTTTTTCACCACTAGGAGAGGCTAAATACACAATACCCCTTTATGTAAAAATTAGCTCTTCATTGTTACATTTTGAATTAAAAAAATCCCAAGCTTGGGTAAAAATAGAATCTTGATGTTTAACCAAAATAAGTAACATTTATGTGAGTTCATGGTAAAACAGTTTCTAAATCATATGTAAATAGGTGAAGTTGTTCCTAGTCTGTGCACGCCACTGGTCAGAAGTGCCTTATAATGAACACATGCTCAAGCACCGCCCAGTGTGCAAAGACGTCATCCCATGCTAGCTTGGCATTTGTCATTTTGTGTTTTTGATTTCTTCAATGGCACTTGAGTTTTAGCTTTGAGAAAGCTCACCTGATTGTGTTAGGACTTTCACAATAAAAGCACACAACAACTGACTTCCTATTTTCTGTCAATCAGCTAGCGTGCTGTCAGTGCGTTTTTTCAAAATAAAGGAAAAGTTGTGGAGGAGCAATTCTGCCATATGTAGAAATATATGACATAGGAATAAATAAACACATAAATCACATTATACCTTTATATGATATAAATCCAATCCATTCATTTACTTTTACATTTTGTTATTTAATTTGTCGTGTAGTTTGTCACAACATGTTATTCAAATGAGCAGGCGGGTCAAACTAGCAAAGCTTTTCACCTATTGGTTAATTACTGATGATCAACCAATAGGTGAAAAGCTTAGCCAGTTTGACCTACCCGCTCATTTGAATAAGCTCGTGTTATGATTAATTACATGACAAATAAATGATAAGATGAACGGGAAAACGGCTGCTGGGTTCAGGGTCCAAGTCCAGCTCCCGCAGCCTCCCCGTGTGGAGTTTGCATGTTCTCCCCGTGCTTACGTGGGTTTCCTCTGGGCACTCCGGTTTCTTTTCACATTCTAAAAACATCCATGTCAGGGTGATTGGCCGGTCCGAATTGTCCCTTGGTGTGAATGAGCGAGTGAGTTGTCTGTCTCTGTGTGCCCTGCGACTTGAGCGAGTGAGTTGTCTGTCTCTCTGTGTGCCCTGCGACTGGCTGGCAACCGTTTCAGGGTGACAGCTGGGATGGGCTCCAGCACCCCCGCGACCCTACTGTGGATAAGCGGAGCAGATAATGGATGGATGATAAACGGGAAAACACACACGACGAAGACATAAGTCGGGAAAAAAACACAAAAAAACACCACAAAATAAAACAAACAAACACGCAAAACACGTCAGAATCCCGAAAAAACACACAACAAAAAAAATCTGAAAAGCACACACGACAGAAAAAAACACACCACAAAATACATGAAATGACAAATTGCACAACAAATGACGAAACAAACATGAAAAAAACAACACAACACACGACAAAATACACACGACAGAATACGCGAGAAATTAAGACAAAATATGTGACAAACCACAAAACAAACGCGAAAAAACACATGAAAAATACAACAAAAAAAAGACACACAACTTTTGTTTATTTATTCATTTATTTTTCTATCGCATATATTTATAGCTCTTTTTTCTACATTTATTTCTAAGTGTGGAAGGATCAGTCCTATATGGGAGGGACGGAAAAGAAGAGGAAAGGAAAATTGCGTGCTGGTTGCCAACCTATGGCTCGCCATTGGATTCAATCTGGCCCGCGAGACTGTGCTGAGTAGCATAAGAGAAAAAATTAGCCGATTCTCGTCAAACAATAACCTGCAGTTTTAAATATGTCCACTGGGTGTTGCAAAAGCCACGCACCACTTCAAACCATCCTCTGCAACTGTATATTCAGACAACCATTGATCAGAGAACATTAGTGAAAATGCCTTTCCCAATGTTGTTTGATGTAATTCTTTGTTTAAGGCAATATGATTGAACTCACCTGGAATTCTTAGCCTGTGTCCTTATGTGTACCCCCTAAAAACTACATTTTTCATTACACCCATAGCCACCATAAAATAGCTGTCTACATTTTTTTTTGATGCAAAAGATAAAATGTAGTGCTTAAAAAGCAGAGATTTACTTGTAAATGAATGTATGTATTCTATATTGTGTGTGTTTCAAACCTGATACTATGAAATGGTCACTTTATAATAATAAACAATTAAACAAAAGAGGAAAAATTGATATGCTTATGTTATCTACAGCTAGGCCGAAAAATATTTGGACAGTGATACCATTTTTGTTATTTTAGCTGTTCACGTAAACACATTCCGAAATACAAAAATGTAATTATTATGGGCTCAAAGTGCACAATCTCAGCTGCAATTTGAGACTTTCCACATCCAAATCGGAATAACGGTTTAGGAATTATAGCCCTCTACACCGTTTTTGGCTCCTCTCTTGTTAACCTGCCATCAATTAAGTAATGAAAATGTCTGGAGTCGATTGTAGGTGTGTGGTTTCCATTTGGAAGCTGTTGTGACCACACATCATGTGTTCAAAGGAGCTTTCAATGGAGGTAGAAGATCCTGAGACTGAAAGAAAGAAGAAATCCATAAAAGAGACAGCTGACATGCTTGGAGAAGCCAAATCAACAGTTTGGTACATTCTAAGAATAAAGGTGAGGTTGGCAATTCAAAAGGGCCTGGACGCGCAAGGAAGTCAACAGCGATGGATGATCACCGAATACTCTGCATGGTACAGAAATATCCATTTAGATCAACTGTAGTAAAAAACACTCTCCAGGAAGTGGGTGTATCTATCTCTAAGCTTACAAAAAAGATAAGACAATGAAAGTAAATACTGGGGGTACATCTTTAAGTGCAAGCCAATTATCAGGCCAGACTTGACTTTGCCAAAAATTAAAACTCAACAAGCCAGTCCAGTTCTGGAAAAGTGTTCTATGGACAGAGGATTCAGAGATAAACCTATTTCAGAATAACGGGAAGAAGAAAACCATGAGAAAAAACAGCACATTATCCAAAGCACGCCACGAAATCTACAAAACATGGTGGAGGCAGTGAGATGGCATGGGCATGCATGGCTTCCAAGGCCACTGGGTCACTTGGGTTTATTGATGACAATGTAACAGATAAAAATAGCCAGAAGCATACAGGGATTAGCAGTAAAACATCCAACCCAACATGATCCGTGGGTATAAAAGCCTGAACCAACCCGAGCCCGACCAATTAACTAGAAAGTCAGCTAGAGAGAAGCCAGATCCGAACATGAACGAAATGATTGACCCATTTGAAGCCTGAAGAACCGAACCTTGGGCTTAAGATCTTGCCTCTAACAGTAATGTACTTTCCGCTCAGATTCAGCCAATTGCAATTGTGAATATTATTTGATTGATTATTTTTGTCTATGTAAAACAAGATGAACTGCCATATAATAAAACGTCCTAATAATAAAAATAAAACGTGCTGCAGTTAATTGGACGCATCTTCACTGTGGAGATGGACAATGAACCAAAGCATACAGCAAAAGCAACCTAGGGGTTTATTCTAGAGCAAAGGAGTGGACTATGCTGCAATGGCCAAGTCATTCTCCAGCTCTCAACCCAATCGAGCATGCATTTTCACTTGCACAAGATGAGGCTTGAAGCGGAAATGGCCAAAAACAAGAACCAACTTAAAGCTGCTGCTATAAAGTCCTGACAAAGCATCAAGGAGATGGGAATTCAGCATTTGGTGTTTTCCACGACTTCCAGGTCGGTAGCCTTGCGGGTAGGGCGAGTGCCCCGAGACTCGGAGGTTACTTGTTCAAGCCTCATACCTAAGACTTACAAACATTGGTACTTATTGCCTCCGTGCTTAGCGCTCGGCATATTGGGTTGGAATTGGGGGGTTTGGTCACCTAATGACTCCCAACACATTACTTGGGCTCAAATGGACCCATGAGAATCTAATTGTAAGAATGTGGTACCATTAAAAACTGAAACTGAAACTTCAGGCAGTCATTGCCTCGAAAGGATTTTCAACAACATTTTGACAACAAACCTTATCGTTTCGATCACGCTTAATGGTCCAATTACTTTTGAGCCCCTAAAATGTGGTGTGTTTGGAAGTGTTTTTTCATACAATTCTTTCTTTTTCAGTCAGATGTTGTTGTTTATCTACTTGATTTAAACATTGTTTAAACTTCAATTCTGGTCAAGAAATTTAATATCAAGTCCTATGTGATTGCATGTAGAGCCAAACTTGTGAAAACTGTGCGTCTGTCCAAATATGTTCGAGACTAACTGCAACCAACTTTGTTGGTGATAGAAAGGAGAGAGGTGTTGTGAAAGGATAGTGGGATTGTGGACGCGTTCTCAAGGATGGGCCGGGCACCCGTATGATGCGGCAGGGGTAAACCAGTGAAAGCTGTCGGGCCCTGCTGTTGAACAAAAGAGTGTGTTGTGTCACCCTGACCCGAGTGACATGGTCGCTTTCTGGTGTCCCATTTCATCTGGAGGGACGAAAGCATGACCAACTTCGGTGCCGAGGTGTCTAACTTGTTTGGGTGTTTGGGCAATTGGGTTGGCCATGGTCCAAAATTTTTTTTGTGTGTTTTTTTTTTTGCTATTTATTTCCCCTTTATTTTCTTTGTTATTGTACGTGTGTGTCTTGCTGTCGGTCACCCCTCTTGAGGGATATGACCAAGGTACAGTAGATGGATAGATAGATTGCCAAGGTATAGGATTTAAGACTCTATCAGTAACCACAAAAAATTAAATACAACAATCAGCTATTTTTTCCTCCGGCCCTCCCTTTGTGCAAATTTTTATCAAACCTATGCTTCCTGTGACTCAGAGAGTTTGCCCACCCCTGGTTTACAAGTATGTTTGTATGCCGGTGACTTCGCTAATCCAGGCGTAGTACTCCGCTATGTGCGTGTAGACGCCGTATTTCCCTTCAGCGGCGCAGCCCTCGCCCCAGCTGATGATGCCCGTCAGGAACCAGAGAGGCCCGTGACGGGTGACGTGAGGCCCCCCGCTGTCCCCTTTGCAGGCGTCCTTTTGGCTGTCGCGGTATCCGGCGCAGAACATGGAGCGAATGATGTGGAATCGGCTGCTACTCTTGCAGACGGTGCGCGGCACAAACGGCACCTCTACGTGGCGCAACGTGGGCGACTGCAGCCCCTTTCCGCGAACGAGGCCCCAGCCGCTCACCAGGGAGGTGGGGGCCTCCCTCAAGAGCCGCTCGGTGAAAGATTTGGGCCCCAGGCAGACCGGCCGGCGTCGCGCCGACAATTCGGCCTCCTCGGCTAGCTTGAGCAGCGCCACGTCATGGTTAATGCGAGACTTTTCGAAGTGGTACAAACGGTGCACCAGTTCCTGCGCCACGTCGTAGTCGCGCTCAGGACCTTCGTGCTGGCCCACATCGTGTTCGCCTACAGCACAAAACAAATACACGCTTCAATTCTCAGATGTTTTTAGAAACAGGCCTCTTGCAAGGACCAATTTAGAAATTTATAGAGAAATGGCTCCAAATTAGGGCTGCACGTTTAACCAAAACCTAATCGATATTGCCACGTGACGTAGTGCGATTGTGTAATCGCCAGACACTGCGGTTTTTCAAGGATCTATACAGTACTGTGAAAAAATATTTGCCCCCTTCCTGCTTTCTGTTTCATATCATCAAACAATTTCAATATTACACAGACCTCTCAGTGAACACCCCCCCAAAAAATGTTCTGGAGTCCTGATTAAAATCTAATTGAGATGGTTGGGTGTGACCTCGAATATGGCAGATTTGAAACAATTTTGATTTCTATCATTGCCACCAAAGGTAGCCCAACACGGTATTAGGTTAAGGGGAAAGTAACTTTTTCACATTGGACCATAAAGGTTTTGATATTTATTTGTGCCTTAATAAATGGAATCAACATTTCAAGACTGCATTTTGTATTTCCTTGAGTTGTCTCTGTGAGATATTAAAAAATGGTTTGATGACCATTTTGAGAGATGAATATGCAAAAACTCAGATTTCAGAAGGGTGCACATACTATTTCATGGCACTGTATGTGTGAATTTTTTTTCCATTTGTTATTTGAGTGGAGGAGTATTTGGCCACCCAGTATTGTCATAGTTTGGGTTTTAACACCGTCTGCCAATCAAATTTTAACGACACTCGCCAATAAAGGCAAGTTGGCAAGCAGCACCCTATGCCACATACCCACCACAACCCTTACAAAGCTTCCCAGAAGAGGGCGTTGTTTTCTTAAAGTTTACGTATGTCACTATGATTCAGTGCTAACAAAAGCTAAACTAGCACAGATAATGCTCTTTTCTTTTAAAATCGAATCAAAATTGCAGCACTGGGCTGAAAAATCGTGCAGCACTACTACAAATATATGCCATATAAATGAAGTAACACAATTAAATAACCTAATAACTAAATATATGATGTATATACAATGTATTCAGCAGCACGGCGGCGCAGTGGTTAGCGCATGTGCGGCACAGTTCATGTCTTGGGAACCTCCTGCGTGGGTTCAAATCCAGCTCCAGACTTCCTGTGCGGAGTTTGTATGTTCTCCCCGTGCTTGCGTGGGTTTCCTCCGGGCACTCCGGTTTCCTCCCACATTCCAAAAACATGCATGTCAGGTGAATTGGCCGGTCCAAATTGTCCCTAGGTGTGAATGAGCGAGTGAGTTGTCTGTCCCCGTGTGCGCTGCGATTGGCTGGCAACCAGTTCAGGGTGTCCCCTGCCCACTGCCCGGAGATTGCTGGGATGGGCTCCAGCACCCCCGCGACCCTACTGAGGATAAGCGGTGCAGCTGATGAGATGAGACAATGTATTTAAATTGTGTCATTTATTTATTTCAGGGATTTATATTTATTTCATTTTTTTCTAATATTTTTTTGTCGTACACTTTCTCGTATATTCCATCGTGTATTCCTGCATTTATTTCGCTGTGTATTTTGTCACGTATTTTGACATTTGGTCCTGTATTTTATTATGTATATTCTCCTGTATTTTGTTATCTATTTTGTTGTGTATTTCCTCATGTATTTGGTTGTTTATCTGGTCGTGTATTTTGTTACGTATTTTGTCAACAACAAAATATTACTCGAATAAGCAGGCGGACCAGATGCCTGATCTTTTCACCTAGGTGTGTCACGGTCGCCGTGGCGACCAGTCTGCCGCGCCCCCGAACTCAAGCTGTAGCAGATCAGCTGATTGCTGGTCTGCTACTTAAGGCTGGGTTGTGGGTTTGGCGGGCGCTGGCTCATTACACATTCCCCGGTCTGTTATACCTTGTCCTGTTTTAGTTTTTAAACATTTTCCGTCTGTTATGCCCTGTCCTGTTGAGTTCGTGCCGGAGGAACTCTGTACCGTTCTGTTCTGAGTGTAAGAATGTTTTTGTTTGTCTTGTCCCTGAGTTTTGGACAACTTTTATTTTGTTAAATAAAACTTATGGATCGTCACGCAATTGAGTTCTCCCTTCCTGCCTCCTGCCTCCGTTCTGGTCCGGTCACCCCGCCTTCCACTCCACCTCGTGACAAGGTGAATAATGAATCAGCTAGAGGTGAAAAACAGCGTGACTTGAGCCCTCATTTTAAAAGCATTTTGTTGTGACAATGTACACAACACACGACAAGAAAAATGCTGGAATAAGTAAACGTTAATGCATAAATACATGAATATATTGCATTTATGTCAAATATCTAGGTATCACGTGTTTCGTTTTGACATGTTTTTTTTTACTTAATAAAGAAGTTACTGTTTTTAAAATGTAACAAAAGGCTAAAAACGGATGTAAATCCATAAAGAAGTGTTTTACACAGATAAAATATAGTGAAATAATATCACTCCAAGTTTTCAATGCCACTTCCTGTTCTGCAATCTATTTTTCACACTCCCACAATTGCTGAAAAGGACGGGTTGCATGTCCAGTCTATCTCCATCCATGTTGAAGGATTAAAACAGCAATGCCATACATTTCTAAAACATTCTAGATTTGAAACAATATATCTTAAGATGTTAAGTCTATGTACTTTATTTTTGTGAACTTATTGGCACATGGTCTCAATGCATTCTAATGTACTTTTGCAGTTTTCACGGTCCGGAAAAGAAAATTAAAGCTTCAACTACACGTCCACTGTGGTCATGGTCCTTCTTTGGTGGTTTAGCTCGGTGTCAAATCGATGACACTGCAACATGATTTACTTATGTGTTTGTTTATTTCTAGGCATATATTTGCAGCTATTTATTTAGATTTATTTTAATATATGGCAGGCATAATTATGTAGGATGGCCACTCACCCAGCCGCACGAAATAGCTGACTTTATTGATTCGTGCTTCCACAACGCAGTGAGCCGCCGTGATGACCCAAAGCCGGTTGAGGAGCGCGCCCCCGCAAAACGGTAGCGTCAGCGTTTGTGTCTGTCGGGCCAAGTGCGAGATCAAGGCCGCCTGCGTTTGAAACCCATGCTGTTAGTCCGGACCGGAACGCAGGCTTCTTACATCTTTTTCATGGTCAAATTCAAGCATTTTATAGCCCGGGATTGTAATATTTGACCACTAGATGACACTGTTGTCTAATGCGAAGGAAAACCAGTGCCAAGAACACAGCGTAGCAGCAAGATACCAGACAAACATGGCAGCAGCAACTTTTTGGTTGGGATTGCACTATGTAAAAGAAATACAAATTTCTCCATCTATGATTTATTTTATGAATATTCAAATTGGTATGATAGTTCATTTATTATTTCCTGATATTCCAATCATTGTTTTCTTTTACTGGATGAAAGTTTTTTGTACCACTAGGTGGTAGAGGTCAACCGATTATCAGGCACCAATATTTGGGAATTTGACGCATATCGTTTTTTTTTATCTATTCAATGGGACAATAATTTAGGCTCAGATACAGTCAAGTCTTTCTCTCTCCTGCTTTATGGCTCACATGCTACTCACCCCGCGCCTTCTGATTGTATAAGCGACCAGGGGCGGAGCCACTGAAGCTGAAAAATAATGTTAGAGTGGAGTAGACAGCGGCAGCTTTGCCAATATTGAAGTTTTAAAAGTCTGTTGTAGAAAAGCGTGTGTAAGACATAGCATAAAAAGTGTAGTTGACTTATTTTAGGGAAGCACGTTCGGATGGAGACATTTTAACTCTTATCAGAGCATTAGTTCTCAATCAAGCGTGTGTCTTTGTGATTGGGAGAGAGGATAAAAAGGAAGCTAAAGTGGAAGGCTGATGGATTAGCTGTTACCATAACATTGGTTCATCAATATGGCTCACAAGCTCCGTTTGAATTTCGATGCACTTTTTGCTTTAAGTCAGTTTAACTGATGTTGGTTTTATTATCATTTTTATTTACTTATGATCAAAAAAATCAAGGAGCTATTTACATTTTTTTCTGTGTACCCTTATATGATTTGCTGCTAGGCCTACTTTTTATATCCAGCATTGTTCGTTTTTGGTGTTAGGGTAAGATTAGTCATGTTAGTTGTGTTATTTACTTTAAGGGTTTCAGAGATTTATTTAAGTTTTGTTAAAATTTGTTACAACAATTTTGTTTATTTTTGCACTGTTAAAACAGTTTTACGCCAATTTTTACGCTTTTAAAGCAAATGAATATTGGCTATAAATATCGGTTATCGGGCTCTTCATCCTACTAATGATAATTGGCATCTGTATTGTCCCCGAAAGCCCCATATCGGCCGATCCTCACTAGAAAGTACTAGATAGACATTATCCCTTTAAGGACTTTCAAGCCGATTTTCCAATTTCTTTAATACCATTCAAAGAAGAAATCCATAGTGAATTATGTATTTTGCAGAGCCAAAAATATGTCTGAAATTTACATATGCAATATTTACTCATGCATGTGTGGTTATCAAGACATATAATTTTTGGAACTTGAGTAAATCGCAAATATATTTGGTTCTGAACAATACGTGCGTACATATTTTTGAGGCAATTCTCTCCTCATAGAGGTGCTGGGTAAAAATGACAGTAATGTTTAGCTTACATTTTCAGTTGCTGTAAGCTACCTTAGTAAACTAGTAAACACTATCTTAATATTTTGCATAGCCCATAATACACAATTCATGGTGCCCTGTTTAGGCGTAGCATGCACCGACTTGTAAGGGACAATGATTCTTAATAGGAGAATGCCGTACAAACTAATGTAAGCTGCCGTTAATCACAAGGGAAGAGGAAATGCAATGGCAAAGCCAAGCCATCAGAGAGTAGTGGCAACAATTTCAAGCATCTATAATCAATTTACCCAAAATTCAAGCACTTTTAAGTCCTTCAAAACACAACATTGAAATTCAAGGATGTTCAGGGATCTCAAACACCCATACGCACCCTGGGAACGACATTGCTCGTACCTGCCAGGGAAATTCTCCCGCCTTGGCTTCGTCGCCGCCCACTATCCTCTGAATGGTCTTCTTTTGCTCTGTGATTGTAGGGAGTGTGGGAAAAAAGAAGTTGGACGAGTTCTTCACCGCCTCGGCCGTCCTCCTGACCCGCACGGAAGCGTTTGCCACCTTCTCCGGTTGGTCCTCGTACTGGTAGTCCAGCCACTCGTCCGGGATGATTTCAGCGTGGGTTTCGTTGCCGTCCGTCCGGTGGGAAGAACGTGGCGCTAGCCGAGGGTCGACGCCGGTCCAGCCACAGCTGAACTGGTCTGCGGGCCAAAGCATCTTCAAGTTTTTTATCGTGTTCAGACACGGCACTAGCAAAAGTATTGCGCCCTGAGATTTTTTGCCACATTTCAGGCCTCAAACTGAAAGCTAATGAATATTTTCAAGGAATCAACAACGTGAGCGACACGATCGTGAAGTGGAACCAAATTATTTCAACATTTGACACTATATTTATGAAGAAAAAACTGAAAAGTAGGTGTATCAAAAATATTGCCCCCCCCCTGTTTTCTCATCTCATTCAACTGACTCCAGGAGTTCTCTGATGACTTCGGAGTAATCTAATGTCACCCTAAATGACTAACAATGACAAACAGAGTGCATGTGCTTGTCAGTTGAAATGCACCTGCTTTTTGATGGGCTCAGGGCTCTGTGAAAGGAGACCCCGGAGAACACACAACATTATGAAGACCAAAGACCACACCAGGCAGGTCCGGGATAAAATTATGGAAATATTTAAAGCAGGAACGGGATACAAGAAGATCGGAACATTTACACATCTCCCAGGGCACTGTACAATATAGACAGAACATTAAACCACTGCAACCCTACCTAGACCTGGCTGTCCTTTTTAACTTTCGACCCGAACAATGAGACAAATAATCAGAGAAGAAACCAAGAGGCCCATCATCCCATTGGATGAACAGCAGGGATACACAGCAGAGGTGGGTCAATCTGTGCAAAAGACAACTATTAGTCGTACTCTGCATAAATGTACCCTTTACGAATGAGTGGCAAAAAGAAAAGCCCTTTCTAAAAGAATGACATGGAAAACGCCTGTTTGGCGCTTGCAAGAAGCTACACTGGACATACAAATAAGATTATGGTTAAATGAGAGAAAAAATGAACTTTTGGGGCTGATTGCAAAGAATTGCATTTGGCACAAGCGTAACACTACACACCAACCTGAAGACACCATCCCCACCGTTAAACATAGTAGTGGCAGCATCAATCTCTGGGGTTGCTTTTCTTCAGCACAACTTCTAAAGACCCAAAATGACTTGTGGTTGTGATTGGAGGAAAAAGAGGGAGTACAAAGTAAAGACTCAAAGGTAGGCAATATTTTTTACAACTCCATTGTTTTAAATTTGTTAGCACAATGTAAAATATTGGATAATTTTGTTTCATTATCATGATTCTCTCACATGTTGTTGATTTTTAGAAAATATTTTATAATAGTTTTTTACCTATCTAAGTTTGAATCCTGAAATACAGCAATATGTTGAATGGTTCTTGGGGGGCAAAAACTTTTGCAAGGCACCGTATGTTTCACCTGTGGCTTCGCACGTGGTGTTGTCGGCAGCCAGCTTGTAGCCGAGCGCGCAGCTGCAGTGGACGGTGCCAAACTCCATGCTGCAGAAGTGAGCGCAGTCGCCGTTGTTGACCAAGCACTGCTTGATGACCTCTGCCAGGGAAACACCGAAGCGCTTCTTTTCAAATACAATCATACCTTGATATGCGGAATTTACTTGGAACAAAAATCTGGCTCGACATACAAGAGAAAATCCAAATTCCGAGTGTTTGAAGAAGCTATAGCTAGAGACCACTCAGGACTACTCACTGCCAGCATCAGCACCAGTATGTCAACATCTACTTGTACTCGATCAAAACCAAAGAACTGTCATCAAGGCTATAAAACTGACCAGGGACTTTCAAAATTGCAAACTACCATTCATAATCGATGAGAGACTTTTGTCATTGTGGGTACGCGACATGGGGCGAGCAGGAGATACAGTCAAGGAGAGCAAATGGCGCTTTCTATCCGGCTTGGACCAGCTTGTTTACGTTTTCCTCAGGGAACTTAAACGGGTTGGCCTCTCCCATCCACTGCTCCTGAACTTTTACCAAGCAGGATACAAAGTCAAAATCAAACTACAGTACGCGTGTTTATTTGCTTCCAGAGTTCATCTAGCAACCCGGTGCGTATGTGTGTATCCCGGCATGCTCTTTGCATACCTGTCAACCTGTACGGTTATTATGCATTTTAAGACGTGTAAGACATACAAGAAAATCTGTACGGAAAAACGCAAATTTGTCAATGATGGGTACCGTCCGGTATACACCGACTAACACGAAACAGCAAATCAATCAAGTCAAACGAGTTCGAGTTGTGTAGTGAAAGGAAGTCCGTCTCTTTTTAGAGAACCGGCTTGTTCGGCTCAACTCATTCAAGAGAGCCGGTTCTCAAACGGCTCACTTGCTTTGATGCATTATATTACGAGTTAGTATGTTGTATAAAGAAGTTAAGAAAAAAAGGACGTATAAAAGGAGAAAATGAAAAAAGACAGGTTTGTGGTTATCCCTTTAATCAGTATATTACCAACAATTATTTAATGCAAAAAATGAATTCATAATTTGAATAAGAAATTGTATTATTCTACTTAATTATATTTGCGGGTTTTTTTTCCTTCTACAGTGAACGTCCAAGCTACTTCATTTTTGAACTTTTTTATAATAAACCTCAATAATCCCGAGCAACTCAGTATCTCACAACAAAATGTTAATGAACAATATATATATGATATAATGAAACACATGTACAATATAACATGTTAAACTACATAAATAAACACGTTTGAAAATAAAATATGGTGTAAGATTATTTTGTATTTTGTAAGGGAAAATACGACAGTTTGTAAGGCCATGGAGCCCTGGAGCGCGACAAGTATGTCTTTGTGTCTCCTTCCCGCTCTGTAAACAGTCTACTGACTGGTACTATTCATTATATTCTTTTTTTCCACACTCACCAATCTCACAGTTTTTTCCGGTGAAGCTACTCTCGCACCAGCACACGTAGGAATTGACGCCGTCTTTGCAGACGCCGCCATTTTGGCAAGGAGGCGGCTCGCACTGGTCGCCATCTGTTGGCAAACATAATCGTGGTTTAACGTATCGCATTTACTAGCTTGCTCTTTAACATAAACAAACTGGCTATTGCTTCAAATCTGCCTGGCAACCAGTGCCCATGCTTGCTCCTAGCGTGCTCTTCGTGTCATCGTCACAGTACAGAGTTACAGACGACAAGAAGGAGGGTTTCCAGCAAGACGTAGTCATCATTCAATCAGCCCAAGTTAAAGTCTCGGAATTTGTGGAAAGGAATCACCCGGAAAGTCGGGCTATCGCTCATTATGATTACCTTTCCCTGGCGCATTTCTGACACATTGTCAAAAGCCAGGAAAAGTAGACTTCATTAGATCAATTTTCCAACAAACGCGAGGCAAAAAGGTAAATACAGTGGAACCTCGGTTTTCGAACGCCTCTCAGTTCGAACAAATCGGTTCTCGACCAAAAATTTCGAGAAATTCTTGCTTCGCTTTTCGTTCAAAAAATCAGAGTTCGAACGCCGGTACGCTAGGGGCGATGCTGAGCGGCGTACGGGTGTAGATTGCCCCCACCCCTCGTGAAGAACTGTTGTCACGTGAGCGCGCAGTTCTTTTTGCTTTCGTATTTAATATTGTTGAACAGAGTGTTTTAACCCCTAATTATGCCTTGGAAGAAGTTCGGTGCAAGCAGCAAAGTTGCTACAGGTGAAAAAAGAAGAGTAGTGTGTACAACTACTGCATTTAAGAAAGAAATAATAGCAAAATATGAAGAAGGAGTGTGAGTTTCCGATCTTGCTATACATACAGCATGGCTTCTGCAGAGCACCACAAAGGTAAGAAATCCTATTCATAATTCTTTTCTTTATCCTTTAACCGCTCACCACTTGTTGTGGAGACCCGGGTGCTAAATGACGTGTAAACGACCTGATTTTTTTATTTTTACACGTTCATGTTAGCCTAATCTTTCGTACGGAAGATTACGCTAACGCGAACGTACGATTAGCCTGGGTTAGCTTCATGTTTACGGTCATGGTAAACATTCAAGGGTGTTGGAACGGATTTAAACGATTTTACAATACTTTTAATGGGAAAAACGATTTTCCGTGATCGACCAAATCGGTTTTCGAACAGGGTTCTGGAACGGATTGTGGTCGAGAACCGAGGTTCCACTGTGCATATTTTTAATATTTCCTTTATTCTTTGTTGTGATTTACATTACGTGCCTCTTGTTGTATTGTTTATTGTGCGCTAATCTAATTTTAACAGGTATTTGATCTATGTTCTGATGCATTTTTTAAAAACTATTGTACTGTACTTTTGCGGGGCTTGAAACGGATTAGTGCATTTACATACAAAACGTGTCGCTACATACGAAGCTAATCCTAGAACGAATTAAATTCATAGAGGTACCACATATAGATATATATTAACTGTTTTTTGAAAGGACAAATTCCCATTTTCATGGACTGATTTTATTGTAAACATTCTATTCATGCAACTAAAAAAATAAAGACTAAAAATAGAGACCGTTTTTTCGTAATAGCAGCAACAATATGCAAAAAAAATGATTTGCACACTTACCGGCGTATCCAGCCCAGAATTCCATCTGAAAAGACAACATTTGATTGTCACAATTACTCGAGTAGAGTAATAAATAGAATTACAAAATAAAATAAAAAATATACTCAATTTACATTTTACAATTTTGGATGTTTGTGACGTTTTATTGGTACAGTATAGGCAAAATAAAGCTGGGGGTTTGTTCACACGAGTGCTGCTCTCTAGCGGTTCACGATAGTATTACTTCAAGTGACAAATGTCAACCCAAAATAAAGAATAGCTTTGTTGGTGAAAAGCACCGCAAAGTCCGGCAAAGGACGACGTTTCCCTTTTTTTATCCTTGGTAAGTTAAAATTTATAAAGTGATCCGTGCTTTTGTTGAAATTTTATCCGGAAATAGTCTTCAAAAAGTACTTGCGTCCCGTTCTTTACTGACTGTAGCGACACCGCTTGACTCGGAAGAGAACTGCATCACATCTGCAATCAGACGCCAAGTATCGACCAATCATGTCATATGCAGATATTAACGTTTAGATAAATAAATAGCTGAAAAGATATGCCGTAAAAATCAATGAACGCATAATTAAATGACCTCATTCCTGAAAAACTGCAATTTATTCATACATTTGTGCATTTTGTCGTTTATTTATTTCAATAATTATTTTGTCGTGTATTTTGTTGTGTTTGTGGTGAATTTTATCATCTATTATGTCATGTATTTTGTTGTGTATCTTATCAAGTATTTTGTCATGTATTTCGTCTTTTATTTTGTCAATAATTTTGTCGTTTAATTTTTCATGTATTCTGTCGTGTGTTTTCTCATTTTGGTTGTGTATTTTTTCATACATTTCATTGCGTATTTTTCAAGTAATTTGTCATGTTTTTTGTCGAGTATCTTGTCATTTATTTTGTCATGTAGTGCTAGTGAGTTTTTTAGTAAATATTGTGTCGTGTATTTTGCCGTTTATTGGTTCCTCTATTTTGACGTGTATTTTGTTGAGTATTTTGTAATACATTTTGTCGTATACTTTTTTCATGTATTTTGTCACATATTTTGTCATTTATTGTTTTTTTTATTTTGTTGTGTATTTTGTAAGAAGAAGAAGAAGAGAGATTTTGTCATATATTTTTTGTTTATTTTGTCATATATTTTGTCGTGTATTTTGTCATTTAGTTTGGTGTGTGTTTTGTCAGGTATTTTGTCATGTATTTTGTCAGGCATGCTGTCACGTATTTTGTCATGTATTACGTCATGGATTTTGCCATTTTTTTTGTCATTGATTTTGTCGTTAAGTTTTCATTTATTTTGTCATGTAGTGTGTCGGGTATTTTCTCATGTATTTTGTCGTGTATTTTCCCATGTATTTGTTGTGTATTTTAACATAATTTTCTTTGCGTATTTTTTCAAGAAATTTGTCATGTATTGTCTCGAATATCTTGTCATTTTTCTTGTCATGTAGTGTTTTATTTGCAAATATTTTGCTGACGTGTATTTTGCCTTTTATTGGTTCCTCTATTTTGTTGTGATTTTGTTTTGATTGATTTTATAATATATTTTGTCGTTTACTTTTTTATGTATCTTGTCATTTATTTATTTGTTTTTTGTTGTTGTTTATTTTGTCATATATTTTTTTGTGTATGGAATTTTGTCAAATATTTTTGTGTTTTCTTGTCAAGTATTTTGTAATTTATTTTATTGTGATTCAAGCAAGGGAGTAAGTGTCATGATTACTGAAGCGAGGCACCTGGGCCCGATCCTTTGGTGCCAACTGCCCCGGATGCTGATGGGCTGCTCATCTCTTTTTAAACCCCCGTCTTCCTGTCATCCGGTGTCAGTCCGTCTGCAAACCTCAGCCCCACGCTAGGCAAGCCCTTTTCGACCCTGACCTTATCCTGTCCTGATTCCCGTTTGATTCCCCGGCGCCGACCCCTTTTCCGAACTCGATTACGTTTCTGCTCCACTGTCCCGGACGTCGACCTGTTCTTTCCCCGCTCTCGACACTGCCTTCGCTCGCCACGGAAGTGCCACCTCCGCGTTCTCAGCGATCTGCCAACCGTGACCGACGATCACCGGATCGTGGTTGCAAGCCTTTTCCTCCTTCTAAATGAAGCTGATAAAAACGAATGCAAGTGGGTCCTGTCTCCGTTTCTGGTCTCTGACAGTAAGATCATTCTTTTGTGTGTGTGTGTGTGTGTGTGTGTGTGTGTATTTTGTAGAGCATGTCACATAAAGATCATGATTGACAAATTACCACAATAACAATGTCAACAAGAGAGCTAAAATACCTTCCATTGTACAATATTTTGAAAATAAAGTCAGTAATTCAAATAAAGTCTCAATTGTCTCATATTACCTTACAGGTTTTTGTTCAGGAACAGTAACTTGTTTACATTTTTGGTTGCAGTTAGTTGCTCACTGCAGGGTGAGCGTTTTTTGATTATGTTTAAATAATTGGCAGATGGTCAAGTCAGGCAATTGGAAGATTTAATATCGATTATTGATGATAATAATTATTCTGTTTTGCCTGCTCACCGTTTTGGTGTCATCTTCGAAGATCTCGCGAGCTTCCTCGAATTTGCATTTTTCCTCAACGCATTCTCGTTCCAGGTTTCCGGCCTTCAGCTCTTCGAACACAGTGTTGTAGCGCCGTTGGCGTCGCAGAACGTCCGACGCCGCCCGCCGCGATAACATCAAGACACCTGCAGAAAACGGAAAAAAAGCGAAAAAATAATTTCATTCAACTAACTCTAAGATAAAGGCACAGTTACAATTTCTATAGGCCAATCCCTTATATAAAATGACTGCACTGACAGCTTCCTCTGTCGGATGGGGGTGTGCGATACTGGGAATTTGGGGATTTATCCAATCCAAGTATACAAATGGTTTTATCGATCAATACAGATCAGATACTGATACGTGCGATTGGAATTACCATGATCATTAAATGATTTAACCTTTCCCTCTTAAGATAGTTTGTAATTACAATAAACACAATACTAAGATTTTAGGCAATACTAATGTTTCACTTGTTTTTAGATAACCAAATTACAAACTTTAACATTCTAGAAAAAAATCTATCAAAATTTATAACACAACGGTTTCAGAACAAAAGCCAAGAGAGTTAAACCAAAAAAAGCAAATCCTGAATAACAATGTCAAAGCTAAAATATCTTCCATTGCGCAATATTTCGAAAATAAAGTCAGCAATGCAAATAAAGTCTCGATTCTTTCACATTACCACGGTTGCCATAGTGAAAACGGATTCACAGGTTTTGGTTCAGGAACATTTTTGGTTGCAGTTTGTCGCTTATCACAGAATAAGATGTTTCTCATGTTGATATAAATGTGTAGTGTTGCCACAATAGCAGACCACTTGACTGCAAAAATTACACCTGGCGTAGTTCTTTTCTGTGGCCTCGAAAAAAGAACACACCTCGCTGTGCTTCCTGTTTGCCCCTGTCATATTAAGCTTCTGGTAGGGTTGGGCGGATCAATTCGCCTCTCTCTTCTGCCTGGCGGGCAAGATGCAGCAGCAGGCTATGTATGAAAGGTGCTAAAAATGCACCTGTGATTCATTAAATCACTAAACTTAGAAAATGGCCAAGGGCACTGGGTGAGAGAGAGAAAGGCTTTGTTACGTACATAAAGGGGCAGCGTTTTGAGGCAATTGGTGGAGAAGTAAAGCATCGGTCCAAGGAGAATAGAATCATATTTGCTTAGTATTGATTTAATCAATAATCGGATCTATCTACCCACCCCTACTGTCAGATTGATGCTCTAGGTACTGATCTGTTCCCTCCTGGCCGTGCCTGGTTCAAGTCGGGCAGCCGGGACTGGAGACGGAGCGTGGATCGGAGATCGGAACAAGTCGGGCGGCCGGGACGGGAGACGTAGCATGGATTGGAGATCAGAACAAGTCGGGGGGCCGGGACGGGAGACGAAGCGTGGTCGGAGATCAGAACAAGTCAGGTAACCGGAGACGATCGGGAAGCCAGGGACAGGGGATCGATACAGTAATAGGGGAAGAAATCGAGCAGGATACGGGGACAGGTCGGGAGAGAACGGGAGCCAGAGTCAAAAATGCTTGCTTTGCATGTGCAGAGGTTCGCTGACAGACTGACCCGGAGTGAACGAGAACGACATGCATAAATAGGAGGATGACTAATTAGGGAACGAGTGGCATCTGGGGCTGAAAGAGTCAGCACAGGTGAGAGCAATTGGCAAATCATGACACTGTAAGGGATCAGTGATGACTGAATCAGCTACTACCCCGATCCACCAATGGGTGTTTGACCCACCTCAGATCTTGGTTCAAGGACGATTTGTCCAAGAACCGATCTTCGCTGAATAACGTCAAAGCTGATAAAATCGACAAGGGTGTCAGTTACCGTCACCCGGCATTTATAAAATGTTGTTTATGAGAAATGGGAAAGCGGACCTTTCCCTCTTGTATCGTCCCGGTTCCACCCACAGAAGGGTCAACATTGGTTTAACTTGCGCTAACCTTGACCAGCCGAGGCCGGAAGAAGTAAAAATTGTCGAAATCGAAGTCAGACGCAAAGCAGAAACTTTAGTGGTCACCTTCACTCACCGGGATTCATATCGCCATCCTCAGCGGTGCCGTTTCGAGCTCCAAACGCTAGCAGCAACAGCACCAGACGTGCCGACGCCATCTTTGTTATGCTCCGCCTGCAAGCAAAGTTCAAGCGCTTGAGTTTGTTTGTCGGGGTCAGTGTCCTGAGAGGCAAATCAGAATTAGAATCATCCTTTTTATTATTGTGTTGCTACAACCAAATTAGGATGGCACTCCAGTTGGCACGTATACTATAAGTATACTGTACAATAATACCTCTAATATAAAGTTTTCACATCCAAAATGAAAACTTTACACATCCAGAAAATTTCGCTTAAAACTGGGATATTGAACTTAAAACAGTAGTTTAGTGTGTTGATAGCGTTGGGATTGCTTCAATCCTGTGGAGTTCCACAGGATTCTGTTCAAGGCCCCCTTCTTTTTAGTATTTATATGCATCTGCTTGGTGATGTTCTACGCAAGTATAATATTGCTATGCAACCTCTCTATTAAGTTGTGGAAATTTAGAGCATTGAATTACTGAGATATAAAGATGGATGTCACCTAATTTTTGCGCCTTGACCCAGAAAAAAAAAACAATGTTGGTTGTTGGTCCAGCTCATTGTCCTGACTTGCCCCGAATCTTGACAAATATAATCGCAGCAGTAAAAGCAGTATCTCTCTGACTTTATTTCTTCTCTGTTCCTGCTCAGATCTGCCTCTTGGAAAATGCTGATCTACTTGTGATTCCAAGAGGCAAAAAGAAATCTGTAGGCTCAAGAGCGTTTGCCATCCAGGCCCTGGTGCTGTGGAATGCTATGCATACACATAAAATTTAAGTTACTGTAACTTTAAATGGATGTACACAATAGAATGTTTACATCACAATTCTTTCATTTTTGGCCTGTAGTAGTTTGCAAGAGCGAACTTGATGAGCTGATGCTGGCAGTTAGCGGTGAGTAGCCTCAGGGGTCTCTTGTGGTAGCCTCTGGGACTGCCCGCGAACTGGATTTCTCTGCGTATAGTTAACAAGAGGTTTGTTTAAAAACCCGTATAGCAAACTTTTTGAGTTTAGAGGTGCTGATATAAAGAGATACCACTGTGCTGAAATCAGGGGTCCTTTTAAATTCACATATTTGGTTGTGTGTCACCAGTAGTGAATGTTCGACGACGCATGGGGAAGGGGGCGCGGCTTATACAGGAACAACAAAATCAATGGAGCAAACACGAGCCCAGAATTGACCGTAAACATGTTCTGAATTTGGATGTTTTTCTTGTAAAAGTAGTTTTGCAATACACCATGCTTGGAGGGGGGGGGAGAAAACAACTTATTGGAGTGGTTTGAAGACAAAAGACAAAATGGCTGTGTTAGTTTGCAAGTTCTTAAAATTGCACAAGACAAGAAAAATTAAGGCTTCACAGCTTCTACGGGTTGGTGTACCATATTCTTCTATATTTTGCATTATGTGGCTGCTTTTGAGAAGTTTTAGGCGCTTGGCTTTAATGTGAGTACAGTATTATATTTCTAGTTACTTTCAGAGTAAAGTGATACTTTTGGGTGTCAGTAATCTGGACTCCCAGAATTGCTTTTGAAATGAAGTAACTAGTAACCGTAACCAATTACTGTTTTTCAGTAACGTGAGAGCGCCGGGCCTTCTCTGAACATGCTGAGCGAGCACCTTCCTCGTCCACAAGAAGCGCTTTGGTGCTTCAGCACTTTGTGAGCGCTCCCGGATAATGGAGGCCGGCTTGAGTGCGGCCTATTATGGGATGGCAACGCCATTAATGAAGTGGTCGGAGTGCCTGTAAGGGTTTCAAGTTGTGTTTGCATGAAAGTTTGTTCGTTTGAAATCAGATCTTTTACCAAATTCCCCGGAGGGCCCAAGTCGTCTTGCTGGACGTCCATGCCCTTCCTCTGGCAAAGCATTAACAAGATTGTAGTCTTCAAAAGGCTTCACCTGTGTTGGAGGAGGGAGACAATGAAGGGCCGATCTTGGCATATGTAGAAATTATTATAAAAATAAACAGCTATAAATATACATCTATCCATTATCCGCAACCGCCTATCCTCAGTAGGGTCCCGGGGGCGCTGGAGCCCATCCCAGCCATCTTCGGGCAGCGGGCAGGGGAACTGGTTGCCAGCCGGTTGCAGGGGGCTCTGAAGATATGCCATAGAATAGAATCGCCATGTGAAAAGCACAACAAAATTAAAAAGTGCCGTCCTGGGCGTGCAAGAACATTTTCATGATAACTACATCAGTTAAGAATAATAAGGGTAATAGAATAAAAATAAGTAAAATTAAATTTAAAGTCTAATAATGATAATGTGAGGAAGGACTCAACACAGCATCTGTAAAAGGACAGGCATCTCCTTTCTAGTCTTGCTCTTTCCAACCATCTGCTGCACCTTTTGATAGATCTGTGTGCCAGGTTAGACCCTCCTCAATGTGGACCCCCTGGAAAGTGAAGCTGGACACTAGCTCCACGTGGTCCCTGTTCATCTCCTGGGTCTTTTCTGTGTTGTGCTGGCTGCACCATGCTGCCAGGAGTTCCAAATCTTACCTGTATGCTAACTCGTCCCCCTCAGTGAGGACACCCACCACTGTGGCGTCATCCAAGGACTTTACAAAGATGTTGATGGTGTGATTAGAGCCGCAGTTGTATGTGTAGAGGTTGTAAAGCAGTGGACTCAACACATATCCCTGAGGTGTGCCAGTGTTGATGTTGATATTTGTGTGGGTTCCACTCCACCCTTTTTGTGTGTGATCAGACAGAAAGCTGTTAGTTCTTGTGAAATTAGGGTGTGAGTTTCAGCTGTTTGTTGAACAGTTTGTGGGGGTAGAATTGGGTTCAAAGCGGAACTATTATAATCCATGAAAAAACATGCAGGATGCAACATCCAGCACCCCTTTATTCTCCAGATGACAGAGTAAAGCATCTTCTGTCAATATGATGGTAATCAACACGATGTGGTGGTGGGGTGTCCAGGCTTTTTGTTGAGGTATCACCCTGAATCAGTTTTTCAAAGATTTTCATGGCCACCAAAGTGAGAGCAACTGGACGTTCAAACTTGAGATGTGAGGTTCTTTGGGCAGGGGGACAATGGCGGAGGCCTTTGGGAAGGTGGGACAGATGAATGGACCGAGGATCGGTTGAAGATCTTTGTCAATATTCCTGATAGCTGGTTTGCACATTTCCTTAGCATGCATACAGAGATGCTATCAAGTCCTGCTGCCTTCCTTGGGTTCACAGCCCGCAGTTAGCATCTCATCTTGTGTTCTGTATGTCACGACCGGTACAAGCAGGGGAACCAAATGTGTAACGTTTAACACAATGCTTTATTGAAGGATCAGGGAAGTCATGGCAAGAGGAAAAAGACCGCGATACGGTGCTCGCTGGGCAGGAGGAAGCCCTCGCGAACGGAGCGTGGTCGGGGATCATAACAAGTCGGGTAGCCGGGACAAGAGACGGAGCGTGGATCGGCGATCAGAACAAGTCAGGCAGCCAGGACGGGAGACGAAACGTGGATTAGAGATTGGAACAAGTCAGGCAGCCGGTACAGGAAACGGAGCGTGGAAGGTGCAGCAGATGGTCGGAGATTGAAACATGTCGGGCAGCCGGGACGGGAGACGGAGCGTGGTCGGAGATCGGAACAAGTCAGGTAACCGGAGACGATCGGGAAGGCAGGGACAGGGGATCGATACAAGAAACAGGGACGAAATCGAGCAGGATACAGGGACAGGTCGGGACATAACAGGAGACAGAGTCAAAAACGGTTGCCTTGCATGTGCAGAGATTCGCTGACAGACTGACCCGGAGTGAACGAGAATGACGAGCCTAAGTAGGAGGATGACGTATTAGGGATCGAGTGGCAGCTGGGGCTGATAGAGTCAGCGCAGGTGAGGGCAATTGACAAATCATGACACTGTAAGGGATCAGTGATGACTGAATCAACTACTACCCCGATCCAACAACAGGTGAGAAGCTCAGCTTGTTTGACCCACCCACCTCATTTGAAGAACATGTTGTTGTCACAAAACAAGAAGAAATGAATACCAAAATAAATGATCAAATCTGTTAATTGATTGCATTAATGTCATATGTTTGGTTACAGGGGAATTTAATAATATGTTAATTTCTTTGTATCACATATATTTGTCGCTATTTATTTAGATGTACATTCATTTCTACTTATGACAGGACTGTGGCTCCTCTGGGACTGAGGTTCACAAACTGGCCTTTTCTGTCCCTCGATCCACTAGTTCACATTTGCAGTGGAAAGCAGATTGTCCCCAGTTTCCCCCCAGTTGATCGTCCCATCCAGGTGGCAAGATTTGGGAAATGTCCTGCCTCTGTCTCGGAGAGATAAAAGATTGATGAAGTCCTAATGGCCTCTAATGCCCCGTAACGATCGGCCGTCCTAATGGATCCGGCGCCCCGGACCAAAAGGGAATCGAACGCCGGGCAAACGGACGGCGAGCGGACGGCGAACGGACGGCGGTTGTCTCTGGAGCTCCTCGGGCACAGCATGAGCTTCCCTCTCCGCAGATCCACCTCAGGTAGGCCGGACCGGTACCAGAACCAGGGGACTAGGCAGGGAAGTTCTTCTTGGCTCAGTCGGACACTTATGTCAAGTCTGTTTTTGCTGGTGACAAATCGGATGTTGGATTTCTTTTTTTGTTTTTTTGTTTTCTTGGAGCTCATATTGCTTCCGATCCAAGATCATTTCTTGTAGCATCATCGGAATCACCTTTATTATGATTGTGTTGCTACAACGAAATGAGGGATGCACTCCAGTTGACAAGGTATACAGTATAAAAAATGATAAATACAAAAATAGAGAGAATTTGCCTCTAATTTGTGGTATTCACATCTCAAATAAAAACTATAAACAACTGGGATATAACACTTTAAACTAGGAATATTACACTTTGTTACAAAAGTGTGGTTTTCTTTATTGATTTATTTCAGATGGGGCTTTATTGTTTTCTTTATTTTTTTATTTTATTTGCGACTTGAACATTTTTTTTATCCTTTATTTCCAATGGGACTTGACAATTTATTTTAATATTTGATATGGGACTTGAAAAATGATCTTTTTGTATTCTTTTTTTTTTCTTTTTTTTTCTTTAAGTTGGAACTTGACATTTTTATTTTGTATGGGACTTTAAAAAACTGTTGCTTATTTTATTTATTTATTTATTTATTTATTTTGGATTTGGATTTTTTTGAATGTTTCTTTTTCAGACGCGTTAAAAGGTTTTATTTTTCTAATTCAGATAGAAAAGTCAAGTCAAGTCAAAAGTGACAGATTAACTCATAAAGTTATTTATTTTTAATTGGGATTTAACAATTGTTTAATTTATATGGAACCTGAAAAATATTTTTTTTTCATATGGGACTTGCAAAAAGTTATTTATTTATCTATATAGGAGTTTTCTTTATTTTTTAATTTTTTGAGAGGTGTGGGATTTGAAACATTTTGCTTCTTTTATCTTCTTATTCATTATTTTCAGGACTTGAGCATTTTTCTTTATTGTTTTTGTCTTAAAACTGGAAAAAACTAATTTAATTTTTTGATTTATTTTTCAAATAAGATTTGACATGTGTTTTCTTTATTTATTCTTTTTTGTTTCAGATGGGACATAACAACTTTGATTTTATTTCATACAGGACTTGACATGTTTTCTTTTTTTCCAAATGGGCCTTTGAGATTTTGATGTTACGTGCCCGAACGTAGCGGCTCTATAAGCCGACTCTTGGAAGGGAACGACAGGAGCTCTCCACTCATCAAGAGCCAGCTCCCTTTGAGATAGTGATCTTTAATTGCGAACGTATTGCCTCTATGAGTCGGCTCCCATTCAAGATAGTGAGTGATGTGTCGGTCAGAATCATAATGGCGAGATGAGCCGGCTCTTTTAAATAATCAACGGGGGCCAGCTCCCTTTGAGATGGTTATGTTTTCTTTTTTTCCAAATGGGCCTTAACAATTTTTCTAAATAATTTTTGTTATCCATCCATCCATCCATTGTCTTCCGCTTATCCGAGGTCGGGTCGCGGGGGCAGCAGCGTTAAAAGGGAAGCCCAGACGTCCCTATCCCCAGCCACCTCCTCCAGCTCATCCGACGGGACCCCGAGGCGTTCCCAAGCCAGCCGAGAGACATAGTCTCTCCAACGTGTCCTGGGCCGCCCCCGGGGCCTCTTGCCGGTGGGACATGCCCGGAACACCTCCCGAGGGAGGCGTCCAGGAGGTATCCTTATTAGATGCCCGAGCCACCTCAACTGGCTCCTCTCAACGCGAAGGAGCAGTGGCTATACACCGAGTCCCTCCCGGATGACTGAGCTTCTCACCTTATCTCCAAGGGAGAACCCAGCCACCCTGCGGAGGAAACTCATTTCAGCCACTTGTATCCGGGATCGAGTTCTTTCGGTCATGACCCAAAGTTCATGACCATAGGTGAGGGTAGGAACGTAGATCGACCGGTAGATCGAGAGCTTTGCCTTTCGGCTCAGCTCCCTCTTCACCACGACAGACCGGTACAGGGTCCGAATGACGGCAGACGCTGCACCGACCCGTCTGTCGATCTCCCGTTCCATCCTACCCTCACTCGTGAACAAGACCGCAAGATACTTGAACTCCTCCACTTGGGGCAAGACCTCCTCCCCGACCCGGAGGGAGCATACCACCCTTTTCCGACTGAGAACCATGGCCTCGGACTTGGAGGTGCTGATCCCCATCCCGGCCGCTTCACACTCGGCTGCGAATCGCTCCAGCGAGAGCTGAAAATCACGGCCTGAGGAAGCCAACAGCACCACGTCATCTGCAAAAAGCAGTGACGCAATGCTGAGGCCCCCAAACCGGACTCCATCCCCGCCAAGGCTGCGCCTAGAAATTCTGTCCATAAAAGTTATGAACAGAATCGGTGACAAAGGGCAGCCCTGGAGGAGCCCAACCCTCACCGGGAACGAATCCGACTTAGTGCCGACAATGCGGACCAGACTCTGGCACCGGGCATACAGGGACCGCACAGCCCGGATAAGATAAATGTGCGGTACCCCATACTCCCGAAGCACCCCCCACAGGGCCTCCCGAGGAACACGGTCGAATGCCTTCTCCAAGTCCACAAAACACATGTAGACCGGACAGGCAAACTCCCATGCACCCTCAAAGACCCTGAAGAGTGTATAGAGCTGGTCAAATGTTCCACGGCCAGGACGAAAACCACACTGTTCCTTCTGAATCCGAGATTCGACTTCCTGGCGGACCCTCCTCTCCAGTACCCCTGAATAGACCTTACCAGGGAGGCTGAGAAGTGTGATTCCCCTGTAGTTGGAACACACTCTCCGGTCCCCCTTCTTAAAGACGGGAACCACCACCCCAGTCTGCTAGTCCAGAGGCACTGTCCCCGATGTCCACGCGATGTTGCAGAGGCGCGTCAACCATGACACGCCCACAACATCCAGAGCCTTAATGAAGTCCGGGCGGATCTCATCGACCCCCGGGGCCCTGCCACCGAGGAGTTTTTTGACAACCTCGGTGACTTCAACCCCAGTGATACGAGAGCCCAACCCAGAGTCCTCAGGCTCTGCTTCCCCAGAGGAAGACGTGCCGGTGGGATTGAGGAGGTCTTCGAAGTACTCCGCCCACCGATTCACAACGTCCCGGGTCGAGGTCAGCAGCGCCCCATCGGCACTATACAGAGTGTCGATGGCACACCGCTTCCCCCCCTAAGACGTCGGATGGTGGACCAGAATTTCCTCGAAGCCGTTCGGAAGTCGGCTTCCATGGCCTCGCCAAACTCCTCCCATGCCCAAGTTTTTGCCTCGGCAACCGCCAAAGCCGCATTCCGCTTGGCCAGCCGATACCTGCCAGCTGCTTCCAGAGTCCCACAGGCCAGGAAGGCCCGATAAGACTCCTTCTTCAGCTTGACGGCATCCCTCACCGCCGGTGACCACCAACGGGTCTGAGGGTTGCCGCCGCGGCAGGCACCGACTACCTTACGGCCACAGCTCCGATCAGCCGCCTCGACAATGGAGGCGCGGAACATGGTCCACTCGGACTCAATGTCCCCCGCCTCCCTCGGGACATGGACGAAGTTCTGCCGGAGGTGTGAATTGAAACTTCTTCTGACAGGAGATTCTGCCAGCCGTTCCCAACAGACCCTCACAACACGCTTGGGTGTCGTGATTACCTAACTGGAGCCACCTGAGGTAATCAGCTGGTGTGCTGGAACGCGATTTCCTGATTGGTGGAAGCTTTCTACATAAGCTGTCAGCGTCCAGAGATGGACGTTCGAGTGTACTCCTCGTTTCCCTGAGTGAGCCTCCAACATTCAAGGTACCACGATCCCTTTGTGTATTCCAAGTCTGATTCTCGTTGCCTGACCCTTGTCTGTTAAAAGTTTACGATCTACTCTTCCGTCCCGGCCACCGACTTACCTGCTACGTTACTCGTCACGCGTTTCACCACGGAGTTGCCATATCGTCCAAAGAGGCTTTCTGCTACCAAGAGCCGACGTCCCAAGCCTGCTCCACCGAACCTTGTCCAAATAAATCCTTTAACTGACGCTATTGGATCCGAGTGCTTGTTCTGGTCCGTGACAGAACACTCGAACCAAAAAATGGATCCAGCATCATTTTTTCCCACCTCCGAGAAATGCGGAAATGCCGAGCAGGAATCCGCGCTACAGCGCCTACTACATACCGAAGGCGCGGTACAACAGATCGCCCATGACGTATCCACACTGGTCCGGCAAGTACAACGTCACCAACAATTTTTTGAGCAACAGTGCGAAGCTTCCCCGGCAACACGACCACAAGATCCGGTTCCGCCTCTTTCTGATCAGGTCGGCAGTGTTGAACCACGAGTAGGTTCGCCAGAGAGATTCAGTGGAGAGCCCGCCCAGATCCGCCCCTTTCTCATAAATTGCCGATTAATTTTTGATCTACAACCGCAAGCCTTTGTGAACGAAAAGACGAAGGTGGCCTATGTAATAAATCATTTGACTGGCAGAGCCCGCCTTTGGGGAACGGCAGAATACGAACGAGGGGCGACAGCATGCACCTCTTTTAGTTTGCTAAGCCAGGAAATGATTAAAGTATTTGATTCTGGTTCCTCATCAGTCGATGCTGCTCGTTCAATCTTGAACATCCGCCAGGGGAGACGCTCCATTGCCGACTATGCCATTGACTTCCGCACTCTAGCAGCCCAGAGTCACTGGAACGAAGAGGCGCTGGTCGACGCCTACCTCCATAGCTTGCCCGGTTATCTCAAAGACGAATTGGTATCCAACGCTCCTCCGGTAACTCTTGACAACGCTATCGAACTGACCGCCCGGATCGACCGTAGGGTCCAGGCAAGACGCCGAGAGAGAGAAGATCCCAGCCAATCCATCACCGGGCAAAGTCAAGACATGAGTAAGATACCGAACCCCCCAACCACTTCTACCGCACCTCATGAGATGATGGAGGTGGACCGCACCTTTCTCTCCGTCGAAGAGCGCCAGCGAAGGCGTTCCGAACGGTTATGTTTTTACTGCGGCGGCCAGGGACATAGGGTGGTCAATTGCCCGTTAAAAGCCAACGCTCGTCGGATATAGGGGACGTCCGATTGAGCTCGGCTTTAGTATCGTCCCCCAAAACTGATAGACCTGTTCTCCGGGCAAATCTCATTATTTCCGGTTCATCTCAGCCCTTCCATGCCCTGATCGATTCTGGCGCCAAAACAAATATCCTGGATTTGTCACTCGCACACAAGATGGGGATACCTGTTAAAACCCTTCCTAACCCGGTATCAGCTCGGGCTTTGGATGGTCACCTATTAGGCACCGTATCCCAAATAACTGAACCCATAGAACTACAGTTGTCTGGAAATCACAGAGAGAAGATCCGATTTCATTTACTTCACTCCCCTAACCAACCCCTTGTTCTGGGTCATCCTTGGTTGGTGCAACACAACCCCCATTTCGACTGGCGCACTGGGTCGATACTTGAATGGGGCATGGACTGTCACCAAACCTGTCTGCGAGCCGCTCCTTACCCAAATCATCCTGTTTCCACGAGGGCCCCACCCAATCTGTCCAAGGTCCCAGCCTGTTACCACCACCTACGGGAGGTCTTCAGTAAAGCTAAGGCCTCTTCCTTGCCCCCTCATAGACCTTATGACTGCGCGATTGATCTCCTGCCAGGGTCCGCTCCTCCTCGGGGCCGCCTCTACTCCCTGTCCATTCCCGAGAGGAAGGCCATGGAGGAGTACATTTCCGATGCCTTGGCGGCTGGTATCATTCGACCCTCCTCTTCTCCTGCAGGGCGGGGTTCTTTTTTGTGGGAAAGAAGGACGGGTCACTCCGGCCCTGTATAGATTATCGGGGCCTTAATGAAATCACGGTTAAAAATCGCTATCCCTTGCCTCTGCTTGCCTCTGCATTTGAGCTTCTACAGGGGGCCACGATCTTCACTAAACTTGATCTGCGCAACGCCTACCACTTAGTCCGTATCCGGGAGGGTGATGAGTGGAAGACAGCATTCAACACACCCACCGGTCACTACGAGTACCTGGTAATGCCGTTCGGATTAACCAATGCTCCAGCCGTTTTCCAATCCTTGATAAATGACATTTTACGAGATGTGCTTAATCGTTTTGTTTTTGTGTATCTGGACGATATCTTAATTTTCTCAAAGTCCCTCGATGAACACCGAAAACATGTCCAGCTGGTTCTCCGTCATCTCCTAGAGAACTCTTTATTTGTTAAAGCAGAGAAGTGCGAGTTTCACGCCAAGACAGTCTCGTTCCTGGGCTACATCGTGGCGGAGGGGACCCTTCAGATGGATCCTGCGAAGGTATCAGCAGTCACCTCTTGGCCTGTCCCTGAGTCTCGGAAAAAACTCCAACAATTCCTTGGTTTTGCCAATTTCTACCGGAGGTTCATCAGGAACTACAGTTCGGTGGCAGCTCCTCTCACGCTTCTTACCAGCCCTAGAGAGCCATTTCGGTGGTCTTCCGAGGCTATTGCAGCTTTCAACCGTCTAAAAACTCATTTCTCTACGGCCCCCATACTCCAGGTGCCTGACCCTGCGCGCCAACTGGTGGTGGAGGTGGACGCCTCAGATGTGGGAGTGGGTGCTGTCCTGTCCCAGCGGTCTGACAAGGAGCAGAAGATGCACCCGTGCGCCTTTTTTTTCCCGGCGGTTGTCCCCGGCCGAACGCAACTACGACGTGGGGGATCGTGAGTTGTTGGCCGTCAAGCTAGCCCTGGAGGAATGGCGACATTGGTTGGAGGGGGTAACGGTGCCGTTCATAGTTTGGACTGACCACAAGAACTTAGAATATATTAGATCGGCCAAGCGGCTCAACCCTCGCCAGTCACGTTGGGCCCTGTTTTTCACCCGCTTTAACTTTACTCTGTCCTACAGACCCGGATCTCGTAATGTGAAGCCCGACGCGCTCTCCCGGCAATTCCAGAATTCCAATGAAACACCTCAGGATCCCGCAACGGTCCTTCCAGCTTCCCGTATGGTGGCAGCAGTTTCCTGGGATATCGAGTCCCGAGTCAGAGAGGCGTTACCCGATCAGGCGGGCCCCAGCTCCTGTCCCGAGGGTCGACTATTCGTCTCCGAACCCTTACGGTCCGAGGTCCTCCAATGGGGGCACAATTCTCACTTTTCTTGCCATCCGGGGTCGGCTCGGACTCACAGTTTCTTGTCCCGACGCTTCTGGTGGCCTACCATGGCCAAGGACGTTAGGAAATATGTCTCCGCCTGTCAAGTGTGCGCCCAGAACAAAGCATCCCACCAACGTCCGGCCGGTCTGTTACATCCACTTCCGGTTCCCCGCCGCCCATGGTCCCACATCTCCTTGGACTTTGTGACGGGGTTGCCAGTATCCGAGGGGATGACGACTGTACTAACTATCGTGGACCGGTTCAGTAAGATGGTCCATTTCGTGGCACTACCAAAGCTCCCCTCCGCCAAGGAAACTGCATTGATAGTCCAGCAACATGTGTTCCGCCTCCATGGCATCCCTCTGGACATTGTTTCTGACCGGGGTCCCCAATTCTCATCCGCGTTTTGGAAGGAGTTCTGTCGTCTGTTGGGTGCCTCAGTCAGCCTCTCATCGGGGTTCCACCCTCAATCCAATGGTCAGTCTGAGCGAGTGAACCAAGATTTGGAAACGGCACTTCGCTGTATGGTCTCTAGTGAACCGTTGTCTTGGGCTCGGCAATTGGCATGGGTGGAGTATGCTCACAATTCCTTGGTTAGCTCCTCCACTGGAATGTCCCCCTTCCAGTGCGTATATGGGTACCAACCCCCTATGTTCCCTAGTCAAGAAGAGGAAGTAAACTGCCCGTCAGCTACGGCGAACGCACGCCGCTGTCGGCGAACTTGGGCTCGTGCTCGGGCCACACTCCTTCGGGCAAGCAAGGCTCATTCCGTCGGGGCTAATCGACGGAGGAGTCCTGCTCCGAATTACCAGGTGGGCCAGAAGGTGTGGCTTGCATCAGCTGATCTTCCACTGAAGGCTGAGTCGAGGAAACTGGCTCCTCGGTATCTTGGTCCGTTTCCTATAGTAAGAATTATCAACCCCTCAGCAGTCCGTCTCCGTCTACCAAGATCTATGAGAGTGCACCCCACGTTTCATGTCTCCCGAATCAAGCCCGTCAGCCAGAGCCCGTTGGCACCCATTCCACCTCCTCCCCCGGCTCCACGCTCCTTGGACGGGGAGCCTATCTATACAGTGCGCCGCCTGCTCCGCTCCCGACGCAGGGGTCGGGGCTTCCAGTACTTGGTCGATTGGGAGGGATATGGTCCGGAGGAGAGATCATGGATTCCCAGCAGGCAGATCCTGGACCGATCTCTTGTGGCAGAATTCCATCGACTGCATCCAGACCAACCAGCGCCACGCCGTGGTCGTCGTCGTAGGTCCGGCGCTGCTACCCTTCCACCGGCGGACCCACCCGCTACCGCCCCTTCAGATGCGGACGAAGGGGTGTCTATTCACTCGGAAGAATTCTGAGGTACTGTGCTGTTTGTTCTCAGTTTACCTGTGGATTTTTTTTTGTTTTTTGTTTTGTGCGCTGCTAACGGATTTATTATCCGTCCCCGGGGATCGCTGGTGTGATGGTGACCTTCTGGGGTTCATCGGACGACCTCTGGGCCCTCCATTTTGGATTATTGGTGATGTATTTTAGCTCCGCCCCTCTCTTCACCCGAGTGTCAAGAACATGTGGCCGCAGGTCCGACGAAACGATGACAAAGTCGATCATCGAACTACGGCCTAGGGTGTCCTGGTGCCAAGTGCACATATGGACACCCTTATGTCTGAACATGGTGTTCATTATGGACAGACCGTGACGAGCACAGAAGTCCAATAACGAAACACCACTCGGGTTCAGGTCAGGGGGGCCGTTCTTCCCAATCACGCCCCTCCAGGTCTCACTGTCATTGCCCACGTGAGCGTTGAAGTCTCCCAGCAGTACGAGGGAGTCCCCAGGGGGCGCGCTCTCAAGCACACCCTCTAAGGACCCCAAAAAGGGTGGGTACTCCGAATTTTTGTTATTTTTAACAAAAACACAATCCATTAAAATAAAAATACCAGTATGTGGCATCCCCCTGGCCATAGTTTTCCCACCCATGACTTAGCTCACTAAGCCATGACTTGCTCTTTTTCTTATTTCTCCTCATGTTTGAAGCGGCTCCCTTTGGTGCAACAGTGTCAAACTCAATTTAGCTCGGGGCTGCAGGTCTTTTAGGAGGCTCCCACTTCAATTATGACTTAGGAATTGATTATATAGCGTATACGGTATTTTTCTTTCACTAAGATTAAATCTCTTGTGGTGTTTATCAACTATGCATTTCCAAACTTATAATACTAATAATGAAAATAATAATTTTCGCTACAGTTTATTTAACTCAGGGAAACTCATGCAGCCTGGAAGTGACAAAGTAGCTTCCAAACACTAATGTAATTGATTGATTCAATTATGTAAAAGTCTTTCTGCTTTTTCCTTTTTTTATGAAAATGTTTACCGGAATATGGAAACTTCGCTGTTAGATTTCAAATCTATTATAGAAAGAAGCTAAAGTGACTTTTTTTAAAAGTAAAATAACATTGGGATGGGTTTTACTCAATGTTCTCTGGTTGATTAATTGTCGTCAGCAAATGCAGCTGCTTTCGGGGATTAATTAGTGGCGCCTGGCTTTGGTGACCTCCAGTGGACCTAGTCTGAAACTGCAAGACATTGTGATGGGGCTCAATTTTCTTTGGCGCTTCTCTCATCATTGTCTAGCGGGCCACATGAAATGATGTACCAGGCCACATTTGACCCGCGGGCCAAGAGCTCGACATATGTGCTCTAGTAGATGAGTCACAAGTTGCATTTCGGATTCAAAAACGTGATGAATGGGGACATGTGGGAGTGCGAACCGGGAGCATCTTTGATCCGTGTCTTTGACGTTTTGGTTTCTGAGACAAATCGAGTTTCCTGTTTTTACATTTTTATGTGCATGTCATTATTTGTGTGTGTGCGTGTGTGCGTTGCAGAGGTCCTCTTGCAGCACCTCTGCACCAAAACCCCTCCCCTTGCCACGATTCCAACCCCCGCCCCCTTTCCACACATTCTTGCAGACTCCTCCATCATTCCCGATTCCTTTTCTTTCTTTTTTTGTGAACGGTGCTAGCTTTCATTGACAAACAGCCCGGGGAGGCGGGGCTGGGTTTGTTTGTGTGCGCACTGCGGCTGCGCAAAAGCTTCGTGTGGACGCACAGCAACACGTGCACGCAACTATTGTCGTGCACGCGCACTCTTTTACACTCTAGCTTCTTGCGTGCACTAACAAGCACGCCGCATTTGAAAAAGACACGCGCACTCGTAGCTCGAACTCACGCGAACGTGCGCACACACGGTCTAAGGCGGACTCGCAACTTGGATGCAACTGCTTGTGCTGTGTCGTACGCGAACGTCACGGGTCTATGAGCCGGCTCTTTGAAGTGAATGACGGGGTCGCGACCAATCAAGAAAGTGAGGTGTTTTTTGCGAACGAAACGGTACTACAAGCCGACTCTTTGAAATTAATAATGGGAACCTGCTCCCTCTGAGATCTTGATGTTTCGTGCCCGAACGTAACGGCTCTATAAGCCGACTCTTGGAAGGGAACGACGGGAGCCGGCTCTCCACTCATCAAGAGCCAGCTCCCTTTGAGATAGTGATGTTTCATTGCGAACGTATCGCCTCTATGAGTCGGCTCAGAATCATAACGGCGAGATGAGCCGGCTCTTTTAAATAATCAACGGAAGCCAGCTCCCTTTGAGATAGTTATGTTTAAATTGTCTATGAGCAGGCTCCTATATGAGATAGAACGTAGCACTTTTATCAGCCTTTGAAATGAATGTCAGGAGCCATTTCACCAATCAAGAGCAAGCTGCTTTTGAGAAAGCAACGTGTCAGTGGTGAACTTATTATTTCTTTGAGCTGACTTCCATATGGGACAGCTTAAACTGAACAGCCTTGTGAGCCAGCTCTTTGAAATGAATGACGGGAGCCGGATCTCCACTGATAGTGAGCCAACTCCCTTCGAGATAGCGATGTGTCATTTGCAAATGAAAGAGCTCTATGGGCTGGCACTTGAAGTGAACGACAGGAGCCAGCTCCCTTAGAGATATAGTCCTCTTTGGTACGCAAACCTTATAGGTGAACGACAGGAACAAGCTCCCCCAATCAGGCGCCTGCTCCATTTGACGTAGTTTTTTTCTCCTATTTCCGTTTTATCTTTTCTTTTTCTTGTGTTTTTTGTTTTTCCGCTCTTCATTCCTTCGGCACGTTTGTTTTTTCCTTGTTTGTTTTTTTATTTTATTATCTTTACTTTCTTTTTTTACTCTTTTTTATTTTGTCTTTGTTTCTGTTTTTTTCTCATTTTCTTTTTTTTTCTTCTTTTTCCTCTTCCTTTTTCTTGGTCTCTCTGATTTCTTTCTTTTTTTTCCTTTTCCCATCCATTCATTTTATGTTCTTCATCATTTTTTGACATTTTTTTTCTCTTTTTTTACATTTCATCTTTTCAGTTCCTCTTTTTTTAACTTTCTTTTTTGTCGAGCCAAAAGAACCCGTTCTCTTCAAAGAGTCGGAACTTCCGTAAGTTGCAACTGCAGATGCGCGGATTCATAGGTCGTCCGGTTTGTGGCGTCGCCATGGCGACCAGGCTGCGCTAATAGGGGGGGTGGGCGGATAAACCATGGGGCTATGAGAAGCCGTGGGAGGGGGTGGGGGGCGAGGGGGGGTCTTCACCGAGCACGGCTTTTGGACGTGAGGGAGGACGCGAAAGGCGCGCGCGGCAGCCGCCGCCGACGCCTCCCGGCCGTCAACACCCCGCCTGGCTGATCCATTATCCCCCCGGCCCCCTCCCTTGACGACATGTCGCGCGCAGCGGCCATCGCCAGCTCGCTCATGCGCCAAAAGCGCCAAGCGCGTGAACGCGAGAAGGCCAACGCGTGCCGCGACGCCGACGGCGCCGCCGATGGCGCTGCGAGCAAATTGAACGTCTTCGCGCGCGTCAACTTGTTCGGAAAACGCAAGAAGAGGAAGAGGAGGAGGCCGCCAGGTGAGCTCCTTCATCATCGCTGTCGTCTACAATTTGATTGGCTGTCGTTCCCGTCGCGCATGGATCACTTCCGGGTGGGTAGGTGATCTCTCTCTGACAAGTAAGAGGCAGATCGAATCGTTGAAGACCTTAAAGCAGGGGTCTCAAACTCCATCGAGGGGTTAAGGTAGGGCCAAATGGGGTTGTACACAAAAACAGCGCTGATAGAAACATCCCCCTGTTCTTAAAAGGACAGTGTTTTATATTTGTCCACTAGATGTCGCTGTCATGTGTAGCACAACCAAAAAGTTACGGGGACGGAAAGTGAGCAAAAAGCTTCAATTTGCACCCAGTGTTAGGAATTCAATATGAAAAATGTACCGTTTACCAAATTGTTCAAATTAGTTATCATTAACCAAACACATTTCCACACGGGGGCAGATTTAATTTCTTAAATAATTTAACTAAGTGAACTCCATCGAATTAGCCGAATTAGTGCCGCTTGAGTCTCCGTCAAGCATCCTCCCTCGATCTTCCCTCGATCTTCTCTCGGCCCACGTTTTTTTCCGCAAGCCGGCGCGCCGGCTCCTCCCATGGGCGCGCCAGGAAAGCCCCCCATGTGGGCTCCACGGCTCCACCACCTCGCCTCGATGTCTGAAAAACTCATAACAGCCGAGCGCTTATCAAAATAACCTGTCATTGAACTCCAGCCCACTCAGTGAAAATCTTCATTGCACTCGATAAATGTAACTTGTATTTAATAGTAAAAATATTGTATAAAATCCTTTATAGTAAAATGTATAAATTCCCACACCAGCCTTTCTCAAAGAAAGACGAAAAGGAGGGAAAAACATTTCTGTAATAAGAATGAAAAAAATCGGGAAGACGAATTAAGAAAAAGAAGCCAAAGAAAAGAAAGAAAAAAGGAAAGAAAAAAAAAGAAATTAAAGAGAAACAAGAAAAAAATGCAGTTTTCTCTCTTTTTCTTTTCATTTGTTGGTCCTTTTTCTTTTTTCATTCCTTTATTTTTCTTCTTTTCCAAAGTAATAAGGTGTATTTTGGTCACTTTGAGTCTCTGTATGTTGTCTTCTTCTTTTGTGGTATTAGCACTCATTTTGGGTGGCACAACAGAATACAGCGCCCTCTAGTGGTAAAATAATGCACACTGTCCCTTTAAATTTCATATTAAGACGGTGGCTTCAAACTATCATCCCGGGCTGCGAGTTTGTGAAAGGTATCATGTGTTATTTTTAGTGCCCCCTAGTGGTACAAAAGACGTTAATTCAGCAAAAAACAACAACATTGATTTGTACGATTGGCAAAAATACATAAACTACCAATTTTAATTATAAATATTCATAGGTTGAGAAATGTATATTTTTTTTACATAGCGGAATCCCTACCTAGAAGTCGCAGCTGTGTTTTTTTGGCATCTTGCTGCTACGCTGTGCTCCGTGGCACTGGTTTTTGTTTGCATTAGACCAGGGGTGTCAAACTTTTAATTCGGGGGCCACACGATAGAACATTCTCTCGGGGGCTGGACTAGTAGATTATAGAGAAGAAAAGAAAGAGAGAAATAAATAAGAGAAAGAGAGGGGGAGAAAAGTAGAGAGGGTGGGGCAAAGAAAGACAGAAAGGGAGAAAGGGAGAGAGAGAGAGAGAGAGAGAGAGTGTAAAAAACAAAAACAATAAAAACAGAAATACTGAAAGAGGGGGAAAGAAAGAGAGAAAGAACAAATTCCAAAGAGAATTACAAAGAGAGAAAGAGAGAAGGAGAGAAAAGAGAAGGAAAGAAAGAGAGAAGGGGAAAGCAAGATAGAGAGAGAAAGAGAGAGAAAATGAAAAAGGAAGAGAAAGCAAAAGAAGGTAAAAAGACACAGAGAGAAAGAGACAAAGAGTGACAAAGAAAGAGAGATGGAGAGAGTGAAAAGAGAGATGGAGAGAGAAATACAAGCACAGCGTTTATGAGAGGCACCTGGCTTTGGCAACATCAAGTGGACATATTTCAACCTGCAGCTCGTTTTTCTCTTGCACTTCTCTGAGCATTAGACAATACAGTGTCATGTAATGGTCAAATATTACACACTGGGGCGGCAGTGGCTCAGGAGGTAGAGCTCTCATCTAGGGATCAAGAGATCGCAGTTCGAATCCCGGCTCCTCCGTGTTACATGTCCAAGTGTCCTTGGGTAAGACACTGAACCCCTAATGCCCCCAATAAGCAGGTTAGCTCCTTACATGGCTGCACGGTCGCTATTGGGAAATGTGAAGCACACTGTAAAGCGCTTTGGGAAGTCTTGACTTGAAAAGCGCTATATAAAATGGAGATCATTTCCTTTCATTAAAGCAGGGGTGGGCAAACAATTTTTCACATTCATTATTATTTATTATTTCATAAATCGACACTACCAGAGACTCTAATGCCCTTGTCGTCTTGCCACTTCTATTTCTACTCTGTTTAGAGCCTGTTCCTGCTATTTTCTGAAGGGAGTAGTACACACCTTTGTAGGAGATCTTCTTGGCAATTTCTCACTTGGAATTTCCTTGTTTTTTTAGAACAACAACAGACTGTCAACTTTCACACGAAAGTTAGTCAGCATTAGGGGCTAACTCGATTAGTTTTTTACTACGGAGTCACAAAAATAAAATGGAAATGGTGCAATCAGTGTTATGTATCGTTGCTTTACGGACAACTTTTCTTTCTCTGATTTTATTTTATATTTTCTCAATTCAGAGCCGCAGCTGAAGGGCATCGTGACGCGACTGTCCAGCCGGCAAGGCTTCCAGCTGCAGCTCGGGGCTGACGGCACCGTGGACGGAACCAAAGAAGAAGACGCCGCCTACGGTCAGAGCGCCACACAAAAGACCCTTACTGCTCATATGCTTTTATTTTGAAAGACGTGTGTCGATGTATGAAGAATTGGTGAGCAATTGGCCATTGAATCAATCTCTTTGTGTGTCCAGACCAAGGTTCGCCAACGCTACATTTTGGTTACTGATTAGCGCTAAGGGCTACCAGTTTGCATTTCTAAAAAACCGAAAGAGAGAGAGAGAAGAGAAAAGAGTTTAATGAAAGAGAGGAAAAAAGAGAGAGATATAGGGAGGAAAAAGAGAGAGAGATTGAGAGAGAGAGAGAGAGTAATAGAGTGGGAACGAAAAAGAGAGAGAGAACAATAGAATAGAGAAAAATAGAAAAAAGAGAGATGAAAGAGAAGAAAAAGACAGAAACAGAAAAGAGACAGAGAGAGAGAGCAAGAAAGACGAACAAAAAGAGAGGGAAAGAGAGAGAGGAAGAGAGAAACGGAGGAAGAGAGACAAAAGAAAGACAGAGCAAGAAAGCCAAACAAAAAGAGAGGGAAAGATAGAAAAGGGGGAGAAAGAGGGAAAGAGAGAGAGGAAGAGAGAAAAAAGAGAGAGAGAGAGAGAGCAAGAAAGATAAACAAAAAGAGAGGGAAAGATAGAAAAGGGGGAGAAAGAGGGAAAGAGAGAGAGGAAGAGAGAAACAGAGGAAGAGAGAAAAAAAAGACAGACAGAGAGCAAGAAAGACAAACAAAGAGAGAGGGAAAGATAGAAAAGGGGGAGAAAGAGGGAAAGAGAGAGAGAAAGAAAGATGTTTATATTCATGTATAGAGAGAAAGAAAGTGAAAAAGAGAGAGAAGAAAGAAGAAAAAGAAAAAGGAAAAAAAGAGAGAGGAAGAGAAACAGTGAAAAAAGATATATACAAATATGTAAAATATCTTTACGCTACTGGGAAGTTGCCTTTTAAATATGTAAATCAGGGGTGTCAAACTCATTTCAGCTCGGGGCCACATGGTAGAAGACCCACTTTTGAGGGCCAGGCTAGTAGTGTAGAGAGAAAGAAAGAGAGAGAGTTATCAAAAGAAAGGGAGAGAGAGATAAAGAACAACGGAGAGAGAAAGAGAGAGAGACAGAGACAGAAGGAAATATGCCCAAAAAAATGCTTGAATTCAGGAAGGGGGACCTGTGTTGGTTCAACAGCCTGGCGGACAGGAAGTTCTCAAAGAAATAATAAACACTAGGGGGCGCTGCTTTCTGATAACAAGCATTGATTGTTTGCAGCTGTCTTCAACCTGATCCCGGTGGGACTTCGCGTGGTCGCCATCCAGGGCGTCCAAACCAAACTCTACCTGGCCATGAACAGTGAAGGCTTCCTTTACACGTCGGTACGTCATTTCTGGGCCTATTGTGCAGATTACCCTGCTCTTAAACATGCTGTGCTTTTTAGAGACAACTTTTGATGTCCCTACTGTTATTTAGATTAGTGTTTCTCAACTGGTGGGAAGAAAAAAATGGTGGGTCAATGGCACACCTTAACGGTGGATGGCGATAACGCCCTGCTCTATCTCTTTTTTTCTGTTCAGTCACTCGGCCCCGTACCGGTAGTTTGAGAGGGACCTCATCTCATCTTACTGTGATTTATTTTGTTTTTTTTCCTATTTCTGCACATAATAATGGGTCCTGTTAGGAATTAAATATTAAAATGTACCGTTTACCAAATTGTTCGAATTAGTTATCTGACTCCATTAACCAAACACAACCTACATTCACCTAACTATGCGCTCGTTTCTTGATGGGAAAAGATGGACAAGAGACCGGCATTTCCACACGGGGGCAGATTTAATTTCTTAAAGTATTTAACTAAGTGAACTCCATCGAATATGGCCGAATTAGCCGAATAAGTGTCGCTCGAGCCTCTTTAAAGCCGCCTCTCTCGATCTTCTGCTTCCTTCTCTCGGCCCACGTTTTTTGCGCAAGCTGGTGTGCCGGCTCCTTCCATGGGCGTGCCAGGAAAGCCCCCGCGTGGGGTCCACCCCCTCGCCTCGGTGTCTGGAAATACTCTAAACAGCAGAGCGTTTATCTAAACAATGCCTGCCGTCCTTCGTCAGAGTCCTGTTATCAAAAGTCCTCAGTCAAAACATTCCGCATTTGGAACAGAGTGACCTGAAGCCCACTCAGTGAAAATCTTCATTGCACTCAATAAATGTAACTTGTATTTAATCGTATAAAATCCTTTATAGTAAAATGTATGAAATCCTTCAGTCCAAAGAAAGTTAGTAATAATGAGAAGGAACAGTGAAAAGCAGTATCATTAGCAATCAAGTCGAACTTTAATTTAATGAAGGCATATACTTGAAGTCATTTTGGTTTTGCTGGTCTTTTTGTTTTTGAATAATATATACACAGAGAAGAAAATAAGTGTTTGAACACCCTTCTTTTTTGCTGTTTCTCCCACTTAGAAATCATGGAGGGGTCTGAAATTATCATCATAGGGGCATGTCCACTGTGAGAGAGATAAACTAAAAAGAAAAATCCAGAATTCACAATGCATGATTTTTTCAAGATGTATTTGTGTGATATAGCTGCAAATAAGTATTTGAACACCTGAGAAAATGAATGTTAAAATTTGGTACAATAGTCTTTGTTTGCTATTACAGAGGTCGAACATGTCCTGTAGTCTTTCACCAGGTTTGAACACTGCACGAGGGATCTTGGCCCACTCCTCCACACACATCTTCTCTAGATCAGTCAGGTTTCTGGTCTGTCACTGAGAAACACGGAGTTTGAGCTCCCTCCAAAGATTTTTGATCAGGTCCAGGTCTGGAGATTAGCTGGGCCATGCTAGACCCTTGATATGGTTCTTAAGAAGCCACTCCTTGGTTTTCTTGGCTGTGTGCTTCGGGTCAGTCGTGTTGGAAGACCTAAACAAGACCCATCTTGAATGCTCTGACTAAAGGAAGGAGGTTGTTCCTCAAAATCTCACAATACACGGCCCGAGTCATCCTCTCCTTAATGCAGTGCACTTGGTCCGTCCCGTGTGTCGAAAAACACCCCCAAAGCATGATGCTACCACCCCTATGATTCAGAATAGGGATGGTGTTCTTCAGATTGTACTCTTCATTCTTCTTCTTCCAAACACTCTTAGTGTAATTATGACCAAAATGTTCTATTTTGATCTCATCTGACCACAAAACTTTCTCCCATGACTCCTCTGTATCATCCAAGACAGGCCTTGACATGTGCTGGGTAAGCAGGGGACCTTTCGTGCCATGCATGATTTCAAACCATGACGTTTTACTGTATTACCCACAGTAACGGTGGTCCCAGCTCTTTTCAGGTCATGGACCAACTCCTGTCTTGTAGTTCCGGGCTGATTCCTCACCTTTCTTAAAATCATTTAGTCCCCACGAGGTGATATCTTGCTTGGGGCTCCACTCCCATCGAGATTGACCGTTATGTTTAGCTTTATCCATTTTTTTAATGATTGCTCCAACAGTGGACCTTTTTTCACCAAGCTGCTTGGCAATAGCCCTTCCAGCCTTGTGGAGGTGTACAATTTTGTCTCTGGTGTCTTTTGGACAGCTCTTTGGTCTTCGCCATGTAACAAGTCGATAGTATGGGGTGGACACGTGTCTTTATGCGGCTAAGGACCTCAAAGAGTTGCATCTGATTCAGGATTATGCATGGAGTGCAGGTGGACTTCTAATGGGCGGACTAACAGGTCTTTCAGGGTCTGAATTCTGGATAATACACGGTTGTTCAAATACTTATTTGAAACTATATCACACAAATAAATCTTGCATTGTGATTTCAGGATTTTTCTTTTTAGTTTATCTCTCTCACAGCAGACATGCATCTACGATGAAAATGTCAGACTCCTCCATGATTTCTCAGTGGGAGAAATAGAAAAATAGCAGGTTGTTCAAATACTTGTTTTCTTCGCTGTATGTATTCTACTGTCTCTACTTTAATCTGCACAATCCTTTCATTTAAGAAGTATAATTTCTTGATTTAGGTCGAGGCTTGTCGTTAAAGTGGAATGGCGGGTCTTCAAGTCAGACCAGTTGAGAACCAGTGCTGCAGGGGAGGATGACACTTGCAAGGAGAATGTCATACAAACTAATGCCAGTTGCAGTTAATTACAAGGCAAAAACGATGCAAAGGCAAAGCAAAGTCACAGGAGGGCAGTGTCAGACTTATTTTTAAGCAGACATCTTGAGAGACATGGCATCAATTTCCAGCATTTACAAGCACTTCTTCCAAAATTCAACAACTTTCCAATCATTGAAAACACAACGATAAAATTCAAGCATTTTTAAGGATTTTCAAAACCCGTACAAACCCTTTTTTGCAAAATCACGTGCTCACGGCCTCTCTCCCTCCTTCAGGAACACTTTACACCCGAGTGTAAGTTCAAGGAGTCGGTGTTTGAGAACTACTACGTGACATACTCGTCCATGCTGTACCGGCAACAGGCCTCGGGCCGGGCCTGGTACCTCGGTCTCAACAAAGAAGGCGGAGTCATGAAGGGAAATCACGTGAAGAAGAACAAGGCCGCCGCCCATTTCATCCCCAAGCCGCTCAAAGGTGACGCCCACAAATTCAATTACCCTATTTGTGTTCTTTTATTAACTTTTACACGCATTTTATTTTAACCTAAAGAAAAAACTCGGAGTTTATATGTTATACACGAGGTTTATAGTATTTGTGCAGTAAGTACAAAAATATCGTTGACAACAATCGCAAAACACTAGTTGTAAAGGTTATGAAGCTAGGGTCTGTCACGACCAGAACGGAATCAGGACCCAGATGTGTAACGTTAACCACAAGTTTATTGAGATAAAGAGGAAGGGCAGCGCTGTGATCCGGTGCTCGCTGGACGCGGGAAGCAAGCCGCTCACAGAATTGGATCGTGATCCGAATGCGGATCTTCCGGAGCGGGAGATCGTGGTGTCGAAGACGGAACAAACAGGTCGATAGCCGGGACAGGAGAGCAAAACGTGGTAAGGATCAAAAACCGGTCATAAGCCGGGACGGGGGAGCAAAACGTGGTCGGGGTCAAAAACAGGTCGTAGCCGGAGACAAACGGGGAAATCGGGAACGGCTGGGTGGAAAACGGGTGCAAAAACAGGTGGGAGTCAGAGTCAAAGTGCTTGGCTTGTAGAAACAGAGGTTCGCTGACGGACTCACAACAGGCGAGTGAAAGGACTGAGCTTAAATACGACAGGGTACCAATCAGGCAGCCCGCAGTGGCTGGCGCCAAACAAGTGGGCACAGGTGATACTAATCAGTCATCATGACAGGGTCACAGGAGTGAGAGCACCGGATCCTAACCACTAGACCACCAGTGATACAGATGACATGTGAAAGGGCATTAGCTTCTAATCTAGTCACTGTGCCAGAAATTATGGTTAGAGAATGCAGAAAACACAAAGTGGTCCTGAAAGATATAAATAAACGCAAAAAGGCATGACAAGGGAGAAAAACCTCCACTAGTACGGTACATACATGACATACTTATAAACTTATACGATTTGTTTCATAATTTGTAGGATTTATATCAAAATATTTGAATCTCACATCCAGCAAGGCTTTAGGGCTAGGACCTTAGCTTGGCCTTTTGGCTGAGAGTAAGTGTCCCGGCTCCTAGGCTTTGTAGCGTATTATGAACTGACCGATAACGGATAATGGATAATGAATAACGAAGATAGCTAAATAACCCTTAAAAACCCCAATTTTGGCCTACTGTGCAGACTTGCAGCTCTTAAACATGCTGTGGCTTTAAGAGACAACTTGGATGATGTACATTAGTTTGTTCACCAGCTCTCAAAATACTGAATATGTATTTTTCCCTGCTCTATGTTTATTGGAATGGAGTTGATTTGTGCAGCTAATGGCTAAGAGCAACGGCTAACTCCTTTTTTTGAATATGTTTTCCTGTAGTGGCCATGTACCGAGAGCCGTCCCTCCACGACCTGAGCGAAATGTCGCGCTCGGCCACGCCCACAAAAAGTCGCAGCGCTTCGGCTTTGCTAAACGGAGGAGGCAAGTCGCCTAGCAACAACGACCTGTCCTAGCAACAACCACCTGTCCTAGTAACATCCACCTTTCTTAGCCCTAAATCCGATTACAACATCTTTGGCCCCTGCCGATGACTCACGCCGAGCTGGCATCAGTCAATTTGTTAGCGTCTCCTGCTACAATGTAGGGAAGAAGTATTTGCCCCCTTCCTGATTTTTGTGTTTTTTTGCATATTTATCACTTACAAAGCTTTCAGATCATTAAATTAGATTTAATATCACACGGCGACAACCCAAGGAAATACAAAATGCAGTTTCCAAATGTTGATTCCATTTATTAAGGCACAAAAAGTCAAACGCTATCTGGGGCTATATGAAAAAGTAATTGCGGGTTGGGGCACCTTCGGCAGCGATAACAGAAATCAAACACTAAGGATAATTGGTAATGAGTCTTTCACAATGATTTAAAGTGATTTTGGCCCACTCTTCTTTGCAAAATTGCTTTAAATCTGCCATATTGGAGGGTTTTAAAGCATGATCTGAGAGTTAAAGGTCACACCACAGCATCTGGTTAAGTCAAGTCATGTTTATTAGTAAACCCCTTATCACAAAGAGTCTCAAAGGGCTGCACAGACCACGGACTATTACGGACTTTTATTACACCATCCCCTGATCTAAAACCCACATGAGGGCAAGGGAAAACTCAAAAACCTCAGCATGATCAAAGGGCTGCACAGACCACGGACTATTACAGACTATTATTACACCATCCCCTGATGTAAAACCCACATGAGGGGAAGGGAAAACTCAAAAACCTCAGCATGATCGATCCCGTCTGTCTCCCCCTGCCCAGTATCTTGCTCCAGTCTCCAGTATCCGATATCGATCCCGCCAGTCACGTCCTGTCCGGTATCTTGCACCGGTCTACAGTATCCGGTATCGTCCCCGTCTGTCTCCATCCAAGATGACAAAGGTTGCAATGAATGATGCAAGGTCATCAACAGACAGTATACAGAAATCAACAACATAAAATATAGGTAATAACAGAATGTCCGGTTGACAGTTTCCTGATCTCAACATCATTTATAAACTATTGAATACAAGCGTGTGTTAAGCCTAGATTAGAACACTGAAACAGCAGAGCAAATTTCAGAGGGCAGAGCATTCCACGGCACCAAGGCCCGAATGGAGAACGCTCTCCAACCTGCAGATTTCTTCTTGGCTCTTGGGATGACTAGTAGACCACCATTTTCCAAGCAAAGGCTCCATCAATTTGGATAATACCAAGAGAACCTAAGAATGACATCTTAAACTGACAGAGTGTCAGAACCCACACAGAGGACCCGGACGCGTAACGTTTTCACACAAGCTTTATTTTACGGGAATGGGGAGACTGGAGCGAGGTACCGGACAGGATGAGACAGACGGGGACAATACCGGATACTGTAGACTGGTGAAAGATACCGGACAGGACGGGACCGGCGGGATCGATATCCGATACTGGAGACTGGAGCAAGATACCGGGCAGGAGGAGACAGACGAGATCAATACCAGATACTGGAGGCTGGAGCAAGATACTTGACAGGATGAGACAGACAGGGTTGATACCAGATACTGGAGACAGGTGCAAGATACCGGGCAGGAGACAGACAAGATCGATATTGGATACTGGAGCAAGATACCGGTAGGAGGAGACAGACGGGATTGATATCTGATACTGGAGACTGGAGCAAGATACCGGACAGGAGGAGACATACGGGGTCGATACCGGATACTCGAGACGGGAGCAAGATACCGGACAGGACGAGACATATGGGGTCAATACTGGACACTGGAGCCAGATACCGGACAGGACGAGACAGGCGGGATCGATACCGGACACCGGACAGAGTCAAAACACAAGGGCAGAGGTCCGTTGACGGACTGACAAGGAGTGAATGAGAGCACTGAGTTTAAATAGGAGGGGAGACAATCAGGCAATGAGCCGCAGCTGGCGCCAAATGGGCGGGGCCAAGTGAGGGCAATAGGCAACCGTGACACAGATTGCAGGTTAGCCAGAAATTTGGACCTTTGACTTGGTCTCTCCGGAACCTTCATTTTGGGTTTACTCTCAGACATTCAGAGGTGGACTTACTGATGTGTTTTGAGGGCACAAACTGATGGGTGGACCTTCTCCTTCAGGATCTTCTAGTAAACACCAGAATTCATTATCCCGTTAACCACAGCAAGTTGTCCTGGTCTGAAGCAGCAGAGCAGCCCCAGACCATCACACTGCCACCAACATGTTTTACTGTAGGCATCATGTTCACTTTGTCAAATGCTATGCCATTTTCATGTCAGGTGTAGCGGGCTGCACACCTTTGAAAAAGTTCACTTTTGTTCCAAAAGTTTCGAGAATAATCAAGATGCTTTTTGGCAGTCGACTATTTGTGTTATTTTGTGACGGCAATAGTTTTCGCCTGGGAACTCTACCACAGGTGTCATTTTTCCTGGGAAGGTTTTCTGCAGTTCCCAGTTTTCTCCATTTGTGGATAATGGCTGTGACATTGGTTCGCTGCCCAACAGCCATGGAAATAGCTTAGTGTCCTTTTTCGGACTGATAGATTGCAATCGCTTTTTTCGAATTTCTTCTGAAATTTTTTAGGGATGGTGGCCTCCAACAATTTTGGGTGTGGCCTGTGGAATTGAACTCGGCTTTCCCAAAACTGCAGTTAGTGTCATGATTACTGGTGTGAAGCACCTGTGCCCGCTCATTTGGCGCCAACGGACTCCGATTGGCTCCCTGTCCCTATTTAAACCCACTCCTATCTGTCCCCTTTTGTCAGTCCGTCTGCGAACCTCAGTTAACATTAGGTAAGTCTTTTTTGACCCTGACTCCCGACCATGTCTAAATGGTAAATGGTTTGCATTTATATAGCGCTTTTCCAGTCAATGAAGACCTTCCAAAGCGCTTTACAATGTGCTTCACACTTACCCATTCACACACACACTCACACACCGATAGCGGCCATGCACCATGCAAGGCGCCGACCTGCTTATGTCGAAGTGTCCTTGGGCAAGACACTGAATCCCCAATGCCCCCAATAAAATACCAAATCATTTCCTGGCTTACGACTCGCTTACGACCCCGACCACGTTTTTGCTCTCCTGTCCCGGCTACTGACCCGTTTTCCCGTTCCCGACACCGCCATCACCAGAGCTTGGGCGCAACGCTTTCTCTTTCTTCCAATAAAACTTGTGAGAAACGCAACGCAAGTGGGTCCTGTCTCCTTACTGGTCCTGAAACCAAGGGTGGGGCAATGACTTTTTCACATAGGGCCAGGTAGGCCTTATATTTTTATTGTACCTTAATAGATGGAATCAACACTTCAAACTGCATTTTCGATTTCCTTAGGTTGTTTATGTGTGATATCAAAATTGGTTTGATGATATGAAACCTTTGTGAGTGATAAAAGTGAAAAAAAAAACCACAGAATTCAGGAAAAAGGTTCTGTTTTTCACAGCACTTTGGCTCGAGAGCATTCGATAACTCTCTTTTTTTCAGGATTTTCTGTGTTTATCATGTTTTCCCCTAAAAGGAGGTACTCATCCCACATTACCTCTGGTGAGAGAGGGGTTAGGCGAGGCATCAATTATCCATTTTGAGGAAAAAAACAAAACTGTTCTAGATCTCACCATGTTTGTGTGTTCAATCTGTGGCACACCATGTGAGTTGAGGAGCTTCACTCGGGCAGAAGGAGCGCTTTGCTGCTATCCTTTAACGACTAAAAGCTTATTTTTCTATTTTCTTTTCCAGCATTTTCGTCCTCTATTTGTGGTCGCTTGGAATTTCGAGCACAATTTTCGAGATCTCAGCTGGCATTGGGGAGAGAGTTGAAGTGAGATGAGGAGCTTCGTTTGGGGAAATAGGAAGGGAATTCTAGTGGACAGGGTGAGAAAAAAAACAAGCACCAGTCATGGAAAGACAATCAACGGACGTAGCCAACCAAAACAGAAAGTCGTCTGTTGCTAGGCAACGGACACACTTGTTTACACGATGACGTCGCGGTGGCCATGTTGGAAAGAGGCGTGGCCCGTGTTTACAAGACCGCCTTGTGCTCCATTTAAGGAAATATTTGGCAACCGTTTCTTGCCAGTATTTTCTTCCGTTTTGGACTTTTAAAAAAAAAGGAAATATTAAATATAACGCAGACTTTTGACAGCAATTGCAACAACAACAAAAAATATTGTTTTCAATTCCTCCGATATTCACAATTGACACAAATTCACTTTTTTTTATTCCATATGTTTCATCCGATGACCCATTCAACACACATTCACAGCAATTTATCACGCTGGCCTAATCATTTACCCCTATATAAGCCTTCTTATTCTTTTAAATACCGTTTATTACAGAGTATAAGGCGCACCTAAAAAAAAACAAAGAATTGCCAGAAATTTAAAGGTGCGCCTTATATTCCAGTGCGCTTTATAGACCGGAACTACGGTAAATAAAATTGGAATTGCGTACATACTACCAGCTCAGTAGCCTAGATGGTAGTGTGCCGGCTTTGAGACTGGGAGGTCGCTGGTTCGCGCCTCGACCGAGACATACCTAATTGGTATAATGGCGGCGCCCTCTGGCTGCGGCTGCACCGACTCGCTACAACGGGTCAGGTGTATCGACATTTCGTTCTGTGTACATTGTTACAAAGAATGACAATACAAAGGAAATTATTATTATTATTATTATTACATAGGGTAACCCGGGGGGTGTCAAACTAATTTTAGTTCAGGGGCCAAACGGTAGAAAAAAAACACTCTCACTGGGGCCAGACTAGAGAGAGAGAGAGAGAGAGAGAGAGAGATCAAAGAAAAGGAGCGAGAGAAAAAGAAAAAAAGAGAAAGGGAAAATAGAGATAAAGACACAGCGTGAAAGAGAAAGAAATAAAGAAAGTGAAAAGGAGAGAGAACAAAGAAAGAAAAAAGAGAGAAAGAGACAAAGTGAGAGACACAGAGTTTTTTTTTAAACCTTCAAGTCACTGAGGGCTGAGAGCAACGTAATTTCAATTCTTTGTTTATGCTGCATAATTGAAAATAAAGCTGACTTTGAGATAGAGACACAGAGAAAGAGAGAGAGAAAAAACTAGAGGGAAAGGTTTACAAAGTAAAACAAAGAGAAAGAGGAAAATAGAGAAAAATATCAAAGAGAGAAAAATAGAAAGAATATAGTAAAGGGTGAGAAAAATATAGAAAGAGAGAAAAAGAAAGAGAGCAAGAGAGAGACAAAGAGAGAAAAGGAAAAAGAGACAGGGAGAAATAGAGAGAGAAAAGAAGAAAGGGAGACACTAGAGACAGAAAACTAAAGAAACAGAAATAGAGAATAAAGAGAGAGAGAGGGAGAAGAGTCAGAAAAAGCACAAAGAAAATGAAAAACAAAAAAAAAGGAGAAAAAGAATTGTAAATGCTCTGTGCTTATATAGCACTGATTAATTCACTGAAGACCTCCCAAAGTGCTTTACAATGCCCTTCACACTTACCCATTTACAATGAAAGGAAGAGAAAAAGAAATACAGCTAGGGTTGGTTTATGAGTGGTGCCTAGCTTTGGCGACATCAGGTGGACATACTTTAAACCACAGCTCATTTTTCTCTTGCGCTTCTCTCACTGTTGCCTCGCGGGCCGGATGAAAACCCTTGGCGGGCTGATCCGTTTTGCGGGGCCACACGTTTGACACCCCTGCGGTACCAAGTCATGAATAACGTTATTTTCATAAATATTAATATTTCACAGATAAATTACATTTTTTTTAATTTATTTTCTATATTTTGAAGTTTTAGTCTCACGCGCCTTATATACGTGACAAACATCCCATTAAATAAATTTAAAGGGACAGTGTGTATAAATTAGCACCTCGTAGTGGTAAAAAAAAATATGAATTTAAAAAAGAACAATATGGATTCAAATGATGAGCAAAAAAAAAAAAAACATTAAATATCATACAAACGTGCATTTTTTAATAAATAATATATTTACGCACATGTACTACTCAAAAAGTATTAGTAATGTAAGGCAGTTTAATTCATACTAGTAGGCCGAAAGTATCATAGATATCGGGTAAAATAAAGTCACAGGAGAATAGTTTGCATTAGTACTTCTAACCTGCAAAGTATTAGTGACGTACAGTGCCTTGCAAAAGTATTGTCCCCCTAAGAACTTTTGACGTATTGCCATTATTTCAGGCTACAAACTTAAAAAACTCAAAATATTTTCTACAATTCAGCAACATAAATGTGAAAAGAAACCAAATGTATTAAACATTTTATATCGTGCTAACATTAAAACATGTAAAATTAGACGCTGCAAAAAATATTAGCCCCCTTTAAGTTAATATTTTGTATTTTTCAGATCTTTCCATAAATACTCTATAGGATTGAGGTCTGGACTTTGGTTTGGCCATTTTAAAAGTTCTATATTATGGATTTTGCTAGATTATTTGTGCCGTTGTGCTTTTGGAAGGTGAACCTGCGCCCCACTTTCAGGATTCTAGCAGACAATAACAGCTTCCTAGTTCAATGCTGAAAAATAAAAACACCAGAGTGTGATGCTGCCACCACCATGGTTGACAGTGAGGAAGGTGTTTTTAGGGTGATGTGTAGTGTTACTCCTATGCCAAATTTAACTCTTTGCATCCAGCCCAAAAAGTTCATATTGGTCACATCTGACTAGAGCCCCTTGTTCCAGATGTTTTATATGTCTCCCATGTAGTTTCTTACCAACGCTAAACGGGCCTTTTTATGGTAATCTTTCATCAGTATATTTCTTCTCGTTTCTCTTCCACAAAGGGCAAATTTATGCAGAGTAGTATTGTTGTCTTATGCACAGATTGTCCCACCTCAGCTGTGAATGCCTGCAGGTCAATGTGATCACGGGTCTCTTGGTTGCTTCTCTGATTACTTTTCCCCTTGTTTGGGCTGAAGGTTTAAAGGGATAGTCAGGTCTCGGTAGGTTTGCGTTCGTTTTATGCTCTCTTCATTTTGATATCATAGCTCAAACAGTTTTTCGAGAAATGTGTAAATGTTGCAAAATATTCTTGTATCCCATTCCTGCTCTGCACTTTTCGCAACTTTATCCCCGGACCCGTTTGGTGTGTACTTTGGTTTCATAATGCTGTTTGTTCTGGAACATTTAAACTGAGAATGAATAACACACAGGCGCTCTCTGTCATTGTTAGTCATTTAGGTTGACATTGGATCATTCAGAAGTCATCAGGGAACTTCTGGAGTCGTTTGGCTGAGCTGAGAGAACAGGGGGGGGCAATATTTTTACAACACTTACTTTTCAGTTTTTTCTTTGTAAATATAATATAAAATGTTGAAATAATTTGGGTCTTCTTCACGATTGTGTCTCACAAGTTGTTGATTCTAATAAAATCGTTTATTAGCTTTAAGTTTAAAGCCTGTAATGTGGCAAAATGACAAAAAGTTCTTGGGAGGGACAATACTTTCGCTAGGCAGTGTAAAAAACAATAACGAGAAGTTGTAGGTCTGAGCAATAAATCAAATTCTATAGATTTTTTGTTTTTTGAAATCGAGAATTTGAAAAAAATGGTGAAATATATTTAGGGATTTATGAGCTGAATTTGCTGAAGCTGGCCCTGATTATTAAATACATTATTAAGTCGTTAACAGTGCCCTTAAAGGGACAGCGTGTATTATTTAGTGCCTCCTAGAGGTAAAAAAGTGACTTAAATTCAACTCAAAAATACATACCCTATTATAGAAACGTGCACTTTAAAATACTCGTACGCCGAGAAATGTTCTTTGAGTTGAAATATCAAGAGCCTCGCCTAAATGTCTGCCATCTTGCTGCTATGGTTACCCAAAAACATCAAAAAGAAAAAACAAAGAAACTGGTGCGGTTTGGTCACTTTGAGTCCCTGTAGTTTGTATACTTTTATTGTGCTTCTTAGCACTCATTTCTGGTTGCACTACACACTACATCGACATCTTGTGGCCAATTAATACTTTATTACTGATTATATATAATTCTATTATATCTTTTGTCTCCGTTTTTCATTCTTCTACTCTATCTTCTTTAATCCCCTGCTTTTTGTTTCTTTATTCTCTTCCCTTTTCTTCTTTTTTCCTTCTTCTGTTTCATTCCTTTTACTCTTTTTTCTTTCTTTTCCTTCCCTCCCTCCATTTTTTCTCTTTTCTTTGTATCTTATTTGTTCCTTTTCTCTTTCTTCTCTCCCCTCCATTTTTCCTCTTTCATTCTTTACTTCTCTTCTCTTTACTTTGTTTTTCTTTTTAAATGCCCTTTTTCCTATTTATCCTTTTTCTTTTCTTTTTTTTCTATCTTGTTTTACTTCCTGGAAGAGCTAAGCAAAAAAATGAGAATGAATGATGTTGCAGTTCGGTCACTTTGAGTCTCTGTAGTTTGTATTATTTTTTGTGCTTTTTACCACTTGTTTTTGGATGCACTACTCAATGCAGTGACATCTAGTGGTCAAATAATACACACTGTCCCTTTGAGGTGCACCTTATAACCTGGTGCGCCTTATAGCCCAGAAAATACATTAGGCTTTTCCAATATATATATATATAATTTGGGAACTAGCTTCACATGTCATTTCCCAAAATGGACAAAGCATTTTCATAGTTCTCTTGGGATCCATTTTTTTAACGATCCATCACATTTTTCCATAACCCTAAAAAAAATATAATAAAACAAGCCATTCTCAGACGTCGACTTCCTCTTTTCTCATTTGCTGAAGAAAGTCAGAGAGTGGCATTTTAAAGCTAGCTGTAGCGTTGCAAGAATTTGCACTTTTATTTTATTTTTTTACTTCGCACTGGTAGAGGGGAAAAAAATGAAAGCTGACCTTTAGGCAATAGACTGTCCGTTGCACGTTTTCTACTTGAAGGTTAGCGCAGGGGTCTCCAACGTAGTGTCCGCGGGCACCCCTGAGAGCACCTGAGTAGTCCGCAGAGACGTTTCGAAAGAGGCTCATCAGTGCTGGGTTATTGCCATTTACAATTCAATTTGATTTTCTATTAGTGGTTGACTTAAAGGTATTCCCAAAGAGATATGTTTTTCTTCAATTAGGCACCGAATGTGCCGTTTTCTTCCCCACAATTGTGCAAATATGTATTAAATAAGTATTCCACGCAGCCTGAGAAATTGAGTTAGCAGAAGTGCTGTGACGTCATTGAGGGAAGACAACACTTTCAAAATAGCAAAACCCATTAACGCAACACGTGAGGCCAGCTCCCAGACAGCGATTACACACTGCTCATTTCTGCTTAGAGAAATGGGACCTCTGCCTTGTACTTTTTTTTGTTGCCTTTGCCACGTTGGTATTATTTTACTGGCTAGCTCCCAGTTATTGTCAGTGTGCTGTCGAGGGCGTTCCTGTTTTGTTTGCTCCTTGTTGGCCACTCTGAGTTGGTCGGTTTTGCCGTGTCCCTTGTTTTTTTTCCAGGCCAGTTTGCCATTTGTCAACATTGACACTTTATGTTGTTGGTTCCCGGTTATCATGGCTGCCTGCCATGTGATTTTTGATCAGCTAGCCTGGCGTTACCGCGAGTTTTGCCATGTTCCTTGGTTTGTTTATTCCCGATTGGCTCCACGCTTGTCGCCGTAGCTGTTTTTTGTGTTTTCGTTTTTGGTTCCCGGTTTTCCTGGCTGCTCAGTGTGTGTTTTTGAGGCGAGGCCGCCGCCGCTATTTAATGATAGGGCCTGATTAGCCCCCGTTAACTCTCCGTGTGTTATTTTTTCCCCCTTTTTTGCCGTACCATTAATGCACAACGCCTAGGCCTTCTCCACATAAACTACCAAAACTTCACTAAAACACTTGTAACCTCTTCGACTAATTAACACATAAAACAATATACCGACTGGCTTGCTCGGGTGCTGGTGTTCCTCCGATGACGTCACAGCTCAGGATGACGAAGACAAGACATGCTGTCTTCAAAATGAACCATCTTAGAAAATAATTGGAATATACTGATGAAATATATATCGATTTTATGCAAAAAGTGTGTACTATTTCCTCACATTTTGCATGTTTAAGAATTTGGGAATACCTTTAACTTTGGCGACCCCTGAGTTAGCATTAGCATTTGATGCTTTCTTGCCCCTCCAATTCTGTGTCTTCCATTCAAATCAAGTGTTCGGCGTTGGTTTTGCAGCGATCCTCAGTGACTTTGTCCCGGTAGCAGCATGCCATGGTCCGTCTTGCCGTTTACACTAGGCTGAGGGCGCCACCGCGCAAAAAGTGTCAAACCCGAACACTCGTGACGGAACCGCCGAAGGTTTTTCTTTCCACTCTGGTCTCAAGTGGACATGCACAGAATAAAAAGTTTGTAACAAAGTTTTCCATGTGTCTCATTGAGAAGGCTGCAGAACACAAGACGTACATCGGGCGCCGCTGCTGTCCAAAGGAACGTACGTAGACGTAGATCTTGGATTCAATTTTTTGTCTTCAATTACATAAAGTGCACAAAAACTCGCAACGCTCAGAAAGGTCCAAAGTGGTCCAAGCAGAAAGCAGGGGGCGCCTCTAGGTGCTTAGGTCCAGTCGAGGCGTCGGTCCAAGCTCACCATCCTCCGTCTTCACGTGCACGTTTTAGACTCCCACTCCTGTGAAGCGGCCACCCGTTAAAATACGCTTTGATACGCCAGAAGAAAATTGACTCCAGTCGATTTTGGTAAGACAAAACCTTGACACTCTAACTCTAACCCCCTAAACAAACTCAAACCCTAGGCCCCTAACTTTAACAACCTAACCCTCTAATCCTAACCCATAACGCTCTAACACTAGCCCCTTAAGTCTGAAGCTTAACCCTCTAACCCTCTGAACCCAAACCCTAGCCCTTTAACTCTAACACCCTAACTCTTTAACCCCTAACCCTCTAATGCTAACCCATAACCCTCTAACACTAGCCCCCTAAACTGAAGCCTAATCATTTATCCCTCTAACCCCAAACTTTAGCCCTACAACCTTAACGGCCTAACCCTTTAACCCCTAACTTTCTAATGCTAACCCATAACCTTCTAACGCTAGCCCTCTAAACCGAAGCCTAACTTTCTAACCCATAACACTCTGATGCTAACCCATAACCCTCTAACACTAGCCCCCTAAACCTGAAGCCTCACCCTCTAACCCTAACACTCCAAACCTAAACCCAAACCCAAGCCTTTTAGCTTTAACACCCTAACTCTCTAACTATTAACCCTCTAATGCTAACCAATAACCCTCTAACACTAGCACCCTAAACTGAAGCCTAACCCTCTAACCCTCTGATGCTAACCCATAACCCTCTAACACGGGCCCCCTAAACCGGAAGCCTAACCCTCTAACCCTGTAACCCTCTAAACCTAAACCCAAACCAAAGCCTTTTAACTTTAACACCCTAACTCTCTATTAACCCTCTAATGCTAACCAATAACCCTCAAACACTAGCCCCCTAAACTGAAGCCTAACCCTCTGATGCTAACCCATCACACTCGAACACTAGCCCCCTAAACCATAAGCCAAACGCTCTAACCCTAACCCTCTAAACCTTAACCCAAACCCAAGCCTTTAGCTCTAACACCCTAACCCTCTAAACCCTAACCCTCTAATGCTAACCAATAACCCTCAACCACTAGCCCCCTAAACTGAAGCCTAACCCTCTGATGCTAACCCATAACCCTCTAACACTAGCCCTCTAAAACTGAAGCCTAACCTACTAACTCTAACCCTCTAAACCTAAACCCAAAACCAAGCCTTCTGACTTAAACACCCGAACCCTCTTACCCCTAACCCTCAAATCCTAACCCTTAACCCCTAACACTAGCCCTTGTATACTATTTTTGTCACTTTCTAAATAAACTATAGAGGGAACATATTCAAATGTTTTCCTTTTTTTATTTTATAAATGCACAACTGATAAACACTAAGGTATTAAAGCTTAGAGAAGTGAAAAAATCTTGAGGAAAAAAAATCCTCAATAATTGTTTCATTATCAAATCTTACTTTCACGAATCATTTAATTGTGAGCCTCTGAAAAGAACCCCAGCCCTACAGCTAAGACACACTTTTTATGCCTCTAATTTAATAGTTTTGCTCCCGTAAGAATGTGTTTTTATAATGTGGACCCTGAGTTTAAATGAGTTCGACACCCCTGTTCTAACACTAAACCCGAACCCTTTAACTCTAATACCCTAACCCTTAACCCCTTTTACATAAACCTCAAACCCAACCCTTTAATTTTAACTCCTAACTCTCTAACCCTATCCCTCTAACCCTAGACCTCTAACGATCTAACCTCAATCCCGAAACCCAAACCCTCTAACTCTAACACCCAGACTAAGCCCTTGCAAAATCATACACACTGCCTCTTGAAATTATTTTTTTAAAAGCAATACTAAAATCGATCTTTTCAAGAAAACAAGGTGAGAAACCATGAGCGTGCCGACTGACCTTGGCCTTCTGTATGACCTTGCCCTTAGAGGCAGCGTAGAGGGAAGGCGGGCGTTTTACCAGTTCCGAGGCCGAGTTGACGGGAATCGAACCGCCGTTTGTCGCTTTCTTTACCTATAAATCAAATCAAAATGGATTTTTTTAAACACTTTATAGTCATCCCAAATCGTGAACGACTTAAAAATCCTAGTTTGAGGGGCCAAAAATAGTCTTTTTCCGGGAATGTCCTTGAGGATTTTAAAGGGACATTATGTATTATTTAGCATTTCCTACTAGTAAACAAGACAATATTGATTCGAATATGTAAAACTATACGAAATATCATGTGAATGTGCATTTATTCGAGAAATGTTTATGTAGTTGACATAACATGAAGGCTCACTTAGAGGGAGCTGATTGTCGGCCATCTTGCTGCTAGCTGTACCCAAAAACACACAAAAAATGTGTTTTCTTTTTTGTTCATTTTTTCTTTTCCTTTTTGTCCTTTTTATCTTAGTTTTATTTTTTTTCTTTTCTGTCTCTTTTTCATTTTTCTCTTATTTGCTCTTTTTTTTCTTTTCTTCTTTGCAAAACGATTCGAGAAAAAATGGGATAAAATGGTCACTCTGACACCCAATTCTTTGTATTTTTCCTTGTGATTTTTAGCACTTGTTTTAAATATTTTTATAGATTTTATTTTTAAAGATACATTGTGTAATATTTGACAACCACCGAGATGGCACTGTATTGTCTAATGCGAACGAAAAGCATTGCCAAATGAGCACAACGTAGCAGCAAGATGACAGACAAACATGGTGGAATGGATCCTGCTATGTATAAGAGACATTTTTCGACCTATAAATATCAATCATGGGCAGCACGGCGCCGCAGTGGTTAGCGCTTGTGCGGCACAGTTCATGTCATGGGAACCTGTCGTGGGTTCAAATCCAACTACAGACTTCCTGTGCGGAGTTTGTATGTTCTCCCCGTGCTTGCGTGGGTTTCCTCCGGGCACTCCGGTTTCCTCCCACGTTCCAAAAACATGCATTTCAGGTGAATTGGCCGGTCCAAATTGTCCCTAGGTGTGAATGAGCGATTGAGTGGTCTGTCCCTGTGTGCCCTGCGATTGGCTGGCAACCAGTTCAGGGTGTCCCCTGCCCACTGCCTGGAGATGGCTGGGATGGGCTCCAGCCCCCCCGCGACCCTAATGAGGATAAGCGGTACGGCTAATGAGATGAGATGAGATGAAATATCAATCATAATTAACATTGGTATGATAGTTCAAGTATTTTTTCCTATTATTCAAATCAATGTTTCTTTTTACTGAATGAGGGTTTTTTGTGCCAATAGAGAGCGCTAAATACTACAAACAGCCCATTTCAAGCACAGGAATAAGTTAAGAATAATTAGGATTCAGCACGTCACCGTACTCCAGAGGTCGCCAAAACACAGACGAATTGAAGGAGATTTTCCTCATTACCTGCTCCTGGCCTCGAATCAGCAACCCGTTATTAAAGGACTCTGCCTACAGCAGAAGCTGTCGGATTTTTGTTTGGCCCCAAAGTTCCTGAGTATGGCTGCTGTCAATCTATTCTGGACTCCCTGAACTTTGCAAGCCCTGAATGTTTTCCAGATTGCGTTTTTTTTTTTTTTTTTTTTTCTTCAATTCTCTCCTTTGCTACCTTGGGGGTAAGCTGTGAGCTGTTGGGCTGAGCCACATCGGCTCCCCGGGCCAACGACTTCTTGAGGTTCTCTTTAACTTGGGTCAGCTGCAGCTCCAGCTCCACTCGTTCCTCCTCCTTCTGCCGGCACAGCGCCTCCAGCTGGACAAGACGACGCTCCAATTCACCATCTGCACCTGTGTTAAATTTAGACTTTAGTAGACACTCAAAATAAGTAGAGAAGACATCAATGGACTGTCAACTTGCAAGGAGAAACAGAGAGGGGCTCTCAGATAAGAAAATTCCATTGCCTGCGTCTGCCTTGTCCCCTGAGCATCCTCTTTTTATTAAACCTTTGAGATTAAAAAAATGATCATCCCTAAGGGGTGTGGAATCAAAAAATAGCAACTTGATTGGCCAATAGCGACACTGTTGTATTAGTCAAAACAAAAAAACAATTTGTCTAAATAAAGAACTACAGGGTTATCCACACAAAGGAAGAATCTGGCGGGCCACCAGGGTTTAATTGGTTCCACCAGACTCTCAAAAACTAGTATTATTATCCAGTCATCATCCAAATAATTATTAAAAAAAAAAAAAAAAAAATATATATATATATATATATATATATATATATATATATATATATATATATATACATATATATACATATATATAGTATTATATAATAATCCCAGGGCAGCACGGAGGGGCAGTGGTTAGCGCTTGTGCGGCACAGTTCTGAGGTCAAGAGATCTCACCTCCAGTGTGAAGTTTGCATGTTCTCCCTGTGCTTGCGTGGGTTTCCTCCAGGCACTCCGGTTTCCTCCCACATTCCAAAAACATACATGTAAGGTTAATTGGCTGGTCCAAATTGTGAATGAGCGAGCGAACTGTCTGTCCCTGTGTGCCCTGGACTGGCTGGCAACTAGTTCAGGGTGTCCTCTGCCCACTGCCCAAAGATGACTGGGATGGGCTCCAGCACCCCCGCGACCCTACTGAGGATAAGCGGTGCAGATAATGGATGGAATGGATGGATGAATAATAATCCCAAAAGCCATGGTGTGTATTTATGCAACGTATCTTAGTCAGAAGGATTATCAGCCAACCCCCGACCCCTACGGAAGCATGCCTCCGAACCCCTGTAGACTGTCCACCCACCAGGGTCTCACAATATTCTATGGGAAACACTGCAATATGCTTTTTATGCTCAAAAAGAGAATTTAAACATAAAGAGTTTTCGCAAAGAAGCAAAACAAAGGTGCCATTCTCAATCCCCACCGGTGCTGCCGCCGTCCCTCAGTTCTTTGGCTTCCTTCCTCTGGCGGCGAAGGTCGTTGAGGGCGCGTCGAAGGTCGTTCTTTTGCCGTTCTAGCTCCGCCTGCTGCTTTAGGTATTTCCTGGCGTCGTCTTCCGCGCGCAGTTTCCCGTAGCGGGCGTACTGGTTTAGGTCTGCAAGGCCAAAAGCCATAACTTGCAGCCACTAACATAATGGGCTAAAGAAGGAAACAGGGGAAAGAATGGGCGGGGTCCGGGCACTCACTGGAGGCGTGTCTCTTGACGGCCGCCTGCTGCTCCGTCCTATCAGAGTCCCTGCTGGAGAATGAAGAGTGGCGCCTCACCGGGCCGCCTCTTGCATCTTTGCCGTCGTCCTACAGTGACAAATACAAAATCGGATTGGTTCAAGTCTGAATGCAAATGGTAATGACCAAATTAGCATTAGCAGCGTACACAAGTTGCAGACGCTAGCTAGCACTATGTCGACCAAGAAGTAGCAGAGCTAGCAGTTATCTTTTATTGTCGACAGTAGTGGCTCTTCTTACGAGCTTATTTCGTTCCAGGATCATGTTCGTAGCTCGAAATTCTTGTGTAATGAGCGAAATTTTCCCATATGAAATCATTAAAAACTAATTGATCTGTTCCTGTCCTAAAAGCAGCCAAGAGAACCCTAAATAGCTATTCAACACATCTTGCTGATGACTAAAAACACATTCTAATAGTAATTGAAATGAAATGATCTGCATGATCTAATTAAATATAAAAAATACAGTAACATGACAAATAAGATCGGGGTGCGCAAACTACAGCCTGTGAGCCACATGCGGCCCATCAGCCTTTTTTGTCCGGCCCGCCAAATGAGAGTGGTCCAAATATAATGAAGATATTGATAACAGTAAAAACGTTACTACTAATAAAACAAATGCATTTTGGGTGCCAACTTTGTACTACTACTGTAATGATACAATAAAAAAATACTACTACAGAAAAACAACATCATAAATACGACAAAAATATTTCATCAAAAATACTACTATGGAAATATTGAAAAATACAACAAAAATGACTACAGAAATACTACAAATACTTAAAAAATATTTCTACAGAAATATCACAAGAATACCACTACGGTAATACAACAAAAATACTACAATGGAAACACTTAAAATATACTTCTACAGAAATGCTACAAAAATACCACTACATTAATGTTATAATACTAAAATATTACTGGAGAAATATGACAACAGGAACACTACAAAATCACAACTAGTTACATTTAAAAAATACTACTATGGAAATACTACAAAAATACTACAAATATACTACAAAATTTGGGTGGGTGTATCCCTTAATCTCTAGGGTCGTAGGGGCACCATTTCCTGTGGTGTGTCTTGGGCAAGTACAGCCAGGTGTCACCCATCCCTCTCCAGGCAAAGAGGTTTTCTAAGGAAATACTGCAAAAATACTATTAAAGAAATACTACAAAAATATAACTACAACAATATGACAAAAATACAAAATAAATACTACAAAAAATCGACATAAATATTACAAAATACCACTAGAATAGAATAGAATAGAAAAGAATAGAATATACCTTTATTGCCATTGTTACAAAATGGGTACTAAGGAAATACTACAAATATACTACAAATGTAAAACTAATACTACAAAACTACAACTATAAAAATATACAGAATAAAATATCAATCTAAAGTGAAGAAAATAAGTATTTAAACACCCAGCTATTTTGCTATTTCTCCGCCTTAGAAATCATTGAGGGGTCTGATCGTAGGTGCATGTCCACTGTGAGAGAGATAAACTAAAAAGAAAAATCCAGGAATCACAATGCATGATTTTTTTTTAACGATTTATTTGTGTGATAGAGCTGCAAATAAGTATTTGAACACCTGAGAAAATGAATGTTAACATTTGGTAGAGTAGCCCTTGTTTGCTATTACAGAGGTCAAACGTTTCCTGGAGTCTTTCACCAGGTTTGCACACACTACGGAAGTTAAATGTTTAAAGTCAAGGATTTTCAAAGGGTTTCAAGCACCCTCAAAACCCTGCCTCCTGCACTGCTCGTAAACTGGATTTTCCTTTGTATGACGACCAAGATCATTGTTGCAAATAAAACTGGTATACAGAGATTTTCGTGTATAGAGGTGTTCATATAAAAAGGTACCACTGTAATTTATTTTCTTATTGTATGCAGTGGCTAATGGTAGCGACCGAATTAGCATAGCTTTTAACACATCCGACACTTTGGGTGTGTAGCAATGATGGTGTTTAAGTTTAGAGAAGGAAATAAGGATACTCACGGTCACGCTTTCGTAGACGTCGTCGTAGGTGACGGCAGCGGAGGTGGCCCACCTGAGGGGCAGAAACAGAGGAGATATCTTGAGCCCCAGTCCGACCCGACCGTGCCGAAAATGTCACTCATTATGTTCGGGTCGCTCGGGTTTACACTTGGTTAAAATCTGGTTTAAAGACTTAAAAGCAGGGGTGTCCAAACCTTTCAGAAAGCGGGCAAGATCTGGTAAACTGAAAATGTGCAAGGGCCAATTTCAGCCTGGGATTCTTTGAACAGTCTTGAATAAACTCACCCTCTGTGAAAGGTTTGCAGTTTTGACGATCAGCGTCGCAACCTTTTTGCTCACCTTTGTAGCATTTTTATTTGACCCCAGGGTCTCGTGAAAAAAAGCACTGCTGTCCCGTTAAGACAGTTTCCAGTCGTTTCACCTTTTCACAGCGTTTGTTTACAGGAAGCTCTTTGTAGTCGGCATGTTTCGTTTGGAAGTGCCTCTTGATATTATATTCTTCAAAAACAGCCAGAGTCTCTTGGCAATTTCGGTCAAAACGCACATTTTGGTGTGATAAAACTCCGATTTTCATTTGTCCTGGAAACGGCGGCCCACACAATCAACCTTGATTTTTTTAATTAACAGTCGCCATGTCGGAAATCGGGTCGGCTAGAAAATTTTCACAGAAAGCCAAGGGCAAGGTGGCCAAAGGGCTACTGCTTATTGCCTTCATGTGCAAATTTATTTTACACTGCGGTCAACCGTAATGGCGGGTCACTTATTATCAATTTTATGAGAGAGGCCGCGGGCCAGTAAAAATTTGATCTTGGGCCACAAATGGCCCCCGAGCCAGACTTTGGACATGCCTGCTTAGAAGGCTCTAAGTTGTTATCAGAAATCACTTCTCCTCCTCCCGAGTCCTCACAGATAAAATATAGCATTTGGAGTTTGCTTCGGGCTCAGGCCTGCAAATCAAGTTATTTAGTCGGGCTCGGTCTGGGTCAGGCTTATATACCCTCGGGCCTGGGTTGGGACAGGCTGGATTTTTTTAGGCAGAAAATGAATGGCACAATAATCTTGGTAGAATCTTAATTTCGTTGTCATTTGTGCCAAAATTAGGGGGTCAAAAATATCTAGAAACCCTACAAAAAGGATTCTATTCAAAAAAGCTGAAAAAAATATTTCAAACACTAAAAAGATATTTTGCAAAACTATAGGTGTATTTTCTTTAAAAGAGAAAGAAATATTTAAAGGGACAGTGTGTAATATTTAGTGCCTCCTAGTGGTACGAAAATGACTGCCATTCAGTAAAAACATACATTAAAAAACATTGATTTGAATAATAGGCAAAAATACATAAGCTGTCATACTAATGTTAGCGCCGAAAGAAGACTATATTTATTTAATCTTAAAAATAACTAAAAACAATAAACAGGAAGTGCGTGCGTCTCACAGGAAGGAGCGTCTGGCCGCATGTCGGATGTCGGTCAGCGTATCGACGTCCACGTAGTCGTAGTGCAGCTCGTCGGGAAGAGCGCCACAGCCAGTCTCTGCCAGCAGGACCCCCAGCCAGCGGCCCAAATTCTCTGAGGAGCTGGCCTGAGACAAGTAAAACACTGTGATCTTTTGAACAACCTCCGGGGATAATGGATTACATACAACGGTGTTACGTTTTTAGGATACCAAAAAGATATTGTATTCCGTTACGGTTCCAGAAGACCGAATCAAATTGAATTGGCGTGAGCCCGCACTTTCGTGAGGGCAGTGGCGTTGCACTGGTGATGCGTTCAGGAACACTTAGTCAAAATGCTTGTCTTCTGTCAATCGACATTTCGTTCTGTGTACATTGTTACACAGAATGACAATACAAGGAAATTATTATTATTATTATTATTATTATTTTGCAGTTAAATGGTGTTCAAAATCACTGTATTGTTATATGTTGAGAATGTTTTACCAAGCGTAGTCAATCCGAATATTGTCAAGGGGTTTGGGCACAAAACATCTCGGAGTGCTCGTAATGTAAAGTAAAACAGGGCAAATCTTGTTTGCCGTGTGAAAATCACATTTCTATTTTGCTTAGTAAATTATATGACATCAGGGGTGTCAAACACATTTAGACTTGGGGGCAACCTGGTGGGGAAAAGTTAATTAAAGGGAGAGGGAGCGAGGTAGAGAGAAATAGAAAAGGGAGAAAGAAATAAAGAAAGAAAGAGACAGAAAAGGAGAAAGGCTGGGGGAAAGAGAGAGACAGACAGAGAGAGAGAGAGAGAGAGAGAGAGAGAGAGAGAGAGAGAAATAAAGTGACAGAAAGCTAGAGAGAGAGAGAAATAGAATGAGAAAGAAAGGAAAAAAAAGATAAAGAAACAGTGATAAAAATAGCGAAAGACAGAGGGAAAGAGAGAGAGAAAGGGAAAGAGAGAGAGAAAGAAAGCGACAGAAAGCTAGAGAGAAATATAATGAGAAAGAAGGACAAAAAGATAAAGAAAGAAACAGTGATAAAAATAGCAAAAGACAGAGGGAAAGAGAGAGAGAAAGGGAAAGAGAGAGAGAAAGAAAGCGACAGAAAACTAGAGAGAGAGAAATATAATGAGAAAGAAGGACAAAAAGATAAAGAAAGAAACAGTGATAAAAATAGAGAAAGACGAGGGAATGAGAGAGAGAAAAAGAAAGAGAGAGAGAAAGAAAGCGACAAAAGCTAGAGAGAGAGAAATCTAATGAGAAAGAAGGACAAAAAGATAAAGAAAGAAACAGTGATAAAAATAGAGAAAGACAGAGGGGAAAGAGAGAGCGAGACAAAGACAGAGAGAGAGGAAGAGAAAAAGGGAGAGATGGACGGAGAAAATAAATAGGGATAGAAAGAGATACAGATAGAGAGAGAAAAAGAAAAAAGAGTGTTAGACAGAGAAAAGAAATAGAAAGAGGGATAAAGAGAGAGAGAGAAAGTGAGAGAGAGGGAGAGAACAAAGACAGAGAGAGAGAGAGAGACAGAGTGGGAAAGGGAGAAAGAGAAGAAATAGGGAGAGAAAGGATAGAGAAAGAGAGAAGAAAAAGAGACTGAAAGGGAAAGGAGAAAGAGAAGAAATGGGGAGAGAAAAGAGAAAGAAAGAGAAAAGAAATAGAGACTAAGAGGAAGGAAAAGGAGGAGGGAGAAGGAGAAAAGAAATAGAGGAAGAGAACGCGAGATTAAAAGAGATAAAGCGAGAAAGATAAAAAGAAAAAGAGAGAGAGTGAGAAACAGAGAGAAAAAAATACAGCTGCCAGTTGGTTTGTGGGTGGTGCCTAATTTCTTTTTTCTGAAATGTCACTTTTTGGGCATATTCAGTATTTCAACAGTCTTTTATTTTTAAATGTCCCGTTTCAGGCAAATTTGTGATTTCAACAATCTTTTACTTTGAAACGTTCCATTTTGGACAAATTTAGAATTTCAACAATCTTTTATTTTGAAAGGTCCCTCTCCAAGTCAGAATTTGAAAAATAATTTATTCAGAAATGTCACTTACGTGACTAATTTTAAATTGCAAAAATATTTTATTCGGAAATGTCATTTTTGAGGCGATGTCAGAATTCCAAGAATTTTCTATTCTGAAATGTCACTTTTCGGGAAAATTCAGAATTTTTAGTCCGACATGTCACTTTTCAGGCATAAATGCAATTTCAGCAACCCTTTATTCTGAAAATTCATTTCATCAAAATTCTGAATTTCAACCGAATCTTAATTTGAAATGTCACTATTCAGACAAATTAGGAATGCCACCATTTTAATCTTTTTACATGTTACTTTTCAGACAAATTCCAAATTTGAACAATTCGTTTAATATGAAATGTCACTTATTAGACTAATTTAGAATTTCAGCAATCTTTTATTCTGAAATGTCACATTTAGGTCACATTCGAAATTTCAACAATATTTTATTCTGAAATATCACATTTAGGTCACATTCAAAATTTGAACAATCTTTTATTCTGAATATCACATTTACGTCGCATTCGAAATTTCAACAATATTTTATTCTGAAATCTCTTGGGCAAGTTCAAAATGTTTCAATATTTTTTAATACTGAAACGAATTTATCTTTCAATTTTGCTTCACATGGAATTTTGGGGCCTTAGAGATCCTTTACAGACCGTTTTGTGTTTGAATAAGGCATTTTATCTTTTACCAACAATGACTTCAATTTTGAAGCATTATTTTCCAAACGTTTAATTTTGAAATTCATAGGAACATTCTCAGATACTTGCATTTCAAATTAAATAGTGTTTCTTTTTCTATATGGCGTTTGTAGCAAAGGACAATAATGGGATTGCATAAGTGGGCGTTACCTCCAAGGCAGCAAGCTCCGCCCCGCCGCGCAAGATCCGGAAGGAAAATGGCCGCGTGGGGCCCAGGCCCCCGGGGGCCACCGTGGCCCCCCGCAGAGGGACCGCCAGGACCGGGACCCGCTGGTCGCCCGGGTCCCTCCGCAGATGGAGACTCCCCTCTCGCACCGTGCACCACAATTCCTTCCAGGCTCCGCCCATGCAGACGCTCAGGTAACCTGGCAAAGGGGGCGGGGCTTGTTAGAAATTAGGTGACCTGAGGGCAGGGGTGTCAAACTCATTTGAGCTCGGGGGCCACACGGTAGAAAAATATTCTCACGGGGGCTAGACTAGTAGATGACAAATAAAGAAAGAGAGAGAGAAAAAAAAGAGGGGAAGAAATAAAAAGATAAAAAAGAGTGAGCGTAAGAGAGAAAAAAGAAAGGTGGAGGAGGAGAGGGATAGAGAGAGATGAAAAAGAGAAAGAGAGAGAAAAAGAAACAGAAAAGATAGAGAGAAAAAGATAGTTATTGCTCTCTTTGATTGGGAGAGAAAGAGAAAGATGAGAAAGAGAAAGAAAACAATAGAGAGAAAAAGAGAGAAAAGAAAGAGAGAGACAGAGAAAGAAAAAGAGAGAAAAAGAAAATACAAGTAAGAGGCTTGAAGCATAAAAATAATTCAAAGAAAATGAGAAAAAGGAGGGAAAAAACGGGAACAAAAAGAAAAAGAGGAAAAATGATAGAAAAAAAAGCTTAGGAAAAAAGAAGAATAACGAAAATAATTTTTGGTTGATGTTACAAATCTTTATTTCTGAGAGAGAGAGAGAGTGAGATGGAAAGAAGAATAAAACGAGACAGTGACATATAGGGAAAAAAGAAAGAGAGAGAGAGAGAGAAAAAGAGGACAGATATGAACAAAAAGACATTGAGCGGGAGAGAGAGAGAGAGAGAGAAATGGAGAAGAGAGAGAGAAATAGAAAAGAGTGAGAAAGGGAGCAAAAAAGAAAGAGAGAAGAGAGTCAGAAAGGGAGAGAAAGAAAAATGAAAGTGAGAAAAGGAGAGAAAGAAAGAGACAAGGAAGAGAGAGAGAGAGAGAGAGAGAGAGAGAGAGAAAGAAAGAGTAAGAGAGAGAGAAAAGAAAGAGAGAGAAAGGGACCAAAAAAGAGAGAGTGAGAGAGAGTAAGAGAGAAAAAAGAAAGAGTGCAAAAGACCTCAAACAGAAATATTTAAAAATGCCGCCCGTTTTGCTATCAAGCTTCTTTCGGGCCGGCGAACCACATGTTTGAAACGGTCGGTTTAAGGCATGAAAAGGGGCGTGGTACCGCAGCCGGGGTTGCCGTGGCGACCGGGGGAGACGGGCGGCCTCCGTTTGGAGAAGGTGATGATTTGGTGGATGGTCTTTCCGGCCGCTCGACTCATGGAGCCCGTCAAGTCCGACAGGGCGCCGCCGCGCTTGGATTTGCCTGCGTGCAAAAAAATGACATCCATCAATCGACCAAACACATTCTCCGTTATCTTACTTTCATGTTTTGTTCTGTTAGAGTTTGTTGTAATTGGAACATTTTGCAAGTCAGGGGGTCTCAAACTCAATTAAAGCTAGGATTTGGGTGAGGTTGGGCCAAATGGGGTTTTGGCCACAAAAAAAATCCGCTTTTCATAAAGGGACAGTGTTACATATTTGTCCACTAGATGTCGCTGTCTTTTGGAGTGCAACCAAAAATTATTTTCATTTTTCTTCTTTTGTTTCTTTTTTCTCAAGGCTTTTTCTTCTTTTTTCTAACATTTTTCCTCTTTTTCTCATTTTTTCCCCCCTTTTCCTTCCTTTTTCTAATTTTCCTTGAATTCTTTTGATTCTTCTAGCCTCTTACTTATATTTTCTTCTTTTAATTATTGTTTTTTCTTTTTTCTATCTTTTTGCCTCCGATTCATTTTTTCTCTTCTGTCGTATCATTTTTCAATTTTGTCTCTTTTTAGCTTTATTTGTCAGTAATTTTGTGCATGATGTTACAGATCAAAAAACTTCTCCTTCAAGGGAGGGGACTACTCCTTTTTGTGTGTGTACAGTAATCCCTCGTTTTTTTTTTTTTGCAGGGGTTAGTTTCTCCCCTTCTTTATGCTTTACACCAACCATATTGAATGGATGCACGAGATATTGAACAATGAAAATGTCAAAGTTCTTAACGCGCTGGAGATACAGTATACACAAACACAGACACACAAACTAAGAAGAGGAAGCGGATTTCTTCTTCGGGGTGGATGCTGGGTGACCTCTTACAGCGTTACAGTAATATCCTCTACTCGGAAAAAGGTCCGCACAATACAAAATCTAACTTACAGCAATGTCGGGATATTTTTCGACATCAAGAAAAAAATGTTTGTATTTACCGTTTTACGTCGAATGGTCGTTAATAGAGGAAAGTCTGTACTCCAATTGTTATGCATGGTGATTTGTGTTAAATATTTTTGGATATCATCCCATAATATGAAAGTCAGCAAGAATTTTCGAAGACTGAATAATACATTGGACTCCTTTCCGATTCCTATTTGTGACTTGTTGATGTCATCAGGACACAATAGCAGGAAGCAGGGCAGGAAGGATGTCCTATCTCCTCTTGTTTCCTTGCAAACAATGTGAGACTCACACAAAAAGCCGGCACAGTAGTTTGTGTTTGTTTGTTTTTCTTACAACTGCAATTCTGTTTTCTTATTTGTAGATCTCTAATTGTTATTTTGTAACGTCCACATGATGACGACAAAATAGACAAAGTTGATTCGCGGTAGTGTGATAAAGCAGCAAGATCATATTCAAAACTAGACAATTCCCGCGGCAATTGTAAGAGTTGTGATTGATCTGGAAGATGATCCCGTCATGTATATATAACCCCGGTTGTTAGCATTATGAGTTAGCTTAAAATGTTTAACCCAGAGTGATGTTTCTGTCATTTTTTTACTTGGTTCTGTGGGGGGACTCCGCCCACCCACACCCCCCCGGTACTGGCAAGTTCATTTCGGATGGACCCATAATCGTTAACAACAAGGATATGCCTTGTGGAGGTCCAAAATTCACATTCATGGTAAAAACATAGTAATAACACTGTTATTACACTTTAAAAACTTTTAAAATATACATGTTCAAATAGAATGGGCCGTTCGATTTGAGTTGGCCCATACGGAATCCATTAAGCCCATTCATTTTGCTAATTCGTTAGCATGTGGCCATTAGCATCACTTTTTAGCATGTATCTGTTAGCATAACTCATTAACACGAGGCCATTAGAATAATTTATAAATATGAACTCGTTAAAATATAGCCATTACCAAAATTTTTAAGCATGAAACAGTTAGCATTTAGCCGTTAGCATCACTTTTTAGCATGTATCCATTAGCATAACTCATCAACATGAGGCCATTAGCATAAATTGTAAATATGAATTCGTCAAAATATAGCCATTACCAAAAAATTTTAGCATGAAAACGTTAGCATTTAGCCCTTAGCATCACTTTTTAGCATGCAACTGTTAGCATAACCCATTAACATGAAGCAATTAGCATACTATATAAATATGAAGTCGTTAAAATATAGCCATTACCAAAAATGTTTACTATGAAGAAGTTAGCATTGCCGACAGTGTTTACAGCTAGTATGGCTATGCCAGCCCAACACTTTGATATTGGCGCACATAGCTGTTAGCATCCTATCGCTAGCATCCACTCTTTGGAATTCACAATTTACCCATGTTAAAAATAATGTGGGGTTGGGCCCCCTCAAGCCACCCTGGACAGTCCCTGGTTCCTATGACTACCCTTGGGAAAAGCCCATTATATTGAATGGGCCCATGTATTCCGGATGGGAGACTCTCAAAATACATTAGAGCGGATGGGGACTTTTTTTCGTCTCCGTGACTCGTAACGCTGTCAAAAGTCAACCCACAAGAGTCCCGGTCGGGCCGGAATTTTTGGTACATCAATCGTTGGGTTACTCCAAAAGCTCTGGGAGGAGATACCCGTTAAATTTCGGCGGAAGAAGATAGATATAATAATAATAATAATAAAAAGATCTCGGGGGATTATATTAGTTGTGCCTGCTTCGCAGCACTTGGCAATGTAGTTGTGCCTTGCTGAAGCAATCACAACTAATTATAGTTTGACAGTAAAGGAGTTATTTGTAAAACAAGTACAGTACTTTTACTTGTTAAACCAGGATTCATAAGCTTAAGGGCCTGATGTATAAATGTCATTGAATGGTATGTAAAATACAGTTGCATTCAAAAAAACTTCCTACACATATATGTTACTTTATTTATCAATTCTACCTGTTGGCATTCAGGCGGAAACATTGGTATGTAGTGACGCTGAGAAGTAACTTTGAGGGTACAAGACGCTCCCCTACCTACGAACATTCGTTTTACGAAAAACGGTAGATGCGAACATTTTTTGGGGGATGTTGAAAAATATCCGGACAATGCGTTAGATTTAGTATTGTGCACCTTTTTCAGAGTACAGGACAATACTGTATTGCTTCTTTCCGCCGCATGGCGCGGTGAGAGGTCACCCGGCATCCACACAGAAGAAGAAATCCGGCTTCCTCTTCCTAGTTCGGGTGTAAACATATTATACTGTATCACCAGCGCGCTAAGAACTTTGACGTTTTTATTGTTTAATATCTTGTGCGTCCATTCAATATGGTTGGTGTAAAGGCTAAAGAAGAGGCGAGCTGTTTTTTTTTTTTTTAGATGAAAGTGGAATAAGAAAGCTTAATGCGGTTGAGAAAATGGTCAGATCGCTTTTTAGCACGGAGTAAATAGCCTAACGCTTGAAGCCCATCTTCCAAAAGTACCATATTTTCCGCACTATAAGGCGCACCTAAAAGCCTTTATTTTTTTCAAAAGCTGACCATGCGCCTTATAATACAGTGCGCCTTATATATGGATCAATATTAAGTCGCAAAGTCTTGCAACTAAAGCAAGCAGCTGCCGACTAGATTTTCCCCCGGAGGCGAAGTCGTCCGCGGTGTATGCTGGGATTTATATACCGGCGTTTCATTTCCTCACCAATGTGTCAGTCATCATTTGAATCAGTCACTATTGGCTAAAGTTATTCGGAGGTAAAGGGGGCGGATCCTTTTTATCATTTACAGGCTCGCATTGGCTAAAGGGGCGAAACAAAGCCTGCAATTGGCCGAAAAAGATGAACGTGAATCACACGTTGGTTAGGTTGCACTACGGCATAGAGAAAACATGTTTTACTATTCTGTATTTGTAAATATTTTACTCTCCTGGATTTACTACACTCACGGTATTAAGACAATCGTTACGTGAAGGCTGCAAGAGAACTTAGGTGAGCTATGCGGATTTATATTTTCCCGGTATCTTGTTTTAGAACGATCTTGATGTTTCTGTGATGAGTCTATTTTTAAACTAAATTCAATTCAAAGTGTTTAATGCCATATGCACAGTAAAGAACCCCGTTTCCCTGCACAATAAAATTCTTACTTTGCTGTCCACACAGTTGCCAGCAAAAAATAAAATGGAAACTAAGAAATGTTTGTTTGGTGACATCGTACGGACACCGCACCCGCACGTGTCTACGTCACGTATTTGCTTCTTTGCAAGCTTTGGGAATGTTAAGGGGGTAATAAGTTTGACTGAACTATCTGACTGTTTTGTCGACGTTCCCATTGTAGCGCCTTATGATCCGGTGCGCCTTATGTATGGAAAATATAGGACCAAAAACTATTTTTGGGGGGTGCGCCCTATAACCCGGTGCGCCTTATAGTGCGGAAAATACGGTAAGTTAAACTTACCTTTATTTATCTTCATACAGCATATGATTTTATTAAATGTTTATTTTTTAGTACAAAACAGTACAGGTTACTTATACAAGCCTTAAACATACTTATATAAACCTTAAACATACAAAATATGGCACTGAAGCAACTTAGCAACAAATTCAACTTAGGAACGATCGTCCGGAACCTCGTTCATAAGTAGGGGAGCGTCTGTGTTGTAGTCAATGGGCTTTGTTGAGAAATGACATTTTTCGTCAAGGCACTTTTTTCAACCAATATTTTTAGACTCTCCAACTTTTTAAGCATTAAAGTGTGTTAAGCAAATGCTTGACCCTGTAAATTTGGTTTGTTCTTTGGTTTCAATTTATAATTTTAAGAGAGAGTATTTAAAAAGTAAATATATAAGGGTTTCTACTTTGCTGGTTTTGACTATCACGGGAACTTTTTGGAACGCAAACCCTGCAAAAAAACAACAACAAATGAGTAACCCCCTCCCTCGAAGGAGAAGTTTTTGATTTTTTTGATACAAAAGGTTTTCCATCCAAGTCCCGAATTATTGCGGCGGAGATTTGTGAAAAAAGACGATGCTTGAATCAGGGTTCGTACACTTTCTTCATGGTCAAATCGGAGCACTTTTCAAGCACTTTCAAGGCTTATTTTCCATTTTATTTAGTACCATTTATAGAGAAAATCTGGTGCAAGCCACAAATATATCTGCGATTTACACGTGCAATTTTTAATCTTAGGTGTGCATTTATCAAGAAATATGAATTCGAGATCTCAAGTAGATCACAAATAATTTTGTTTTTGAGAAAAATCTCTCCCCATGTAGGTGTTGGGTAAAAATGGCAGTATTATGTAGCTTGCATTTTAAGTTGCAGGAAATATTTCCCATTAAAATTCACCTCAGGGAATGGCTACTTTCATTTTTTGCATAGCCTATAATAAATGTCCATTAGTGATACATAATTCTTGCACTCATACACCTTTCATTGTGCCCTGTTAGGTTGCACTTATCCTCCTGGGCTGTACCTGTAGGGGGCGATGACGCTTCATAAGACAATGCAGCACAAATTAATACCAAGAGAATTGGAATTGCTAAATTTTCTGAATCACTTTTAAGCATACGTGTTGTGAAACACTGCAACAATTTCAAGCAATGGCAAAACGTCACCCAAAATTTAACCTTTTCTCAATCCTTGAAAACACAGTATTAAAAATCAAGCATTTTCAAGGATTACGAGTAAGAACCCTGTTGAACGTGAAGCAGCTTACCGAGCGCATCCCCGCCGTCCCGATTGGGTCCTGATCCTGCAGCTAGCTGGCAATCGGCAGCATTCCCGCTATCTGAGTCGGAAGCCGTCTGAGGAAGAAAGGAAGGTTTTTTGGGGGGGGATGCCGCCTTTCCCGAACTGCTGACCTTTCCAGAAGCCTTGCGGGAGGTGGATCGGAGCACCAGTACCACAAGGCTCTCGACATAGTCCCATGATGAGCAAGACGTACCTTGTCGAGCTCTATCTTCCTTGAGACGATGGGAGATGTCGAAGATTTAAGGTTGTTGCCACAATTGCTGCCGACATCTTGTATCACCTGCAAATAGGGGAAAAAATAGTGAAAAGAAAATGTAGTAGTAACAATACAGAAATCTCTCGTTTTTGCGGGGGTTACGTTAAAAAAAAAAAAAAATCTGCGGCTTCGTGGCACTGTGCGGTTCAGGCAGGTTGCAGCTGCCTTACCCATCTTATTACCATGGGGCGCAGTTTTAAAGGTACTATTTCAATTACTGTACCGATATAAAAAAATCTAATCAATTAAAGTAGTTCTCCTAAACAAGTCAGGTCATGTTGGCAGAAACTTCCCACAATTGTATCTCAAAGGAATCCACGTGTGGCAACAGACTAATCACAGACAATAAATGACACAAATTGGGCATAATAAGTAATGCATTTGTAAAACATTTGTAAAGGATTTTTTTTGTTATTTGTACCCAAATAAAATAAAAACATTTGAATCCTTTGAACATGACTTTGTTAGTTTTGATTGTAAGAGGGGCAATGAAGTCAGGTACTGATTGGGCAGTGTTCTCGTTGTGAAAAATAGACAAATGAGAGCGCAGGACTCAAAAACCTTTAGTGTATATTTATAACGGTTAATATTTCAAGATTATGTTGTCTTTCAATAAGTTCATGTTCAGTTCCAGTCGCATGATAATCCTGTCAAAGCCAAGTCGTTTTTTTGCTTTGTTTTTCATTTTAAACTGTTATTACCGTATTTTCCGCACTATAAGGCGCACCTAAAAGCCTTTATTTTTTTCAAAAGCTGACCATGCGCCTTATAATACAGTGCGCCTTATTTTTGGATCAATATTAAGTCGCAAAGTCTTCCAACTAACTTGCAGCCGCCGACTCGGCGGAGGTCACTCTCGGACCGCGCGACGGAGCGAGTTCGGCGGACGCGGCCTCAGCCTAATAAGGATAAGCAGCGCAGATAATGAGATGAGATGAGATTTTTTTTTTCTTTGAAGGGGCGTCACTACTTCGCAGATTTTCACTTTTTGCAGGTGGTTTTGTTCCCCATTAACCGGGTCTAAAGAAAATAATTTAAAAACAAATAATAATAATATATATTTTATTTTTTTTAAGCTGGCCGCTACATCGCGGATTTTCACTTATCGCGGGTGGTTTTGGTCCCCATTAACCGCGATAACCGAGGTCTTACTGTAATTGTCTTTTTTCTCTCTCTCTCTCTCTCTCTCTCTCTCTCTCTCTCTCTCTCTCTCTCTCTCTCTCTCTCTCTCTCTCTCTCTCTCTCTCTCTTTCTTTTCCACCCCTTTTCTCCCACTCTGTCTCTGTCTCTTTCTGTGTCTCTCTTTTTCTCTTCCTTTGTTGCTCTTTGTCTCTTTCTCTCTCTGTGTCTTTTAACCTCTTTTGCTCTAACTTCCTTTTTTCCTTTTCTCTCTTTTCTCTTTCTCTCTTAATACCCTTCGCGCTTTATTTTCTCTTTTCTCTCCTTCTGTCTATTTCTCTTTGGATTTCTTTCTTCCTCTCCCTTCCTTTTCACACTCTCTCACGACTTTTTATCTTTTGTTTCTCATGCTCTCTCCCTCTCTTTTTTTCTTTCTTTGTCCTGCCCTCTCTCCTTTTCCCTCCCTCTTTCTCTTATTTCTTTATCTCTCTTTTTCTTTCTCTTTAATCTACTAGTCCGGCCCCCGACAGAATGTTTGTTCTATCGTGTGGCCCTCGAGTTAAAATGAGTTTGACACCCCTGATCTAAATGGTGCCAGTTTAAGTTCTCAACTTCTCAATTTTGTCTTTGTTTTATTTTCTTATTACTCTTTGTATTCTATACAAGCTTCTTCAGTAGATGATTTGTCAAAGAAAAGTCCATAAGAGTGTGTGTGTGTCTTGATTAAAGTAACTGACTGGTAGCCAATGAGAAATCAGAACACCAAGCAGGGCTCATACCGTGATCCAGCGCTGGGCCTGCTCTGGGCTCTGCACGGCCAGAACTAGAACCTCGCCAGCCGGCGTGGAAAAACGTAGCTCGTGTCTTCGCTTTCGGCGAGCGTCCTTCTTGACATACACCACGCTGCAATGGCGGAGGTCCAGTTCCGTGTGGGGGGTGCTCTCCTTCATGCTTTTGTAGCACTGGGGAAACAAAGGGTCATGGGAATTGGAATTCTCCATTGGGATCTACCAACTGGAGCGTCCCACCGCACCTGCAGTTTATCGTCTCGCACCACAACCAGCTGTTTGGCCCACTGGCCGAAACGTTTTTTACGTGGCAGGAAGGCGCAGATGCGGCAGTCGCCCAACGGGGCCTCCATGGCTCCGCTAGGGGCCCGCTGCGCTTTGGCCCCCTCGTCCTCCTCGTAGGACTCGTAGGAGCTGCTCAGCCCATCCGAGTCGTTGTCTGAGGGTGTGCAAAAGACGGTTTTTGAATAGAACTGCAACGATTAGTCGACATAGTGGACAAAATTCGGTTTCGCTTAACTAATTTTTGCTACTTTTAGAAACGCAACCCCGTAAAAAATTGTGTGTTGAAACAAAGAATTCCATTGTCAACTACTATAGTTTTTCCAAAAGAGTGGGGCACCTTTGAAGAATTAAAAAATAAATATTTCTGACTATAAAGCGCACGTGGTAGGAAAACCGTCTTACGGCCGGACTAGTTGATTACAAAGAAAGAAAGAAAAAGAGAGAGAGAGAGATAAAGAGAGAGGGGCCCGAGGGAGAGAGAAAGAGTGAGAGAAAAAAAGAAGGGAGAGAAAGAAAACGTGGTAAAAAACAGAGTGTGAGAACGAAAAAAGAAAGGTAGAGGAAGAGAAAGAGATAAAAAAGAGAAAAATAGGAAAGAGAGAGAAAAACAATAGAGAAAAAAATACAGAAAAGAAAGAGAGAGAAAGGTAGAGAGAAAAGAAGATAAAAAGAGAAATGAGAGAGAAGAAAGGAGAGATAAAGAGCAAGACAGTAGAGAAAAAGAGACAGAAAAAAGATAGAGAGAAGAGATCTCTCCATCTCTTCTCATTTTTCTTTTGACAGCGAGAGAGACCAACTCAAAATACTTGACCACCAGTGATGTAGATAACAAATGAAAAGGCATTGAGTTTTATTTCATCACCACACTATCGTTAGTCATGGTACCAAAGACTAATGATAATTGTGTTGTGCAAACTCGTTACGTGACTAAAAATAGTCTCATCTCATCTCATCTCATCTAATCTCATCTGTTGCACCGCTTATCCTCAGTAGGGTCGCGGGGACTAAAAATAGTGTGATGATTAAATCAAATCTACTGTCATCTATGTACGTATGTCAACTGTTAAAATAGTAGTTAGTACTTCCGAATGCTCAGATTTCTAACAGGGGCCCGAAAGACGGACTCACAGGAGTTTTGGGGGGGCCCGTCCATCCTGGTGACTGGGTAATTTTCGTCTGCGTCTTCGTAATAGGCGTCCTCTTCCCAGTTCCTGCGCGCTGCCGAACAAAGATTCAGAGAGCGGATTCAATTCATTTGCTTGCAACCTTTTTGTATTAAGCAACTTTAAATTCAAGAAACACGGAATCCCTTGGAAAAAATAATGTAAATAATAAATATGGACTTTTCAGTGGAAAGAATAAACAAATATGAATTAAAAGAATGGACTTTACATTAAAAAAAGGCTAATTAGGAAAGACACAATCCCAAAACACAGAAAGCATCACTTAAAATGTGGACAGATCCACAAAAAAGATAAAATACAAAACAATTTTTACTTTTTATGTACATCACATTTAAAGTCAACAGCACGGGAAAAAATGGAAATGGAAAAAAAATATCGACCAATCAATAGTGGGGAAAAAAGTGTTTCCAAGAGAACCAACTACTGTCTGCAGGGTTCCTACAGCTTAAGGCATAGGTGTTAAACTCACGGCCCACGGACCACATCCTGCCTGGAGTACAATTATATCCGGCCCATGACATAATTTTATTTACTTATATTATAATGGCCTGGCTCTATGAAACGCTGATAACTCTCAGACTACAGATCCCACAATGCAGCGCTTCAGCTGCCGCCACAAGACTTGCTAAGAATGTTCCCGCAATCCATCGAGTTAGCTGTAGCCTGACGAGCGCAGAAATTACGGACAAACGACACGTCGGCCAGTCGAAAAACAAGACCGGGAGGTGCATTAATAGTAAGTCTTTAGTGTCAGGAAGCGGAGAAGTGACGTCTGGGGACGGACTTCTATAGAGTGCTTCGAGGTCCTAAGATTACCCACAATGCATTGCTGGCGCCCATTTTGGAAGTCCACAAAGCTTTTCACTTCATTGTTATTGTTCAGCGAACCAGTTAGATTGTACATTGTAATGCTGAATACGTGCGTTATTGTTGGCTGTTGTAGCCGAGGGGAAAAGGGTGGGAAGGGCTTCTTTAGACTTCCGAAGTGTGTTTACGATCAGGGGATTGAAGCTCAGGAGAAAAGTGAACGGCGAAGACGAATGTGGCTGGCAGCTATCAACCGGTCGAATTTGCCAAAGCTTGACTGTGTTCGTGTTTGTTCTGACCAATTTCTGACAGGTAAATTGAATTATTTATGATGTAGAAATAAATTTAAAAAAGGTTATGGGACATGTGTACTTCATGACAACAGCTCGACGACCCCAAACTACTTTTATAAGATATATGTGAGGTATTTCGCCGAAAACGACATTTAAAAACCGAACAAAACTCCGTTTCTCATTCGTACACTATTTTGGTGGAGAAATTCAACGCGGTTTCAGGGAAAGAGAATCTCCTTTCCTCAGTCAACTCGCGTCAATAGAGGATTTAAAGCCCCCGAAAGCTAAGCTAACTTAGCCACCGGTGCACCGTTCGGAGAAGCGTTGCCTTTCCCGGGTTGTTCAACATAGAACAAAAGGGAAGCAACATGAGAACAACATTCCCCTAAACCTGCAACACAGTTGCAATGGGCACACAGAATCGATGATGACTTGTCAACAATGATCCATGGTTGTAAACTTGGCTGAGACAAACTCTGAGAATGTAGAACTTTCCCTTTCACAATCTTGTTTTCATCACCTTCGCTTGTGTGCACAGACACATCCCGAACCCAACCAGACACAAATCTGTCGTAGGCTTCCATACTTTTGTAATTTTGAAAATCCTTCAGTTCACAAAAGGGACTTGGGTGGAAAATAAGATAGTTAACAAGTTCAATGTAAGTCACACACGGCAACAAATCGGGATCAGACTTCCAGTCCTTGTTTTTAATTTTGTAGGGATCCAATTTTCCAATAAAATGCAACTTCGCAGCGTACCGCTCGCGTGCTTGCTTGTCTAAACTCTCCACGTAGTTTTCCATAGTGTTGATGGACAAAATCCGTACACAAACGAAGCTAGTTGAGTAAATAAATAGACAAACTGAGTAAATATTTGCTCCTCTCGCTATCACCGCTTGTAATCGACAGACTTCCAAGATGGCGGCACGAAGCCGTGTTACTATTTTTAGCACAAAGCGCGGAGCCCTCTATACATCACAATGTAACGGAAGGCAGAAAAGCAGGGTGACGTTTCTGTTGCTGCGGATTAAAGGGATGCTAAACCCTCATGGCCGAGCAAAAAGTTGATTTGGAAACAGAGCCTTTCGAAACCGAGGAGAGGCTGAATATCTGTTAACTAACATTAGCCATAAACCCAGTGCTCTTCTTTGTGGAGCAAATGTCGCCGTAATTAAGGAATTTAATGTAAAACGGCACTACAAGGGAAAACATCAAAGTAAGCTGAAAACCCGAATGCAGAACAGAAGATACAGAAAGTTAAAGAGTTAAAGAAGAATATGAGGATCCAGCACATGTTTTTCACCAAAGTGAAAAGCACAAATTTTATTTATATTGCCATTTTTTTCATATTTTAAAATTGTATACTTTTGACAGGAGATATTTTTATGGAGAGCATTGTTTTTTTTAATTTCTTGAATGATTAAGTTTGTTTATTCTTGCGTTACAAAACTGTCCCGCGATAGTCAAAACCTTTTTTTTTTATTTGTAAATTTATTTTATTTATCAAATACACAGAAACAAACTTTACTGTATTTGTTTAACAAATAAAACTAGTTTTTTTTTAAAAGTTTTTTTGTTGTTGTTGTTGTTGTTTTTTACAAATAACTTTGTCACTGTCAAAATTTAAAAAGAATCATGCCATAGATTAAGGTTCACGATTTAGTTTACATGATACTTTGTTTCCATCAAATGGATGTTATGGAAAACTGTATATACCTTCCGGTCAGCAACCCAAAGGAGCATTATTGGACCAAAAAATATATATATCGAGAGCAGGGGTGTCAAACTCGTTTTAACGCGGGGGCCACACGATAGAACATACATTCTCTCAGGGGCCGGACTAGTAGATTAGAGAGAAAGAAAAAAGAGAGAAAAAAATAAGAGTGAGAGGGGGACAGAAAAGTAGAGAGGGTGGGACAAAGAAAGAAGAAAGAGAGAAAGAGAGAGAGAGAGAGAGAGAGAGAGAAAGAGAGAGAGAGAGAGAGAGAGAGAAAGAAACAGAAGAGATAAAAAGAGAAATAGTAAGAGGGGAAAAGAAGAGAGCAAAGAAGGTAAAAAGACAGAGAGAGAAAGTGACAAAGAGGAACAAAGAAAGAGAAAAAGAGAAACAGAGAAAGTGAAAGAGAGCGTGAGAGAGAGAGCGAGAGAGAGGAAGAAATACAAGCAGAGCGTTTGTGAGAGGCACCTAGCTTTGGCAAAATTAAGTGGACATATTTCAACCTGCAGCTCATTTTTATCTTGTGCTTCTCCAAGCGTTGTCTCGCGGGCCGGATTCAATCCCTTAGAGGGCCTGATCCAGCCCGCGGGCCGCCTGTTTGACACCCCTGATCTAGAGCCTCAAAAAAATTACAAGCCTCATTTTAGTCTTACGTAGGCCTTAATAGAAAGAAAACACATACTGCATATATCCATACTCATTGGAAAACGTTAGCACTAGGGAGCGCCAAAGTTCCGCATGTAGCTGCAGAACAAGTTAAGTGGGTCGAGAAGTTGTTGGCGATAGAAAGCATCTGCCTTTTGCTGCTTTTGTTGAAATGTCTTTTAAAGAAACTTAAAAAATGGCAAAAGTTTGTGCATACATAATGCAGGTTCATCAAGCTGTTTTACGTCCGTGCCTAACTTAGGCCGCAACCTCATTGACGCAAAGACATATTGGAGAAAAGGGGCGGGGCAACTTCTTACCCAATTAAATGCAGAACTCAATACACAATGAAAATCCACAAAGTAGTGAAACCGCATAAGTAAACCGCAATACAGCAAGGGATTACTGCACTATGTTTAAATTAAAATGCATCAAAATCCAGTCGCATATTTGTGTTATCACAATTAAGACAACCAAAATGGTAAGGGTGGTTTTTGAGTTTTTCCTTGCCTTCATGTAGGTTTTAGATCAGGGGTAACAGTAGTCTGTACAGCCCTTTGAGACCTCCTGTGATAAAGGGCTATACAAATAAGCATGACTTGGCTTGTTTATATTCGAGACGCGTCAACTTACCTCCCACGTCATCGTCCGAGTCCCGGTGACCCGAGTTCGATTCCGGCTCCAGCGGAAGCGCTTCCTCGTAGCAGTCCTCCAAAAGGGGCGTGGTGGGCAATGGAGGTGGCGTGGTCGTGGGCGTGTCCTTCTGCACGGGAGCACGTTTACATGTTTGAAACAAACGGCAAATAGCAGAGCAGAGGCGTGTTCAGGAGAGTAATCAGACATGTAGTCGCTTGTTAATCGCTTGCCGCGCACTGCTGAACGTTTTGTAATCGCTCACTGTGATTGCCTTACTGATCCAAAATGGCCGACGACAGTACAATGGATTTCGTTCTACAGCTTGCTTTGAGCGAGTTGGCTTATATGAGCGACAGTTCGCATATTGACACAGTTAAGGTTATCCTAAACGCAGTGGAAGGGTCATACCTGTCTTGCATTGTTCACAAACATTACCAGGCAATGTAAGACGATATATTACATCGCCAACAGCACTCGTCAGGGTGAGATCCTCCATCTTCTGCACTGTCGACGCCATGTTGGAAATCAAAGTAAGCGGTCTTTCTCCCGTGATTACTCGGGCACGCGAGCGCTCAATAATCATTGGCCGTTCAGAAGCTAGCGATAGCTAGCGATAGCAATCGCTCACTCTCCTGAACACGCCTCAGGTGTCCAACTCACCCATTTTTCGGCAAGTGTCCCTTCGTCCTCTTGCTCCCCCTTTTGGATCGGAGAGGTACTGAGCGTATGCAAATCGCAGTCTGCAAAAAAAAGGGCATTTTTGTTAGGCATGTAAGGACTGGAATTATAAGGCAATCTACATCTAGTACTCGGAAGAATACCTTATTCAGGGACTATAAGGCGCACCTAACCAGCTAAAATTGGTTATGAAGTTGAAAGCACCTAATACGGTGGATAAGATTGAAAATAATCACAGTGATTATAGGTATGCATTAATGCATGAGTTTTTACAATATACTACAATCTTAGAGCATCGATTGATCAATCAATAATCATCGTTGATCCAAATCGCTCTACAATCCACCTTCGTCTTCCGCATGCGCCGACTTCGGTTCTGGCCTTTCCCTTTGCTCCTCCCTACCCTCCTGTGCCGCATCGTTTAGCTGGGGGCCGCTGGTCGTCCTGGTGGTGTTGTTCCAGGTCCCGGGACCAGCTCCTTTGCGAGTGCTGCTGCCGAGGGTGGGATTGGCGTGCCCGGGGTGCTACCGGGGCCTCGGAAGGTGGGTTAGGTAGGGGGATAAAAGGGGATGCTGAACTGTTGGGCCCTTTTTGATTATGTGGGTTTTTCTCTTTCAGATTATTCAGATAAAACTGGTGTTAATGGCTAACAATCTGCCTATGCTAATTTTGTTTTCTCCGGAATATAGGCTCTGGCCTCAGTGAGACTACAACCGGTGAAGGAAAATGAGTGTGCAAATCAGGGGAAGACCATGTTCTTGTCAGACCTACGAGTTCAAGAAGAAAATGAAAACAGAAAGTCTTTTTTCGTATAACAGCTTGGATAATATTTTGTTGAAAGACTTTCCGTTTCTTTTTCTGCCTTGCATAACGTTATTGACGCACAGGTGAAGAAGTGTAGATACTGTTTAACCTATCAGAATGCACTATGCAAATCATTGTTTCTGGCACAGTAAAAATGATGTACCGTAAATTCCGGGCTATGGAGCGCACCTGATTATAAGCCGCACCCATCACATTTTAACGGGAAAACCGATTTTGTCCATACACAAGCCGCACCTGCATATAAGCCGCATGTACCCACTTCATGCAAACACAAAATTAATCCAAGCCAAACCTCAAGTCCCGCGATTGAAACTAAATGTCCTTCATTGAAGCACGCAGTCCAAAAATCACAGCCGCCGAATTGAATGTAAAATGATATAGGTACTTAAAATTTGTTGCAGACCTGCAGATTCTGGGTGCCCGTTGATAGTAATCCAAGGAAAAAAAAGGTAAGGGTGGGAAAAATATATATCCATTATTGTCCGCCGTGGCCACAAAAACTCACCTTTACCGGTCCCCACTTTCCCATCAGCCCGCGTTTGCTCCGCCCCTCTTTTTTTGCTCGAATAAGTGTCTCAAATAAATACAAATAAATACATTACAAAAATATACAGTTGCAAATACATATTACACATATTTACAAAGAAAGACGGTACATCGATAGAGTTTTCAAAGCTTGAATAATATTAATATAACTTTTATCCTAAACCGTGCCTTTGGGAGGTAGCCTCACGCTACTAGCAAGACGCTTGCATACTTGTAAATTAGTCTGTCAAGGAAAGAATACCGTAATTGTTAGAATCACGGCAGACGGTTCGCTTCATCCTCCTTGGTAATGACACACAAGTTTGTCTTTCTCAATGTCGGAAAGATGTTTTATCGTGAAGACGTCGTTCCTCGCTCCCTTTCTTCAATACATCCCAGCAATATGCCCATTTGCTTTGAACATGGAAACTGCGTCATGAGCCTTACTTAATGCAAACTGCACGATGAGTGTATGTTTACTCTCATAAGTTGTGATCTTCCTCGGCGCATGTATTCCACCGGTTTAGATCTTACCTCAGATACCCGAGCGCCGCTGGCGGCCGTTAAAAAAATTACATAGATTGGCCGAATCTCTGAATAAGCCGCATAATAAGCTCGAGAGCAGGGGTGTCAAACTCATTTTAACGTGGGGGCCACACCTTGGAACTAGCATTGTCCCGGGGGCCGGAAGGGTAGATTAGAGAGAAAGAAGAAAAGATAAAGAAATAAGAGAATGAGAAAGAGAGAGAAGTAGAGAAGGTAGGACATTAAAGAGAGAAAGGGGGGAAGAGAGAAAAAAGCGAGAGAGAGGGAGAGAAAGCATGAAAAACAAGAGATAAAAAGAGAAATAGTGAGAGAGGGAAAAAAGGAGAAATAGAGCGAAAGAGAGAAGGAAAGAAAGGAAAGGAGAAGGAAAGAAAGAGAGAAGGAAAAAGGAAGGGAGCAAAAGAAGGTAAAAAGAGACTGTGAGCGGCACCTGGCTTTGGCAACATCAAGTTGACATACTTCAACCTGCAGCTTGTTTTTCTCTTGCGCTTCTCTGAGTGTTGTCTCGCTGGCCGGATTCAATCCCTTAGCGGGCCTGATCTGGCCCGCGGGCCGCCTGTTTGACACCTGTGCTCTAGAGGCTTTCCAGGGTTAGCACACCTTTTCCATGGCCAAATTCAAGCACTTTTTAAGAACTTTGAAAGCCAATTGTACAATTTCTCCAAGGCCCGACCTGTCGGTCTCTTCACCTGTCCTCGTGGGCGCGATGCACAAGGAGCGATGGTGCTTCACATGACAATGCCATACAAACTAATGCCAGCTGCCCTTAGTCAAGTGGGAAGAACACATGCAATGGAAAGGCAAAGCCATCAGAGCAGACATGTTGGCATTTTTTTTTTTCATTGAATTGGTGGTCAATTGAGCCAGACAGCCGGAAAACATGGCAACCATTTCAATCATTTACAAGCCTTTTCCATGATTCAAGCACTTTTCAAAAAACGGAAACACAAAATTTAACCATTTTCAAGGATTTCTAGCACTCGTACTAACCCTGCTTTTTGTATGTCATCTGTACTAACGGTGGTCTAGTGATAAAGTGTCGGCGACCTCACGGCTAGGACAGGGGGTTCAATTCCCATTGCAAACAATCTATGGTATTCTTAAACAGCAACTCTTATCGAATGATCATTCGTTGCGCACATTTATAGCGTATGTGTACACGAATAAACACAGTAACTCTTACTGTAGTCTCATTTTCAGGCGCCTCAGTCTAGTGCGCCTTATGTATGAAGACATGGCAACAATATCAAGCACCTTAGTCTGGTGCACCTTATGTATGAAAACATGGCAACAACTTCAAGCACCTCAGTCTCGTGCACCTTATGTTTGAAGACATGGAAACAACTTAAAGCGCCTCAGTCTGGTGTACCTTATGTGTGAAAACATGGCAACAACTTCAAGCACATCAGTCTGATGTACCTTATGTATGAAAACATGGCAACAACTTCAAGCACCTCAGTCTGGTGCACCTTATGTATGAAGACATAGCAACAACTTAAAGCACCTCGGTCTGGTGCACCTCATGTAAGAAGACATAGCAACAATTTCAAGCACCCCAGTCTCATGCACCTTATGTATGAAAACATGGCAACAATTTCAAGCGCTTCAGTCTGGTTCACCTTATGTATGAAAAATATATGACAAAAGACTATTTTTTGCGCCTCTTAACGCGGAAAGTACGGTACATTCAAGGAACCGAATTTAACTTTTAAATTCTGGTGCAGGAAAATCCGAAGCAGGCGACTTACCGAAACTTTCGAATAAGGATGCCACGAAGCTGCTGCCGTTTCCGTACAGAGAAGTCCCGACATTGGCCCCCGAGCCGCCGCCTGCAAATTGGTAATCATAGATTAAAAAGAGGCCATAAACTTTGGTTGGAATGATTTAAAATCAGAATGAGAAGTTGCCATCTTTATGGTAATTCCAAAGCTTTCACTAGAAACCTGTACCTTTCACATTTCTCCTAGCGTGATTTTCGTTTAGTTTTAGTTTCGCGATGGTTCAAAAGACACCATCTGGATTGAATTCGAATTGTCCTTGTTGTCATTGATAACAGATGTATCTAGGAGAGTTCCTCCACCAGGATCTCTGAGCGAGATTACGAGTAGACCATCCAGACATATTGCCACCTTTCAGACTCCGAACTTCTAGATGAAAAATTCGAAATGTTTTCGAAGAATCAACAACATGTGAGACACGATCATGAAAAGAAACAGAATTGATTTAATATTTATATTGTGCTAACAAAAAAAACGAAAGAGTATTCGTTGCAAAAAACATCGCCCCCTTTGAGTTAATACTTTGCTGTGATCACAGCCAAAGGTCTTTTGAAGTATGTCTAGAAGTTTTGCACATTTTGAGACAGACATTTTTCCCATTCTTCCTTACAAAACATCTCAAGTTCCTTAACGTTTAATAGGAATCATTTGTGCACAGCTTTATCTTTTCCACCAACGCTCTATAGTATCAAGGTCTGGACTTTGGCTTGGCCAATGTAACACCTTTATATTGTTAGTTTTAGACCATTACATTGTAGATTTTCCATTGGTCGTTGTTCTGTCAGAAGGTGAACCTGCACCCCATTCTCAGGTCTCTTGCATAATCAAGAATTTCTTCCAAAATCGCCTTGTGTTGGTCTCTATCCATCTTCAGATCAACTCTAACCTTCTTCCTATTCCTTGCTAAAGAAAAGAGACCCCAGAGCATGATGCTGCCACCACCATGTGTGTCAGTGGGGATGTGATGTGCAGTGTTACCCTTACACCAAGGGTTTACTTCTTTCCACTCTTCCATAAAGGGCAGATTTATGCAGGGGACGACTAATAGTTGTACACAGATTGTCCCACCTTGGCTGTGTATGCCTGTAGGTCATATAATGTGATCATGATCTTCTTGGTTACTTCTCTGATTAGTTTTCTCTTTGTTGCTCTTTGGTAGGTTTGCAGTGGTTTTAAGCTCTCTCCATTTTGATTTTATTGTTTGAAAGATGAGTAAACGTTGCTTTGAATTTTTACATAGCGTTCTTTGACTTGGCCATTGTAACACCTTAAATTGTTGGTTTACAGACTATGCCCCCAGCCGACTGCACCAACTACAGATGTGCACATTTTTTTTATTTTTTATTTCTCTTTATCTTTTTTGTCTTCCACTTTCCATCTGTTCCTTTTTTCTTCTCTCTCTTTGTCTCTCTCTCTCTCTCTCGTGCTTTCTGTCTTTCTCTCGCCTAGTCTTTCTTTGTGTCTCAGTTTTTTTTCTCATCTCTTGCTCTCATTCTCTTTTCTCACTTTCTCTGTGTCTCTTTTTTACTCTCTCATTTGCCTTTCTTTCCTTCCCTCTCTTTTTTCTTTCTTGCCAAGTCTTTATCTTGCTCTCTCTCTTTGCTTTTCTCTGTCTCCATTTCTCTCACTCGTTTTCTTTCATCCTCCCACTCTTTCTTTTCCTCTCTCTCTCACACTTTCTTTCTTTATCACTAATCTACTAGTCTGGCCCCCTTGAAAGTTTTTCTCTACCATGTGGCCTCCGAGTTTAAATGAGTTTGACAGCCCTAAAATATTTTAGCATGACCTACTTTTTGATTACATTGATAAAAATGCTAATACATCAAAACAAGGTTACCTGTCATGGGCAGTCCGTCCACAATGTGGCGCACTGACGCCATCTTTTGTGCGGTGGCGGCGCTCACGTTTTCGCCGTCCAACATCTGGAGCAGCGCCGACAGCTCGCTCACCAGCCGCTCCAGCGTCTCTGAGTGCACACAAATGAGCAAAACGGGATGGCCTTAAACTTTTGTCAGCTACTATTCCCAAAAACACAAAAATATGTTGCTAGATAAAAAATTACACTGGACATTTTGAGTGAAGCCATAAAACTGTCAAGATCAGATAATTGGTATTGTTTTGTGACACTTGCTTTCCACCTGTCACCAAATTGTCAAAAGAGCAGAAAAACTATGACTTATGACTTTGGTCATTACATGCCCTTTATGAATTAGAGCTGATTTATGACTCTTCATATTTACTTAAATGACGTATGCAAATGAATGACTGTAGCATATGACAGGTGGGTGTCATAAATACACCGTAACTCAAAAAGGAACTACAGGAATACCCAGAATGCAATAGGTAAAGTCATAAATCCTCATTTTCAGAACTCATTTAAAAAATATAGCATGTCACAAAGCAAAGACAATTATTTTATGTTGGTTATTACATTCTTTAAATTCCTGAATTCCTTTACAAATTAGGATTTGAGACCTTACGTGTGTATGCAAATGAGTGATGCAACTGTATGAGTGTAGCATTTGTCAGGTGGGTGTCATAAATTCATCGTAATTCACGAGGAATGACCAGATTAGAAGATCTGCAGTCATAAATTCTCATTTTCAGAACTACTTTGCATAAACATGACAGGGCATAAATCAACCATTTTTATCTGAGGCTGGTCTTGGTTATTACATTCTTTCAATTCTTGAAATTCCTTTGTAAATTAGGATTTATGACCTGAGATATTTGTGCAAATTAATTAGGCAAACAAAATGGTGCCTCTACCACCCTAGTGGTTAAGGCATCCAACCAACCAACCATAACTGAAGCATATGACAGGTGGGTGTCATAAATACACCGTAACTCATAAAGGAATTTCCCCAGTCAAATTTAAGACTTTGTCAAGTGTTTAAGACCTTATGGGAACCCTGGTAATTCACGAAGGAGTGCAATAACTGCAGTCATAAAACCTAATTTTCAGAACGTATTTACATAGATGTGACAGATCATAAATCGATCATAATGGAATCTCTGTAAATTCAGGATTGCTAATAATGTATTGCAGTCATTAATCATTAATTTCTAGAACACATCTGAATAAATAGGTCATAAATCAAGCCTAATGAAATTGCGGTCTTTTCAGGAATGTAAGGAATGCAAATAACGGCTAAAACTGCCTTAAAAAAGGCTCTTTTTTGACTTTTTTACGAGAGGTGGTGTAGAGGTGCAGATGTCATAAAACAATAAAAAAAGAGGTGATCTTGGTTATTACAGTTTTGCATTCCTGAAAACGGACAAAAAAGTAAAAGAAACAGACAACAAAATAGAGTGTTGCCTTCGCATTTCTGGGAGAAAAAAAACTCAGACGATAACAACACAGTCACTCATTGAAAAACTGGGTGTGGCCTACAATCTTCACAGCAGCTGAGAGGAAGGCCAGCGGCAGCTGTCGTTTCCCGTCCGGCTTCTCCACAACAAAGGACAATCTTTCTATCGTTGGGTTGCATTTTTTCCAAGCATCAACCGCAAGAGCGGTAAAAGCAATATATTTTTTGGGTGGACAGTTACACCATATAATCGCTGTAATTCAACAAAACGGCCAAAGCCGCTCTCCAGACAAAAGCTAATCCTTCAGCGTATTTTATTAAAAATAGAACCTGTGTCCCATACCAACAAATATACCACGTGCCACAGTGGAAATCGCTGAGGCTCATTTTGACCGTCATTTTTGTCCTAAATAATGCTTTTAAAACAAGGTGCAAGCAAAGTTCTTTTGTAAAAATGTCACAAAAGACTGCAAACGAGAAAAATATGAATGTAGAATAGTGAATTTAATCCCCAAGCCAGATGTATGAAAAAGGCCATACCGAATGCAGAGGGCGCTTTGTCAAAAAGAGAGAAGAGTGTGCAATGTGCGCAGAGTTCCGCCCACCCCTACTGCTAACCTAATCAAACTGCTCTGGGTGCTTGGCTGGCTTTTTTGGGGGTGTTTACTGTTTGTTCTGTGGGTTAACATCATAAAGTTACACATCAGTAAACATACATTGTTTGATGATCTTCCGCATAAAGGATTCCTTAGAGACGAACAATTAAAACAGTTGGCGTAATTTATAAACTGTAAACCAGGGGTTTAGGAAACTATCGTTTGCAAGCCATACATTGTCATGGTTGCTATGGCGCTCAATTGGTCCCCGTCGTGTGGTGCCAGGTTCTGTCACGGTTGCCACGGCGCCCAATTGGCCCCGCCCACTGACACCAGTTGAAACGCTTTGACAGATTGCTGCTGGACTACTTAAACGCGGTCTTGTGAGTTGCCTGGTGTCAGAGCGGAACTCCTGCTAGACTCTGTGTGATATGCCAAGTCCTGTGAATCTCTGTTTTTGCCTGTGTTTGATCCTGTTTTATTTTTCGGCCCGATCTGTTTGGTTTTGACCACCCCTTAGTTTTGAATTCAAGCTACTTCCGCAACCATCGATCCCCGGATCGAGTTGCGCTCATTCCTCCTCTCCCCAAATAAACTGAGTAACGTTACGCGATTGGGTTCTCATTCATGTTCCTGTCCTGGCTCGTGATATATATGGCTTTTTTCATGAGTACGTATGGCTCGAAGAAAATTTTCTCCATATCGTTACATGTTGTTTGAGCGAGCAAAGCTTTATGTAGCGCCCGCGAAGCCAAACCAACACTGAAGTCTAGTAAAGTACTGTTCAGGGGGCAAATTTTTAACTACAGTTTACACACCAAAAAAAATCATTTTGGCTGTACATCGCTAATGAATTCCTTCTCATTAAATAATCCGGTTGACAGTTGAGAGACTTTATGATAAAAGGATACAGAAAAAATGTCATCAGACAGAAACGCCAGCCAAATGCACGGAGAAATTTAATTGGGTGAGCCGTAGGGGTGAGCGGAGCTATGCATAAGAGCGCAGGCACTCCCTGTCGTTTCTCGCCCTGCGCCGTCTGTGCTGAAAATAAATACATCCGGATATTTGTTTGCAGAATTTGGTGACATTTTTACAAAATACCTGCTTGCACCTTGGTTGTGAAACCATTATTTGAGAGAGACAAGTTTAAAGTGGTATATTTGTTGATATTTGGCACACAGGCTCTGGCATTATTCTCATTTCATACATTTTATTATTTCTTTAGATGTCACACGGTGTAATAACATGTGCTGAAGAATGAGCTTTTGTCCAGAGACTCTCTTAGAGTTTAGCGTGTTTTTTTTAATTAGATTTTTGAAAACCAGGGATACAAACATAAAAATATTGGAGCTTATGTAATAGTAATACAGCATCCAGGGTGAGAGTCTAATATAAAAAAAAACTAACTAACTAACTCAACACACTGACAACAACAACAACAGCTAGTAAAGAAAAAGGAAAAGGTTTTGTTAAATGTTGTCTCTAATTTGATTTTATGGCGGCTTAGTGGTTAGTGCGTCCGCGGCACAGTTCTGAGGTCATGGGATCGAACCTTCGTGTGTGGAGTTTGCATGTTCTCCCCGTGCTTGCGTGGGTTTCCTCCGGGCACTCCGGTTTCCTCCCACATTCTAAAAACATGCATGTCAGGTTAATTGGCCGGTCCAATTTGTCCCTAGGTGTGAATGAGCGAGTGAATTGTCTGTCTCTGTGTGCCCTGTGACTGGCTGGCAACCAGTTCAGGGTGTTCCCTGCCCACTGCCCAAAGTTAACTGGGATGGGCTCCAGCACCCCCGCAACCCTACTGAGGATAAGCGGTGCAGATAATGGATGAATGGATGTTTTTTTGTGACGCCCTTAATCGCCAGAGGTTGAGGTTGGGTTGAATGGGGTTGTACACAAAAACAGCACTGATAAAAACACCCCCCTGTTCTTAAAGGGACAGTGTTTTATATTTGTCCACTAGATGTCGCTGTCAAGTGTAGCGCAACCAAAAATAATTCCGAGGAAGACTACAAACTACGGAGACTGAAAGGGAGCAAAAAGCATCAATTTGTACCCAGCTTTTCTCAAAGAAAGACAAAAAGAAAGGAAAACATTTTTTCAATCAGAATGAAAGAAATCGGGAAGGAAAGGAAGAATTCAGAAAAAGAGGACAAAAAAAGTAGGGGAAAAGAAAGCAAAAAAGGAGAAAAATAAAGAAAAAAGTAAAGAAAAAAAATAAAGATAAACAAGATAAAAATGCAGTTTTCTCTCTTTTTCTTTTCATTTTTTGTCCTTTTTTTCATTCCTTTATTTTTCTTATTTTCAAAAGTAATAAGCTGTGTTTTGGTCACTTTGAGTCTCCGTATTTTGTCTTCTTCTGTTGTGGCTTTAGCACTTATTTTTGGTGGCACAACAGAATACAACATCCTTTAGTGGTAAATTAATGCACACTGTCCCTTTAAATTTCATAATAAGACGGGGGCTTCAAACTGTCATCCCGGGCCGCGAGTTTGAGAAGTCAAGTCAAGTCATGTTTATTTGTGACGCCCTTGATTACAAGAAGTCTCAAAAAGCTGCACAGAACACAGATTATTGCAAACTACAGACTATTAGTACACCATCCCCTGATCTAAAACATACATGAGGGCAAGGAAAAACACAAAACCACAGCATGAAACCATTCGATATGAAGTTATGAAGAAACCTTGAGAAGGGACCGCAAATCAGGTAATCCCCATCCAGGAGGACCAGGCTGCAACTATAATGAGACCTCTGCCTTATATATTCAGGACTGAACCATTCACAATTGGATTTTTCCTTGCCAAATATTAGAATAATAATCTGAGCCAGATGAATTGGCTCACGAACCAGACTGTTAAGTAAGTCATTTGTTATATGTTACAATATAAAACAATAACAGTTAAATTTTTTTGTTTATCCGAAAATGGGGGAATGTTAAGTAAGTCATTTGTTGTATGTCAGAATAAATATAGATTTTGTTTGGTTTCTTTGTTTCTGCGCTCTGATATGAAAAAGGGTAATGCTGTTATTTTGTCTAATATTATTGCGCACAGTTGCTTATATTTCAGCCATTGTGTGTGTGTTTGTATTTGGCATTTTGGGTCGTTGGCGTCCGAACCCGAACAGTTGGTGGACCCAGACGCGTATCATTTTCACACAAGCTTTATTTTACGGAAATGGGGCAGTGCGCGTGAACACAAACGCCAGTGGTTCGACGATCGCTGTGCAGAAGAAGTGAGACAGAGAAGTCAGGCGGGGGAAAACAGGAAGCCGGAAGCAGACGAGATCGAAACCGGACAGGACGGACGGGATCGATACCAGATGCACAACCAGATACCGGACAGGACGGAAAAGACGGGATCGATACCTGATACACGAGCAAGATACTGGACAGGACGGGACAGAGAGGATCACTATCGGATACTGGGGCAAGATACCAGACAGGACGGGACAGACGGGATCGATACCGGATACTGGACACTGGATACAACAGCAAGATACCGGACAGAAGGGACAGACGGGATCGATACCGGATACTGGTTACACGAGCAAGATACCGGACAGGACAGGACAGACGAGATCAATACCAGATACTGGATACCCGAGCAAGATACCGGACAGGACGGGGCAGACGGTATCGATACCGGATGCTGGAGCAAAATACCGGACAGGACAGACGGGATAAAAAACTGGATACTGGTTACACGAGCAAGATACCGGACAGGACAGGACAGACGAGATCAATACCGGATACTGGATACACAAGCAAGATACCGGACAGGACGGGAAAGACGGGATCGAGACTGGATAATGGATACACAAGTAGAATAACGGAGTCAAAATACACGTCTTGCAAGTGCAGAGGTTCGTTGACGGACTGACAAGGAGTGAAAGGGAGCACTGAGTTTAAATAGGAGGGAAGCAAATTAGGCAACGAGCAGCAGCGGGTGCCAAACGAGCGGGCCCAGGTGAGGGCAATAGGCAATCGTGACAGTTGGGTGGGGAATATTTTCTTATTGTATCGTTTATGTTTTTCTACGGCTCTTTGAGTTGCAATCTGTTGCCTGAAAAGTGCTATACATTTTGATTTAATTGGATTCTTCTGACTCCTTATTTTGACTGCTATAACTCGCTGTGGTTCGTTGTTTGAATTATCATGCGCCAATTACATCATTGTCAGTCTTGCCCGATCCTATTGCTGTTCTTTAATTTCCACACCCCTTAGGGCTGATCTGCTTATTGTGACCTTGAAGATGTAATAAAAAGAAAATGGTCAGGGGGAGCCCTCAGAGCAGGCTTCTATCACAGTCCTCCCTTGCAAGTTGAAAATCCATTGATGTCTTCTCTCCATTTTTGGAGTGTCTAGTAGAGTTTAAACTTGTCACATACGTTCCCAACCCCTGGTCGTCATTTTCGGGGAAAAATAAGAAAGGATCAGCTGCTCCGCCGTCCCACACTGACGCCATTGTCAGGCGTAGTCATGGGACAGGAAGCACGCCGGTTCCATTTGAGTCAACCCGGAGGAGGTCAAAGTTCATAGAGTGGCGCATTTTTATTGAAATCTAAAACGCTTCACTCGGTAGCTTCAGACATTTTAAACACTTATCATAGTTGGGGTCTTACACACCTCCTACAAGCAGAGGGCCCCAACCAGGGTTTTGGACTGGGTACAGGTGTGTCCAACCATTACACACCTGTGCCCAATTATCCTGCACCCTTTAAAAAGGACATTTAAGATCTGCAGACGTTTGTTTTCAGTTCTTCTGCCATTGTCATTCTGGTTGTGATTTTCATCTCCACCTTTATGTCTGGTTAGTTTTTTTGTTTGTGGTTCCTTTGTTCTGTGTGTTATCCCATTTCCAGTTCCGGTGTTTTTTTAGGTTTGTTTTTTTGTTTCTGGTTTCTTGTTTGGACAATTTGTTTGCTGCTTTGTGCCCACTTCCCAGTTGCTACAATGACCCTGCTTTTGTTATTAAATACAAGCTTCTTTTTGAGCACCCCTCTGCCTCCAGTTCCTGCCTCCCCCACATGGGTCCATTCATCTACCATCAAACCATAACCCATCCAGCTCAAACATTAAAAGAAAAGTGCAACTACTGAGATTGCTGAATGATCTCATTCACTAAATCGAACAATCAATACTGCATTCTGGGAGGAAAAACTATTTTCCATGTTGTATTTTTTAATCCATAAACTGAAAATAAAATCCTTCATAAAGTGCAATTCAAAATGATTCAAGTACACAAAATGTTTCCTTTAATTAGCTTATCAATAGGTAAATACTCTCTCAATAAACACACGTCATCTACTGTTAAGGACTGTAATTGAACCTCAGCTACTTTTTTTCCTAACATTATTTTTGCCAAGAGCATAAGGAGGAGGAAAATAATTTGGATCAAAGAGGGAAAAAACGAAATATGTAATAAGAAAGAGAGGAGGTAAGAATAAGAAAAACAAGAGGAAGAAGAAGAGAAAAGATAAAAAAGAGAAGAGGAAAGGAGTGGAAGAAAGAAAGGGGAAAGGAACAGAAGGAAAGGAAGAAAAAAGACAAAGAAGGAAAGGGCGAAGGCGGGGATAAGAAACATAAATGAGAAAAATAGAAACGACGGACGAAAGAGGACTAAAAAGAAAGGCTTTTTCTCAATAATGGAAGTCAGATACATTAAAAACATAACGGGGCGCTCCCACGCCTGGCAATGACGTCATCACCCTTACTGGCGTGCGACTCGGCGCTTCAATAACTCGGACGTCGAATTCAGTTCGAGCGACGTGACGTCATGTGACGTCATCGCCGTTAGCCCGCTGGTAAACTTTGGTCAAGTGACGTCAAGCCCAAAGTTCACTTTTAGGGAGTTTGGGCTGGAAAACTCACCGCTTTGACGCTCCATGCGCTCCCGAAGTTTTAGGGCCACGGCTCCCGTCGCTGGCTCTCCTTTTCAGCCCGTAGACAAGCGGAGAGAGCGTCCCTGCCCCGCCGCCTCCTTGCCTTCTTCCTGCCGCCTTGGTCCTTCCGGGCGGCCGCGGTCGAGTAACTGACCACCGCGGCCTAAAGGAGGCGAGAGCCAGTAGTGATGGGTCGTGCGCGAACGAAACGGCTTTTTGAGCCGAAGCATAGAAGCTAACGGGAGGGGGTAACGCTCGCTCTCTCTCTCTTTCTCTCTCTCTCTCTCTCTCTCTTTGTATTCATCTATCTTTTCTCTATCCTGCACTTTTCTCTATATCTCTTTTTCCCACTCTCTCACCCTTTTCGCATACTCTCCTTTTCTCTCTCTATTGCTCTACCCCTCCCCCCCGCTCTCTCTTATCTCTATTTCTCTTTTTCTCTCCATCAATCTGTTTGTCTTTATGTCTTGCTCTTTATCTTGATTTTCTTTTCTCTTTTTCTCTCTATTTCTCCTTTCGCCCTTTCTCTCACTCTTTTCCTCTCTCTCTCTCTCTCTCTCTCTCTCTCTGTCACTCTGTCTTTCTCTCACCCTTTTGTTATATTTATTTTCCCCTCTCTTCCTCTCTTTTGCTTTCTCTTGCTTTTGTTCATACTCTCCCTCTCTTCCTCTCTTTTGCTTCAAGTCTGACTCGCTCTCTTTTATCTCTATTTTTTTTCTCCATCAATCTCTTTCTCTCTTTGTCTTTATCTTGATTTTCCCCTCTCCTCACTATTTCCCTTTTATATCTCTTGCTCCATCTTTTTCTGTCTCTATCACTCTTTTTCTCACTTTTTCTATATCTCTACCTCTGTCTCTATTTCTCTCACCCTTTCTCTATATCTCTTTTTACCGTGCTCTTCCTCTCTTTTTCTTTCCATCTCTTCTTCATTCTCATTCTCTCGGTTCCCCTCTCTCTCTATCTCACTCTCTCTCTCTCTCTCACTTTGTCTCTCACTTATTCTCTTTATCTTCATTTCCTTTTTCTCTGCAATCTCTTTATCTTTCTCCTTTGCTCTTTATCTCAACTTTCTGCTCTCTTTCTTTCTCTCTCTCTCCCTCGCTCTCTACCTCTCTCTTTCTCTTTCTTTCTTTCTCTCGCTTCCTCCCTCTCTGAGTCTCTCTTTACATATCTTTATACATCCCTCTATCTTTCTTATTGTCTTGCTTCTTCTTCTTAACTTTAAATACTTATTTCTTTGTTTCTCTCTCCAGGAAAAACTGAAGAACCGTTAGGGAGCCGAAAGAACCGGCTCTTTTCAGTGAGCTGGGCCAAAAAGGCCGCTTCTCTAAAAAATAAAACAAAACAAAAAACACACAAAAAAACCCGGAATTCCCATAACTAAAAGGGACTCTCTCGCTCGTGGACGCTTCGGGGTCCTAGCGCTCTGTACCGTTTTGTGAAACAACACAGAATTAGAATGTGGACGCTGTCTCTTTAAGAAGTCCGGGTTTGAAAGAATCGCAAACTTTTCCGAAGGAGAACGTCACCTCAAAGACGTGCAATGTCTCTTGGCAAAAAAGTGACATTTTACCTCGGAGAAATATGTCAGATGCTTTTGATCGTAGCCAAAATTAAGAGATAGACAATCATCTAAAAAAATAATAATAATAAACATGACCAAAAATGGACACAAGGTTTGGAAAAACAACGCTCTTTTTCATAGTCTCCCTTTCTTTTGCTTCATCTCTCACTCGCTCTATTTTATCTCATTTATTTTTTTCTTCATCAATCTTTTTATCTTTCTCTCTTGGTCTTCATCTTGAATTTCCTATCTCTTTTTCTCTCTCCTCTATATTTCCTTTTCTATCTCAACTGTATCTTTTTCTATCTCTACCTCTGTCTCTATCGCTTTTTCTCTCTCACCCTTTCTCTATATCTCTTTTGTACCATCTTCAGCTGATACAAAATGTGCAGCGAGGCGTTCAACTAAGACAGGAAAGTTTGATCACATTACCCCGCTTTTAGCTAACCTGCTTTGGCTCCCTGTTAGCTTAAGATTTTATGGTTCTGATGGTATTGTACAAAATCATGCATGGACTTGCTTCCTCATATCTTTCAGATTTAATTTTCCCCTATTTCCGGTCCGGAGCCTTGGCTCTGGAAATGCTGGTTTACTAGTGAACCCAAGAGCCAAGAAGAAATCTGCATTCGAAAGCATTCTCCAATCGGGCCCCGGTGCTGTGGAATGCTCCTCCTCCTGAGATTCAATCTGCAACCTCAGCGGAAATGTATAAGTCCAGGCTTAAAACACACTTTTATTGTATAGCTTTTGAATGGCCTTTATTTCATGTTGACAATATCTGAGTATTGCAACATCCATTTTGGCCTTGTCATCCTAGAAGGGGGGATTATTTTATGTATGGCCCCTTCTCCAGGTTTCTTCATTCTCTTCATGTTGTGGTTTTTGAGTTTTTCCTTGCCCTCATGTAGGTTTTAGATCAGGGGATGGTGTCATCATAGTCTGTACTTTGCAATAATCTGTGGTTTGTGGTACTTATTCAGTAGTAAAAAGGCACTGCGGGTATCTTTTTTTCCCCCCAGAAACTCAATGGCTTGTTTATACATCAAGCACCTAGAAGTTTTTATGTGATGGGAATGAATCATGAGAAATGAAAAGGTGGAACTTTTTACACAAAGCATGTTGGGATTAGGAGGCAGCACATAGCCTGAATGGTTAGCGCACAGCCCCACACTGCAGAGGTCAAGGGTTCAAGTCCAGCTTCCCTGTGCAGAGTTTGAATGTTCTCCCCGTGTCTGTGTGGGTTTCCTCCGGGCACTCCGGTTTCCTCCCACATTCTAAAACATGCATATCAGGTTAATTGGCTGGTCCAAATTTTCCCTAGGTGTGAATGAGTGAGTCAGTTGTCGGTCTCTGTGTGCCCTGCCTGCGACTGGCTGGCAACCAGTTCAGGGTGTACCCTTGCCCACTGCTCGAAAACAGCTGGGACAGGCTCAAGTACTCCCGCGACCCTACTGAGGATAAGCGGTGCAGCTAATGGATGGATGTTGGGATTGGCTGTTGTCGACCAAAAAGACGATTATTCTTTTATTGGATTAAGTAAGCAAATAGTATGGTTTCTACACCTTTTCATAGCCAATTTCAAGCACTTTCATGGCGAATTTTCCAACGTCAGTTTGTTAAAAGAGGAAATCAATCCATGGCTCCAGCTGTTTAAGGTGACTGAGCTCTGCCTGCAGGAAAAAGACCAGAGAACTTGACAAATCCTCAGCCGAACATTAAACCAGCAACCGAATGGAATGAAACAGTTTCTTTGTCCCATTTTATTAGTGTTTGCTGCCGTCTGTTGGTTTATATTGCATTACATTTTCTTGTTAATGTCACTATGGACAACACTATATCGGCATCTTGGTTTGACATACCTGTAGGGGGCGATCACGTGTCACATGACAGACTAAGCCAAGTGCAGCGGCAGAGTCAGCGTCATTTTCAAGCCTACTATCCCCCCACACACACTCGTTTAATGAGCGGTCCACTGAGTCGGACTGGTGAGAAAAATGGCCAGAACTTCAAACATTTTGAAGCACTTCACCAAAAATTCAAGCATTATCCTTACCTTGAACGCACATTAAAATTCAAGCATTTTCAAGGAATTCTAGCACCCGTCCACACCCTGAATCAATTGGACAATAAAGTCCAGCCTATCTTTCGAAAACTGTCAAAGCTAACTCAATCTACGATAGGAAATATGTACGTAATATGTGAATCTGACTCGTAACATTTAACAGTTGCAGCAGCTAATGACATGGATTTACGAATGTCAGGCTTATTTGGACCGACTATTCCACGAGAATACCTTTACTGGACTCTTGTTGACATCATATGATCATTGATTATAGATTATGAAATTGTGTCGGACAATTTTTGAGGCAGATATGGCGAGTTCCATATATTTAGTTGAAAGCCATTGTTTGATAAATGCTCGCTGAGCTTGCAAATGTGATTTTATCTTATATTGCAGTGTTTCCTTCTGCAGAAACTGAGCTTTGTAATTATTTAGAACAGAGATGTCCCAACCTTTTAGAAAACGGGCCATATTTGGGAAGCTGAAAATTCAGCCTGGTATTCTTTGATCAGTCTTTAATAAATTGCCCCGCCGTGAAAAAATTGCGGTGCTCGGTGACCAGCCTCGTTGCTCGCCTTTGTAGCACGTTCATTTGACTCGCTCGGTCTTGCGAAAAAACGCCATTGTGCAGTTAAAGCAGCTTTTAGTTGCCTCACCTTTGCACAGCATTTGTTTCCAGTTAGCATCTTGTAGTCAGAAAGCTTCCTCTGGTAGTGGCTTTTTATATTATATTATTTGAGAACAACCACAGTCTCTTGGCAGATTAGGCAGGCAGATTTTGGATAAAACAAACTTTAAATGTCCTGGAAGTGGCGACCCTCACAGTCACATATCCTTTTTTTTATTTACAGTCGCCATGTCGGAAATGGAGTGAGCTAAAATTCTCACAGAAAGCCAAGGGCAAGGCTACTGCCCGGGCTACTGCCATTGGGCCGAATAAAGTAGGAACAATTAGCCTGTAGATTTCAGGTAGTTTAATATTAACGCAATACTCTAGAATACTTCCCTCAACGTAGCCACACTTATTACTTAATCTGCATCAAAACCGGCATTAACATTTCCTTTTCAGTCTTGAAAAATACTCACACGACAGAACATGTGAAATTTTTATTTCGAGTTTGACATACGAGTGAACCTGCACAGTTCTTAGCTGAAAGTGACACTTCGAGAACATTTTTCTGAAAGAAGGACACATCATGAATACTAACCAATCAGCACTGTCGACTGTGGACAGAAGAATTTCTTCAGATGAGGCGCACCTTCAAATGCTAGACATTTGCAAAATTGCAAAAAAAATCAGAAATTAAAAAAGAAAACACATATTTCATACAAGATAAACCACTCAGATGAATTGATTCAATTTGTAGCATCTTAAAGACATTATGCTGTGAATCATATATTTACCCACTTTACTGTCTGAAAGGCGCACCAGACGATAAATGAGTAACTATAAATCAGGGGTGGGTAAATGCTTTTTGGGTTAAAAAATCTTGCCAACGGGCCTATTGTGGAGACCTATCCAGTTTTTTCATTTATGGATAAATCTACACATTATATTCCTAATTATATTTGTTTTGATTGAGATTAGTCTCATCAATTAGGTTTTGAAATACTCAATATTAAAGCAAAATAATATATTACGTATCAGTTTTAGGAACTAAATTTGATATTCAGTTCTTTAGTATTACTCTAGTTGTACTTTTGTAGTACAGATGCTCCCCTACTTACAAGTTCAGAAAAACGATATGTTCAAACATTTTTTTCGGGACGTCGAAGAATATACGGACATTGCTGTAAGTTAGATTTTGTATTGTGTGCACCTTTTTCCGAGTACAGGACAGTACTGTAGTGTTTCTTTCCCCCGCCACCGAATGAAATGCGGTTTCCTCTTCCTAGTTCGTGTGTAAACATACTAGACTGTATCTCCAGGGCACTAAGAACGTTGATATTTTTATTCTTTAATATCTTCCATTCAATATGCTTGGTGTAAAGAGTAAAGAAGAGGCGAGCCGCTTCTTTTGAAACAAAGTGGAATAAGAACGCTTGATGCGGTTGAGAAAATGGTCGGAACCCTTTTTTTCTGCCATTTTTCTACCATGTCGGAGGACCTCGTAAAGCGCATCTCCCAAAAGTAAGTTGAACTCAACTTTATTCATCTTTATAGAGCATATTATTTTATGAAATGTTTATTTGTTAGTACAAAACAATACAGGTTACTTATACAAGACTTAAACATACTTATTCAAACCTTAAACATTCAAAATATAGCACTGAAGCAACGTACGAGCCAATTCGTTCGTATGTAGGGTAGCGTCTGTATTTCCATAGTAAAATTTCTGCAGGATTTTAAAAAAAATATTTCTGTAGTAGTACTCTAGATATGTTTTTTGTAGTACTTATTTAATATTTTTATAGTATATATGTAGTAGTAAATATCTGGCGGTATTTTTGTAGTATTTTGTCGTCTCATCTCATCAGCTGCACCGCTTATCCTCAGTAGGGTCGCGGGGGTGCTGGAGCCCATCCCAGCCATCTCCGGGCAGTGGGCAGGGGACACCCTGAACTGGTTGCCAGCCAATCGCAGGGCACACAGGGACAGACAACTCATTCGCTCATTCACACCTAGGGACAATTTGGACCGGCCAATTCACCTGAAATGCATGTTTTTGGAACGTGGGAGGAAACCGGAGTGCCCGGAGGAAACCCACGCAAGCACGGGGAGAACATACAAACTCCGCACATATTTTGTCGTATTACGTTAAATTGGCTTTTGGAGTATTTCTTTAGTAGTATTTTTGTAGTAGTATTTCTACATTGTAATATTACTGTTGTCTTTTAAGGTGCCTGTTTTAAGCACTAAATTTGATTTTTAATATTGTAATCTGAAAGGATTTTTGTCTTAAATACACAAAAGGACATTTGGGACATGTAAAAACTTCATTTTTCTATTAGTAGCACTTATATATAAATTACTAAATTATGTGCCGGATGATAAAGCCTGTTGGGATGTGTGCGGTCTGCAGGCCCTAATTTGCGCAACCCTAATAAAAATTAGTTTCTGGCAGATTTGGGTTTTTTTAGGTGTACCTTATTTTCTGGAAAATCTGGTACTTTTTTTTATCAGTATTGTTTTGTCACATCAAAGCAAAGCCAAGAACCACATGATATTATCATGGCATTGTGGAGTTTATTAGCTTCTGAGAGAAGACTTCAAACATATACATCTTAATGTAACCAAGCCACAGTCTCCATTTGGAGCCTCAAGGAGTTGCTGAGCCATCAGGTCTTAAGAGGGATTTAAAGAGCTAAAACTTGACAGAATAGTCTTAGGAGTTATGGCAGTGGAAGTGCTTTAACTGACAGACTTGAGCTTGGCCCACGGGTTTGTGCCTCGCACCTCCAGCGGCGGATTGTTGTGGAAGATGTGGTTGCAAAGTTCTTCCAGGGGCGGCTCGGGATCCGTGGTGGCAAACTGGGCCGCGTCTTCGATTTCCTTCCTCACCTCCACATCGATTTCCTGCCGCGGAAAAAAACATCACAAATAAACGTAGACTGTCCTTAAAAAGTATTTGCCCCCTTTTCAGAATTTTGTGGTTTTTACTTATTTACCATTAACAATGGTTTCAGATCATCAAACCGATTCCAATATCAACCCAGAGAAATACAAAATGCAGTTTTGAAAAGTTAATTCAATTTATTAAGGCACAAAAAATCTGGGCCATGTACTTGTCCACCCTTAATAAATCACAGACCAACTGTGACTAACCACGGTTTTGGGAAAACGGAGTAAAATTTCACAGGCCACGCCTAAAATTGATTGCCACCAACGGTGTTGAGTCAAGAAATGACTTAATTTGAATCTGTTGGAAGAATTTAAGTAGGCTACAAAATCTCACGAACATAATTGACTTGTTGCAATCCAAAGGAATTCCAGAAATAAAGAAAAAACTGAAATTTATCAGTCCGGAAAAGATCAAAAAGACAATTCCGAAGTTTTAGGGCTCCAGCGGACCACTGTAAGAGCCATTATTGGTCGACCAATTAAGATTACTCCATGGAGTGTGATGAAAGCTCATTCAGAAGGTTACAAAAGAACCTCAAAAAACATCCAAGGACCTACAGGCCTCGCTGACCTTAGTTAAAGTCAGTGTTCATGAGTTCTCTATGAGAGAGACAATAGGCAAAAATGGCATCGAAAACCACTGCTGTCACAAAAGAACACAAAGAATCGTCTCATATTTGCCGAATCACATATTGATTATGCTCGAAACTTTTGGAGAAACATTCTGTGGACTGATGAGTCAATGATTGAATTTTTTGGAAGGTGTGCAGCCTGTTACATCTGGCGCAAAAATGGCACAGCATTTGACTAAAAGAACATGATGGCCACAGTCAAGTATGGTGGCGGCTGCTTTAGTGCCTCAAGACCAGGACAACTTGCTGTGATTGACGCAAAATGAGTTCTGATGTTTATGAAATGAAATGATCTGCATTTATATAGCGCTTTTCAAGTCAATGACTTCCCAAAGCGCTTTACAGTGAGCTTCCCATTTCCCAATAGCGGCCTTGTATTGCAGCCATGTAAGACGCTAACCTGCTTATTGGGGGTATTAGGGGTTCAGTGTCTTACCCAAGGACACTTCGACATGTAACACGGACATGCCGTGATTCGAACTGGGATCCCTTGATCCCAAGATGAGCGCTCTACCTCCTGAGCTACTGCCGCCCCAAGAACGTCCAGCCATCAGTTCAATTCCTCAAAATCAAGTGCTCTTGGATCATGCAGCAGGAAAACAATCAAGGTCCGGATTTTAATCCAATCGAGATGCTGTGGTGTGACCTTAAACGTCTAGTTTATGTTAGGAAACCCTCTACTATGGCAGACTTGAAACAATTTTGCAAAGAAGAGTGGGCCAAAATTCCTCCTTTGTGAAAGCCACATAACCAATATTGTACATTTTTGATATCTGTTATTGAAGCCTAAAGTGGCCTAACTCACTATTAGGTTTAGGGGGCAATTACCTTTTCACATAGGGCCAGACAGATTTCCATTTCTTTTTGTGCATTAATAAATTAATGTGGTCTCTGTGTGATATCAATATCATTTTGATAGTCTGAAAACTTTGTGAGTTATAAATATGCAAAAAGAAAAAAAACAAATAAATCGGTACTGTATGTGAATGTTGCTACCTTGAGCTCCTCCACGCTGGCCATGTTGTTGCTGAGCATGCGGTCCTTTAGCAAAGAGATGGGGTCGCTCTTGCTGCGCACTTCCTGGATCTCCTCGCGGGTCCGGTAGCTGTCAGGGCAGAGATGAAGGCGTGGAGTAGTCAAGTGGCAATACAGATGTGCTTTCAAAGTCAAACCGTTGCACTTGGGCAGCAACAATTAGTCCACTTTGTTGACAAAAATTGATGAGTCTGAATGCAATGGACATGATCAGACAGTAGAACAAAACAGAATCTGACTCGCTTCTGGAAAGTTTTAAGCCAATATGGTTTTAATTACATGCATTCTACATTTTCCATCTATCTATCTATATAACAAAGCAATATCCCCTATTAGGATGTGGCTATAGTCCAGAACACACTCACATTCACCAAACATTTGTTTTCCTTTGCTCTTCCCAACCTGACACTGAACATTAAGCCCACAGTACAACAAGGGGTGAGTTGGTGTGCCATGCAAGCCTAATCGAAAGAAAGTTCTTTAAAGCTCAATAATGTATTTAATATAACAATGTCATAGAAAACCCTCATAGTTTTCTTTTCTTTTCAATATTTGATACAATAAGAAACAGAACATTTATTTTTTTCATCATTGAAGTAATATTATTTAGTGTTGGTTTTTAGTTTAATTTGGAAACTTTTTATTTGAGATATTCCAATATATTTGTGAGTTAATGATTATATAATTGATTTTGATCAGTTTCGATATGAAATAATAATAATTTTGAATAAACTGCATAGTCAATTACCTGCGATGTATGCCGATGGAGATTTTTCATTTTCCGGAGTTCCGTTTAGCGGAGTGGATGACGTCACACGCTAAGCCGGGAATCGGAGAGGATGACTATTTTTTGCGATGATGACTATTTTTTGTCTATGATCACTATTTTTGCACCAAATGTATAATTGCAGAAACCCTTACGTTACCAAACTATTACGATACCAAACTGTATTACAATACCAAACTGTATGTAACATACTACATGCCGACATTTCTTGTGTAAATTATAACTATAACCTTATCCTCCTTGTTTTATAACCTTATCTTCTCTGTTCCTTTATCTTCTTGGCTTTTTTACCTCACTGTGAATGTGTGAAACTGAAGAGTCATGCCCAATTTCGTTGTCACAATATGTTAACCCATTTTGTAACAATGACAATAAAGGTATATTCTGTTCTATTCTATTCTCCAGTAGCTACCGGTTGCTGCAGGTAGCTCCACGTTAGCGTCCGAGATGCTAGACGTAAGCCACGTTTCCGTAAAACACAGCAATCTGCACTCCCTGTACGCTTTGACGTTTTTCACCAGCACAGCCAGTTAGTCTGTCTTATTTGGTATGGAGTTAACATTTACCATGATTACGGACGGTACAGAAGACTTATAACGCCGCTAGCCGCTTAGCCTTAGCTCCGGCACTGCATCCATAATAGGGCCCCCACATCACGCCCGCGCGAGAATTCTTCAGGGCAAGGAGTTGATTCCTCGGATAAACACATTTTTGTGCGTTAAAACCCATAACGATATGATAGAAAGTAATCCAAAGTGTACGGACGGCACCGAAGTTTTGTGACCCAACCGTAACACCGTAGTGGGTTCAAGAAAACCGTACTCATTACGGCAAAACCGTAGTACTTGGCAGGTATGCTCTCTGTCCAGACAATGACGAAGGGACTTTGTGATCTTTTCTAGAAAGAACAAAGCTCTGAATCCTTAAACTGTCTGTACTTATATATTCATGTTTCTAACCAAACTGCGCATACATGTGATATAGCCCGCTGACACACTGCCACACAGCGCCATATGGTGAAGGAAACAAAACGAGGCATGAGGTAGGTTGATAGAAATCTGATCAAAGCCACTCCTGCGTAGTGGTGATTTATTATACCGAAATCATTCTCAGAGGCTTGGTACTTCACCTAAGGGCTTTTTTTTAAGTATTTGAACTTTTGGCAATCAGGGGCAATGTTTCTGAAAAGGTAAGTGTACGTTACGGCACGGAATGAGTTCATAATTTTTCACAGAGTGTTCTACTATATGGCCTTTAGCAAAAAAATAAGTTTGACACCCCTGGTTTTAAGGGTTTTGCTGACATCGTGTGGCTTCTATAAGTAAATACTGGTCATATTTCAAGGATTACCTGACGCCAGGATCGCTCATACTGTGACCATGATACCGATATGTCTGAAGTTCCATCAGAACAGGACCCTGAGAAAGGGCAAAAACCAAGTTAACTGTGCAAATCAAGATAAAAATAGTTCGTATCATATAATATGTTGGCCGTACCTTGCCAGCTCGGCACATATCAGCGGCAAACCGAGTCGCTTCGCGAACACAGAGGACATCCATCCCATCCACCTGAAATGTTAAAGGTTTTAATTTTAATTTATTGGTCCCTTTTGGGAAATTTACTTCCACTGACTGTGCCGAGGGTAATAACAGGTATTACATCCCCCCCAAAAAGAGCAGATACTAGTGTGGGACAGTGAGGGTGGACTGATTAAAACGGTCCTGTTCAGGGGGGTATTGATAGCGGGGATCAGGCTTTTCCTGCTATTGGTCAACATCGTATTAAATGCTGGTCTGCTATTGGTTTGTGTCTTACAGAATTGTGATAATGCCCATATTCTATTCACTGTTCAGAATCATGCACGCTCCGTAAAGATTTGGCAAATTGGCAATACAATACTGTATTAATCATCAATGGGTCTGGAGATTTGATGCTATAGAGAGAAGCAAAAACCTAACAACCATTGACAAAACGCTCGTCATTATCAGGAAATACCAATAACCGATCTGGACAATTATTAAACACGAGGTTCCAATTAGGTCATGGCAATCTTAGTAAGTTTTAAAATCAGTTTCAATTCTTTATTCGCCACTCCCACTTTTGCATCATCCCGCTACTCCATTCTACCAGCTCAAGTCAAGTTACACCAAATGTGAGTCAAATTTACTTTTTTACTTTATGTGTGTATTTATTCATATTGTTATTTAGTCGTACCCGGAGACCAGGGATGAATTCTCCTCTCTTGTAGTAATCGGTGCTGGCAGCCGCTCGCTCCACTGACGTGCCCATGCCGTAACGATTGTTCTCACAGATGAAGATAACAGGCAACTTCCATAAGGCGGCCATATTGTACGTCTCAAAGATTTGACCCTGCGCGACACATATTCAGCTTGAGAAAAGAGCAGTGGTTCTACACTGCCTTGAAAAAGTATTTGCCCTCTTCCTGGTTTGTTTTTTGCCAATGTATCACTCACAAAAGGTATCAGATTATTAAACCAATTTTAATATCATACAGAGACATTCCAATGAAACACTAAATGCAGTTTTGAAATGTTGATACCGTTTATTAAGCAAAAAACAAATAAAAATCAAATGCTATCCGGCCCGATGTGAAAAAGTTATTGCCCCTTAAACCTGAGAGAGAGTTGGGGCACCTTTTGCAGTGATAACAGAAATCAAACGTTTACGATAAATGGTAATGAGTCTTTCACAACGCTGATGAGATATTTTGACCCACTCTTCTTAACAAAATTGTTTCAAATCTGCCGTAATGGAGGTTTTTTTTTAGCATGAACTACCCGTTCGAAGTCACGCGACGGCATCTCAATTGGATTTAAACCGGACTTTGACTTGGCCACTCAAGAACCTTCAGTTTGTTTTTTAAGCCATTCAGAGATGGACTTGCTGGTGTTTTGGATCGTTGTACCGCATTTTTTACAGCAGATGTAACAGAATGAACATCTTCCAAAAAGGTCCATTTTCAACTCTTCAGTCCACAGAATATTTCTCTAAAAGTCTCAAGGATAATAAAGATTTTTTGGGGCAAATGTGAGACGACACTTCGTGGGTTTTTTTTGCGGCAGCAGTTTTTTTGTCAGGGAAATCTCTCATGGATGCTATTTTGGCCAGTTCTTATAGTCGAGTCACTAACACCGAGTTAAGCTGAGGCCAGCGAGGCCTGCAGTTCCTTGGATGGTTTTCGAGGTTTTTTTGCAACCTCCTAGATGATCCGTTGTTGCACTCCTGAAAATTTCTTAGCTCATTGACCGCGCCTTTTGCGGATAATGGCTGTAACAGTGATTCACTGGAGCACCACAGCCTTGGGCAGGACAAAGACTAGGAACCTTCCCCTGGTGTCCTGCGAAGGGCTCTCTCCCGGGGGAGCCTTACGAATCCAACTCAATCCACTCAGACTCGCTCTCTCTTTCTTTCTTGGTCCTCTCTCCTTCTTTGTCTCTCCTTTTCTCTCTTCCCCCTTTACACTCTTGTCTCTCATTTTCTCTATCCCTCTCTTTCCTACTCTCTCCCCACCTCTCTCACTTTCTTTTCCCCCTTTTTGCGTTTTACTCTGTCTGTCTATTTCTCTTTCTATCTGTCCCTCTCTTTCTCTCCCTTCTACTCTCCTCTCTCTGTTCTTCTTAGGGCGGGCGACTTTGAGAGCAACTCTGGCCCCCAGTCCAAATGCCAGTGGTGCTTTCGAACCATTCGCTGCGATCACACCCCAATCACCTGTACTACCTGCCCGGGGGCTTCCATAAATCATGCACCGGCCTGTCCGAACGTACTAAGGACTTTAGAGGCTTCGTCTGATTGGTTTGCTTGGGTCACACCGCGTCAGGCCTGGCAGCAGAGGACAGTCGCAGCCCCCTCTCCTTCGGAGAACTACGGAGCCTCCCACAAGCGAGTCTAGCGCTACTAAGGATTACCTTAGGCGCCTTGAGTGACTCAACGACAACAACAACAACCACAGCCTTGGAAAAGGCTTCGACAGATTTCAATCACTTTTTTCCTATTTCTTCGGCAATTTCTTTGGATTGTGGCATGTCAATTATGTTCTTGAGATTTTGTAGCCTACTGTACTTTGTCTAACAGATACAATTTAAATATACATACACGTACATATGCAAGCAACACAGAATTCAATAAGGGGGCAAATACTTTTTCAAGGAACTGTATGTAAAAGAAAAAAAAGTGCAGCTCACCTGGTTGGCAGCGCCGTCGCCATAGAGACAGACACATAACTGTTTGTTGTCGAGATAGTTGCAGGCCAGAGCCACGCCGGCACCCAGAGGAACCTGGAAATAATCATTCAAGGAAAGATAATTTACACTTGGTCCAGAGTAAATCTTTCCACCACTTGGAGGTGCTAATCTTTTCCCCATTTTTCCAAATCATTTTTTTTACTGAATTAATGCGTTTTTGTACCACAATGTGCCACTAAGCATTACACACTCTCCCTTTAAATTGCTTCATCAGACAAAATAAGTTGTTAAATATACTGTGCTACCTCATAAGCAGATAAGTATTATACTAAAAGAAAACAAATGTAAGCTGCCACCACGTACTGATGTGGTTACAGTTACTTGGCAGATTATTGGAATGAAGCAAATATACTGGCCAATAGCATACTTTTTTTAAAAGATAAAATTAAGACATTTCTTGAAGTAAACTAATCTGAAAAACACCTCTCAAGAAAAAGCAGAGTAGACATCTCCAACACATACCTGTGCTCCAACGATTCCATTTCCCCCATAGAAATGTTTACAGTACATATGCATGGAACCGCCTTTTCCCTTGGCGATGCCGCTTCTTCGGCCTGAAAAAAAAAAAGAAATTCAGAAAAATAGCGACACTTGAAAACTAGATAGGGCTGCCACTTAAGATTATTTTATTAATAGATGGATCAGTTGATTAGATTTTGATTAATCGGATAAAAAAAAAATACTTTTTAAATTCTTCCTCTTCATTCAAATGAAGTTTTGGGCGGATAGATAAATAGTGCACAAAACAATAGAATATTCTATAAGACTATAAAAAAAGTGTTTGTCAAATAGCAATAAACAAAAATACAAACATATGTATGCTACACACCTACAAATATGTAAGATACTTTTTATTTACCAAGTGCAAAAGAAAAAAGCCAGACAACATCAGAGAAGAACCGATCACAAAGACTTTGTGCATCAATATATGGTATCGAGTCATTCTCTCGCAGACCAAAGTGCTACTACAAGTTTGCAGCTGGATCAAGACGACGTTGCAAAACTTAATGGGGTCTCGAGTCACACTATGCTGGATTGAAATAGTACTACAAACGGTATGTCCCCTCAACAGCCCCACTACAATACATCGTGACAACAAAATTCTATACACTCTGATTTGCATTGAATTCATGTGCTGAGTGACGCATAAATCGCGCGACACAAGGAATCGATGATCAAATTTGTTGCCAATGCTTTCAATAATCAATTTTTACTCATTCAGTGCTATAATATATAAAAGTTTTCAGAAACATTGTCCCCGAGGGCCAGACCGTAAAAATGCATCTAGGAGTGTTTTTGTTTGTAGTGCAGTGGTTAGCACATTCGCCTGACATGCAAAAAGTCTCAGGTTCGAGGAAAAAATGAATGGGGAAAAAAGAAAAACGTGCAAATATCCATATTTCAATTTTTTTTTCCATCTAATTTGGAATGTATTTATATTGAATCAGAGGGTGTGATGACAAATTGTAATCTTACATTTATTATCCAAGTATGTTGACTCAAGTGTTCATCATTATACCTTCCTTTTTTAAATGATAAGATGGGATCATGTTTTACTTTTTTTACCTAGTGCAGTGGTAAGCACATTCGCCTATCACGCGAAAGGTCCCCGATTTAAGACCGGGTGGAAACATATCTTGGCCTGGAGAGGGACGGGCGCAACCAGGCTGTACTTGGACATAGCACAGGAAATGGACCCTACAACCCTAGAAGTTAAGGGATCCAAACAAACTAACATTTGAAAAAAATGTATAAAGTGTTTGACGCAGCTCATGAATAAGTATCAAGCCTCTGGGAATCGTTTGGGTATGAAAAATCACTGTTAAATGGTAGGAGTGGGTTTAATCAGATCTTTTTACATACATCTAGGAAGGCCCCACTTTCTAGTGTTGCTTCCAGTATCCAGTGAATGAAAGTGTGTCGGCAGCCCAACATGGCGAGTAGATATACTGAAGCAGTGATGAGGGACCAGGGCGTATTCCTTTAAAAAAAAAAACTAAGTCCTATCGTCATCATCTTGTCAGAGAGGGAAGACATTTCATGCACGCAGAAACGTGTTCACACAAGGGAATGCAATAGCCACGGTGATGGAAATCGACGAAAACATCAGACGCTGATAGGTTCTTGCAAAATGTGTGCATCGTTCACGCATTTGTTCAGGGTCCTTGAATTAAAATGTTATTTTGCAAGCAAAGTGGCCTTGTGTTTATGGAAAGCATTGTTTAAATATTAGATGCATCACAACTGCAGAAAAAAAAAACACAGAAATTATGCATCATTTCACAAAAGCAATGTTCAACTGTGGTTTACTAAACAATGGTAAAAGCTAGAAACATATTTTTTCGTTTTAATGAAATTATTATGACATATCTTATGCCTATATAGCTACAAAAATAACATTTATCTTGGTCTTCAAAAATGAATAAAAATGGCAAAAACTGGCTGACATTGACTCATCCCATTTGAGAGAAAAGTCTGTCATGTATTGAGTTAATCCAATGTATTGATTCGTAGTTGCAGCCCTAAAAGCAGCGATTGTGCAATCCACCTGTTAGTTCAGCCATGATCTCCTTTACGGTGCCGCCTCTGGTCAACGTGTAGCCGTGAGCCCGGTAGGCAGTGATCAGGTGGTCCGACAAATTGATGGCCGCCTCGATGCCGACGGCGCAGGCCTCCTGCCCAAAGAAACAAGTCGAAATGCTCAAAGGCTTGAAAAAGACAAGGAGGTTCACAGTTACCTGTCCGTCGTACAAGTGACAGAAACCGCGGATGATCTTTTGCTTGTAGAGCTGATCGGCCTTCAGCTCCATCCGCCTCATGGTTTGCATGGTGCGGTAGTACTGCAGGCCTTCGTCGCGAGTCATCATCACCTCTGTGGCGGGGCCCTCTTCCAATTTGTGGAGGTCGCATTTCTGAAGCAAAGACGCCACGCGTCAATGGCAATATGTCGTCCATCTCGCTCGTCTGATACTATAACTCACCTTTATTTCAAAGCTGGCCTGAGTTGTGAAGTCAGCGTATGTCCTAGCTGAAACCACCGCGGCAACCCCCTGCAAATGAAATGATTGAACACATTTGATTTCTGTTGTCCACAAATATACTGAAATGAAAATGCTGTCTCCAAGTGCCAACATTGAGGCCAATGATAAACTGTAGAAGCCCAGTTGTTCAATAAATATAAGACAGATGTTTAACTCTTTAAACATATGCGTAAGGCAAGTATTTTTTAAGCAGCTAGCCATAAGAGCTTGTCTATCACTTCTGGTTGGCCAAACACTCAATCACTCAAATAAACAATAAATCCTTAAAAAAAGCAGTGTCTTGCACTTACTAATTACACTACAGTACATCACAATATCGATTAGAGTTCGTTTTATCATACAGCCCTTATTCTGAACACTAAAAACAAAGGCCATTCTACAAGCACAACTATTTACAGTACCTTGTAAATATTGCCCATGTGTCAGGTCAAGTCCCTTTTTTAAGGAGCCCTTAACCACAAAAGGTATCTATCATAGGGCTGCACAGCCCTTTTACAACATCCCTGATCTGAAATTTAATTGAGGGGAACGAAAGAGTCAAAAAAGGAAAAAGAAATATAGAAAACGGGTTGCACAGAAGGTAATCTCCCTTCCAGGATAATTAGGCTGCTGCAAGGGCAAAGGATGTTGCAAGGGCATCAACAGAAAATAGTGATAACAGGAGTCATGCAAATAGTCCAGCTGACAGCACTGGCACGATCCCCGTCTCAAAATCTCGACCTAGATGATATATCAAGTCAAAATGCCGGTACAATAGCTCAAAATGCATGCACTGTGCAACAACCAGGCTTAACCTTCTTCATCAACGACAAGACGACATGAATATGAGGTCATCATGACTCGTAAGAGAATATAAGAATTATAGAATATAAGTGTGTTTCAAGCATTGTTTTAAGCAATTACGCTGAGATTGCAGATCTTATCCCATTTGGTATAGCATCCCACAGCACAGGGGTCTGAATAGAATATACACTCGAACCTGTGGATTTCATCCTGGCTCTTGGAAACACTAGAAGGCGAGCATTTTCCGAGCGGAGGCTCCGAACTGATATTCTTTTTTATACATCTTGTTTGTTTTTTCATTAAATTCATGTATATATCCGAGAGTGACACGCCTGTTCTCGTGATAAACAATGTCCACTACTTTGTTATCAATGACGATAAAGATTATTCTAATTCTAGTTGATTGGTGCAAAATCAGGTGCCGCAAAAACCAAATGAATCTTAACAAAATGTTCAGTTTGGTGTCGAGTTTGTATTTTTCAATGGCAGTTTGAAAATAATCAAACGTGGTCATTTTTGCATGCATTTTGAGCTCAGAGCCGTCTGTCTTGCCCATTACACCTATAACAGTCTTCAATGATAATGCTAAAGCTAACATTAGCACAACAAGGTCAACCGAATTTAATTCGGTATACAAATATCATCTCGCATTAAAATGATGCATCGACACTTTGCCGCAGGAAAATAATTCAATTTACTTACATTTTTTGTTGCACACGTCCTAAACGCATTCGAGAAAACGGACAGCATCTTTCCGGAGCTAAGAGGCTAAGCTACGTCCTTCTGACAGCTGCCTTACTTCCGGTTACGCTTCATTTCTTCTTCGCCTATTTTCCCAGAGCTGGACACTGCCTCCTTCACGACCCCGCCTTTGACTCTCAGCTGCATTTATTGTAGCTTTATTGTTTATTAACAAATGCTGTGTAAAATGTACTTTTAATTTTTATTTTTCAAATGAACTGACTTCTTTCATCATACTTTTTCACACAGTATAAAACAACTGATTTTATGATTTACTTGCGTATTTTTCAATGCTATTTTGAAGTTGGAAGTAAACTTCTAACGTTATTAATTAATATATAATGACGATAAAGAAAACGCTACAAACTGTGTTGGCTCCTGGTCGAAGGGTGACGTTGGTAAGTCAGTGAGACATAAAGATGAGGGTTTTTTTTCTCATTATAACATGAACCATCAAGTGACAGTGTAATTTAACTATTGTATACACAGTGTAGGTATTATTGACAACTCTGAAACTTACGGTGTGTAAATTCAAATATATATAATTTGTATCACACACAAAAAACACTAAACCAAAAAAACATCTTTCATTAAACAATATCGATTTGAATATTAACCAAAATAAGCGAATTAACATGTAAACATGCATTTTAAACAGGGTTGGGTAGGGTTACTTTAACTGGATTACTTTCAATTACTTTTGGATTACTCCAATACCAAATATGCTAATAAAAGACCAAAGAAACTAAATATGAATAAAATGATGACTCACAACACGTGGTAAGCTTTCTCTCCTGGCTTTGATCTCTGGCAAAACTAACATAAAATGCGACAGAAACAAAATGAAAATAAATCCAAACAGCTTGCCAACATCATTTTTGCCGTTCCATGTATTCCGTTACTCCCCAAGCCTGCACAAATTTTAGTGATTTTATTCATATTTAGTTTATTTTGTCTTTTATTAGCATATTTGGTATTGGAGTAATCCGAAAGTAATTGAAAGTAATCCAGTTAAAGTAACCCTACCCAACCCTGATTTTAAAAAAATGTATCATGAGAGCTTTGTATTTATTTTACATTACATGAAGCTCACCTAGAGGGAGCATGATTGTCCGCCATCTGCCAAAGCCAGGGTTGGGTAGGGTTACTTTAACTTGATTACTTTCAATTACTTTTGGATTACTCCAATACAAAATATGCTAATAAAAGACAAAAGAAACTACCGGTAAATATGAATAAAATTACTAAATTTTGTGCAGGCTTGAGGAGTAACGGAATACATGGAACGGCAAAAATGATGTTGGCAAGCTGTTTGGATTTATTTTCATTTTGTTTCTGTCGCATTTTATGTTAGTTTTGCCGGAGATCAAAGAGATCAAAGCCAGGAGAGAAAGCTTACTACGTGTTGTGAGTCATCATTTTATTCATATTCAGTTTCTTTTGTCTTTTATTAGCATATTTGGTATTGGAGTTTTCCAAAAGTAATTGAAAGTAATCCAGTTAAAGTAACCCTACCCAACCCTGTGCCAAGCGTACCCCAAAACAACCCAAAACCTCGTTAAAGGCTGGGCAAAAAATAAATAAAAATCGGGGAAAAAGGTACAGTTTAATAACTTTGAGTCTTCGTAATTTGTTTTCATTTTTGCGTTATGTAGCATTCGTTTTCAGACGCATGACACTATATAGGGGCATGCATTGCTTAAATAAGACACACTGTTCTCTTAAATACGACAGTGAAAGCTATTTGAATTTGAAAATTATCCCTGCCCATTCTCAAATATCATTTTTAATGTTTGGCAGCTCTGACTTATTTTCACATCATGAAGGCTGGGAGCTGGATTTGAACCCATGACTTCAGAACTGTGCTGCAAAGGCACTAACCGCTATTATAGTTGTGTGTTCTTTTAAAATACTTGTTTGTTGAGAAATCTGCATTCATTTTTTAATTTCATGAGCCTCACCTAGAGGGAGCTGACGTAATTGGCCGCTAGCTTTTTGCTACAGGTAAAAAAAAAGCCTGGTGAAAGTTAATGGAAATATTAAGACAAAAAATGGTACGGTTTGGTCTCCATCGTTAACATTTTTTGGGATCACTGTTTAGCTCTCTTTGTTTGCACAACACTGTACAGCGACATCGAGTGGTCAGAAAAAAACACTGTCCCTTTAAATGATCAAGTCTTGGATCGGATTTGGTGGTCCGCACAGCCCTTTGAGACTTTTTGTGATTAAGGGCTATACAAATAAACGTGATTTAGGCCACCATGTCAAAAAAAATAATCAACCGTAGAGAGAAAGTAAAATGGGGGTAGGAGAGACATATAAATATGTCTCATCTCATCTCATCTCATTAGCCGTACCGCTTATCCTCATTAGGGTCGCGGGGGGGCTGGAGCCCATCCCAGCCATCTTCGGGCAGTGGGCAGGGGACACCCTGAACTGGTTGCCAGCCAATCGCAGGGCACACGGGGACAGACAACTCATTCGCTCATTCACACCTAGGGACAATTTGGACCGGCCAATTCACCTGAAATGCATGTTTTTGGAATGTGGGAGGAAACCGGAGTGCCCGGAGGAAACCCACGCAAGCACGGGGAGAACATACAAACTCCGCACAGAAAGTCTCGAGCTGGATTTGAACCCACGACAGGTTCCCATGACATGAACTGTGCCGCACAAGCGCTAACCACTGCGCCGCCGTGCTGCGCAAATAAAATGAAAAGTCACCATTAAATGTAACTTTTATCTGCTCAGCTGCATTCTCCCCAAATTAATTTGTTTTACTATTTTTTTCTTTATGAAATTCCAAATCACATTAATATATTTATATTACAGTTGTCAGTTAATTTCAGCTGTCTCTGATAAAGTTAAAACTTGTATAAACTCTATGTTGGCAGAATTACTCAAATAAAAAACAAGCATTAAGGTAAATAAATTTATTAGCATTGTCCGGTGGCCCATCGGGCAACCACCACTCGCCCCGGCCAGGGCTCCATGCCACTCTGCCCGCCCCCGTGTGTCGAGTTAACTTCTTTCACACAGGAAACAGAAAAATACACCGGAAATGCGACTTCAAAATAAAAGAGTACAAGACTGATAAACATACAAAAGATGCAATTAGACTGATTATAGAAACGTTACTTCATGTGTGTGTGTGTGTGTGTGTGTGTGTGTGTGTGTGTGTGTGTGTGTGTGTGTGTGTGTGTGTGTGTGTGTGTGTGTGTGTGTGAAAATTGTTTTTATATTTAGGAATATAAAAACAAGTTATATTCACACAGTGAATTCTGAGAAATGTTACAACCAAAACGACCAACCTATCAGTCTCATTCCCAAAAACATTTTTTTTACTTTTTTGTTGCTATATTTTTTGTGCAGTTGGTAATTCTTGGTAAATACTATCAATAAACACTCCATCCATTCATCCATCCATCCATCCATCCATCCAACCATCCATCCATCCATCCATCCATCCATCCATCCATCCATCCATCCATCCATCCATCCATCCATCCATCCATTATCTTCCGCTTATCTGGGGTTGGGTCCCGGGGGCAGCAACCTCCCTATCCCCAGCCACTTCATTCAGCAGGATCCCAAAGCATTCCCAGGCCAGTCTCTCCAGTGTGTCCTGGGTCATCCCCGAGGCCTTCTGCCAGTCAGACATGCCCGGAACATCTCTCGAGGCAGGCGTCCATGTGGTATCCTTATCAGATGCCTGAGCCACCTCAGCTGGTTCCTCTCAATACGAAGGAGCAGCGGCTCGACACCAAGTCTTCCTGGATGATTGAGGTTCTAACCTTATCTATAAGGGAGAGCCCAGCAACCCTCAGGAGGAAACTCATTTAAGCTGTTTGTATCCGGGATGTTGTTCTTTCAATCATGACCCACAGTTCATGATCATAGGTGAGGGTCGGAACGTAGATTAACTGGTATAACGAGAGCTTAGCCATTTGGCACAGTTCCTTCTTAACCACGACAGACCGGTACAGGGTCCGCATGACTGCAGACACTGCACCTATCTGTCTGTTGATCTCCCGTTCCATCCTACCATTGCTTATAAGCAAGACCCCAAGGTACCTGAACTCCTCCACTAGGGGTAGGATCTCATCCCTGTCACGGAAAGAGCATGCCACCCTTTTCCGTCTGAGAACCATGGCCTCGGACTTGGAGGTGCTGAACTTCAACCCCGCTGCTTCACAGTCGGCTACGTACCGGTCCAGTGAGAGCTGAAGATTACGGCTTGAGGAAGCTAACAGCACTACATCATCTGCACAAACCAGAGATGCAATGCTAAGGCTCCCAAAACCTTCCCCACAGAGTCTGTGCCACGAAATTCTGTCCATAAAAGTTTTGAACAGAACCAGTACAAAGGGCAGCCTTGGTGGAGTTTAACTTAAACTGGAAACGAGTCTTACTGCCGGCAATTATACCGAACTCAAGTACCGATCATACAGGGACCACATAAGACTGTGCTGTACCCCATTCTCCCGAAGGACGCCCTCGAGGGTTCCCCAAGGAACACGGTCGAATGCCTCCTCCAAATACACAAAACACATGTAGACACAAGTAGATCGTGTAAGTAAACCTCCCTGCAGTTTTTTTCTAGCACTTAAACCAGCCAATAACAATCGTTTACTGTATCAAGTTAATCAAATCCAATCTGATCGATTGCTTTTCCTGTTGCCTTTCCCATGCTTTATTCGCTAAATGTTGCAGGAGGAGGACAAGGGGATTTCCTGTCTGATCGATACTTGGAAGCTTGACTCATTGAGTCAACAAATCTTTGCTCAACTTCGTATTCCTTTTTTGGGAAATGATGAGGCAAGTGTACTTTGTGCCTCTCATAATCAACCTTTAACAACATTAGGAGGAAAAAAACACAAGTATCGGTAGATTAACGATGTCACGATGCAGCCTGCAAGCTGGTTAAGGCCCGCCAAAGGATGTAATGCGGCCCACAAGAAAACACTGAGAGAAGCGCAAGAGAAAAAATAACTGCAGCTTTAAACATGTCCACTTGATGTCGCCTAGGCCAGGCACTAATCACAAAGCAGCTGTACCTGGATTTCTCTCTCTCTCTCTCTCTCTCTCTCTCTCTCTCTCTCTCTCTCTCTCTCTCTCTCTCTCTCTCTCTCTCTCTCTCTCTCTCTCTCTCTCTCTCTCTCTCTCTCTCTCTCTCTCTCTCTCTCTCTCTCTCTGTCCCTCTCTCTTTTTCTCCTTCTCTCTTTCTTTATTACTCTCTCTTTTTAATTTCCTTTTTCCCTCTCTTTCTCTCTCACCGTCTTTTTTATATCGCTTTCTCTTCTCTCTATTTTATCTTTCTTTTGCTCTGTTCTCTCTTTCTTTCTTTCCCTCTTCTTGTCTTTTTCTCTCTCTCTCTTTCTTTCTCTTTCACTCTCTCTCTCTCTCTCTTTTTCCTCACTCTCTCTTTCCTCCCTTTCTCGTTTTCTCTCTCTCCCGCTGTCAATTGCATCCAAATATCAAATAGCATGGTATGCATTACAAAGAAACACGTTTCTGTTTGGTTTCTGATTAGAGAAATACAAATGATTTTCACTTTCATTTTGCGTCGTAACTATTTGAATTTAAGCAAATAAAAAACGCTGTCAAGCTACGTCGCAATATTAAAAGTTCTGCCCTCTAAAAGTCGTATTGATCTCATTGTATTTGTCCTGAAGTTAATTTTTAACTTTGTTTGAGTCTTTAAAAGGCCAGGTCCTACCAAAAAAACATTTTAGTCCCGGCTTTCATTTTCCGACATGCTTTTTTTTGGCCGCTGGCTGGAATTTGCTGCTCTTTTGTGTCTCCTTGTAGGTGAGTGGACTCATTTTTGGCTTTTCCCTAAATCCAAAATTTAAAGAGGTTTTTAGCGATGTGAGTGTTAGCGTTTTTCATTGAACTCTGTTCTTAATTCCAGCCGGAAAAGCATAACTGATTCAAGAGAGCTTTCTTATGTATTTTTGTAGGGTCAGAGGCAGAAATAGAGGGGTTTTTTTTTGTAGAGGGTGTTTTCCCCAGTTAGATTGATTGCGCCCTGCTAGAATTGTTGAATCCACTTTAAAAAAAAACAACCAAAAGAAAACGAGAGTTCACGCTACTTTTAAGCATTAACATTCTACTTGTTTTGGGAATTGGCTATATGTAAGCAAAGTAATAAGTAAGTAATGGGGAGTAGATAGATAGAGATAGATAGATAGATACTTTATTCATCCCCGATGGGAAATTCACATTTCCAGCAGCATCCCTGAGCTGAGAACAATACAATAATAAAGCAAAAAGAATACAATATACAAATACCCAGTGTGACGTGCAAATGCCCACTGTAGCGTGTTATATAGAATAACTAAATAGTGCTACACAGAATACATATTGCAGTAAGATTCGGTAATATCCAATATAGGTGGTGTGGTTTACTGTGGGCTTTTACTCTGCCGGGTAGAGTTAAAGAGCCTCATGGCATGAGGAAGAAAAGATCTCTTCAGTCTGTCCGTAGTACAAGACAGTGACAGCAGTCTGTCGCTGAAACTGCTCTTCTGTCTGGAGATAATGCTGTGTAGTGGATGTGATGGATTGTCCATGATTGACCGCAGCTTTTCCAGTAATAAACAAATGTGTGATAACTGATAAATAATCCTACAAGAACAAAACCCTTTACCTGTTTGGGAAATTGTTACTCGTATGTTCTCCAGAGATATCATTGTGTCATTTTTGCAAGTTTGATTTATTACAGTTCTCTGTCTCTTGATGTAAAATCATGCCGCTAGCTTTTTTTGACATATAACAAATAAAATCTGATTTCTTCTTGTCATTTCTTTAGCTTCTTAAAAGTCCACATGGTGCGTTCGAAAGAAATGGAAAACCTTTTGTACGCAGAGGAATTCCCAGTTACATATATTCCCCTTGAATAAATGGGGGTTTAAGCAATTCTACGGTTCACTTTCTTGATTTGTCCTAGGCATTGTGATTTCCACAGAGGCCAAGTAACTCTTTTCTTCTTTTCAGCCAAAGAAGCGCAATGCGATTGTACGGACAATGATATCAAAACAGAGGGAGTGAAGTACACGTTGACCAGAGGGCTGAAAATAGGCAGCATGCTAGTTTACGTTTGCCCCTCGGGTTTCTATCCGTATCCCTTAAAGAAGCGCATTTGCCGGCCCGACGGCAGCTGGAGCTCCGAAGGGCCTCGAAGTTCTCAAGCTCAGACCTGCAAGAGTAAGTAGCACCATCAACATACATCATTCCTTGTTTTGTTCTGTTAGAGCTGGTGGGCACCCATCCATCCATCCATTATCTGCACCGCTTATCCTCAGTAGGGTCGCGGGGGTGCTGGAGCCCATCCCAGCCATCTCTGGGCAGTGGGCAGGGGACACCCTGAACTGGTTGCCAGCCAGTCGCAGAGCACACAGGGACAGACAATTCGCTCGAACATTCAAACCTAGGAACAATTTCGACCCGCCAATTAACCTGACATGCATGTTTTTGGAATGTGGGAGGAAACCGGAGTGCCCGGAGGAAACTCACGCAAGCACGGGGAGAACATGCAAACTCCGCACAGGAAGGTTGGTAGCTGTATTTTAACCCATGACCTCAGAACTGTGCCGCACACGCGCTAACCACTGCGCCGCCATGCTGCCCCAGCTGGTGGGCAATGGAACATTATTTAGTTGTTCCATCCATGTATGAGGGTGTTCCCTCTTACTTTTTTTGTGCCATCTAAACTAGTTGGTCCCTCTTTCATGTTTTTTTCAGTTGGAGCTAGTCGGTGATTCAGCCATCATCCGTTCATATTTTGTCCTGTTAAAGCCGGTCGGAGTTGGAACATCATATAGTTGTTAAATCTGCGTGTAAGCGTGTTTCCCCTGCGTTCACTTATTTTCAAGTCAAGTCATGTTTATTTGTGATGCCCTTAATCACAAAGAGTCTCAAAGGGCTGCAGAGACTACAGATTATTGCAAACAGCTAGACTATTATTACACCATCCCCTGATCTAAAACCTACATGAGAGCAAGGAAAACGTCAAAAACGTCAACATGAGGAGAATGAAGAAACCTTGAGAAAGGACCGCTCATGAGGTAGTCCCCCTTCCAGGATGACCAGGCTGCAATGGATGTTGCAATAACATATCATAAACAGATATTGTCAACATAAAATATAGGTTTTTCATATGCTATAGAATAGAAGTGTATTTTGAGCTTTGATTTAAACATTTGCCCTGAGGTTGCAGATCGAATCTCAGGGTGAAGAGCATTCTATAGCACCCGTGCCCGAATGGAGAACGCTTTCGAACCTGTGGATCTCTTTTTGGCTCTTGGGATCACTAGTAGACCAGCATTTTCAGAGCGAAAGCTCCGGACCGGAACATAGGGGGAAATTAATTCTGAAAATTTTGACGGAGAAAGTCAATGCATGATTTTGTATACTACCAACAGAACCTTAAAATCACATCTTAAGCTAACAGGGAGCAGATGCAGGTTAGCTAAAATCGGGGTAATGTGATCAAACTTTCTTGCCTTAGTTAAAAGCCTCGCTGCAGCATTTCGTACCAGCTGAAGGCTCTTGATTTTGGACTTCGGGAGACCGGAGAGTAGTGCATTACAGTAATCAAGACGGGAAGTGACAAAGTCGTGAATTATAATCTCCGCATCTGACTGAGACAGCATAGGACGAATTTTAGTAATGTTGCGAAGATGGAAAAAAGCTGTTCTACTCATATTCTTAAAGTGTGTTTGAAAGGACAGATTGGGGTCAAATATGACACCTACATTTTTGACCAAGTCACTCTGGGTGATATTACATTTGTCAATGTTCATAGCAGTTTTTGAGAACAAGTCAGATGGACCAATAACTAACATTTCGGTCTTTTCAGAGTTAAGGCGCAAGAAGTTGAGTGACATCCATTCTTTTATCTCAGTGAGGCAGGCATCCAGATTTCCACAGTTTAGTGTCCTCAATTGGAAGCTATAGTTGACTGTCATCTGCATAGCAATGAAAACTGATATTGTACTTGCGAATAATATCACCTAAAATGAAAAGAAGGGGGCCTAGTACAGAACCCTGCGGAACACCACAGGTAATACTAAAGGGCTCAGATGTCATTTCACCATATTTAAGATGTAGGATCTGAACCATAAGAGGACTTTCGTGATTTGTTACATGTGAACCAATTGTTTTCTCCCAAATAGCCTGCACAATTAGTGTTCCAACAATATCCTGCATTGTCTTCTCTTTCTATCTCTCTGTTTTCTTCATCCAGATCGAGTTAGTTTTCCAACATTTCCTATGTTGCCCTTTTTTTCATGTTATGTTCCATTAGAGCCAGTTATTGTCCCAATATTATGCTTAATGGTCTTGTCTTGGGATTCTCACTATATTTGTATATGTGTGTAAATACATATCCTGCTTCATCTACCGTTCACGTTTTTTTTTCTGTGGGAAATAGTTGGTATACCAACATATCCTGCGTGGTCTTACTATCACATTTGGTAAATATAGAGCTAGTTAGTTTTCCAACATAGCATCTACTTATCCAGAAAGAGGTTCTGGCAGGGGTGGAGGAAGTAGTAGGACAGTAGAAATTAAATGATCTGCATTTATATAGCGCTTTTCAAGTCAATGACTTCCCAAATCGCTTTACAGTGTGCTTCACATTTCTCAATAGCGGCCGTGATCTGTGCAGCCATGTAAGGCGCTAACCTGCTTATTGGGGGTATTGGGGGTTCAGTGTCTTACCCAAGGACACTTCGGCATGTAACACGGACAAGCCGGGATTCGAACTGGGATCCCTTAATCCTAAAACGATCGCTCTACCTCCTGAGCTACTGCCGCCCCAGTAGGAATGAGGTAGCAGGGGCAGTGGATCCGGGAAGAGGCAGCTGGCCAGAAGATTTTGTGGAAAGAACTCTGGCCACGCCGGATCAGGTTCCTCATCCAGTTGGTCTATGACGTCTTACCCAGCCACTAGGAGAGGGAGGCTACCGCTGACGGCATGACCAAGTGCTGTGAGTGATCGCTGAAGCCATTATCACAGGGATTTCCACCAGAAAACACCAACAGCCAGATAGGCAGTGCATCACCTTTGTCAGACTTTGGGAGAAACAACAGCAGCTCCGGGGTGAAGTGGGTGTTCTTCTGGCAACAGCACAGGAGTGGCAATTGAAAGTCGACCTAGCACAAGTTTCCAGATAATATTGCGGTGACCACACTCAGGCCTGACATCGTCCTTGTGTCAGAAACAACAAGGCAAGTGGTCAGGTGGGATTTACTGTTCCCTGGGAATATAGGATAGAGGGGGCTTTTGAAAGAAAGAGAGCCAAGTATGAGGAACTGGCAGGTGAATGCCAAAGCAGCGCATGGAAAACCCGATGCAATCCCATAGAGGTCGGGTGCAGAGGATTTGCCGGTCAGTCTCTCACCAGAGCACTCAAGATGCTGGTAGTGAAGGGACTGTAAAACAGGCGAGCCATCAAGAACATCACCGACGCAGCAGAAAAGCCTTCCAGATGGCTGTGGATTAAGTGGGGCGACATGTTGTTACAGGCTTTAAGACACAGGCCAGAACTTTTCTTTGGATCATTAATTCTTATCGAAATGCATGGACTTTAAAATGTATAACTTAAAAGTAAAATAAAATGTTGGGTCTTCAGAAAGATTTGAGAAATGAGACTTATAAAACACATTTTTGTGGTCAACCTCTGGCACCCCTTGGCTGGTCAATACAATAATTGCAAGTGGTGGCCTTCTCACATGTCCACTCTAACATGAAATAAACTAAAACTTAAGCAGATACCCTACACTCTGTTCTCCTTATTTGTCCAGCCACACAAGTCTTGACACTTTGTGTTTTCTAGTGGTGGAGTGCCCCAACCCCTTCGTCCTTATGCACGGCAGTGTTAATCCTCCCCAGGAGAAATATTATGTGAACAACGAGACAACTTACGAGTGCTACTCTGGCTACTCGCTCCGAGGCTCGGAGAGTCGGGTCTGCTTACCCAACGGCAAGTGGAGTGGCCCTACACCCATCTGCAGCCGAGAATGTGAGTCCATTTTTTAATTCAAGTCTCTTGGGTTTTCTGTAAAAAAGACTCACATTTTTAGTGTTGTCAAGAGATTCAACATCTTGGGTGGGTTGGGGGGTTGTTAGAAATGTCAACCCTTTTCATTGGGCTTTGTTACGTCCAGAATAACAAAGACAACACACTTGTGCTCCACTTACACATGTTGGAGAAGGGGCCTCATGTGCTAACACTCTCTAAACTGGGGTTCATTGAATACAAACTGTCACAGAATGAAAACACAAACATGAGAGAAGAGAGCAACAGGTTTGTTAATCCTGGAACAAGTCAAGTCATGTCTATTTGTATAACCCTTAATCACAAAAAGTTTCAAAGGGCTGCACAAACTATCTTTACAACTACTCCGGATCTGAAACCTACATGAGGGCAAGGGAAAACTAAAATAACCTCAGCATGAGGAAAATGCTTGAGAAAGGGCCACACAAGAGGTAATCCCCCTTGAGCAGGCTGCAATTGATGCTGCAAAGACATCTACAGACAATACGTAGACATTATCAACATGAAATATAGGTAACAACAGAATTTCCAGTTCCTGCCGCAAAATCTTGATCAATGCAGCAGGTGCAAGATGGTGGAGGAAATCAGGTCCGAGTGCCGGCACAATGGCTCGAAATGCAAGAACTATGCAAAACCAGCCCCACCCTACTCTCTCAAGGACAAGAAGACAAGAGTATGAGGTCAACATCACTTTTAAGCTATCAAATATAAAGTCTGTTTTAAACCTACATTTCAACACATCCACTGAGTTTGCAGGTCATACCTCAGAAGGCAGAGGATTCTACGAAATTGAGGAACAGTCTCGAACCTGCGGGATTCTTTTTGCCTCTTTGAATCACTTATAGACCAACATTTTCCAAGTGAAGACTCCGAGCATGGACAACGGGGAAAATGAAATCAGAACGATAGAAGGGGTGCAAGTCCTTGCATCAAAGACAAACCACTCCAGCTCGATTTTTGCATGCTGGAGTAACGTCAGCACGCATTTCAGTCTTTCCCCAATTTGCTGCTTGGTCTTATCACGATAATTATCACGTCTTCTTTTCTTTTCACATTTTAAGGCTAATTTTTTGCCCCTGAGTGAAAGTTGACAAAAAACGATGCTGCTTTAATCAATCTTTAATGTCAGAACAAACAATTACAGAGCATTTCACAAAAATTAGGAACATTGAACAAGTGAAATCTTTGTCGGAAGGGGAGCTGGTTTCAGGTTTTCTTTTGGGAATGAATATCAAAATGTACCGTTTACCAAATTGTTCGAATTAGTTATCTGACTCCATTAACCAAACACAACCTACATTCACCCAACAATTTATGTGCGCTCGTTTCTTGATGGTAAAGATGAACAAGAAAGCCGACATTTTCACACGGGGGCAGATTTAATTTAATTAACAATTTAACTAAGTGTACGCCATCGAAAACGGCCGAATTAGTGACGTTGGAGTCTCTGGGAGGCCCTCTTCTGAAGTCCTTTAGCTCTCTCCTATTGGCCATCTTCTCCCCGCATAATGGCGTGCCGACTCCTCCCATGGGCGTGCCCGTGAAGCCCCCTCTGGGCTTCACCATCTCGTCGAAGAGCGTCACGATGTCTGGAATAACCAAAACAACACAGAGCGTTTCTACGTCATCAGGGCCTTTCTGCATCTGGATGCGCTGATTATCTTATCAGCCTTACGTCCCATTCCCGCCGTTCCTGTAAACAACATTTTCTACTAGGGTGCCCTGACATCGCACCACAGCCCAGCCAGTGAATATCTTTTGCATTAAATGTAATTCGTATTAGATCGTATAAAATCCTTTATAGTCAAATGTATAAAATCCTTCAATACGCAGGTACCGCCTTGCTAGCTAGCCGTTTGCTGCTCACTGGCCCAGTGTTTGCTGAACGTCCGCTAGCACTCGTTTTGGACTGAATTGTTTTTCCTTCGGGCGGTACTGTTTTAAATGGTGGAATACGTTTTTTTGTCTTGGTTGATACATGTCGGCAAAGTTAGCAGTGTACGTCACCGCCCTGTGTTTTTTACTATGATTTCGATCAAACTCGTGAGTAGCCAAAATACCTCAAAACAACTGAAGAAAAAGGGGCCCCTCCTGTCTATGTTTCTCTCAGTATGCTTTGAGTGGGTATGCTGGGTCTTCATGAAGGGGCGGACCTTGTCATCTTCTCCATCTTCTGAATGTTAGTCTGGAATAGAAGTAAATCCTGGCCCCGGGTCCGAACCCGGACCTCAAAATGTCAATCATTAAGTCGGGCCCTTCGGGTTTCTCTCTCGCCAGTTAAAAGAAAAAAAAAAGTTCCCGTTTTGAGAAGGATCTACACAGCATGCACTTACTTTTACTCAAGTAATTATTTAGATAAAGAAAATACTTGCAAGACTGTCAGTTTAACTCAAAATCTCTAAATCCAAAGAAATTTTCATCCTAGGTGTTGGGGTAAAAGACACGCCGCTTCCTCCTTCCACCTCCCTCATGTCAGACGTCATTTCGGCTTCTTGCCAAAAGCTTACAAGCTTTACAACCTTTCTTTCTGCTTTTTGGACAAATCGCTCACTATTTGTAGCTTGTAGTCTGCAGAATAGGATTTTCATTTCTGTGCCATTTTGTTCAGTTTCCCTTTCGTTCGCTGCACGTCACTGAGATGAGCACTTCGGCGCTAAACTGTTAATTTAGGCGTGGCACTTGCAGTGCACACTTGATTTGAGGGACTCGACCCCAGTAAAGTCCAAGCTGCGTATTTCAGGGCTGAAGTAAGCACGGCCGGAGTAAATGTTCGCGTTTACTTTGACGACAAATTAAAGCTTTGGGTTTATTTCGGGCTCGTTTATCAGATGAAGTTAATCTGTCGTTTTTGGGCGGGTTCGTGTTCATGTACCCGCGACTCCGGTCGGGTCGGGCTGAATTTTTTAGGCCGATCTTACCTCTAGTCTGGAACTTGCGTTTTCATCACATCAGCACCCCTGTTTTATCTGGTGGTCGGGTGGTATTTACTGTTGAAACTATAGACTTTTATCAATCATTCTTTATTTATCATGGCAAAAACTATATGACTGTCAGACGGAAGGAAAACTGAGATCACTTGCACTCGTTTTTTGGTTTTTATTGGAAGGAAGGAATGACAAGACGTGATTCTTCGATCCGTTGTTTGACGGTTTGACGAAGCTTGACAGGCGGGCGAAGGCTTGGTGGGAATGGTCGTGGACAGGCGTAATCGTCGTGTTGTTGGTCGGGGCTGAAGAAGAAAGGCGTTGTCGTGTTCGGAAGAGTGATCAGGAGTCAGACGGACAGGGCAGGTCGTAGGCAAATTCGGAAACGGGTTGGCAACGGAGATCAAGTAGAAGAAAACAGGAGGCTGGCTAAGAGTCGGAGGTATGGGCTTTCTGAGCAGACGGCAACAGGTAGCATAGTACAATCAGACAGCTTGTTTCCGGAAGCTGAGGATTTAAATGGACAGGGTGCGCCAAATCCTGAGCACAGGTGTTCCCGATCCAGGTGATTGTGACAATGACGATAATCATCATTTTAACGCCCAGGCCTACTTTTTATTCTAGATTATGGATTGTATTTTATTCCATGTTTTTAATCCAAACTTTTCCACTTACACTTTATCATCTTCACCTTTTTCCTCTTGCCCACACGACAGCAGGAAGCGATTGCGCCGATCCGGGCGTCCCTGCCGGGGCCCTGAGGACGGGTAGTTCCTTCCGACTAGACGACAAAGTCAAGTACAGCTGCAACAGAAACATGTTCCTGGTCGGGTCCAGCCAGAGGGTCTGCCTGGAGAACGGACAGTGGACCGGAACCGAACCGGCTTGCTACTGTGAGACTAAGAGATTTGATTTTTTTTTTGCAGTGCAAAAAATCTTATTCTATGTATTCCTTTTTTTGTGGGAAGTCACAGCAACTAAGTATTATGATGAATTTAAATATTTACTCGGGTTTTTTTCTCCTCCCCAGATGATTATACCTATGATATGCCTGCGGAAATGTCTGAGGCTTTTGGCAGCGCTATTAAAAACAGCCTCACCACTTTGGAGCCCACTGGTAACCGAACAACTTATTTAAAGTGACAGTGTGTTATAGTTTACCACTAGAGGTAGTTGTAGCCTAGAATGGAGCTGAATTCAGAGAAGACAGTAACCCGAAAGATACCACTTTGCTAAATTTTCAAGCTTCTTTTATATTTCCTCAGGTTAGCAAGGATGAATTTTAAACAGGGACAGGGCTTTAATCCCCAAAGGCAACAAATAGGCGACTGAAAAGAGCCAATAGCTGGACTTCATCAGAGCTGGTGGGAGTGGTTAACCATACCAGAATAAGACACTGAAGGACAAAGCAAGATTATTCATCTGGAGCTGCTTTTTCATTTTTTTTTCCTGTCTTTGTATTGCATTTTATGTTATTTTTTATTTTTTTCTCTATTCAACATTTTTGACACTTTTACACGTGACAGTTAACAACATCAGTAACGGTGCGGCATAGCCTGTATCTAAGTGGTTAAGATGAAAGGCTAGAGAAGGAAACAGTGGAAAAAATGAATCCGACAACAACCACCGATACTGGGTCGCGTGTCGTTTGTTAACCGGCCGCACAGAAAAAAGAACAAGGAGCCTTATTTTATTCATGTACATGTTTTTGGTGCTCGTTATACATGTGGTTTTATGGCACTATATTACCGTAATTGAACAATGACTGACGATCGACAAATACTAACCATATTTGCTCAGCTTTGGATGCAACAGGAATCGAACGCGAATTAAAAGGGGAGAGCGCTGAATCATAACTATTGGTACACTAGGATCGTAGGTGATGTAGGACATATATGATCTCATCACCACACTATTGTTACTCCAGTTTCCACGTTGTACAACATTTTTAATGGGGCAATATGGGAAAGACTTCAGCCAAAACAATGTTGCACAACGTGGTACAGTGAATAATAATAGTGTGATGATAAATGTAAAGATAAAATCGAATGTCTTCTCCTATGTCATCAAATCCCTATAAGTCTAGTGATTACACAGTGGATTAAAGCTTGTTATTATCATTGTTATCGTTATTATTACTGCAAGAATATTTTTAGGTTGCGGACCAATGCTATATGCCATACCGGGACAAGTTGCTTGACAAAATCCTCATCCGGGCTTCCGTAGTCGTAAGATAGTGCCCAAACCCCTCCACTTCTTCAACCTGTGTCATATAATACCACATGTGTTTACCTAAAATGCATTTATCACATTGACGGGTCTGGATTTGTTCAGACGACACACAGGAGGGCCGCAAAATCCGTGTTTCCAAAACGGGAACCCTCAACATCTACATCGGCGTGGATATTTCCGAGAGCATCGATGAGAAACAATTCAACGACGCCAGGGACACTGTCTCCAAACTCATCACCAAGGTTAGTACACAAAAATAGTGGAAAAAAAAACAGTAGACCCCCGGCATACAGCGACCCCACCTTATGACGTTTTCACGTTACGGTTTGGAATGGATGTTTTTCTCGGACACCTTTTCATGGCATTGTCCCTACTATATCACATCATTGCGAAATTATTTTGCATGGCCAAAACTTTGCAGTGACCCAACCTCATAAAATGCTACTATTGAACTACTTCCCACAACTCCTTTCTGTCTTCATTCAGTTCAGAAATTGTGTAGTAAACTTGAATGTGTTTTCTATGGGTCCCAAGACTTGCAGTGATACTAAGGAAGAATGAAAAATATCATAACCATGGAAATGAACGCAAATGCTAAGTTGTATGGCTTTGTGGGTCTCTAAGACCTGCAATTGGTTGACGTCCTATAAGTTGCTGTCTGCATGAACATAGTACTACTTGATTTACGATTGTATATATTGAAAGGTAATTGCTTTTATTATGTTTTTGTAATTCAGAATGTAATTTGGTGGTTTCCTTTTCAGCCAGCAGGTAGTGCTTCGGTTTCCCATCCAAATTGATTCGACATATCCTTATATTATGTCTAGCATTTGTTATTAAGGAAGCAATACCCTTAACACATTTTGATTTACCTTTTTCATTTCATTCATGGCTCACGATTGATCAGTCCAGAAGGAAAATAGTAGAGACACACAAATAAATAATGCACTTGTTTAATATTAACAAACTACATTTATTTACATGACAAGGAAAATTGAATCAAATGAAGGAATAAAGGACATTGTTAACACCAGCCTTGGCAGTCTTAGAAAACGGGAACGGGGAAAGAGATTCGGTAGCCATAATTATATTACTGATCCATAAACCCGGTTATGATAATCAAGTCATTTAAAGGATCAGGAAATATTTTCATAGTGTGTCAGAAGAGAAATATTTTTTGTCCAGCACCAAATGTTGTGAAATACTTTCTTGCCTACCTTTGGGTTGGACAAAGCAGCACGTAGAGGAGAAGAAAAACCGAGGGAAGGGGGGTGGTGGTGTTGGCCGCATGGCGAAAATAACCTCCCTCCTCAGGCTAGTCTCTGGATCCATTTTGTCACATCCCTCAGCCGAGGGATGGGGAAAATGAGAACAAAGGCTTGGTTTTGCCATGTTTCCTGGCTGGATGAGGCTGTGACTTTCGGCCTAGTTGGTCGGCATGGTTCCCAGACGGCCTAGGTTATCCATACTATTTTTTGTAATAATGTTTTGATCTAGGATTCGGAAGGCATTCCTTAAAAATCAGCTTAATTTTATATTTCTTGCTATAGGGCTATTTCATTTTACGTTCGCTGCCTCAGAACAGATTCATGTCGTGTCCCGGGGGTCTACCGTGCAGTGAATGGAGAGTTAGCAAATTTTTTTTCGTCCCCTTCAGATTTCCTCCTTCCCCATCTCCCCAAACTACGAAGTTGCCTTTTTTTCCTCGGACATCTTCGAAGTGGTCGACATTGTGGACTTCATGAAACGTAACGTGACACTAAACGTCTTGAAGGAGCGAGTGGACAATTTCACAGTGGGAAGTGAGTCCCCATTTTTCTTTTTTTGTCCTTGATGTTGTGAACTAATTAAACTGAAGAGGCAGGTTCAATCCCTCAACCCCGTCTCGCCTTCTGGAAGCTACACATTCATTTTTTAAGACAATTTTATCAGGAAATCATATGGAAATCTTTTAAGGCATGAAAATATCAGTAGCTCAGGAGGTAGAGCGATCGTTTTAGGATTAAGGGATCCCAGTTCGAATCCCGGCTTGTCCGTGTTACATGCCGAAGTGTCCTTGGGTAAGACACTGAATCCCCAATACCCCCAATAAGCAGGTTAGCGCCTTACATGGCTGCACAGATCACGGCCGCTATTGGGAAATGTGAAGCACAATGTAAAGCGCTTTTGGAAGTCATTGACTTGAAAAGCGCTATATAAATGCAGATCATTTCATTTCATTTCATATAGATCTCAGAAGAAAGTGTTTTAGGTGAGTGTGGGGTTATTTCCCAAGGTGAATTGGGCGTTAAAAATTGTGCGTTTCAATAAAAATCAGTGTAGTCCGTGCAGGCAGGAGTACTGTATTTATTATTGTGTAACACGCCTCTTAATTTATCTCATTGTAAAACAATTTTTATTTATAGTACCAAAGACGTATTATAGATAATGTAGAAACAGAATGTCATCCTGAAAAAACATGAGTCACGTACACTGCTTGGTTTGAGCTAAGAGAGAGTCAAACAAAATTTTATACCGACTTTTAATCAAAAATTATGGGTGCGCGTTATACAAAAATAAATATGGTATTTCCTCCGCACCCTCCTCACATTTTTAAGCCCTGACCCATTTTTAAGCCCACAATAAATTAATACACTGGTTGGCTACACAACAATTCAAAGTGGAGTATTGTTCATAGTGTTTGGAAGTTCATAATACTCTTAAGGTGGGGTGCGTTGTTTGAAGTGTCTATAAAAAGTTGAAAGTAGAATGTTATCTCGATTAAGTCCTTTTATCTTTCATTTAGCACTGCAATTTTGGGACCTGAAACACATGAAGCAGGAAAGGGGGGTTGGGTGGGCAGTCCAGTGATTTTATGCTCGTCCCAGGATTTTTGTTAGTGTAGCCTGCAAATGGTGAAAGTAAAAATGGCTGATTGCCAAGCCAACCCCCCCCAAAAGTGGAAAAATAATAGTTTGTTTGTACTGACTGAGGCTGCAACCGTGACTTTAAGCCAAGAAATGGCGGCAGAGAGTAGCACAATTTCACGTTGCAGACACCACCCTTAAACAAGACACACACACTTTCGGATTTAGCTACAGTGCCTTAAAAAGTATTTGAATCATTCCTGTTTCTTTTCTGCACATTTATTATTCACAAAGGTTTCACATAACCAAACCAATTTTAATATCACAAATACAAAATGCAGTTCTGAAATGCTGATTCCATGGCACGAAAAAATGAAGGGCTATCCCGCCCTATTTGAAAATTGGTCCCCCCCCACTTAAATTACAAAGTAATCTTGACTAACCACAGTTTTGGAAGAGCGGAGTTTTATTCCACAGGCCACACCAAATCACTTGCATTGAATGAATGAAACTTTTATTTTGAACGTAACATTACAAAAGCAAAAACAAAATGACAATTTGAAAAAGAAAATTAAAGAACCAAACAATGTTATCGTACATGTTCGAAAGGGAGTAGGAAGAAGCATATGCTTATTGACTTCACTAATAATTGTGTCTCACAGTTAGCTCCTCTGTGTATTTACATGTAAAAAATAACTTATATACAAAATATACATATTTACATCGGCTCTGTGGATACTCAGTCGCTTCGTTATTAAGCACGAGCCAGATGCCTCCAGCATTAAGCTCCCACTTGTCTGCCCTAACTTTGAGATGTGAAGATTATGTCAGTTTTGTGTTCTTTTTAAGATGTACATCTATGTGATTGTATCCCCATTTATCTAGTTTTTGTTCGTTTTTCACCATCCTCACCAACATATTTATTCCCCTCATCGTGTTTTGTGAATTGAATCTGTTAAGCAAAGTAAAGTAGGTTACAAGTACACAACAAACATGCAACGTTTATTTTTTCACATAGAGCCAGATAGGTATTGATTTTGTTGCGTGTGCCTTAATAAATGGAAACCACATTGCAAAACTGCATTTTGTATTTCCTTGGATTCTCTCTGTGTGATATCAACCCACTGGGGTCTCACAAAATTCTCTGAAGAACATTGAAATTGTTGCTATCATGTGATTCAATCCTGACATCATTTCATCATTTTATTGACACTGCAAATGATAAGTTTTATTGTGCGTGGACACAGATGGGTTGGTGCAATCCTGTGGAGTCCAACTTGAGGTGGAGGGGTAAGGGGTAGTTCATGTCTGTGTGCCCCTCCCCCCAGCAAAACAGAATGATGTTCAAAGTTGAAGTTCTCTCATTTGAACTGCTCTTCTCTGACTTTCCACGTTCCAAGGTAGGAACACTGCCGGAACCGATCTCAATCTGCTCTTCGCCACCTTTTTGGAAAAAATAGCGCTGATAAAGAAGTCAGAAGGGGACGAGCGCTTCAAGGAGCATCGGCACGTCATCATCGTTTTTACTGATGGTAATGTCATCAAATTCTACATTTCAAATACAGTTGACCCCCGGGATACAACAATAATTTGTTCTCAGGTGGGGGTGAATTTGCTATTTAGCTCAGAAGCCCTACTACCAATGAAAAAAACGAAAAAAAATCTTACTTTGAACTCTAGTTTGAAAAAAATGAAATTGCTTTAACCCTGAAGAACCCAAGAAAAATTTTCTCTGGTGGGAAATGATGACCAGTGGGTTCTCCACGGTTGAAAAACTTACTTTGAAGCCAAAACCCTACCTGGAAACCAATGTTCCCTCTAATTTTCCACAGCAATCCCAAGTGTGGCAACTAAGTCATTATCAAACATGTCCAAAACTTGACATCAAGTTACATTAGGCTGAGTTTCCGGCAATGCAATTTTTTTTTTCACTTTTGAATGAACTGACCAATGTATTATTGCAAAGGTTGTACGCCCTACAAACATAATTCGTTTTTACAACAGTTCTTTCACTAGATTTCCATTTCTTTTTTTTCCTAGTATCTTTTGTCGCATAATACTAACGTTTTTGGGGGCTTATTTAGTCGGTTGCACGATACACAACTGTATTTAATCACATTTTTTAGTGGAAGTACAATGTTGGCAACAAGATTGACTTGGTATAATTGGAAATTATTGGAATGCAACACAAACTTTTTCTTCTTTTTCCCTGTTTTTTCCATTTTTTTAAATTCCTTTAAAAAAATTCTCATTGTGTTTATTTTTTCCTAGCTTTTCCTTTTTTCTTTTTGTTCTGTATTTACTTTTTTTCCTTTGTTTCTTTTTCTTTTCTTTTTTTCTGGCTTTTTTTCTGAATTTGTCTTCTTTTTTCTCTTCCTTTTGTTTCTTTTTTTTCTCAGCTTTTCACTACTTTTTCATTTTGGTTTTTTTTTCTTTTTTGTTCTATTCCCCCTTCCTTTAAGTCATTTTGTGCATAATCTTACATAATATTTGGTCATATAGGGATGAAAGAAGCAAAATCAACCTGAAGAACCGTTTAGGACCCGAAAGAGCCGGTTCCTTTTAGTGAGCCGAGCCGAAGAAGCCGGTTCTCGAAAAACTCTTTCCTCAACTTTGTTCTACTTCGACCTTGTCTTCTAAATACCGCATTTAGAACACAACGTCAGGGGAGCCCTTGTATTTTTACCTTCACGCACTGTAACTTTGACTTAATTCGCTTCTTAATTAGCAATTTCGAGCCCTGATTTTTGTGAGCTGGCTAGATTTTTCTTGTGCGCGGAAAAGCTCTGGGTAGTGCGCAATGGCGCACACACACAGCTTAGAGGGAACATTGCGCTGGATAGATTTTCTTTTTTGGGTCGCAGCTTAGAGGGAACATTGCCTACTACCCCAGATAAAAACTTTAAAATTACAAAATAGTGTATAGTTATTATTACTTAGGTGTAATGTACACAAATAGGATTAAATAACATAAATAAAAGTAGATGAAAAATCTGATTAGATTTACATTTGTTGTGAAGTAACTTGAGTTGCTGCAGTAGAGTAGAGGACGGATGCAGGGAGGAGGAGATGCCGATGGTGGGTTATAAATGAGGGTTAGGTTAAGTGTTGAAAAAACATCTTATTCTGCACCATAAAGAAAAAACATCGTAAGTTGGAGTCGTTGTAACTAGGGGGTCTGCTGTACCTATATATTCTTATAATTGTTGGGTATGGATTATAGTGGGGAAAATGCTGTAAAAAGACCGAAAAAGATCTAATTCCACGCTTTAAAGTGCAAATGTAGTAAGGTGGGGTTGATGTATTTTGGGGCTCTACTGTACAATTTGTATTCTGATGTTGACTATATGGTATGGCAGGTTGAATGCTGTAAACAGGGGCCGAAAAACATCTTATTGTCAGGATCAGAACGGGAAACAGGACCCACTCGCGTAACGTTACTCACAGTTTTATTGGGGAGAAGGGAAAGGAGTGCACACACAATCCGGAGATCGCTGGTCCCGGGGAGTAGGTTGCTCAGACGTGGTAGTGGGACTTCAGTGGCGAGCGATGGCAGTGCCGGGAACGGAAAAAAATCGAAAACCAGGAGAGGAGAGTAGACGTGGTCGAGATAAAAAATGAATCGTTGTTAGGGGCAGGAGAACAGACGTGGTCGAGATCAAACAGATCGTAATTCGAGACGGGAGAGCAGACGGGGACGAGATCCAACAGATCGTAGCCGGAAAAAAAAAGGAGCAAAAACACAGGACAGACGAAAAAGGGCTTGCCGTGTAAAAACGGAGATTCGCAGACGGACCGAATGCTGTAAAGAGGGGAGAACAAACATATTTTTTCGCCCAGTAAAGTGAAAACTTGATAAGGTGGGGTTGCCGTATCTTGAGATCTACTGTATATATCTATTCTGATAATTTGTTGTTGATGTCGTATAGTGGGGTAAATACCGTGAAGAGGGGCCCCAAAACATTTTATCCTGCACGGTAGAGTGAAAACTTCCTAAAGGGGGAGTCGTTGTGGCCCAGGGGTCTACTGTACATATAGTGCCGTGAAAACGTATTTGCCCTCTTTTTGATTTCTGCATGTTTATCGCTCACAATGGTTTCCAATATTAATATTTCACAGGAACAACCGAAGGAAATAGAAAAGGCAGTTTTGGTTCCATTTATTGAGGCACAACAAAAAATCCAAACCTATCTGACACTATGTGAAAAAATGCCACCTGAACCTTATAGCAAGGTGGGCCCCCTTTAGCAGTGATAACAGAAATCAAATTGTAACGATAATTGATAATAAGTCTTTCACAAAGCTGTGGAGGAATTTTGGCCCACTCTTCTTTGCAAAATAGTTTTAAATATGCCATACTCGTGGGTTTTCAAGCATGAATTGCAGCTCAAGGGTCACACAACAGCATCTCAATTGGATTTAAAGCCAGACTTTGACTTGGACATTCCAGAACCTTAATTTTATTGTATTCTTTGAGCCGTGTCCTACTGCATGTTCCAAGAGCGCTTGAGTTTGAGGGCACGAGGTGATGACCGGACGTTCTCCCTCAGGATCTTTTGCTAAACACCAGAATTCATTATTCTGTCAAGTGCAGCGAGTTATCCTGGTCCTGAGGCAGCAAAGCAGCACCAGACCATCACACTGCCACCATCACCCTTTACTGTTGACATCATGTTCTTTTTGTCAAATGTGTCACTTTTATACTCGATGTAACGGGCTGCACTGCTTCCAAAAATTGAAATTCTTGTCTCATCAGTCCACAGAACATTTCTCAAAGTCTTTAGGATGATCAAGATGCCTTTTTGGCAAATATGAGATGACTCTGTGTGTTCTTTTGTAACAGCAGTGGTTTTCATCTGAGAACTATCCAATGGATGCCATTTTTGGCCGGTGTATATCTCATAGTAGAATCATGAACACTGTTTAACTAAGGCCAGTGAGGCCTGAAGTTCCTTGAATGTTTTTTTTCAAGGCTCCTCTGCAACCATCGAGCCATCGTTGCACTCTTGTAGTAATATTAGTTGGTAAACCACTCCTGGGAAGGTTTGCCACTCTTCCCAGTTTTCTCTATTTGTGGATAATGGCAGTGGTTTGCTGGAGCCCTACAGCCCTGGAAATGGCTTTGTGACCTATTTTGGAATGATGGATTTCAATCACTTTTTACCTAATTTCTTCTGGAAATTCTTCAGATTGTGGCATGTCATTTGTTTTCTTGATATTTTGTCGCCTACTTCACTTTGTCTAATGCATTTAATATAAGTTCAAAAGGTGGTGGCAAGAAATATTGGGTGTGGCCCACAAAATTGAACTCAGTTTTCCCAAAACTGTGGTTCGTCACAGTTACTCTGTGATTCAACAATGGAGGGCGATTTCTTTTTCACATCGGGACAGATAGTCCTAGATTTTTATTGTGCCTAAAAAATGGAATCAACATTTCAAAACTGCATATTTTATTTCCTTGGGTTGTCTCTGTGCAATATTAATATTGGTTTGATAATCTAAAACCCCTTTGAGTGATAAATATGAAAAAAAACACTGAATTCATAAAGGGGGCAATTTTTTTAAAACAATTTCTCCAGATGAGACTTGAGTTCTGTGTGGACATGCAGGTGCCTACAATATGGGCGGTTCCCCCGAGTCCACCGTGGAGGAAATCAAGCAGCGAGTCTATATGGACCCCAACTACAGGTTGAAAGAACCTTCAAGAGCCGAGTTCCTGGGTGAGTTCACTGGCAGAGGTATGGTCTTAAAAAAAAAAAAAACGCCTGGTCTGACCCAGGCCCACGAGTATCAAAACCCGACCCAGCCTGAGCCTGACCAATTAGCTCGATTTCCAGGACCAAGCCTGAACAAACCCCAAATTTCATATTTGTGTGGACTCTGGAGTAGAGAGGTGATTTATGATGAATTAAAGCCTGTCTTTTGTAAGAAAATCTAAGTTAAACAGGACTTTCCAGTATGAGAATTTACATCTTTTATATTTCTGTGTCTGCAGAGGTTACATTACCGCCAAATTTCTATCACTGCGTTTTTTTTTTCAAGCATCAACAGGAAAATCTTAAAGACATCTGTGTCAAGAACCAGAACCGAATCAGGACCGAAACGCGTGAAGTTCTCACACAAGCCTTTTATTTTAAGGGAAATGGGGAGTAATGCACCTTAGGCAGCGGTCTGATGTAGAAAGACAGGAAGCCAGAGACCGACGAGATCGATTCCAATTGCCCGAGTTGATTTTGGACAGATGGGGTCGATACCGGACAGGACAGGACAGACGGATGGATAATGAATCAGGATATCGAAAATAAACAGGAGAAACTAGACGGGAACGAAAACTGGAGAAAATAATAAACAGGACAAAACTAGACGGAAACAAAACTGGAAACCGAAAGTAAGCAGGACAAAATAAACGGGAACAATACCGAGCAGGAAATACCAACAGAAACAGGACCGAGTCAAAACCCACGTCTTGCGGGGCAGAAGTTCTTTGACGGGCTCACAAGGGAAACGGGACAGCACTGAGCGTAAAATAGACAGAAAGCCAATCTGTTAACGTGCCGCAGCTGGCTCCACACAAACGGGGCCAATTGGGCGCCATGGCAACCGTGACAATCTGTCATTTTGACCGTTTGAAAACTAGGCGAAAAACCACAGCAACAGGACATCCTTAAGAATCTAGCGCCGAACTTTCAGAGAGTGAGAGGCGGAGAGACAAAAAAGAACGATGACAGGCAGATAATAGACAGAGACAGGAAAAGTTCTTTGAATTGACATCGCAAAATATTAATACAGTACGTGTTGTTATGAGGCCACTTTTGTTTTTTCCAGACCGTGGTCTCTCATATCCAAACGCCATGGCGCAGTGTGATGTTAGCGTTAGCAATGTTAGCAATGTTAGCGGTGTTAGCGTCACTACATCACATTGAGTTGTGAAAAGATATTGATGTAATGATGATGTTTTTTGAACACCATGACCCATGCTACTAGCTTGAAAATGCTTGAATCTCAATGTTTTGCTTTCAACAATTAAAAAATGCTTGAAAATTGAGTAAAGTGCTTGTAAATGCTTAAAATCGATGCCATGTTTCTCACCAAGTCTGGTTAAAAATGACGTTGAGATTGCTCTCTGGTGGCTTCGCTTTGCCGTTGCATTTTTTTTTCCCTTGTGATTAACAGCAGCTGACATTAGTTTGTATGGCATTGTCCTATGAAGCGTCAGGTGCATGCCACAACTAAACGGGGCACTATGAAAATGTGCAAGGATTAAACATCAATTATTGATATTTGATTTTGGCTATGTAAAAAATGAAGGTAATGTTTCCATCTGGTCTTCTATCGTGGAGAAGAAGAATCCACTCTGTATGAACTTAAGATGAGGGGTGTCAACTGTCAACTATTTCGAATCGGGGGCCGCATTGGGTTAAGAACTTTGGCTAAGGGGCCGATTCTGGAGACCTATCCCATTTTGTTCATTTATGAATGAATATACTTGCAGACATCCAAATGTTTTATTTGTTTATCTCAGTCGCATCAACTTGGTTTTGAAATCCTACGAATGAAAGAAATATTATAGGTCCCTGTAAAAAGTACTACATTTGATATTTAGTTTTGTAGTATGACTGTAGATGTATTTTGTGTGTGTTTTTGTTCTATTTCTGCAGTCAGATATTACAGATAGTAATATTTCTGTTTTATTACTGTAGTTTTGTTTTGTAGTACTTTCAGAGTAGTGTTTTTTTAGTATTTCTATTGTAGATGTGTTTGTAGTATACAGTATCTGCATTATTTTGGGAGTATTACTGTTGTTGTGGTATTTCCGTCATAATGTTCTGTAGTAGTAATTGTGTACTGTTTCTGTCGTAATATTTCAATTTTACTTCTGTTGTAATATTTCTGTTGTATATTTATTATTTTGTATTACTGTAGTGATATTTTTGTAGTGTTTCTGTAGAAGTGTTTTTGAAACATTCCATCGTAGGATTTTTTTAATAATTTGGTAGTATTTTTATAGTATTTCCATAGTAGTAAATTTGTAGTATTTCTGAAGTGTTTCCATGTTACATTTGTTGTCATATATCTGCAGTATTTCTTAGTACTACTGTAGTTGTATTTTTGTAGTATTTCTGTCAAACAATTTATTTACTAGTATTTTTGTAGTATCTCTTTCTTAATCTTTCTGTTGTTGTGGCTTTGTATTACAGGATTACTGATGTGGTATAGTATTTCTGTAATGGTATTTTATAGTATTTCTGTATTAGAATGTCTGTAGTATTTCCGGAGAATTTTTGTAGTTTCTCGGTTGTAACGTTTCTGTAGTGGTATTTTGGTATTAGAGTATTTTTTTCTCTTTTAAGAATGAAAGCAACATATCATATTAGGTACACGTTTTAAGCTTTTAATTTTATTCATCGTCATTATATTTCGACCATTTTCGTTCGGCGGGCCGGACAAAAAAGCCTGACGGGCCATATGTTTGCCCACCCCAGGTTAAGATCAATGATTATCCAACACTTTGCCTTCCAGACATTTACGTTTTTGCCATCGGTGTTGACATCTTCGACGATGACCTCATGCCGCTGGTGGCGGGCAAGGGGGGGAAGCATTACTTCAGGTTGAGGGACATCAAAACTCTGCAGAAAACATTCGATGACATTATCGGTGAGATTTCTTTTCATTTTTATTTTTTATCACTAACGAGGGAGCCTCCTCTGACATTCCTGTTCTGTTGACGGATAGATGAGGACGACGTCATAGGTTCCTGCGGTCTTCACAAGAATTACCCCACCATCAACAAAAGGGAGAACTTTCCTTGGGCGGCACATATTGTTGTCAAGGTGGGGGATTTCATACCCTTTAAAATTTATTTTAGATATAAAGTCAAGTTTTGGTTACTGTACCGTATTTCCAGAGGTGAGTTGTCATGAATTATATCTTCTCCGTGACATCTACTTGTTGGGACATTTTTCTACTTCCATCAGTATTTTTAAATCACTATATTTCTTGCTTGAGTAGATTTGTGAAGTAGAAACTACTTACCACATTAGGGTACTTTGAAGCCGTTACTTAAATCCCCTTCCACTTAAGTATGCATCTGTCTGTCTCTGTTAAGGCTAATATTTGCTCAAAGACCATATTTCCTTTATTTAGACGTTGTTGTTGCCAGCCATTTTACTTACTGGTGTTCGTTTAAAAAAGTGCCAGGGAGCCACTTGGGAGTGCCAAAGAGCATTTTGACCGCATGCAGCTCCTGAGCTGCTCGTACACAAAAGCAGATGTTTCTCAATTTTGTTGGTATTTATAGGGGGTGCCTAGCCAAGGACACTCCCAGAGGCCTAAAGCACTAGAGTGTACATTTTCACAAAAATCTGTTTTAAGCCACATAAGCCTATAAACCACAGTCAAACAGAAAAACACACACACTCAACTTGAGATTTATAAAGTAATTTAGATTAGATAGATAGATAGAGAGAGAGAGAGAGAGAGAGAGAGAGAGAGAGAGAGAGTGCCTTGTGAAACTTTTTGGCTCCCTTGATAGATAGGTAGGTAGATTTAGTTTACAATTAGATTAGATTTAAGTTACAATTAGATTAGATAGATTGAGATTAGACTAGATTTAGATAGATACATAGATGGATTAGAATTAGGTTATACTAGGTTAACCTTTGATTTAGATTAAATTAAAGTTAGGTTTATATATATATATATATATATATATATATATATATATATATATATATATATATGTTGTGTATATATGAGGTGCACTGGACTATAAGGCGCTTGGAAATGAAACTACAGTAGGAGCTACGGTAATCGTGTATAACCATTGCACATTTTATAGATGCAAAGATTGATCAGACGAAAAACGTCGCTCACCAAAATTTAAATACATTGCATGAAACGGGAATTAAACCCAGGTTGCGGCGGTGAGAGAGCACAGAAACGCACAAAAAGGCATTAGATTTGATCTTTTTATTTCACCATTTTCACTCACAGTGCCTGAAACAAATGTTAGAGAATAAGGAAACAGAAATCACAAAGAAGAGGGAATAACAACTTGGACTTTGCGTTAATTTATATCTTTCAGGATTAATTTCTGTTTTCTCTCCATTTTACGACATTCGTTTCTAGCATCATGACTAAAAAAAGGGTGATAGTGAGATGAAACTAAATGCCTTTTCGTATGTCATCTGGTTTTATTCCCGTAACATACAGTGTTTTGTGATTTTGGTCAGGAATGTTTTTCGATGCATCTATCATTGCACAAATACGGTACTACCATTAAACATGGAGAAATGCTCACCTGTATATACTGTATTGTGTGCTCCGTATCTACTTTATTTTGCCCTACTCACTGGGTTATAAGGCAAACTTTCAAATTTCTGGCCAATTTGGATTTTTTTGTGTGCGGCTTTTAGTCTGGAAAATACGGTAATCCCCAGCTCTCTTGACTCCCAAAGAAAATTTATATAATAATTTATCATTGAACAAATGTAGTCTGCCCTTTTCTCTCTCAAGCAAACAAGAAGGTGCTTATCCATGCTTTTTTCCCCAATCGTTTATACAATTGTAGTTCCTTGCTCTCTGGACTCCACGAAAATTAACATCAGGAGCAATTTTTCTGTTTACTGTTTCAAGTACCCAGCCAGAGTCGGCCCATTTTTTCTCTCATGCAAACATGGAGGTCCTGGTACATGTTTTCATCTGAGTTTTCATACAGGTTCTTGAAATCCTTGAAATTGCTTCAATTTCAGTGTTATGTCTTCAGGGTTTGAAAAGTCCTTGATTTTTAAGCGAAGTGGTGGTTAATGCTTGAAATTGTCGCCATGTTTCTTTTGTTAGGGGTTGGGCTAGGGTAAGGGGCTCGGGTTTGGTGCTTGAAATAAGGGTTTTAAACTTTTTTATGGTTCCAAAATAAGACTTGTGGTGGGGTTAAAAACTAAGGTTCAGGCTACTTAATTGGGTATTGTTAGGTTTTAAATATATTAAAATGTACCGTTTACCAAATTCTTCGAATTAGTTATCTGACTCCACTAACCTAGCACAACCTGCACTCTCTTAACAATGCGCGCTCGTTTCTTGATAAGAAAAGATGGACAAGAATAGCCGACATTTTCACACGGCAGCAGATTGAATTTCTTAAATAAATTAGCCAAGTGAACTCCATCGAATCAATGGCTGAATTAGCCGAATTAGTGTCGCTTGAGTCTCTGTCAAACCTCCTCTCTCGATCTTTCTTTTTTTTTCTACCCACGTCTCTCCGCAAGCTGGTGTGTCGGCTCCTCCAATGGGCGTGCCAGGAAAACCCCCACGCCCTCTCCTCGATGTCTGGAGTAACTCAAAACAGCAGAGTGTTTCTACGTCATCAGGCCCCCTTTTGCGTCGGGAAGGGCTAATTATCATATCAGCCCTTCGTCCCAGTTCCGCTGTTTCTGTAAACATCATCCTCCACTACGTTGCATTGACCTGCCCTACAGCCCAGCCAGTGAATATATTGTGCATTAAATGTAACTTGTATTTGATCTTACAAAATCCTTTATAGTCAGATGTATAAAATCCTTTAGTATAAAACTGGGTTTAACTAGGGTTCTGAAATTGGGTTGGTGCTGGGGTTACAGCTAGACTTAGGTGAAAGCTTATGGTTAGGGACAAGGGTTTAAGCTTCATTTTAGGGCTCTAAACTGAATGTAGGATTCCAAAATAGATATAGAATATTTGAGCTTTGGTTACAGTTCTAAAAGGGTTAGGGCAGTGGTTACAGCTTGAGCTAATGCCTAAGTGTAGGGCTAGAGCTAGGAGCTAGGGTTTGGGCTGCAAGTTAGGGTTCTGAACAGATTTTGGGTTCTTAAATAAGGTTGGGGCTAAAGTTAGGGTTTGAAACTAATGTTTAGGCTCTTGTTCTTTTGATGGATTTCTTCTTTTAATGGTACTGGAAAAAATAGTGCTGTACAAATCAGGTTTGATTGAATTTTTGAGTGTTTTTGTTGCCTGACCTCTAGAACGAAGAACGAGTGATGAAGTGTATGGGCTCTCTAGTGACGGCCGAGTTCGTCTTGACAGCGGCACACTGCTTCACTTTTGAAGATAGGCCTCAACACGTGACGGTGGACATCGACGATGGACACGGCAGCAGATGTAAACCATATTCTTTGAAACTTGTGTTTTACTTTGACGATGCTCCGACCCGCTATATCACTATTCCAGTGGCAAGCCGTGCATTTCACACCTAGGCCTTCAGTAGTACTATGACTGAATCAATCTAACCCTCAATATGTCAGGAACCAGGAAACAGGAATGGAGAACCCAATAGCGTAACGTACTCACAGTTTATTAGGGAGAGGAGGAATGCGCGCACACTCGATCCGGGAATCAATGGTCGCGGAAGTGGATTGAAACTTGAACAAAAGAGTGGTCAAAATCAAACAGATCGGGACGAAAATAAAACAGGATCAAACACAGGGAAATTCACAGGAATTGGCATATTACACAGAGTCTAGCAGGAGTTTCGCAGAAGTTTCAGACGCTCTGACACCAGGCACTTGGCAAGACCACGTTTAAGTAGTCCGGAAGCAATCTGTCAACGCGTTTCAGCTGGTGTCCACGGGTGGGGCCGATTGGGCGCCGTGGCAACCGTGACACAATATGCATTTACTGCAGCTACACCTGCGATATATATAAAAATAAAAACATGAATAATAGTAAGGGATAATCCAACAAGTATTTTTGCACAAATTCCACCCTCGTTTTTTTTTCCTTAAAAAGATTTCAATTATTTTGTCGAAGAGATTCTTTGTGCGTTTCAGTTCCATTAAGAAGTTGTTTTCTAACGCCGAAAGTCGAGCCTGTCCTGCCGTATTTCCGGCATAAATTTTCATTCGATTTTAGACTGAAAATGTTGTGCCACATCCGTGATACATCCGTTACCGCCCCCTAGCCAATCATTGTTTGTGAAACTGCAGACATATCCCTATGCCAGTAATAAGGCCCTGGCTCCACCAACTTGAAATTCGATTAGGCCAGCATAGTAGGCCTTACAGGCCCTGACGGCCACCTACCGCACTATTCACTCACATCACTTTTTTACGTGAAAATCTGAAATCGAGGTGATTTGATTCAGCCATTTCGTCTTTCTGACAGCAAAGCGAGTGAAGAATTTTTTCCTGCACCCAAAGTTCAACGTCAGCGCCAAAGAGAAGGAAGGCGTAAAGGAATTTTACGACTACGACGTGGCACTCGTCCAACTGAAGGACTATGTGACCATCTCTACTTTGGTCAGGTACAAAGTAAAAAACCGTTATGAAAGAGCTCGCCTGCAACATTGTCTTCTCTTCCGGTTTAGACCCATTTGCCTCCCTTGCACCCTGGAAACCAACGCAGCTTTAAGAATGGCTTCTGAATCCACCTGTGCACAACAAGGTCGGTATCAGAAAAATAAGCAGACTCCGAATAAGCAAAACGATTTACTCTAGAACACAACATGCAGCCCCCCCTACGGTTGTAATCGCTGAGAGAAGAAGCACAAGAAAAAAATGAGCTGCAATTGAAATATTCCCTCTCGTTGTCGCCAAAGCCAGGCGCCATTCGCAAAGCACCTGCAACTCTTTTTTTCCCTCTCTTTCTCTCCTCCTCTCTCTGACTTTTTCTTTTTTCTGTCCCTCTTTTTCTTGTCTTCGCTCTCTTTTTTCTCACTTTCACTTTCTCACTTTATCTTTCTTAGTCTATGTTTTGTTCTATCACTTTCTTTCTAGTATCTTCCTTTTTCTCACTTTCTCTCTCCTTCTCGTTTTTTTCTTTCTTTCTCTCTATTTCACGCACACTTTCTTTTTCGATCTTTCTTTGACTCTTTCTCTCTCTCTCTCACACACTCTTTCTCTCCCACTCTCTATCTATTTACTTCTGTCATTCTTTTTCTTTATATCTCTCCCTTTATCCCTTTCTCTCTCTCTCCGTCTCACTTTCTTTCTCTCTTTATTTTCTTTTCTCGTTTTCCTTCCTTTATTTCTCTTTTCTCTCTCTTTCTTAATCGTCCTCTCCTTTTTTCTCTCTTTCGCTCTCTATTGGGCTCGCTGTATTTCTCTCTCTCTCTGTCTCCCTCTCTCTCTTTTTTCCTTCTCTCTTTTCTGCTCTCTCTTTCATTTTCATTCCCTCTCTTGCTTTCTTACTCTCGTTCTTGTAAATCTACTAGTTTTGCCAGGCCTCGCAGCTCTTTTTTGCATTTTACTCTTTTTCTGCCTATATTGAACTGCACTTGTCTGTCCACAATCCATTATCCCTAATCACATATTGTTGCAAATGGGGACAAGGCACTTTTGTCAAGAGGCGTACGGCTATTGGCCGTCCAAAGATGAAATGCACAGTTGTGTTGGTGATACATTACCCCCAATCGACTATTACTGAAAGCAGGGGCCGACAGAGCAAATTTGTCCGTCCTTTTCACCGTAAATGAACAGTACCCATGCGGCTGTGATCCATTATCTGGCAGGGCCGTTGCTAGCCATTCGGGTGCCCTGAGCACAAATGTGATTACCAAACTATTTGGTCTCTATTTTGTTGTATTCCTGTGTTTTACTTTGTGATGAATACTTTTTTTTTTTTGTTCACTTCTGACAGAGAAGCGCTTGTTAAAGAACCTGGACACTCTTTTTTTCCTGACACACAGCCAAACCCGATGGGTAGACGAAAAAGTGGTTCGGGTCAAGCTCGGCCCTCAGGTGAGTCGCCTTCAAATGTCCTTGTCCTTGTATTTTCTTGATTTATTTGATGTGAAACTAGAGGGACGAATGCGTCCGACACGCCCTGGACGCTCCCGGCATCACCACCAACAAAACCGAAGTCCCCGTCACCGAGAACTTTTTGTGCACCGGGGGACTCAAACCTCAACGGGATCACATTGCGTGCACGGGTGAGTCCGCTTTTATTTGTTTTTATTGTTTTGGAAAAAAGAAATGGATTTTTGTCTTTTGGGGGCAGGCGACTCGGGAGGGGCCGTCTTCAAGACCTACCAACATCGCACCGTGCAGGTCAGCCTTTTGCTATTTTTTTTCACTGCTTCTCTCTCTAGTCACTCATATTGGCTGCAGGCCGTGGCTCGCCGCAAGTAGCTATTGTACTGTTAGCTGCTCCTGCTTTGTTCTTCGGCGTTTCTCACCTACCACGGCTGGTCTTTGACTTTTATCCACTGTTTCCTTCTTTAGCCTCTCATGTCGGCCACTTGGCTGCTGCAGGCTCTGGCTCGACGGCTAGCCGCTACTGTTACCTTTAGATGCTTCTTGCTTTGTGCTACATTGTTAGACAATTTAGGATTCTGTACAATGCTAGATTGTCAATGATGACTAGGATGTTTTAGATCTTTACTTTTTCTTATTTTACCAGTACCCTTTACTTGTTGTCATAACTGTGGTATTTTATCTATTTTATTCTATTCTATTCTCACTCACTTTTTCCACTGATTTTTTTCTAAGCTCATTACAACTTAGCTGCATGCTATGGCTAGCCGCTAGCCACTATTGTTATTGCTTCGTCTTTCAGTGTCTTTTTCCGACTTTTATTAACGGTTTCCTTATCTAGCTTCTCATGTAAGACAATCGGCTGCAGGCTACCGCTCACCGTTATTCACTACTGTAATTGTTAGCTGCTCTTGCTTCGTCCTTCAATGTGCATGCGAACATCACGGTATACCATCATTCTGTCATCGCTGACATTTTTCCACTGTTTTCCTCTCTAGCCACACACGTTTTCCACGTGGCGGCAGGATCTGGCTCGCTATATTTGGTTAACTTCTCTGTGTAAATAAAGCTTGCTCTTGTAATTTTCACTGGACTTTTTGGTAGCTTCTTCCACTAGGTGCTCAAGTTAGCCGCTAATACCAGCTCTGAACAACTCCAGCGATGGGCTCTTTCCAGCCGCTCTGGGTTTATGCAGCTTGCTCTGTCTTTTGTTGTCACTCAGCAGTTTTCCTATCCCTTTACTGGCTTAAATTCGTTCTCAAGAAAAATCTGGAAGTAGTCTCTCTTGCTTTCTTCCATTCTCTCTCTCCCCTTCTTTCTTTCTCTTTCTTTTAAATCTCTTTCTTTCTCTATCTCTTTCTTCCCATTTCCTTCTCTCTCTCTTTATCTCTTTCTTTCCCCTCTCTTTCTTTCACTACTTTTGTTTGTTTCTTTCTTTCTATGTTTCTTTCTTTGTATGATTCTTTCTTTCCTCCTCTTTCTTTCTTTCTTTCTCTCTCTTTCTTTTAAATCTATTTCTTTCTCTATCTCTTTCTTCCCATTTCCTTCTCTCTCTTTATCTCTTTCTTTCCCCTCTCTTTCTTTCTCTACTTCTGTTTGTTTTTTTCTTCTTATGTTTCTTTCTATTTTTCTTTGTTTGTATGTTTCTTTCTTTCTTTCTTTCTCTTTATGTCTCTCTTTCTGTCTTTCTTTCTTTTTTATTTTTTTATTTCTATCATTCTATCTTTCTTTCTCTTTCTCTCTCTTTCTCTTTCTCTTTCTCTCTCTTTCTCTCTCTTTCTTTCTCTCTTAGTCTCTTTCTTTCTTTCTATTTATTTTTCTTTCTCTCTGTCTTTCTCTTTCCTTCTCTCGCTTTCTTTCTTTATTGTAGTTCTTTTTTTTTTGCTTTATTTCTTTCTCCAGTGTTCATTTTACCTCTGAAAAGTGATGGGTCCCGGGGACTCGCATGCACAAAAATCTATGGGTCCCAACAGAGATCTTTGGGTCCCCAAAATTTAGTGTTATCGAGGTTGAAATTGTAAATCGGTGACAAATATATAAATAGATATAGAAATCTATATATTCATTCAGTTTTAATCATCACATTCAATTGGTAATACAAAGCAGTTATCGCTTCAGATTTTTCAGTTCACAAAAGTATTGTACATTATACAAAATAATATTGCTGAAATATTAGTCTATACATTCATGCAGTTTTAATCACTTCAGATTTTTACAGTTGTAATGCCTTCTCAAGGTCCAATTGCAGCAAAGGAATTTCCATAGCTAATTTGTGGTTTTCATTGTCGTTGTGCCGATCCAATGTACTTTTCTGAAAGTTCGTATTGCGAAATGATCTATGCAATCCAGTTTTTTTGTCACGCTGGGTGCACGCATCACAGAACCTGTTGCCTCCATTATCATCCTCCTTATAGCGTAACCAGGAATATAATTGAGTCAATTTTGGCAGAAAAGTCCTTTTCTTGCTAGGAGTATTCTTTTGTTTATCTCTTGTCGAATTGTTCGCTTCAAAACGCGTGTTTTCCTTGCCTTCGCGGTCTTCTGAAGAATTTCTCCACCGTTTTTTCGTGCCGGAATTATTGCTGTTGTTACCACTTTCTGTATTATGTTTCGACTTATTACCGACACTGAAGAAATGACCAATTTTTTTTTAATTTGCACCTGATACCAACTGTTTTTACGGAGGCATACTTCTCTTTCACTCGACAACCGTTTGCCGAGATCGACGCGAGACCAAAACAACAATAGCGGATCTGCCTGACGAAAAGTTTGGAGTGCGGTAAATCTTTGTTAAAAAAAAAGTAATCGGGTAATAATGACAATTTGGTGTCAAAAAAGTTGCGTCCCGGGGACGCACGTTGATTTGACACATTGCGTCCCCAGCAAAAATGATGCGTCTAGGACGCGGGGACGCGGGCAAACGAGAACACTGCTTTCTCTTTCTTTTCTTCTTTTCTTCCTTTCTTTCTAACTTTCTAACTTTTTTCTCTTTCTGAGTTTCTATCTTTTTTCTTCCTTTCTTTCTATCTTTCTCTGAAGTTCTTTCTCTCTTTCTTTCTCTCTCTATCTCTCTTTCTCTCTCATTCTTTCTATGTCCCGCTCTCTCCTTTTAGCCTTCTTTCTCTTTAATCTAAAAGTCCAGTCCCCCCTGTGAGAATGTTTGTATTTTTACCATTTGCCCCATGAGCTAAAATGACTCAAATTTAGTATTGGGCTAGGGAATTTTACCCTTCAAACTTCAACTCCATTCTAAGCTGCAGCCCCTAATGGTAATTTCTTGCACACGGTCACTTTAACGGTTGTATCGAATGCATTTGTAACCCCCCACCCCAGATCGGAATCGTGAGCTGGGGAAGCAAAAACATGTGCAAAGGCGGCGGCGTGGTGGAATCGGACGAGGACTCTCGAGATTTCCACATCAACGTCTTCCGGATTGTTCCTTTCCTCAAAGACGTCCTGGAAAGAGACACCTTGGAATACAAGCCGCTACCCTTCTTAAAGAACTTAACTTAAAGATTTTCGCTTGGGAGAATTTCACTTTGACAGCTAAGAAAACAAGACAAGTGAAAATGCATATTTAGGTAAACGATAAATAGGATTAGAAATTGCAACCATTAGGACATTTTCCCGCAAATAAAATAAAGAAAAATAAAACTCTAATACCATACTCAACATGACTCAAAGTTTGTTCGGGGGCTTGAAATCAAAGGAACACTGGATCATATTTAACAAAACATGAAAGTAAGAGGACGGAGGGAACACACTCATACTTGATTATGACAACTGCTCTAACGCCGACCAGCTCGAAAACATAAAAAGAGGGAAAAGCAGGATTATGTTAGAATGCTAAATCTAAATGGACAAAACATGAAAGGCAGATAACGCGTAACACAAGCTAGAATTTAATAAACAAAACGAAAGTTTGAACACAAACTAGCTTTAACTGAGGAGGGTTGAAAAGTGCTTGAATTTTCTGTGAAGTACTTTTTAAATGCTTGAATTTTAATGTAGTGCTTTCAAAGTTTGAAAAATGCCTGAATATTGAGTGAAGCGCTTGTAAATGCTTGAAATGGTTGCCATGTTTCTCAACAAGTCTGCTCAAAAATGACGCCAAAACTGGTTGCGTCGCTTTGCCATTGCATTTCTTCTTGCTTCCTGATCAACAGCCGTAAGAATCCAGCGTGGTACTTTGAGAGCGAGAGAGGCAGAGAGACAAAAAAAGAACAATGACAGGCGGATAATAGACAGAGACAGGAAAAGTTCTTTGATTTTACGTTGCAAAACATAATACAGTACGTGTTGTTATGAGGCCACTTTTGTTTGTTTTGCAGACGACGGTCTCTCGTGTGCAAACAAAATAGCGCAGTGTGATGTTAGCGATGTTAGCAATGTTAGCGATGTTAGCGTCACAACATCGCATTGAGTTGTGAAAAGGTATTGATGTAACGAATGTTTCTTGAATACCATGGCCCATGCTTTTAGCTTGAAAATGCTTGAATTTCAATGTTGTGCTTTCAAAAATGCTTAAATATTGAGTAAAGAGCTAGAAATGCTTGAGATCATTGCCATGTTTCTCAACAAGTCTGCTTAAAAATAACGCCGACTTTGCTCTCTGGAGGCTTCACTTTGCCGTTGCATTTCCTTTTTCATCGTGATTGACAGCAGCTGACTTTAGTTTGTACGCATTGTACTAGGATGCGTCGGGACAGGTTCATGGTACACTTAAACTGGGCGCAATGAAATGTGTATTAGTGAGAAGATTGCGTCTCTATTATGGATATTTATTATGGGCCGTGCAAAAAATAGAGGTAACGTTTACTAGCTTACTAAGGTAAGCTTCCTGCAACTGAAAATGTAAGGTACATATTACTGTATTTTTCACCCAACACGTACAGTGAAGAAAATAAGTATTTGAACCCAGTGCTATTTTGCTATTTCTCCCACTTGGAGAGGTCTGAAATTTTCATCGCAGATGCATGTCCACTGTGAGAGAGATAAACTAAAAAGAAAAATCCAGAAATCACCATTTTTAACGATTTATTTGTGTAATATAGCCGCAAATGAGCATTTGAACACCTGTGTATCATCTACAATTCTGACCCTGAAAGACTTGTTAGGCCGCCCATTAGAAGTCCACCTGCACTCCATGTATCATCCTGAATCAGATGCAACTGTTTGAGGTCCTTAGCCGCATAAAGACACCTGTCCACCCCATACTATCGACTTGTTACATGGCGAAGACCAAAGAGCTGTCCAAAAGACACCAGAGAAAAAATTGTACACCCCCACAAGGCTGGAAAGGGCTACAGAGCGATTGCCAAGCAGCTTGGAGAAATCATTAGAAAACGGAAGAAGATAAACATGACAATCACTCTCAATCGGAGTGGAGCCCCATGCAAGATATCACCTCGTGGGGTCTCAATGATCCTAAGAAATGTGAGGAATCAGCCCAGAACTACACGACAGGAGTTGGTCAATGACCTGATTAGAGCTGGAACCACCGTTTCCAGGGTTACTGTAGGTAATACACTAAGACGTCATGGATTGAAATCATGCATGGCACGAAAGGTTCCCCTGCATAAACCAGCGCATGTCAACGCCCGTCTTCAATGTGAATATGACCATTTAGATGTTACAGGGGAGTCATGGGAAAACATTTTGTGGGGAGATTAAACCAAAATAGAACTTTTTGGTCATAATTCCACTTAGCGTGTTTTGAGGATGAAGAATGAAGAGTACAATCCGAATAACACCATCCCTACTGTGATGCAGGGGGTGGTAGCATCATACTTTGGGGTTGTTTTTTCTGCACATAGAATAGAATAGAATATACCTTTATTGTCATTGTTACATACAGTTACGTATTGTGACAACGAAATTGGGCATGACACTCCAGTTTCATACAATCACAGTGAGGTAAAAAAACCAAGAAGATAAAGGAACAGAGAAGATAAGGTTATAAAACAAGGAGGATAAGGTTATAGTTATAATTTACACGATATTTAAACAAGAAATGTCGGCATGTAGGATGTTACATACAGTTTGGTATCGTAAAGGTTTGTGCAATGTGCATTTGGTGCGAAAATAGTCATCATAGTGCAAAAAAATAGTCAATAGTCACATGGGACAGGACGAGTGCACTGCATTAAAAATAGGATGACTGGGGCCGTGTATTGTGAGATTTTGGGGAACAACCTCTTTCCCTTAGTCAGAGCATTGATAATGGGTCGTGGCTTGGTCTTCCAACACAACAACGACCCTAAGCACACAGCCAGGAAAACCGAAGAGTGGCTCCATAAGAAGCATATTAAGGTTCGAGCAAGGTCCAGCCAGTCTCTAGACCTGAACCCAATCGAAAATCTCTGGAGGGAGCTCAAACTTCTTCACTGTATATGGGTAGATATTCGTATCAAAAATATTTACATACGTATTGTTCAGATTCACAAATATATTCACTATTTACTCTTTTTACTATATTTATATGCACTATTTACTATTTACTGAGATCTAAAAATCATGTATCTTGATAAATACACATGCAAGATTAAAAATCGCATATGTACATTGCAGAAATATTTATGGATCTGAAATATACACGAATCACACTGGATTTGTCCTTTTAATTGTACTGGAGAAATTGAAAAATTGGCTTTGAAAGTCATTAAAAATTACTTGAATTTAGCCTTGAAAATGGTGGACAAACCAAGACTTCCTGATTATTGTCAAACAATTTCTTAAAACAAAAATGTAAAACAGAAAAACTGACACGACAAGAACAGAAGTAGGACTCGGATGCGCAACGTTAATCACAAATTTATTGAGATATAGAGGGAAAGGCAGCGCCCGCGATCTGGTGTTCGCTGGACGTGGGAAGCAAGCAGCTCATGGAATCGGAAGGTGTTCCGAATGCGGAAGCGGATCTTTCGGAGCGGGAGATCATAGCGTAGTAGACGGAAAAACTGGTCGTTAGCTGGGACGGGAGATCAGAACGTGGTCGGGGTGAAAAAAAAAAAAAAACGGGTCGTTAGCCGGGACGGGAGATCGAAATGTGGTCGGGGTCAAAAACGGGTCATAGCCGGAGACAAACGGGAGAATCAGGAACGGACGGGTGAAAAACGGGTGAGCAAACAGGACCGATGGGAGTCAGAGTCAAATATGCTTGCTTTGTGAAAACAGAGGTTCGCTGACGGACTAACAACAGGCGGTGAAAGGACGCAGCTTAAGTAGGACGGGGAACCAATCAGGTAGCCAGCAGTAGCTGGTGCCAAACGAGCGGGCACAGCTGAATGTAATTATTCATCATGACAAAAACAAATAAGAAAGCTACATAAACCAGAAAACAAAGGAAGAGAAAACCAAAAGTCTGTTTCTCATTTCTACAAAAAAAGAGTTATGATTTTTTTAAATAGATACAAATCAAATGCTATCTCAGGCTATGTTGTGCGATCTAGTTTCTCAAAAGTCTCCTGGGAAAATCTCAAAAATGAAGATTTGATGACAATGGTGAAAAAGGTGGCGGCACAGCGGATGAGTGGTTGACATGTCTGCGGAATAGTTCTGAGGTCATGAGATCGAACTTTCCTGTGTGAAGTTTGCATTCTTTTTTTTTTTTTTTTTTTAGTTTTTTTGTTGTGCTCTGTAAAGCCCTTTGAGACTTTTTATGATAAAGCGCTATACAAATAAATATGACTTGACTATTAATGACAGCATATTTGCCATTTTTTGGGACCAAAACTATCAAAAATTAAAGGGACAATGTGTAAAAATATTTAAGCACTAAATGTCTCTGTATTGGGCAGCGCGGCGGTTGAGTGGTTAGCGCGTCTGTGGCACAGTTCTGAGGTCATGAGATCGAATTCAGCAACCAGCCTTCCTGTGCGGAGTTTGCATGTTCTACCCGTGCTCGTGTGGGTAAGTTAATTGGCCTAACCAAATTGTCCCGCGAGTGAGTTTTCTGTCTGTGTGCCCTTTGCAACCAGTTCAGGGTGTCCCCCTGCCCACTGCCCCAAGATAGCTGCGATGGGCTCCAGCACCCCCGCGACCCTAATGAGGATAAGCGGCGCAGATATTGGATGGGTGGATGGTAAAAAAAGAGTGTAAACACTTCCCCTTTATCGATTTTACTCAAATGTCCTCTGTTTACCTTTCGGTTTTTGCAACGATCAATTCCTGGATGCCAACAAATGATTTCACATCTGCTCCTCCGTTTTTGGGAAATGATGTGGTAGGGGGGCTTGGACTTTTAGGTCAATTATCCCTTTATATTTATTTTTTCTGACCCGTGATCATTTACCATAGCATCATTGTTCATTTTTGTTTTCATTTATTTTCTATGAGTGAGCACACCAGCTTTTATCTTCATTAAATTTGACTGGAAATTTTCCATTCCTGGTAGACTCAAGTAGTCAGGAAACTAGAAAAGGTGAAAGGCATAAGTCGCACTGTACTAACATTGAAAAGAGGACAAAAAACAAAATAAATAAAATAAAAATTATCAGGGGGGCGGGGCTCTCACGTAGCATTCATGGGGTATTCCTCTTAAAGGAACAGTGCGTATTATTTAGTGCCCCCTACCAGTAATAAACACTATTGATTTGAATGAGAAGCAAAAATACATGAACTACCATTTAAAGGTGTGTTTATTTGACATAAGACAAGTCTGTAAGGGAAATTATTGTTTAATTATGGTTTGAATGTGCGTTTGAATGTATTTATCCTCAAAAGTAAAGTTGGGAATTTAAATACTAAAATGTGTCGTTTACCAAATTGTTCGATTTAGTTATCTGACTCCATTAACCAAACACAACCTACATTCACCCAACAACGTGCACTCGTTTCTTGATGGAAAAGATGAACAAGAAAAGCCGACATTTTCACACGGGGCAGATTTTATTTCATTAGCAATTTAACTAAACTCCATCGAATACGGGCGAAGTAGTCGAATTAGTATCGTTGGAGTCCCGGTAAGCCTTCTCTTCAAGTCCTCTCGCTTCTTCTCTCGGCCCACGTCTTTCAGCAAGATGGTGTGCCGGCTCCTCCCATGGGCATGCCAATGAAGCCCAACCAACGTGAGCTCCACCACCTCGCCGCGATGTCTGGAAAACTCAAAACAGCAGAGCGTTTCTCAAAACATTGCCTGCCGTCCTCCGTCATCAGGGCCCCTCCGCATCTGGATGCGCTGATTATCTTATCAGCCTGACGTGCCGTTCCCGCCATTCCTGTCAACAATATTCTCCACTAGGTTGCACTGACGTCGCACCACAGCCCCGCCAGTGATTATCTTTTGCATTAAATGTAACTTGTTTTTGATCGTACAAAATCCATCCATCCATTATCCGTACCGCTTATCCTCAGTAGGGTCGCGGGGGTGCTGGAGCCCATCCCAGCCATCTTCGGGCAGTGGGCAGGGGACACCCTGAACTGGTTGCCAGCCAGTCGCAGGGCACACAGGGACAGACAATTCGCTCGCTCATTCACACCTAGGGACAATCTGGACCGGCCAATTCACCTGCAATGCATGTCTTTGGAATGTGGGAGGAAACCAGAGTGCCCGGAGGGAACCCGCGCAAGCACGGGGAGAACATGCAAACTCAGCACAGGAAGGTTGGTAGCTGGATTTGAACCCATGACCTCAGAACTGTGCCGCACATGCGCTAACCACCGCGCTGCCGTGCTGCCTTGTATAAAATCCTTTATCGTCAAACGTATAAAATCCTTCAGTACCTTAACGAAGCCAAAGATTATATCTAGGTGTTTATTTGTACAGCCCTTAATCACAAAGAGTCTCAAAGGGCTCCACAGATTAAAGACCATTGCAAACTATTATTATAGACTATTATGACACCATCCCCTCATCTAAAACCTACATGAGGGCAAATTATACACATATTATCAATATAAAATAAAAGTTATTCACATGCTATAGAATAAAAGTGTGTTTTAAGCTTAGATTTAAACATTTCCACTAAGGTTGCGGAACGAATCTCAGGGGCCGAATGGAGAACGCTCTTGAAACTGCGGATCTCTTCTTGGCTCTTGGGATCAGTAGTAGACCAGCGTTTTCAGAGCGAAGGCTCCGGACCGGAACATAGGGGGAAATTAAATCTGAAAGATATGAGGGAGCAAGTCCATGCGTGATTTTGTATACTACCAACAGAACCTTAAAATCACATCTTAAACTAACAGGGAGCCAATGCAGGTTAGCTAAAATCGGGGTAATGTGATCAAACTTTCTTGTCTTAGTTAAAAGCCTCGCCGCAGCATTTTGTACCGCCTGAAGGCTCTTGTTTTTGGACTTCGGGAGACCGCAGAGTAGTGCATTACAGTAATCGAGACGGTAAGTAACAAACGCGTGAATTATAACCTCCGCATCTGACTGAGACAGCATAGGACGAATTTTAGCAATGTTGCAAAGATGGAAAAAAGCTGTTCTAGTAATATTCTTTACGTGTGTTTGAAAGGACAGATCGGGGTCAAATATGACACCTAAATTTTTAACTGAGTCACTCTGGGTGATATTACATTCGTCAATGTTCAGAGCAGTTTTTGAGAACAAGTCAGGGCATTTAGATGGACCAATAACTAACATTTCGGTCTTTTCATAGTTAAGGCGCAGGAAGTTGAGTGACATCCACTCTTTTATCTCAGTGAGGCAGGCCTCCAAATTTCCCAAATTAAGTGTGGCAGATTCCTCCATCGGAAGATATAGTTGAGTGTCATCTGCATAGCAACGGAAACTGAGGGGGCGGCAGTAGCTCAGGAGGTAGAGCGCTCGTCTTGGGATCAAGGGATCTCAGTTCGAATCCCGGCTCGTCCGTGTTACATGTCGAAATGTCCTTGGGTAAGACACTGAACCCCTAATACCCCCAATAAGCAGGTTAGCGCCTTACATGGCTGCAAGGCCGCTATTGGGAAATGTGGAGCACATTGTAAAGCGCTTTGGGAAGTCATTGACTTGAAAAGCGCTATATAAATGCAGATCATTTCATATTATACTTGCGAATAATATCACCTACTGAAAGCATGTAAATGCTGAAAAGAAGGGGGGCAAGTACTGAACCCTGCGGAACACCACAGGTAACACTAGAGGGCTGAGATGTCATTTGGCCGTATCTAACACAGTGCGTCCTATCTGAGAGGTAGGATCTGAACCATGAGAGGACGGTTCCTGAGAGACCAATCCATTTTTCCAACCGTTCTAGTAGGAAATTGTGGTCCACAGTGTCAAAAGCAGCACTAAGGTCCAGCAGCAGCAAAAGTGATGAAGCGCCAGAGTCGATTGCCAGTAGAAGATTATTGGTTACCTTAATCAGGGCTGCCTCAGTAGAGTGGTTAGCCCTGAATCCTGATTGCATGGATTCAAAAAGATTGTTCTCGGATACAAAATCATTCAGCTGCTGTGCCACTACTTTTTCAAGTACTTTAGAAAGAAACGGTAGGTTTGACACAGGTCTATAATTACATAAGCTTTCTGGATCAAGGTTGGGTTGTTTCAGTGTAGGTTTAATAAAAGCTGCTGGAACTACACCTGAGGAGTATAATTGATGTATTTCCAAAGCAGTATATTAGTAGATTTTTTGTAGTATTTCCATAGTAGTATTTTATCATCTTACTGTAGTAGTTTGGGAGTAAATCATTCTGTAGTAGTATTTTGTAATACAGTATTACTGTAGTTGTATTTTTCGAGTAATTCTATAATATATATTTTTTTAAGAATGAAAGCAAAATAATATACGAGGTCCTTGTTTTTAAGCACTATATTTGATATTTAGTTTTGTAGTTATCATGTAGTATTTTGTTGTATTTTTGAGTGGACACACAAAGTGAACACCAAAAAAGTTAACCACTCTTGGGGGCCCCCTAGTGGTTGCGGGGCCCTAAGCAGCCGCTTAATTGCCCAATGCCTTGGGCACACACGATCAGATCGATCCGATTTTATTTGTCCACCAGGTAATGTTTAACCCGTAGATTTCATTTGACTCTCGAAAAGGTCGCGTCCTGCAAAAACTGTCATTTTCTTTCTCCACATTTTCATTTTCTAAAATGTTTTACGTTGTTCGGTTGGAGTTTGCCGCCATTTTGTGTCTGCTCCTGGGTGAGTCGGTTTGTTTTTGTTTTCAAAGGGGAAAGGTTTTTTTTCTATGAACTCTTCTCTTCATTTGCATTGTATTTTTGTTGGGAAATTTTCCCCGGTTACATTTATTTCCCCTCCTTTTGAATGGCGTAATCCACGTAAAAGATACACTTTGTGGATATTATTTCTAAGAATTTGCTGTAGATAATTACGTTTTGGGTTTAAAATAAGGTCATGTTCGCAAGTAACGGATAATTTATTCATTTTGTGTCGGGTTTTCTTCCTACCTTGCGTGAAAACTTAAGCTTTATAAAAGTCTGCATGCGGTTTCCGGCAGAAATAGAAAGTTTTTTTGTAGGGAAGGTTTCATACCTATCAACCTGTACGTTTTTGCCGTACAAAGTACGTTTATCATGCATGTCAGACGTGTACGACGTACGAGAAAATCTGCACGGAAAAACGCAAATTTTTCAATTATGGGTACCATCCGGTATACACCGACGATCACGAAATGGCAAATCAATCAAGTCAAACGAGTTCGCTGCGGTAGCCTCTATTCCGGTATTGTTTTTTGTCGATGCAAATGAGGCGAGCGGTTTTATGCTACTGTGCGCATGCATCTGCCGCCTCGGATTTCATGTGGTAGTTATGCAGTGAAAATAAGTCCGTTTCTTTTTAGAGAACCGGCTTTTTCGGCTCAACTCATTAAAAAGAGCCGGCTCTAGAACGACTCACTTGCTTTGATGCATTATATTACGAATCATTATTGTTGTATAAATAGGTTAAGAAAAAAAGGAAGTATAAAAGGAGAAAATGAAAAAAGACAGGTTTGTGGTTATCCCTTTAATCAGTATATTACCAACAACATATAATGCAGAAAATGAATTCATAATTTGAATAAGAAAATGTATTATTCTACTTAATTATATCAGCATGTATTTTTCCTTCTACAGTGAAGGTCCAAGCTAAGTAATTTTTGAACTTTTTTATAATAAACCTCATTCATGTCGAGCAACTCAGGATCTCACAACAAAATGTTAATTAACGATATATATGATACAACAAAACACATGTACAATATAGTATGGCAAACTACATAAATAAACACGTTTGAAAAAAAAATATGGTGTAAGATTATTTTGTATTTTGTAAGGGAAAATACAACATTTTGTAAGAGCATGGAGCCCTGGAGGTTGACGTATCTTGACCCCCCCCCCCCCCCTACTAGAATGGTTTAATCCGCATTGAGAAACAAGTACACTAAATTCAATCAATTTGTTCCGAATTTTTTAACAAAAAAAACGCTCTTCTTGTTCAAGGATACACTTTGTGGAAATTATTTCCGGGAATTTGTAATAGTTAAGTATGTTTTGTGTTCAAAATTGTGTTATTTTCTCAATTTGAAATTTTTGGAGTTAATTCTCTTTCTCTTGATGTAAAAACGCATCGTTAGCTTGTTAAACCGGTAGCTTTATTTTGAAACATTACGAATATAATCTGATTTCCTGCTTGCTTCTTCTCATTTCTTACGCTTCATAAAAGTCCGGTAAAAATAGAAAGTGTTTTATATTGTTTTCCCATGTTATCATAATTCCCCCTAATTGAATGGTTGATTCCACTTAATGAATAAAAAAAGCGTGTTCCACTTTCTAAATTGGTCCTCCGCATTGTGATTTCCACGGTAGCCTAATAACTCTTTTCTTCATTTCAGCCAAAGAAGCGCAATGCGATTGTATGGACGATGATATCAAAACGGAGGGAGTGCAGTACACGTTGACCAATGGGCTGAAAGGAGGCAGCATGCTAGTTTACGTTTGCCCCTCGGGTTTCTATCCATATCCCTTAAAGAAGCGCATTTGCCGGCCTGACGGCACCTGGAGCTCCGCAGGGCCTCGAAGTTCTCGAGCTCAGACTTGCAAGAGTGAGTAGCACCATCAACATTCTTTCTTCCATGTTTTGTTCTGTTAGAGCTGCTGGGCAATGCAACATTATTCAGTTGTTCCATCCGTGTATGAGGGTGTTTCCTCTTTTGTGTTCTGCGCCATTCAAACTAGTTGGTCCCACTTTCATGTTTTGTTCAGTTGGATCTCATTAGTTTTCCAACAATATCCTGCATCGTCGTACTTTCATGTTTTGTTGAGTTAGAGCTGGTCGGCGTTGGAACATTATATAGTGGTTTGTTAACTATTCGAACTACAAGGCCTCCTTTCATGTTTTGTTCAGCCAGAGCCATTTCGTGTTTTAGCAATATCCTGTGTTGTATTCCATTAATGTTTTGTTCTGTTATAGCTGGTTGCTGGTGGAACATGACTTTTCCTGCATCCTCCTACTTTGGTTATTTTTTTCTTTAGAGCCAGTCGTTTTTGCAAATTAGCCCACATGGTCCTATTTTCATGTTCTCTTCATTTAGAGCTCATTAGTTTTCCAACAGTATCCTGCATCATCGTATTTTCATGTTTTGTTGAGTTAGAGCTGGTCGGCGTTGGAACATTATATAGTGGTTTGATCCACCTGTGAGTGTCTCTCCCTTCTCCTTTGTTTTTTTTAACCATTCGAACTACAAAGCCTCCTTTCATGTTTTGTTCAGCTAGAGCCATTTTGTGTTTCAGCAATACCCTGTGTTGTATTCCATTAATGTTTTGTTCTGTTATAGCTGGTTGCTGGTGGAACATGACTTTTCCTGCATCCTCCTACTTTGGTTATTTTTTTCTTTAGAGCCAGTCGTTTTTGCAAATTAGCCCACATGGTCCTATTTTCATGTTCTCTTCATTTAGATCTCATTAGTTTTCCAACAGTATCCTGCAGCATCGTATGTTTTGTTGAGTTAGAGCTGGTCGGCGTTGGAACATTATATAGTGGTTTGATCCACCTGTGAGTGTCTCTCCCTTCTCCTTTGTTTTTTTTAACCATTCGAACTACAAAGCCTCCTTTCATGTTTTGTTCAGCTAGAGCCATTTTGTGTTTCAGCAATACCCTGTGTTGTATTCCATTAATGTTTTGTTCTGTTATAGCTGGTTGCTGGTGGAACATGACTTTTCCTACATCCTCCTGCTTTGGTTATTTTTTCCTTTAGAGAGAGTCGTTTTTACAAAATAGCCCACATGGTCCTATTTTCATGTTCTCTCATTAGTTTTCCAACATTATCCTGCATCGTTATCTTTCCATATTTTGTTCAGTTAGAGCTGGTCTGCGTTGGAACATTATATCGTGGTGTGATCCACGTGTGATTGTCTCCCCTGTCTTTCACATTTTAAACCATTCGAACTACAATGTCGCCTTTCATGTTTTGTTCAGTTAAACCTATTCAGTAAGCCTTCGTTATCCCGTGTTGTAATACTTTAATGGTTTGCTCCTTTAGAGCTGGTTGCTGATGGGACATGAGCAGGGTTGGGTAGGGTTACTTTAACTTGTTTACTTTCAATTACTTTTGGATTACTCCAATACCAAATATGCTAATAACATACAAAAGAAACTAAATATGAATAAAATGATGACTCACAACACGTGGTAAGATTTCTCTCCTGGCTTTGATCTATTTGATTTCCGGCAAAACTGACATAAATTGCGACAGAAACAAAATGAAAATAAATCCAAACAGCTTGCCAACATCATTTTTGCCGTTCCATGTATTCCGTTACTCCCCAAGCCTGCACAAAATTTTGTAATTTTATTCATATTTAGATTATTTTGTCTTTTATTAGCATATTTGGTATTGGAGTAATCCAAAAGTAATTGAAAGTAATAGAGTTAAAGTAACCCTACCCAACCCTGGACATGAGTCTCCCTGCATCCTCCTACTTTAGTTATTTTTTTCTTGTTAGAACCAGTTATTTTTGCAAAATAGCCTGCATCGTGTTCTTTTCATGTTTTGTTCATTTAAATCTATAGTTGTTCAATCCACATGTGAGTGCCCCCTCCCCTTTTTTTTCACTTTTTGGCTGCTTAACCTGGTTGGTCTTCATTTTTTTCCAGTTAGTTAATCAGCGTTCCAACATAGCTATGTGTTGTCTCTCATGTTTTGTTGTGTTAGAGTCTATCAGCATTGGAACACTATATAGTTATTTAATCCACACGTGAGTGTGTTTCCTCTTATTTTCACGTTTTGTGCGTTGGAACGAGTTTGTCCTCCTTTAATGTTTTCATTAATTAACTAGTGTTTTCATGAATTAGCTAGTGCTCAAACTTTCATGTTTTGTTCTGTTAGAGCTGGTCAGCGTTGCAACATTATATTGTTGTTCAATCCATGTTTGAGCGTGTTTCCCCTTTTTTGTGCCATTCGAACTAGTTGGTCTTACTTTCATGTTTTGTTCGGATAGAGCTAGTCAGTCCTCCAAATATATCCGGCGTTGTCCATCTTAATGTTTTGTTCCTTTAGAGCCAGTTGGTGTTGGAAGATGTTGTAGTTGTTGAATTCATGCATGACTTGTGTTTCCCTGCATTCTCTAACTTTTGTGTTTTGTTTTGTTGCTTTTTCCTATTAGCTTGCCGATCAGTCTTTTTCCTTTCACATTTGGTAAATTTAGATGTTGTTAGTGTTCCAACATAATCCTGCCTTGTCCTCTTTGTTTTGTTCTTCTTTTCCTTTCTTTTTGTTGTTGTTTGTCCGCCTTCGATCTTCTCCCTTTCTTGTCTCGTTCATTCGGATCGAGTGTGTCAACGTGACGTAGCAGGGATATGTCGTTTAGCTCGTGTTGGCATAGCTCTGATGTCTTTGAATTGTGAGGATTCTCATAAACTTCCTTGTTCTGTTTGTTGTGTTTGGGTTCTTGAAACAAATCATTTTTCACAATTTTCTTTTTGGGTCTAAGTTGATGACAATAAAGACGATTTGACTTCTAATTCTAGTGGTGGAGTGCCCCAACCCCTTGGTCCTGATGCACGGCAGCGTTTCTCCTGCCCAGGAGAAATATTTTGTGAGCAACGAGTCAACTTACGAGTGCTACTCGGGCTATTCGCTCCGAGGTTCGGACAGGCGGCTCTGCTTACCCAGCGGCAAGTGGAGCGGTCACACGCCCATCTGCATCCAGGAATGTGAGTCCACTTTGTACTTGAGGTCCTTGAGGTCTTCTGGCAGAGGTTTGTTAACTGTTTCTAGGATGAGGACCTTCACCTGCCCTCTTCCTGAGTTCTCTGTTTTTGCATGTTTATCACTCACTAAAGTTTCAGATTGTCACACCAATTTTAATATCCCACAGAAACAAAAAAGGACTACATATTAGCTACCTGATTTACCTGCACGACTACGTCAACGTTGTCACGATGGTTTCCGTCTATTTTTGAGGACCTGGCTCTTTCGGCTCGGCTCGCTAAAATTAGCCAGCTCTACTGGCTGACAATCGGCTCATCAGATTGGTTTTGCTCCTTTACTCCATATATTAGCAATTATTTTGTAACGTTGTGCATGAAATGACTTGAAAATGGGGTTAAAAAGAGCAAAAAAATAAAGACAAAGAAAAAGAAGTAGACGTCTAAGAAGAAAAAGGAAAAGAAAGAAAAATAATAAAACGGAAAAGAGAGTAAAGGAAAAACATCAGGAAAAAGAAGTAAAAAGATCGGAAAAAAAGGACAAAACAAATTTATGAAGATAAAAAACAAAAGAAGGAAAAAGCTAGATAAAGAAACAAAAGTAGAGGAAAAAAAATCAAGGAAATGTAAAAAGAATTAGACAGCAGAAAAATCATGAAAAAAATAAGAAAAATAGAGAAAAAAAATATAATATATTAGATACAAATATAATAAATCGATGTTGTTGCCAACATTGTACTTTCACTATAAAGGTGTGATCAAATACGGTTCTGTACTGTGAAACTGACTAAATACTTCTCCAAAAAGATACTTTAAAAAAAAAAAAGAAAATGTCATGTGACTTTGTTGTAAACACAACTAATTTTGACAGGCCGTACGTATAACCTTTCCAATAGTACCTTAGTTGATTTATTAAAATGCGAAAAATTATTAAACTCGGCAAAGTGTGAGTTGATTCTGGTTTTGGACATGTTTGATAAGGGTTTGGTTGCCACACTTAGGACAAGCGACAATCACAGACTTTGTGTAAACGTTCAGACTCATGGAAGCTTACATTAGGTGCACATACTTTTACACGCCACTGTATGTTCAAGCAGCATTCAGCCTATGGAACACATGAGGTCCTTGACATTTTTAAAAGGAGGCGCATTTGTTTCACTTCGAACCTCTTTCTGTAATATATTTTACTTACTTCTTCACATTTTTATCTCTTAGTTCTGCCAGCCCTTATTTTAATTAATTTTAGTGTTTTGGGGGAACCCAAACTGGTAGGGTGTGGTTCAATGGCCAGCCCTGTCCTCACATGGTTAGTCTGTGCTCCGCTAAAATCATTGTGTATTTGGCTCTCCGGGTTATTGGTTGGGAAAACAGGAAGGAATTTTATGTCTTCATTTTTTATAGAATGTGTTTTATACGTACGTTAATTTATTGCCTGAGAAGTGCTTCAGAAATACATTTTGATTTGATTTGAAAACTGTTCACTATCCTATGCGGCTAATATAAAATGCTTACCAGTCCTATTGCTGATATGACGAGCAACATTTGTGCCATACCACCACTAGATTGCAGTATTGATCTGACATGCATTGGTGGTGGCATTGACTAATATGGTAATGTCTAAAGCACATGTGTCAAACTCCCGGCCCGCGGGCCACATCCGGCCCGCCGTGTAATCATATCAGGCCCGCAAGACCATTTTACATTATTGTTATTAATGGCTCGTCAATATGAACAACACCGTCTCATCCCTGGACATCATATTCTGACGTTTTAGTCACTGTACCTATTCCTTCATATACGACGTATACAGTATACCAGGGGTCGGGAACCTATGGCTCTTTCTATGAGTACCTATGGCTCAGAGACAAATTTAATTGAATGCAAATTTTCTCCATCTCGTTCAAAACTTGGCCCATTAATCCTGTTCAAATACACGCAAAGCTAAACCAAAGCTGAACATTAAGTAGTACTTTTCAGAATATATAGGGCACGTTTTCACTACGATTTACAGTCAAGGTGTCACAGAAAAAAAACTCGTTTTGGCTGTACAACTCTAAAGAATCCTTTATATAAAAGCTCCCTATATAATCTGTGTTCAGTGTTCAGATACTTTTTGATGAATCCACGGAACAAATTGTAAGTACGCCAAAACACCGGAAGATAATTTAAAGTTATTTGATTGGGTGAGTGGGAGGGATTGTTGGAGCTATGCAAAAAGTGCAAGCACTCCCTCCCATCTCTCGCCCTACTCCGTCTGCTCCAAAGGTAAGCACATCAGGCTCCCTGTTCTCAGAATGTTGTGACGTTTTTACAAAATAATTTATTTAGCACTTTCATATTTCTACTTTTAACAGGAGATATATTAAGGAGAGCAAAATCTTTTGGGATATTTAAGTTTTTTTTAATATATACATTGACATAGGAGCAATGGGATTTGAATGTTATTTTAATGTTAAGTTGTTTAAGTTAAGTTCTAAGTTGTATAATTTAACAATATATTTTTATTTAGGGCAAAATAATAAATACTGTATAACTGATTTAAGGTTTAAATGTAATATTCTTGTCTGTTTTTATTCATATTTATGTTCCAAAAACATTCAGTTTAAGTGTTTTCAATAAATGTTTATCCTGGTTGGCCCGTGACCTTAAGTGTGTTTTGAATTTTGGCCCCTTGTGCAATTGAGTGTGACATCCCTGGTCTAAAGTCTGGCCCGGGGGCCATTTACAACCCGTGATCACATTTTTACTGGCCCGCGGCCTCGTTATAAAAGTAATAATATGTGGGCCGCTAGTAATGTTGACCGCAGTATGGAATAGAATGGAATATACCTTTATTGTCATTGTTACAAAATGGGTTGAACATATTGTGACAATGATATTGGACGTGGCACTCCAGTTTCACATTTAACAGTGAGGATAAAAGAAAACAAAGAATATAAAGGAACAAAGAAGATAATGGATATAATTTACACAATATTTACACAAGAAAATGTGGGCAAGTAGGATGTTACATTTTGGGATCGTATCAGTAAAATTATTATTATTATTACATTATTATGTTATTGCTGTAAAATTGTACAAAAAAAAAAATCAGCATCTCAAAGCACTAGCCCTTTGGCCGCCTTGCCCTTGACTTCCTGTGAGAATTTTAGCCCACCCCATTTCCAACATGGCGACTGTAAATAAAAAAGAGTAGTTGATTGTAAGGGTTACCGCTCCCAGGACAAGTGGAAGTTGGAGTATTTTTTTCACCGAAAGCCGAAACAATTCCGTCAGCCTAATTTGCCAAGAGGCAGTGGTTGTTTTCAAAGGATATAATATCAAGACGAAATACGCCGACGACAAAAAGCTAACTAAAAACGAACGCTGTGAAAAGGTGAAGCAACTGGAAGCTGTTTTAACGGCACTGCTTTTTAATGAGACCCCGAGAGTCAAATAAAAATACTACAAAGGCGAGCTACGAGGTCGCGACGCTGACCCCTTTCACGGGGGGAGAATTTATTAAAGACTGTTTAAAGAATGCCAGGCTGAATTGTCAGCCCTCACACATTTTCAGCTTACCAAAATATGGCCTGCTTTCTGAGACGTTTGGACACCCCTAGACTAATATTTCTGTCGTTTTCTTCCCGTTTGTTAATATTTTTTGCATCTGTAGTTCCTAAATGTATCAGAATTTGTTTTGACAAGTGTGTGTGTGTGTGTGTGTGTGTGTAACCCCCTTTTGTGTTTTGTGCCGTTCAGACTAGTTGGCCTTCCTTTTATGTTTAATTGATTTATTTATTAATTTTCAGTTAGAGCTAGTATTCGTTAAATCAAAGAATTTGACCTTTTCTGTTTTGGTCAATAACAGAAAGTGTTACTTTTTCATGCTTTAGCTTAAGTGGCTTACAAATCATGTACTGTATGTATGTCTAAATATATATAATGTGTACAACCCCTAGCAAAAAGTATGGAATTACCAGTCTTGAGCAAGCCCTCACTCAGATTTTATTCTGTAGAAAAAACTCAGATCACAAACATGAAACAATCGTTTCGCATTCAAAAACACTAAAACAAAATAAGAAAAACCATCGGAATGGTCAGTAAATGTTAATTTTATAGAGCAAGTGCAGGGAAATAAATATGGAATCACTTAATTCTGAGAAAAAAGGACACACTCAGTCAATTTCCTTTCCTTAATTAGGCACTTGGCTTAGTTTAAGTCTGCTCGGTAGTCAGCAGTTAAAAACAGTGCAGTTATCACACCTTGCAGGGCTCCTGGACTAAGTGGATTGGCAAGAATCATGGCTACAAGTAGAGAGAGGTCTCTTGAGACCAAAGACAGGATCGTCAACCTTCTTGAAGAAGGTAATTCTACTCGTATGGTTGCCAAAGATGTGGGCTGTTCACAGTCAGCTATCGAAGATATGGACCAAGTACAAATAACATGGGAAGGTTGTTAAAGTCAAGCGTACTGGTAGGCCAAGGGAGACAAGTAGGCGTCAAGACAAACAACTAAAGGCCATATGTCTTGAAAACAGAAAATGCACAAGACAAATGAAGAGGAAATGGGAGGAAGTTGTAGTCAATGTATGTGACAGAACTGTGCAAAATACCCTAAAGGAAATGGGATTTTCATATAGGAAAGCTAAAAGGAAACCAGCGTTGACAATCCAAAGATGATCTGGCAATGTAGTTGGCACCAGATTGATAAAGAATACTGTTTGTCACTCATCAAGCCCAGGCCTCAGAGACTGCAATCTGTCATAAAAGCCAAAGGTGGTGCAACTAAATACTAGTAGTATGTTTTGATAGTTATTTCTTTGTCTGTTTTTCGTGATTCCATATTTATGTATCTTCACTTGCTCTATAAAAGTAACATTTACTGACCACTTTAATGTTTTTGCTTAATTTCTTTTAGTGTTTCTGAATGTCAATATGTTGCACTTTGGAGTGACCTTACAATTGTTTCATGTTTGTGATCTGAGGTTTTTCTACAGAATAAAAGTCCTGAGTGAGGGCTGGCCCAAGACTGGTGATTTCATACCTTTTGCTAGGGGTTGGATACATCCCTAAAAAAACAAGAGCACAAAGTATTTATGGCATCTTTTTTGTCATTGATATCAATGGCGTGATTTATTGTATGCCTTAAGATTAAACATAGCACTCCAGGGTAAACATGTTGTCAGGGTTATAACTTGAGATTGTATTAAAAATTAGGAAACTCTTTTAGGTAAAGAAACAGACTGAGTCTGCGATCGGAGGCGCATCCTACCTGAGCTGTTCCTTAGATCGTCTCATAGAGGAATCACCCACATTCGATAACTACTTTCCTATTAATTCAAAACACGGGCGTAAAACAACTCATCTGATTGGCTTACACAAGATCACATGAAACGATATAATGCTGGTCGCTCGGTGTCACACTATTATAATTAATGAGAAAGTTTAAGTATCCGGCCAGCTGCCCAACTGACTTTGGAAGATAAAGATTAGCCCCTCCTATTGAGAAAGGGGATAATTACTTACAGTAAGCTTAAACAACGATGCAGTGTATTTCTAAGGAAGCATAGAGATGGAGATACACATTTTGGGGAGGTATTCATTAATTATAGACTGTGAGGCGCCATCTTCGTGTCCGGGCTGGACAGAAAAATGAAAATGGCCGTATTCTTGCTTATTCACGTATACATGCTTTTTTTTCACAAATATGTCTTTGTTCAATGTTCTTCATCTGCAATTTTGGTTGGATTCTTGCTGTTTTTTGCACAGCTGCCGGAAGCGCATGCGCCGATCCGGGGATCCCCGCCGGCGCCCAGAGAATCGGCAAATCCTTCGAGGTGGATGATAAAGTCAAATACAATTGCGGTCCCGACCTGTTCCTGGTGGGGTCCAGCCAGCGGGTCTGCCTGGGGAATGGACAGTGGACCGGAACCGAACCCGCTTGCTACTGTGAGCTACATGTTAATCCGCACCTTTACATTAAAAAATAGCAAAGCTAAACAAAGGGTTCGTACAGGTGCTTGAAATCTTGATTTTCCTAGAATTCGAATGTGTTTTCAAGGGTTAAACCGTGCTTGAATTTTGGGTGAAGTGCTTGTACAGTTGAGTTAATTAAGAACTTTGTAGCACATTGCCGTATTTCAGGCTCTCTATCTGACTCTCTTTCTTTTTCTCTAATAATCTCTCCCTTTCTTTGTTTTTCACTCTTGTATTTTCCTCTCTTTTCTCTTTCTCTCTCTCTCTCTCCCTTTTTATTTGTTCTATTTCATCCACTTTCTTTTTTGCTTTCTTGCTTTTTCTGTCCCCCTCTTTTGTTTCATTCTCTTTTTCTTTTTTTCTTTCTTTATTTCTCCTTCTTTTTTATTTCCATTTCTCTTTCTTTCTGTTAGTTTCTCTTTTTTGTTTCTCTTTCTTTCTTGCTGTCTTTCTTTCTCTTTCTTTTATACTCTATTTCTTTCTTCTCTTTGTGTTTTCTCTCCCTATTGCTCTTCTACTCACTCTCCCTTACACTTTACTAGTCCGAAATTGAGGTATGGACTTTGGTTTGGCCATTGTTACACCACAATATTAGTAATTTTAAACCATTCGATTGTAGATTATGTTTTATTTTTGGTGTTGTTGTTCTGTTAGAAGGTGAAACTGCATCCCATTCTCAGGTCTCCTGCAGACTCCAGCAGATTTGCTGCCAGAATCAACAAGCATTTGGCTCCATCCATCTCACCGTTAACACTAACCATCTTCCCTGTTTCTGCTGAAAAAAATTAAACTCAAAACATGATGCTGCCACCACCATGTTTGACAGTGGAGACAGTGTTTTCAGGGTGATGTTTATTGTTACTCTCAAGCCAAACGTAATGCCGTTTATCTAGCTGAAAATGCTATATTTTATCTCATCTGACCAAAGCACCTTGTTCCATATGTTATTTGTGTGTCCCGTGTGGCTTCTTTAAAACGCCAAACCAGCCTTTTTATGATATTCTTTCAGATAAGGTTTTCTCCTTGCCACACTTTTACAGAGGGCATATTTATGCAGAGTACAACTAACAGTTGTCTTATGCACAGGTTGTCCTACCTCAGCTTTGTACGCCTGCAGGTCCTCCAATGTGATACTGGACCTCTTAGTTATATCTCTGAATCGTTATTTCTTTGTTTGGGCTGAAAATGTGGAGGGACAGGTTATAGTAGGTTGGCCGTGGTTTTATGCTCCCTCCATTTTGATATTCTAGCTCGCAAAGTGATCCGGGAGATGTGTAAATCTTGCAAAAACTTCTTGTATCCCATTTGTCCTTTGAACTTTTCCACTTTTGCTATGCACTGTACATGCCCCCCCAAAAAATCGTGCGCAATAAAAAATAACAGCTAAATTTTGAGGAAGCCTTTTCCGGTTTTCTTATTTTCCTCTTTGCCAATAAGTCGTCCAAACTGTCCTGAATTTTGTGTCTCGACCTCCTCAGATGATTATACTTATGATACGCCGCTAGAAGTTGCCGAGACATTTGGTGGCGCCATAAGAAGCAAGCTGGCATCTTCCGAGCTTGCAGGTAAACGACGTTATCGTGTCATTGCCGCAATACAGTGGTACCTCTTTATATCAGCACCTCCAAACATGAGAATTTCAGTATATAAGTTTTATTTTCAACAAAAATATTGCCCGCTATATGAAGGAAAATCCAGTTCACGAGCGGTCCCAAAGGTTACTACTAAAGAGCGCTCTGGACTGTTCACCACCCGTGACTGTTTAACTCCAGCATCAGCTCATCCAGTTTGGGCATGCAAACTAATACGGGAAAAAAACATAATAGTATATGAATTAACATTTTTGGGTAGTGCACCTTCATTTAAAGTTACAGTAACTTTAAATTTAAGTGTACAGTAAGTCCCTATGTATCATCAATAGTCTCTAGATCTCATATCTGAGCCAATTGCTCCCCTTATTAATTGCTAATCCTCCTCAAACAATGCAGCACATATTCACTCACAGCAAATTTTTTTTTATATAGGATACCGCCAGAATATTATAAAATACAGGTAAAACATTTGTTACAGTGTTATTACTTTTTTACGTTGACTTACCATTTGAAAATGTTTTTAGAGACCAGGAAGATACAGTATGTTTTATACCAAGTTAGTGTTCACTTGTATGCATTTGGGAGGACGGGATCGGATCAATTATTTTAGAATGGTTTCATGTGGGAAAAATTCTCTCATTACACAATCAATTCAAGCTTTGGGCACGAACCTAGAAACGAATTAAGCTCGTAAGAAGAGCTACCACTGTAAAGCCAACTGTTTTGCAGTTTCTAAAACCGTATTCACATTTCAAACTTTCAGATGACCTCCATCAAGGCCGAAAAATTCGCATATCCAAACGTGGATTTCTCAACATTTACATCGCTGTGGATATTTCTAACAGCGTTGAGGAACACAACATCGCCGCGGCCAGGGAGGCCGTTTCCAAGCTTATCACCAAGGTCACCACACGACACATGTCAAACTAAGTTTAGTCAAACTGGAAAAGGAATACAGTAATCCATCTGCAAGTCTCTGTACATCACCGAAATAGTGGAAATAATCCCTTTTCCAATCTGCATAGAAACGTACGCAATGATCAATATTTTCTCTGTCGATTTTCGCTTGTTCTGACAGATTTCCTCCTTTTCCGTCTCTCCAAACTACGAGGTTCTCTTTTTCTCCTCGGAAATCCTGGAGGTGGTCGACATTCTACATTTCATGGACGGCCGAGTGCAACTTGCCACGCTGAAGTCTCAAGTGGACAATTTCTCGTTAGACGGTGAGGAAATGTCCAGTTTTTTGAACTGCCAGGTCTTCAGGTGCCTTTTGCTCTCTAGGTGAAAATACAAACCGCGCTGGAACTGATATCAACCTGGTCTTCATGACCTTCTTGGAGAAAATGGCCTTTATGAGGAAACGCTACGGGGACATGGTCTTTCAGGAGCACCGGCACGCCATCCTTGTTTTTACAGACGGTACCTTTATTCTTTTCTAAATTATTTTTCAGACAAGAGGAGGGCGATGTGAGGAAAAAATGGCAATTCAAGATTGTTTTTAAACATAAATTATGACCTCAATTTGATCACGATTGTTTAATACTATTATTAATACAAGTACTATTACATTATTATTGTCTGTAAACTCAATCTGGTGGCTAGGGCAAAGCTAGCCACAAAAATAATGCTTTTTGCTAATGTGTCTAGGGACTACTTTAGCATTAGTTGTTAAGGTCCATGACTGTCCGTACGTGAAACTAGTAGTTAAGGTCCCTAATTGTCTGAAAAGTCAATCTGGTGAATTGACTGATGTACTATTGCAAAGGTTGTACGGCCTACAAACGTCATTTGTATTTACAATTCTTTCACAAGATTTCCATTTCTTTTTTTTTCCTGGTATCTTTTGTTGCATAATAGTAACATTTTTGGGGGCTTATTTAGTCAGTTGCACAATACGGAACGTTTCCTTTTTTCCCTGTTTTTTCTACTCTTTTTAATTCCTTTTAAAAAAAATCTAATTGTTTTTACTTTTTTCTTGCTTTTTTGTTTTCTATTTCATTTTCCTTTCATGTCTTTCTTTCTTTTCTTCTGGCTTTTTTCTGAAAGTTTTCTGCTCTTTTTTCTCTTTTTTCCTCCTTTTGTTTCTTTTTTTTCTCAGCTTTTCACTACTTTTTCATTTTGGTATTTTTTTCTTTTTTTGTTCTATTTCCCACCCCCTATTCCTTTAAGTCATTTTGTGCATCATTTTACATAATATTTGGTCGTGTATGGATTTAAGAAGCAAAAACAATCTGAAGAGCCGTTTAGGACCCGAAAGAGACGGTTCTTTTTAGTGAGTCGAGGCGAAAAAGCCGGTTCTCGAAAAACTCTACTGACTTTACTCAACTTCGTTCTACTTCGATCTAGACTTCAAAATACCGCATTTAGAACACAGCATCAGGGGAACTCGTGTATTTTTACCTTCATATCCTAACTTTGACCTAATTAGATTCTTAATTAGCAATTTTGAGCCCTCATTTTTGTGAGCTGGCTAGATTTTCTTGTGCACGGAAAAGCTTGGGCAGTGCGCAATTGCGCATACACGCACCGTAGAGGTAACATTGTTAGTCGGTAAGGTCCCTGATTGTCTGTAAACTCAAACTGGTGGCTAAGGCAAAGCTAGCCACCAAAATGATGCCTTTAGCTAATGTGGCTATGGACTGCACTAGCATTCGTAGTTAAGGTCTCTAATTGTCCGTAAAGGCAATCCGGTATCTAAGGCAAAGCTAGCCACAAATGATGCATTTTGCTTATATGGCTAAGAACTACATTAGCATTAGTAGTTAAGGTACCAGACTGTCTGTAGGTGAAACTACCCACCAAAGTGATGCTACTCACTAATGAGGCCGCATTGCTAGGTACTACATTGGCATTGGTACTTAAGGTCCCTGACTGTCTGCAAAGTTGAGCTAGCGGTAAAGCGAGCCACTAAAATGCTGCTTTTTGCTAATGTGTCTAGGGACTACATTAGCATTAGTAGTTAATGTCCCTAATTGTCTGAAGAGTCAATCAGGTGGCTAAGGCAAAGCTAGCAACCAAAACGATGCCGTTTTCTAATGTGGCTGGGAACTACATTAGCATTAGTTGGTAAGGTCCCTGATTGTAAAAAGAAACTAGCGGCTTAGGCAATGTGAGCCACCAAAGTGATCCTAATGCAGTTAACGCCCAGGTACTACCTGGACTCAACATGTGCCAGACATGATCTTCCAATTTTTTTGATATCTCGACTGTGTCCCTTACAATCTTATATTCTTATATTACCTATACCTACTTTTAAAATGTACTTAAGCTGTCATTATTCCTATTTGTGATGAACTCAGGTTTCTTCAATACGGGCGGTCCACCTGAGCATGCTGTGGAAGAAATTAAGCGTATGTTCTCGGATTATAACACGAAAAACCAATCAAGAACAGAGTTTCTGGGTGAGTGGGTTACGTCTTCAACAGGAATCGCTTTTAAATAAAGAAGCCGCAAATACTTTTTTCAGACATTTACATTTTTGGAATCGGTGCCGACATCTCTGACTTGGACTTGAAGGATCTGGCTGTGGGGGAAGGTGGCAAACATTACTTCAGGCTGAGGGATATCCGGCAATTGCAGAGGACGTTTGATGATATTCTGGGTGACTTTTGCATTGATTCTCTCCTGGGTGGACATATCCAACATTTCACAAATTTCCCGATGTTCTTCCAAGTAGGTTCTCCTCGATTCCAAGCGTAGATTTTTGGAAAGAAACTGCAGTGATTTGGATTAGACCTTGTTCAACTATTATGATTTTTTTTTGCTTGTTCTTCAAAGTCCTCACCGTCTATTTCAAAATCAAACAGCCGGTGATGTCTTCACCCATTCCTTCACACATGTATTCTTCCATCCATCATCTATCTATGCTTTCTTCCATCCATTCGTGTTTCCATTCACACATCTAAATTATCCATCCATAGCTCCACCCTTTAATGTATCAAAAGATTCATCTATCCATCCATGTAATTGTATATTGTATTCTTTTGGCTTTATTATTGTACTGTTCTCAGCTCAGGGATGCTGCTGGAAATGTGAATTTCCATTAGGGGATGAATAAAGTATCTATCTATCTATCTATCTATCTATCTATCTATCTATCTATCTATCTATCTATCTATCTATCTATCTATCTATCTATCTATCTATCTATCTATCTATCTATCTATCTATCTATCTATCTATCTAATCATCCATCCATCCATGCCATCATCCAGCTATGCATCCATTGTTGTATTTATTCATCCATTCACCCTTGCCTTCATCCATCCAATATTACTTCTATCCATCCTTGTATTATCCATCTTTCCATCTACCCATCAATGTCTTCTTCCATCCATTCACCCATCAATCTCTACATTCTTCCATCCATCCACGTCTTTTTCCATAAATGTCTTTAGCCATCAAAATAGATAGCTAGCGCTCGAATCCATCCATTCATCATTCTATCCATCTTTCCATCCATCCATTTTGTAAATGAGTGTATCTAAAATCCATTGTGGAGTAAGACTACTGTTTGATTGCCGCTCAGACGAAGATGAAGTCAGAGAGTCCTGTGGTCTTCACAAAGATTATTTCACCAACGACAAAAGGGAGAACTTTCCTTGGGTGGCACAGATTGTTATTCAGGTGGAAAGAAAGACAGACATGCCATGTTTTCCATGCCACAACCTTTATGTCCTCTTTCTCCTCTTTCCAGGACGAAGGACGAGTTTTAAAGTGCATGGGCTCTCTAGTGACGCCCTACTTCGTCTTGACCGCCGCTCACTGCTTCACTTTTGGAGTTCTGCCGCAACATGTGACTGTGGACATAGACAAAAGAGGTACCGACATCCTTACTCATGCATGAAATTGTTAGACCAAAGGGCTGGGCAAACTTTGAGTGGCGGGCACCATTGGGTTGAAAAAAATTGGTCAAAGAGCTGGAGCGGAAAAACAGACTTTTTTTTTTTTACCTACTGATAGCCTCGAATCTAATGCCTCGACAATACACGAGGAAAAAAAGAATAAAGATCGTGTAGGCCTATCCGTTTCTTCTCATATCATTATTTTATGAAGACTTACAGTATCTCTGTTTTGGGGCATTTTTATTGAGGGATAGATGGATGAAGGGATGAAGACATGGATGGATGGATTGAATGATGGATGGACAGAGTGATGGATGGATGGAAGGACAGAGGCTATATTGGATGGACAAATAGATGGATGGATGAAGGGATCAATGTAAGGATCAATGAAGACATAATGGATGAAAGGATGGCTAGAGATAGATGGATGGACGGACTGAAGCAAGGAAGGAAGGATAGATAAAAAGATTCATAGACTGATGGTGACATCGGTGAATGTATGTACGGATAGATGAAGACATCGAACGAGAAATGGATGGATCGATATACAGACGGACAAATGGATGCATGCAAGGATTTAAGAGCTTATGCAAGGATGGAAGGAAATACGTATGATTTGAGTAGCAGTGACTATATTTATTTATGAATAAAGAAACATGCTGACATTTACAAATACATGTTACATTTCTTTTTTTTTTACTATGAATAAACAATTTAACCAACTTGGTTTTGAACAGCTCAGAATGAAAGCAAAGTTGTAAATGGTGTTTGTTTTTAAAGCACTAAATTTGATCATCTGCACTGAAAAACTCCTGATGCAATAAGGCAGGCTCAGATTTTGTTATTAGATTGAATTATCTTTGTTTCACTCAATGCTAACACATCAACCTTCTTTTTAGTCATCATTCTTCCAATCTCCTCTTTCTTCCATTCAGTCGCTTTACTTTCAAATCCTCTCACATTTAGTGACCCAATAACCCTGGTTTGCGAGACCTTTCGCTCTCCCGCCCCCCTTTCTTAGGGAGTAGAGATAGAGAGGAGAGGATCCCCTGTACCCTCACTCCCTAGACTTTAGTCGCCTCTTACGACACGCAGCGGACCACGGTGGAAGAATTCTCACACCTCCCCGAGGGAGAGGGCCCCTCACCACAGGACTTTGTTGATGATAGGAATGAGCGGAGAGGTGTTGTGAAAGTATGGTGGGATGCTTAGACGTGTTCTAAGGGATGGGCAGGGCACCTGTATGATGCGGCAGGGGTAAACCAGTGAAAGCTGTCGGGCTCTGCTGTTGAACAGAAGAGTGTGTTGTGTCACCCAGACCCGTGTCACATGGCCGCTTTCTTGTGTTCCGTTTCATCTGGAGGGACGAAAGCATGACCGACTTGGGTGCCGAGGTGCTTAACTTGTTTGGGTGTTTGGGCATTTGGGTTGGCCGTGGTACAAAAATGTTTGTCCATGTTTTTGTTTCTTTTGACAAACCGAATAAATGGGTCGTAGTGTGTCTTGGGCAAGTACAGCTTGGTGGCGCCCATCCATGACAAAAAGTAGCCAGCTAAGAAAAATAAGAAAAATTGCTAGCAAGAGTGATGCCAAATCAATACTTTTTCCTTAAAATTTTTTTTTTTTACTTTTTTTTACATATTATCATAAATTTTAAGATTTTTTTTATGACGGGCCGGATGAAAAATCCTAATGGGCCGCAGGCGACCCAGGGACTGTAGCATGTCACATTTCAGTGTCTTTGTATGGGCTTAATTTTTCCTGATTGCTCCTTGACAGTAAAGAGAGTGAAGAATTTTTTCCTGCACCCAATGTTCAACATCACCGCCAAAGTGAACGAAGGTGTGAAGGAATTTTACGACTACGATGTGGCACTCGTCCAACTGAGGGAATTTGTGGAAATCTCCACTTTAGTCAGGTACAAAGTTGAAAACATTGTGAAGAAAAAGCTGCCCCGCAACCTTATCTTTTCTTTTAGGCCCATTTGTCTCCCCTGCACCTTGGAAACCAGCGACGCTTTACAAATGCCTCGGAAATCCACCTGTGCACAACATGGTCAGTTTAATTTAAAAAAAAGAAAGAAAATAAGCAAATAAATAGACAAAATGACTAAACAAAGAAAAAAAGTAAAGAGTAAAAAGAGAGAAAAATAGAGGAAAAAAGGAAAGATAAACAGAATAATGTAGTAAAGTGGATTAAAAAGTAAGAATAAAGCCAAAAAATAATCAGATTTAGAAAAAAAAGGCAAAAAGAAAAAAATGAGAAATAAGGAAAACGAGAGTGAGAGAAGAAAAAAAGGAAAGAAAGAAAAAGGCAAAAAATGGAAGAAAAACGCTGGAAATAAAGAAGGAAAAAGCGGGATAAAAGTCAGGTCTTAGTGTACTTGTAGCAGCAAGATGTAAGGTGGGGTAATTGTAACCAGGGGTTTACTGCAGAGGTGGTTAGAGTAGCCAAAAAATGTATTCAAGTCAAAGTACTGTTACTTCAGAATAATATTACCCAAGTAGAAGTAAAAAGTAATCATCCAAATACTTACTTGAGTAAAAGTAAAAAATGTGCTTGGTGAAAATGAACTACTCAACTACTGAGTAACTGTCTTGTTTATCCTTTAAATTGTTTAAAAAAACAACAACTATTAAATCAGCTCATGAAATCATACAAGTTCATCCTATCAACAATAAATAACATTTAATTTCAAAAGAAGTTCAAATAATGAGGGTCAAATCAAGTACTTTAATAAACTATAAAATTATAACATTATAAATCAAAGAAATTAATCAACCACATTTAAAGCCCCAGTACTATTTTTAGCAGGATTTGCACGCACAACAACGAGCTAGCCCAGGGGTGGGCAACCCATGTTGAAAGAGCCATATTGGATTGCCCGGAAAAATAATAACTAAATTGAAAAAATGTAAATAAAAGCCTTGCATAAGCCTCAAAATGAACACAACACATGCTATATGTATCAATATTAGCCTATCGAGAGAATAACTAAGTTGGACGCAGCACATCCTGTGAAGAATGAAGTTACTACTCTGCTTTCTGATACCTCCTCAAGTTAATGAATTACGTAATGTTTAATTGTTTGGAAAAATGAAAGAAATGCAATAGAGAAATCCAAATTTCGATGTAATTTTTATGTTGAGGATTGGATAAAAACAACAACAAAGGTGCCGAACGTGCCCCTTATCTAGCCAACGAAAAGTGCAATGAAAATAAATTAAACAGCAACCTTTTGAAAAGGTTAAGTACATAGAATTATATTAATACAGGACTTAGATTTGATTTCGGTGGAGTTATTTTAAAACAGCCACCTGCTTGGCATATGACGCTGTCCCTTTAAAAGGGGAGGGGTTTAGGCAAGCATTGACTCTGAGAAATGCCCTTACTTGCGCGGACGGGATTAAAGTTAAATAAAGCCTAACGCACCGGAGTAAGAGGAGCGTTTCTTCTTCAAAAATTTACTATAAGTAAAAATATCGTGATTTAAAAATACTCCCAGAAGTACACAATGTCCCAAAACGTCCTCATGTAAATATAACTCGTCACTACCCACCTCTGGTCTTCTCAGTGTTCATTTTACCTGTGAAAAGTGATGGGTCCACAGTTGTAATGCCTTCTCAAGGTCCAACTATTATCATCCTTCTCATAGCGTAACCAGGAATATAATTGAGTCCATTTTGGAAGAAAAGTCCTTGCTAGGAGAACAGTGGGACCTCGGTGATCGCGGTTAATGGGGACCAAAGCCACCCGCGATAAGTGAAAATCCGCGAAGTAGCGGCGCACCTTAAAAAAAAAAAAAAATAAATCTCATCGCATTATCTGCACCGCTTATCCTTATTAGGGTCGCGGGGGGGCTGGAGCCCATCCCAGCCATCTCCGGGCAGTGGGCAGGGGACACCCTGAACTGGTTGCCAGCCAATCGCAGCTGCAAATCACATTAGTTCTCGTAGCTAGCTGCGTTCTTCATCGACGCACGAGCCGAGTAATCCACCGCTAAGAGTCGTACAGCTGGGCGATTTTACGTCCGCCCGGGACGATCAGAGACAAATTCACCACAGGGTTTATACTTGCGCCGCACCCTAACCCGCGGCGCGGGTACTTTCGGGCGCGATACGCACCACACTGTGACAAACCGAGCGGGTCGGGCGCTCGGCGCGAAGGGAAAGGGGTAGCTGGGGGGATCTGTGGGGTTAGGGGGGGCCGGTGAAGCGGAAGCCGCCCCGAAACCGTGCGCCAGGAAAACAAGAACGGCGCGCCGTGCTAGGGTCGTCGGCCGAGGGGGATTCCCCAGTTACGGGGGTCCCACGCACGTCCGCCGCCTTTCGCCCGCTGCGCGCGGACGGCCGCCTGTCGTCGCGTCGCGCTACTGGGGTCGTCGGACGAGCGGGCTCCCCCCAGTTACGGGGGTAGCCCGATCACGCCCGCCGCCTTTTCTCGCGTCGCGCCGTGTGACGCCGCGTCCGCCAAACTCGCGCCGTCACGGCCCGGGAATGACTACTTTTACCATAATATACTTATTTTTGGTTTTCTACCGTCAGAGGAGCTCCTGTTAAGAAACATGGATCGACTTTCTTTCCTGACACAAAGCCGTACTCAAGGGATTATTGAAAAAGTGGCTCGGGTTAAGCTCGGCCCTCAGGTGAGTCACCTTCAAATGTCCTTGTCCTTGTATTTTCTTTCTTCATTTGATGTCAAACTAGAGGGACGAATGCATCCGACACGCCCTGGACGCTCCCGGCGTCACCATCGATAAAGCCGAAGTCCTCGTCACCGAGAACTTTTTGTGCAGCGGCGGACTCCAACCTGTACGGGATCACATCGCTTGTTCAGGTGAGTCTATTTTATGGCTTTTCTCAATCCGTTGTTTTTTTAATTTTGGACTGAAAAAAGGTTCGTTTGGTTGCAGGTGACGGAGGAGGAGCCCTTTTCAAGACCTACCAACATCGCATGTTCCAGGTGAGCCTTCTACTCTCTTTAAGGTCCGATAAGGTGTAAGCTTTCAAGGCATTTTAGGCAAAAGTTTTACAGAGATCTTTTGCTTCTACTTTTAGCATCACCGCATGTCTTTGAACCCATAGCCAATGAATACAGTGCAAAAAAATACAGTAATCTATCACCGGTTTGTGTCGAAACACACAAGATCCCGATACGATTAAAAGAGAGAAAAAGGCATTGTGGGAAGGAATTCAGCCAAAAGTATATCGACGTTTTCACAATGCCCTGACGCAAATCAAGGGCAAACCAGCATCTTACATGGCGTCGACCAATAGCAGACAAGCATTGTAGAGGAGTAAACAAGTTTTGGGGTACACTGAAATGTACATTGAAGTATTTTTATGATTCACTGCTCGTACAGTGAAAATAATTGATAAGTCATTCAATGCCACCTTTGATATCGATTTCCGTGACGATGACGACTATAGACGTCAAAGGTTGAGTTTACTTTCATTGACAACTATAGTCAGCAAAGGTTGATTTTTTTTTTTCTTTTTCACTTTTTTAAATTTCAAAGCAATTGCCAACTATGTACTTCGAAAGGTGATTTTTGATTCCATTGCTATTGACGACCATAGTCAGCAAATGTTGTTTTTTTAAATTAGAGGCATTGACGACTATAGACGTCAAAGGTTGATTTTCAATTCCAGTGCCATTGTCAACTATTGACGTCAAATATTGATGTTGTTTTGTTGTTTATCAAATTCAAAGCAATAGACATCAAAAAGTCATTTTATCTTAGTTTAGTGCTATTGACAACTTTAGTCAGAAAAAAAAATTCTGAGTCGCTAAAGGTTTATTTTATTTTAATTGCCATTCACGACTGTAGACGGCAAAGGTTGTGTTTTTGTTTTTTTTTGCTTTTTGTTTTTTTTAATTTCAGAGCCATTGACAACTAATGACGTCAAAGGTTCAATTCAATTTTCATTGCCATTGACGACTATTGTCAGCAAATGTTGGTTTTTAAATTAGAGCCATTGACGACTATGAACGTCAAAGGTGATTTTCAATTCCAGTGCCATTAACAAGTATAGATGTCAAATGTTGTTTTTTTGTTGTTTTTTCAAAGCTATTAATCAAATTCAAAGATACAGACATCAAAGGGTGATTTAATTTTATTTGAGTGCTATTGACAAAATTTAGTCAGAACAAATATTTTTATCACAGAGCCGTTGATTTTATTTGAATAATTTCAAAGCTATGGTCATTGAAAGCTGATTTTTTTATTTCATAGCTTTTGATGTCTATAGTCTGTTGATTTTATTTTAATTGCCATTGACGACTGTAAACAGCAAAGGTTGTTGTTTTTTTTTCAATTTGCTTTTTTGTTTTTTTAAATTTCAGAGCTACTGACGTCAAAGATGGAATTCAATTTTCATTGCCATTGACGACTATAGACAGCAAAGGTTGATTTTTAAATTAGAGCCAATGACGAGTACAGATCTTAAAGGTTGATTTTCAATTCCTGTGCTATTGACAACTGGTCAGCAAAGCCCACGACGACCATAGACGTTAAGGGTTGGTTTTATTTTTGTTGCCATTGATGACCTCTGAGGACTGCCGAGGTGCCCTGGGATCCTTTCTAAAAATACCCCACCAGTGCCGGGTCATTTGGATTTTCTAGTTCCTGCTTATCTCGCTTCTTCTCTTTCCTACTTTCTTTCTTTTTCTTTTTATCTTTCTCTCTTTTTCATCTTTCTCTTTCTCATTTTCTGTCTTTCTTTCTCTTATCTTTTTATTTCTCTTTCTTTCTTTTTCCTTTCTTTTTTTCCCCATTTTCCTCTCTTCCTCTCCCCTCTTTGTCTCTAGCTCTGTCTGTCCCTCTCTCATCCTCTTTGTCTCTTGCTTTTTCTCTTTCCCTCTCTCCCCCTTTCTTAAGTTCTCGTTTTCTTTTTCTTGCTTTCTGCCTTTCTGTCTTTCTGTCCTTCTGTCTTTCCATCTTTATCTTTTTTGTTTCTGTCGCTTTTTTCCTTTCTCTGTCACAAGCCAGAAACGTAGACGTACCCAGTAGTGTTTGTTTTACTCAGTTTTATTGATAAAGAGAGAGAGCGATCCGATGATCGTCGGACACGGGTAGCCGATGGCAGGAATGCGGAAGTGGCATTTCCGTGTCAAGCGAGGATAGTCGTGGACGGCAGGAAAGCTGGTCGATAGCCGGGACGGGGGAGCAAGGGCGGTAACGAGTCCAGAAAAAAGGTCGGCAACAAGTATCGGGCACGAAACAGGGCAAAACAGATCGATGGCCGTGACGGAAGAGCAGGGCAGAAACGGGTCCAGTAACAGGTCGGCAACAGGTATCAGGCAGGAGAAAACAGGGCAGGAGATTGTCGGAAGGTACAGAGCTTGCCTAGCTAAAAGCGTAGGTTCACAGGACGGTCTGACAGCTTCCTCTTGGAAGAGTCAGGGAACCAATCAGCGACCAGGGCTGTTGGCGCCAATGGGGCATTCGCAGGTGCCCCAAATCAGCAATCATGACATTCTCTCCGTTTCTCTCTTGCCTTTTTCCTCTCTTTCTTTTAACTCTTTCTCTCTTTCTTTCGTTTTCTCCCCTTACTTTCTTTCCTCATATTTATTTCTCTCTCTTTCTCTTTAATTTTCTCCCTCATTCTTTCTCTTTTTTTCATTCTCTTTGTCTTTTCTTCTCTCGTTCTTCTTCCTACTTCCAATTATTAACACCATAGCAAGTAGTACAAGATAAGTTATTATTTTAGAAACGTATATCAAACTGGCTGCCATTTGCAGTAATAAGCAGCAAAAGATAGCTCTCGCCTTGAAAAAGGTTGGAGACCCCTGCTCTCGGCCATTTCTATCGAAATGATGATTTGATTTAAAAAAAAAAAATAAATGTAAACCAAATGCTCGCTCCAGCCGTTAGAGGGCAGTGTTAAGGATGTATAGCGTGGCGAGTTGGTTGAGGTGTAAAACTTCATTCACTCAACTGTTAAAATAAACTACCGTAAATCCCGGACTGTAGAGCGCACATGATTATAAGCCGCACCCACCACATTTTAAGAGGGAAAACCAATTTTGTACTTACACAAGCCGCACCTGTATATAAGCCGCATGCGCCCACATTAAAAAAATGTAACATAAACACAAAATCACCAAGACCCGACTTTAAGTCCCGCGATTGTACCTGAAGATCCTTCACTAAAGTACACAGTCAAAAAAAATCACAGCCGGGAAAATTATACCGTTACTTAAGGTTTGATGCAGACCGTCAGAGTCCGGGTCCCGTTGAAAGTAATCCAAAGAAAAAAAGTGTATATTTCCAAAGGTATAGGTGGGAAAAATGTGTATCCACTATTGTCCGCCGTGTCCACAAACACTCACCTTTACCGGTCCCCACTTCCCGTCAACCCGCGTTTGTTACGCCCCTTCTTTTTAATTCGCCCGTCCAAAACATATCAGAATAAGTGTCCAAAATAAATACAAATAAATACATTACAAAAATATACAGTTGCAAATACATATTATACATGGTTACACATATTTACAAAAAAAGACGGTACACCGAGAGAGTTTTCAAAGCTTCAATAATAATAATATAACTTTCATCCGGGCAGTTAATGGTAGCAACACGCTCGCAACACAGTAAACGGGTCTGTTAAAAAAACATACCGTACTTGTAAAAATCACGGTAAACCCTCCTCATCTTCCTCCTTACAACTGAAGCCATCAAAGTCGTCTTCCTCAGTGTCGGAAAGCAACAGTGTCATATAGACGTCGTCCCTAACTCCCATCCACTCCTGATTCTGTGCCCTCCTCTCCGTCACGGAGCAGACCGGCTTTTCGGATGGTGGATTTTTTGATGTTGCCCCACGCTGTCAGGATCCACTGGCAGACTTGCGAAAAAGTTGCCTTTCGCATGCGGCCAGTTTTAGTGAAAGATTTCTCGCCGCTAGTCTAGCCAAGAAGTTGCAGTCTTCCTCGGCGCATATATTCCACCGGTCTAAATCTTACCTTTTGTACTCGAGCGCCGCTGGCGCCCGTTTAGAAAAATTACATAAATTGGCCGCATCACTGAATAAGCCGCAGGGTTGAAAGTTTTGGGAAAAAGTAGCGGCTTATAGTCCGGAATATACGGTAGTTAACACATTCAATACCAGACCTGAAAATCTTTTATCCCCATTTTTTGTGAATAAATGAGATCCCTTGTCATTTGTGATTACAATATTTAGGATAGGTTACTAAAGTAGGCTGAATGATAAAGCATAATTCTAAGAACAAAGCTAAAAATGTGGAGTTGACATTCTTTTACTGATCCAGTCCGTCTGAGAACAGAAAGTCTGGATCTGGTCCGAGGGCCAAACTTACTTACTTACAAACGAGTAAGAACATTATATTTAACATTTGTTTTCCTTTCCAGATCGGAATCGTGAGCTGGGGAACCAAACCGTGCGTAAGAGGCAGCGTGGTGGAATCGGACCAGAACTCTCGAGATTTCCACATCAACCTCTTCCGGGTTGTTCCTTTCCTCAAAGACGTCCTCGGAAACCAAGAACAATATGATTTTCCCCCACTTGAATTTTTGTCCAGCTGAATGCAAATGCAAAGTTGTTGCAAGAATAAATTCTGCAAAGTGGTTTTATGAGCCATAAATGTGTTTTGTGAAATGTGTATAACGCGCCCCTAAATAAAAAAAACAACAAAAATAATTGAAAAGCAATCAATGTACTGGTATATATGTAAAACCAAACAATAAGAATACAAACATGGTAATAAGGAGTGACTCTCTGTTTATCATTTGATATTCATCCATCCATTATCTGCACCGCTTATCCTCAGTAGGGTCGCGGGGGTGCCGGAGCCCATCCCAGCTATCTTCAGGCAGTGGGCAGGGGACACCCTGAACTGGTTGCCAGCCAGTTGAAAGGCACACGGGGACGCTCGCTCATTCAAACCTCGGGACAATTTCGACCGGCCAATTTACCTGAAATGCATGTTATTGGAATGTGGGAGGAAACCGGAGTGCCCGGAGGAAACTCGCGCAAGCACGGGGGAGAACATACAAACTCCGCACAGGAAGTCTGGTAGCTGGATTTGAACCCATGACCTCAGTACTGTGCCACACTCGCGCTAATCACTGCCCCACCGTGCTGCCCCATCATTTGATATCTTGGCTTTTTATAGTAATGGCTTCTTCAGATCGTATTAGTAAGGTTATAGAAAATACTGTCTGTCAATCTATCTAAATTTAGCCCACTTTAAAAAAAAAAACAGCCACTAAAGGCTACGGATAGTACCTGAACAAAAATGCTGAGCTAATCTCTGTTATGCTACAAAAGACAGAGCTAACAGCAGCTATGGAAGCTAATACAAGAGGATGGTGCTAAGACATTTTTGTTTCGAAGCAACCCAACTACAAAGAGGTTATTTTCTTTCTTTTTAACTTGGCCTTGCAGTCTGTTGAACTTAATGTCATGACTTCCAGCAGACAGCATGCACAGTTAGCAGACATTCTGTGGTAGTTTGTATAGTTAGCAGACATCCTATGGCATTTTTTGCGGTTTCCAAAAATCCTGTGGCAATATGCACGGTTGGTGGACATCCTCTGGTAGTTGGCATCTGTGGCAGTTCGTACAGTTGTCAGTTATCCTCTAGCAGTTTGTAAAGTTTGTCACAGACCAGAAACGGACACAGGACCCAACAGCGCTCGTTTTCTCAGTTTTTATTAATAAAGAGGGAGAGCAGGGCTTGCTTCCACGATCCAAGAGGAGCAGGAGATGCGGAAGTGGCACTTCGGTGTCTAGCGAGGAGGGTCGAAGACAGGCGGGAATTACAAGTCACTAGCCGAGACTGGAAAGCATGGGCGGTGTCAAGTTCGGAATCGAGGTCGGCAACAGGAGGCAGGCAGGTAACGGGGCAAAACAGATCGGATAACAGGCAGGCAGAACGGGGAAAAGTCAGGTCCGGAAACAGGTTGGCAACGAGGATCAGGCATAGAAAAGCAGGGCAGGAACAGAGTCGGACGTAGGAGCTTACCGAACTGGGGGCAACGGTTCGCATAACGATCTGACAGGGATCTCTTGGAAGTCGGGGGTTTAAAAGGAGTACATCAGCCAACCAGCTGTCCGGGCTGTTGGCGCCAATTAAGCAGTCGCAGGTGCTCTGAATCGGTAATCATGACAAAGTTAGCAGAAACCCTACGGCAATTTATACGGTAAGCAGGGATCTTGTGCCAGTTTGCACAGTTAGCAGACATCCTATGGCAATTTGCGCAGTTAGGAGACATCCTGAGGCAATTTGAGCTGTTAGTAGATATCTTGAGGCAGTTTTTAGGGTTAGCAGAAATCCTGGGGCAATTAGCACTGTTGGCAGACATTCTGTGGCAGTTTGCAAGATTGGCAGACATCCTGTGGCATTTTTCATGGTTAGCACACATCCTGCCAGAGTTTGTATGGTTAGCAGACATCTTGTGGTAGTTTACACAGTTGTCAGACATCCTCTTGCAGTTTGTAGTTAGTATACATTCTGTGGCCTTTTACATAGTTATCACACTCCCTTTGGCAGTTTGTGCGTGAAGGCTAAGCTAGTGTAGCTAATGCTGCATTTATCATCATTTTAAGCTGGTCGTCAAACTCTCTGAAGGTTGGCTTAAAACGCTCTAACAACTGTACGATTCTTCCTTCGGTGAGCTCATCTGCAATGCGGCCGTTGCCGTGTCTGGTAGCAAGCCAACTCGCGCGATTCAAATCCAATTTAGCACAAAGTACTTTTGCTTGGCGCGTTCTCCGGTTTTGACCGCCGTGCAAATCAGCAAAACTCCTCCTCGTCGTGTTTTATGAGGCCCGCGTCTTTTTTCCAGAAGATGCCACGCAAGCTTTCTGATGACTCCATCAGCTGAGCAATCCGTTTTTCCGGAGAGGAGAGGCAGAAGGGAGCGTTGTGGGAGGGAGCAGTGATCTACGGGAGTTTTCCCCAGGGAGCATTCATCCTGATCCCCCATCAAGTCATTAAGAAGGAGGCAAGAGGAGGCCAAACAGAAAGAGAGCGCAAGAGCCAAAGTCTTAATTGAATGAAAGCTCCTCAATCTCCCGCTCAGATGTTGTAAACACAGAGACTTGACTTTTTATTGGCCACCTGCTAACCTGCGCGGGACCAGACTCGGATCAATCACGCTTAACGGGATTGTAGACCAGCGACGTTCCTTGCGGTTTCTTCTTCGTGTTGATCCTAAAACAAGCTAGTTAGTTGAGACAGCCCGGTGGATTAAAAATGATACTGATTGTAAATTTCGCAAGGGAGGATTGGTAGAATATTCGCACGCTTAAATCGCCTGCTTATTTTCAATAATAGTTCGATCCTGATGGTTTATTGGTTACAGCCACAAGAAGCTAGCTATTTGTGTGCCTTCTTTGCATTTCCTGATCATTTCAAGCTTGGTTTCTATGTTTAACATGTTCTTGCTTCTCCCTTTAGCATCACTGCAAGCTTTGGGACTCATACCCGACAAATACAGTGTAGAATAAATTGCTTTAAATTATATTTATTAAATTCTGAATCTAATTTAGTGGTTACGGAATTGGCCTGGAGGTAGTGCTCAGGCTTTCCAACCTCGAATTAATTTGATATAGCCTCATATTGTATCAACCATATATCATGAAGCAAGCGATACTGAAACATATCTTATTTTTAGCTTTAAATTATCAATTTAGCAGTTCATTGATATGGCTAACGATTGATTGGTCGAGAAGGAAAATAGTAGAGACACACAAATAAATAATGCAGGTGTTTGATACTAACAAACTACATTGATTTACCTGACAAAGGAAATTTGAATGACACAAAAGAATAAAAGGTCATTGTTGACATAAACCATCGCAGTCTTAGAAAACGGGAACGGGGGAAGAAATTCTGTAGCGATCAAGACATTATTGATCCATAAACCCGGTTAAAACAATCAACAGGGAATTCTTTCATAGCATGCAAGAAATAAAGTGTTTGCCCTTGATCCTAAAACAGTAGTGAAATATTTTCTTGGTTTACCTCACAAGAACCAAAAGGTATTTTGTTGGAATAGTTTGTTGAGAAGAATGGCGGACCAGAAGACACCAACGTTTTGCCTTTAGGTCTGGGCCGCATGGAGTCTCGGCTTTCTGAAGAAACAAAAGAAACAAAGACCAGGCTGGGTGCCACTTTCAAATTTCCTTGTAAATCAGTGTGCCACACCAAGATTAATGACTCGCACAACATTTTTTTAATATCAAACAGAGCTGTCATTTTACACCAGTACAAATATACAACATGGGTATATATTTTAACCGTATAACTGACCAACTTATCTTCCACTATTCTTGTTCATCAATCAACAACAAAAATGAATGTGAATAACAAATGGAAAGGCCTGTAACCATCCATGACTTTTTGCCACAAGAATTAACCAGAATCAACCATTCTTCATTAACAATGAACTACAATCAAAAAAGCAAGTGCTATGGACAGCTGCCAAACCATTCATCAATGATATCTTGTTGCAGAAAATATCAAAACTTGAAATAACAGCAGCAAAGCAAAAGGCACACACTTCTTTAAAATATTCACCATCAGTAAATGGTTTTCTGTGCTTTGATATGCAGTGAGCAATGTGATAGCTTGCTTCAGTGGTGGTGTTTTTAGCAGTGACAAAGGTCTTCGGGGTCTGTGTTTGTTTGCCGTAACTGGACAATGCGCGTTTTAATGTCTCCGCCTTGAATTCATGTTTCGTCTCGTAATGACGTTTAACACTTGCTGTGCGAGGTACAACGCTCTCAAGGCATTAGATAGATAGATAGATAGATAGATAGATAGAGAGAGAGAGAGAGAGAGAGAGAGAGAGAGAGAGAGAGAGAGATAGATAGATAGATAGATAGATACTTTATTCATCCCCAAAGGGAAATTCACATTTCCAGCAGCATCCCTTCGCTGAGAACAGTACAATAATAAAGCCAAAAGAATACAATATACAAATACCCAGTGTGACGTGCAAATGCCCACTGTAGCGTGTTATATAGAATAACTAAATAGTGCTACACAGAATACATATTGCAGTAAGATTCGGTAATATCCAATGTAGGTGGTGTGGTTTAATGAGGGCCTTTACTCTGCCGGGTGGAGTTAAAGAGCCTCATGGCATGAGGAAGAAAAGATCTCTTCAGTGTGTCCGTAGTACAAGACAGTGACAGCAGTCTGTCACTGAAACTGCTCTTCTGTCTGGAGATAATGCTGTGTAGTGGATGCGATGGATTGTCCATGATTGACCGCAGCTTTTTCAGTGCCCGTCTCTCAGCTACTGTTGTTAGGCTGTCCAGCTCTTTGCCCACAACAGAGATCGCTTTCCTAGCCAGTTTATTGAGACGAGAGGCATCCTTCTTCTTGACGCTGCCTCCCCAACACGCTGCCGCATAGAAGAGGGCGCTTGCCACTACTGTCTCATAGAATATTTTCAGGAGCTTTTTGCAGATGTTGAAGGAGGCCAGCCTTCTGAGGAAGTAAAGTCGGCTTTGCCCTTTCCTACATAGAGCTTCTGTGTTGGCAGTCCAGTCCAGTTTGTTGTCCAGCTGCACACCCAGGTATTTGTAGGTCTGGACAAATTCTACACATTCTCCTTTGATTGTTACAGGAACCGGGTGAGTTCTGGTTCTCCTAAAGTCCACCACCATCTCTCTGGTCTTGGTGGTGTTTAGGTGCAGGTGGTTTGCGTCGCTCCATCGGACAAAGTCCTGAATCAATTTCCTGTACTCTTCCTCCTGCCCGTTTCTGATACATCCCACGATCGCAGTGTCGTCGGCAAACTTTTGCACATGGCAGGACTCAAAGTTGTACTTAAAGTCCGATGTATACAGAGTGAATAGGAACGGAGAGAGCACGGTCCCCTGCGGAGATCCTGTGCTGCTAACCACAGTGTCCGATGTACAGCCCCCCTGTTTCACATACTGGGGTCTGCCTGTCAGGTAGTCAGTAATCCATTCTACAAGGTGTGAGCTAACTCCCATCTCTGTCAGTTTCCTACTCAGTAGCAGAGGCTGTATGGTATTGAAGGCACTGGAGAAGTCCAAAAATGTAATCCTCACAGCCCCCTTCGCCCTATCCAGGTGAAAGAGGGATCGGTGTAACATGTATACTATAGCATCCTCCACTCCCACCTTCTCCTGGTAAGCAAATTGCAGTGGGTCGATGGCGTGACGGACCTGTAGCCTCAGGTGGTGCAGCAGCAGCCGCTCCATGGTCTTCATCACATGTGATGTCAGGCCGACCGGCCTGAAGTCGTTGAGTTCCTCAGGTCTTGATTTCTTTGGGACTGGGATGATGCAGGATGTTTTCCACAGCTGAGGGACCCTCCCCTGTTCAAGGCTCAGGTTGAAGATGCGCTGTAGAGGGTCTCCCATCTCAGACGCACAGGCTTTCTGCCTCGGTGGACCATTTTCTAAAAGAGCGTGTGGTTGTTGGTAGCCTCCTCACTTTTGGTTTGTACTGTGGTTTAAGCAGAATGAGGTTGTGGTCTCCTTTTCCAAGGGCAGGCAGTGGTTTAGCACTGTATGCACAAAACAGCACGGTCATTTTTTTATACAAAGCTTCATTCGTCTGTCCACGCTGGCTGGAAAGAACGAGATGTTTTCGCTCAAGGAGCAATCATGATTCGTTCATATATCACGCGCGTGTGAGTGTTTTGTTGGCTGAGTTAAAACACAGATCTCTCCTCTGCGAGGTGCCGCGCAAACACACACTGACACCTGAAGCAGAGGAGGAGGGGCGCCAGCGTAAAACCTTTAAATAACACAGCGCGCAACTGAAAATGTCTGAATTTTAGGGAAAAATGTGCATTTTTAAAATATAATCATTATTATTTTGCCGTGCGCTCGCGTGCCACTGGTTAACTACTCACGTGCCACTGCTGGCACGCGTGTCATAGGTTGCTGACCCCTGGCCTAGCTCAAATCCAAACCACAATCCTATAAAACATTTGTGGAAAGACCAGAAAAATGCTGTGCAAAATCAATCACCATCAAACCTTTGCCAGGAAGAATGGGCAAATATTTCTGTTTTAAGATGTGCAAAACTTAGAGACATACTCAAAAAGACTTGTGGCTGTGATCACAGTAAAAGGAAGTTGTACAAGGTATTACCTCAAAACGAGACCAATATTTTCGCAACGCCTACTTTTCGATAGTAGCACAATATAAAATATTGAACACATTTGGTTTCTTATCACAATTGTGTTTCACGATTGTCTGAAATATGACAAAACTTTTGCAAAGCACTGTAATTTTTGCATATTCCAGGAAAACACGGTGGTGTTAGCATTAGCATGAAATGAAATTACGGCAGATGATTTTCACATAACGCTTTTGTTACAATAATCCTCGGAGGCGCCTGCTTGCGAATATCGCCTCCCACCCCCTTACGGTCAGCATTTACAAGCACTCGCGTGATTAGATGTCCGAGCGATCAATGGCGCCTCTCCTGAACATCATTAAGGCTGCTCTTAACAGATTACAGATGAGGCCCCCCTCCCTAGATGAAAACTCCTTCTCTTCTTGGCTCCTCCTCCCTCAACTGGCGAGGATCTTCTCATCTTTTGAGGGGTATCACTCGCTTTTGGCTGAGGAGCCCCCCACGCCGCCACCATCACGTGATGGAGCGCCTCGTTGTCCTGGTGGTCTTCTTTTTGGCTCCTTCGGAAGCAACCAGCATCGTCACAGGTGAGCTTCAACTCGTCTGCAACTTCTCATGTCGTCTTCTCAACAGTGGACCTCATGATTTTTTTTTTGTGTGGGGTTGGGGATCTTCTTGGAATGGGTCTAATGCTCCCAACCTGAAGCTGATGCACTTGAAGCCAGAGGTAAGATGACAAAACTGGATACATAAAACATATACGATTTCATTCTCCAACATTGTTTATGATTAATCTATAATAGGGGTGGATTCACACTTTTTCAGCAAGCAAGCTACTTAGAAATAACCAAGTGGAAAGGATCCACTCGGCACAAAAAAATGCAAAACATCCAATTATATTCAGATGTATTGACGATTCTTAATACATGAATTCATCCTTCCATCCATTATCTGCACCTCTTATCCTCAGTAGGGTCGCGGGGGTGCTGGAGCCCATCCCAGCTATCTTTGAGCAGTGGGCAGGGAACACCCTGAACTGGTTGCCAGCCAGTCGCAGGGCACACAGAGACAGACAACTCACTTGCTCATTCACACCTAGGGTCAATTTAGACCGGCAAATTAACCTGAACCGCATGTTTTTGGAATGTGGGAGGAAACCGGAGTGCCCGGAGGAAATCCACGGGGAGAACATGCAAACTCCACACAGGAGGTTCAATCTCTTGACCTCAGAACTGTGCCCCACACGGGCTAACCACTGCGCCGCCGTGCTGCACATTAATTCATTTTATTAAATTCCAAACTAAACCATCTACGTGAATGCTCGCTATATACTTAGCCAATTCTTTAAATAAATCCAAAAATATTGAATCCGAATAAAATCGGGAAATTGTAAAAAGTTTCGGTCTTTTTTCATTGCAAATGTTTTTTCCCTGATGATCCTATTGCAAGAAAAAGGCAACCTGATGAATTGAAAAGATTAAATGCCCAAGATATACCTAAATAATAATTTCATGAATATTATACTTTTTGGCATTTGTAAAGTTTATGGTTGAGGCTAAACCTCATATGTTTTAAGACGTAAAAATGGTATTGCAACTTCCGATATTAGGTTTGACATGAACTCTTAATCATTAAATACTCAGTAAATAAAAAAGTTATGTTATTTAAAAAAAAACAAATACATGATTGTAATATACAGTAGTAAACCTTTCATTTACAAAATTTGAGCTTTCCCATTTATTACTGCACTGCATGAGCAACATTTAATTGCAAATGACCACCCAATTGTAGTGTGTCTCAACAAATACATACCACTGTATACACATTCCTCAATTGGCCCTCTTTTTTTTTCTTAGGATTATTTTAGACAGGCAAAAGCCCGTGACTCACTGAAAACAGGTTTGCGGCCCACTTTTGGGTCTCAACCAGTGTTCCCTCTAAGCTGCGCGCACTGCTCGCACATTCTCAGCGCACAAGAAAATCTAGCCAGCGCACAAAAATGAGGGCTCAAAATTACTAATTAAGAAGCGACTCAAGTCAAAGTTACAGTGCATGAAGGTAAAAATACACGGGTTCCCCTGACGTTGTGTCCTGAATGTGGTATTTTGAAGTCGAGTCGAAGGAGAATGAAGTTGAGTAAAGTTAGTAGAGTTTGTCGAGAACCGGCTTCTTCGGCTCGGCTCACTAAAAGGAACCGGCTCTTTCGGATCCTAAACGGCTCTTAAGGTTGTTTTTGCTTCTTTAATCCCAACATGACCAAATATTATGTAAAATTATGCACAAAATGACTTAAAGGAATGGGGAATAGAACAAAAAAGAAAAAAATACCAAAATGAAAAAGTAGTGAAAAGCTGAGAAAAAAGAAAAAAAAGGAAGAGAAAAAAAGAGGGAAACATTTAGAAAAAAGCCAGAAAAAAGAAAAGAAAGAAATGTAGGAAAAAAGTAAATAGAGAACAAAAAGAAAAAAGTAACAGCTCGGAAAAAATAAACACAATGAGATTTTTTTTAAAGGAATTTAAGAAGAAAAAGTTTGTGTTGCATTCAAATAATTTCCAATTATATCAATTGAATCTTGTTACCAACATTGTACTTCCACTAAAAAATGTGATTAAGTACAGTTCTGTATCTTACAACCGACTAAATAAGCCCCCAAAAATGTTAATATCATGCGACAAAATATATCGGGCAATAAAAAGAAATGGATATCTTGTGACGACGACGTTTGTAGGCCGTACAACCTTTGCAATAGTACATGAGTCAATTCATTCAAAAGAGAAAAATAATTTTGCATTGCCGCAAACTCAGCAAAATGTAACTTGATGTCAAGTTTTGGACATGTTTGATAATTCATTATCTTGCCACACTTGGGATTATGGTTGCTCACTGTTGTTTCAAGCGTTGCTCACCGACTTTGTGTGAACGCTCAGACCAGTGGAAAATTAGAGGGAACATTGGTCTCAACCCACATGTTGAGAAACGCTGGTCTTAGATATCTGTCAACCAAATGACATCTGAATCTAACCTCGAAATAGACATACAGTAGACCAGGGGTGTCAAACTCATTTTAACTTGGGGGCCACACGTTGGAACTAACATTGTCTCGGGGGCCGGAAGGGTAGATTAGAGAGAAAGAGAAAAGATAAAGAAATAAGAGAAAGAGAGAGAGAGAGAAGTAGACAAGGTAGGACAAAAAAAGAAAGGGAGGAAGAGAGAAAAAAGCGAGAGAGAGAGAGAGAGAGAGAGAGAGAGAGAGAGAGAGAGAGAGAGAGAGAGAGAGAGCGCATGAAAAACAAGAGATAAAAAAGAAATGGTGAGAGAGGGGAATGAATAGAAATAGAGCGAAAGAGAGAAGGAGAGAAAGGAGAAGGAAAGAAAGAGAGAAGGAAAATGGAAGAGAGAGAGAAAAAGAGAGAAGGAAAAAAGGAAGAGAGCAAAAGAAGGTAAAAAGACAGAAAAAGAGCAAGAGGAACAAAGAAGGAGAAAAAGAGAGACAGAGAGAGTGAAAGAGAGAGAGAAAGAGTGAGAGAAAAAGGGAGGAAGAGAGAGAGAGAAAAAAGAGAAAGAAAGACATAAGTACAGCATTTGTGAGAGGCACCTGGCTTTGGCAACATCAAGTGGCCATATTTCAACCTGCAGCTTGTTTTTCTCTTGTGCTTCTCTGAGTGTTGTCTCGCGGGCCGGATTCAATCCCTAAGCGGGCCTGATCTGGCCCGCGGGCCGCCTGTTTGACACCTGTGCAGTAGACTCTGTAGCCTGCAACTTTGCCCTTACTCTGTCACTGGTCTTTTTTAATCGGTAATTATCATAATATAACATGACATAATTAATGACAATAGGTGGCGCTAAAGCTCCTGCCCTCTTTGCCATCATTCTCTCAGTTTTTATGTTAATAAATGATTTTATGGAGATCATTGGCACTCGGTGGGGCTAAATTTCCTGTCTTTTTGCCCTCACTCCCTCACTGTTTTTTAAATCTTTTATAAATGATCAATAGAGGTCATTGACACTAGGTGGTGCTAAAGACCCTGCCCCTTTGCCCTTACCGCCTCACTGTTTTTTTCTTTTAATCATTAGTAGATAATTTATGGGGCGATAGACACGACATAGTAGCCCCCTTTGTGCTACTTCCCTCACCATTCTTTTATTTATTTGATAAATGATTTAAAGAGGTGATTGACACTAGGTGGTGCTAAAGCTCCTGCCCCTTTGTCCTCAGTCTTTCAGAGATGTTTTAATTTGACTCTTTAACTAACTCATTAAGATCGTTGTCAAAAAATAGTCTTTCTAATCTAAAAACAAATTTTAATTTCATGGCATGCACCTTTAGATACTAGGTGGTGCTAAAGCTCCTGCCCCTTTGCCCTTACTCCCCTCAATGCTTTTTTAATCAATAATATTGAGACGCTCAATGCGATTCAAAATTTGAGAGAATTTCACAAAGCAAAGATCACGCGTGTAAGGTGCCATTTGGAAATCCTATTTGCTCTCACATTTATACATCATACTCTCACACAAGTACAACTACGCTTACATACAAACAGTCATACCCATGCACAAACACTACTATACTCCCTCACACATAATAGTATACTCTCACACACACACACACACACACACACACACACTAGTCTACACTCTCACACATATACTTATATCCTCTCTCAAACATACTACTAAACTCTCACACACACACACACACAAACACACACACACACAGTACTATACACTCTCACACCTATACAACTATAATCCCCCACACATACTACTAGACACCCATACACAAAGTATTATACTCTCTCCCACATATGGAGAGTATAGTAATACGTGTGTGACAGCATAGTAGTACGTGTACTATATTCTCATACACACCACTATTAAAAACTTCATTATTTTGCAATTGAATGACTATACAGGACTGTGTCTGAAAATGTACTATACTCTCATACACACGCCACTATACTTTCACGCACATACTACTATACTCTCACATGTATGCTAAATTACTTTTTTACACATATATTTTACTCTCATGCACACACTACTATGGTTTCACACACATACTGCTATACTCTCTACATGTCTCTATGCTATCACACATATATTAATATACTCTCGCATATACTACTAGACTCTTACTCATACCATTACACGGTCATACGCATGGGTTATATCCCGTAACAAATGTAAGAGAGTATGGTAGTGTGTGTATGATAGTATTGTAGCATGTGTGAGAGAATGTAGTAGTTTACGTATTTCTGTATCATATGTGTAAAAGAGTATGGTAGTTTTTGTATGTCAGCATAGTGGTATGTACTATTTTGCAATACCGTACTTTATGACAGTATATAGTACGTATGAGAGTATAGTGGTATGCCTGAGAGAGTATAATAGTGTGTATGGGAGTTTAGTGTTTTATGTAAGAGTATGGTAGAGTGTGTATGATAGTATATTGGTATGTTTGAGAGAGTATACAAGTGTTTGTATGAGAGCAAAGCAATACGTGTGAAAGCATATAGTATTGTGTGAATGAGCGTGTAGTAATATGCATAAAAGAATATAGTATTGTGTGTATGACAGTTGAGCAGTTTCTGTGAGAGCGTGCACTCATATATGTGAGAGAGTATAGTTGTATGTGCGTGAGAAAATAGGAGTGTGTGTGATGAGCGTATAGTAGTTTTGGTATATGGGTCTAAATGTGTCTGTATGACAGTATAATTGCACATGAGAGTATAGCGGTATGATTGTGAAAGTAGAGTAGTGTGTGTATGAGAGTTTAGTAGTAGGTATGAGAATATCTAGTAGTTTTTGTGCATGGGTCAGACTGTGTCTGTATGAGAGTACAGTTGTGCTTGCGTATGAGAGTATGACATCAATGTGAGAGTAAGTATAACGGCCTCTCACACACGCACGCAGGTCATCGGGTGTGCAGGTCGGGCCACGGCAAAGCGTGCTACAAGCTAGCTTACTTCGCGGACTTGCGTCGGCGGCTAAATTTTGCCGAGGCCGACCTTGCTTGCCGGCGTGACGGCGGGAGTCTTCTGAGCGTCGAGTCGGCAAGCGAGCAGAGGATACTGGAGCGCCTCATCGCAGATCTGCGACCCGGAGACGGAGACTTTTGGATCGGCCTGAGGCGGAACCATCGCGACCGGGACGGCGACACGGACGGCAACAGGGACGGCGACCGGGACGGCGACCATGACCGCAGTGACTGCTCAGCGCAGTACCGCTGGCTGGACGGGTCCAAAGCCACATTCCGGTGGGTTGCAGCTCTTATTGATAATTCCTATTAGGGTTGACTATTGTAAAAGTCAACTAGTCACCAGCTAGTCACCAAGGAAGAAAAGGCGGGAAGGAAGGAAGGAAGGAAGGAAGGAAGGAAGGAAGGAAGGAAGGAAGGAAGGAAGGAAGGAAGGAAGGAAGGAAGGATGGAAGGAAGGAAGGAAGGAAGGAAGGAAGGAAGGAAGGAAGGAAGGAAGGAAGGAAGGAAGGAAGGAAGGAAGGAAGGAAGGAAGGAAGGAAGGAAGGAAGGAAGGAAGGATGGAAGGAAGGAAGGATGGAAGGAAGGAAGGAAGGAAGGAAGGAAGGAAAGAAGGAAGGAAGGATGGATGGATGGATGGAAGCATAGAAGCATGGAAGCATGGAAGGAAGGAAGAATGGAAGGAAGATGGAAGGATGGAATGAAGGATACATGTAAGGAAGCATGGAAGGAAGGAAGCATGGAAGGATAGAAGGAAGAATGGAAGGAAGCATGGAAGGTTGGAAGGAGGCATAGAAGGAGGGAAGTCGGGAAGGAAGCACGGAAAGATGAAAGGAAGGAAGCATGGAAGGAAGGATGGAAGGAAGCATGGAAAAATACAAGGAAGCATGGAAGGAAGGAAGGATGGAAGGAAGCATGGAAGGAACCATGGATGGAAGGACAGAAGGAAGCATGGAAGGATGAAAGGGAGGAAGCATGGAAGGAAGGATGGAAGGAAGGAAGGGCAGGCATGGGTGCTGGTGTCAGGGACGGAGGGTGGCAGGACCGTAAGGGATGTCAAGAAGGAAGGAAGGATATGAATCAATGAAGAAATGTAAAAATGAAGTAATGAAGAAAGGGATGAATGAACAAATGGATACATGAAGTATTGTAGAGATTAAGCAATGGAGAAATAAAGAAAATTAGTAATGGCGAAATGAGGAAAGAAGAAATGAAAAGATGAAGGAAAGAACTAATGTAGAAATTAAATAACAAAGAAAACAATCAAAGAAAATGAAAGAAACAAGTTAAAAAGAAAAGGAAGACGAAAGGAAGGAAACAGGGGAAGAAAGAAGGAAAGAAAAAAGCTGAGGAGGGAAGCAAGGAAGAAAAGAAAAAAGGAGGATTTTAGGGAAGACAGGAAAGAATAAACAAAGGAGGCTAGGAAACCAGAGAGTAAGCAAGGAAACAAGGAAGGAAGGAGGGCTACCAGGTAGGAACCAAATTTCCTAGAAAATCACAATGTCGGATGAGCTATTTTCAGAACCGGTCTGAAACACCTCACCTCTTCTACCTAGGGCCTGCCAGCCACATCTTGGTGACCCCTGTTCTATAAGAAAACATGGTGACAATGCGCGGAGGTCAAACGTGTCCATTGTAATTTCCTAGACGCATGCAAATAGCATCCACGGACCAATTGCAATTTGTCTTTTGAATCTTCTTCTTTTGCTTGATGTGCGTTTAAACCACAGCTCCCTAAATGGCCGCTTAAACAGATCGATAGCCCCCCCAGACACCCCCCCCCCCTACCCCCTGCCTTAAACAATCCCACTTTAAATGAAGGTCTGATTCCCGTAGAGAGGATTTATGTGACGGGACTAAGTGGGCCCATTGAATGGCAATCGATACCGATCCTTTGCATCGCAGAGCTCTATAAACTCTGGACCAAAATACTTGAAAAGTTCTCCAGTAATACTACAAAATTACTCCTACAATGGGCATACTATAATACAGAACTACTAGAGAAATACTATAGAAATAGTATTAAAGTAATGCAGTACTATAATACAGAAATAATAGAAAAATACTAATAAAGTAATACAGTACAAAAATACGACAAAATAATACTAGAGTATTACACTAAAGCAGAAATACTGCAATAATACTAAAAGAATACTACAAACATACTACGACAGCAATACTATGAAAACATTACAGAAAGAATTATACATATATATTAAAAAAACACTAATATAGTAATACAGTATTGTAATACAGCAATACTGCAATGTACTACTACTACAAAAAAACAACAGATAGACTACTACAGAAATACTACTCACGTAATACTATAATAGAGAAATACTACAAAAATACTACGGATGCACTACTAAAGAAATACTACAAAATAATAGGACGGTATCATACTAAAGCAGAAATAATACTACCATAATACTACTAGAATTCTACAATATACTACAAACATACTACTACTGTAATACACAAATACTGGAATGTACTACTACAGAAATAATACAAAAATACTTCTCACGTAATACTATAGTAGAGAAATACCACAAAACAATACTACAGTACTACAATGAAGCAAAAATGATACTACCATACATACTATAATAATACTATAAAAATACTACAGTAATACGACAAAAATACTACTAGAATAATACAGTACTGTAATACAGAAATACTGTATAATAATACTACATAAATACTCCGAAAATACTGTAAAATACTACAGAAATACTGTTTAAATATATTAAATATATTACATTAACACTACAAAATACTGCAGAAATACTACAAAAATACTACTACAGTAATGCTATAATACAGTAGTACTAGATAAATACTATAAACATAATCCAACAGAACTCTACAAAAAATACAACAGAAATACTACAAAATACTACCATACAAATATTACAATACTACTGCTTCATACATAGTACAAAAACCCTCCAGAAATACTATAAAAATTCTACTGCAGTAAAAATACTACAAAAATAATACAGATATACTCCAAAGCTAAATATTTAGTTTAATTCTTGAAAACAAAGCCTTAATGTTATATTTGGCTTTCTTTCTAAAAAAGAAAACACTACAGAAGTTTTAAAGTATACTCATTTTAGAGTAATTAAAAAAACTAGAAATGATTTTCCTGTTTTATTTTTCAGGAACTGGCACTGGGACGAGCCGTCTTGCGGCTACGAAGTTTGCGTGGTCATGTATCATCAGCCCTCGGCTCCAGCCGGTTCAGGAGGACTCTACATGTTCCAGTGGAACGACGACAACTGTGACACCAAACACAATTTTATATGCAAATACACGACAGGTACAAAACAAAAAAAGTGTAATCAAGTTTTTACATAAAATGCCGTGAAAAAGTATTTTCCCCCTTCCTGATTTCTTTCACTTACAACGATTTAAATCATCAAACCAATATTAATATTACCTAGAGAAAACCCAAGAAAATACAAAACTTTTTTCAGAGTTCACAAAGCCATTTCCAAGGCTGTTGGGCTCCAGTGAACCACTGTCAGAGCCATTATCCACAAATGGAGAAACCTTCGCACGAGCGGTCGACCAACTAAGGTTACTCCGAGAATGTGATGACGGGTAATCCGGGAAGTTACAAAATAACCTTGAAAAATATCCAAGGAACTGAAGGCCTCACTGGCCTCAGTTAAGGTCTGTCTCCATGACTCCACTAAGAAAGACTTTGACCAGAAATGGCATCCGTGGCAAGGTTCCCAGGCAAAAGAGTATTTGCCAAAAAGCATCTTGATTATCCTCAAGACTTTGAAAAAACATTCTGTTACATCTGACGTCAAAATGGCACAGCAAAAAGGACATGATGCTAACAGTAAAGCATGATAGCGGCAGTGTGATGGTCTGGGGATGCTTTGCTGCCTCAGGACCAGGACAACTTGCTGTTGTTGATAGAATCATACATTTTGGTGATAACCATATCCTGAAGTAGAACGTACTGCCATAAGTTCGTGCCCTCAAGCTCAAGCAGGATCGTGCAGCAGGACAAAATCCTGAAACACACCAGCTAGTCCATCTCACACTGGCTCAAAGAAAAACAAAATGGAAGTTCTGGAGTGGCCAAGTCAAAGTCCGGATTCATATCCAATTGAGATGCTGTAGTGTGACCCTAAACGGGCAGTTCGTGCTAGAAAACCCTCCAATCTGGCAGATTTAAAACACTTTTTGTTAGAGCTATATATTATAAACTCTCTGTTGGCAGAATTACTCAGATGAAATCACTCATTAAGTTTTAAAATCTCCCTCGCCAAGGAGCCAGCACTGCCGGGAAGCCATCTTGCCAAAATCTCTCCGACAGGACTGACTTACCTCCTGTCAGGAGGTGTGGTTTATTTGACACATAAACAGGAAAAGGAACACACATAAGCGCGACTTCACAATAAAAGGATATAAGATTGAAAAAGGTATAAAAGATTAAATTAGACTGATGTTTGAAACGTGACTATATGTGTGTGTGTGAGAGAGATTGTTTTTATATTTAGGAATATAAAAACAGATTAATTTCATTGTATTGAATTCTGAGAAATGCACGTATCTCAAAACAGCCAACTTTACATTTTTGCAAAGAAGAGTGGGCATAAAACACAAAAATCAGAGAGGGGGCACTGTACAGAAACAAGCATCATTTTCATTCATTTTCATTTTGTCTGTATTGCTAGACAAGTCAGAAGATGCTTCCACTGCAAATTCAACACATGGAGGTAAAAAGCTTATTATTTTGCATTGAAATGATTGGACAGGACTGGGTCCTAAAATGAGAACAATGCCATAAAGCGCTTTTTTATCTTTCTTTCTTTCTGGTTTTCTTGTCTTCTCTCTTTTCCCGTTCCCTCTCTGTCTCTCTCTCTCTCTCTCTCTCTACTTATTTCACTTTATTTTCTCTCACAATCTCTTTCATTCTCTCGTGTTCTTTTCTTTCTATTGAGCTCTCTCTGTCTCTCACTCTGTGTCGTATTTCTTTCTCTTTTTCGGCCTCTCTTTCTCTGTCTGTCTCACTCGCTTTCTCTCTCTATCCCTCGCTCTCTCTCTTAGTCTGTCTCTCCTTTCCTCTAGCTACCTGGCTCTCCTTCTTTTTCACTGCCTCTCTCTTGATCCCTCTCACTCTTCTCTCTGTCTTTCCTTGTTTCGCTCTGTTTTCCTCTCTCTCTCTCTCTCTCACTCATTCTCTATCACTTCTCACTCTCTCCCTCCCTCTCTTGCTCTCTACTTATTTCAGTCTTAATTTTCTCTCTCAGGATATTCATTTCTTTCCCTTTCTCTCATAGTTTTTATCTCTCACTCTGTCTTTTGTTCTCTCTTGTTCTTTTCTTTCTTTTGAGCTCTCTTGGTCTCTCCCTTTTTGTCATTCTTTCTCTCTTGCGCTACTGTCGTATTTCTTCCTCTCTTTATCTGTCCAACTGTCTCGCTCTCTCGCTCTCTCTTTGTCTCTCTCTCTCTTCTCCTCTGGCTGCCTTGCTCTCTTTCTTTTTCACTCCCTCTCTTGATCACTCTCACTCTTCTCTCTGTCTTTCCTTGTTTCGCTCTGTTTTCCTCTCAGCTATTATCTATCACTCCTCTCTCTCTCCCTCCCTCTCTTGCTCTCTACTTATTTAACTCTTTCTTCTCTCTCTCCCTCTCAGGATCTTTCTCTTTTTCTTTTTCTCTCAAAGGTTTTTATCTCTCACTCTGTCTTTCACTCTCGTTCTTTTCTTTCTTTTGAGCTCTCTTGGTCTTTCTCTCTCTGTCATTCTTTCTTTCTCTTGTGCTACTGTCATATATTTTCTCTTATTCAGCCTCTTTCTTCATCTGTCTCACTTGCTTTCCCCCCTCTCTCTTTGTCTCTCTCACTTAGCCTCTCTCTCTCTTCCTCTGGTTGCAATGCTCTCCTTTTTTATTCCCTCTCGATCCCTCTCATTTTCTTTTCTCTCTGTCTTTTTGTCTCTCTGTTTTCCTCTCTGTCTGCTCTCTCTCCCCATTTCTCTTTCTTTTCTGTATTTCTTTCTTGCTTTATACCACTCGATTTATTTTGATTCATTTTTCTCTCTCTCTCTCCTTGTCTGTGTCGTTTTTTTCTTCCTCACTGTTTTTCTCTCTTACTCTATCTTTCTTTCTTACGCTTCTTTCTTTCAAGCTCTCGGTCTTTCTCTTTATGTCTTCATCCTGCTTTATTTATATCTCTCTCTTCCTGTCCCCCTCTCTCTTTCTTGCTCTCCCTCCCTTCTTTCTCCCTCTATCTTTATTTTTCTTGCTGCCTCTCAGTTTCTCTTTGTCTTTTCCTCTCTCTTTGTCTTTTTCTCTCTCTCAGTTTTTCTCTCTCTATCTCTAAATGGACTACCAACTGACAATTGTAATGATGTAAAACATGCTACTGATTTAGAAGGATTGATATAATTTGTTATTTAGGGGCCAGACTGCTCTCCTAGAAGCCTTCAACAAAAACAAATCGTGTCTTTTGTTCATTCTTTGATGCAACATGCCTGAAAATAAAAAAGTGGAAACAATTTAAAATGAAACCCGCCGGTTTTTTTTGTTTGTTTGTCATTTTAGGCGTTTTGCCCTCCTCCGTGCCCTGGAATCCAAACAACCACGACGTCAAAAGGCAAACAGGTTGAGCCATCGGCAATCGACCCTCAATATACTTTCTTCACTTTTCAGCTAACCGCTAACGTGCTTTGCTAGCCCTGAACGTGATTTACATCATCATCCCGACCATCCCGCTCATCCTGCTGCTGATGACCGTGACGGGCGTCTGCTGCTTCAAGATGCTGGCGGCTCGGTAAGCGTCCCCTCCCCAATTCCGTGACCCCGACCCAATCCAGACCGGAACGTGCGAGCCGGGCGCGCAATATCGTCAACGGTAACTCGGACGTCGATGCGGCGTGCGCATCCATCACGGAAAATCGTATCTGTGTGCGAACGGTCCCGTCTTTTAATGGCCTATTCCCTACTGGCGGGGAAAATCCATTTTCCTGCATACATTTAAACCTTGCACTCGATATATTCAGAGTTGAAGTGTGCGACTCACGGATGATGATTGTCGTTTTTCCTTCATTTCTCTTTCCTAAGTCCTTTCTTTCAAAGCTAAATAAAAAAGGAAGCTGCAAGCCGACGGCCAAACTGATCGAATGTTGAAAAATTTTATTTCATTTTCAATAGGCACAAAAGAAAAAAATCCCTGATATAAAAATCCCCATTACTTGAACATTCAATGAAAGAAGCTACTAAAGCTTTTTGCTAATGAATGAATGAATGAATGAAAACTTTATTCGAACACCAAAATAAAAACAGAACAAAAACAATAACTCAACAACAAAATAACGTTACATAATATGTTCGAAAAGAGGTAGTAAGAAGCAATGCTTATATTCCCTACCCCTTCATCTTCCCCACCAAATACACCAATTATATAACAACCATTGTAATGATATCAACAATAACAGGCATGATATAAGAATAGCAACAACAACACAAAGTTAACTAGACGCACTATTCCCTATCTCTTGTATCACTCATACCCGATTTTCTTCATCTCTGTATTCCGACAAAGCTTGACTCCACACACAGACACACACATACTTTTCCTGGTGGTTCTCACCTTTGGGATTATGAATTCACTACAGCCCCCAAAGTTATAATTTCCCTCTTTCCGAATGGATAATTTATGGATGTTTTCTGGCACTATGTTTTTGTTAACCTTAGATAGAAGTTGTGCAGTGAACAATTTTACTAAATCATCTAATTTTAATAATTTGGACTGCAGGGATGAAATATTAGTATGATCTCGATATCCTACCCTGTGTATGGTTCTAATTGCACGTTTTTGAAGGATAAAAAGGGGTTGTAGTGAACTTTTGTAATTATTGCCCCAGACTTCTGCACAATATGTCAAGTATGGCAGAACTAGAGAACAATATAATAAATCCAATGCATTACAGTTTAAAATGAATTCGGCTTCATTAATTATTGAAATGCTTTTAGATACTTTAGTTTTTATGTGTCTGATGTGTGTTTTCCAGATTAATTTTCTGTCTATTATGACCCCTAAAAACTTTCTGCTACAGTGTCTGATACAGTGTCTATTGCAGCACCATCCATGTCCACTTCTAAATCTTGATTTGCCTTGCGATTACCAAAGAATATTACTTTGGTTTTATTTAAATTTAAAGATAATTTATTTATATCTATCCATACTTTTAGGTTAACTCGTGTTCTTTACCTGGACCAGATCTAGTATTCGGACTTTGAATTATAATAAGGCTGGAGATAAGCAATGCAGTTGAGGACAGTGTCAAAATAAAGACAAAATCAGAATGCCCTTCAGAACAGTCGATGGAAAGCGCCCTCCCAGGAATGCGCTCCCAAGAGAGCCTAGGAAGAAAGTTTTATAGGAAAGGGGTATGGATTTGCAAAACATGAAACTCTAACACGCACCTCAGGGATTTCGCATTACAAGACAAAAGAAAGGAGAATTCCCACCACAAGATTTAATACAACACATTCCTGAGACGTCAAAGGTTATACGTTAAGGGCAGAAGACCATTGCTGGGAATGTACTGATAAGAAAGGATACAGCGAGTAAACACTCCACTCAAATATTTGGACAAACATGATGCGTATCGACAACAACTAAATGGACAACGCGTTGTGGTTATTTGCTTTTATAGCCTAACTTTTAACAAAGCTGTTCAAGGCGGGATACATTATGTGGGTGGAATGGGGGGACTGAGAAGGGGTGGAGGGTGATTTTATGCTCATCCTGGCATTTTGTTGTTGCTTCAATTTAATATTAAAATGGTAAAGGTATTACCTCATGTGCTGTCCCTTCTCAACGTTTCATTTTCCTCATGTTGAGGTTATTGAGTTTTTGCCTTCAGGTAGGTTTTAGATGAGGGGATGGTGTAATAATAGTCCGTAGTTTTCAATAATGTGTGGTCTGTGCAGCCCTTTGAGACTCCTTGTGATTAAGGGCTATACAAATAAACATGACGTGACTTGACTTTAAAGAAAATGGCTGTTTCATGTACTGTCCAAATGCCAAAACCCAGCGAAAGATGACAAAAAAAGGACTTTATTCGAGCGCGTCTAAGAAATGCACATACTTGCACGCACATAACGAATGAGCTAAGTGAGGCTGCAATGAGGGCACAAGCCAGGAGATGGCGGCCTGATATGGTCTGCAGGCTGTAGTTTGCTGACCCCTACTTAAAACTTTGTATTAAGGCGAGGGATTCAAACGATCATCCTATTGGCTGTTATTGGCACCTGTGAGTTTCGAGACCCCCGATTTAATGGCTATGGTTTAGTTTTCGCTTAATCAACTTTTACGACGCCATTTTTTACACCTCTTAGCCCAGGGTTGGGAACCATTTTGACTCGGGGAGCCATGACCCCAAATATTAGATTTTTTGGGGGGTAAAGAACCAAACCAGACAACAAAAGCACCAAACCCGCTTTCCAGACAAAAGCTCGTTCTTCAGCATATTTTATTTCACTGTTTGACGTTTGATGATTTCTTAAAATCTATGAAGTAATAATGCCAGAATGTGTTTTCCATCTCAACAAATATAACATTCTGATTTTGTCTCTCTTCTGCAGCTACACTAGATAGGTGGGGCTCATAATAATTGTCAATTTTAATGATTTCATCACAAGGTGCGAGTTGCATTCTTTTGTAAAAATGTCACAAAATACTGCAAATGAGAAAGATACGGAAGTATTTAGGGGAGTACGGTGTGTGTAGAGATCCACCCACCCCTACCCCCCAGCTGACCAAACTGCTTGGGTGCTTGGCTGGTGTTTTCAGTTTGTTCTGTGGGTTTTAATAAGGTATTTTCAACAGTCAACATACATTGTCAAATGAAACGAAATTATCTGCATTTATATAGCGTTTTTCAAGTCAATGAAGACTTCCCTGGAGGCATAACAATGTCAGTGTAAACTGTAGTGTAAACTTTGGTCTGAATATTTTAGACCGAAAAAGTGAATTACCGATTTGTTTCGGCTTTTAAACCAGAAAGTCGCAGTGAAAATTAGTATGGCCCTTAAAGATCTCTGAGCCAGATGTACACATGAAAAGAGCCTTATCTGGCTCGCAAGCCATAGGTTCGCAACCCACGTTTTACCCCGATTTTTTTTTTTTTTGCTCCCGACAGTCGAAGGAAAAAGCAGAAGCCCGAAGTGGGCGTGCCGGAAGCGAACGGGCGCCCGAGCCCCGCCCCCAGCGACGTCTACAACGTTATCCGCTCTCAAAAGGACGCCGACCTCACGTGTGGACGCCCCCGCCCCAAAAACGCTTCCTTTCTCTGCTCGTCGCCGGAAACTCCTACGGGGAGCCCCACCGGAAGCCCCGCTGGCGACTACGACAACCTGGGTGGCCGCGACACCGAGAGCGGCTTCGTTACGCTAGCTAGCACCGAAAGTTGCTTCGTCAACTTTGAACTCAACGACCTGAGTTTGGGCGGTCGCAGCGGGGGTCGCGAGCTCCACCACGGCAGTTTAGGCCGGCCGCTCAAAGTCAAGGCGAACGACGGAGGTTCGCCTACCCCCGCCCTTTTTTACCAGCGCAGTTTGGGCCGCCGAAACGGCAAAAGTGAGCTTTTGGGCGGGGGTGGCGACTGCCAGTTACTGAGTGACTTCCAGCAGACAGCGACTCCTGGTGGACAGGTACCAAAGGCGGACTCGTATCAAATTTACAGTAACCAAGGCAACCGCGATTCCTACCAAAGCATCCTGGGGAAATACCGCAAAGATTACCAGGCTACTCTGGACAACTACTCAAGTGGGCGAAGATACTCCAACCAACAAAACTGGATCCACAGTACCAGGTACTGACGTGGGGGCGTGTGCACAACCAAAAAGTACAGTGGTATCTCTTCTGACAAGCTTAATTCATTCCAGGATTGTGTTCGTAGCTCATGTAACAAGTGGATTTTACCTATCTAAAATTATTATGGTCCGTTCCATCCATCCATCCATTACCTGCACCGCTTATCCTCAGTAGGGTCACAGGGGTGCTGGAGCCCATCCCAGCTATCTTTGAGCAGTGGGCAGGGGACACCCTAAACTGGTTGCCAGCCAGTCGCAGGGCACACAGGGACAGACAACGCACTCGCTGATTCACACCTAGGGACAGTTTGGACCGGCCAATTAACCTGACATGCATGTTTTTGGAATGTGGGAGGAAACCGGAGTGCCCAGAGGAAACCCGCGCAAGCACGGGGAGAACATGCAAACTCCACACAGGAAGCTTTGATCTCACAACCCAAGAACTGCACCGCCGTGCTGCCATTATGGTCTGTTCCTCACCTCCCAAAAGCATCCAAGTGAACTCTAAATGGCTGGAAAAAATCTTCCTGGTCCCAAAAAACACATTCAAAAATTAATTTAACATAAAAAAAGAGAAATAAAATGATATTTACAATTTTTACAGCTCTAATGCGGATCATCTCTCACAGGTAACAGAAGACAACGTAATCATTAATTGCTAATACTGTTGCAGTATTCAACAGACTGGCTGTGAGTAAATAGTACTTGCCCGAGACACACCACAGGAAATAGTGCCCCAACGACCCGTGCGCTTAAGAGATCCAACCAACTTTAAATGAACATACACTCCAAAAAAATTGTACAGCACATTTGAAATGTTTGGCATGTAGTAGTTTGCATGTGCAGACTGGACAAATGACGCTAGCGGGAAGCAGTCACGAGCAGTGAGCGCTCTCTAGTGGTAGCCTCTGGGACTGCTCGTGAACTGGATTTTCCTCTTTAAGGTGTGATGGAATTTTGTTGGAAGAAACCTATACAGATTTTTTTGTGTTTTGTGTAAAGAGGTACCACTGTATTTGGTTGTAGTGGATCATTCAAAACAGATGCATGTATTGATAGTTTTCGCATTTATTCACAAGAATCCTTGAAAGTAAACAGTCAGCCATATTGGATGGGTCCACCAGGCACGCTTTAATGTTGTCACAGGTCTACACTAATTTTGTTGGATGTTCAAAAATGTTTTGTATAATTAACGTTATTTTCTGAATACTGTGACCCAATGTTGGGCACGTTACTGAAAAAAGTAATTAGTTACTGAGTATCTCTATTTAAATAGCGTGTTACTCCCAAAGAATCTATCTAGTTACAAATGACTATACATACTCACATTAAAACCGGTGCCCTAAAACTGTTTAAAAAGTAGCCACATAATAAAATAAATAGAAGCAAATGTGTACAGTAATCCCTCATTTTTCGTAGGGGTTGTGTTCCAAAAATGTCCCGATATTCAAAACCAACGGAAGTAGAAACATTTTTTTACCTATTTACAGCCTCAAATAATTGTTTAACAAATAAACGTACTTTATAAAGGTTTTTGTACTGACCAATTATCATTTTAAATTAATCTTGCTGTTTTATTGCACAGCTGTATTAAGGACAAGGTCCTCTTTACATGACTTTGACGCCATCATGTGGACATTAATGGAAAAATGCATTTACCTTGCGGTAACCCAAAAAACGCCATATTACAGACATGGGGACTTGAGACTTAGTGACTTGGACTCGAGTCGACTCGAGTCGCTGCTTTTATGACTTGTGACTTGACTTGGACTTGGCAATCTAAGACTCGGGACTTGACTTGTGACTTGACTTGCCCAAGAAAAAAATACTTGGGACTTACTTGGGACTTGAAGGTGAAGACTTGAGACTTACTTGAGACTTGCACATGTGTGACTTGGTCCCATGTCTGCCATATTACACTAAAAGAAAAAGCCTAAAAATATGTCTACAGCTTAAAAAAATGAAAAGCCTCATCCAAATAGGTAAGAAACAAAACACAATGTATCTATCTTTTATTAATTGGAAAATAGTATGTGTCCTCTTTTGTTTCACAGAAACCACATATTTTTCCATTATCAAAAGGGACGGTGGGAATCTTGTTCATCCATTTATGCGCGTCACTAATTTAATGACGATGCATTCGTCTACCAAAGGGAGTCATAGTTACTCCCGCCGTTTACCCTTGCTTCATTGAACGTTTTTGTTTGGACATTTAAAGCACTTGGCAGAAATCACATCTCGTCATTACCTGCCCCATGCTTTTGCGACACTTTAAGTTGTCAGATTTCCTGGTCCGCACCAGTTCTAAGCCAGTTGCTCAGTGAAGTTGCCGCAACCCTTGCAATCTTCCGCCATGCAGAAAATGGGGGACAAGAAACATTGTATTGTACGTACAGTGAAGAAAATAAGTATTTGAGCGCCTTGCTATTTTGCTATTTCTCCCACTTAGAAATTATGGAAGGGTCTGAAATTTTCATCGTAGGTGCATATTCATGCCAGAACCTTGATATGCTTCGTACGGAGCCACTCCTTGGTTGGCTTCCCCAAAATCTCACAATACACAGCCCCAGTCATCCTCTCTTTAATGCAGTGCACTCGTCCTGTCCCATGTGCAGAAAAACCACCCCAAACCATGATGCTACCACCCCCACGCTTCACAGTAGGGATGGTGTTCTTCGGATTGTACTCTTCCTCATAACACTCTTAATGGAATTATGACCAAAAGGTTTTATTTTGGTCTCATCCAACCACAAAACTTTCTCCCATGACTCCTCTGTATCATCCAAAAGGACATGTACAAACTAAAGACGGGCCTTGACATTTGCTGGTTTAAGCAGGGGAACCTTTCGTGTCATGAATTATTTCAAATCATGACATCTTAGTCACTGTTATGTTGTTACTAAGACTTAGTGTATTACCTACAGTAACCTCGGTGGTCCCAGCTCTTTTCAGGTCATTGACCAACTCCTGTCGTGTAGTTCCGGGCTGATTCCTCACCTTACAGTGGACATGCACCTACAATGAAAATTTTAGACCCCGCCATGATTTCTAAAAGGGAGAAATAGCAAAATAGCAGGGTGTTCACATACTTATTTTCTTCACTGTAGTAGTGTTTAAAATATATTTAAAAAAATATTAGCATCTTGTGGTCCAGAATTTAAGGTTAAAGGAATATGAGTTGTCTTTCTGATTAGCTGCCGGTTTTGCCATTTATCAACTCGCAAATTTCTACCTCACGAAAAGTTTTACCAGAAATGAATTGAAAGTCTCACCAAATCTATTTATGGGATTAAGCTAAGAGATTTTGTAAGCAATGGCCAAAAATCATCCTGGTAATGGACCAACTGGGATTTCTCCTTTTAGTTTTAAATTGTACATTTCTACCCAGATGTCTATGTTAATCACAAAAAGTAGTCATGGAAATAAATTAATGTTATTTATGCGATTGAGGTAATAGATTTTGCACGCAACGGCCCAATTTAGCACCAAGTCATTGCGGAAACTAGACTGCACACATAGAAATATAGTTTTGAGATTAAGATATCCAATTTTGTAAACGACGGCCAAATTCAGCAGCGAAATTCTTCACAATAATATACTGGATCTAGTTCTAATTTTTGGTGGCTGGTTCTGCCATTTTTGCATTTGGAAATTTCTACTACAGTGTTCACATTTTGGCGTCAAAAGTCCTCACAGAAACGAACCAAAAATCTTGCGTGATTGATAAGGTTAAGCTATGAGATTTTGTAAACGTTAGCCAAACGTTGGTCATTACGGAAACTAAATGATGGGTTTACAGAGATTAAGAGATTGTTTGAGTTTAAGATATGGGATCTTGTTAACTCGCCGCCAGATTGCGAGATTTATGTAATAGATGAAGCTCCAAAATTTGGTTGCTAATAACCAAATTCAGAGCCGACCATTATCGGAAACCGCATTTTCCCACTTGTTAATTTCGACCAAGATGTCCAAATTCAGCACCAAAAGTCATTGCAGAAACTGTAAATGGTAACTTAAGAGAAGAGATTTTACAAGCAAGGACCAAAGAAATTCACTATGAATGACCTCAAAGTTAGTCTGCAGTATTTGTATCGATTTGAATTTTTAGTTCTCAATTTCTTTGATTGTTATTCTGGTTCAAAAATGAACATTCTGCACTGCATGCACTGAAAAAAAAACCGTTCTCAAGTGTTCTTAACGGAGTTTGTGCTCGTGGTCCGGATCAAGACTGTGTTGCGTATAATGAACTGTACTGAAGTAGTTGGATTTTCATTTTTTTTAATGCATGGCATCTGCATGATGTGTCAAAACGTCGGTGATGTGTGCCGTGTTTGTAAATGTTCACTGGATTCATCGAGTTAAGTGTTCTGGAATTCCTTCCTACACATCGAGACGTCCTAAATGGAAATGGTCTGCATTTATATAGCTTTACAATGTGCTTCACACTTTTCCCTTTTACACATTAACTAACCGATAGCAGCGTCATGCAAGGCAATTACCTGCCATTGGGGGCATTTGGGATTCAGTGTCTTGCCCAAGGACACTTCGACATATAACACGGAGAAGTCGGGAATCGAACCTGCGACCTCTTGAACCCAAGAACGCTCTACCTCCTTAGCCAATGCTGCCCTGTGCCGCCTACAACTGCCCAGTGCGCATAGTGATTTTACCGGGAAATGTGCACGTTTTCTTCTTATATGCCTATTGAAAGCGGTGAGTACCGTATTTTACGGACTATAAGTCTCTCCGGAGTATAAGTGGCACAGCCAAAAATGCATAGTCGAGGAGGGGGAAAAACATGTATACATTGCACTCTGAGTATAAGTCGGATTTTGGGGGGAAATTAGATAAAATCCAACACCAAAAACGGGACATGTCATCTTGAAAGAAATTTTAAATTAATAACAGAGAACCAAAATACTAACGTTAAATGTACATGCACATCTTAGAAACGCAAGTCAGTAACAACATAACAGTTATTCTAGCATAGAAAACTATCAGCTTCCCTCCAAATCACTAAATCCAATGAAATAGTCATCTTCAGTGTTACTTTCACCAGTAAACAACTACCTGTAGGTCCTGGAGGTAGACAATGCTTCCTCTTTCCGCTTATATCAGCTGGTTCATAACTCTGCTGCCAAATCATCACCAAAACCCCCTCTCGCCATCACATCGCCCCTGTCCTTCAGCAACTCCACTGGCTCCCAAGCTACCATAGAATCAACTACAAAATCCTGCTCACACCTACATGGCCATTCATAACCTTACCCCTCCCTATCTCTCCGGCCTACACGCCATCCCGCGCCCTTAGATCATCCTCCTCCCTCCATCTCACTATACCACCTGCCCGCCTCCGCTCCATGGGGACCAGAGCTTTCAGCCGCTCTGTCCCCCAGCTCTGTAACTCATTACCGTCTGACCTCTGAAATTCTCTGACCCTTCAAATTCGGACTCAAAACTCACCTCTTCAGACTTGCTTTTTCTTGACCATCTGCCTCACTCACCGCTCCTTTCCACTATAATGTGTTTTATTGGCTATTTATTACTTGCTTGTTTTACCCTTCGTTTATTGTTGTGTCCTACTCATATGTACAGCGATCTTGCTTTGAAATACAATGTATTACTATACGTCGCAGGCCTAGAGCGCCCTCTTGTGGTTTAGTGTGAAAATAACACGTGAAGTGATTCACTCTTTCTTTCTCTCTCTTTATTGTTTTCCGACTCACTCTCTTTTTTCACTGTCCACCTTTTCCTCCTACTCTCTACCATCCTTCCACTTTCTCTCTTTGTTTGCTCCTCCACTTTCTTTCTCTCGTTTTTCTCACTCTCTCCGGCAAGACACTGAATGCCCAATGCCCCCAATAAGCAGGTCGGCGCCTTGCATGGCTGAACGGCCGCTATTGGTGTGTGAGTGTGTGTGTGAATGGGTAAGTGTGAAGCACATTGTAAAGCGCTTTGGGAGGTCTTCATTGACTTGAAAAGTGCTATATGAATGCAGACCATTTACCATTTATATACAGCGCAGGTAATAATTGAGACTCAATATAATGTGTTAATAATTTAACATATGAGTCTCACTGGAGTATAAGTGGCACCCACCATTTTCTTTGACTTTCACTGCTTGAAAATACTGTTCTCCGACGTAGCTTTTAAGCCTGGCGGGGGCTTTTCCATGGTAGCTTTTTTAGCATGGATGTTTTGTCATCAGTAAGTGTTGCTGCTTTTACTTCAGAAAGAAAATTGCTTTCAGATCAGCCTACGTTAGGACGTCTCAACAGGGAAGGACGTTTCGGCAGAAGAACAGTTCGTTTAATGTTGCAGAATAATGTTTCCTTTCGATTTCCATCAATTATCAACGTTGCTTAGTGGTGGCTGAGCATGCTATTGAGGAATGTTTAACCGTGAAGATTTGTCTTGACCATGTCTACTGCGCTTTGTATGTTTGTTCCCTAAATAAACATATCCAACTCGGGTGATCTTGATTTATTCCAAGACTTTTGGGTCACAGTTTTTCCTTTCGTTATTCGCTACAGTTTAATTTTAATGATCGTTCTTGCTCACGCATGACATCATTTAACAAGGACATCCAAGACATTTGTAAGACGATTGACAGAAGACATTTAGACAAAAAGACAAACAAACATGCTGAGTTCCCCCTTTGGAATTGTTCCCGTGTGGTCCTTCAAAGGTCCGTTTCTTGAGACAAACACAAGGTCAGGATGGAGTTTCCAGGTCATCCGTGGCCTCTTGTCCGAAGCTGCTTTTGCCGCCGCGGTTTTAAGATGACGTAGCGTCTGTAGCTCGTGTGCTGCTCCGACAGGAACGGGATATAAAAGGCTCGGAAAAATGGCGAGGACCTAGTGAGATTCGATTTAAAATAAGAAATCTCTTACTGTCGTTGTTAACAGCGTAGTGAACATTGTTTGCAATGAGATTAGATGTGGTGTTCCAAGATAAACACCTAATAAAGACTAAACCCTCATGCTGTGTTCAGAATTGGCACCGCTAACTATTGTTAGCCGGTCAATTTTGACCCTGGGTCTCTCTCAGTCCTGACCACCATAAAGAATAGCGCTCAGTATAGTTAATAAAGCATAGATAACGCTATTTTCCCCATTAGAATTTGATTTTATGGCCCCTGAGACACTGTTATTAAATTTCATATCCTTGAAACGGGTCAAGTGGAGAAAAGAAATATGTCATAATAAAAGGGCATAAATATTTACAAGGTAATGCTTAGAAACTGGCCTACGTTGTGAATGCGTAGTAACAATCATGCAATGTGAACTTCTCACCCTGGCCACCACCTCTTTCACCGGTTGGTAGGTGCTATAGGTCCCTTAAAACTAGGACTAACAGGCTCAGAGACAGTTTCTTCCCCAGGGACTTGAGAATCTTTTTTGTTTCACCATTTTTCATTGCACCTAAGTTTTTAAAACTTAGGCTATTGTCTTTTCATCATTATGTTTTTATTGTGGAGCACCATGTCTAATCTCACGATAAAAACTATGTTCACTACGTTGCTACGAAGGCCAAAGAGAATTCAATTCAAAAGTAATGAAATAACATTTAGCAGTGACAACCTTCCCAGATAATTTGATCAGTACGATATGAACACCCATTTTTCTATACAAGACTCAATTTTCAATGCAACTGGTAATTATTCCTCGGTTTTGCGCGCTTGTTTAGGGTGGTGATGGCCCTGAGGAAGAAACCGTCTCTGAGCCTGTTAGTCCCTGTTTTAAGTGACCTAAGAGGTGGTGACCAGGGTAAGAGAGGTCCTTTATCTGTAACAATGGTTAGTAGCCACCAGGTTGTGCACAGTTACCAGGCCGTGGGTCCTTCGTACCGGACCGCACAGAAAGAAATAACGTGGCTAGTTTTTTGCTTTTACGTATTTATTGTATGTACACGCTTTTTTTTTTGCGCAGAATAAAACGCAAAGATCAGGTGCGTATACCTAGGATTCACGGTGGTATTTCACTGTATTTGAGCTATGATTGATCAGTCGACAAGTATTGCTAGATCACATTTTCTCAGCATTGGATGCAACGGGAATCAAACCCGGATCGTGCGGTTAGGACTGTGTCCTGACCATTAGCACACTATGATCGTAGATGACATAGGAAAAAATTTCTGATTTTATCTCATCATATTTTTACCCAAGATGCCATGTTGTACAACATTGTAATGGAGCATTATGGGAAATATTTCAGCCAAAATAACATGGTACCGTGAGTAAGAATAGTGTGATGAGATCATATTGAATCCCTTTTCCTATGTCATCTAGATCCCCAGTGGTCTTTCAATAACACCTTGGAATTGGGATTATCATTATTATGGTCATTGCTATTACTACTAATGTTATTATTTTAGCTGACCTGTGAGAATATTGTCAGACATTAAACCGCTCCGTACTACAGAAAAGGTTACGGATCACTGCTTTACAATGTTATTTCAAAATTGATCTGTGTTTTCATGATACGATGGCACCATGTCAATACCTTGAAGCTTGGAGGAAAGGTTTATAGGCAATGACGTTCCATTCGTCTTTTTTGGCGGCGTAGCGAGGTTCTAGCGGGCTTTCTTCTTCCACGTCCAGGTCCACCAAATAGTGGCAGTGCCGGATGTCCACCTGCCGACATAATGCGCTCACATCACCAAACAAAAAGATTTTGAGGGAGGGGAGAGCGCATCTCACATATCTGGTGGCCTCCTCCAAATTTTGGTCGTTCATCTCTGTGGGGATGAGCCGCGTGGCCTGAGGACCTGAAGCATATGGTTTGGGGAGCTGACCTTTGAATTCGCTTTGGATGAAGTGGAGATGCCAGCTGGAGTTGACAACAGCAGTTTTGCATTTTGAATATGGAGAAAAAAAATATATAATTTAAGACCAGTGATTCATTGACGTTGTCGACCAAATTCGCCAATATAAATAGTCCACAATGAATTCCACTATCAAGTACTGTCGCCAGACACGTTTTTCCAATTGAGTGAGGTGAGGCATCTTACATGATTATTAGGGTTTGACAAAGTTTCCCATAACTTGTAATAATATAACATTATGTATGTGTATATATATATATATATATATATATATATATATATATATATAGTTATCGGTTAATGGGGGACCAAAACCACCCGCGAAAAGTAGCGACACCCCTTCAAAAATGCTTAATTATTATTTTTTTTTTTAATTATTTAATTCTATTTTTATTTTTTTAGACCCACGAAGCTCTGAACCCGCGAACGTGGAACCGCAAAGTAGCGAGGTCCCACTGTATATATATATATCTCATCTCATCTAATCTCATTAGCTGTACCGCTTATCCTTAATAGGGTCGCGGGGGTGCTGGAGCCCATCCCAGCAATTATCGGGCAGTGGGCAGGGGACACCCTGAACTGGTTGCCAGCCAATCGCAGGGCACACGGGGACAGACAGCTCACTCGCTCAGTCACACCTATGGACAACTTGGACCGGCCAATTCACCTGAAATGCATGTCTTTGGAATGTGGGAGGAAACTGGAGTGCCCGGAGGAAACCCACGCAAACACGGGGAGAACATACAAACTCCGCACAGTAAGGCCGGTAGCTGGATTTGAACCCACGCAGGAGGTTCCCATGACCTCAGAACTGTGCCGCACACGCGCTAACCACTGTGCCGCCGTGCTGCCCTATATCTTTAATATATATTATCTCTTTTTTGTCCTCCCACTCACTTTTGGTTAACTGGTTGATTGACTCATGAGTGTTTTTGTTCTCTGAGCAGAAGAAGGAGGTGTTGGGGGGTGGGGGACTGCAGCAGCAGCAAACTGAGGACAGGAACGTTTCAAGAGAGATTGTAATACAGAGGACAAGAAGGGAATTTAAAAAAACGAGTCAATACCCGGAAAATGATCCTTATTTGAACTCATTTTAATTATATTAATGGCTCCAAAACATTATGCATCATCTATCACTGACAAAATAATCTGTATCAGTCCCTCAAAACTCCTTTATGCAGATAATAATAATAATAATAATAATAATTTCCTTTGTATTAGATACTCAGTAGACTAATGATTTTTAGAGGTTAAATGTTGTTTCAGTCAACATTGTTTAAAGGTTGAATTGTAAATGGTTAAACGTTCTTGTATTTTGAAGTTTAATAGCACGGAATAGGTAATAAGTCTAATTTTTATTTTGTTCATTAGTTGGTTTTTCAGGAATTGTGTTGCTTCACTTTAAAGTTGCTTAGTATAAAATAGTTTAAATCAGTTAAAAGTTCACTGTAGGGTGAAAAAAGGCTCGATATAAAACATTAGTATAATTTAGTCATTCATTTCATGCATAGTGTTACATTATGATTGGTAGTATCTCAATTCAAGAAGCAAAAACATCTGAAGAGCCATTTAGGAGCTAAGCTGAAAGCCAAAATTTCCATCACGGACAATAACATACATGTCGAAATATATGTTTTCCCCATATTTTACACGTTTTGGATTTTTTTCAAATTGTGTACACTGTGTAAAATTTCTGTATGTGAATAAAAAACCCAAATTTTTTACCATGGAATTTCTTCTTCCCCCGTGATTACCTGCAGCTGGCATTAGTTTGTATGGCATTGTCCTATAAAGCGTCATCGCCCCCTACAGAACAGGTGTGAGCTATGCCCAAACAGGGCACTATGAAATGTTGATTAGTGCCACTTATGGGCATTATGGGCCTTGTAAAATATAATGGTTGCGTTTCCAAGAGGTGAACTGTAGTGGGAAGAACTCCCTGAAAAGTGATTATAACTCACATATGTAAATCACATATATTTTTGTGTCCCAGCAAAATACATGATTCACAACAGAATTTTTCTTTTAATGGTACTAAAAATTGGAATATTAGATTTTAAAGTCTTTAAAAAAGTGCTTGAATTTGGCTGTGAAAAAAGTGTACAAACTCTGGATTATAATCTCTGATCATGCGCAATAGCGTCTTTTTCTCAAGCAGTATCATAAACCTACAGAAATGGCGCCGCCAACATCAAGTATTCGTACAAAAAACCTCTAGAGTTTGGGAGCCTTTTAGCCTAGGTGCGGCAAACAAAACGACTTCCGGCAAATTTTGCAAAGCAGACCTTGTGTATCATGGCGGTAGATCGATGACACACAAACACTTAAAGAGCAAGTCAGACAGTTGAACAAAACGGAATCCGCCTCAAGTAACGTTTAAGCTACGACGCTTTTGATTCCATGCACTGTACAATTTTTACACATATATTTGATATTAAAGAGCTTGAGTGTTATGCCAGACTGTGTCTGATAAACTAATTTGAAATCAAACGCAAAATAATTATTGAAACCGTGCGACTTATTATTATTTTTTATTTTATTATTATTTTTTATTATTTTGTCAAATATTATATACCACATAAATAAATAAACTAAATTTAAGAAAGAAAATAATTATCCAAGTATTCGACGAATCGTTTCAATAGTCTGTGACTAGTCAGCTATTAAAATAGTCATTAGTTGCAACCCTAATTTTGAATACAATAAAAATAAAAGAATGTTCAACGACTGACTTATGAGGAAGAAGGAAGCTGCTTGGGAAGCGGTACCACTCCTTTCCCACGCAAACTCTGACCGGCCGGCCTTCAGGGACCGAGTGCAGGGTGGGGTCCTTGGCGATGCGTAGAAACTCGGGGTACAGGTCCATAGGGGCGTGGTATCCTGCAGAGAGGCCACTGAACATGAAGTCATTCAATGCCATGACGTAAAGCATTGTCCTTTAGTGACAAAACGTAAAAATACGTTTTCATTGTTTCATTTTAAAAAAAAACTATTATAAGGGGTTTGGTGCTGCTTATCAGTAATTACTAAGCCTCTAGTAATGGTTTCAGTATAATAAATTACCATTAAATGACAGGAATGATTTTGATTGGATCTTTGTCTACACATTTAAGAAGCCCAACTTCCTATATCAGGCAAATGAGTGTGTGTAGCACGCCCGAGTAGGTGTAGTGAAGCTGAGTGGTGAGAGTCATGAGATATGGACTCTAAGGACAAATACTGGCAATTAACTGCTCAACAGAGCTTTTTTCTTTTAAAAAACGACGACAAAGTCCCATCGTCATCGTCTGGTCAGAGAGGGTTGACATTGCATGCACGTACGTATGAACACTGTCGTCGAGGGAACGCGATTGCCATGGTGACCTAAATAGTGTGAAAGTGTATACATCGTTCATGCATAGTTAAGCCATCAATTCATGCATCAGTTCAGTGCTATTGCAATAAACTTGTATTTTATAGGCAAAGAGCCCTTGTGTTTTTGGAAAGAATTGTTTAGATGTTGGAGGTATCACAAATGCAAAAAAAGGACCAAACTTAGTGAAAGTTCTGCTTGAAATGCATCCTTTCACAAAAAGCCGTTTCTCTCAGAAGTATAGTCAAGAAACTTCGCAATGTTCCCATGTTGTTTACTAAACCTTCTTTGTAATGTAAGATTGGGGGAAGAAGCTTTATTTTATATGTCTCTATAGCTACAGAACAAATTTTTCAAATGGAAAAACATTTGGCTGCCATTGGTTCTCCCTGCAATAAATGAGTTAAGGACCACAAAAGAAGAGACGAAAGAATGCACACTTACCTCTGAAGAGGGCAACAGAGCGAGAAAGCGATATGACTGCGAAGGCCGCCACCGCGCTTAATGCCAGCCAATTGGAAGACACAGTGTAGTGCTCAAGGCGATAGCGCTGGAACAGGAAGTGGTAGCATTTCTGCAGAGAGGGAGGAAGAAAATTGTAAACACTAGGGGTGGACGGATTGATCCAAACGTTGATGTTATCGATGCTAAGAAAGTATTTGGATTGGATCGATACCATTGTCGAGGGATCATTACGTCACACCTCTACCATTTTTTTACTACAGTGAACTTAACTTATTTAAACTGTTTTATACTAAGCAACACAGGATCCCTGTAAAACAAACTATAAAACAAAATGCAAATTAAAAATATTAACTCTGCTATAAACACTAATAATTTTAACTTTTTAAAATTCAACTTTTAACCAATCTAGACTGAAACAACACAGAACCTCTAAAACATGGAAAAATATAAATGAGAATGCGTAAAACAAAAAGAAAACTGTCTCTAGTCTTTACTGAATATTGGCATTAAGGAACACCAAGTGCCTAAGCTTTGAGGGACTGATTTGGGTTCTTCTGTCAGTGATTGCCAATTCACTCTGCTTTGGAGCCAATAATATAATTAAAATGAGTGCATAATTTTAAATGTATGTATTGTATTCTATCTCCTCTCTTGTGCTCCCTTGTAATGTACTGCTGTCCCTCTGCTATGCTGAGCAAACAAATTAGCAACAGAAACGAAACCACACATATTAACCGATTAACCAATTAACCAAAAGTGAGTGAGAAGACAAAAAAGGCTGCTAGCGAGCACACCATGGCGTTTACGGTCTTCTTTAAATTATATATTTGGTTAATTTGCTCAACTTAACATTAATTTATATTCTACACATATGCCGATATCCATCAAATTCCCAAATATCGGTGCCAATAATCCACCCGTCCGATAATCGGTTGACCTCCAGTAGAGATGACATATGAAAAGGCAGTAGATATCATTTTATTAACACACTATTTTAGTCACAGAAGTGCTGCAGTGGGGCCAAGCCTACTCTCCTCCAACAACTCCATGTGCTTCTCTGCCAGTGCTGGGAGGAAGGAGCAGTGCCCCACGACATGCCCGATGCAAACATATTCACCCTTTATAAGAAGAAGGGGGACCGCAGCGACTGCAATAACTATCGAGGCATATTGCTGGTGAGCATTGTGGGGGAGGCGTTTACCAGCCTCGCTTTAAAAAGACTGCAGCGCCTGGCAAAGAGAGTCTACCCAGAGTCACAGTGTGGCTACAGACCCGAGAGATCGACCACCGACATGATCTTCACTGTGAGGTAGCTTCAGGAAAAATGTCGGCAACAAAAGCAGGCATTGTACGTTGCTTTGGTGGACCTGACAAAGGCCTTTGACCTAGTCAGCAGGGACGGCCTCTTCAAGCTCCTGCATAAAATAGGGTGTCCATCAAAGTTGCTAAGCGTGATTGCCTCCTTCCATGAGGACATGAAGGGTACAGTGCAGTTTGACTGCTCATCCTCCGCCCAATTCCCCATCATAAGCGGAGTGAAACAAGGGTGTGTGCTCGCTCCCACACTCTTCGGGATCTTCTTTTTCCTGCTGCTGTCGTACGAATTCAGTTCTTCAGAAGATGGAGTGTTACTTCACACTCAGACTGACGGAAAGCTCTTCAACCTCTCCAGACTGCGCGCCAAGACCAAGATACGCCAACTGCTGCTGCGCGAGGTACTATTCGCGGATGACGCACAGGTAGGACTTCAGAGGCTTATCAGCTGTCTGGCCCGCGCCTGCCAAGAATTCGGCCTTACCATCAGCCTGAAGAAAACAAACATAATGGGCCAGGACGTTAGCAAAGTACTCAACATCTGCATCGGAGACTACACCCTGGAAGTAGTCGAGGAGTTTACATACCTCAGCTCAACAATTTCCAGAAACCTGTTTCTTGATACAGAGATCAGCAAACGGATTGGAAAAGCTGCATCTGCCAAGGTGAGACTGTCCAAGAGCGTGGGGAAATTCCAAGCTCACCACAAACACCAAGGTCTCAGTGTACAACGCTTATGTGTTGAGCTCCCTACTCTACGGCAGTGAGACCTGGACAACCTACGCCCGTCAGGAGCGACACCTCAATAGCTTGCACATGCGCTGACTGCGACGCATCCTGGGCATCGAGTGGCAGGAAAGAGTTCCTAATGCTGACGTACTCAAACGAGCAAATTCTTATGTTCGTCGAATGGATGGTGGACGCCTCCCAAAGGATCTCCTCTATGGCAAACTCGCATCAGGCTCCAGACCAGTTGGCCGCCCAGTGCTACGCTTCAAGGATGTGTGCAAAAGGGAAATGAAAGCAGCTGAGATCGACCCCAACTCATGGGAAGCTGCTGCTGACCGCAGCACCTGGAGACACGCTGTCAGAACTGGCATGCAGAGGGCACAGGAGAGGAGGGACAAGCAGTGGCAGGACAAAGGCAAACGGCAAAGAGGAGAGCAACCTATGCACCTGCACCACTGAGTGCCTTTACATGCAAACACTGTGATAAAGACTGTCATTCAAGAACCGGACTGTTCAGTCATACCCGACGTTGCCCTATATCCAACTGACATGGTGACTCTTCTGGCGCAGTCCATTGTCTCCCGAGACAAAAGGAGACAGAGAGTGAGATTTTAGTCACAGTACCAGAGACAATTTTTGTGCATTTCATATGTGAAAATGACAAATTTATCGTCATTGCCAACACGATGCTTTTTCATATGTCACATATATCATGGGTGGTCTAGTGGTTAAAGTTCAGCACCCTCAAATCCTGGGTTTGAATCCCGATGTAATCAATGGTTTATCAAACCTCGTGTATAACAAATACAAACTTTTAGTTATTAAGTTAAAGAAGTGCGTTATTAATGAATAAGTACAGTAGTTATTCAAGTTTAAAAAATGAAACTTTTTAGAGCCTAAAATCTTTGTGCAGTTTTTATCATAATTATAAACTAACTCAGGGTGGTAAGGCTTCAATTATTCAATGATCATGACATTTCCAAGCAAAATGTAACAGTATGGATCGATACTATGATGTATTTACTTGGATCGGATTGCTTCCAGAATTCCAAGAATCACCCAACATTAGTGAACAGACCCTAAAAGCTGAAACTCACCTGGAGAGCCGAGAGAGCCACGGCGCCGCTGAGGCAAATGAGCGGGTAAATGGGAAAGAGGAAACGCTCTTCTTTGTGAGGCTGCGTGAAGAACACCAACATCCACAAGTACATGGGGGACAGCGTCAGCCAGTAGGGACAGCCCAGGTTCTGCACTGCACAGAACAAGCTAGCAGTTAGCCTCCTAACTAAAACCTTCTGAGGCTTGCTTACCATTGAACTTGTGCAGCAACGTTTCCATGAGAGCCGTCAGCGGCAGGGAAAGGAGAGCCAAAACAAACACCAGGTTGAAATTCAAGGCCCCATTCACAAAGTAGAAGTGCCAAGGCTCTGTACCTGCACGAAAAAAATGTGTTCAAGGATGCCAACTAAAAGTACCATATATTCCGCACTACAAGGTGCACCAGATTCTTTTTCAAATGTTTTTCATACATGAGGCACACTGGACTCATAATTAATAGATCAATAATGTTTTTTGATTTTAATCGGCAAGACTTGTTTGCAACCGGAATCGAAACCTGCATTGTGGCGGTGAGGGCACCAGGACTTTACCACTAGAGATACAGATGACATACAAAAAGGCATCAGAGCTTACCCTAATATCACACTGTTTTTACCCAAGGTGCTAGAAACACATATCTTGTTAGTGCATACTGGCAGGTTAAACAGCCTTCTCACTTCTCCACCTCTGTATCAATAACTTTAATTTGTATATATACGTAAGAGACCTTGTATAGTATTTTGTTGAAAGACTTTGCGTTTACTGTTTGTGTCTTTCTCAGCGTTATTAATGATAGCGTTGGAGTGCAAACCCTGTAAAATATCCTTAGCTGGACAGATAATTCTCAGAGTTTTCTGTTTTCAAAATAAAGACTGCCGAAACGTAGCCAGGGCTTGAATGCAACACTTACCATACAGATCGGGCCCATGTGGCGTGAAAACGTTATACAGCAGAATATTGAGTGGCGCCACCACCAGCTTGCCATAAAAGAAAGAGTCCACTGCCACTAAAGGAATCTGAAAGCACAAAATGCATTACCTAAAGTTGAAATGATATTTGCATTATATAGTAGACCCCTGGATATGGTGTTCCTGCCACGTTTTCACTTTGCGGTGTGGAATTACATGTCTTTTCGGTCCCTAATTCCGGCTTATTACTATTACTATGTATCTATTCCTCCCTCGCGCCCCCCCTCCCTATCTATCTATCCATCCATCCCCCCTCTCTCTCTTTATCTATCTATCACTATATCTATCACTATATCAATCTATTGGGATGTTGTATAAAACAAAATTGTCAAGGTGACCCCAAACTTTTGAACAGTAGTGCACACTTATAGTTTTCACTATACCGTGTTCCATTAGATTATTTGAAAGTTTTTATCTAAGGCAGCGGGGCTTTGGAATGCATTAGTTAATTCATATAGGTATCTGCCCCCGTTATACTCAGAACCCCTCTGAACCGATTCATGTCGTATCCCGGGGCTCTACTGTATGAAATTTTTTCTCTTTACCAACAGAAGCAGTAGAGCAACAGTTGACCAGGTGAGGAAACTCTTCCACTGTCTTTTTATGAGCAGCAAGTCAAACGCAATGGGCAGCCTGCAGAACAAACAGGATTCAGTTTCATATCCAGGCATTCTGTTGGATGATCGTACCCGAGGAGAGATGAGAAAGGCCAGCCCAGGATTGTGCCGGCGGCCACGCCCAGGATTGCCAATGGTGCAGAGTCCTGGAACCAGCCCGTCATGGCCACCAGTGTGGTGTACATGCAGAAGGAGGAGGGCAGAAAGGCTGCAGCAGAAAAGGAAACACACCATGAGCCATCGCCAAAAGCAAAATACAGTCTTTCCCACAGAATCTTGAGAGGCGCTGATGAGTGGACAGTCCAGCTGGGTTTGGGGGAGCAAATGCTGTACATTTCTATTTTAAACGCATGGATCTGGAGCATTTTTAGAGCAAAATACAGGAGCTAGAACTATGATAAATGTGTGCCCTTATAATTAATTGAATCAAATATACACTAGTTACGAAAGGCAATGACACAGATAATAACTCACACCAACAAAGCATGGTAAACAAGACAGGAGTTTAAGGCAAAACAAAATGCCCGTCATCTAATTAGACAAAAAATAACTTGTTCCAATGCTGATACTGTACTATTTTAAAGACCAAATCACAGATGAGTTTTAAATGTAATTAAATGTATTACAGTACTCTGTATCGTGGATTTTTTTCATGCATTGTGTTCTACATTGAATGGCTAAACAGAGGAAGATGCTTTCTATTGCCAACCAATCTGGACCTTTCCAACCTCTAAACCTGTTCAGGAGCTACATACGGGTCTTTGGCACTCCCTAGTAGCTCCCTGGCTGTTTTAAAAAATGTTTGATAATGAAAAGATACATGGTTTCTGTAGGACGGTACAGTAAGGTAAATGCAGTTCTCCATAATGTCCACATAATGGGTGCAAAGTATCATGTAAAGTGAGGTGGATCGGGTCCTTAAATTTATAAAGTTGTGCAATAAAACAGTAAGATGTTTTTGAATTCTAAATTGACAGAAAAGAAGTTTTTTTTGTAAAAAAAATGTTTTACGAATAAAAGTACTGTACATTATGAACAAATAATTGAGCCTGTAAGTTGGGTTGGTTCTTGACTTATCAAACAAAGGTTTCTGCTTTGTGTATTTACCATTAACCCTGATAACCAAGGTAATACTGTATTACCGTAATATTAAATCTCTATAACACTGCTTTTGTGATTGCTGCTGTGACAGGATGCTGGTTCTTCTTTAATGGTTTACAGGAGTCATTTCTGAGCTTTAGCTAGGGCCTGTGGCCACAAAAGTGTTTTAGTGCTCTGAGTGATTTTTTCCCAAATGCTTGCAATAGCAGTCCTGACAAGGCGCTGCGCAAGTCTTCTGCATGGAACGCTAGAGGCTCAACCTTCGTTTGAAAACTGTTCAACGTGAGGAAAATGCGACGCTCGTCAATGTCAAATTTACCAAGCCATCTAATCAGAGAGCAGGCAGGGCGGGACAAACACGGCAACAAGCAAATAACAGTGCGCCGTGTGTCACTGAGTAAATTATATTGGGTTTTTGAGACTCTGGCGGGATTCATTAAAAACCAGGTCCACCATAATCTTTCTATGTATGGGAAACACTGAAAATCAAATTCGTTAGAAGAACCTGCAGACGAGGTGAACATTCCGGTGCTCAAGACCAGGAAAGCCAGCATCAAGCGGCCCACGTGTAAGCCGAATTTCTTGCAAACCGCCCTGCATACACAAACGTGATGTTAATTATAAATACACCAAATGACCTTTACATCTTAAATCACATATACAACATTCACCAAAACTTCATTTTCAAGCTAGTGGCGCCACATGAAGGACTTATTTTTTTAACTTTTCGAACAAAAAAATTAACAAGTAAATTCCATACATTTAAAAAAATAAATTGTTTTATTTGAATAATGCGTGCAATATTCTTTGTTTCATCAGCCATTACTAAAATATTTAAAACTACATACACTATATTTAAGTGAACAGTATCAGTGAATTTCCAACCTTTCTTAAATAAATATTTATCTAAGTAGTCCTAACAAACACTAACCCTATCTGATTAAGGATAACAAGTTAATGATTAATTACGTTTCTTTTTTTTTTTTAAATTGCATTACAGAAAATAGAGAACTTTATCACAATATTTTCACTTTCTGAGACAATTCTGTATATTGAAGTGTATCAAAGCGATTAAAAAAAACACATTTATGGGGCACACGTTCAGTACTTATATTTTTTGGAAAAGACGAGGAAGATCTCCATGTAACTTTTTCCCTCACATGGTTTCTCTATGCCCTGCAATGTATTTCTTCTGTAGGGTGATGCCCTGGACTAAATTGGTGATTAATCATCAATAAACGGTGTACAATAGTAATAAGTGTAGCTCCTTCAAAATAATGAGACTGATCATTATTTTATTCAGTGGATATTTGGCGTCCTCTCTCGGTAATCAGAGGTAACTGAAATCGGCATTTAGAAATTCCAAAAACTATTTCTATACAAAAGATAAAAACGCTAGACTTCTGAAATAACAACAAGAATAACATCAATTTATGAGACAACTATTCGGTTCAGAAGGAATATTAAAAAAGGTGAGTTTAAACTTCATCTGGCGTTTTTCCTCACTTGGTTTATCTGCCATGCAATAGAATATTTTCAACATTCCATATTTTCTGGTCTATAGGGTGCACTAGACTAGAAGGGCCATTGACATATATAATACTGCAAAAGCTAGAAATTCTTAAAAAGTTAGAAAAAAAAACTTCATACAACAAACATTATGAAATCTGGTTTTGTAATAGTAAATATGTACTGTATTCACGATTTTATTTGTATTTTTTTGCTGGGCAAAAAAAAAAACGGTAAATAAAAATGCATATACACAATTGCAATATACAAAACCAAATTTCATCATGTTTATGTCCAATAAAATAAGTGAGGTTTCATTTTCTGACTTTTTTATGCAACCTTGGCTCTTACAGTAGTGTAAATCTCATGCGTCTCATATTCCAGTGCGCGTTAGAGACCAGAGAATACGGTAGCTTAAAAACTCCCAAAAGAAAGAAATCGGTGAACTCACTTGTAAAAGTAGAGCTCACAAACACAGCAGCAAAAGGCCAGGACACACCGGACAAAATAAAACACTAACACCTGAAAAACAAAAGGAAGGAGTTATTCCGGAAGAGTCAGAAGTTAAATGGATCGAATGTTGAAAATGGAAGAAGTTGCTACTGCTAGATGCAGCTAGCGACCCTTAAAGCAATGCTAGACAATATACCAAAGTTGAAAATGTGCTCAGTTCAGGCTGATGATAGCCAAAATCAAAACAAATCATAAAATAGGGAGGGGGGATAGGATTTCTTTGCAGTGCATTGATTTTCAATGGGTATACTTTGAATTGGTCATATCTTAATCCCAAGAGTTTAAGCTTTCCAATGATATCTGGTATGACGTATTTCAGTGACTGGTGATATCGTACAGACACCGTGTACGAGACACATATTTGCTCCTGAACAGTCCGACGGTCCGCTCGCATTAAAAAAGGGTTTAATAAAGTTTGACTGATCCATCTGACTTTTTTTGTTAAAGTTCTTACTGTAGTGCCTTACAGTCCGGTGCGCCTCATGTATGGAAAATATATGACAAAAGACGAAGAGTGCAGAAAATACAGTAAATTACTCTCCGATCTTCTTTGAATATTTTCGCCAAGGAAAAGCCCCGCGACCTACTGAGAACAGGTCTGCACCGACTTTTGGGTCCCGACCCACCAGTTGAGAAGCACTGCTTTAGAGTGACCTCCGCGACGCGAGACTCGCCTTGCTGGTCTGCAGGACGTGAGCGTGCAAACAGGCCGGGAGGGCGTGCAGCCACAAGTAAGCGTAGGACCTGATGGCGTACAGCGGCGAGTATTCCCAGGTTTGCATCCCGGTGCCGTAAAGCAGGTAGTGCATCTGTGGGGGTAAAAAAAAAAAAGAGTCACTGTCTCCGTGGTGATGGAATTAAAGGCATTTCCAAACATTTTCTTTTAAATGAGGCACATAACGTTTAGTGTTACTCCCCCACAATGATGGAAATATTCCACACACCGGAGGACTCGAGGAATTTAGTCTCAAAGTTGTCTTCCTGTAGAGCTGTGACGTCATTGAAGGAACAAAACACTTTTAAAACGGCGGATCCCATTACCACAACATGTGTGGCCAGCTCCGAACCACAGCTATTGAAGTAAACAGCGATTGTATACCGCTCATTTCTGCCTGGAGGTAGGCCATTGTTGCTCATCGTTTGGTGCTGCGTGTTCCACGGATGGTATCATTTTGTTAGCGTCTGTGCCCAGGGCTTTCCTGTTTTGTTCTGCAGCCGCTATTCGTATAGTGTTCGCGGTTTGCCTCCTGTTGGCAGCTCTCAGTGTTATTTTTGATAGTTAGCCCCTTTTCATCTGATCCTATTTTGTGATATAATTACTGCATCCACCTGCGACACAGCGCCTAGGCATTTCCTCACAAAAACTACTAAAATTTGGCTGAAAACACTTCCACTTCCACCTCTTGGATTAAATAACACCTAAAACAATACGATGACTGGCTTGCTAGGGTGTTAGTGTTCCTCTGATGATGTCACAGCTCAGTATGCCAATGACAAAATGCATTATCTCGGAAAATATTTTTAATATATTGACGAATTATCTATAGATTTTATGCAAATACTATGCACCATTTCCTCACACTTTGCATGTTTAAGAAATTGGGAAAACCTTTAATGATTTTTGTACTCACAGGCTCCCAGTAGTTGAAAGCCTCGTCGCAGTCGGAGATGTTGCTGAGCAAGGCTGCGCAGAATCGTGCAGAGAGCAAACATTTGAAGGCGGTCGAGCCTTCGGGGGCCCAAACTTGCCCGCCGCGACTTATGGACCTATCACAAACAGACACAGGCAAAAACGTGACAATTAAAACTCCTGTCAGCAGCTGCAAGACAGTCTGTGATGCGAAATTAGCCGTTTTTCATAGACAGTACACCCCCAGGTTACAGCGTCCCCACCTTATGTTCTTTTTACTTTATGGTGTGGAATAAGGTTTTTTTTTTTGTGCCCTGTTTCCCCGACAAACCACATCAACATCAGTGTGCCCAAAAAAATCTAATTCAATGAATGCAGTGTTCAATTATGTTAAGTGTTCAGTTATGTTAAGTCTTTAAGATTCCTGTCTGCTATTGGTCCACAATGTATATGATACTCGTCTGCTATTGGTTAGCGACATGCCATCGTGAAAAATGTCAATGTGCTATCAGCTGAATTCCCCCCAACAAGCCTTTTTTTCTCTTCTTGAATTGAATTGTCTCTATTGTCATTTATAAAACTTGTATACAAGGAGATTGGACACGGCACTCCAAGGTAAAAACATGTAATAAAGACTTGAAAGAAAAACAATAAGACTATCAGGGTAAATCGGTAAAAATAAAATTAGAACATGGTACAGTACTTAAAAAGTGGGCATCAGATATAATAAATAAGTCGCAAGATATGTTTTCACATTTATGTGGGTTCGTTTAGGGTGGTGATGGCCCTGGGGAGGAAGGTGTCTCTGTGCCTGTTTGTCCTCATTTTGAGGGACCTGTAGCACCTAACAGGGCAAGAAGTTTCATAATGTTAATTGGATCAGAATCTTTAGCTTTTCTTTAGCTTCAGGTCCTAAGACTTGGAGTGCTGCTAAAGGGAGAAGTAAGAAGAGAATAATCATGGAAACAAAGCTTGAGAAATATGAAGAAGGCCCACGAATGGCTACCCTTGCTGAATTGCATAGTTGTCACAAATCGACAAACTGGATTATTATTGAAAATAAGGAAGTAAGAAAGTCTTCAAGGAGCATATCAGTCCTGGTAACTGAGAGGTTTAAAGTCCATTTTCATTTTAATCTGCCATTGCTGTCGCAAGCGGTATCTACCCGCTACTCCACTGTACCAGCTCAAACTGTATCACACCAAAGGTAGATCCAGTTACGTTCTCCCTAATATTTCTAAGGTTACGTAATCACATGTGTATATTAAACATAAGTTGTAGTTACTATATACTTTTTGTTCTTCGAATGTTTTGATCTTGGGTACAAAGTGCATTTTGCTGACAAGGATAGGTGTCTATCACCGCTGTACGGCAATTAACCCTTGCGATCCCCACCTCAGAACCGATTTGAGTTGAATTCATACCTGTCAACCTCCACGGTTCCATGCCCTTACAAAATGTTGTATTTTCCCTTACAAAATAATCTTACACCATATTTTTTTTCCCAAACGTGTTTATTTATGTAGTTTAACATGTTATATTGTACATGTGCTTCGTTATACAGTATCATATATATTGTTAATTAACATTTCGACACGAATGAGGTTTATTATAAAAAAAGTTCAAAAATTAAGTAGCTTGGACGTTCACTGTAGAAGGAAAAAATACATGCAAATATAATTAAGTAGAATAATACATTTTCTTATTCAAATTATGAATTCATTTTCTGCATTAAATTATTGTTGGTAATGTCCTGATTAAAGGGATAACCACAAACCTATCTTTTTTCATTTTCTCCTTTTATACTTCCTTTTTTTCTTAACTTCTTTATACAACAATGATGATTCGTAATATAATGCATCAAAGCAAGCGAGCCGTTTGAGAGCCGGCTCTCTTTAATGAGTTGAGCTGAAAAAGCCGGTTCTCTAGAAAGAGACAGACTTCCTTTCACTACATAACTACCACATGAAATCCGAGGCGGCAGATGCATGCGCACAGTAGCATCAAACCGCTCGCTTCGTTTGCAACAAAAAAAACAATACCGAGATAGAGGCTACCACGGCGAACTTGTTTGACTTGATTGGTTTGCCGTTTCGTCATCGTCGGTGTATACCGGATGGTACCCATAATTGAAAAATTTGCGTTTTTCCGTACAGATTTTCTCGTACGTCGTACACGTCTTAAAATGCATAATGAACGTATTTTGTACGGCAAAAACGTACAGATTGACAGGTATGAAAATTCTACTTGTTGTCATTGGTAAAAACGTTGTGCTCTGTGGCAGTGGCCGTCGCTCGCACCAGACAACACCGTGCCATCTAGTGGCCAAACCTCACACATTGGGTCTTTAAAAAAAAAAAGATAAAAAGACTGCAAGGATCAAAAGGGGGTACGTCTGCATACTAAACCCTCATCTTTTCTTTACTTTGTGCATATTGTAAGAGACGATTACAAGCAATGAATGTTGAAGAATTGCTTTCAATCATTCTGCACGTTGGAGTGCTAAACGTCATTCATTCGTTTCAAGTTTGAAATGGACGGTATGAATGATGTGCATCGCAGAAGACTGTTCACTCTGAGCACTTCGTAAATATTTCTCTTCATTTAGAGCAGAGATGAGCTGCTATCACCACATTAAAATTACAGTGTAGCAACCGCGCTAGCTTGTGAACACCTGAGCTGTCAAACCAAAGGACCGTCGCCAGTCTCTTACTCACTCTTGCCGCGTTTCTGCCACTGTATTTTCCTCCCCCGCTTTGTTCTCTTTAGGCGTCCGAGCCTCAGAAGAGACATTGAGGTGATTTCCATCTTGTCTGCTTCCTCGGCGGCTTCGCTGACGGAGCGCTTTAGCCGCCATGTTCGCCGACCGGCCTCCTCCGAGTAGCGCTCGGGCATTTCCGTCAATAGTCGGATAGGGAGGCGGGTGAGAGCCGCTGATTGGTCAGGGGGAATATTAAAGCTCCACCCACTCCATGCAAGCCTTTTCTTGCAAAAAAAAATCTATTTCTCAAATGTATCAAATGAAAGGAATATGCAGTTAAAATCAGAATTAGTATAACATATTCATGTTTAATTGAAAATGTATATACCTACTTGAACTAATTCCATGTTCTACTCCAAGGGGTGGGCAACTATTTGAAGTTAGGGGCCACATGTGACATGTTATACTTCCATTTAAATAGATTAGTTTCATCAAATTGGTTTTAAAACGACCACAATAAGAGCAAAATAGTATATTAGGTCCCTGTTTTAAGCACTTCATTTGTTATTAGGTTTTGAAGTATTACTGTAGGGTTTTATAGATTTTTTTTAGTATTTATAAAGGTTCTGTAGTTTTGTAGTGTTACTGTCGATTTATTCTTGTACCATTTTTGTAGTATTTGTAAAGTAATTTTATGTAATATTTGCATAGTAGTATTTTGTTAGTATTTTTGTAGTACTTTTGTTGTATTTCGAAAGTTGATTTTTTTGTTGTATACCTGTAGTATTTTTGTATTATTACAGCAGTTTTATGATTATAGTATTTTTGTAGTATTACAATAGCATTTTTTTTTTTAAAAAAAATTCCTATCTCTGTTGTATTTTGTATTATTTTTATATAAGAACGTAGTTTTTCTGTAGTACAATGTTACTGTAGTTTTATTTTTGTAGTATTTTTGTGATATTTACATAGGATAATTTGGTAGTATTGCTCCAGGTGTCATTTGTAGTATTTCTGTGGTAATCCCCATTTAGTACTATTTTTGTAGTAATATTGCTCTGATCGTTTTTTTATATTATAGTATTATGTATTGGTATTTTTGTTTGTATTTCAGTAGAAGTATAATTGATGTATTTCCACAGCAGTATTTTTGTAGTATTTTTGTAATATTTCTACAGTAGTGTTTTTGGCATATTTCTTTAGTATTTTTTGTAATTTTACTGTAGTTTTGTTTTTGTAGTTTTTTTTGTCGTAAATAATTCTGTTGTGGTATTTTGTAATAAAGTATTACTGTGGGAGTTTTTTCTTAGTAATTCTACATTATTTTTTTATTTTCAGAATGAAAACAAAATAATATATGAGGTCCCGGTTTTTAAGCACTATATTTGATGTTTAGTTTTGTAGTTATTGTGTAGTATTTTTGTTGTAATTCTGTAGAATTTTTTTCCAGTGGACATACAAAGTGACAATGGGGACCAAACAAGTTAACCACTCTTGGTGGTCCCTTAGTGGTTGCAGGGGCCCTAAGCAGCCGCTTCGCTCGCTTACGCCTTGGACACATGTCAAGTCAAACCACTTTTATTCGTAGAGCCTCAGGTGTTACGTTTTATAACCTAGAAAATGGTCAATGGAGACCCAAACACCCCACAAGGATTAATCGTGAAGATAATAAAGTTTGATATACAGTACTGGTAAAAAAAAAAAAAAGAAGCTAATCCATTGTTTTCCACCTTAACTCGATCGCTGTATTCACTGCTTTGCACTTTTCCTTCCCTTTATTACTAACTTTCTTGGGACTCATTATTATAGGAAGAAAAATGAAATATAACGAAGAAAATTACAATCAAATGAGATGTGGCCCAAAACAAAACTGTTTGAGACAGCGCCAAATGACGGAACCGGAAAAGGAAATCTATCTACTGTTAAGTAGAATAGTGTAATCAACTCGCCACTTTTTCTACTTCTTAGCATTATTTTGTCATGGCAAAGGCCCAGCGACCCTCTAAAATGGGGTCCGCGACCCACTTTGAAAACAATGGAATATGCTGTATAACAATTTTTTTTACAAAAGAATGTGTAAAATAATGACACTTCTACACTGCTAATAGGCAACACTGAATTTATTTCAAATGAAGGAAGAGCGAAGAAACATACTGAAATTCATGTTTGTGTTGTTTATTTGGTAAATAAAATAAACTTGTTTTACACAAATTATTTTTGTCTCTCTTCTACATCATGGTCCTCAAACACGCAGATTGGGGGCCATTTGGATGATATTGTGAGGCCCCTACATTATGATGTAAGTTTAGTGTAAATGTTTTATATGTTTCCATCAGACTGCGTTCGCTAGACCGCACAGGCACACAAGTGCCGTTGAACTGAAGCTTAAATGACAGTGGATGGACCTCGAAAATATTTTATGGCGAGTTTCTACAATGTGTTAAGTGTGTTTTATCTGCTTGACTATGGTCATAAAACACAATGTGGCTGTTTCTGTTTCACCCTATGATACAGAAGTTAAATGTTAAATTATTTTGCAGAAAGCCATGTTCAGAAAGTCAGTGTTTTGAAAATAAGAGGCTAAAGAAAGACATATATGAGCATATGAATTACAATTTGACTTTTCAACTCACATATGTAGTATATGTAGTCTGTATACACACACACTTATTTAGATAGATAGATATAGATAGATATATACTTTATCCATCCCCATAGGGAAATTCACACTTCTAGCACTCTCCCTTGTTGTTTATTAACAGATTAACAGGATGCCCTCGGGGTGCTTTGTTGTAGTTTAGCCACAGCAGAGTAGATGACTTCACACTTATAACGCCGCTTAGCTAGCTCTGGCATGGCCTCTACATATCCATCCACGATAGGCCGCCTCATCATATACTGGACTGTCTCAGAAAATTAGAATATTGTGATAAAGTTCTTTATTTTCTGTAATGCAATTAAAAAAACAAAAATGTCATACATTCTGGATTCATTACACATCAACTGAACTATTTCAAGCCTTTTATTATTTGAATATTGCTGATTTTGGCTTACAGCTGAAAAAAACTCAAAAATCTCAAAATATTAGAATACTTCCTCAGACCAAGTAAAAAAAATAATTTTATAACAGCAAAACTAAATCAAACATTTGAAAATGTCCATTGATGCACTCAGTACTTGGTTGGGAATCCTTTTGCACGGATTACTGCATCAATCCGGCGTGGCATGGAGGCAATCAGCCTGTGGCATTGCTGAGGTGTTATTGATGCCCAGGATGCTTCGATAGCGGCCTTCAGCTCATTTGCATTTGTAGGTCTGGTGTCTTTCATCTTCTTCTTAACTATACCCCACAAATTCTCGATGGGGTTCAGGTCAGGGGAATTAGCAGGCCAATCAAGGACAGTGATGCCATGGTCAGTGCACCAGTTACTGGTGGTTTTGGCACTGTGGGCAGGTGCCAGATCATGCTGGAAAATGAAATCCTCATCTCCATAGAGCTTTTCAGCAGATGGAAGCATGTAGTGCTCTAAAATCTCTTGGTACACAGTTGCATTTACTCTGGACTTGATGAAACACAGTGGACCAACACCAGCAGCTGACATGGCTCCCCAAACCATTGCTGACTGTGGGAACTTCACACTGGATTTCAAGCAACTTGGATTTTGCTCTTCTCCAGCCTTTCTCCAGACTCTGGCGCCTTGACTTCCAAATGAAATGCAAAACTTGCTTTCGTCTGAAAAGAGGACTTTGGACCACTCTGCAACTGTCCAGTGCTTCTTCTCCAAAGCCCAAGTCAGACGCTTCTTCCGTTGTCTTGAGTTCAGAAGTGGCTTGACCATGGGAATACGGCTATTGTAGCCCATTTCCCGGACACGTCTGTGAACTGTGGCTTTTGATACCTGGACTCCAGCTTCAGCCCACTGTCTTTGAAGCGCCCTCAAATTCTGGAAGCGGCTCTTCTTCACAATTTTGTTAAGGCTGCGGTCATCTCTCTTGGTTGTGCAGCGTTTCCGGCCACATTTTTCGCTTCCAACAGACTTTTTGTGGATATGATTTGAAACTGCACTCTGTGAACAGCCTGCTCTTTGAGAAATTTCTTTTTGTGTCTTACCCTCCTGATGGAGGGTATCAATGATGGTCCTCTGGACAGCAGTCAGATCAGCAGTGATTTAGTTTACTGAACCAAGCTGAGTGTTTTTAAGGCTCAGGAAACCCTCGCAAGGTGTTTCGAGTTAATTAGATAATTCAGGTGATTAGTTGAATAGCCTACTTGTATACTTTTTCATGATATTCTAATATTTTGAGATAGGATTTTTGAGTTTTCTTAAGCTGTAAGCCAAATTCAGCAATATTAAAATAATAAAAGGCTTGAAATAGTTCAGTTGATGTGTAATGAATCCAGAATGTATGACATTTTTGTTTTTTTAATTGCATTACAGAAAATAAAGAACTTTATCACAATATTCTAATTTTCTGAGACAGTCCAGTATATGGTATTGATCGGATCCAAGCTTCCAGGTAGTATTAGTATTAGTATTTGGTAGTAAGGTAGTATTGATTGAGACTGATCTAATCAGTACTTTTTGCATGGAAATATCATGATTAATAAATAATTCAATCATCCCTCTTGAATTACTTCATGATTACAATAAACCCAGCACAAATATTTAAGGATCTTAAAACGTTTCATTTTTTAATAAATAAATACATTGCAAACTTGAACCGTATAAAAAAAATATAAATAGTTTTAATCAAACTGTTTCTGAACAAAAACAAAGAACCAAACCGAAAGCAGCAATTTAACAAAACTAAAGACACTGTATAACAATGTCAACTAGAGAACTAAAATACCTTCCATTGCACAATATTTTGAAAATAAACTTAGTAAGGGAAAAACATTCACTCATTAGCTCTGTTGCCATTGTGAAAAAGGATATACAAGTTTTTGTTCAGGCACAGCAACATTTTTTATTTGGTTGCAGCTATTAGCTCTTTGTAGGGTGAGCTTTGTTCTCACGATTTTATTAAAATTATTGTTGTTGCCACAGTAGCAAACAAATTTAGCATATAAATGACACCTGGCATTCTCCTTTTCTGTGGTTGAAAAAAAAAGAAACACGCTGCACTTCCTGTTTGCCTCATTTTTAGTTGATGGTAGTGTAGGTACAAAGATTTGGCCTTGCCTTTTGCCTGGCAGGCAGGATGCAGCAGGCCAGGTAGGGAGAGTTGCTAAAAGGTGTGCCTGTACGTCATGTAAACAGGCATAAACGTAGAAATTGTCTGTGAGTGCTGGGTGAAAGATTGGATTGCGCTATCTACATAGACAAGTGGTGCTGTGAAGAAATTAGTAGCAGAATAAAGTATTGATTCCAGAACAATAATATCAATTTGATCCAAGTACTTGCTTACAATCGATATTTTGATCGATCTGCTCAGCCCTACCAAAAACAGTTCGTACACCTTTTTGCTCTGGCCAAATTCAAGTATTTTTTAGGACTTTAAAAGCCAATTTTCCAATTTCTCTAGTACAAATATAAGAAGAAATCTGGTGTGAAATTGTGAATCTTGTATTTTGCATTGTCACAAATATGTCTGCGATTTACATATGCACTTGTTATTTTGTATGTGCATTTATCAATGTTTTTTATTTTTTTTATTTTTTAGTAAGTCGCAAATATATTTGTGGATCTGAACATATAGGCGTCTGATATAAATGACAGAAATATGTATGTTACATTTTCAGTTGCAGGAATTTCTTCCCATTGCAAGTGGGAAACACAACCTTCAGTTTTTGCATGGCCCATAATAAATATACATAATTGATACGAAATTCTTGCATTAATATACATTTCATAGTCCTATGTTTAAGTGTATCATGCACCTGACCTATAGGGGGCGATAATGCTTCATAGGATAATGCCATAGCAACTAACTATTAATCACAAGGGAAGAAGAAAACCAATGGCAAACCGAAGCCACCAGAGAGCAGTGTCGGCTTCATTTTTAACCCGAATTGTCAAGGAAACATGGCAACAATTTCCAGCATTTATAAGCACTGCACCCAAAATTCAGGCCCTGAAAAACACAACATTAAAATTCAAGAATTTAAGGATTTCCAGCACCTGTACGAACCCTGCAAATATTGCCTGCTATCTGATGGTGACTTCTAAGCAGGAAGCGAGCAATTCCTCCAAGCGTTTGTGGAATTTGAGCGCTTGAGTGTGCGACAGGGCGTGCGTGTGCGAGCGATAAATAAGCCGATAACAAAAACTGGTCTGGCTCAAGTCCGGATGCGAGAACTTATCCATCAACTTGATGTGCTCCACCGTCCCGCAGGAAGCTTCTCGGACCAGCGCGTGAAATTTCCTCTCCTCCCTCGCCGTCCCTGTCCAGAAACTGATATCAAAACTGAAAACTTCAGGGAAAAGAGAAAATGCGGCAAAGGGCGTCCCCGGCGCCGGTCGGACAGCGAATTGTTGCGAAAAACGAAGGTCACGTGACCACAGCATCCGCCAATCTGGGATCGAGAACATCAGCACGGCCAGGAGGTCCAGATTCAAAGATGCCGTCATGCACACTTTCACGTCGTCGACAGCTTTTGCCCTAAGGTATCCGACCGATCCCGTCTGCTGCGCTACCAGATGCAGAGCGTCCTCTTTGGTCACCATGGAAACGCCGTGAGATGATAGCAGCGCTCCTAAAGTTTGTTCGAGAGCTTTTACAGGTTCGCATTTTTTAGGGATGACTCCGGTGAGGAGGAGCTCGTGGAAAACCGGAAGAGCCCAGTGGGAGACGGGAAGGTTTCGGAAAACCGGACCGCTGACGGCGCACAGCGAGCTTTTCGCTTTTGGGTCCGCTTCTGATTGGTCATTTTTAGCGAAGATTGTATCCAGCAGCGGGTTCAGCGAAGGACGTAACAAAAAAGGGGACGTTTCCCTCTGAAGGTCAACATCAAGACATGATGACCTTGTCACGTCTTCCAATACGGAGGCATCACAGCGCTCTCCAAGGTCGTCCTTCCGACAGGCGTCAATCCAGTACAGTTGAGTCGGGTCCACGTCGCCGCCGCTCCAACGCTCGACCTTGAGAAGGAGCGGAAGGTCGTTGGTCCCCACCGAGATTGCCCACTCTTCCTGGAGACCTTCAAAGAGATAATCTTGCACCAGCTTGACAGGGTGGACTGAATCAGAGTTGAGGAAACCCCTAAAAAAGACAATTAGGTTACCACCTTTCAGTGACTGCTTGGAGGGGGAATCAAACAATCAGTAGAGTAGACCCCCAGGACACGACATTATTCTGTTCAGAGTTGAGAATTGCAAGGTGAAATTGCTGCATAGCGGGGGACATAAACCTACGCTACATACAGTTAACTGCGTATTTGCCTCATTTTTTAAAATGTTCCCCATCGTCGACTGGTTATGGCCATGCAACTTAGCAAGGGGAGCCATTTGTGTGGCCTCTACATATCCATCCATTCGTTATCAGCACAGCTTATCCTCAGTAGGGTCGCGGGGTTGCTGGAGCCCATCCCAGCTATCTTCGGGCAGTGAGCAGGGGACACCCTGAACTGGTTGCCACCCAGTCGCAGGGCACACAGTGCAAACAACTCTCTTGCTCATTCACACCTAGGGACAATTTGGACCGGCCAATTAAGATGACATGCATTTTTATGGAATGTGGGAAGAAACCAGAAAGCCCAGAGGAAACTTACGCAAGCATGGGGAGAACATGCAAACTCGGCACAGGAAGGCTGGTAGCTGGATTCAATCCCATGACCTCAAAACTGTGCCGAGGACGCGCTAACCACTCAGTCACCTTGCCGCTACATATTTCTTCATAATCGCAAGTTGTTTTCATGGTTGTCATATTTTTGCTTAGCCCGTAAGCATCACTGCAAGTTCTTCCTCTTTCTTAATAATTGCAAGATTTGTTTCTATGGTGAGCATGTTTTTGTTTCTCACTTTATCATCACTGCAACGTATTTGTATTTCTTGAAAATTGCTATATTGTGATCGTGCTTTTGCTTCTCCCCTTGGCATCACTGCAAGTTCTTTGAATTTCTTAAAAATGGCAAGATTGGTTTCCATGGTTATCATGTTTTGCTTCTCTATTTAGGATCACAGAAAGCCCTCAGAATAAATACAGTAGAAAAATATAGTATTGTATCTGCAGGGAAGCACATGAGATTCATAATGGAATGAAAGTAGAGCAAGGCATTGTGGGAAGATTTTCATCCAATAGCATATTGGTATTTTAATGATGCCAAGACACAAACCAATAGACTACCAGCATCTTATATGACTTGGACCAATAGAAGACAGGTGTAACTTGTCAGACACACCAACACTGTAAAGTTTGATATATTTTTGGGGTGGTGTTGTTTGTCAGTTGGAGGTGCATGTGAAATAATTTGTTGTTGCCGGCTCAAAGTGGGGAAAAAGCTGTAAAGAGGGGGCAAAAAACATCATATTCCGAATGGTAAATTGAAAACATAAGGCGGGGGTTGCCTTATCCTGTGGGTCTACAGCAAGTACACAGCCCAGAAGATCATCGGCAGCTCTCTACCCAGTCCAGAGGACATTGTTGGCTTGCGATACCTTAGCAGATCCATCAACGTTATAAAACACTCTTCCCACCCCGGCAACTACCTCTTTGAAGTGTTGCCCTCTTGTAGGCGCTACATGTCCCCCAAAACAAGGACAAACAGGCTCAGGGACAGCTTCTTCCCCACGGCGGTCACCACCCTAAATAAGTGCACAAAACTGAGAATAAATCTTGCGACTCATTTTGGCGTTTTTATGGTTGCTGCTGAATGTTATTGCACATTTCTTTTTCATTCACAAACATTGCATTATTATTAGAACTCAGGGCAAGAATTACATAAATATTTTTTCTGCCTTCTATCCGGATAGTCTTTATTTTTTCTCTTAAAGTCTCTATTACATGTTTATCCTGGAGTGCCATGTCTAATCTCGTTGCACACCATGTTTCACGGTGTTATTGATTACAATAAAGACAATTCAATCAATCAATCAAGTTTGTAATACCGTGCCACGTAATCGCTGAGCTCTGCCGGGATGTCGTACTCCACTTGATGTCCTTCCACACTTTCTTCCATCTTCAATACTGCAGGGCAGCTGAAGGGGGCGCTCCGAGTAAAGACGTGCAACAAAGCGTTTTCCAGATGGAACCCTTTATCCTGACTCCTGCGGGGAAAACCCGTTGGAATGGAAAACCGGATCTAGTCTCACGTGGAACAAAGCAGCCACCCGTTCAAACACTCACCTTGCAGTCTTACCTGTATCCCGTGCACGTGTAGCCGTGAAATCGGTCGCCTTCGAAAGGACGAACGTCGCTGAGGAGGAGGTTCGCCTCGGCCGCCATTGCGACAACTTGCCAGCTGTTGTGGCGCTCTCGCCTGGGCCGGTCGGCCGGCGTCCCGCCCTGACCATTGCACAGGGACACGTGGACCTCGCCGTCTTGGCCCAAGACCTGCACGCAACTGGAGGACAACAAGAAAAGGATTCGGTTTTAGAATAGTTCCGTTCAGCCATCTTGGACAGTGGTCGACAACGACCAGGTCACGGACCTGTACCGGGCGTGAGTAGTTTGGTGCCGGGCCGCACCGAGAGTTACAGAGCCTCGCAAATGAAATGGCTCCTCAATAACTTTTTGACATATTGCCATATTTCAGGCTTCAAACTTTAGATAGAAAACCTCAAAACATGTTCTAAAAATCAACAACATTTGAGACACAATTGTGAAAAGAAACCAAATTATTTCACCATTTTATAATGTGCTGCAAACATATTGCCTTCCTTTTTAATTAATACTTTGTACAACCTCCTCTTGCTGCAATCGCATCCACAAGTATTTATGAATTTTGAGCATCTTGAAACAGAAATATTTCCCGTTCTTTCCTTACATAACCAGCTCAAGTCCCTTAAGATTTGATGGTGATCAATTGGGCACAGCATTTTTCAGATCTTTCTACAAACACTCCAAGATTGAGGTCTGGACTTTGCCTTTGTCATTGTAACATATTTATACTGTTAGTTTTAGACCATTCCATTTTAGATTTTGCTCAATGTTTAGGGTCGTTGTCCCTTTGGGAGGTGAATCTGCTCCGCATTCTCAGGTCTCTTGCAGACTCTATCCGATTTTCTGCCAGAATTGCCCTGTATTTGGCTCAATCCACCTTCCCATCAACTCTAACCATCTTCCCAGGCCCTGCTGAAGAAAGGCAACCCCAGGGCATGATCCTGCCACCACAGTGTTTGACAGTGGGTGTTGGTGTCTTTCGGGTGATATGCAGTGTTACTCTTACGCCAAACGTAACGCTTTACATCCAGCCCAAAAATATCAACTTTGGTACAATCTGACCAGAGCTACATGTTCCACATGCTGTTTGTGTCTCCTATGGGGCTTCTTGCAAACGCCAATTGGGCCTTTTTATTGTATTCTTTCAGAAAAAGCTTTCTTTTTGCCACTCTCCCATAAAGGGCAGCTTAATGCAGAGCATGACTAAAGAAGTCTTTTCCCCCTTTAGATTTATGGGTTGGTTGGTTGGTTGGATCACTTGACCACTAGGGTCGTAGGGGCACCATTTCCTGTGTCTTGGACAAGTACAGCCTGGTGGCGCCCATCCCTCTCCAGCCAAGCTTTAAGGGTGCAATACAGGATTTGAAACGTTTTACTCGCTGAGGCCATCTTCTGGCTTGTGTTATCATTGCAGCCACTGTCAAGCTCCTCATATTGCGCAGACAAGGCCGTGCATTTGTAAGATGCGCTTGCATAAACTCTTTTCATCTTTTTGGGGGGTTGGGTTTGCGTTTAGGATGTACCTAAAATGGGGTCTTTTTTTAACCTTCATCATTTTCATGCTACACTAACAAAAAAAAATGGTGACAAGCATAGTCCCTCTCAACCCTCCCTACCTTATGTGTTCCGCGGCCTGAGCAGCTTTGCTAAAAATAAGCGGATAGGCACAGTGTAAAAAATATATGAGGGCTCTTTTAACTCAGTTGGGCATTGTCAACACTTACTTAATAGAGAAAATATTCTACTTTCATCTTTTTAAGGACACTTCAAACAACACAACACACATTTAAGCATACCAGCAAGATTTTGGAATGATACGATAATGAAATTGTTTTTTCTCTCTCCCAATTTTACCTGAGAAAGAAGTCTTTGAGCAGTTGCCTGTTCTTCTTCACGCCACTTTTTCTCCCGCAGTGTGGGAAGTTGAAAACCACGCGGTCAAACAATTGCCCTTGTAAGGCGGCATATTCCCCCAGCTTTGTGCTGTCGATCTCGAAAAGGAGGCGTCCACCTGCACAAAATAGGAGAGGATGATATTTGGAATTTGGGCATCAAGTAAATACATTGTAGTATTGACTGATACGATTCTATACCGCTACTTTTTGCTTGGAAATGTCATGATCATTGAAAAATCGCACCCCTCCTTCCCCTGAGCAACTTTGCAATTACCATAACATTTAAAATGTTTTATTTTTTATTATATAACTACAATACAAGTTTTAACTGTAAAAACAAATGAATAGAAATATTTTATTACAACTATTTCAGAAAAAAAGCCAAGTTGGTCATACCGAATAGCATAAAAGTAACAAAAATACAGAAACTGTCAACAAGTTGCATGTCAGAAAATGTCAACAAGACAATACTGTACCTTCCATTGAATAATGATTTGTAAATAAAGTCAGCAATGCATTAAGGTGTCAATTGTATATAATTTACTCTGTTGCCATAGTGACAACAAATAGACGGGTTTTTGTTCAGGAAAAAAAATATATTTTTACATTTCCAGTTGCAGCTTGTTGCTCTCTGCAAATTTAACCTTTTTCATATGTGTATATAAATATGTAGTGTCGCCACAGTAGCAGACCACACAATCAAACAAATTACACCTGGCATTCTCTTTTTCTGTAAATGGAGAAAAACTCCACTGTGTGTTGCTTCCTGTTTGCCCGTCATTTTTAGCTTCAAGCAGGGGTGCCCTAATTCAATTTGGTCCTCTCTAGCCAGTGACCAGAAAGGGTAAAGGTCACAAGTGTGCCTTTCTGTCACCCACTCAGGCATAAACTTGCCATGGGTGTTGGGTGAGAGAGGGGCTGTGCTATCTGCGTAGAGAAGATGCGCTTTAAGCAAGTGGAGGAGCAAAGTGTAGATCCAAGGAAACATTATATTTCCATTCCAAGTACTTGCTTAGTATCAATAACCTTGATATTCCGCCCACCCCTTGGAAAAAAACATGACACTTGCAACCATTCTCACCGGAATCCTGAATACTTTGCATGTTCTTGAAGGCTCCTTCTTGCCGCAGCACCTCCTCCTGCGACTGCAGACAAGTGGCCGTCACGCTCACCTGCAAAGGTGATCGGCACAACGCTGCGGAAAAGGAAAAGTTGCCTTCTCCCACCAGCAAGATTGACATTGAACGCGACATGCTTGCTGCCTCGCAAAACCGTTCAAAAACGCCCGTCAAAATGTAGATTTTTTGTTTGTTTGTTTTAGTCAATAAAAGCGTTTTTTCCCGTCTGGTGGCTAAAAAGGTCTGACCTTCTGGCGATTTAAGGTGCCGATCAGCACAGCAAAGCTCAGGATTAATCTCCCTTGCAGTGCATCGCCTGCGTGGGTCACGCCTGCTTCACTTATAGTAGTCCGACTCAAAACAAAAATATTGTATTTCATTTCCCCAAACTATAAAATTGATTATGAACACTTATTAACACAATATAATCAAATTATTTTTTTAGATTACGTAAATTCTACAAAAGCGAGCAAATTATAAAAGTAGGTCACTGCGTTAAATCGAGTTTCTTACCGGCATTTTATGTACCTGCACACAACAGCTGGCAGATCGCTTCCGCCATTATATTTTTTAAAGCGACAAAGAATTTGCACAAAAATTTTCCAATGCATTGCAACCGGGTTCTCTCCATAATTTGAGGTATTTGAATCCGACCCCATGTCGTTTACTGAATAAAAATGGGATTTATGGGACTGATGCAAGGATGCTAAGGTCGTGCTAGCTAACTGGGATGATGCACATCCTTAAGTGATGTGACAGAAATCTTGATTGCATGTTTATCATTTATATTGTTTCAATTGTATTTGCATGAAAATGCTTATGCAACACACCAAATGATGCATTTTGATGTCGCTCATTTTTGCAGTGTCCTTGACAACTATTATCTAATCTGCCCTAATATAGTCTTTCATCATAATTTTTATCTTCTATTTTTTTTATTGCATAATTCTCCTGGAGTGTCAAGTCTAACCTCGTTGTAAACAATTCACACTACGTCGTAACCAATGAAGATAAAGACTTTACTCTATCCCAATTATGAAGTGGTAAAAGCATAGCTGTCAACCTCAGGAAATAGCTCCCCTTATTAATAATTGCAATTCCCCTTATTAATTAGGCGATAAGCAACACTTTGGCGCCCATTTACTCGCAGCAAGACAAACTATATAGGATAAAAACAAAGACTATTTGTGTATTAATATAAATAATAATTTATTTACCAGATAAACAACACAAACAATTATTTCTGCATCTTTCTTAGTCCTTTCCCAACAAGCAGAAAATGTATTGCTGCTTATTGTATGTAGAAGTGCAGGATTTCGCAGACTTCATCTGATCTACAATGGTCTTACTCTGTGCAGTGGTAATGACATTCGCCTAGCATGCGAAAGGTCCTCGGTTTAAGACCGGGTGGAAACATGTTGGCCTGGAGAGAGATGGGTGCCACCAGGCTGTACTTGCCCAAGATACACCACAGGAAATATTGCCCCTACGACCATAGTGATGAAGGCATCCACCCACCCCACTTTCCTCACATGGCTGCAAACTCTCTCACTTTTGGCATTAGAGTGCAAAAGGCATTGCAGATCTAATGAATTAATGGGAAGCACTTTTATTTTAAATATATGTTTACTAGCAATTAGCAATCTACAATAACTTGTTGTCCGCTACCGTTGACCAAGACGATTCGGACTAGAGCGGAAGTCGGCAAGACGAGATCGGTCAAACAAAAGGTTTTTTTTTTGTAATATATATATTTTTGTACCCGAAAAACAATCCGAAATGGTCAAAAAGCGTATACAATTCGGGAAAAATGTGCACTTTGACTGCTATGGAAAAGTCCTATGCAAAATGAAAAATGTATTTACTTTTCTCTTCATCAGGAAGCCTTGCGGCCCCATGGGCAGCGTCCTGGCTTTGTCGTCCGGTACAGGCCACCAGAATTGGCCCTTTTCCACGGAGCCGCCTTCATCTTCTCATTGGGACGCCCATCCTGCACACTGGTACAGCCCGCCACGTTGGGAGAGGAGAGATGGGCGACTCCCTAACCCAGGAAGCTTTAATTCGCTACACAGGAGTTGCAAAGGTTGACCTGCAAAATAAGCTCTTGAAAGGAATTGGAAATGTTATATATAGGGTTGGGTAGGGTTACTTTAACTTGATTACTTTCAATTACTTTTGGATTACTCCAATACCAAATATGCTCATAAACGACAAAAGAAACAAAATATGAATAAAATGATGACTCACAACACGTGGTAAGCTTTCTCTCCTGGCTTTGATCTCTTTGATCTCCGGCAAAACTAACATAAAATGCGACAGAAACAAAATGAAAATAAATCCAAACAGCTTGCCAACATCATTTTTGCCGTTCCGTGTATTCTGTTACTCCCCAAGCCTGCACAAAATTTAGTAATTAGTTAGATAATTAGTAGTCATATTTAGTTTCTTTTGTCTTTTATTAGCATATTTGGTATTGGAGTAATCCAAAAGTAATTGAAAGTAATCAAGTTAAAGTAACCCTACCCAACCATGGTTATATATATATTTGGACAGGCACCATTTTCACAAGTTGGGCTCTACATGCAACCACATTTGACTACAAATGAAATATCTTGATGAGAATTGAAGACTGTGATGGTTAATTGAAGTGTTTGAAAGACATATGACTTAAAAATGAAGGGATTGTAGAATTTTTTTTTCCAAACTGACCATATTTTAGTGGTTCAAAGTAATTGGACAATTAGGCATAATCTAAATAAGAGGGTTTGTTGTCCATATTTTGTTGCAAAATCCTTTTGAGGCATCGACTGCCTGAAGTCTGGAAGTCATGGACAACACCAAAAGTTGGCTTTCTTCCACCTTGATGCTTTGCCAGGCCTTTGCGGCAGCAACTGGTACTTTTTGCTTGTTTGTGGGTCTTTCTGCCTTAAGCCTCGTCTTGAGCAAGTGAAATGCATGCTCGATTGAGCTGAGATCTGGAGATTTACTTGGCCACTTTTTTTGCTCGAAAAAAACCCCTGGGTTGCTTTTGTTGTATGCTTTGGGTCATTGTCTGGCTGAATCTGAGCAGGAAGTATGTCCTTGTATACTAAATTCATCCGGCTACTTTTATCTGTTGTAATGTCATCAATGAACACAAATGACCCAGTGGCCTTGGAAGCCATCACACTGCCTCCACCATGTGCTTTGGATCACGTCCCCTTTTCTCTCCAAACTTTCGTCTTCTTATCATTCTAGTCCATGATTATCTTTCTCTCACCTTTCAATAGATTTTTTTTCCAGAACTGGAGCTTAATTTATAAAACTGTGTAGAAACTAAAGGTGGCGTTTGGAAGAAACACAGGAAGTGTGTGTGAACAAAAATTTCCACATTTTTAAAACTGCACAAGCCCGCCCCACCCCTGTTTTCTTTTATAAATCACAATCTAAAGAGTCTAAAGTTGGCGCACATGAGGAAATCGCCCCTTTATGCCTGTAAAAGGCCAGGGGAACTCCCACCCTTGATGAATATTCAATATAGGTCCCTGATGTCATGAACAGAAATTTCTTGTATCACGGACCAGCAATTACGGTACACCTCGGGCAAATTTGGTAGATGCTCGCATCTGAGTAAAAGCTGCGTCGTGTCCCAATATGAAAAGCAATGTTTATATTGCTTTAAACAGGACTCCGCCCATCTTTTACACCTGAAAGTCCGCTCTTTCGATAGTCTCCCGTGCACTACATCCTCTAACAGTGCAGTATAGGTCATTGTTTGACTTCCCTTATTGCGAGTGCGTGTCTTTTTGGATCCAGCCATCTCTTAATTGTTTAAAGAGCACAAGTGGAAGGAATGCCCTGATTGTAGCCAACTGTCATGCGCAACAAACACAACATTTTAGTGATCAATGAAAACTATTGAATTCTAATAGTTTAGTAATTGATCTAAATGTTTCTGTGTGTGCTCCCGGGGAGAGTCAATGTCGATTGGGCCTCTTATACATTTCAGATACAGTACCGGTACTTGTTTTTGTTTCATCCATCTGCCGTTGGGGGTCGTAGTTTCCCGTTTCTCCAGATTTTGTGCGTACGGCAGGGCCAGAGCTCCCATGAAAGTCCGCAAATTCCCTTGTCAAGTTTTTTTTTTTAAATACCAAAAGTTGTACATACAAATGGCGTACGCCTCGTTTTGTATGTACATATTCTTTATAAATGAGGCCTAGGGCCTTTTTTTTGAATTGCCAACCACACAACTGAATTTCCTTTTTCTTATAATGTACCTAACTGTTGATTTGGCTTCAGTTATCTTTCTTATAGATTTTTTTTCAAGTCTCAGGATCTTCCGATTCCCCTCCATTGAGAGCTCTTTCGTATGCATGATGTGTGGTCACTACAACCATTTCCAAATGCAATACTACACACTTACAATCAACTCCAGACCTTTTCACTACTTAATTTATGACAGGTTAACCAGGGAGGAGCCTTCTGAGTCAATAACAGCCCTGTGAGTCAATTGTCTGATTACTTTGAGTGCTTTGAAAAGGGGTATAAAAAGTGTAAAGGGTTATAACTCCTAAACCTAGTCCAGCTGAGATTGTGCACTTGGAGCCTATATAAATGATATATTGTTGTTTTTCGAATTGTGTGTGTGTGTGATCAGCTAACGGGCCTAACTGAAAATCTTAATTTACAGTTTTCCTCTCCTCTTCCTAGATGTTTTTCCTCAACAGATCGAGGGAGTCAAGATGATTGTCAATAAAACTTTGAGCAGCTTCTTCAAGGTGAGGCTTGGATGCAAATGAGTAAGTTTTATTTATTTTTTTGTCCGAAACTAGAAATTTTCATTTTGATCATTTCTGGCACGTCCCCAATATTCAATGTGGTGCTTCAGGTGAGTCACAGCCTCCACCTGAGCGCCATCAGCCCTTCGTACTATCGATTTCACGTGGAGCATCTGCAGTCCGATGACTACAGCAAAGACAAAGTAAGGCAGGAATGGCTGTCCCGGACAACTCAAAATTATTTATCGATCCTTGACCCTTCCTCAGGATTCCCCCGCCTTAATTGGCGAGATGGATTCTTCAGGCAGCCTGAACGCTCATGCTTTGCTACATCTCAGCGAGCGCATCCGAGCCAGGTCCGTTTTCCAGGTAAGGAAAAGGTTGGTTTTTTTCCTGCTTTTTTCTTTTCTAGACACCAAAATGCAGATCATTTCAGTGTCTAGGAGCCCGTACCCTAAGGAAATGCCTTGCTTGACCCGCATACACCCCAAACTCCTCAATTTCGTCCTCTTTCGGGAATTTTAATAAAGTGACGCTGTCAGACTTGAAACTAAGCTATCAAGGTCTGCTTTACATACAGTATATGACCCAAAATCCCTTTAGGTTTTCAAAACTGCATTTCAAATACATGCTGGTAAAATATTTTACTTAAGACTTAATCATAGAAACATGTTTTGTAGTCTGTTCACCAATGTTAATGTTAATGTATCCAATTAATGTGTGTGTGTTTGTCAAATGTACAAAATAAATCAATAGAATGTTCCCAATGTATGTATATGTTTATAGTGCTTTGCGTTAGTTAGTGATGTCCTATTTGTGTCTGGGTGTTGGTGCTTTAGACTCAGCAGTCCCAGTTTGTAACGTGGCAGTTCGAAACCGAGTACAGGGGAAGTGACTTCACGGCCGCTGTGACGGTGGCCAATCCGGATGTGCTTCGGGAATCGGGTCAGTCCCTCTACTATTCAAATTTTGATGTAGAGTCGAGCCCCGGGATTAAACATGTATCTGTTCTGAGGTGGGGATCGTAAAGGGAAATTGCCATATGGCAATAGAAAGCTATGCTATTTAGCTAATGCCTTCCCAACCGGTATCACAGATAAAAATCTTAAAATTACAATACGGTATGTATTAATTACTACTAAATTGTAATATGCGAATGTATTACATACTAGGTCAGCACAGCAGCACAGTGGTTAGTGCTTGTGCGGCACAGTTCTGAGGTCACAAGATTGAACCTTCCTGTTTGGAGTTTGCATGTTCTCCCTGTGCCTTCTTGGGTTTCCTCCGGGCACTCTGGTTTCCTCCCACATTCCAAAAACATGCATGTCAGGTTAATTGGCTGGTCCAAACTGCCCCTAGGTGTGAATGAGCAAGTGAGTCGTCTGTCTCTGTGTGCCCTGCGACTGGCTGGCAACCAGTTCAGGGTGTCCCCTGCCCTCTGACCGAGGACAACTGGGATGGGCTCCAGCACCCCCGCGACCTTACTGAGGATAAGCGGTGCAGATAATGGATGGATGTACACACCAGAGCCATAATCCCGTAGTGGGAGGTGGCTAAAGTCAAGAACACGCATACATTTTTGCTGATTTGAAAGAGTCAAGAATGCAAGTATGATTAAACATTCTTATAATTATGTATGTTTTTTAATGTATCTAAGTTGATTAGTGGTTAAAGGATTTATGGAGTTGAGCTGCAGTATCTCAGATTACCCAGAAGAGGATGCTAAAAGTCCACTGAAATAAGTCTCATACTTGGGTTTTCTGAAGGAGCTACATATGAACGTGAAGATTAAGTTGCAGTTCATCAATGTTGACCAAAAAAAAATACTAATTCGAAACCAAAATAAGCAAACAGTTCATAAACACACAACTGTATTCATTTAAACTGAAGTTAATGATGACATTCCGCCAAAAAGGAAATTGTTACACGATGGGTTTTACGGAGTGTTTGGAAAAATGGTGGGTATATTGTGGAAAGTGAAAACGGCTAATGGAAAAAAAAAAACTAACTAAAGTTCCCCCTCTGATTTGGCCCATGTGCTGAACATTTGACATGGCTTCCTGGAGCTGGAACATCGTTATACGGATGCACACTTGTGGACTCCTGATTGGTAGGGAGCTGGTCTTCGTTTTTGGATTCCAAGAGCCGGCTCATGGAGCTATTACATTCGCGAACCCCACGCATCATCAACTCATAGAGCAGTTATGTTCACCAATTACTCATCATTAACTTGACAGGAACCGCTACTGATTGGTTGGGTGCCAGTTCCCGTTTTTTACTTCCAAACGACACATCATCAAGTGGTCTGGAGCCGGCTCGCATCATTTGGACATAGAGCAGTTTTGTTCACCAATGACACATCATTAACTTGACAGGAGCTGGCTCCTGATTGGTGGGGTGCCAGTTCCTGTCGTTTATTTCCAAGAGCCGGCTTATGGAATCGTTACATTTGCGAACTACATGTCTTTAAGTCATAGAGAAGTTTTGTTCACTAATGACACATTATGAACTTGACAGGATCCCGCTCCTGATATTTGGGGGCGCCATTTCTATTCGTTCACTTCCATACATTCGCAAATGACTCATCATCAACTCGTAGGGGGCTGGCTCACATCATTTTCTCATAGAGCAGTTATGTTCACCAATGACATATCATTAACTTGACAGGAGCTGGCTCCTGATTTTTGTGGCGCCAGTTCTTGTTTTTCTTTTCCAAGAGGAGGCTCATAGAGACGTTGTATTCGCAGCGACTCACATTATTAGGTTATTGAGCAGTTATGTTCACCAATGATACATCATTATCTTGACAGTCGTCGGCCCCTGATTGGTGGGGCGCCGGTTCTTGTCATACAATTCCAAGAGCCGGCTTATAGAACCTTTATGTTTGCGAACGACCCATCTATTGTGAAAAGGTCGTAAAATGAGAATGCCGTATGCCGGGGGTCTACTGTATCAAAAAAAAAAACGCTTTCATGTGGATGCAATTCTATATCATGGATTTATTTTCTGTTTCTTTGTGTGCAGTCATTCTGGTGGCTCATTTCCTGCAGAGCGTGTCCTCCAGTCTGGTTTTAGGAGGCGAGATGGTCTACCACAGAGGCCGAGCAGAGGAGGGAGGAATCCTCACGCTAGCTGGACAATATTCAAGTGGGAATTTTCCTTCCTCCAAAATCTGTGTCTTCCTTGGCTGGATCTCACAACAATTTTTTGTGTCCAGGACCAAACTGGGTGGCCACGCTCAATGCCGGCAAAGGAGGGGCTCATGCTAGCTACTATCATAGAGCCAACAAGCAGGTGCTGTTTCAAAAAAAACAAAAAAGTACAGTAGAACCCTGGGATACGGCAGCCTTGCCTTACAATGTTTTAATGTTAGGGTCTGGATTTTTTTTGGCCACTATTATAGCATGTTCCCACATCAACAACAGGTTTTTAAGCGTGACCCAAAACTTACAAGATTCAAAACTTTGCCTGTCTACTATTGGTCAATATCATAGAAAATCCTGGTCTTCCATTAGTTTGCATCATGATATCATGAAAATGCAGATACATAATTAGCTGAACAACCTCCCACGATGCTTTTTTCCTTATTTCATTCCTTTTAGAATCTTGTGTGCTTTATAACAAATCAGTGATGCAATACAGTATTTTTTCTTCTGTCTTCATTGGCGATGGGTCCCATGGCTTGGAGTAAGAAGGAAAAACGTGATCACCATGGAAGCGAAGCTTTCGATGGACAGCTAGCTGGAAGCCAGGAGGAGGAGATGGACAGTCATTTGGCCACCACTGCCAGCCTGCAAATGGGAGGGTGTTGTGGTTAAGGTCGAAGCACCTGATGATTTTGGTAACTACCTGATGACATCAAATCCTCCTAACCCAGAGCTACATTCATCAAAAGTGAACGAAGTATAGGCATCTTCGGATGTATTGTCAACTGTTCATACAGGATAGACATGTAATAAACGACTTAAATGAGAAAAAAAATAAGTTAAAAAACTATTTGTGAGTTGTCTATACAATAATGTATTTTTTTGTACTGTATTTATCACCTATTGGTCCTAAAGCTTGCACTGATGCTAAAGAGAGAAGCAAAAACATGATCACCATGGGAACAAAGAAATAAGAAGAAGGCACGCAAATGTTCACCCTCGCTAAATGGCATGACCGTAATCAATTAGCTATCGGAACTATTTCTAAAAATAAGCAAGGAACTCTTAAAGGGATGACAATCCTCGCAAGTGGAAGGATTAAAATCAGATTTAATTTCTCCTCACCCCCTCTGCATTCTCCTGCTACTCCACTGTACCAGCTCAGGTCACGTAAAGGTAAATCATATCTCATTTTTCCGTTATGTGTAAAGTGTATTTATTTATAAGGTTATGTAATCATATCCACGTAAAATACATACACCGATAAATAATACTTACTTGAATGTTTTTACCTGGGATACTAGAGTACAAAACACTTTAATCAGCAATGGTTTTTATCCCCCACAATACGGCAATTTCCTTTTGCGATCCCGCTTCAGAACTGTTTCATGCCATATCCCGGGACTCTCCTGTACCGCCTTTCAGCGTATTTTTGTGCTAATGCGTTAACGGGCTCACTAGATCCAAATCGGAGTGGAATTTGAAGCCAGCACAAGAACACAGGAGACCACCACCTCATTTGGCTACCAGATGGACCTGCCAGAGGCCAACATGGTCTTCCGAGGTTTGATTCAATTTTTATTCATTTATATACTGTACCTTATTGTCTAGACTATAAGGCACACCTAAAAACCCCAAACTGGCCAGAAATGTTATTGCACATTAATACGCTATATTACCGTATTTGTGCAATGATTGGTCAATTGATTAACATTGCTGACCCAAAGCATTGTATGCAACTGGATTCAAACCCATGTAGTGGCAGCAAGACAGTTGACGCCTTACAACTAGGTTACCAGGTACAGACGACATACGAAAAGGCATTGGTGCTCATCTTTTACCACTATTATCAGGGTGACCGATACACTGATTTCCATAGTGCATTTTGTTTTGCATTCCCTCCCCTTTTTCACCAATGAAAGTTAGAGAAAGGAAAGTATTTCAACAACATACTATACAAGCTCTTTTATGTTCGAATACATATTCGACCGCAATGTTATTGACGCACAGGTGAGGAAGTGGAGAGACGGTTTAACCTATCAGAACGTGCTAGGCAAGTCAGTGTTTTAGTGTGATGATAAATAAGCTCCAATGCCCTTTAGTATGTCACTCGTGCCATTGGTGATCTAGTGATTAAGTGTCCTCGCATTAACTACCGTGACCCAGGCTCGATTCTCGCCGCATACAATGTTACACAATTATGATCATCGATACTTATCAACTGATTGCACTAATATATACGGTAAGTGTATCAGCGGTAAGATTTTTAACATTCCATCATTGACAGATTTATTTGAGGGTTGACAGCAAAATTTTAAGGCCGACCGTCATTTTTAAGGGTTGAAAACTGGTCTGTAAACCGCAGCAGCAGTATGTTCTTAGGAGTCCAGCACAGCACTTTAAGAGAAAGAGAGGTAGAGAGACAAAAAACAATGACAGCCCGTAAAATGCTTTATGTTCTTGTTGTAACTTAGTGTCGGTGCATTCTTTTAGTATACGCTTTTATGAACATATATTTGTATATTTTTTAAAAGTCAGCGAAAGAGAAGCCCAGCCCGACATGAACATAACGATGGACATTTTAGGCTCGACCTGACCCGAAATTTGGGTCAGGTTTAAGATCTTACCTCTCAAGTGTATAAGAGCCAGACTTTCATGCGCCTATAAACACAGTGTAGACTCATTTCTATGTGCTTTATAGGCCAGTGTGAGTTATCTATAAAAAATATACAGACGCTGCCCTACATACGAACGAGATACGCTCCGAGCAATCGTTCTTAAGTTGAATTTGTCCGTAAGTTGCCTGAGTGATATATTTTGTATGTTTAAGATTTGTTTAAGTATTGTTTTGTACTGAAAAATAAAAATTTAATAAAATAATATCCTCTATGAAGACAAATACAGTGAAGTTTACTTTTGGAAGATGAGCTTCAAGAGTTGGGCAACTTCCTCCTAAGTGGTAAAAAGTGGCCAAAAAAAAGCGGTCCGACCATTTTCTCAACCGCATCAAGCTTTCTTATTCCACTTTCTTTTCAAATGAAACGGCTCACCTCTTCTTTACACTTTACAGCAACCATATTGAATGGATGCACGAGATATTAAACAGTAGATATGTCAAAGTTGTTGCTGCGCTGGAGATAGAGTAAAGAATTTTTACACATGAACTAGGAGGAGGAAGACGGATTTCTTCTTCGGGGTGGATGCTGGGTGTCTTCTCAAAGCGCCTTACGCCGGTAGTGGCGGAAAGAAGCATTACAGTACTGTCCTTTACTCGGAAAAAGGTGCACACAATACAAAATGTAACTTACAGCAATGTCTGGATATTTTTCGACATCCCGTATAAATGTTCATATCTACCGTAAGTCAAATTGTCGTAAGTAGGGGAGCGTCTGTATGCTAAAACACTTTCCGGGGCTTGCGCATTATAGTGCGGAAAATACAGTACCGTGGTATTCTTTTGTTGCAGGCATGATCAACAGCCGCTGCATCATTGGAGGCGTTCTGGAGAAGCGTTTGAGTCCACTGCCCGCCACCTTAATTCTGGGCGCATTCGTCAACCACCGCGGGGACAAGCTGCAAGTAGGTCTCGCTGTCAATGTGGGACAATGAAGGAACAATTGACGAAAAAAAAACAATAGAGCAGGAATGGGTTCCCCAGGCTTCATCATGAGCAAATTCCTCTCGGTGAGTCAGCATTACATAGTGGTAAGCAGGCAGGCCCTGAAAAGATCCTCCAATCTGTACAATCTACCTCTCAATCATAGGGGATTATTTATTTGTGTATTTATTTATGTTTTCATATATGTATTTATGTTTTTATTGATTTGGTTGCCATCAAAGTATGAGGTGCCACTAAAAGAATAAAGCGACAGGCCTGAGAAAATTGTGATGAAGTTCTTTCTTCTCTGTCATGCATTCAGTACTATTTTTGCAACCGCTATCGGATTGCTGCTAGTATTAGCGGCTAACACCAGTAATAGGGTTCTAATCTTGAGGCATAATTACATCACTGCCTGAGAAAATGAGATGGTAATTCAATCTTTTCTGGAATAAATGGAGGTCTATCACCAAAAATGTGAGTACAGACGCTGCCTGACTGATGAACGAGTTAGGTTCCCGAAGATCGTTGGTAAGTTGAATTTGTTAGAAGTTGCTTCAGTGCTATATTTTGTATTTTTAGAAGCTAACTGGGATGATGCACATCCTTAAGTGATGTGACAGAAATCTTGATTGCATGTTTATCATTTATATTGTTTCAATTGTATTTGCATGAAAATGCTTATGCAACACACCAAATGATGCATTTTGATGTCGCTCATTTTTGCAGTGTCCTTGGTAACTATATCTAATCTGCCCTAATATAGTTTTTCATCATAATTATTATCTTCTAATTTTTTTATTGCATGATTCTCCTGGAGTCAAGTCTAACCTCGTTGTAAACAATTCACACTACGTCGTAACCATCGTTGGTAAGTTGAATTTGTTAGAAGTTGCTTCAGTGCTATATTTTGTATGTTTAAGGTTTATATAAGTATGTTTAAGGCTTGTATAAGTAACCTGTATTGTTTTGTACTAAAAAGTAAACTTTTCATAAAATATTAAGCTCCATAAAGATAAACAGAGGGAGGTTTCACTTACTTTTGGGAGATGCACTTCAAGAGGTCCTCCTCTGTGGTAAAAAGTGGCCAAAAAAAGCGTTCAGACCATTTTCCCAACCGCATCAAGCTTTCTTATTCCACTTTCATTACAAAAGAAACAAAGCTCGCCTCTTCCTTATACTTTACACCAATCATATTGAATGGATGCACGAGATATTAAACAATAAAAACGTCAAGGTTCTCAGCGTGCCAGAGTTACATGGCAGTGTGTTTACATTACACACCACCTCGGAAGTAGAAGCCAGATTTCTTCTTCGGGGTGGATGCTGGGTGACCTCTCACAGTGCCACACGCCGGTAGAGGCAGAAAGAAGCACTACAGTAATGTCCTGTACTCGGAAAAAGCTGCACACAATACAAAATCTAACTTACAGCAGTGTCCGGATATTTTTCAATATCCCGAAAAAAATGTTCATACTCCCGTTTTGCGTAAGTTGAATGGTCGTAAGTAGGGGAGCGTTTGTATTGTGATTCTTTTTTTTTCTGTCTTTTATTCAAGGCCTCTTTTTGCTGTCGCAACAGTTACCGAGTAGCTGCTAGCATTAGCTCCGAGCACCAGGAAGAAGATTCTAATCTCAAAGCATAAGTATAGTACTATCTTCGGAAATGAGAAGTTATTTTCTGTTTTGCATTCAAGCCCTATTTTTCCAACTGTTAGCCAAATCGTTGGTACCATTAGCAGCTAGCACCAGAAAGAAGGTTCCTATGTCGAGGCATAAATACAGGACTATCTCGAAAAAATTAAAGTATTGTAATAACGTTCTTTCTTACCTGCCGTTTATGTAGGACCTATTTATGCAATTGTTAGCCAATTTGCTGCTAGCATTAGAGACTGCAACCAGGGAGAAGGTTCTAATGTAGAATAGATAATACTTTACTGTCTGAGAAAATGAAAATATTAGTTATTTTCTTTCTTTTATTTAAGGCCTAATTTTGCTGAAGCCACAGTAACCGAATAGCTGTTAGCATTAGCACCTAGCACCAGTAAGAAGATTCTATTCTAAAAGAATAAATAGAGGACTATCTCCAAAAATTAAAGTATTGTAATAAAGTTTTTTCTTACCTGTCATTTATTGGGGGTCTATTTTTGCTATTAATAGCCAAATTGCTTCTAGGATTAGATAGATAGATACTTTATTCATCCCCGTAGGGAAATTCACACTTCCAGCAGTCTCCTTTGTTGTTGATTAACAGATTAACAGGATGCCCTCGGGGTGCTTTGTTGTAGTTTAGCCACAGCGGAGTGGATGACGTCACACGTTAGTCCAAAAGTTCGACGTCCCTGCAGCAGATGGAAATCTTTGTGCCCAGGGTTACACCACCTCGTGTTCACGTAGATAGCGAGTCCACCTGCTCTCCGCTTCCCGCAGGTTTTTGTGTCTCTGTCCCTTACAGCGCTGAAGCCGGATAGCTCCGGGCAGCTCCATGTTTGCGTCCGGTATGCTAGACGTGAGCCACGCTTCCGTAAAACACAGCAAAAATTTGAAACTAGGTTTTAATTTAGAAGCATTAATACTGTACTGCCTGAGAAAATGAGACTATTGTGATCAAGTTATTTATTTTCTGTCATTTAATCAGGGCCTATTTTTGCAACGATTAGCCAAGTTGCCGCTAGCATTAGCGGTTACCGCTTGTATGAAGGCATGAATGCAGGACTATCTCCAAAAATGAGAAAAGAAATTCTGGATTACATGTATGTACTAAAATAAAAGATTTTTGTATATATACAAACTTGGATTTTCCTAAATTTACTGTATTTCATTCTATATTTTGGACTGTTAATACAGTATTTTGTTGCGTATTCATACATTTTGTCTGACCTTCTGAGTGTCATCTTAACTGCACTTAAAAATAAAATTCATTAAATTGAGTAAAAAAATAAATAAATGAATGATCCCATTAAAAAAGGCCCGAAATGTTCCCGAGACAGCCCTGAGCCTTCGCTCTTAAAATGCTGGTCTACTAGTGATCCCAAGAGCCAAGAAGAGATCCGAAGAGCGTTCTCCGTTTGGGGCCCCAATGTTGTGGAAGGCTCTTCCCCCTGAGATTCGATCTGTAACCTCAGTGGAACTGTTTAAATCTCTGCTTAAAACACACTTCTATTCTATAGCTTATGAATGACCTATATTTCATGTTGACAATATCTGTGTATTATTTGTTATTGCAACATCCATTGCAGCCTGGTCATCCTGGAAGGGGGATTACTTCATGTCCGCTCCCTTCTCAAGGTTATTCATTTTCCTCATGTTGAGGTTTTAGAGTTTTTCCTTGCCCTCATGTAGGTTTTAGATCAGGTGATGGTGTCATAATAGTCTGTAGTTTGCAATTGTCATAATTACTCATTGCACTCACCTGTGCCCGCTCGTTTGGTGCCAGGTTGCCTGATTGATTCCCCTACTATTTATACCCAGTACTCCAGTCACTCCTGGTCAGTCCGTTAGTGAACCTCTGCATACGCAAGGCAAGCACTTTGATTTTGGCTCCCGTCGGTCCCGTCTTCATCCGTATCCTACTCGTCTTCCTGATTTCCCGTTTGTCTCCGGCTACTGACCCGTTTTTGACCATTGACCACGCTCTGATCTCCCGCTCTGGTTATCGACCCGTTTTGCCCATGTGACCACACTCTGATCTCCCGCTCCGGCAAATCCACTTTTGCATTCCGATCACGCTCCGATCCCGTGAGCTGCTTGTTCCCTCTGTCCAGCGAGCACCGGATCGCTGGCGTTTGTTTCCTCGATATCCCAATAAACTTTTGAGTGAAACGTTACGCGTTTGGGTCTACCATTTTTCTGGTTCTGACAGCAATAATCTGTGGTCTGTGCAGCCCTTTGAGACTCCTTGTGATTAAGGGCGTCACAAATAAACGTGACTTGACATAAAAAATTTAATAAAAAAAACATGAAAACACCAATATTTTTATGATAAATCAACAAAATGAAATGAATACTTTACTGTACATTATTTAAATAAGAACATGTTACAAAACTTATTTGTTGATGAAAAAGGACGAGAAAAATCCTTTTCCCTCCGTCTCGCCTTTGACCCTCAAAGACCTGCTCCTTTGGAGTCCTCCTAAAGTCGTGCTTCGACGCTCTCGCTCCACTTCCTTCAGTCTGTCTTCCTCCTTCTGCAGAACCTGCTGGTTGATCACCAAGCGCATGTCCTCCTGAAAATATTGCAGCATACAGTACCCCGTGTTACAGCGACCCCGCTTTACAACGTTTTCGCGATACGGTGTAATGAGGCGTTTTTTTTGGGCCCCTCATTACGGCATTTCCTCACTATGCCACATCCACAAGAAATTCTCTGAATATGTATGTACAGTAGACCCCTGGCTTATAACCAGCTCAGTAGCCTAGATGGTAAGGCGCCCGCTTTGAGACTGGGAGGTCGCTGGTTCGCGCCTCGGCCGAGTCATACCTAAGACTTATAACATTGGTAAAATGGCGGCGCCCTCTGTTGGCTGCGGCTGCATCGGCTCGCTACAACGGGTCAGGTGTATCGACATTTCGTTCTTACAAAAAGAATGACAATACAAAGGAAATTATTATTATTATTATGGTGACCCCACCTTACAACGTTTAGCATTACAGAATTTTCCACACTATATCTACCACATTGACAACAAAATTTCAGATTATACTGTATATGAACAGTAGACCCTCAGTTTACTGTGACCTTACAACGATTTCACTGCAAGGTGTGGAATGAGATGATTTTTGGGCCCCTCGTTACAGCATTTACCTCACTATACCATCAACAACAATTTTTCAGAATATGTATGTACAGTAGACCCCCAGTTTACGGCGACCCCGCCTTACATGGTTTATCATTACAGCATTTTTCTCACAATATTTACTACATTGACAACAAATTCTCAAATTATAATTGTACAGTAGACCCCTAGTTTGCAGTGATCCCGCCTTACAACGATTTCACTTAACAGTGTGGAATAAGATGTTTTTTGGGGCCCACATTTTGGCATTTTACCCACTACACCCCTTTGAAAACAAATTCTAGAATATATCTGTTCATTAGACCCCCAGCTTGCCGTGACCCCACCATATAACGTTTTTGCATTACAGCTTAATAGTACCGTAATTTCCGGACTATAAGCCGCTACTCTTTTCCCAAACTTTCAACCCTGCGGTTTATTCAGTGATGCGGCCAATTTATGTAACTTTTCTAACGGCCGCCAGCGGCACTCGAGTACAAAAGGTAAGATTTAGACTGCAACTTCTTAGCTTGTGCACAAATTAAATTAGCGTAGACATATCTTCACCATGCAAATTGCAAAAAGAAAGGCACATGACGCAACTTTCAGGCTAACGCAATCGTGCAGTCCGATATAGAAGCAAACAGCGCTACCGCGCGTAAATTCTACATTGCGAGCGTGTTTTTGTATAAGGGAGCGTGGCACGCCGTCTATATGTCAAAGTATCTTTCCCATACTGAAGGAAGACGACTTTGATGACGTCAGTTATAAGGAGGGAGATGAGGACGGTTTACCGTGCTTACTACAAGTACGGTATGTTTTTTTAACAGAGCTGTATACTGTGTTGCGAGCGTAATGTTAGTAGCGTTTTGCTACCCTTCACAGGCACGATTTGGGATGAAAGTTATAATATTATTATTAAAGCTTTGAAAACTCTCTCGGTGTACCGTCTTTCTTTGTAAATATGTGTAACCATGTATAATATGTATTTGCAACTGTATATTTTTGTAATGTATTTATTTTAGAAACTTATTCTGATATGTTTTGTTCGAGCAAATGAGAAAGAAGGGGCGGGGCAAACGCGGGCTGACGGGAAGTGGAGTAAAGGTGAGACGTGTTTGTGTACGCAGCCGACAACAGTGGATATATATTTTTCCCACCCTTACCTTTGGAAATATACACTTTTTTTCCTTGGATTGCTTTCAACGGGCACCCGGACTTTGGAGGTCTGCATTGAATATTAAGTACTGGTATTACTCTCCGCTCATTTTGCCGGCTGTGATTTTTGGACTGTATCGGGTATGGGTTAATAAAATTGTGAATATGCTTGATTGCTGTTGAGATTGTCGAGAGGGGTTGTTTGAACCTCACATTGTTTGTTTGCTGCTGTTGGTGTCAATAAATTTGTTCAAACCAAAAAAATATCGTGTTTGTATTGCGTTATTTCAATGTGGGCGCATGCGGCTAATATATAGGTGCGGCTTGTGTATGTACAAAATCGGTTTTCCTCCCGAAATGCGGTGGGTGCGGCTTATAATCAGGTGCGCTCTAGGTTACCGGCAATCCTGTTTTTGCATCACGATGTAAAAAGATGGATTTTGGCCCGTCATAACGACATTTTCCTCACTATACCACATTGACAACAAATTCTCAGAATATAAATGTACAGTAGACCCCTAAGTTACAGTGACCCTGCCTTACAATTATGTCACTTTTATGGGCCACTAATTTCGGCATTTTTCTCACTATACCTCATCGACAACAAATTCTCAGAATATGTACATACAAGAGACCCCCAGCTTACAGCGACCCCACCTTACAATGTTTTTGTGTTACAGTTTTTTTTGTGGTTCACTGAATCTATTTAACTCTACTTCAAAAAATGGTAATAATATAGTAACCACTTAGTAATATCATGATAAGTTGTTACAGTTGTATCTATACTTACGATATCTCCATATATATTGGTTACGAAGTACCTCAACAGGAAAATATTGCCTCTAGTTAGGAAGGTTTCAGGATATAAAGTCAAAAATACAGTAAAGTACAAGCTGCTATTAGTCGCTTCCATAGTTTGCCGAATGTAAACAAACTGCCTATCGCTTAAAATCTGCCTGGCAACCCAGTGTGCATGCGTGCTCCCATGCTCTTCGTGTCACCGTCACAGTTCGTAGTTCACAGATGAGGATGGGTGGAGGAGGACGCAGGCATCATTCAATCAGCCCAAATGAAATACATTTTAGCAACATTTCATCAAGTCTTGGAATTTGTGGAAAGGAATACCTCGGAAAAAGTGTTGACAAGTCGGGATATTGGTACGTCTGCCTCACGCATTTTCGAGGGATTGTCAAAGGCCGGCAAAAGCATACATCATTGGATCGGTTTTTCAAGAAACGTGAGAAGGTGAAAGAATATTTTTATTAATTCCTATATTTTCTTATATTATGTGCCTCTAGTTTTATGTTTATTTTTCAGTGATATAACTTTAACATGTATCTGTTTCATGTTCTGATGCTCGTTTATGATTTATTAAAAAAAAAAAAAAAACATATTACCGTCAATCTCATTTTTCGAGACGTACCTGCCAGGCGTCAAGTTCCTGTGACAGCGCCACCTTGTGTTGGATTGTGTTGAGCAGCTGACGGGTCAGCAGGTCTTTTTCCTGCCGGACAGAGGCCAGATCGCTTTCTAACGAGCTAAATGAGATCAGACACATCGTGAGAAGGAGAACTTTTATAAAAATAACTTTTCACTTTTTCTCACCGGTAAGTGGGCGCGTCCGGAGCGCCTCGAAAGGGTTTGATTTCCTCTCTCAAGGATTCCAGTTTTTCTTGGTGGGATCGCAACTGGGAAGTAGGTAAAGCCAGTCAGGTGAGATATTCCAAATAGATTTCTATTATTGGAATGATTTTTAATGTCATTTATTTTCTTTATTACACTCATTTACCTATTTGATCTTCAACTTTTTGTACAGCAGTGTAACTATTATGCTGTGTATTGTAGTATGTTTGTAGTTTTTAAAGAGAAGGTGTATATTATTAAGCGACCCTTTGTGGTATAAAACACTTCATTCATCAAAAAAACGATGTGGATTTGATTAATATGCAATAATCCATGAATTACCATTTAAATGTGCATTTTTATTTTAAATAGCAGTCCGATTCCCCTATTTCCTTTTAACTTTTTCTTGGTTTTTTTTTTCTTTTTTCATTTCTTTTTTTTCTTCTTTTTTAAGTTTTTTTCAGTTTTTGCTTTTTTTCTTGTAAACAGCGAAGCAAAAATAAATCAGAATAAAAATTTTGTTTTGTTCACAAATTCTTCATAGTCTCTTTTCTTGGTTTTCTCTTTTTTAATGTATTTACTGTTTTTCTTTCTCTTCTTTGTTCATTTGGTTCCTTAATTTTTTCATTTTCTTTCATTTTTTTTTTTTTTTAATTTCCTCACTTTCTTTTCTTTCTTTTCAAAAGGCTATGCAGAAAAAAGAAAAGAAAAATGTTGCATTTGTCACTTTGATTCTCATTAGTTTGTATTCTTCTTGTGCTTTGTAGCACTTGTTTTTGGTTGCAACACACAATACAGCAACATTTAGTGGCTAAAATTTTACACATTGTCTTTGAAAGAAAAATGTTGCAGTTTGGTCGCTTTGAGTCTGCGTAGTTTGTATTCCTCCTTGTGGTTTGTATTCCTCCTTGTGGTTTGTAGCACTCACAATACAGCAATAACCCTTTGTTAAACATTACACCCTGTCTCTTGTTACAAAAACGGTGCATTTTGGTCACTCTGAGTTTTGCTTAGTTTGTAATCTTTCTTGTGCTTTGTAGCACTCGTTATGGGTTGTAACACACGATACAGCGACATTTAGTTGCTAAATATTGCACACTGTCCCTTTTAAAAAGGGTTTTCATTAAAAAATCGTTGTGCGTGGTTTGGAATTTAATCGTGATTCGTTATTGACTCAAAAACAAATTGAAGGGCGTCGTCCGCTTTTGAGTTGGCAAGCGCACAAGCACATCTTTGTGATTTTATTTATTTTTTCTTTATGCTAGCGGGCTTACCTCCTCTTTTAACGCCGCAATTTCGTCGTCTCTGGCTTGAAGCGCCACGGAGTGTGCCAGGAGCGCGTCTTTAGCCTGCACAGAAAAACAAATTTCAAATCACACAAGTTCACAGCGTTTTCCAAAATCGGCACAAGCAAAAGCGAAAGCTGCTCAGTGAGCATGCACTGAAGATTTTCAAGAAAATAAGTATTTGAACACTATGCTATTATGCTATTTCTCTCACTTAAAAATCATGGAGGAGTCTGAAATTTTCATCCTAGGTGCATGTCTATGCTAGAACCTTGATATGTTTTATACTGAGCCACTCCTTGGTTTGCCTGGCTGTGTGGTTGGGGTCGTTGTCGAGTTGGAAGACCCAGCCATGACCCATCTTGAATTGCTCTAACTGAGGGAAGGAGGTTGTTCCCCAAAATCTCACAATACACGGCCCCAGGCATCCTCTCTTTAATGCGGTGCAATGGTCCTGTCCCATGTGCAGAAAAATATCCCCAAAGCATGATGCTACCACCCCCATGCTTCACAGTAGGGCTGATGTTTTTCGGATTGTACTCTTCATTCTTCTTTCTCCAAACACGCTTAGTGGAATTATGACCAAAAAGTTCGATTTTGTACTAAGTGGGAGAAATAGCAAAATAGCAGGGTGTTGAAATACCTTTTTTCTTCACTGTAACCAAAAGTGTATTTTTGGTGTTGGCTGAAAGAAAGAGTCAAACCGAAGAAATGATTTTGAGATATCTCCTTCAAGGCGAGGCGAGCCGTGCGGAGCTGGCTTTCACTCGGGGGCGAGTCAGTGCACAATGAGGTTGATTATTTTGCACACATGAAGGGACGTTATGAAGGTCAAAAGTTGCAGTGTTCCTTTACTTCAATGTTTTTGTTAGCCGCTAGCTGGACTTTGGCTAATGTTTACATGCTAACACAATTAAGCAAACTTCCAACAGTTGAGGCATTTTTACTCTTATGTACTTTGAGTGCCATTCAATCCCTTCGTCTCCGAATTTGATTGGCGTGAAGCTACGTAGGGTTATTTTATAGATATATAAAAAGAAAAGTTTATGCACGTATAAATACAGTGTATGAAAATGAAAAATGCTCTCTGGTATTGTTCAGGGGGCTGGAACTAATGTGGAGGTGGTCCATAGTTTGGGGAACACTGTTCTAAGGCGTTTTTGTTTTGGTTTTATGAGAATTTAATTAACAAAACACTGAAAATTTGCATCTCAACAGTGCAAAATCTTATTTTTATTCATTAATTCTAATTTTTGCAAATTTTCGTGTCAAAATGTTCATTTGCGTGCATCCTATTAAGTTAGTAGCGCCGCCTCCTGGCGAGTGCATGTACCTGCGATTGCTGAATCTCACTAAGCAGCGACAAAGGTCGTTTGAGGTTCGTGTCCAGGGTGTTTTCCTCTTCCGGGGGGTCGAGGACGTTTTGGCGCAGAGAGCGATTGATGCTACGCAACTCAAAGACCACGCCTTGCTCCTGCTCTATCTACACACACAACAACGAGGCACTCTAAGCGAAAGGAATCGCCCATTTTCCCGTGTGTGAGCGACGTGCAGATTGAAGTTCTTTGGCGTTGCCGCGGCGACCGTTTCCTCCTCACCTCCGCTTCTTTTTCCTTCAGTTGTACTTGAAGCTCGGTGAGTCGTTGGCGCAAGTGGTTTCGCTCGCAACGGAGCTTGTCGCCGTCTTCCTGGGAGGCCTTCAGTTGCTCTTCCATGTGGCTCAGGCGGCCCTTCAAAACCCGACTCTGCAAGCAAGGTCGAAGGCGCCTCAAGGTCATTTGAATCGTCATTGTTATTGTAAAATATTCCAAATAATAATACAATAAAATAGAATAAATAGCATAATGCAATGAAAAGACCATCCTGGTGGTGCAAAAACATTTAAATAGCACAGTTGAATATGATAAGGGTAACAATATAAAAATGAGTAATATTAAATGAAAGAACTGAAGCTTCCCTATCATCATTGCACGTTTACAGCAGTGAGGGTGATTATTGCCTGTTTATCAACCTATTAGTTCTAGACTTGATGGTCATAAATCGACAAATACTATCTATCTTCCTACCCAGGTCATGTCCCTCGAGAGGATATGACCTGGGTAGAAAGATAGATAGTATTTGTCCAGCAAGACAAACACATTCAAAAAAAGAAAAAAAAATGCATAAAGTAGCAAAAAGTAGCAGAAAATACACACAAAACTTTGTGGACCATGGCCAATCCAAATGCTCAAACACCCAAACAAGTTAGGCACCTCGGCACCCAAGTTGGTCATGCTTTCGTCCCTCCAGATGAAACGGGACACAATAAAGCGGCCATGTCACTCGGGTCAGGGTGACACAACACACTCTTCTGTTCAACAGCAGGGCCTGACAGCTTTCACTGGTTTACCCCTGCCGCATCATACGGGTGCCCTGCCCATCTCTTAGGACGCGTCATCCCACTTTGGCCTAATTAATCGTTGAATAAAAGTCAAAATATTTGACTTTTTTTTGCATGTTTAAGAAAATAAAATGGTTTTGATTTCCAAATGTTCCTTTTTTTGGTGGTATAGTATCACTAATTTCCAGATCCAGTGAGAAAAATGTAAAGAAATAGTTAAGAAAAATGGTTTCATTTTAAGCATTCATTTTAACGTTTATCAAAAACGATATTTATATATGATTAGTCAATTTCATAATAGTACAATTTCTTAGATTATATTATTTTGCAAAATAGGATAAAATAAATTAAAATCTGCCTTGTTATATCTCGGATTTTATAGCTCGTTTTATGATACATTTTCAAAAATGTTGATGCTTATGATATATATTTTTCTTTTTAATAAATTATTCAAGAATTGGGAAAATTTCTCAAGAATTCAAAAATAAAATACTTTTGACTGTATTATTGAATACATTTTATTTTCAAGAAAGTTCTAACTATTGAAAAATGAGATTTTTTTCTTATAATTTTTTTGCAAGTTGAGTTCTTTTTTTCCTTTTTTGGAAAATTGCCTGCGATGATGCCGATTACAAATACAATACATTATATTTTTAATAGATGTTTTTCTTTTTACAAAAAAGAACATTGGGGGGGGGGGCTGGTTGAAAATGCTAAATATATTGTTCAATTTTTCCCCGATACTAATTATTGTATAATTGCCTATGATGATACCAATTACAGTACATATAGTATTTTTGATACATAAAATTCAGAACGAAAAAATAATTTTCTTGTTTAAATACTAATATTATTTCTCAAAATAATTAGATTTAGATAAGGTCATGAAAACGAGAATTATTTTTTACTTCACTGAAAAACATTTATTGTGATGTGAAATGAGCTCTCCAGTTCCTCGCTCACATTGTGGAGAGGTAGAAAAGAGACGTGACCAAATTGTGCTACTACTTCCATACAAAAATGTAAATATTATAATGAGGAACATAAATACTTTGATTCTTATCTTGGCCTCTTCTCCAGTGCTTCAAGCATATTATGCAGAGCTCGAGAGGAGACACAACCAAGTTGTGCCACTATTTCTATAACACGTCAAAATAATTTATAAATAATAAGGAACATAAATCCTTCGATCTTGTCCAATATCTCCAGTGCTTCGGGCACATTATGAGGAGGCTTAGAGGAGACGACCAAGTTGTGTTACTGCAATAGAAAATCAAGATACATACTCATTACGGAGAGGTAGAGGGGAGACACAGCCACAATGTGCTACTGCTTCCATCAAAATGACAATATTATAATGAGGAACATTTCTGCTTCGGATCTTACTTGGGGAATCTCTTCAGAAGCTTCAGGCACATTATGGAGAGCTAGAGAGGACATGACCAAGTTGTGCTAACGCTGTTATAGAAAGTTCAGAAGCATACCTATCATAAAGAGGTAGGGAGGAGACACAACAAAGTTGTGCTTCTGTTTTTATACAAAAATCGAAATATTATGTGGAACATAAATATTTTGAATCTTATCTTCAAGCTCTCCGGTGTCTCGCTCACTTTATGGAGAGGTAGAGACGAGACACAGCGAAGTTGCGCCACTACTTACAAAGCACATCAAAATAATTCTTAATCATGAACATGAATACTTTGAATCTTATTAGCCAGTTTCTCCAGTGCCTCAAGCGTATTTTGCAGAGCTCGAGAGGAGATAAGACTAAGTTGTGCTGTTAGGTTAATAGCTAACATAGATAAATTTTAAAGGAACATAAATGCTTTGAATCTTATTATGTCCTCTTTTTCCAGTCCCTCTGGCACATTATAAAGAGGTCAAGAGGAGACACAACCAAGATGTGCCACAACTGCTACAGAAAATCAAGATGTGAAATGACAATTTATTTGCGGTGTGCGTACTCGATATGAAATCTTGTACAATTACCTATGATGGTATTGAACACAGATACCATTAGTACTTTTCAGACAAAAAAAAATTGGTAAAAAAAATACAAATGCTGTTAATTGTACCTCAGCTAGCGTGCTTTCTAATTGTGTGGAGCTGATATTGCGGCTAAAAGAGGACTCATCCATTTCCTCTCTCAAGCTCCGGATCTCCGTCCTCAAGGTATGTTCTAACGTCACCGCCTAGAGGGGAAAAAACGTCGACACCCGTGTCAAACAACGTGGCGCTTGCCGCACCGGTCGGTTAGCATTTTTCACAAGCTAAATTTAGCACATGAAAAGACACATGATAATTTTCTCATGGCCCGACCCAGTAAAAACATTAGTGATAATAACAATAATAATTATAATTAGCCTGAACCAATTGCATAATCCTTAGACTACTAAGGATGTAGAAAACATAGGAAATGGCATTAGATTTTATCTCATTGTCACGGTGTTTCTAGCCTTTTCCCATGTCATCTACATCAGTTGTCGGGAACCACCGGGCCTTGGATCGTTTGGAACTGGGCCGCACAGAAAGAGACCAACTTTTTTTTATTTTTTGCTTGTACCATAATTTTTTTCACTGCCCAAAAAACAAAAGTTTGGATGTGCGATTACACTGGGGTTTTAAGGTATAACCGAAATTGAGTACCCGTAATTAGGCAATTATTGGTCAGTTGACAAATACCGCTGACCTCATCTGCTCAGCGTCGGTAGTGACAGGAGGGGGGATTTTGTAAGGTTTATTGTTCTATATTCTTTATCAATTATCCATTATCCGTTATCGGTCAAATCATAATACGCTACAAAGCCAAGGGGCCGAGACACTTGCTCTCAGCCAAGAGGCCGAGTCAAGGTCCTAGCCATAGAGCCCGGATCGCAGCCATTAGAGTGCTAGCCAGTTGGTTACTAAAGGTATTAGAAGACAATGAAAAAAGCAATTATAAGACTAGTTTTACTCTTGGTGCTACACTGTACAACGTTGTAATGGAGCATTATGGGGAAAAGTTCAGCCAAAACAATCTTGTACTATGGGGCAACATGAGTAAAAATAGCGTGATGATGAGATCAAATTAAATGCCTTATCCTATGTCATATAAATCTATTGTGATCTAGTGATTACACAGTGAATTTAGGCTTCTTCATTTTTCTCTTTGATTTTTATACTTCTTGTTCTTCTTGTTATTGTTCTTCTTGTTGCTATTGTTACTCTTAATTCTATTTTTACTCTTGTTCTTTTTATTCTTACTGTTTTTGTCATTTTTCTTGTTTTTGATTATTACTCTTATTGTTGCTATTGTTCTTATTGTTCTTCTTCTTGTTATTGTTCTACTTGTTGTTGTTTTTGTTTGTCTTGTTCTTCATTTTATCATTTTTCTTTTTCTACGTGTTATTGTTATTATTGTTATTATTACTAATGTTACTACTGGGGCGGGCTGCGGAAATATTGTCAGACATTAAACCAATCCGTGGTACTGAAAAAGTTTAATCTACAGCCATAGTGGCCTCGTGGTTAAAATTGTTTCTCTCACCGCCATGATCAAGGTTTGAAACCCGTTGCATCCAATGTGAATTTTCATCAAATGTGCGTTATGCACGAATGAATATGGTAAAAGCAAAACATGAGGCAACTCTTTTTTTCTTTTCGGGGCGCAGGTCGTTTAGCACCGGCCCGCGGCCCACTCTTCTACCACACCTCTGCCAGCTGCTCCACCAAGCGCTGGTTGTGATTGGACAGTTGAGTGAGTTGCTGACTCTCATCCTTGCGCCGCTCCCGCCCCTCGGTAAGATGGCGGTCCAGTTCCCGGCGTAGTGCCGCCAAATCGCCGTGAAGCTCTGCCTCCTTTTGCCCGAAGGACAGCTCCTTCATCTCCAGACGACGCTGCAAAACGTGCTTTTGCTGCTGCAGTTCCTGAACACAAAAACATGCTTCAAATATCACCTTGGCCACTTCTATGCAGTGCTTCAAGAGAGGAGACACAACCAAGTTCTATTACTTCTATTGAAAATCATACATACATACTAATTACGGCAAAGTAGAGAGGATACACGATCAAATCGTGCTACTACTTCCATACAAAAATCGAAATATCATAAGGAAAATAAATGCTTTGAATCTTATTTTGCCCAAGCTCTCCGGTGCCTCCCTCACTTTACGAGGAGGTAAAGAGGAGACAAGACCAAGTTGTTCCACTACTTCTATACTACAACAAAATTAGAATTAAAAATACATTTTGATGATGATTTGATGACAGACTGTAATAACATCCTTAGAGTTAGGGTCAGTTTGGACTCATAGATAGGCTAAATATCCTTTTATTCAACAATATAACTTTAGTAGAAATATAAAATGAAAAGCACAATGGGTCAAAGCATATAGATTTGCATGACCATGATCTTAGGACTGTTTAGCCAATCAGAGAGCAGAATACATTGCATGATGAAGCAGCGAGATCGTGAAAGGTTAACGCGTTGTAGCAAGGGATTATTTTATTTTAATATTTTGAAATGTAGATTTGAGTTTTGCCATATATTAAAATAATCAAAGGCTTGTGATTTCAGTGGATTGAAAGTGTATTTTTTTTTATTTATAGAAAATAAATAACTTGATCACACTACAGTAACCCTTGTTTTTTGCGGACTTTGGGTTCCATCAATGTTCGTCCATAGTAAAAACCTTTATTCTTTTATTTATTTATTACTTAAGATCAAAGCCAATTTACAGGCTGCAGTATTTGTTTAACAAACAAAAGTACTGTACTTTCTAAAAATGTTTTTACTAATAACTTCTGTAATGTCAAATGATATTTTTAAAAATAATCTTGACTTTTTATTGCACAATTGTATGGATTCAGGACATTATCCAATTTACAAGATACTTTGCTGCCATCCCGCGGACGTTATTGAAAAATGGTTCTGTCCTTCGGAAGCCCTATATTTTTCCATTGTCAAACATTGTTGAAAAAACGCCAGGTAGCCACTACAAAGACCCAAAGCAAGTTAAACAGGGGGAGACGTCAACATTTGTTGGCGATAGAAAGCATCTTCTTCTGTTTAACTAATCAGAGTGCAGAGCACAATGCACGAGGAAAATCTGTGATGTTGCAAAACAAATAACAGCCACGAAGGACCAAATTGATTATTTGTTCCAACACAAACAAATAACACAACTAGAGTAAAAGTCTGTGTGGAAGAACTTGCATGTCTATACAAGTATGTGTTAAAATGCATATGTGACTTATAGTGTCTTCTTGTGCATAAACTGCAAGCAACATCTCAGCAAAAAATGTCTAGTCCACGTATTTTTTCGTTTTTTGCTGTAGCTGGCGCTTTTGGTCTTGTTTTTTAAAGCCGCATCAAAAATGACCCTAAGAATACAAAGGTAACAATTTTAATGAAAGCATTTTATATTGTAGTTATTTTTTTCAATTGGATTTTCTTAAAATAAACATTCATGACAAATTCAAGAAAACTTGATGCAATAAACAAATGTATGTGGTTTTTACATTAAAATCCCAAACAGCTCGTTGCCGACTCTAACACAAAAGGAGGGTTAAACAGGGTGACTCGAGAGAAGAAATCTCACCTCCATCTCCACCTCCTTCTCCAGAAGAGCGGCGGCCAGTTCCTCGTTCTTCTCTAGCAGCGCTTGGCCCAGCTCTGCTGCCAGGATCAAATCCGTCTCCACGCCGTGACCCCCATTCGAGTCCCCGTCCGGGCCCCCACGATCCGGAGGTAGCCCGAAGGAAAGGGAGATGGATGAGGAGGACGAGAGCGGGAAGAAGGAGTCCTCCAGGCTGGGGGACGGGATGCTGCTCTTCCTGGGACTCAACATCATCTCTCATTTGATGCACTCACTTGGAAAATTTCATCCTTTATGGTAATCACAAACAGAATTCTTGTTTTTAATTAGGCACAGAACCTGTAGTATTATAGAAATATTCCACGCTCCAGAACTCAATACATTTTGTCTCAAATTTGACCTGTCTGGCTTCTATCCTCTAAAGCTCACATCATGGAAGGAATACAACACTTTAAATATGGCGAATCCCATTAACAGAACATGTAATTTCAGCACCGAAACAGACCGCGATTACAAACTACTCATTTCTGCTTGGAGGTAAGCCATTGTGGCTTTTGGTTCATGTATTTCTCCGCATACGTCGCGGTTGGTATCATTTTGTCCAGGTTCCCCCTGTTAGCGTCAAAGCTGCCGAGGGCTTCCCTCTTTTGTTAGCTCCCAGTTGGTGGTCATTGGCTGGCCACCCTCTCTTTTTTAATGCCTTATTGAACAAACACAGAAACATTTCCTTACAAACATTGTACCATAGTTTTGCATAAACAGAACATTCAAACTGTACAACAAATCAAAATACCGATACAGAAAAAGATAAACGACAAAACCATAAAATAAAACATGCCATGGGGGAATATTTGTTTTAGTGGCCTTCTGGTTCTGGGAAATCTTTAATGTTTCACTTCACATTGGAATGCAATGAAGGAACATTTTGTTCTAGTGAATTTGCATTTGTGAATGTAGAATTTCACTATGATGATAAGATTGGGAATAAGGATTTCCTTTGGCTTTAACTTATATGTCTCTGAGTCATATATGCCAAGTACAGTGCCTTTCCAAAATAATTGGAACCCAATGTCAATCTATCAGCAATAAAGTGACAGATTTCAGACCAGAATTTTTTAACTCAGGAGAGCAAAAATAACGTCTGTTTTTTGATCGGTTAGCCTGGCGTTTGCATCGGTTTTGTCAATTTATTTGGTTCACCAAATATAGTCAAATGTAAATGGTCTGCATTTATATAGCGCTTTTCAAGTCAATGAAAGCACTTTAAGATAAGATAAGATAATCCTTTATTCGTCCCACAATGGGGAAATTTATTTTGTTACAGCAGTAAGACAAAGAATAATGAATAACAGCTAAGAATATCAATCGTATAAATAAGTATTATAAACAGACATGGGACCAAGTCACACATGTGCAAGTCTCAAGTAAGTCTCAAGTCTTCACCTTCAAGTCCCAAGTAAGTCCCAAGTATTTTTTTCTTGGGCAAGTCAAGTCACAAGTCAAGTCCCGAGTCTTAGATTGCCAAGTCCAAGTCAAGTCACAAGTCATAAAAACAGCGACTCGAGTCGACTCGAGTCCAAGTCACTAAGTCTCAAGTCCCCATGTCTGATTATAAATAAAAATTCAAAAAACAGAATATTTCCAATGGTATGTGTGCAAAATACAAAATACAATGTGCTTTACTCTTACCCATTCAGCCATGAAAGGCGCTTATCTGCTTATCGGGGCCATTAGGGATTCAATCCCTTGCCCAAGGATACTTCGACATATAACACGGAATCAAACCTGCGACCTCTTGATCCCAAGACGAGCGCTTTACCGCCTGAGCTACTGCCACCATTTACATTTACTTTTACCAAATATAGTCAAATGCTCCTGCTGGGGTTAATTGTTAACAAAAATAAATGTCGGAGGTTATTCCGCACAAAGACACAAAAATTACTAGAAGTTTTTTAGTTTTCGTAGTTAGCGCTAAGAAGTACAAAATATAGTTATTATAAATTATGTGTAAAACACTTTACCCTTGCCTGAAGGGCCAATATCTGCAGCACATGTCCTCGGAAACTGTCCGTATTGCTCAAGACCTGTTCCCCAGGCTCGCTCACTTAGCCATCTTCTATGAAAACTACTAAAACTTCCCCTCTTTGACTAATTAACACTTAAGACAATATGGCCACTGGTTTGCTAGGATGCTGGTGTTTCTCCGATGACGTTACATCTCAGGATGACAAAGACATGCTGTCTTAAAATACTCGGAAAATAATCAGAATATCAAAATGACATATAGATTTCATGAAAAAAACATGTACTATTTCCTCACATTTTACATGTTTAAGAATTTGGGATTACCTTCAATCTGATTCTACGGTCCTTAATCCAATAATATTCTTTTCTGGACTTGGTTGCAGATGTTGCCGATGCCGGCGTTTCTTCCCAAAATAACGCCACTGTAAATAAAAACAGGTCATAACAGAGAGCTACTTCCTGGTAACGCAATCCGCTCTTCTCTTTTGTCTGACGACTTCTTTTGTCATGTTGTGATGTGTTATTATTCTTGTTTTGGATCCACGCCTTAAATTCCAGCTGTAATGTGCTCTAGTCACAGTTAAATTCCATGAAGGTCAACTATTACTTAATCCACTTTTGGATTGAGGAAAACTTTATTTCGACAGGAAACTGTCTGAGAAAATAAGGATATTGTCATCGAGTTCCCTATTTTTTTAATGCAATGGTTCTCAACTGGTCTGTACTCAGGATCCAGCATCCCACTCTAATTGCAAATAAGGTAAAAATAGCCTCTTCTAAAAGGTATTGAATGAAATAATTGTGCAATTTAAACTAGAGATTTCATATTCCTTTTAAACGAAAGAAGACCAACAAACCCGAAATAACTCTAAGTAATAATATTCCATTTTAATACTCAAAAAGAGGCATTTTTAATGAAAATCCATAACGAAGTAGTAGAAATATCTTTAATTCAGTAAAAATAAATAACATTGATTTGAATACAAGGCAAAAATACATGAACTATGATACCAATGTTTTTGTTCTCATTAGACAACACTGCCATCTAGTGGTCAAATATTTCACACTGGGGCTTTAACGAATAAAAGAACCATATACTGTACCTGTAAACAATTATATATTCTTACCAAAAACCTACCGTATTTTCCGCACTATATGGCGCACCGTGTTATAAGGCGCACCTTCAATGAATGATATATTTTAAAACTTTTGCCATACATAAGACGCACCCCATTATAAGGCGCTATAAGTGCATGCTGGTTTAAGATCAGGTAATTGTGCAATTTTGTAATTGTAATCCTGTGCAGTCCTTCGAGACATTTTTGTGATTAAGGGCTATTTACGGTAAATAAATGTGACTTGACTTGACTACAGTAGAGAATGTAGTTACGTTATGCAACCTCTAGATGTTGCCACGCTAAAGGGAATGTCAACAAAACATTCAAAAAGGTCAAACTTTATTGTTAACAAACAAGCTTTCCACAACTCCATTCACTCCCAAAATAAATAAACAGCCGTTTTATTATTTTCTCTGAGGTAAAGCATTTTCGTGACACATCTTTAACATCTTTGAACAACATCAAGGCATATCATTTTACTTTTCCTCCATTTAGTCAACACGCAAAAAAAAAAAACGTCTGATACTGTTATTTTAAATGAAACATTAGTGCAATCGCAATAAAGTGACACTCGTAATGTGCAAAAACAACAAGTACAAAACAATAACAATAAAGCAATAACATAATAACTGTAAAATGTAAAACGTAAACACACAAAAGAAAAACAAAGATCACTCTATAAGCTCCTCATCCCGTGTTATTTTCGATTGTTCTCGATTGTTCTCAGCTCAGGGATGCTGCTGGAAATGTGAATTTCCCTTCGGGGATGAACAAAGTATCTATCTATCTATCTATCTATCTATCTATCTATCTATCTATCTATCTATCTATCTATCTATCTATCTATCTATCTATCTATCTATCTATCTATCTATCTATCTATCTATCTATCTATCTATCTATCTATCTATCTATCTATCTATCTATCTATCTATCTATCTATCTATCTATCTATCTATCTATCTATCTATCTATCTATCATCGACGAATCCCTCAAATTCTTCTTCTGCAGTGTTCGAATTGACCATCTCTTCATCATCTTGCTTTATTGCCACGGAAACTTTGTTGAGTTTTCCTTACTTGGCGGAGCTTATCTCCATCCTTTCTCCACTTCCGTACCATCGATTCATTTATGTTTAACTCTCTCGCTGCCGCTCTATTGCCGTGTTGTGCTGCGTGACTGATCGCCTTGAGTTTAAACTCGGCGTTGTACGCGTGTCTCTTAACAGGAGCCATTTTTTTTATACAAATGCACGCATGAAAGAGAATCGTTGTTTAATATTTCCCAGTATGCACAGCGCGAAAAATGGAGTCGACGGCTGTTTCTCGTAGTTGCGAGACCTTGCGAATTTAATATTGAGCCATATATAAGGCGCACTGTGTTATAAGGCGCATGGTCAGCTTTTGAAAAAAATTTAGACTTTTAGGTGCGCCTTATAGTGCGGAAAATACAGTACTCTCTCAAGACTGTTTAGCCATTCAGAATGCAAAATACTATGCATGATGAAAACCAGTGAAGAAGCGAGACCGTGAATGGCGAACCGCGTTATAGCGAGGGAATACTTCGTTCTAATATTTTGACCTGCAGATTTGAGTTTTTGGCATACATTGAAATAATCAAAGGCTTACGATTTCAGTGGATTGAAAGTATGATTTTTTTTCATCCATTTAACGAAAATAAATAACTTAATCACGATACAGAAACCCTTGTTTTTCGCGGGCTTTGGGTTCCATTAACGTTCTGCCATAGTAAAAGCCTTATTTCATGTATTCATTTATTTAATGCCCAAGATCGAAGCCAATTTACCAGCTGCAGTATTTGTTTAACATACAAAAGTACTGTACTTTATAAACATCTCATTATCTCATTAGCGGCACCGCTTATCCTCAGTAGGGTCGCGGGGGCGCTGGAGCCCATCCCAGCAATCATCGGGCAGTGGGCAGGGGACACCCTGAACTGGTTGCCAGCCATTTGCAGGGCACACAGGGACGGACAACTCGCTCGCTCATTCACACCTAGGGACAATTTGGACCGGCCAATGCACCAGAAATGTCTTTGGAATGTGCGAGGAAACCGGAGTGCCCGGAGGAAACCCACGCAAGCACGGGGACATATTTTTACTAATAACTTCTGTAACGTCAAATTATATTTTTAAAAATAATCTTGCCTTTTTATTGCACAATTGTATGATTCAGGACAGGATCCAATTTATTTATGAGACTTTACTGCCATCATGTGTATGTTATGGAAAACTGTTTCTCTCCTACGGAAGCCCTATATTTTTCCATTGTCAAACATTTTTGAAAAAACGCCAGGGAGCCACTAGGGAGAACCAAAGAACCAGAGCAAGTTTAACAGGGGGAGACGTCGAACTTTCTTGGCGATAGAAATAATCTTTTTTGTTTAACTAATCAGAGTGCAGAACACAATGCACGGGGAAAATCTGTGATGTCGCGAAACAGCGATAAGTAAACCGTGATACAGCAAGGGATTACCTTATTCCCGTTTTCTCAGACAGTCCTGTCCATGTTTGAACGTTTTATACTCCTTAAGCCATTCATGGATACCATAAATTTGTTTCACTGTCACTATAGTCATAAGTCATAATTGGCCAAATATTACATTTGCCCGATGTAGCATTTGTACATTTTAATTTATTGCAGCTACCGAGATAAGGTTGGTGTGTAGTAAGGTAGTAAACTGTTGCAAAAAAAAAACGCTTTATTGTCTTAACCTGTAAATTAAGTATATGTGCCTTTCAATAGACCTTAATAAAAGTCCATGCAACAAGAAACACAAATAACTGGATGATGTGACTTGCTATCAGCATGCCAATACTATCGCTATTTTTATTGTTTGGGTCTCCAGTGTGTACCAAATCACAATCTTTGGTCTCACTTATTGCCGTCTGCTATGAGGCAAAACAATTGCTTGCCTCTCTCTGCATCTGCAAACACTAAGAGCGTCTGCATATTTATTGTATTCCAAAAATTCTGTGAAAATTCAGTGATTGACTTTTGGTTAGCTTGCGAATACTATCACTAATTCTATTGATTGGATCAAATCAGAATATTTGCTCTCACAATTGCCCTCTGCCATGAGGCAAGGGAATTGTGTGCCTCACTCTGCATATGCAAACTCTCTGATCATCTACATCCTTATTGTATTCCTAATATCATATTAAAATTCAGCAATTGACATCCTGTTAGCTTGCTAATACTACCACTAATTATATTTATTGTGGCCAAAATTAGAATATTTGCTCTCGCAATTGCCCTCTGCCATGAGGCAAAGGAATTGTGTGCCTCACTCTGCATATGCAAATTCTCTGATCATCTGCAAACTTATTGTATTCCTAATATGTGACATTTCAGAAATGGACATTCGGTTAGGGGCAGCACGGCGGTGCAGTGGTTAGCGCTTGTGCGGCACAGTTCATGTCATGGGAACCTCCTGCGTGGGTTCAAATCCAGCTCCAGACTTCCTGTGCGGAGTTTGTATGTTCTCCCCGTGCTTGCGTGGGTTTTCTCCGGGCACTCCGGTTTCCTCCCACGTTCCAAAAACATGCATTTCAGGTGAATTGGCCGGTCCAAATTGTCCTTAGGTGTGAATGAGCGAATGAGTTGTCTGTCCCTGTGTGCCCTGCGATTGGCTGGCAACCAGTTCAGGGTGTCCCCTCCCCGGAGATGGCTGGGATGGGCTCCAGCCTCCCCGCGACCCTAATGAGGATAAGCGGTACGGCTAATGAGATGAGATGAGATGAGACATTCGGTTAGCTTAGTAATAATACCAATTACTCTATTCATTGGGTCAAAATCTGAATATTTGCTCTTACTATTGCCCTCTGCCACGAGGCAAGGAAATTGTGTGCCTCATTCTGCACATGCAAACTCTCTGATCATCTGCATACTTTCCTAAAATCATGTGAAAATTCAGTGATTCACTTGTTGTTAGCTTGCCAATACTATCACTGATTCTATTGATTGGGGCCAAATCACGATCCTTGGTTTCACTGTTGTCCTCAGCCATGAGGCAAGAGAATTGCGTGCCTCACTCTGGATCTGCACACCCTCTGAGCATGTGCATATTTATCGTATTTATAATAGAATTTGAAAAATCAGAGATTAACCTGCTTTAGCTTGTTAATACTATCACAAATTCCATTGATTGGGGCCAAATCAAAATCTTTGTTCTCACTGTTGCTCTCTGCCACGAAGCAAAATATTTGCGTGCCTCACTCTGTATCTGCTCAGCACAGTAATACATGCTAATTGTATCCATACTATTCATAACATCATGTGAAAACTCAGCCATATTGAAAAAAGCATTAACCATTACATATATTTTTTATTTTATATTTCCATGATGACAGGTGGTACTTTATGTTCACAGCAAGATTGTGTACATTTGAGAAGAAAAGGTGATTTATTTTTCTTAGCCAAGGCATGTGTGACATTTGGTAATGGAACACTTGTATAATGTTTCGAAGTGACGTATTTTCACAGAAAGAACACACCCGCATAGGATATTATATGGCACTTTTTGCAATGTCCCAATCTCCTAACAATAGCTTGTCATAGTTATTACTATCAAATAAAGTTAGTATTTGATTAATTGATAACATTGCGTTTTAGTCTCTCCAAAACAACTCTGTCTATTTATACTAACATTTCTTCCATCTTTTTTTTCTCATTAAATATTCTTTACATGTTTATCTTGGACGTCTAATGTTGCCGTAAACAATATTTGCTACTGGGTTAATTTTTCAATGACATTGAAAACAATTCTATATCCAAATCATGTTTATAGTCATTGAACAGCCCCACACTTAGTAATCAATCTCAGGAAATCAAAGCTTGATTGAGAAACATTTATTAATATTACACCTCTGGTGTTAGCATGCAATGAATACATTTTTGGGGTAAATTTTCATTTTGTTATATTATAAATCATTTTTTTAAAGTAATACATACACACGAAGGACCTTTTTGTCCGTTTTTTTATACCTGACTTTGACTGGATGGTAACTCATAGCTGTCAATTTATAGATGTTCCCCGTATTTTATTTGTTTTGTGATCATTTCAAATTGCTTAAACTGTATAACAATATTTATAATAGTTTTGTTTAAATACTCTCCAAAGTATAACAAGCAACACAGAATAAACTACAACTGAGATAAGAACTAAGAAAGATTCTGAAAGTTCTGTTTCTGTTGTTTATTTGGTATATAGAAGGAACCTGGAATTAAATTAAATTATCGTTGTTTCATTCTATATAGTATGTCTTTCTATGAGTAAATAGGTGCTGCGTTGTGTATTATCACCTCATAAGGGTATTTGTAATAATTAATAAGGGAGGCACTTGGTGGAGGTTAACAGGTATGGTAACATGAAATATAATCTTATGATTTTTTTAACAAAAAGAAATGAGGAAGCATGCAAAAAAAATCTCTTACCTATAATGCTTTCTCACGCCAACGATAAAATCTTTTTCCTGTTTGTCCAGCTTGTGTTTGAAAAGGAGCGGCTCTCTCGGCTTGTTACCTTGGAAGTATGCAAATACAGGCACAGGCCGCACCCCCTTTAGAATTGCCCCCCGACCTTGGATGCTACCCCACCTAGTGGTGGAGAAGGAAATTAATCCGTGTTGACAGACTTTTATATTTTTCGCATCTTGAATTTGGATGATATAATAATTAACTGTGTTACAAATTCAATGGGAAAGTCTAGAAGGGAAAATTGATTTTCTTACACGCAAGGGATGGCCTTAAAGGAAAAATGGACCAAGTTGTTGAGAAAAAAAAACAAAACAAGAGGGAGGGTGAGTGGAAGTCAGAAAACAAGACGTTTTTTGTTAGATTAGCACACCTCCATCCTGTTGACCCGCTTGAAATTTTCCAAGTAGGAATGGGATTTCCACCTTGTTGAAGAAAACAGGCTCTTTCGGCTCTGTTCAACAAAAAGAGCTGGTTCTTTTGACTCCCAAATGGCTCTTCAAATTTTGGTTATTTAAATCCACGTATTACCAATATTAATGACACATTATGCACAAATGGATTAATAAGGATAAAACAGGGGGAAATATTATATTACTGTAATAGCCTTTTTTTAATCTACTGGGATTTTTTTCCTCATTTAAACTTTTTACTTTTTCGGTTTTAAGGACTTTAAAGGAACAGTGTGTAATTTTGCCCTCTAAATGTTGCTCCATTGTGTAGTGCAATTGAAAATGAGTATCAAAAAACACAAGGAATAAAATAAACTATGAGTACTCAAAGTGACCAAAACGCAGAGGTAGAAGTGTAGGATCCTGCGCAGCGCCACACATAAAGCCTGCCTATTGTAAGAAAATCAAAGTAAAATAAGAATATTTAAACGGAGACAAAGAAGATCCATGACAAGTGAAATATAAAAAACAAAAAGTCAGTGTGAAAGAAGCTAAGCCTGACTAGAATTTCAGATCGGGTCAGGCTTAAGATGCTACCTCAAGGCTGAAAGTGGCAGACAAAATATTTTCCAGCTTGGGAAAGGCTTTCTCGCTTCAGAGTTGTCTGACTTTTCACCATTAAATCAACACAAAAATATCCTTCCTTGTGCAGCTTTTCTCTTCAAGTTTAACGGTTGGTGACGCATTCGCTTTAGTGGTGTACTGCCCATCCTAGCAAATCTGTTTGTGAAACCGGTGATGTTTTCCAATGCCCGCAAGCAGGCGCTCGGACGCCAACTTGGAATCCAATTGGCTAAAACAAGGGCATTCTGGAAGACTGATGTTAGGCCTTCTGTATTTTTTTAAGCCCTCCAGGTATGTTTTTTGTGCCTAGCAAAAACTAATGGCTCAAATGTGATTGACATTACATGATTTAAATATTTTTAGGCCATGGAAAAAGGTCTTGCAGGCAGGCCCTGACAGTACACCACTGCCAAAAAAAATTGGTTTCTTCTCATTTTTTGCTCAGCCTTTAGAAAGGGACACATTTTTGTTTGTTTTCTATTGGGGGGGGGGTACTGGAGTGAGGGGTCGTTTGCATTGACTGCCGGCTCGCCCCCTTGGTTTTTTTTTTTTTTCTAATTGTGTCTTTTTGTTAGAGTAGCATGAAAATATGAGAAAAGGTCTTTGTCAAGTACAGAATAAATGCCAACCCAAACCCCAAGAAAAGATGAAAAAGGAATTCAGCTGAAACGTGTCTAAGAAATACACATCCTTGCATGTGCATCATAAGTAGCCTAACAGGCAAAAACGCACCCCCTCTTAAAACAGGTTCAGTTGCATCCAGCGAGGTGTGCTTTTTACTGTGAAGATATGGGCCCACCACTAGTAACCAGGGTAAATTTCATGGACCTGCGACCTTCATAGCCACAGATAGATGGGGGGTGCATTTCTCGGCAGCCAGGCTGTTGCAGCCAGGCTGGTCCCTCCCACCAGCATTATTTACATTTATTAGGTTGGTTTGAACAAATTTATTGACACTAATAACAGAAAACAAACAATGCAAGGTTTGAACAACCCCTCTTGACAATCTCAACAGCAATCAAGCACATTCACAATTTCATTATATCTGACAATATGACGTTTAACAGCAAACAAACAACGTGAGGCCCGAACAGTGTCAATAGACTTGTCCAAACGAAATTTTTTTGGGGGGTTTGAACAAATTTATTGACACTAATAACAGCAAACAAACAATGTGAGGTTTGAACAACCATCTTAACAGCCAAGCATATTCACAATTTCGTTATGTCTGGCAATATGACGTTTTAACATTTTTTCTGACATTTTTAACATCTTTGTTAGTGTCAATAGATCCGTCCAGGCCCAAAGTCCCGCGATTGTTTTTTGGCCTGAACAAATCCACCGACACCAACAGCATAAAAACAAACACATTTTCAACATCAATTAAGCAATTTCAGAGTTACTATCGACACTTTTAACATTCACAATTTCCTAATACAGTATCGTGTTCTAACAATATGAGGTTTGAACAATTTTTATTTATTAGGTTGACGTTGGATCATTTGTACTAGAAAATGAATGACACCGTTGCTGTGACAATATTATATTATAATATCATTTTAGGCACAGTGGTTAGCGCATGTGAGGCACAGTTCATGTCTTGGGAACCTCCTGCGTGGGTTCAAATCCAGCTCCAGACTTCCTGTGTGGAGTTTGTATGTTCTCCCCGTGCTTGCGTGGGTTTCCTCCGGGCACTCCGGTTTCCTCCCACATTCCAAAAACATGCATTTCAGGTGAATGAGCGAGTGAGTTGTCTGTCCCTGTGTGCCCTGCGATTGGCTGGCAACCAGTTCAGGGTGTCCCCTGCCCACTGCCCGATGATTGCTGGGGTGGGCTCCAGCACCCCCGCGACCCTACTGAGGATAAGCGGTGTAGCTGATGAGATGAGATATTTTTTTTTTTGGTTTGAACAAATTTATTGACACTAATAACAGAAAACAATCTTGACAATCTCAACAGCAATCAATCACATTCACAATATTATATTTCAATATGACGTTTAACAGCAAACACAATGTGAGGTTTGAACAACCCTTCTCGAAAATCTTAATAGCAATCAAGCATAATCACAATTTTGTTATACAACATCTTTGTTAGTGTCAATAGATCCGTCCAGGCCAAAGTCGATTGTTTTTGGTCTGAAAAAATCCACCGACACCAACAGGAGCAAAACAAACACGACAATCTCAACAGCCATCAAGCATATTCACAATTTTGTTATATCTGACAATATGACGTAACGATATGACGTTTTAACATTTTTTCCTGACATTTTCAACATCAATTAAACAATTTCAGAGTTATTATCTTTTAACAGTAGTTAACCAACGTGTAAAGGGCAATACTATTGTGCAAGGGCATAGCTCTGCCATCCCACCCTCCCAAGCAGCATCCTCCAGTCCTCTTTGTGGGTCCTCTCCCTTCTTACTTCTACTTTGCACAACCCAGGCCGTAGCTGCCGGGACCCCCACAGTGTAGCCCCGGTTCCCCCCTCCGGGTGGGTGCAGACGATTCTTCTTTATTGCTGCGTCCTAGGCCCGCCGCTCGCAGCCATTTGGAGCACAGCCACTGGGGGGATCTGCCTGGAGGAACCAGGGTGTGCATGAGATTAGGCACACGATGTGTTACGTCTTCGTTTGACGATGAGAAATCAAACACGTTCGTGTCCCGTTTATCTGTTGATGATTTGACAGTTCGTTTCAGCATAATAAGCTTTATAGTAGAGTGCATAACAGTTTTAATACGAGCGATTTGAGTCGAAAAAGGCAAAATAAACACGTTACCTGCTCAAAAGTGGTTTATATACGGTGTGCATTACCGTTCGATTACATTCACAACAAATTCAAGCCGGAATAGTTTAAGTTGTATTACATCCCCAACAAATGCAAGACGAGGTGGTCTTGGATATATGTTCGCCATTACATTCCCGAAAAGTGATATAAAAGTGAGATAAAACGAGGTAAAAGTGGTTGTAGTAGCGGGAGTGACGTATGCGCGCTCTCTCGGCAGGGATGCATTTCTCGGCATAACACCCTGCTCCCCCTCTTTTACTTCAAAGAGCCGGCTCACTCACCCGTTACGTTTGGGAACGACACATCCCTGTTTGAAAGGGCTTCTGTGTGAGCGGGGGGCTGAGGTCGAGGCGGGGGTGAACACAAAAAAGTACAAATAGGAGTCGAAAGATCTTCGGAAAGCTCAGACATGCCTTGCAAAATCTTTCTGCTTCTTGGGCTCAGCCTCCTACTGGCGATGGCTCATGCAGGCAAACAGATGCCCAAACTTTCCTCCAGAAAACTCTGTGCTGACTCAGAATGTAGCTGTGAGTATGCAAGCTTTTATTACTGATAATTTCTCATTTCCTCTTTTACTCTGGTGTATTGCAGGATACGGGTATCCAACAATTTAACTCATTCAATGCCAGACTTCTGTTTTCGGCACGCAGCCCCACAGTGTAGAGGTCCAGGGTTCGAACCCAGCTACCCGTGCCTGCTGGGTTTCCTCCCTTCAATGAAAAGCATGCCAGGTTATTGGGCATCTAAATTGTTCCTAGGAATAGTTTAACATGTAAGTTCCCTGCCCTGCGACTGGCAACCGGTTCAGGGTGTCCACTGCCCACTGCCTGAGAATAGCTGGGATGGGCTCCAGCACCAGATAATTGATGGATTGGAGGAGTTGGAGCCAGCCAAATTTTGCAATTTTGACTCATTTTTGAAGGTTATATTTTCTTCTGTAGCTATATCGTGAAGGATTTTATACATTTGACTATAAAGGATTTTATACGATTGAATACAAGTTACATTTATTGAGTGCAATGAAGATTTTCACCGAGTAGGCTTAAGTTCAATGGGCAGTGAAAGTTCAGGGCACCCTAGTGGAGAATGATGTTTACAGGAATGGCGGGAATGGGACGTGAGGCTGATAAGATAATCAGCGCATCCAGACGCAGAGGAGCCCTGTCATTTTATTTGCATTTGGGATACCTCCAATATCAAAAGAATGCCTCCCATGAACACAAAAGGCAATTTGCTTGCAAAATAATATTTTATTGCAAGAAGGCATGCATAAACAACTTTACAAGAACTTCTCCGCATGCACGAAACGTCATGCTTGTTTGCCCATATGACGACGGGACTTTGTCATCTTTTTAGAAAGAAAAAAGCTCTGTGGAAGCATCTCTGTCCTTATCCGTATGTTTATTTTTCTAACCACACTGCTAAACTAAGCATACTCAGGGGCCACCTACACACTCTCAATCGCTAGACACAGGGTTTGCACATCTATGTAGTGAATATGGGTGGTCAATAAATTATTCAATTTATTGACCAATTGAATTAAAGAGTTTATTCTTTTCAAAACTCAACTCGCCTTTTTTGAGCACCACATATGTTTTTCGATCATTATGTCGGGAAAACGGATGAAAAACCTTGTTTGGGTATTCTGTAGGGTGACTACACACACTTTAGGTGAATTCTTTATACCGTTTTGATAGTTCAATATACTTTACTCACACTCTTGGATTTATAGACTTTTCTTTTGCTAATCATCTGCTGAAGAAGCTTGAATAGAACACAAAACAATGATAAGAAAATAAAACAAAGACAACTAGAAGTTGAGAACTTAAACCGGCACCATTTGGATGGACGGCAACGTTGGCCTGATTATTACGTTATTGTATTTTGATAGAATTTCCCCTTTCAACAACATACCAATACCTAACAACAATGAAATGTTTTGCGAAGTTCTGCTTCAATGAAGATGACGACCCTGTCTGTCATGATTGCTGATTCGGGGCACCTGCGAATGCCCTGTTGGCGCCAAAAGCCTTGAGCGCTGATTGTTTCATGGACTCTTTTTAAACCCCCGGCTTCCAAGAGGAAGCTGTCGGATCGTCCTGTCAACCTACGCTTTTGCTAGGCAAGCACCGTACCCTCCGACAATCTCCTGCTCTGTTTTCTCCTGCCTGTTACCTGTTGCCGACCTGTTTCTGGACCCGTTTCTGCCCTACTCTTCCGTCCCGGCCATCGACCAGTTTTGCCTTGTTTCTTGCCTGATACTTGTTGCCGATCTTTTTTTCTGGACTCAATTACCGCCCTGGCTCTCCTGTCCCGGCCACGACCAGCTTTCCTGCCACTCACGACTATCCCCGCTCGACACGGAAGTGCCACTTCCGCGTTCCTGCCTTCAGCTACCCGTGTCTGACGATCATCGGATCGTGAAAGCAAACACTGCTCTCTTTTTCAATAAAACTGTCATGATTGCTGATGTGGGGCACCTGCGGCTGCCCCAGTGGCGCCAACAGCCCTGGTCGCTGATTGGCTCCTTGCCACTTTTCAAACCCCCTGGCTCCCTGTTACCGGCGTCGGATCGTTGCGAACTGTTGCCTTCTGCTCAGTAAGCCTTTTCGTCCAACTTCATTTTTGCCCTGCTTTTTCCTGCATGATCTTTGTTACCGAACCGTTTCCGGACCGGACTTTGCCTGTTCTGCCTGCCTGTTACTTGACCTATTTTGCCCCGTTACCTGCCTACCTCCTGCTACTGACCTCGCTTACGAACTCGACACCGCCTTTGATCTCCAGTCCCGGACAACAACTTGCTATTCCCGCCTGTCTCCGATCCTCCTCGCTCGACACGGAAGTGCCACTCCCGCGTTCCCGCCACCTGCTATCCGTGTTCGTCGATCTGCGGATCGTGGAAGCAAGCCTTTCTCTCCCTCTTTCATCAATAAAAACTGAGAAAACGAGCGCTATTGGGTCCCGTTTCCGTTCCTGGTTTGTGACAAAAACTGAGTTAAACGAACGCTATTGGGTCCTGTCTCTGGCTTGTGACATTGTCTTTATGTCCTCGGCTGTAGAGCGATGAGGATTCCTGGTAGGCTTGAGACCAGGTTGGGACGAGGACCACAGGATGCAGGGTGTCAAAGAAGAGGTTTGACTGCTGGTGACCTGAGGCTTCTCTGAGGTCGCTGGCCTTGTCCCACCAGCCGCTAGCTTGATCAAGCTTAGCCGCTGACTTGGCAAGGTTCTCTGGCTGCTTGTTGAGCTGAGACTTGGTCAGGACCGGCCAGGATTTTGATCCAGTTCTTTTTAGGATATGTCCTCTTGCCATCTTGCAGGCCAACTTCAGACTGCCTTTGCGTGGTGAGACGTGTACCATTTCCCGGTCTCCTGGGAGGGGCGGACCCCTGTGGTGGAGTTGTCGCTGCAACCTTTGATGCACACATGCAAGCTAACGCCCCCACCCAACCCCCAGACCTCACATTTCACCAGTATCAGTCAGATAACATATCTAAGAGATTGACTCAAAACACAGTATTCACTTCACATGTTTTGACATTGATCATTGCAAAACGGAATTCTGACCAATCTTCTACAGTATTCTATGCCGTCATTTGACAATCCTCTAACCAGGTCCATGTTTCGCATATGCACTTGTTTAAAAAAATGATGAAAAAAGAAGTGTCTTTGATTTGTGAATGACTTTATTTGCAGATGCCATCCTGATGGCCCGCGCATTGCAGGACTACCAAGCCTCCGACTGCAGGTTCATCTCCATGCGGCAAGGTCAACTGGTTTATGTCTATGCCATGCTGCAGGACAGCGGAAACCTCTTCTGGGCAGGCACCGTGAGTACAGACAAATTGCAACAAAAATAACGCCGCAATGTGAGAAAAAAACAGACCCAATTTGGGGTCGGAGAAATTCAGGTCAGGTCTGGCTTTAATTGTCAATCATTATGTTCTGGCCGGCTTCTTTCTTGTTGCCCTTTTTTTTAAATTATCCACACGTCATTGTTCTTTATTGTCTCTCTGCATCCTCACTCCCCCTTAAAGTACCCGCGCTAGGTTCTTAAGAATGTTGTCATGATTACTGATTCAGGGCACCTGGGGCTGCCCCGTTGGCGCCAACAGCCCTGGTCGCTGATTGGTTCCCTGACTCTTTTCAAACCCATGTCTTCCAAGAGGAAGCTGTCAGACCATTTTGCGAACCTACGCTTTTGCTAGGCAAACTCTGTACCTTCTGACAATCTCCTGTCCTGTTTTCTCCTGCCTGATACCTGTTGCCGACCTGTTTCTGGACCCGTTTCTGCCCTACTGTTCAATTTTTTTGATAATTCATTATGGAGAGGGATGGGCACAACCAGGCTGTACTTGCCCAAGACACACCACAGGGAATGGTGCCTCTACAGCCCTAGTGGTTAAGGGATCCAACCAACCATTATGCTACTACAGTAATCCCTCGCTGTATCGCAGGTTGCTTTTCGCAATTTCGATACTTCACGGAATTTTAATTGAATTGTCTTTAATTGTCATTGATTTTAGTGTGTGTGCGCGTGTGTGTGTGTGTGTATTTATCTCTCCTTCTCTCTAATTTTGTCTCTCTTTCTCTCTCTCTTTCACTTTCTTTCTTTCTTTCTTTCTTTCTTTTTTTCTCTCTTCATCTATGTATTGTGCTCTCTCTCTTTTTCTCTCTCTCTCTCTTTACTTCTCAGTCTCCCTTGTTCTCTCTTTTTATTTCTTTATCTCCCTTTCCCTCTTCCTATATCTTTTTCTCGTTAATCTTCTAGTTGAAAAAAAAAATCAACTAAATTGGACTCTGAAGAAAGTCAGGAGAGCGCAAAGAAAACCCGATCACCAGCGGGTTTTCTTTGGATTGTTCTGGGTCCGGGAAGAGACAGAGAGAAATCAATAGTGGTGCGGCAGGTTGCAGTGAGAATGCCATTAGAAAAGCGATGGAGGTGTCTGGCTCATGGGTCGTTGTGGAGATCTTGGCCCTCTCCCCAAAAAAACTAGGCTCACTGTGTCGTTGACCATCAGCACTTCCCTCGAGGAGGGCAGCTGCTTACCTATCATCGGCTGGGGTTTCAGCCAGTCGCCATACTTTTCACTACAATACTTGGCATGACATTTGAAATTGTGTTGGAACAAACTTATTAAAATATGACACTAAAATACAGTTGCCACACATTTGTGACAATCAAAACTTGTTTCGTTTTTTAAACACAAATATCAAATGCACTTTAAAAATATTCATTTTAAAATCTCAGACCTGATTGCTTATATTACCGGGCTGAATTGACCTTGGGGAACCACTTGAATATTTGGAACTCCACACTATATTCCGGCCCTTGATTGTCAAATTATTTACTTTGGAAATACTTCCTATATAAAAGGACAACTCTACTAAGCACCATGAAGGTTCATTTTTCTCAAATGTTTGGCAGGTTCAGGATTCATACTACGGAGGCCAAGAGGCTCGGCTGGGTCACTTTCCAAGCTCGGTGGTGGAGGAGGTCCAAGTTCTGGAGCCGGCCAACACACAAGTCCACACCACCGTGGGTTCATTTCCTAGATTTTTTCCTTAAAGGGACACTGGGTAATATTTGACCTCTAGATTTCTGTGGAATGTGTCCTGCAAGCAAAAAATACTGCTCAAAAAGACAAAGAATACAAACTACGGAGTCTCAAAGTGACCAAAAAGGACATTTTCATTCCTTTTGTAAACTAGATAAGAAGGACAGAAAAGGGAGGGAATTGGGGCAAAAGATGGACAGAAGGAGCAAAGGAGAAAAAAGCAAGAAAATAAGGGAGAAAAACAGAATTTTTTTTTTGAGTTTTCCTTCCCTCGCATGTTGGTTGAAGAACAGGGGCTGGTGTCATTGTAACCTGTGCAGTCCTTTGAGACATTTTGTGACTAAAGACAATAAAAATGAATGGGACTTTGGACATGGAATGGAAGAAAGGAAGGAGGGAGGGAACAAAGGTGTGGGGGAAGAAAAGGGCAAGGTATGAGCGAAGTAATAAAGAAAAGAAGAAAGACGAAGAAACGATGGACAAAGTTTAACGGAAGAAAGAAGGGAAGGACGAAAGAAATGAATGAAGAAGAAGAAAATAAAGGACAGAAGGAAGAAAGGAGGAAGGAATAAGAAAAGGGAAGGAAGGAAGAGAAATACAAAAGAAAGAAATGAAGAAAGGAAGGTGTAAAGGGAAAAAAAGAGAGGAAGAAAGGAGAAAGGAAATGGAAAGAGGAAAGGAGAAAGAAAAGGGAAGAAGGAAATGAGAAGGAAAAGGAAAGAAGACAGAAAAGGGAGGAAGGAAATGAAAAGGAGGAGAAAATGAGGTGGAAGGAGAAAGAAAAAAGGAGAAAGGAGTGAGGGAAGGTATGAGGAAAGGAGTGAAGGAAGGAAGAAGGTATAAAAAAGGAAATGAATGAAATAAAAAAAAACAAGAAAAAGATAAGAAAGAGAAAATAATCTTTTTTTTTTGTGGTACCCTTAGCAGGAAGATGGCCGACAATTATGTCAGCTCCGTCGGGGCGCTTCGTTCTTATGCCAAATAAATACAACTTTCTCTTTAAAAAATGAATTTACATGATAATTTGCGTTTGCTTATTTTCCAAATCAATATTGTCCTTTATTAAAATGAAGGAAGTTTTTTAACAAAATAATACACACTGTCCCTTTAACCATCCTAATCGCTCATCCTAGTCCGTAGTTTTTAGACGTTTTGTCTTCCCAGAAATGATTCAAAAAGTTGTTCTCATTTTGCACTTTGCTTTTTTTCATTTTCAGGATTGGGACTTTTACTGCAACTGAAGCCGAATCCATCCAAAAAATAACCGTTACCACATTGCCAGATTTTCATTTTGTCTGCAAAATTGAATGCAAATTTACCATCATTGCTGAAACGTTCTCCTCATTTTTTTATTTGGTTAACAATGAAGGAAATGCAATATTTCCGAAAGTGTTTGTGATTTTAACCAAAGTTATTCACTTTAGCTTGCAATATCCTTTTTTTTTGAGTAAGAGGTAAAATCGGGCCTAATAAAATCCAGCCCGACCCGACTCGGGCCCGACCAATTAACTTGATTTGAGCGACCGAGCCCGAATAAAACCTGAAATTTTATATTTTTGGGAGAGGACACGGAGAGGAGGCGTGTCTCTGGCTTCTAATTTTTTCCCTTCTCTCCTTTCTCTCTGAAATTCCAAATAGGGCTCAGGCTTAAGATCTTACCTCTCTCTTGAGTGAAGTCTTGATATTTTATCTATCAAAAGTAGGGATGCACGATTACTGTTTCTACCAATAACCGATGAAATCACGCTTCTGCATGCTATTACTAGAAAATAGTCCATGTCTTTTATGTCATGATTACTGATGTGACTCAGCTGTGCCTGCGCATTTGGCGCCAACTACCGCGTGTTCTGATTGGCTCCCGGTCAGTATTTGAACCCAGTCATGTTTGTCCGCTTTTGTCAGTCCGTCTGCTAACCTCAGTGAACACGAGGCAAGCTTTTTTCGACCCTGACTCCCACCTGCCCCGTTTTTTGCTCCGGTCTGTCTACGGCTTCAACCCGATTTGATCCTGACCACGTCTACTCTCCCGTCCCGGCTTACGAACTCTTTTTGTCCCCGACTACGTCTACTCTTCCGTTCTGGCTTTTTTGTCGCTTCCGACCCCGACCACGCCTTGCTCTCCCAGTCCCGGCTACCGACCCAATTTTTCCGTCCCTGACACCGCCATCGCTCGCTAAAGAAGATCCACTTCCGCGTTCGGAGCACAATCAGAGTACAAGAACGACTTGCTTCCTGCGTCCAGCGAAACCCGGATCGTGGGCGCAGCCCTTTCTCTTTCCTCAAATAAAACTTGTGAAAAACTTAACGCAATTGGGTCCTGTTTCCGTTCTGGTCCTTACACTTTTATACGTTTTTGATCATTTCAAATCGTGTATGTCGTATGTTTTTTCTAGGGGTATTTTTATTTTAAAACAGTAGTGCTATTTTAGCATGAGGCCAACGATATGATTATGGGTGTGTTCATTATGTGAAAATTCGTTGCTTTGAATGGACAAAAGGGCTTCAATACTGGACAGCAGCCTCCAAAAAGACCACCAACCCTCTGGCTAAAGCGTTGTAATGCAGTTGTTTTACTAGTCTGGGCCCTGTAAGAATGTTTCTTCTACCACACTGGTGTCAAACAGGCGGCCCGCGGGCCAAATCAGGCCCGCTAAGGGATTGAATCCGGCCCGCGAGACAACACTCAGAGAAGCGCAAGAGAAAAACAAGCTGCAGGTTGAAATATGTCAACTTGATGTTGCCAGGTGCCTCTCACAAAGACACTGTACTTGTATTTATTTCTGTCTCTCTCTGTCTCTCTCTGTCTCTCTGTCTCTCTTTTCCACCCCTTTCTCCCAGTCTTTCTCTGTGTCTTTCACTCTCTGTGTCTCTTGTTTTATCTTCCTTTGTTGCTCTTTGTCTCTTTCGCTCTCTGTGTCTTTTAGCCTCTTTTGCTCTAACTTCCTTTTTTCCTGTTCTCTCTTTTCTCTTTCTCTCTTCCTACCCTTTGCGCTTTCTTTTTCTTTTCTCTCCTTCTGTCTTTCTATTTGTCTTTGGATTTCTTTCTTCCTCTCCCTTTCTTTTCCCCCTCTCTCACGACTTTTTATCTCTTTTGTTTCTCACGCTCTTTTTCTCTCTCTCTTTTTATTTGTCCCGCCCTCTCTCCTTTTCCCTCCCTCTTTCTCTTATTTCTTTATCTCTCTTTTTCTTTCCCTTTAGTCTGCTTGTCCGGCCCCCGACAGAATGTTTGTTCTATTGTGTTGCCCCTGAGTTAAAATGAGTTTGACACCCCTGTTCTACCATATAGCCCCCAAGCTAATTTAGCTGCATTATATGTGTTTTGTAAAAAAATTTAAAAAATTAAAAAGACAGATTGATGTTGTTTTATATCACAACATTTATTCTATGTTAATATACAATCAGCATTTCCAAGACACACGCTCACAATATTTTCGCTCGCATGCTAAACAAACATAAATACAAGCTAGCAGTAACAATCTGATTTACAGTATTTCTTTCCATTTACCAACGCCTCCACCCCCTTTTCCCCCTTCTAGCGGAATGCAGACCTGGTCCCGAGTTCCATCCGGCAAAATGAAGGCTAGCTCGAGAAATGTTTTTCTCATCAATTTGAAAATCAAAGAGCATGTTTACACTCAATGTGGCAGTGTTTTTTGCTGTCATTGAAGGGACATTGTATGTTATTTAGCGTCTCCAAGTGGTAAAGGGAATACATGTTTTATTAAAAAAGAACAATATTGATTTGAATGATAGGCAAAACTAAATTTGCATTTTTTTGTACTCGTAGGTAGAGAAACTTGCATTTATTTGAGACACCTTAATGGGGGCTGACATAATTTTCGGCCATCTTGTTTGGACCTAAAGACCTTGTATTAGGCTTGGCAAAAAAAGAGAAAAAAATATATAGTTTTATATTTTTTCCTTGTGTTCTATTGTTTTCTGTTGCAAGACAAAACACAGCGATATTTACTGGTCAAAATAATAATAATAATAATAATAATAATTTCCTTGTATTGTCATTCTGTGTAACAATGTACACAGAACGAAATGTCGATTGCATCTGACCCGATGCAGCCGCAGCCAAGAGAGGGCGCCGCCGACCACTTTTTAAGTCTTAGGAATGACTCGGCCGGGGCGCGAACCCGAACCTCCCAGTCTCAAAGCGGGCGCCTTACCATCTAGGCTACTGAGCTGGTATACACACTGTCCCTTTAAATATAAGTAGACATGCACTTGCTTGTCGTTATGTTGCAAATCTATTTTCTTGCAAGCACGCTTATTTGTTATTAATAAACTTGCCATGTGAGCCATTTTTTTTCTCTTTATTAGTTTTTCCTCATTTTCTTTCTTTCCTTTCATTTCTGCATATTTTCCGTCCCTCTTTTTTTTCTTTTCTTGTTTTCTCTTTGTTATCTTTGTTCTCTTTTCCTCTTTGTTTTCCTTTCCTTTCCTTATTTCCCCCCTTTTTTATTTTCTTGTTATTTTCTTCCTTTCACTTTTTTCTTTTTTCGAATATCCAAGCAAAAAAATGAGAAGAAAAAGGGTTGCGTTTGGTCACTTTTTCGTAGTTTGTTATCATCCTCGTGGTTTGTAGCATTCGTTTTTGGTTGCACTACACTAGGGGTCTCCAACGTGGTGCCCATAGGTACCAGTCTACCTAATTATCCCCCAGATTGGTTCTGAAAATAGTTCACCAGTGCTAGGTCATTGTGATTTTCTCATAGAAACATTTTGTGGTCTTTTTAACCCCAATTTCAGTAATTAGCCTGGTAATAACACAGTAATAACACGATCATTTGATATTTTAGAAACGCATATCAAACTGGTGGCCCATTACGCTAATTAGTAACAAAAAGTAGTTGGTTGGAGACCCCTGCACTACACAATACAGCGACATTTAGTGGTCAAATAATATACAGTGTCCCTTTATTTTGGGTTTTTAGGCAATATTGCTAAGTTAGATACAAGTTTATTAAAATGCTGACCCACAAAACTGCTTGAAAACCAAAACTCTGCCAATTTAGTAGCGGGGATTAGTATCTAATTGGCGGTGATTGAGCGGGTTCTACATCTTTTGCTTGGCCGTGTCGTCGCAGGAGATGGGGATGTTGCGTTCGGGGCCAGGCAGGGACCTCGGAGCGCTGATGGTCAGGACGCCATCCAGCGACAAGCTGGAGGTGATGTCGGCGCACGATACCCCAGGCGGGAGACGATACTTGCGCACAAACTCCCTGGACACGTAGCCGTGGTCGTCCTGGATGAGAAGAAAATGAGATGTGGAAGTTCCACCAGAGGGCGACGTCCGCCTACCTGTCGGTCTTCGTGTTTTGCGTGGACGGTGATGAAGTCATCAGCCACGTTAACGCTGAGCTCGTCCGGCGAGAAGTGCTTGACGTCCACGTAGATGACGTAGCGCTCCTTTTCCACCTTCATCTGGAGGGCACACCTGGTAAGTATGGAGGGCCAATCCTGCCATATGTACAGACTGTGGTGTTGTCCAAACAGAAAGTCCCTTTTATTTTTAAGATGAGTTGTCCAATGTCTGTGTTCTTTTGCCCATATTAATCCCTTCCTTTAGTGAGTTTCAGATATGGCTTTTTCTTTGCCACTCAGCATCTCAGAGTCACCTCTTCACTGTAGATGTTGACACTAGTGTTCTACAGCTCTTATTTAACCAGGCTGCTAGTTGAGGAAGGCGTCGATAGACTGAGGAGATCATTTATTCCTCATGTCATGAGGCTTTTTAACTCCACCCGGGGGAGTAAAAGCCCACATTACCCCCCCCCCCCCCCCCCCCCCACGTTTGCATATTACCGTAGCACTATTTAAATACTCTATAGCAAAATGTTGTATTGTGTATTTTTGTATTCTATATCTTTATTTTATTGTTTTATTTTTCAACACAAGGATACTGCTGGAAGTGTGAATTTCCCTACGGGGATGAACAAAGTATCTATCCATCTATCCATCTATCTGATTTCTTCAACTCGAGGTACTTGTCCTCTTGTTTGGTTGCATCCCTCCACTTCTCTTTCTATTGTAGTCGAGCGAGAAAAATTAACTGGGAAAATGCGTTTGTCAGAGAAGGAGCCCAGCCAGGAACATGGTGCAAGAAGGCAAGAATCTTGGCAATGGCCCAGCAATCTTAGCGCTCTGTAGATTTGAAGAAGCAACTGGGGTTCCCCCAGCACATTATCAGCACCACCCTGAGGCCGGACATCCTACTGGTCTCAGAGCGCATCAAAAACATTTTGTTGGTAGAGTTGACAATGCCATGGGAGGACTCCTTGATGGAAGCCTGTGAATAAAAAATGACAGAGTTCCAACTGCTGGTGATTGTCAGTCGGCAGCAAGGCTGGAAGGGAAGACGTATGCCCATCGAAGTGGGCAACAGAGGATATGAGGGACACTCGCTCCACAAAGCTTTAAGTGGCCTGGGCCTAACGGGAACAGCAAGGAACAGAGCCATAGAGAACACCATAGAGGAAGCTGAAAAGGGCTCAAGAAACCTTTGGATTGTGAGAGGAGAGCCATGGGGACAGGCAAATGCCACCTGAACACAGGCTGGGTTTTGAGACCTGAAACTATGAACCTAGGAAACTTACTGATGATGTGTTTATCAGTGCATCAGTTGATTTATCTTAGAACTACTCTAATTAGAGACTGTTTGTGCTGTCCTCTGATGGGAATAGTACTCACTCTTGGGGGAAATCTCTTCAGTTTCATGGCAATTTCTTGCATGGAATAGCCTTAATCTCTTAAAACAAGAAGTGACTGTCGAGTTTCATATTAAAGTTTTCTTTTTTCTGGCCATTCTGAACACTTAATCACACCCACAAATGTGATGCTCCAGATACTCGACTACCTCAAGGGAAGGTCACTGTAATAGCTTCATTAACCAGCTGAACAGTTCAGTTGAGCTAACATCATTGCACATGTTTTTTTAAATAATCCAATAGCCTTCTCATGCAATTAGCAAGTAAAATGTAAGATTAAAAAAGTGTTGGCTGTTGGAAATGGGCCTCTATTCACCTATGTATATGATGCATTTGCCTATAAAATAGTAACTTACCACGTTAGTGTTGTAATCTTCATTAAAAAGGCGGGTTTCCTTTAAAAAAAAGACATGTCCAAGTGATTCCAAACTTTAGAATGGTAGTGTATATGGCATAGGAAAAACAACACATAAATAAATCACGTCATACCTAAATTCTGTGACATAATTGCTATTTATTCATATATTCATGCATTTTGTCATTTACCTTTTCATTTCTTTCTTTCGGTATTTTGTTATGTGTTTTGTCGTTTATTTTTTGGGTGTATTTTGTTGTGTATTCGACATTTATCTATTTCAGTATTTCATTTGTTGTGTATTTTAACATTTATTTTGTTATTTATTGATTTCAGTATTTATTTTGTTGAGTATTTTATTGTTTATTTTGTCTTGTATTTTGTTGTGTATTTGTGGTGTATTTGTCATTTATCTATTTCGGTATTTAATTTGTTTTGTATGGGCAGCACGGCGGCACAGTAATTAGCGCGTGTGCGGCACAGTTCTAAGGTCATGGGTTCAAATCCAGCTACCAACCTTCCTGTGCGGAGTTTGCATGTTCTCCCCGTGCTTGCTGGGTTTCCTCCCAAATTCCAAAAAACATGCATGTCAGGTTAATTGGCCGGTCCAAATTGTCCCTTGGTGTGAATGAGCGAGTGAATTGTCTGTCACTGTGTGCCCTGCGACTGGCTGGCAACCAGTTCAGGGTGTCCCCTGCCCACTGCCCGAAGATAGCTGGGATGGGCTCCAGCACCCCCGCGACCCTATTAAGGATAAGCAGTGCAGCTAATGGATGGATGGAATTTGTTGTGTATTTTATCTATTTTTTTGTCTTGTGTTTTGTTGTGTGTTTTGTTGTGTAATTGTAATTTATCTATTTCTGTATTTAATTTTTTGTGTATTTTATCGTTTATTTTGTCTTGTGTTTTGTTGTGTTGTTTGTTGTGTATTTGTAATTTATCTAATTTGGCATTTTTATCGTTTATATTGTTGTGTATTTTGTTGTGTGTTTTGTCTTGTATTTTGTCGTTTATTTTGCTGTGTATTCTGTTGTGTATTTTGTTGTGTATTTGTCATTTATCTATTTAGGTATTTAATTTGTTGTGTATTTAATGGTTTATTTTGTTTTGTATTTCGTCCCTTATTTTGTCACATATTCCCCCTGTACATCTTATGTAATTTGTTGTGTGTTTTGTCATTTATTGATTTCAATATTTGTTGTGTATTTGTTGTATATAGTGTCGTCTATTTTTTCACAAAAAATATATTTTATAGTTTGACCCACTTCCTCATTTGAATAACATTTTGTTATGATAAAATACACGACAATTTACACAACAAAATATACCCACAAATACACAACAAAATTAATGACGAAATACACGAGAAAATATGCGACAAAATAAACGATAAAATACTGTACATTACAAGAAAAAATAAATGATAAAATCAATGGCAAAATATAATAAAATATATGTGACAAAATAGATGACAAAATAAACATGAAGGTACATCAAAAAATGCTCGACAAAAGACAAGAAAAAATCAATGTCTAAATACATAACATAATACATGACATGTTAAATGACAAATAACATAACAAATATACCACATAATGAATACAGGAATAAATAAATGGTAAACTAACTGACGAAATGCATAAATAAATGAATCAATTTTATGTATACCACACATGTATGTATGTATATATAGATATATAATATCTCTCTCTCTCTCTCTCTCTCTCTCTCTCTCTCTCTCTCTCTCTCTCTCTCTCTCTCTCTCTCTCTCTCTCTATATATATATATATATATATATATATATATATATATATATATATATATAGATAGATAGATAGATAGATAGATAGATAGATAGATATACACATACAGTAGGTATTATGCCATTTATGTGTTGAATTAGTTCTATGGTTGTACCTATTTATTTATTAGTACTTTTATTTCTAGTTATGTCAGACGCTTCTACATACATAAGGAGGTCCACGGAAGACAATTTCATGATCTTTACCTCGCCGTGTCCCTTTGGCGTCCAGTTGAGCCAGCGTGAGGACGTGGGACGGTTCCAGGTGAAGGACCACGGTAGGGGCCACACCAGGGGCCAATCACCCAGGGGCCAATCGCCCACTGACTCGGCGAAAGACACGTCGGCGCGCCGATATGGCGAGGCCCGGCGGTACCAGGGGTGCTGAATGGGGATGTCCATGATGACAAGAGGTTTGGTGTCTGTTGGGTGTGTGATAGGTGCTGGCTGCGCTTTCCGGCACCGTGTTTATATAGTGCTTTGCTCAAATGCCTCCAGTAAATCCCCAGCCAAACAGTACACCCCCGCCCACCATGATCTTTCTGGAACAATGATGTCAACTGTTTGCCCCATTGTTTGGTCTTGTCCACGGCGGCTGGTCATCTCCCTCCCGTTCCACAAACACATTTGTGATGTTCGCTGACGACTAGGGCTGCAACTGACCACTTTTTAAATAGTCAACTAGTCACCAATTATTAGGGTTGTCCCAGGGTCACCACCCTAAACTAGCGCACAAAACAGTGAAAATATATATCTTGTGACTTATTTGATTTTTTGTCGCTGCTTGTCTAATAGCCAGGAGCTCAGAGATCTGCTCAATTGCCTGGACATAGTGTCACTCAGTATGGGATGGAAATCAGCACATAAAAAAACAAAAGTAATGACCAACAACACCCAAGGTTTCATCACAAACATCACCATCAGCCACCAAGAGCTTGGACCGGTCACTAATTCAAAAAGCTCACCCTTCATGTATATAGTTTCTTGGTTTTATTACGCTGGCAAATGTGTGGACAGCAAAGTAAGACTTTCATTGTGCAGAGAATCATTGTTCTTTACTGTGCATATGACAAGAAATGCTTTGAATTAAAACCTGATTTCTGAAACATTGAACATTTTTAAAAGATGTTACAAATAAAACTCAGACTGTGAGACATGGACTCTCTCAGCAAAGCTGAAAAGGAATATCCAGGCCTTGGAGAATGTGATGCCACAAAGAACTGTTGTCAACTGTGCATAGACGAAAACTGCAGTGCTAGGGTAACGTCACCAGATCATCAGGACTGGTTAAGATTATTCTTCAGGGCACAGTCCCAGGGGGCAGGAGAAGAGTATTATCAAAAAAAGAACTGGGCTGACAACATCAAGGAATGTACTGCTGCTGACTTTACCACGACCCAAACTCGGGCCAGGAACTGTCAGCAGTGGAGAAAGCTTTTCAGAGATGCATCCTCAATGGACTCCTGACAACTCAGCTGGTTAAGGGATCTGTGAACCGTGATAAGGTAGCTACTCTGGTTATCACAATTTACAAGCAATCAGGTAGGTTACTCTTGAGGTGAAGGACCCTGCCAAAAATGAAAATGCTTTTGCGTCATAACAGGGGTGATGCAACACAACCACACACACACACCACACAAACAACCATTTTTTTCACTTTAAATTTCGCTTTAGGATATGTTTACCCTGAAGTGCCATGTCCAATCTTGCATGCAATGTTTTATTCTATTCTCCCCGCTTGGCAGTCATGAGGGGACGTTGGCCGGTAAAACTGCTGATGCTACCACCCAGTAAAGGCCCTAGTTTGGCCCCCAAAGAGAGGCACTGGTATTTGTATGAGAACCGGTGAACAGGATATTGGCCGCTGCCAAAAGCTTTAGGAGCACTAGCGATGTGGATGCGAAGCATGAATGGGAAATGATGAGTTTGTTAGGCGAAGCATTACGCCAGAACGGTTTTGCTGGCAGCTCCTTTCGACCCGGCTACAGATCTAAATCTTCACTTTTGTTGTTATAAAATGTTAGAATTTTTCCCCAAATGTTTGTCGACAAACCTCAGAACAAAGTGTGAGGCTGGGCAAGGAGTTGGATGAACCTTTTGAATTGAATTTAAATAAATTGAATTGTCTTTATTGTCATTGATATCAATGTTGTGCATTGTGTGCATTGAGATTAGACATGGCACTCCAAGAGAAACAGGTAATAAAGACTTTAAAGAGAAAAAAGATTTTAAAAAACTGTCAGGATAGATAGGCAAAATATTTATAACGTAGTGCTTAGAGACTGGCCTGAGTTTTAATAATACTACAATGTTTTTGAATTTTAAAAAAGAAAGAAAAAAAGAATAGTGCATCGTTACAATAATGCAATAAAAAAGTACAATAACATTTAGAAGCAACAAAAAAGAAGAAGAAAAAAGAAAAAAAGGCGCAAAGTAAGTTTTCATAGTTTTGTGCACTTGCTTAGGGTGGTGGTGGCCCTGGGTAAGAAGGTGTCTCTGAGCCTGTTTGTCCTTGTTTTAAAGGACAGGTAGCGCCTACCAGAGTGCAACAGGTCAAAGAGGTGTTTTATAATGTTGATGGCTCTGCTGTGATATTGCAGACAGGCAATGTCCTCTAGACTGGGAAGAGGGCAGCCAATAATCTTCTGGGCTGTGTTGATTGCTCGATGACTTGATAACCAGTACTCACTTTTGAGTCCTGGGTTAAAAATAGCCTAGGCTCGGAGGACAAAAGTCTGTCAATAAGGAGTTTTGAATCCAATACCTCAACAATACATAAAGAACATATAAAATGAAAATTGTATTTGACTTTATAAATAGAGAGCTGTATCTACATGTTCATTTTGTATTTTGGCTTGTATTAGTTTATAGTCTAATTTCATTAAATTGGTTTAGAAACACTCAGAAACAGATCAAAGTAATAAAATGTCCCTTTTATTAAGCACTAAACCGTACATGCCATCCTTCTGACTTTAAAAAGTTTTAACGTGCATTCCACCACATTTTTATACGCAAAACATAATTTGTGACCAGAATAGTAAACAACATTGGATTAAAAAACCTGATGGGCTGTATGCAGACATGGGGACTTGAGACTTAGTGACTTGGACTCGAGTCGACTCGAGTCGCTGTTTTTATGACTTGTGACTTGACTTGGACTTGGCAATCTAAGACTCGGGACTTGACTTGTGACTTGACTTGCCCAAGAAAAAAATACTTGGGACTTACTTGGGACTTGAAGGTGAAGACTTGAGACTTACTTGAGACTTGCACATGTGTGACTTGGTCCCATGTCTGGCTGTATGTGGCCCACGGGCCATACTTGGAACATATTTGTGTCTTCACGCTCACGGGACGGGTACTCAGGCGAAGCACCTGAATATACAGTTAAAGCTGGTTCTTAAAGCCACAGTGTGTAACAATTGACCACTAGATGGCAATGTGTTGCCAGGTACGAGCGAGGGCCAATGCCACAGTGCACAGGATGGCGGGTTGGGACAGAACAAACATGGCGGAGACTTAAAAGGGATGCCACTGTGTAAAAGAAATATGCATTTCTCGTCCTATGTGTTTTTTTTAACTAACATTGTTACAACAAGTGATGCACATTTTCCTAGTATTCAAATCAATATTTTTTTCTTTCACTAAATGAAAGGGTTTTTTTGTACAACTATGAGGCACTAAATAACACACTGTCCCTTTAGTGCAGACCGGAAACGTCGTTTAAAAAAATCGATTTAGGCCCAGGTGTGAAGTTTTTTGGTTTGAACAAATTTATTGACACTAATAACAGCAAATAAACAATGTGAAGTTTTAACAACTCTTCTCGACAATCTTAACAGCAATCAAGCATATTCACAATTTCGTTATGAACATATTCACAATTTCGTTATGTAACATCTTTGATAGTGTCAATAGATCCTTCCAGTTTGAACAAATTCATTGACACCAATAACATCAAACAAACAATGTGAGATTTGCACAACCCTTCTCGACAATATTAACAGCAATCAAGCATATTCACAATTTCGTTATGTAACATCTTTGTCAGTTTCAATAGATCCGTCCAGCCCAAAATCGATTGTTTGTTGCTCTGGACAAATCCACCGACACCAACAGCAGCAAACAAACACGACAATCTCAACATCAATCAAGCATATTTAGGTGTGAAATGAAATGAAATGAAATGATCTGCATTTATATAGCGCTTTTCAAGTCAATGACTTCCCAAAGCGCTTTACATTGTGCTTCACATTTCCCAATAGCGGCCGTGATCTGTGCCGCCCTGTAAGGCGCTAACCTGCTTATTGGGGGTAATTGGGGGTTCAATGTCTTACCCAAGGACACTTCGACATGTAACACGGACAAGCCGGGATTCGAACTGGGATCCCTTAATCCTAAAACGATCGCTCTACCTCCTGAGCTACTGCCGCCCCAAAGTGTGTGAAGTAATGTAAGTAATAAGTAATAAGATATAAAGACGGCGTGAGGACATTTTGAAATGTTAATTAGCAGAAGAAAAAGCGTATTTTTTTACTCCCGCCTCAAAGAACAACGTCACGTGAAAGTGGTCTGTAGCCCTTGAGTAAGTAGCGGCAGTAGCTCAGGAGGTAGAGCGCTCGTCTTGGGATCAAGGGATCCCGGTTAGAATCCCGGCTCGTCCGTGTTACATGTCGAAGTGTCCTTGGGTAAGACACTGAACCCCTAATACCCCCAATAAGCAGGTTAGCGCCTTACATGGCTGCAAGGCCGCTATTGGGAAATATGGAGCACATTGTAAAGCGCTTTGGGAAGTCATTGACTTGAAAAGCGCTATATAAATGCAGATCATTTCATTTCATTTAATTTGAAAACACAAGTATAATACAATCCAAAAGAGTTCAAATCCATTTTTATTATGCACAATGACCCCCCAAAAAAATCAAACAAATACACGTCACAAACTGAATTCCAAACACACCATTACGTTTGAAGTAGGCAACCGGGAGATCGTATGTCTTAAAATTCCGACTTTCTGGGTTCCTTTAACGCATCACTCGCGACTGTCTTACTGTATGTTTGATAGCGTCGTTGCCATGGCTACCAAATGAGCCACTCTGGTTTTGGAAAATTATAATGGCTTCGATGAATTTGCCTGCGACTTATTACGGGAAAGTTGACAAAGGGAACCCGGTGATCGTTTCTTTTGAGCGAGACATACATTCGTTTATGACTGTGATGAAACGAGCGGCGTCGTCCACTTGCCAGGAGAACGGTGCCTTTGCTAAGGGGTAAAGCTAGCTAGCTAGTTTGCGCCGCCGTCAAAGTTAACAAAAAGTTAACCAAAACTTTTCTTCTTTTGAAGTTACCAGATACTGTATAATATGTTTTATAGCTAGCAAAGTTGTTCTTTTTAAAATGTCATATTAATTATACATGTATTTTATAATAAGCTACATTTGTTCTTTGTATATTTTCATATATTTTTTCTAACAGCACCTTTTGTTCTTATTCATTTACATGTAAATTTGATAGTTTATTGTGAGGTCATTTGAAATTGTTAATAGCATAAAATAATTTGTTTTTCTGTTGACATTGCATTTTTAGTTAGCCATGTGAGTAGTATCCATTTAAATTAAAGTCATTAATTACGGCAGCTAGCTTGCACATCTTGCCTTTTTTAAATTATCATATTTAATACGAGGGCAGCACGGCGGGGCAGTGGTTAGCGCATGTGCGGCACAGTTCAAGTCATGGGAACCTCCTGCGTGGGTTCAAATCCAGCTCCAGACTTCCTGTGCGGAGTTTGTATGTTCTCCCCGTGCTTGCGTGGGTTTCCTCCGGTTTCCTCCCACATTCCAAAAACATGCATTTCAGGTGAATTGGCCGGTCCAAATTGTCCCTAGGTGTGAATGAGCGAGTGAGTTGTCTGGTCCCCGTGTGCCCTGCGATTGGCTGGCAACCAGTTCAGGGTGTCCCCTGCCCACTGCCCGATGATTGCTGGGATGGGCTCCAGCACCCCCGCGACCCTAAGCGGTGCAGCTAATGAGATGAGATATATAATACGGGAAGCACGGTGGAGCAGTGGTTAGCGCGTGTGCGGCACAGTTCTGAGGTCATGAGATCGAACCTCCTGTGTGGAGTTTGCAGGTTCTCCCCCTGCTTGCGTGGGTTTCCTCCAGGCACTCCGGTTTCCTCCCACATTCCAAAAACATGCATGCTGAGTTAATTGGCAAATTGTCCCTGTGACTGAGCGAGTAATTTGTCTGTCCCTGTGTGTCCTGTGGCTGACTGGCAACCAGTTCAGGGTGTCCCCTGCCCACTGCCCGAGGATGGCTGGGATGGGCTCCAGAACCCCCGCGATCCTACTGAGAATAAGAGTCGTAGATAATGGATTGATGGATGGATATATAATACGTATCGCTAACTTTCCTTTTTTTTTTTTTTTTTTTTTTTTTTTTTTTTTTTTTACATTTTAATATACATTTTATAGCTGGCATCTCAGACGGCTGGCAACATTTTTTGTAATTTATATTTATTTATTTCTAAATATTTAACTGCTAGCCCGCTAGCTAGCAAACTGATACCCTTTCATCATTGAGCCTTTTCTTATCATATATAATATATTTTATGGCTAGCTCCACTATGTTTTTTTTAAACTTCAAATACATATTTTGTAGGTAGCATTCTAGACAGCGAGCGCATTTTGTTCTTTTTATTTTCATGTATATTTCATAGCTAGCACGATAGCTAGCTAGCACCTTTAGTCCTATTTAGATTTTCATATGTAATATTTATAGCTAGACATCTATTGTTCTTTTTACATTTTCATACATATTTTTATAGCTACCAAGCCAGCTAGAACACACCTCCATGCTTTTCAACTTTTCATTTATAACAGTTTTATAGCTAGCAACCTGGCTAAGTTTTAAGTTAAGTATTTACAGTACAACATAATATATTTTATCGGTAGCAAACTGACTAGCTAGCTTTTGTAAATAGCTTATTGTGAAGTCATTCGCAACATAACTTTTTTTTTTGACATTACATTTCAAGTTACCTATGTCAGTTGAATCTAATTGAATTGAAATCATTAAATATGTTAGTTACCTAAGTAGCTAGCACTTAAAAAAAATCATAATCTCCATTGCTAGCTAGATCATTTTTTATTTTTTTTTATTTTCATATACAATATATTTTAAACATAAACATCATAACAGTAGTGAATAGGTTGATTGTTGCCTTTACACTTGAGAATGTTTCTATCCCCAAAGCAAAACTTGGATTGTAAATCCAGTTAAGTGTCCTGGCATTGCCTGTTTTGTAAAGGGTGACCCTGCTGGCAGATATCTGGAGAAACTTTAAACCACGTCTTCCTTTCAAATTGTACCAGGAGCGCATGTTACAGATTGGCGATTTCCTCACCGGGTTGAAGGTACTTGTCAAATTTTCACTTAGATGTATTCCATGTTAGAATGATGGTCATCTCCCCTCAGTTGTACCAGACGGCATTGTCCCAAGGTTACGGTCTGCACCTACTTCAATTCTGCTCCACAAGTATCACTGACATCACTGACGTCCACCACTTCATCAGATGCTTCTTTCCTGGAGGTTTTGACCAAGACCAAGATGTCTTTATCATGAAGGTCATTGCAAGTACTGTACCCATTTTGTTCTGCTGGATTGTAGCTGAGAAGCTTTTTTTTGCGTGTGAAGGTCCGTTCCATGCTTGGCTGTGCACTGTGCATCTTTGAGTTGGAGAAGAAGCCCATGGTCCTCTGTCAGAAAGGCCTTTCCAAGCTGCTGCATGTGCTCAACTTCATCAGGATCATGATGCAGGCTTTGCAGCACGACAAGAACCTCTCCTGGATCATTTATAACGGTTGGCTACTTTTCTTTATGCAGTGATGCCTTGGTACTTGACCATAATACGTTCGAACAGAGAATTGTTGGAGTGCTGAAACATTATTTCCCATACAAGTCATGCTATTTATTTTGTTTAACACGTTCTGACCTCGCACTCAATATCTTGAAAGAGATTAAAATAATCCACATTTCTTTGACACTTCTTTCTGAAATGTGAAATATTGGTTGAGATATATCTGGTGGATTTTCGAGGTTTTGACATTATTTTAGTAATCCACCCTAATTTATTCGCTGTAAGCTGTATGTGAGCTGTGTTTTCCAGACTATCCGCGATATATTGAAGAGGCATTTGAAAAGCGTAATTTAAAAGAAGTACAGTAAGAATATGATATTAGGAAATTTGTGTTCAACTACTGTTTTTTTCAACTACCAAACCATTTTTTGTCATAAAAAGTCATGCTGTTTATTTGTATCTATTTCTACCAAATTCAATATTTACAAACTATTTATTCAAACATGGATCTAACCCCAAGTGGGAGGTGGCTAGAATCAAAATCACATTCACATTTTGAATTTTTTGGGAGATTGATACAGAGGAGGAGATTCCCAGCCTCCTCGCTCAACCCAACTGATGTGTCCCAACATTTCGTTGGGAGTCATTAAGTGACCAAACCCCCCCAATTTTAACCCCTAATGCCGAGCACCAAGCAGGGGGGCAATGGGTACCTATGTTGTAAGTCTTCGGTATGACCTGGTTGAGGCTCGAACCAGCAATCTCCAAGTCTTGGGGAGGGCGCCCTACCCCCAAGGCCACCAACCATAAGTACTCAAAATATAAAACATAGACCTTGCAACATCCCAAAATGTAGGACTAAATTTCTAGTTAAATACATGTTTTATTCAAATGCTCCCGAACAGATGAATAAATATATCTATACCATTATTTCTTTTACGAAAAATCAGTTCAGACCTCGACCACGAAAACAAAACTGGTTCAGTTTGAAAGCTAGAGGCAGCACTGAATTTCTAAAACTTATTTCCCGAATTTTTTCCAGGGACGTTGCACATATTCAAGATGTGTAGCTACCTGATGGCGTTGAACCATAGAGCAAAGGTGGACCATCAAATACATTTTCCTCCCACATAAAGTCTTATCTTTTTTTAAACTCAGTTTTATATTTCTTTTAGGCTTTGGAGTACCTTCTCTGGGCAAGCCTGACTTTAGAGTCCACCATGCCTGTCATGACTGTCAAACATCTCCCGTGGCTCGTCAAGCTCTACTGTGCTGTCTGCCACTGTTACTATGACAACCAGGCCTCTCTACATGCTGAGGTGAAATCGACTTGCTGCAAATGTTGACAACAAAACATCTTGAATCAAATTATTTATGAATTTGTGAAGGAGTTCGCCAGGAGAGCATTGGGAAAAATCAACGACCTTGCAGAGCAGGAGAAGGATAAGGAGAACGCGAGCCCAAGGAGCAAAGAAACTCAAATGACCTTCAGGGAAGCTTCCATCAAGGTATTAACACTTATTTTTATTTTTGAAGTTCAGCAAATATATCCTTGGCTTTTTTTTGGTGGAGTTCATCATGACTTAACTTTTAGTTAGCTTGTTAGCTTGTGGCATGTCTTCAATTTAGAATGAATGAATGAATGAATGAAAACTTTATTCGAACATCAAAATAAAAACAGAACAAAAACAATAACTCAACAACAAAATAATATGTTTGAAAAATGGTAGTAAGAAGCAAATGCTTATATTCCCTACCCCTTCATCTTCCCCTGCAAATACACCAATGCTATAACAACAATTGTAATTATATTAATAATAACAGTTATGATATAAGAATAGCAACAATAACACAAAGTTAACTAGACACACTATTACCAATCTCCCGCACCACTCATACCCCACCCTCCTCATCTCTGTATTCCGCCAGGAATGTTTCTTTGTATCTAAACCTGAACAAGTGAATAGTTGGACACCGTTTGATCTCGTCTTGCAAACCATTCCAAAGCTTGACTTCACACACAGACACACACATACTTTTCCTGGTGGTTCTCACCTTTGGGATTATGAATTCACTACAGCCCCTTAAATTATAATTTCCCTCTTTCCGAATGAATAATTTATGGATGTTTTCTGGCACTATGTTTTTGTTGACCTTAAATAGCAGTTGTGCAGTGAAAAAATTTACTAAATCATCTACCGGTAATTTTAATAATTTGGACTGCAGGAATAAAATATTAGTATGATCTCGATATCCTACCCTGTGTAGGGTTCTAATTGCACGTTTTTGAAGGATAAAAAGGAGCTGTAGTGAACTTTTGTAATTATTGCTCCAGACTTTTGCACAATATGTTAAGTATGGCAGAACTAGAGAACAATATAATAAATACAATGCATTATAGTTTAAAATGAATTTGGCTTTTATATTATTGAAATGCTTTTAGATACTGTAGTTTGTCTGTGTCTGATGTGTGCCCTTCAGCTTAATTTATTGTCTAGAATAGAATGACATTTATTGTTATTGTGTAGTGAATACTGTTTTCAACGAAGAAATATGTTGGGTTACTTGAGAAAAATGTAACAAAAAATTTAGACATACAACATCACGGTGTGGTACGCTGGCTGGACGGCAGCAGACAGGAGAACTTTACAGAGAGTCATAAGCACAGTCCAGAAAATCATGGACTGCTATCTGCCTGTTAGCCGAACTAGAATTACAATAAAATCAAAACTTAATACCAAGATTATAAATCAACCAAAAATCAAACTGTAAAGAGTCAAAAACACAGCCCAGAAAACATGGGCCACTTTTTGCCCAGTCTGGATTCATTGGCAAAAACATTATTTAGGACTCCTCTCAGATGTTATTGTTCTCTTAAAAAAACGAACAGGCTCAGACAGTTTTCGTCCCCAAAGCCATCGCTGCCCTAAACAGTTGCAAACCAAACTCTGATGTTTTTTCCCCACGATTTTCTTCCAAGATGGCTGTCATGATGTTCAAGCGAGCCGTGTTTGAGACCAGGAGGAAGCCCAAGCACATGATCACCATCAAGTGCAAAACAACTCCAAAGGACTTTCCCAATGTAAAAGAATGAGGCTTGAAATGTCCATGCTCAATAGTTGATAGTTGTAGTCCTTCCCTTTTAATTTTACGAATGTCCCAATTAGATCCCGTGGCCCCGCAATGCAACAGAGCGAATGTTGATGGGCCTTTTCGATAGCAGCGCCGCCCAGTTCTTGGGCATCTGCGAAGCTCTTTGGGACAGCTCCATGCGCCCCCTCCAGGCTCGGCTGCCCGAAGAACTCGAGCTGCAAGAAGTAGTCCTGGAGCTCTTTGCCTCCGGCATTAGTATCCTATCTGGTACAAAGAACTGATACCAAGAAAATGTTCCCAGTGAGATTTGTAACGGCAGATTTTTTTTCAACGTAGGAGTGGCTAGCACTACCGAACAGCGACGTCAAGAACAGCACTGTTCACCTCTAAGTGCTTTGTCCACCACGTCAACTCTGATGGAATTAGCTGTCGCAGGTATGTTGGTCCCCTCTTCTGTTTCTTCCCCCAATTAAGATTCTTTTGGTGTCTCGCCACAGGAGAACATAAAGTCCCCGTCTCGACCGCCGTCAGGTTCATCAAGATGATGATCCAGTACAAGCAACCGGACGTTTTCATCGAAAACTCCCGACTGATGCTGGAGATTTTATCCGTGAGCTTTTCTGCTTTTGTGAAAACACCACAGGAGGATATCCTGATTAGTCTTCATTGTTTTTATGTGTCAGGTAGTGGAAGGTTCTGCGTTCAGGAAGGCAGAGTACGAGCTCACCTTGATTAACGGTTTCACCACCCTCAAGTCTTCGCACAGAAGACGCCTGAGAGAGGACGTCGCTGGTAGTAAAAGTGATTGTCTAGTGCAATGGTTCCTAAGGTTCATGTAGTCCGGTAACAGATTTTACAATGTCATGGGAGGTCATTTCACAGAATCAGCTCCTGAGAAAATGAAAGTATTCTTTAAATGGAAACCAGTCCCACAGCTTAGATAGACCTCTTTTTCCTCCAGAAGGTGTGGTATATTTAGCGGTCAGAGAAAGACAAACGTGATAGAATCCATCCAGGTGGGGAGCAGAGGGCAGCTCTGTACGCATCTTTGATGTTGCCCTACATATTGTCCAGTATTTTATTTCCCCTGGTTGCACAGTATCGAATACCATTCAGGGCGTATGGTCTTTAGGCGCGCCTTATTAAAGTCACGAGTGACGATAAAAGCTCTGTCAAGGTAGGTAAGCTGCTGTTTGCTTATAGGAGGCGGGAGAGTCAGTGCTATGCTAAAATTAGCATATGTCAACAGCCATCACAGTGAGCACAGTGAGCTCTATCCGGAGATAAAAGGGTCTTCACAAGACAGCTAGAACCTCCAGTTGAGAAACAATTCTACTATTATACTATTTGTTATGCATGTAAGCTGAAAGCCTCTACTTGTCTGCTCTTACCTGCAACCTGCCAGCTGGACTGCAGCGCTGAGATTTGAAAGATTGGCCCATTCGAAAAAAATATTGATCCTGTCCTGTAGAAGTCGTTTATTTATTTGATTTGCTTGTCATCCAACTCATTTTTAATAAATGAATCCTTGGTCTTGTTATTGATATTTCCTGCAGACAGATATAAAGGTTCCCTGGATGCCATAATGGCCCTGACAGAGACTCTGCACAGGGCAGTTTGCGATTCTGTTGCTGTGAGTTCTTCTTTTCTAACAGAGACAAAAAATGTCAGATATTTTTTTAAGCATTTGTTGTTTTTTAGGAGGCACAGCCAGAAGTTGAACTTGTATGGGATGTTTTGCTCTTTATATGGGGAAAGATGAAGCTGGTGATCCAGATGGATCAAATGAAGAATCCGGAATATACCCAGGACCATGACAAGGTAGACATTTGATTAATCTTTTTTTAAATGCTGCTGTCTTAGATTCAAACACTTGTAAGGTTGACACTTAACACAACTGAATTCAACCATAGAATATTGCTTTGTAACTCAGACAAACTAGTTGAAGTTTTTTGATATGTAACAACTATAATATTAAGCTGACCATCACGGGGTGTTTGGGTGAACATGTGGTCTAACGTCAATCTTTTCTCCCTCTCAAATGGGGTCTAAGGATCATGGCACCACCACTGCTAAGTGTAGTTCTTGTCTGCTTTAAGTCTGAGAGGTAATAAACCCTGATAACCGTACTCAAATTGGGGGGAGGGGAGTCTATATCAACCTAAAGAGTGGGCCTTCTTTTTAATACTAGATGGAACTCAAAAAGGGACGATTAAAAACCTATGTAAACTGTGAGAAACTCTTGGTCAGGAAGTTTCATTTTTCTATTGTGCATTGACTTTAGGATAATTTTGACTACAAATACAATCTTCTTCCAACCCACTTGAGCTGAGTCAATGGAACCTATTTCATTTCAAGCCAGCATGTCTGATGTCCTTCTGTAGGGCATCTGACCAACGTATTCATCACATTGAACTACAGCGTTAAACCAAATGACAATTTTGAACTCAGAAGATCCCAGGATTTATTTACTCTATGGAGTTTTCTGCCTTTGTAGTGGGCTTGGTGCCTACTGATGCAGTGTGAGGTGGCCTTTGCCTGCAATCTGGCCACGGTAGACTGCATCAAGACTGCCGAAATGATCCACAGTTTGGTCTTACTGCTGGAGAATGCGGCTGATCGGAGTAAGCGCTTTGAAAAAACTTAATTCAGTTCTGGACCTTGTACATCTACATTACATCCATTAATTTGGTTTCTAAAATCTGTATTTGCTCTCCACAGTCCCACCTAAAGTCAAAGGTGGCACTGAAAAGAAATACTGCTTCACATTGCTTAAGGTAAGACCTGCTTTTTAGAGAGCGGCAGTAAAAGTTGTTTGTTGATTTGGTTTCTTGTTTGAAGGGTTCCCGCACGGAGCTCTTGCAGAAAGTCTGCACTGTGGTGGAGAAAGGATTCCAGGCTCTGGTCAAGCGAATCGTGACGCTTATGCCCCAAGACGGCTCGGCTCCTCCGGACATTACTTACTTGCTGGCACGTTTCTGCACCCTTGGTCCTTAGGTTCCATTTTGCCTTTGAAAGAATCCCAATGTGCGAATGCAGTCAATGTCCTCTGTTTCTTTTTAAGAGGCGGGACGGAAATGGAGAGACTGAAATTAGCCAGAAGCAAAAGGAAGAGATCGAGTCGGATGTTAAAAGGGATCGGTCTAGCCAGTCCACTCGCATGTCTATGCTGGCCATAGATATTCTGTTGGAACTGGACATCGTTTACCACCGAGCGTCCCTCAAGCTGATGCAGTTGAATGCGGGTGAGCTGTTGTATTTTAAAATGCTACTCCGCTTCTGACCTTTGTAATTTTCAGTCACGGAATCGTCATTGTTGGACAAGATCAAGAAGAACAAAGTATCCAAAGCACTTTTTCTCATCCAGAAGTCTTTGCTGTTGTATGACGGGAAGAGTTCTAACGAGTCCAGTGTCACGAAGAGCCTGCTTGAGGTTGGATTGAAAAAAATAACTCACAAAATGTCTGTTGAGGATTTCACATGTGTCTACACTAAAGTTTTTCAGTCAGTGTGCTGTGGCACAATAGTGTTCCTGGAGACCTTGTCTGGTGTGACTTGAAATGATTCAATTTCATTAACGGTCACAAAATAACTTAACATTTCCTTTGATGTCTAATCTCCAGTACACAACAAAAGGTCCAGTTAGAGAGATTTAGTCAAACACAGAGGAAAAGGGTCTTTCCAAGTAAATTATTCAGTAAAACAGTGGGGTAGTAACTTTTATTTTTCTAAGTGAATATGTACTATAATTACTTCCTGTTCCTTTTCATTCATCTCATTAAAACAAACTGACTGATTGTTTTGCTAATTTTAGGTAATATTTTCTTTGTCTAGTTTAAAAAAGTTTAAAAAAAGTGTTGCAGTGGCAAACGATTGTCATCGTTACTTTTTCACTATAAAAGTAAAAATGAATTAAAACTAGAAAAATGATTGTGAACTTAATTGTATGTGCCTCATTCTGAGGAAAGGTACATTATATATATATATATATATATATATATATATATATATATATATATATATATATATATATATATATATATATATATATATATAGGATGCAGAACAGCTGGCACAAGACCGCCAGCATTGGAAAAACCTGGTTCATCTGGTCGGCTCAACGCACAGGGACGGGACCCCCCGACCTTCGCTGGAGCAATAAGTAAAGTAAGTAGTGTGTGTGTGTGTGTGTGCCTTTCCTCAAAATGGTTAGGAAACACTGTCTTAAGTTTAAACTTAAAGTAGAAACTCAAAATAAGAATAGCCGAAATCATTGGATTTTGACCTCTCAAGCAGAAACAAGTACATGAACCTTCAGGTAAGAAAATCTCCATTACCCATTGCTGTTGCCCTGTCTCAGCCTCCTCTTTTTATTCACTCTTCTAGGTTACATGAAACATATCAGCCCTGGAGATCAAAGGACAGTAGAATTATTATCAGAAAGCGACAAGGATGTTAAAACAACGAACTACAGAGCATAATAATAGTCAATATAGGGAACTGGCATCCTATGAAATCTCCTGTGCATTTGTCCAATTTTCAAAACAATAAATTGATCACACTGATTTAGAGCTAGCTTTGTTTCCATTTTTGATAGGAATTATTTTCCCCAGGAAGCCTTGATTCTCATCGAGAAGGCAGCCATAGAAGAAAGAAAACTGTTCATCGCCAACAACCCGAAGTTGGCGCTTGAAAACAAAGTAGTGAAGGAGGAGAAGGAGACCCCACCCCCTCGCCCTGTCTTAATCTCTCGCACCAAAAACTCCTTGACTTTTGCACCTGCTCCCTACCACATGGAGGAACAAGTAGGATTCTTTGTCTCCCTGGATAGCGTACTGTAAACAGCAACACGTCTATTTATAAGCCTGCTTTACCTAGAGCCATGTATTCCGATTTCAATGAATCCAAAGGAGCAAAAATGCTCCTGTAACACCTCAATCAGGATGAAAAGGCCCCAAATTGAATTTCATGTTCCGACATGTGGTGACAACGTTCATCTCCGCCCATTAAAATGGCGGCATCCTGCCAAGAGCTTGTCTTAGTTATTTTGAAGTACCTACAAGTTGTTTTCCTTAAGCGTTTAGTTCCCTTAATATGTTTATAGTATCAAAACTGCAAAATTTGGAAAAAGGAAACTAACTGGATAAATCTTTTGACGAGATTGCATGGTAACCTCATCATACACTGGCCACTTAAATAGCAGCGTCTTGCCAAGATCTCGTCTGATATGTTTTAAAGTCCTATTATTTTCTGGACTAAAAGGCGAATTTAAATACCGGTAACCCATATTTTACTTAAATTTGAAAGTGCGCCTTAAAATCCAGTCCGCTTTATAAAGCAGGAAATTCAGTAGATAAGATTGCAATTGCAAATTACAGTGAAATTCTACTGCATATGGTCACCATTTATGAAGTGATTAAAAACTTTCGTGGTTAAACAGATTTCATAATGTTAGTTTGTTTTCTGACATTTTTTATGGAACCCTAGTTCATACAACTGTTTTAATTTCATGCATCTTATAGTTTGGCGCGCCCTGTACGTATCAAATATTTAACAAGACTATTTTTGAGGATGCGCTCTATATTCAGGTGCGCCACATTAGAAAAATACAGTCCTACAATTTGATTTCATCAAACGTTTGCTTGAAGTAAAATGTTAGTACTATCGTAACAACTGTAGTCTATGATGAAGAAGCTCTAACTTGATTAATCTACTGACATGATTGAATGGTGACGTCCTTTTTCCCAATCACAAATTGGCAATGCCATTCCAAGTGCTTGTCTAATTTGTACTTCCATGTTGTTTACATCAAAAGTGTTAATACTCTTATAACTATTATAGCTTCGGTAAAAATACCCAAACTGTCAGAAATAGCCTACTAAGTGACAAAGGGACGCCAACTTGATAGATCATGTGCTCCTCTTTGAGTGTCCCACGGCTTCCGTGTAACTTAATACGGAATAAAAATAAACAGTCTCCAGTGTGAATTCGGTAAATTAATGTGTGGATTGTCTTCATCCAGGTGTGCTGGTACCAACTTTGCGGCCGTGCAGCCGAAGGCCTGGACCTGAAAGTCCGTTTAGGAGACTGCAGCCTGGCGGGAACGGGAAATCTGGTGACTAATTTACGGCCTGTTTGGTCCCTTGCCAAGCTGTTGTAGCGTTTTACTCAAGTTAAGAAATAAATACTTTTAGGGATTTCGGAGTCTCAAATTGCAGACTTTAGATTACCCAGAAGACGACACCAAAGATCTACTAAAACAAATCAGTCTCATGTTTAGTTTTTCTGGAGTAAAAGTTACACATATTATTTCATTTTTTTAAGTATTTATCAATTTGCAGTAAATTAATTTTGATAAAAAATTATAATTTTAAAATCAAAACAAGCAATCATTGGCTGATCTAAAACACAACTACATTCATTCAAACTAAAGTCAATAAACAAACATTTCAACAAGATAGATATTGGAACAAAAAAGGGAGGGGTGTTGTGGGGTGTTTGAAAAACTGGTGGGTATCTGAACTACTTTATAAATCCCGATCCGTGTGTGAGAGGGTGTGTGTGTGTTTGTGTTTGTATGTGACTTATAAGCTCCATGACAAATGAACAGTTTTTTATGAAAATTTACACAATTGTAATTTAGGCCTCCATGAGTGTCCCTACTTAGGTTTCCTGTCAAGGCACCCCCAATAAATGCCAACAAAATCAATACACATCTGCTTTCCCATGGTATTTTTTCCTGGGTTTATAACGGCCTTGGTGGCTAAATTGGGTACAGCATCTCATGATACCGACCACTCCAAGCAGGCAAATCCAATCTTCTATGCCGGACTAGTTTTTTTCACTTTCTTTTTTAGAGAGGGCAATCACCCTACACTGTCCCAGAATGTTCAATGGTTTCTAGGTTCCAGCGGTTTGCGGCGAGTGGCAGCTCAAGGCAGAGAGACTTGAAGCCAACCAGAAGTACGTTTTCGCCATCGCAGCTTACACCTGCCAGGGCCGTTTGCTTGGCAACGCCATTGGAGTGTCCACCTTCCCGCTGATGACATCCATGCCGCAGTCACTGCTTTCTTCGTGGGCACACCTGGCACAGGTACGCCTTTCTTTTGGACAATTTGTGTGACAAGGAGATTACTTTTTTTATCTCTTTTCTCAGGTGGCATTTCAAACCAAACAATTTGATATTGCCAAGAAAGCCTGCAAGGAGTTATGGAAGCATTTTACCCTGGCTGACAACAAAACGCCGGATAGGCTCTTTTCCACAACGTGAGAAACTTCAATCATATTGATATTCAGTTTGTTCCAAGATCATAGGGGTGCTTTAAATCCTTGAAAAGTGCTTGAATTTAGGTAAAGTGCTTGTAAGTGCTTAAAACTTCTGCCAGTCTTTTAATAAGACTGCTTTAAAATGACGCCGACACTGCTTTCTGCAAGCTTCGCTTTGCCATTTAATTTCTTCTTCCCCCATGTTTAATGTCTTTTTCGTTTGTATGGCATTGTCCTATCAAGGGTCATCACCCTCTACAGGTCGCGGCCAAGAGGACCGATGCTTGCTACACCTAAACAGGGCACAATGAAATGTGTACTAGGGTAGGGATTACTTATCAATTATACACATTCATTATGGGCCATGGACAAAAAATGAAAGTAGCGATTTTCAGTAGTAAATTTTAAAGGGAAGAACTTCCTGCAACTGAACATGGGGGGGCCAAAATTCAAAACACACTTAAGATCGCGGGCCAACCAGGATAAACATTTATTGAACACACTTAAACTGAATGTTTTTGGAACATAAATATGAATAAAAACAGACAAGAGTATTAAATTTAAACCTTAAATCACCTATATAGTATTTATTATTTTGCTGTAAATTAAAATATCTTGTTAAATTATACAACTTAGAACTTAACTTAAACAACTTAACATTAAAATAACATTCCAATTCCTTTGCTCCTATGTCAATGTATATATTACAAAAAACTTAAATATCCCAAAAGATTTTGCTCTCCTTAATATATCTCCTGTCAAAAGTAGAAATATGAAAATGCTACACAAATTATTTTGTAAAAACGTCACAACATTCTGAGAACAGGGAGCCTGATGTGCTTACCTTTGGCGCAGACGGAGTAGGGGGAGAGATGGAAGGGAGTGCTTGCACTTTTTGCATAGCTCCACCCATCCCTCCCACTCACCCAATCAAATAACTTTAAGTTCTCTTCCTGTGTTTTGGCGTATTTACAATTTGTTCCGTGGATTCATCAAAAAGTATCAGAACACTGAACACAGATTATATAGTGAGCTTTTATATAAAGGATTCTTTAGCGTTGTACAGCCAAAACGAGTTTTTTTTTTGTGTGACACCTTGACTGTAAATTGTAGTGAAAACGTGCCCTATATATTCTGAAAAGTACTGCTCTGTAATTCAGCTTTGGTTTGGCTTTGCATGTAGTGTAAATTTTGAACGAGATGGAGAAAATTTGCATGCAATGAAATTCGTCTCTGAGCCATAGGTACTCATAAAAAGAGCCATATCTGGCCCGCGAGCCATAGGTTCCCGACCCCTGGTTATATAGTATAATATACGTCATATATGAAGGAATAGGTACAGTGACTAAAACGTCAGAATATGATGTCCAGGGATGAGACGGCGTTGTTCATATTGACGGGCCATTAATAACAATAATGTAAAATGGTCTTGCGGGCCGGATATGATTACACGGTGGGCTGGACGTGGCCCGCGGGCCGGGAGTTTGATACATGTGCTATAGAGGGAGAGATTTGTCTCAAAAACTAATATTTTCACTGTTTACAAAATACCTAGAAATCATGTCTTGATAAATGCATACACAAGATTAAAAATCACATATGTAAATCAGACATATATTTGTGGCTCTGCAAAATACACCATCCACACTGGATGTCTTCTCTTAATGGTACTTGAGAAATTGAAAAATTGTCTTGAAAGGGCTTGAATTCGGCCATTAAAGGGTTGACAAACCCTGGATGCAACAGTTTTAGCAATCCATCAAGAAATTACAAGACTTGATCCTAATTTCAAAGGTAGGACAAGTTATTTTGATTTGTTTCCGTTTCGAGCCTATGGAGTTAGGGCCGTGTTGTCACTAGCATTAGTGGCTAGTGCAGGATTTATTCTCCAAGCATAAATACATAGCAATTGGTTTGATAAAATCAAATGATTGATAATACTGATTGCTTTTTAAAATGGCAGTACTGATTCTTATTCGACTATCTTGTTTAATGCATGGAAGATAGAAAGACCGTCTCAATTATTCATATTTTGTATTTATCTTTTTGATATTGGAATTATTGATATTATATATTTTTGATTATTCATATTTGAACTTTTAGCATGTGACAATAACATTAACTACTTCCATAGCTAGTATGCAATAATGACCCTACTGGAAGCCCATTATTTCTTACCATATCATTTTGAAATACAGTATTTTTTCGTGAATGTCTCACAACAAATTCCTCAGATATTAATTCATTTATTCATTCACCTTAATTCATCAATTTCATCAATTTAAATATATTTAATCAACAAATAATCTATTAAACATTATGTAATATGCATATATTTAAAGTTCATGGTCATGTGGCAATGTTCTCTTAACGGTTCTGAGTTGGCGTTACTGACTGTTGGTAAGGCCATTATTGCATTAGAATTCTGGAAACACTAAGGCCAGTATTGCACAGAAAAATATTTTATTTAATTATTCACTAATTAGTGATCGATTCCACAAACTCATTATGTGGTATTAATTCTAATGGATTGCTGATTTAAAAAAATAAGTGCACTATTGTTTTCAAAATGTAACAGTTTTTAGGCTTTTTCTTAAAAAACGATTGTCAGTAATTCTATTTTCGCATGAAAATGGCATAATTATTATCTGAATGGAAAAATCTGCAGGCTTCTTTGAAATATGTTCTAAAAATCGAATCGGCTAAAATCTAACCTACGCAGGGACTTGTTTAAATTGATTATAATTACACTTCAAAGTTCGATTATCAAGTTCTTGCCGTTTTGTACATTAAAGCCACAGAGTTTATTCACTTAGTGGTGAAAAAGTAATTCATCATTTAAATAAAATACTTTTGATTCTAATAGTAAGAAGAAGCACATAAACCTGATTTAAGACTTAGAAATGTATTAATGATACAACATGAAAAAGCTGACATGTTTGGTCGGCATTCTGTTACTATCGGAGCCCTATTGAGGATTTAGCTTGTCCCAGTGCTGCTTTTAACTCACACAGATGAGCCCCAAATGTGATGTTTGCTGAATCTAGTCATTCAGTGACTTTTTTCCATCATTTCCTTCTCTACCAATTCATTTCAGCCACTGGGCTGGAGGCTATGGCTTGCCATATTGGTATTGTAAGCTGCTTCTGCTTCGTCTTTCAGTGTTTCTCGCCTTCTACTGCTGGTCTTGCAAGCAAACGTCACTTAGTCCTGTGATTGCGGTATCTACCATGTTTTAGCCATTGCAAAGGGTATGGCTCACCGTTATTGTGAGCTGCTTTGTTTAAATGAAGCTCGCTTATTCCTCCTGCACATTTGCACCATTAAAATCAAATAAACTGACATCAAAATAAATAAAATAATAGAAATATGTGAATTCGTCCAAAACAACTGCCGATAAAAGAATCCCGACAAAATTGTGTTTTTAATTTTTGAAAATTGTGATCTTTTGCATTCCAGGCTGAACACGAAATCCTTGCAATGCTCATCTCCACTGACGTGTCAACTATTCCTGACGTCTATCTTCATCGAGACGGACATCAACATCCAGCAGCAGGCGCTTCTCCGCGACTCGGACAACATATGCGGACTTTTTGTCTGGAAGCAGGTCCTTGAAATCCATTTATTTGAGAACAAGAAGGCATATTTCCATTCTTTTTTGAATCCAGGAAGCTCGACTGGCCGAATGTGAGCGATTGCTGGTGGCCATGGACTTAGCCATGTGGTTAAACGATAGTAGTTCAGCCGTCCAAGCTGTGATCAGCTGCTACGGCCTCTTGGTTCCCTTCATCTTTCATCAGATCCCTTGCGATCCTGCAGTCAAGGTCAAAGCTTTTTCAAGCTTCCTCTCCCTTGCTGCAATCTTGTTCCAACCAAATTGCTCATATTTGTTTTTTTCTAGCTGCTCAGCAAATGTTTGAATGTCTTGAAAGAGAATGAATCTCACCTTAAGCAAAAATGGTCCAAAAACACAGTGGAGACCCTCATGCACATGATTGCATGCATCACCAATTATCTAGCAAAGGTCTGCGCCTTGCCTAGCTACAAGTCATTTAATTGTATTTATTCAATTCCAATTCAATTGTATTTCTTTAGTTTAATTTGATTTTAATTCAATATTTTTTTATATAATTTATTTTATTTAGTATTTTATTTTTGAATATATTAATTTGATTTGTTTATCTGTATTCATTAATTTATTTTAATTCTAATTTTACATATTTGATTAGATTTTTTTAATTATTTATATATTTATTTTAATTTTTTTTTTAATTTTTTTTTTTTTTTTACTTATTTTTTAATGTATTTTGTTTTATTTAATTACATGTATTTAGATTGGTTTATTTGAAATCCAATTAATGTTTTGATCGATTTTTTATTTTAATTAGATTTTGTTTATTAAATTAATTTTATTTATCAGTTCTTGGTATGTTTATCATTTACATATTTTTATTTTTTCTGTATGTTTTTTCTTTTAATTATTTCAATGTATTTAATTGTATTTATTTTTATTTAGATTTTAATTAGCTATTAACCCAATTTGATATAATGTATTTGTTAACATTTTATTCATCTTTATTTATTTACTTTTAAAATTTTATTTTATTGTTTGCTGTTATTCTGATTTTATATTAATTACGATTTTAAGTCATTAACAATCTGAGTCATCACAGGCCTTACGGGGATGGAAGGAGTATAAGAAAGCGATAGCGGCCATCGAGTGCGGCCGGGCTCTCCTCCAGGATGTCTTCGACGCTCAGGAGCGTTATATCAGACTCGCCTGCAAGCGGGCATCGGTAAACATATTCAAAATCAATATTTAAAGTCAATTTATATGTATATTTCTCAGATTTTATTTACAGACAAGTAATCGGAATTTTTTTTCACACTCTCACATGCGCAGACATGACGACAATAAAGTGCAGATGCACATAACAGGTCCCAAAGACTCAATAAAAGTGTCCTGGGTTTTTTTCCTAGTCCAGGGTAGAAGATCCGTCTGTCCTGAGGAAAGAAATGAAAAAAAGCCTTCAGCTGAAGGCCATTTTTGGGAAGTTCAAGGAGGTTATCGCTGCTGAAGCTGATCTGGACGCAGTGACGGGTAATCCAGCCAAATACAGTTAGGCCTGAAAATATGTAGACAGTGACACCATTTTTGTTATTTTAGCTGTTTACTTAAACACATTCTTAAATACAATAATATAATAATATGGGCTTAAAGGCCACAATCTCTGCAATTTGAGACTTTCCACATGCAAATTAAAATAAGGTTTTAGGAACTATAGCCCTTTACACTTTATACCCATACCCCTATGGTGGTAGGTCTGATTGATTGTTGGTGTCTGATGAATCATTTGGAAGCTGTTGTTTTGACAACACTTCATGCGTTGAAAGGAGCTCTCAATAGAGGTGAAGATCCTGAGACTGAAAATAAGAAGAAATCCATAATAGAGATAGCGATGTGCTTGGAGAAGCCAATTCTAATAAAAAAGGAATGCACTGGTGATGTTGGCACTTCGAAAAGGCCTGCCGAATACTCTCTATGGGAAAAAAAATCAATTTACAACATCTCAGGTAAAAAACACTCCAGGAAATTGATGTCTCTAAGTCTACAATAAATTGAAGACTTAATGATAGTAAATACTAAGGGTTCACCACTAGGTAGGTGCAAGCCATTTATCAGCCCCAAAAATAGAGAAGCCAGACTTGACTTTGCCAAATACACCTCAAGTCTAGTTCTGGAAAAGTGCTTTATGGACAGATGAGACAAAAATAAATCTGTCCCAGAATGATAGAAAGAAGAAGGTTTTGAGAAAAAATGGAACAGCATATGATACAATTCACACCACATCATGTGTAAAACATAGAGGAGGCAGTGGAATGGCTTCCAAGGCTACTGGGTCACTTGTGTTCATTGATGACATTACAACAGATAAAAGTAGCCGGATGATTTTTGGGTATAGAGGGATATACTTTCTGCTCAAATTCAGCCAAATGCTACAGGGTCAATAGGGTGGCGTTTTACAGAGCAGATGGACAATGACCCAAAGCATACAGCAAAAGCAACCCAGGAGTTATTAGGGCAAATAAGTAATAACCAAACTGAGCATGCATTTCACTTGCTCGACCCTAAAACAAGCATCAAGTCGCAGCTGCTTTCGCAAAGGCCTGACAAAGCATCAAGGATGAGGAAAGCCAGCGTTTGGTAAATTCCATGGCTACAATATTTCAGGCAGTCATTGCCTCCAAAGGATTGGCAACAAAACATTGACATCAATCATTCTTGTTTGGATTAGTCTTTATTGTCCAATTAATTTTGAGCCTTAAAATGGGATCAGTTTGGAAAACAATTTAAACAATTCCTTCATTTTCAGTCAGATGTTGAACTTGAAATAAGCATGACAATTTGCACTTCAATTCTGGTCACGATTATTTCAAGTCCCATGTGGTTCCATGTAAAGCACAACTTGTGAAAATTGTATGTCCGTCCAAATATTTTCGGGCCTAACTGTTTTCAGTTCAAAAAATATCAGAAAAATATCTGAATTCTTATTTGTAGAGAGTTCCCCCTCTCTGAGTGGCTCGGAGGACACGGCTACCCTCCGCCAGCGGATCTTTACCAGCACTCTCCAACACGCTTACCGAATCGGTGAGCCCCATAGTCGCCTTCAGATCGAGGATTCCGATTGGATTTGTTTTGTGTTCTCATTGCAGTGATGCAGCTGGGAAGTCATCCCAATTTCGTGGAGATTTCAGCCCTGCTGCTTCAGAGAGCCATAGAAGAAGGACATATACATCTTGTTTTGCAGTGGGGAAAAACCATATTTGGATTTCTGGCTAGGTAAAGACTCTTTTTTTCTTCAATGAGTGGTGCTTCTGTTTTTTTTTTTGAGAGAGATTGGAATGGAGTAGACACCGAGGATACAACATAAATCCTTTCAGAGGTGGCAAATTTGAAATTGCCATATAGAGGGGGATATAAACCGACGCTAATTCGCTCTTAACCTCGCTTTTACAGATGAAAACATTCATTGAAACAAATGGTATATAGGAAGTACAACTTATGTGTAATACACATACCTGATCCTAATACATTAACATTTTAAGTAAGGAAACATGAAATTCTATTTACCTTTCGTGTGTCTTGTCTTGAGCTGGTCAAGTGGATGCCAAAGGGGAGGAGACGGCGGCTTAAGAATGAGAGATTTTAAACTTTCCACTTGCGATGATTGTCATGTGCCTAAATTATTTCCATGATTTAGTCACCTTGTTATTCTTACTAATCGTCCTGATTTGCATTTTCATAATGCTGTAATGCAAATCAATAGCAGACCAGCATTTGATATAATATCCACAATAGCATAAAGGCATTTACAGATGTAACTCATTATGTGCAAAATTGCTGCAAAGTTTGAATTTGATGCATTTTTGGGCTTGTAAAATAATGTATCATTTGTGTGCTATAGTGGGTAAAATGCTCTAGAAATGGGCTGAAAAAACATCTTATTGCACACCCTAAATTGAAAATGTTGCAAGGTGAGGACACCGTATCACAGGGGTCTACTGCATTCATATGACATTTTGAAAATTATTCTTGTCTAGGAGGGACGATGAAATGATCACGTCCACCAAATGTTCGGAGAGAAGCACCCCATGCGATAGAGAAACAAATGATACTTCTGCTACAGAAAGTCAAGCATCACAGGTAAAAAAAACAACAAAAAACACTCAAATCCTTAAAGAGACAGTGTGTGTTATTAAGCTGTTCCTAGGGTTTAAAAAAAGTAATTCATAAAATAAACAACCTAATGATTAGCATAATAAGCAATTATACATAAACCATCATATAAACTTTTCATTTTTTTAAACACCTGTAGTTTAAGAATTTTTTATTTATTTTACAATATGGCTAACTAATAGGGAACAGATGCAATTGTCTGCCATCTTGCTGCTACTGGTACCCAAAAACCTCAAAAAGGCTTGGCAAAAAAATAGGAGTAAATCGGTGTAGTTTGTCCTTTTGAGACTCCGTAGTTTGTATTCTTCCTTGTGCTCATCAGCACTTGTTTTCCGTTGGGTTACGCTATGAAACAACATCTCACAGTGCACGATTGGACAAATGATACACACTATACCCGATAGAATCCTCCTTTAAGAGACTGACACTGATGACTTTTTTTACTCCATGATATAATGATTACAAATGAAAACACACGCTAAGTTCGATTATAAAGTGACTATTGTTTTTTAGCCGATAATTGTGACGTCATATTTGTTATCGCTTCAATAACGATCAGCCCAATAACTATTGTGTAAGTCTAAATGGAAATGTACCGCATTTATATGTGGAAATTGCGCACTCCTAAAAATAATAAGGATGTGGTATGAAATTTTGCTTCACTTTTTCTCAGCTCAAACTTTGTGGTTGGATGCAACAGGTATTAAACTTAGGTTGCGACGGTGAGAGTACACTTTACCCCCAGTAATATTGGTGACGTAAGAAAAGGCAGTAGGTTTTATCACATTATCAGACTATTTTTCCTTGCGATACCAGAGACAAAGTTAATTTCTTTTTGCGTTTCACATGTTACAATGACAATGAATTTATATAGTATTAAGAAAAGAATAGAATTTTAGCATATTATTGCAAAACATTGGTTGTAAAGGGATTTGATCCCGGGTCATGGCGGTTAGAGCACCAGTGATACTGACAATATGCTAAAATGCATTGGATCACAGTACCAGAGACAAATGTTTTGTGCATTTCACATGTTTTACATGTTACAATGACAATGCATTTTAGAATAGAAGAATAGAATTGACTTTATTGACATTGCAACATGTGGAATACACACTAAAACTAACATTATTGAATAGAAGAAGAGAAAATAATTCGTCATTGTAACATGTGGAATGAACAACAAAGTTAACATTCGTCTCTGGTACAGTGACTAAAAATAGTGTGATGATGAGATAAAACCCAATGCTTTTTAACATGTTATTTTCATCACTGATTGCCCAGTGGTAACAGTTCAGTGCTATCACCACCGCGACCAGGGATCAACTCGCGTTAGATCCAATGATTTGTGAAAATACGGTAAAACTTTGTGTACAACATGCACCTAAACTTTGACTTCTTCATTCCAAAATGGCGGCGCCCTCTATGGCTGCGGCTGGATCTGCTCCCGACAGTTTCTCACATTCTAGTCAAAAACCCCAATCTTCGACTCAGTTTATGAGGGCGAACAAAGACAACTCTAACTGCAGTTTAATATACGATCGCAGTTTTTTGCTGGATATGCGAACATCCAGAAATCCAGCGCAAATTTCGACGATCACTCTGGAGTGTTTACTTAGCCTCGGAGTGCTACGTCAACAGAACACAGCGGCCAACAAAGCAGCGAGTAAAAGTGGCAAGCGGAAGCGCTGTGACCGGGGAAGGAAACGAGGTTGTCGGGCCGGGCTAACGGCTCGGATGAAGGCTAAACCCTTCAAAACGCCTCTACCATCCATTTTCCTATACAACGTCCGCTCCCTGGACAACAAACTGGACCATTTACAAGTGGAATTCTCATCGAACCGCGAGTTGACAAACTGTTGTGCTTTAATTCTGACGGAGACATGGCTAAACTCATCTATCCCGAATGACGCTGTTAGCATTGTGGGGCTAACTGCTTTCCGCGCTGATAGAAGCGGCAAGCTCACCGGCAAAAGCAAGGGGGGCGGTCTATGCATTTATACAAACAACAACTGGTGTAGAAATGCGAAGATAATCTCGAATCACTGCTCACGAGACATTGAACTTTTGACGGTGATCTGCAGACCCTTCTACCTACCGAGGGAGTTTAGCGCGACCATCATTACTGCCGTGTACGTGCCCCCCAGCGCTAATACGAAGGAGGCAATGGACGTTCTCTACCGAACTGTGAGTGAACTGCAGCATGCTTACACCGAGTGCATTTTTATTGCGGCGGGGGACTTTAACCAGGCCAATATGAAAACAGTTCTCCCGCATTTCCATCAGCATGTAAATTTTGCTACAAGAGGTAGGAACACATTAGACCTGGCCTACACAAACATCAAAGGTGCATATAAAGCAGCCCCCCGCCCCCACCTTGGCTCATCAGATCACCTATCTGTTATGCTAATTCCAGCATACAAGCCCCTGCTGACCAGAGAAAAACCTACAGTGAAGCAGGTGAGGGTGTGGTCTGAGGGGGCAATGGAGGCACTACAGGACTGCTTTGATTGCACTGATTGGGACATGTTTAAATCGGCTGCCACTTACAACAACAAAATAAATATAGATGAGTACGCCATTTCTGTGTCAGCCTATATCAGTAAATGCGCAGAAGACGTCAGCAATACCAAAACTATATGCACCCATGCCAATCAGAAGCCCTGGATGACTGCTGAGATACGCAAACAACTAAAAGTACGGAACCTTGTCTTTAAATCTGGTGACAAGGAGGCACTGAGATCAGCGAGGGCTAACCTGAACCGTGCTATCAGACTAGCAAAGCGAACGTACAGTCAAAAAATCCAGGACCGTTTCCTCACCACAACCAACACCAGGGATATGTGGAAAGGCATTCAGGCCATCACCAGATACAAGCCAACCACCGCCCCTGTGCAGGACACTAGCATGGACTTTCTGAATGACCTCAACAACTTCTTTGGGAGGTTCGAGGCACAAAATGGCACCCCTGCAGCGAAAGCGGTTCCAAATCAGGACGAAAGAGCGCTCCACCTGGACTCAACTGACGTGAAGAAGACCCTGAGAAGGGTCAACACACGGAAGGCTCCAGGCCCGGACATCATCCCAGGGCGGGTCCTTAGGGAGTGCGCCGATCAGCTGGCTTGTGTACTAACAGACATTTTCAACACCTCGCTAGACCAAGCCACAGTACCATCATGCTTTAAGATTGCCACCATCATCCCAGTGCCAAAGAAACCCCAGATCTTATCATTCAACGATTACCGGCCCGTTGCACTGACTCCCATCATAATGAAGTGCTTTGAGAGACTGGTTAAAGAGCACATCACCTCCAGTCTCCCCTCCTCACTCGACCCCTTTCAGTTTGCCTACCGGACAAACCGCTCCACCGGGGATGCCATCTCCTCTGCGCTTCACCTGAGCCTGACACACCTAGAGGAGAAGAACACCCATGTGCGGATGCTGTTCCTGGACTTCAGTTCAGCATTCAACACCATCATCCCACAACACCTGGTAGACAAAATGAGACTCCTGGGTTTCAACACCCCCCTGCGGAACTGGCTGCTGGACTTCCTCACTGACAGACCCCAGTCAGTGCGGATTGGTCAGAACATCTCCGATGTCATCAACCTCAGCACGGGCTCCCCCCAAGGCTGTGTCCTGAGCCCCTTGCTGTTCACCCTGATGACACACGACTGCGTCCCTAGGTCCGCCACAAACCACATCGTGAAGTTTGCGGACGACACAACAGTGGTGGGCCTCATCAGGGATGACAACGACCTGGCCTACAGAGAGGAGGTGGAGCAGTTGGTGGGCTGGTGCAGGGACAACAGCCTGGTCCTGAATGTTGACAAAACTAAAGAGATCATTGTCGACTTTAGGAAAAACCAGCCCAACCATGCCCCACTTTGCATCAACAACAAGGCTGTGGAGGTTGTCAGCAGTATCAGGTTCCTAGGGGTGCACATTACAAACAAACTCACCTGGTCCGTGAACACTGCATCACTGGTTAAGAGGGCACAGCAGCGCCTGTACTTCCTGCGGAGGATGAGGAGAGCCCACCTGCCCCCACCCTCCCTCATCACATTCTACAGGGGCACCATAGAGAGTATCCTGACCAGCTGTATCTCTGTGTGGTGTGGAGGCTGCAGCGCTACCGACTGGGGTAGTGTGAGGAGGGTAACGAGGACAGCAGAGAAAATAATCGGGACTACACTTCCCTCCATTCAGGACATTGGCCAGAAGCGCTGCCTATCCCATGCTAAGAACATTACCGGGGACCCCTCTCACCCCCATCATGGACTGTTCACTCTGCTAGCCTCTGGGAAGAGGTACTGCAGTGTGCGGTGCAGGACCACCAGGCTCCGCAATAGTCTAGTCCCCCTGGCCATTAGACTGTTAAATGGTCAATCTAACATATCTGACACATGACCAGGCTTACTCAACATTTTTGCTACATCTTGTGTGGCAGCAGCGCTAGGAGCTACTATATTGTGTGACTGTATACGTGAGAAAATGCTATCAGCCAATTTATGTCCTATCTCCTGAATAATATTTGTCATCTGATCAGCTACACCCTCAGAAACGTCACTTGTGCTCTGATTAAACATGTTTCAAAGATGTAAATAAGTCAAAATCGCCTGCGTAACACGTCACTGTATAGCAGTTTTAAATACTGTGAGCTGATGGCTTCATGAAATGATGTGGCAGGTAGGACAGTCATCGGTTCGGAGAGCTTGATAGAAGTCACGGGTCACGGCACCAATGTAACCGCGGTGTACGTGTCCCACCAAAGATCCACATTCACGCTGGACTGGATGATGAGGTTTTTATTATTACAGTTTCTGCAAATGGATGAGTCACAGGTTCAGGTGGTTACACAGAGAAAGCTCAAAGAACCACCATCATTTACTGGGGAAGGCTCAGACTCAATAAAAATACATGAGTGGGAAGATCTAATGAGGACATTTATTAAAAAGAGTAATGTGAGACTTGAAGAGCAAGCAGAGGAAATCCTTATACATTTGAGAGGAAAAGCTAAAGATGTAGTTAGGTTTGGCATTAGAAACAGTAATATAGACGTCTATACCCGCCCTGACATGATTTATAGTCTTCTCAGGAAACACTTTAGCTGCACCAAGTACTCTGCTGTCCCTTTAGCTGACTTTTATTCAACTTTGCCCAAACACCAGGAAGACCCCTATGACTACTGGCTGAGACTAAACAGAGCATCTGACCTTGCCTCTGAGTGCTTGAGTGAGCAGGGCAAAACATTTGACAACCCTGAAATAGAGGTTACTCGCATGTTTATTAGGAACTGCCCATGCAAGGAACTGGCACTCACTTACAGATCAAAAACCATCGAAAAGTGGTCAGCATGTGAGGTACTAGAGGTGCTGAATGAATACCACGCTGAGAAGAGCTACAAAGCAGATTCCCTACAACAACCTGCGAATAGAGCGGAAATTGCCGTACACAAAGCTGAGGTGAACCATGGTCCAACAATCGTGCACGAGCCACCGCAGACTTCGAGCCCACAGTATGTCTCTCTAACGGACGTTATTAGTATGTTGGAGAAAGTTCTGCTACGTGTTACCTCGAACAAGTTTCAAGAGAGAGGGGGAGCTCCAACCAGGCGACCTGGAGCCAGAATCAATGGTTTCACTGCCAAGCCATGTATCATTTGCAAAGAAGTCGAACACAGTGCTCTCTCTCATTGCCGAGACAAAAACCTTTGCTTTCACTGCCATGCCCCAGGGCATTCTCGACGTGATTGTCCAGTGACGAAAGTTGTCCCGCTGCCTCAGGGAAACTAACTGATCTGCGCTTAGGGGAGAACAGTGCAGATCAACTGAGTATACCTCCCACCACTAATGTGAAGCCTGACATGCAAGATAATAAATCAATTTATGAGTTATATAGCAACAAGATACCTCCATCGAAGAAGCTGATCTTTCAGGGGTTTCAGAGAATAGCGGAGACTGACGAACTGTTTTACACACCTGTACTTGTGCAAGAAGGCCCCACTTTCAGAGCGCTGTTGGACAGCGGGTCGATGGCTTGTACAGTAAGTGAGGACACGGCTAAGTCCCTCCTGCAGCAATTCCCTGATATGATGAGTTACACGGCCGATGATTATGTCATTGTAGGCTGCGGTGGACACCAAGTTTCTCCCAGAGATATGTACGACATTCACGTCACAGTTTACGGGTGCCAAATGATAATACCAGTAATGGTGGTGCCAGGCCAGACAGAACAGATGATCCTTGGCAGCAATGCCATCAAATATATTTTGACTCAATTGAAAAGTACTGATGGCTATTGGAGATTAGTTTCCACTCCTGACAACGGTCTGTCCGATAACCACAGTCAATTCCTGTCAATGCTTTCCAACACAGAGAGATGGAGAGGTGATTGCATTCCAGACAAGGTAGGGACAGTAAAAATCAAGAGTTGCGTGACGCTGAATCCACGGACCGAGTACGTTATTTGGGGCAAGTTACCTGAGTTGGCCGGGACGTCTGCGGGCAGCACAGTGGTCGTTGAGCCAACTCAATCAAAGGCTGGGCCCAGACAAGTCCTTGTCGGAAGAGTTGTTACTCCACTCTGGGGAGATGGATGGGTGCCTGTTAAAGTCTTTAATCCCACGGACAGAGTTGTGGTGCTGAGGAGAAACAGGAAAATTGCAGATGTGTCTCCTTGTATCGCAGCGGAAGACCTGCCCAATGCAGAGGAGGTCAAGTGCAACGTGCAGAGTGTACAGAGCAAAGAGGTCCGACCCAGGTCAGAAGAGGACATGATGCATACATTGGAAGCTCTGGGACTGCAAGAAATTGACCTGAAGTCATGTGAGGTTTCGCTGCAGTGTAAAGACAAGCTCCTTCATATCATCGAACAATTCGAGTCAATCTTTTCTCGCCATAAGATGGACTGTGGAGAGGCCAAAGAGTTTGTACATCGTATCCACCTTGTTGATGATAAGCCGTTCCGTCTACCCTACAGACGTTTACCACCAAGTCAGTATGAAAAACTGAGGACGACTCTGAACGAGATGGAAGAGAAAGGAATTATTCAGAAGTCGACTAGCGACTATGCATCTGCGCTTGTTCTCATATGGAAGCGGAATGGAGAACTAAGGGTATGTACTGATTTCAGAAGGCTTAATGCAAGAACCATAAAGGATGCCTACCCACTACCGCATCAAGCTGATGCTTTGGCCGCACTTGGGGGAAATGCCTTTTTCTCCACAATGGACCTGACGTCAGGCTACTACAATGTCCCCTTGCACCCGGATGACAAAAAGTACACGGCATTCTCCTCACCATTCGGGCTTCACGAGTACAACCGGCTCCCTCAGGGACTTTGCAACAGCCCAGCAACATTTATGAGGATGATGATGTCGATATTCGGTGATCAGAATTTCATGAGCCTATTATGTTACCTGGACGATCTGATGGTGTTTGCCCCCACAGAGGAAGTTGCACTCCAACGCCTGCAGATGGTGTTTACTCGTCTCAAGGAACACAACCTCAAACTCGCACCCAAAAAGTGTTTTTTCCTCAGACGGACTGTGAAATTTCTTGGGCATGTCATCAGTGAGGATGGAATTCGGACTGACCCCGAGAAGGTGAGAGCGATAAATGACGTACAGGTCGCTGATCTAATGGAGTCGGATGGCAAGACGCCATGCCCTAGTAAAATCAGATCTTTTCTAGGCATGGTGATGTATTTCCAAAGCTTCATTGAAGCATGCTGCTAATCTGACTTTTTGCACTACTGGCAGTTTTTTATAGCTTGCCACTCCTTGCACATTGCTCTCTGCACTATTGTAATTACAGCGTTATTGTTACAGTGTTAATGTTACTGTGTACCTGACTTGTTAACCTGACTGCCCATTTTGCACATCTGGTTAGCTACTCTTCTTGCACTATCGGCACTATGGTAAAATACTATACGTAGCCAAAATACAATACAACTTTATTTATATCTGTACATTCAAGGAAACTGTGGGGGTCAGATGCATCGACATTTCGTTCTGTATACACGTGTACTAGAATGACAATAAAGTAGATCTGAATCTGAATCTGAATCTGAATACAGTTAAAATAAAATAAAGAAAAGTGCATTATACATGAATCAATATGATACTTACGGTTGATTACCTGCCACTCTTGCAGACACCAAGCAAAAAGAAAAGCAAGAAGCTTCGGCGCGGGGCGCTTCTGACGGCCAGGACCTTCAGGTAAATGTCTTGCGTGACATGATGCTACCTGGTGTCTAGGGATGGACAGTTTTGTGGGTCTGGGCAGGGAACTGAAGGCGGTGGAGAGGCTCCTGTCCTCCATGAATGCGGTGGTAGAACGGCACTCCAGGCGGCTCCAGCTGAGGAGGAGATGCTCAGAGGAGAGAGTGTGGAGGTCGCTGATCAATTACAGCATTGGGCGGGCGCATCTTAAGATTTTTGAGCAGGAGCTGCAGCCTCTGCGGGAACAGTCGCGGCAATGCAGATACAGCCATTTAAGTTTGTCCAATTTCTTCCTGGCAAACTCTGGCGTCCTGCTAAAGCGAAATTTACAAGAGCATCTCTCTAGCATCCACCAAGGAGCTTCTGAGAAGGACTTGGCGGCGCCGGATCCATCTGAGGAAGCTTCCAGCAAAGACGGCGATCAAATTGGTAGGCAGGGTTCATACAGGTCCTTGAAATCCATGAAAAGGTTTGAATTTTAATGTTGTGTTTTAAGGTTTGAAAAGCGCTTGAATTTTGGCTGAAGTGCTAGTCAATGCTTGAAATTATTGCCATTTTCCTCTTCAGTCTGATTCTATAGACTATGCAGTCAATGAAAAAATATAAAAGCTGTCTGTTTGGAAATGACACTGACGCTCCTGCTTTGGTGGCTTCGTTTTTCCATTGCATTTCTTCTTCCCTCATGTTTAACGGCTATTGTCATTAGTTTCTATAGCGTTTTCTTGTGAAGCCTCATCACCTAGGCGTTGCGCCCAAGAGAACAGGTGAAAAGACTCTAGATACCGGGAATACAAAAGATGGCTAAAACCTGGAGTAAATCCACACACAGCATGTTGCAAAATATGCAAAGAACCGATCCAAATTTTGACAATGAGTCAGCTCTTTTCAGTCATCTGAAAGGTAATCCATGGAGATGACTGGCTTAACTATGTTTTTTTTTTGTGCTAACAACAAATCTAAAAAGGGCACAATGAAATGTGTATGAGTGCATGGATTGTGTATCAATTATGGACGTTTATAATCGGCCGGGCAAAAAAAAAGGTAGCGTTTCCTAGTGGTAAAATCCTGCAACTGAAAATGTAAGCTACCTAAAACCGTTATTTTACCCGACACCTACACGGGGGAGAGATTTGGCTCAAGAATATTTACACTCGTATTGTTCAGACCTACAAATATGTTTGCGATTTACACAAGGTCTAAAAATCATTTGTCCTGATATATACACACGCAAGATTTAAAATTGCATACGTAAATTACAGATATACTTGTTGACCTGAATTACATGTGTGAGGATTGCGGATCTGTAGATCCGCAAAATACATGATTCAAACCAGATTTCTTTTAACGGCAATGAAGAAATTGAAAAACTGGGTTTAAAGATTGCTTGAATTTGGTAATGTAAAAGGCATATGAACCCTGGATTAGGAGACCATTGAAAGAAATGGAAGAGATGTTGCTTTTATGGTCTTCTTTTATTGTCTTCCCAAAGAGGACAGCAGCGACGACATGGAAAGCTGTGAGGAAGAAGGAGACACTCCAAAGCCCAAAACAAAACCGCTGGACTCATTGGAGAAAGCTGTCTTACATCTACGCCGGGCGATGGTACGCGTTGTCCCCATTCAAATCAAAATTTATTTTAATAGCAATTTTCAGACAACCAAATGCAACTCAGATACTGCTTACAAGCATTGAATGTAAAGTAACAAACAAAATAACAGTAGAACTAAACTCAAGTGTGAAATAGAAAGCCATATGGAATACAGTTAAAAGTTGGGAGTCAAAATAATCAGACAAAGTAAAAATGATCAATTTAAAACTATACTAAAAGTGTAGTTAGAGCCTCCTCTAAAATAGCTCCCATTAGCACAATGCACCTGAATTTTGCAATAGATGCAGGCTTGCAACATTATTTTTGTGGAGTCCGAAGAGCTGGGAATTACAATAATCCAAACGAGATGAAAAAAAACACATGCATCATCACCTCTGTGTTTGCCTGATAGAGAAATGGGGTCCTAAAATCTTCAAATGATAAAAAAACTATCGCTTGCGAGATTCTTTTCGGAAGTCCAGAAAGCAGGGAATTACAGTTATTTAAGCAAGAGAAGGTACAAGCATAAATGAGCACCTCAGTGTTTGCATGAGAGAAATGGTGGTTGACTCTGGCTATATTCTTCAAACGATAGCTATATTCTTCAAAAAACAGCTTGGGTTGTCCGGAGAGCAGGGAATTGCATTCACTAAAATGAGAGATAAAACCATGCATCAGCGCGGTGTTTGCTCAAGAGAGAAACGGGCAAACCCTGGATAATTCTTTGAATGATAAAAAAGAATTGCTTGCGCTTTTTGAAGAGTCCAGAGAGCAGGGAATAACACTCTTGAGTTTGAATTTGTCAAGTTTGTTTTGTGTTTCTAGTTCCTTGTTTGGACATTTTGTTAGTTGTCTTGTGCCCATTCCGTTGTTTGCTACATTGGTACTGCTTCCTTTATAAAATACAATCCCTTGTTTTGGGCACCTTTGCCTGCAGTTCCTGCCTCCCCCACAAGGGTCCAGCATCCACAACCATACTTAACAGAATGACCCAACCATCAAAGGACCCAGGGTGAGGCTCTACGTCCCTGTCCCGAAAGTGGATTTCTAATCCTGTCTCGGTAGCGAGGAGAAATCCTTTCGGCTGCGCCTGGTTTACAGTTCTTGCGGCGAGGGGAAGGAACCTAGGCCGCGCCTTGTTACCTGTCCTGGCGGCAAGGGGAAGGCTTCTCAGCCGCGCCCTGGTTTCCTGTCTCGGCAGCGAGGAGCAAGAACCATGACCCATTCCATTCCCAATACTGCAGCCGCCGTTATTTTTCATCAGCACCTCTGTGTTTGCCTCACAGAGCTAAATTCTTCAAATGATAAAAAAAAAATCACTCGAGGTATTCTTTTGGTGGATTTCAGAGAGCAGGGAATTACAGTTATCTAAACAAGAGGACTTAAAAGCATAAATGAGCACTTCAGTGTTTGCATGAGAGAAAAGTGGGTTGACCTTTTTGGGGGGATTTTTGAGAAGAGGTAATTACAATCCCTAAAATGAGAGAGGCAATAAAAGCAGTCACCTGCATTTTTGAGAAGAGGTAATTACAATCCTTAAAATGAGAGAGGCAATAAAAGCAGTCACCTGCACCTTTATGTTTGCCAGGGAGATAAATCAGCACACTCAGCTATATTTTTTGTATGATTAAAAAAAAATGTGCATGCGACATTCTTCATTGGGAGTCCGGAGAGCAGGGAATTCTAATAATCTAAACCAGAGGAGCTAAAAAAAATCTGCACCTTCCCGTCTAAAATATTTTAGTTTTGGTCAAAGACTCTTTTTAAAATGGTTAAAACCGGTATATTTTTCAGGTTTTAGCCCACCGTGGAGGTCACTGGACTAATTTGCAGAAGGTCTGCCACAGCGTGTGGGAGGAAAGCAACCGACTGGTGGAAGTGGTGCAAGCAGCGTCTCAACTTGAAACTCCTTTTACGGTGACGCCGTATGAGTTACAAAAGGCCATCAGCCCGTTACTTGTCCTGGCCACAGACCTTGTCATGGACATGATGAGCAGACTCGGAGTAAGATTTTTATCTGAAACTATATGAAGCACACACCATGCATGTCTTGTGACTCCAGGAAGAGGTCACAAAGAAGGAGGCCCATAGTAATACTAGTAAATTAGTAAATATATGATAACCATGGGGCAGCACGGCGGCACAGTGGATAGCGCGTTTGCGGCACAGTTCTGAGGTCATGAGATTGAACCTCCTGTGTGTAGTTTGCATGTTCTCCCCATGCTTGCGTGGGTCTCCTCTAGGCACTCCGATATTAACCATGTGCGTCAGGCCTATAGTGAGACCTAGCACATCTTGTAACATCAGGAATAGACCAAAAAGAGTAAAGCTGATAGTGAGACCCTGCACATGTTGTGACACCAAGAAGAGACCAAAAAGAATAAAGCCCATAGTAATACTTTTAAATGATTAAATATATGATATATACAGTGTATGTGTCACAAACCCTGCATGTCTTGTACCATCTTGTAGCAAGTACTTGTGACGCAGGAAGCAGGCCAAAGAGAATGAGGCCCATAAAGATACCAGTTAGCCAGTAAATATATGATAACTACAGTGTATATGTCACTCACCCTGCATGTTTTGTAACATTAATGCAATGTCTTGTGACAAGAGAAAGAGGCCAAAAGAATGAGGGCTAATGTGATACTAGTAAATGAGTAATTATACGCTGAAGATCAACACTAGAGAACAATTAACAAACAATTAAAGAATTCTGAATAAATGCAATCTTCACTTCATTTCAAGGACATTATGTTGTGTCCATAAAATGCTTCTACAACACTTTTTTTTTTAACAAAATTAATAGGGAATTTTAACAAAAACCCTGTATTTTGCCAAAAATGCACTGATCAATATTGGAGAACATTTCTAGATGTCTCCCACTTAATAGTGCGAATCTAGCACAGGGTGCTCATTTCCTTGCTTATCTATCAACCCCAATTTAACTGGCATTCTAACTGCACTTCACTGACTTTACAAGATCGTGTTCCGTAATAAAAGGACTGAAAGGCTCTAGCAGATGAAAATGAAAGTGATGACCCTATCAGCCATAGCAGGACAAGTTAATTGTTCCAAATCTGTGATTTTAAGATTATTGAACCTTTACAAAACTACAAACTAATTTGAGTCCCCCAAGAAAGCTGGTCGTCCACGGAAGACAAATGCAACAGAGGACAGGTCACCGCGAGGATGTCATTAGGTAACCGTTTCCACAGCTGGAATATCTCACTAGTTCAGTGCTGAACATAGTAATGGCCTGTCTTGCTGTTTAAGAGCATTTGGACTGAAGGCCCACACTGCAGAGACTAAACCACCTATAAGTAAAACAATCAAAAAGCTAGACTTAGATTTGCTGAGGAGAATGTTGTGTGGACAGAAGAGAACTGGTCCAGAGTTCACTTGAGTGAAGCAAATTTAATTTATTTGGGTCTGATGTTAAGCATCATGTTCGGTGACACATTAAAGAAAGACTAAACCCAAATATCAGTCAAAGGTTGAGGATGAAGTGTCATTGCTTGGGGCCTCTTGTACAGCTACATGACAGAGTGAATGCAAATGTGTGTCAGAACCTTCTTTAACAACACTCGGTTCCTAACTTGTTTTAATCGCCCAATGAGCTTGCAGTTTTCATGCAGGACAATACTCCATGTCACACAATAAATCAGGTTAAGATCTTTCTTTGGCGTGAGAACATTGACATATTGGAGTCCTGATCTCAACCCAATAGAGAACCTCTGGAAAATCGACTGTAACCTTCAGAATTTTGCCCACAGTAAGACCCTACACATCGTGTTAAATTAGAAAGACGCCAAAGCAAAGAATGAAGCCCATAGTAATACTAGTAAATGAGTAATAATATGATAATTATATGCACTAAACTCCCTGCATGTTTTGTGACATTGGGATCGTGTGGCCAAGAGTTGGCCAATAATAATGCGGTCCATTATATGATTACTATATTATATGTGTTATACACCCTGCATGTTTTGTAAACTAGAGGGTCTTTGATATTTGGAAGAGACCAAAAAGAATGAGACCCATTTCAATTCGAGTAAATAAGTAAATAAATAATTTTATGTGTCACATACTCTGCATGTTTTGTGGCATCAAGGCCTTGAGAAACCACGAAGAATCAGGCACGTAGTCCGACCCTGCCCATGTTGTAAAACCAGGAAGAGGCAAAAAAGAATAAAGCCCGTAATAATAGTCAATGACTACTAATATGATACCTATACTGTATGTCACGCACCTGGCTTGTTTTTTAACATCAAGGTTTTGTTAAATGATTAAACCATGCATATCTTCTAAAACCAGGAGAAGGCAAAAAAAGAATGAAACCCATGATAATATTATTTTTATTATCTGCACTGGGTAGTAGGGCCGCGGGGCCCCTGATAAAGAGTAATATGATAACTTTATGTCATGAACCCTGCATCTCTTGTAAAATTAGGTTTTGTGACACTAGTTAGACCCTGCACATCTTATGAAAGCAGGAGGAGGCCAAAAAGAATGAAGCCTATTGTAAGACCTTCTTCTTTGTGGCGTCTTTTAGCTGTGGCGTCTGTACGAGGGCGTGACGGAGGAAGAAGACGAGTTTTTTTTGGGTTTCTCGTCGCTGCTGGACGACTGCACCCAAGTGGACGTTCGTTTTGTGGAGCGTTTGGTGCTGAGGACGTTGGAGCTTCTGCACCACGACAGCAAATGGGAGCACTTGGCGCACTTTGCCTTGATTTTCAACTCCTACACGCGGTAAGCACATTACTAAAAGAACTTATTTTATTTAGTCCTGCAATTAAAACGGGCCACTAAAACTGAGTTGCCTGCAGACCAGTTCTGAAAATAGCTAAAGAGTAATGGGTCATTGTTTTTTTTTAGGACATGTGATTACTAACTGGTATCTCATTCTTTCTCTGTCTTTTTTTCTCTTTCATTATTGTCTGTCTTTCGCCCCCTTTTTGTTCCTTTTTCTCTCTCTTTTACTCTGCCCCTCTTTTTCTTTGTCTATCTATACCTCGCTCCCTTTTTCATATCTTTCTACCACCCTTTTTCTTTCTCCCTCACCCACTCTGTGCTTGTGTCTCTTTCTCTTTCTTTCTGTTTGCCTTCCTTTCTCTTTTTTTATTTTTTTCCCCTTTTTCTTTTTTTTCTCCTTTCTTTTCTCTTTTACTCTCCCTCATTCTCTCTTTTCTCTCCCAGTCTTTCTCTCTTCTTTTTCTCTATTTTTTTCTTTCTGTCTGTATCTTTTCCTCTATCTTTTCCACTTTTTTCTTTCTTTTTGTTTGTCTTTTTTCTCCCTCTGTCTGTTTTTCTCCTTCTCTCCCCCTATTTTCCTTTCTTTTTATTTGCTCTCCCTCTTTTTTGACTGTTCAATCAAAACAAAGCATCACAAGGGCTCGCAGCAGGTGTTGCTTCAATGTGATTTTTGCCCAGGGATCCGATTGTCAAGTAAAGAAATTCAATAAGGTGCGGGTGTACATTGTGAGTAAATTGCAAGGGATTACTGTTTTGTTTTTGTTTTTTATCCCGAGCTAAATGTATTCATCAAAAGAGCTACGTCCGTGGAAATCATCAAACCATTTTTTTTTCTTGAAAAATTTTACATGTTAGCTATGTTTATTGTTGATGTTGGCTACTTTTTTTGTATTGTTAACCAATGCAACATCTATTGCAGACTACTCATGCTAGAATAAATTTTACCTCTTGTATGGCCCCTTCTCAAGGTTTCCTATTTTCCTATTCCTGAGGTTTTTGAGTTTTTCCTTGCCTCCATGTGGGTTACAGATCAGTAGATGCTCTGAGTGTGCAGTTCTTTGAGACATTTTGTGATTAGGGGCTATCCAAATAAATATGACTTGATTTTGACGATAGCGAACGATATGCCTTGACGGTGACGCCCCTGCTGGTCCTGGCTCAGAGAAAACTGTTGGAACGGATCCGCATCAACGGAGCATCCCCATTCCCACAGCCTCACCACCTCAAGACCCAGTGGCTCACCGGAAAGGAGGTAGCGCTTCTCACGTACACTGATGTTGACAGATATAAACGTTAAACCTTTTTTGTGTTAGGTGACATACAAGAGCTACGCCGGCTGCCAGCTGTTCAGCGGGTGGCTCCGGCCCTCCACCACCATGTCCACCAGCTCCATCAAGGGACCGCCCACCGAAGATGCTGAGCTCATAGGTCAGTTCAAACCGTGCAAAACTATGAAAAAAAATATCTTCAGGGTTCATACAGGTGCTTGAACATGCTTACATTTTAATGATGTGTTTTGAAGGACTGAAAAGTGTTTGAAATTTGGGTGAAGTGCTTGTACATGCTTGAAATTGTTGCTATGTTTCTCAACAAGTCTGTTTAAAAATATTGTCAACACTGCTCTGTGGTGGCTGCGCTATGCCGTTGCAATCTTCTTTCTAATTAACGGTTACTGGCATTAGTTTGTATGGCATTGTCCATTGAAGCATCATCAAGACAGTTGCATGCTACACCTAAACAGGGAACTATGAAATGTGTATTGGTGCAAAGATTACGTATCAATTATGGACATTTATTATGGGCCATGCAAAAACATAAAGCGTTTCCCAGTGGTAATTGTAATGGGAAGAACTTCCTGCAACTCAAAATCTTAAACTACATATTGCTGTCATTTTTGCCCAACACCTATATGGAGATAAATTTCTCTCAAAAACAAATATTTACTCTCAGCATTGAAAAATAATATGTCTTTAAAAACACACAATACTAGAAATCGCATATGTAAATGGAAGATATAATAATGGTAGTGGAGAAATTGGAAAATTGCCTTTGAATGTACTAAAAATGACTTGAATTAGGCCATGAAAAAGTGTATGAACCCTCTATCTTGCGACTTATTTGAGGATGTTTGTTGCTGCTAATGTTATTGCACAACTTTTCATTGCACTTTTGCTACGATGCACTATTCCAGGGGTCGGAAACCTGTTAGACCCAAAGAAACATGTAAGCAAAATATTTTGTTTTCGTTTTGGGAGAGAGCCACACCATATGGAAATGACCTTACATATTCAGGATTCTGTAGGGATATATATCCAAAACGCGGTCTGTAAACCAGAGGTCTCAGGCATGGTGCTCCCTATAGACAAGTGGGTGCCTGTGGACCTGTTCTGAAAATAGCTCACCAGTGTTGGCCGATCTTGATTTTCAAATAAAATGATTTTTTTAACGGTTGACAGAGTCTATTTAACCCTACTTCCCATAATGAACCTTATAATATCATACTAATAACATAGAAATAACATGATAAGTTGTTGTTTATGAAATGCATCTCAAACTGGGTGCCCTTTGCGCTAATTGGTAACAAAAAGTAGCTCCCATTTTGAAAAACGTTGGAGACCCCTGCTGTAAACTGTAGTTGGGACTGTTCCATATATATTCTGGATCAAACCTTATCAATTCCGGTATTGTTTATGCTACGCATGTACTGAAAATTGCCAGAAGTCTTTTATCTTATTTTTCTCTTGATGTCTTTATTACATGTTTAGTTTTGAGTGTCATACCATGTCTCACAATGTTGATAGAAATGACAATACAAACTATTCTATTTGGTTCTATTCCAACCTAACTGTCCCACATGTCCTTTAGATGACGAAACAAAGCGCTCGCTGTCACTGGTGTGTGTCCCTCTGGACGTGGCCAATACACTACACTTCTACCGCCAGGCTATCGAACGGATTGGCCATTGCCTCCAAGTCTTCCGCTACAGCAGGTCCTTGCTGCTGCTGCTCTTGGCCCAATCACAGCCGACGTTCCAAACCGAGGAGGAACCTGCCCGGACCGCGTCCGACTTGATGGACTTGCACCCCATTCTGCTGACCACGCCCAACATCCAGCCTTGGGACCTGATCAATGAAGACCAGGACACCCCCGACACGCTGTACAACCAGCCTGTGGCCGCCGAATTCCTGCCCCGCATCATCTCTACCTACTTTGAAGCCACAAGTACAGTATTTTTCATTCTTGTTTATTTTTTTGTTTCCAACGTATTGCAACAAACATCCCATAACAATACGAAGAGATCACCTAAAAAGAAAAAAGGGCTGACAGGTTAAAGCCAAAAGGCTTATACGAGACCTGTCTCCAAAATGACTTTGGACGCATTGTCTATCAATCATATTATTCAGGAATGTCAAACTAGGTTTGGCTCTAGGGCTGAATCCAGACTTTCTGTTCCCAGTAAAATAATGTCAACTCAAAACTTTTAGTTTTGTTTTTCAGTATTCTGTTTTATCATTTTGCCTGAATTGGAAACCTATCCTAAATATTCATCATGAATGACAAGAAATCTTTTCTTAACACAACACACTTACATACCTGCCAACATTACCCCTTTATACATCATACTACCATTTTTCACCCCTTAAAAACGCCTACTCCTTTTAACTCTATTTTTACGTATTTTGTCTTTTTAATGGTTTCAATGACTTATCATCAAAGAAAAAGCATAAAAAAAACATGGTGGGCATAAAAAAACCTGTATGCGTATGTATGCGTGGCTAAGGTCCCCCTAAACATTTTCAATTTTGGGAAATAATAATTAAAAAAATCAGAAATGACAAAGTTAAAACACTGCAAAGGTGTGGACATTCCGTGGTTATATCTAACCGCAAGAGTTTAAAAGAAAAAAAAAATCTCCTGGTTTTCAAATGTAAACCACAACAAAAAAAAACTTCTGCAGCTGCTTTATAGCTCTACTGCATAATGGATCACGCACTGCTTTTAGTGACCTATGGATGTGTGAACACTGTCCTTGCTTTCAGAATATCTCCAGTCCAACAAGCAAGAAGCCCTTAGTGTCTTTGCACTGCACGAAATGGGAAATCTGCATTTCTATGACGGGAACGTTCGGTGAGAAACAACATTTCGGTTATGAACCAGATTATTTATTTATTTATTTATTTTGTAAATGTAGGCTGGCCCATTGCTGCTGGAGCAAAGCCGTGGATGCTGCACTGCACATCACTGGGGTGATAGAGAGATGGGATTGGCTTTCGTTTGGGGGCGGGACCCCGCAACATACGCTGAGGCAGGCTGGCCTTTGGGGATGCTTGCAAGCGGCCGTCATTACCGCCAAAATTGCTCAGTAAGTTTTGGGCAAAATATTGATTGTTTTTGATCTTCGTGCAGGGTTTGTACAGATGCTTGAAATCCTTGAAAACACTTTTTTATTGTTGTGTTTTCATGGATTACAAAGTGTGAATTTTGGGTGAAGTGCTTGTAAATGCTTGAAATCTGCTCAAGACGTCTGCTCAAGACTATGACAGTGCTCTCTTGTGGCTTGGCTTTGACATTGCATTTCTTTTTGTTTCATGATTAACGGCAGCCGGCATTAGTTTGTATGGCATTGTCCTAGGAAGCGTCATTGCCCCTCACAGGTCACGCTTAAGACGACAGGTGTATGCTACACCTAAACAGGGCACTATGAAATGTGTATTAAAACAAGGATTACGTGTCAATTATCAAAAAATTTTCCCAGTGGTAAATTGAAATAGGAAGAACCTCTTGTAAAATGCATATTACCGTCATTTCAACAACAACTATATGGGGAGATATTTCTCTCAAAAGTAACATATTGTTCGGATCCACAAATACATTCGCAATTTACTCAAGATCTAAAATTCATATGTCTTGATAAATGTTCATGCAAGATTAAAAATTGCATTTGTTAATCGCAGATATACTTGTGGATCTGCAAAATACACGATTGACACCAAATTGATATTTTTAATAGTACTGAAGAAATTGAAAAATTGGCTTTGAATGTCCTAAAAAGTGCTTGAATATGGCCATTAAAAAGGTGTACGAACTCTGAATAAAGCGATGGGCAAAATGTATTGTTGGGACACATTAAGCAGGCAAATTTTCATTTTTACTTGCAGGTACATCCTGACGGCGGACATCAGCCAGAGAAGCAAATGCTGTCTATTGTCGGCTCACCTTTTCAAGGTCAATTTTGGCCTGATTTGATTTGTGTATATATATATATATATATATATATATATATATATATATATATATATATATATATATATATATATATATATATATATATATATATATATATATAATGTGTGTGTGCCTTTTCAATTTAGTGTTTTGGATAAGATCTGGCGTGTTTTTTTTACCACGATCTGGCATCAATTCTCGCTGCATGAAATTTTATGCACTAGCTATCAGTGATATATTCCGACTGATTAATCAATGCACAAATTATTTGAGCAACCCTTGCCCTTCTTCATTTTAAATGCCTGTCTGAAAAAAAATCACAAAAAACTTTTGAGTTTTATAATCCAGTGCGCCTTATAGTGCTGACAATACAGTATTATTTTTTGTTTTTGGCTAGTTCGTGCTGTGCTGCTCCCTAGCTCACCCCCCAGACGACCTGAAGTACGCTAGCTACGACATCGGCGACGAGCTTCTCCCCGGAGTCAACATTTTCTCTGAACCGCACAGAACAGATCTTGCAGCCACTGTCGGCAGCCTTAATTTTGTCTGCCAGTGGCTGTTTGTTGCCCGCTACTATAAAGCGGTAAGCGAATTCTCAAAAATTCTTAAAAAGTAGATGTATGGAGTAGCAAAACTGCTGGAAATGTATCTAAACTACTTTAGGTATTGTGTGTGTGTCTTTCATTTATTTATTGCCATTGATTACAAAAAAGAAGATTATTATAATGACAAGAAAAAGTAACATTCAAAATAGGTGCAAAATTATACAGTGGGACCTCGCTACTTCGCCGTTCCACGTTCGCGGGTTCAGAGCTTCGCGGGTCCAAAAACTAATAATAATAAAATAAAATAAAATAAATTTAAAAAAAAACATTTTTTTTAAGCATTTTTGAAGGGGCGTCGCTACTTCGCAGATTTTCACTTTTCCCGGGTGGTTTTGGTCCTCATTAACCGCGAGAACCGAGGGATTACTGCATATAAATTCGATAAATGAAGTAAGATAATAAATCATTGGAATTTAATCAGAATAAATTATATTTTTAAATGATGCTGTAAAAATGATCAGAGATCAGGACTACTCTTTAAGAGGAAAACAGAAAGAACTTAATTGGGGGTATAGTTAAGTTAAAAAAAATGAAAAAAAAATTTTTTTTCCTCACAAAAAAATAAATTAAGAATTTAGATCAATATGGCAGATCCACAGTTTTGTTTATTTCCAATACTGTTTTCAAATGTTTTTTTTTTTACTTTATTTAACATTTAGTTTGAGTATTGGTCATTTGCAGTGAATTTTACAGTGAATTGAAAAATCTGATAAAACTGGTCAAACTATTTGCTAATAAATATGCTCATTTAAACTAGTTTTCTTATTTTACTAAGAATATTTCATAAATCATCAGTAATATAATTTGTTCATTTGAAATATTATTACGAAATAAGATTTTTCTAACTTTATTACATAATATTTAGATCATATTTAGATTATCCTTAAATGTGAATTTTCCTTGTTTGTTAATTTAAAAATATGTATGTAAATATGACAATAAATTGTAAAATGAGAAATATCAGGTTAAATGATCTGCAAACATGTTTGTAAATTTCATTTAAACTATTTTTACCAAAACAAATAACCAGCAATTATAAATGGATGTTGGATTAATTAACTATTCTAGTTCTCACAATTAATCATAAAATCAGAAAAGATGATTTAATAAAAAGTGGAATTAAACATTGAAAAAAGTTATCAATCAAAATAATCGGCTTAATTGCTTTTGGGTCCTCCGTCGAATTGCTCTGGCATAATATGATACATAATAAATCCATCAAGTCTTAAAGGGAAAAGTTGAGAAATTCCTGCCAATTTATCTCATTAATTGATGAACCATAAGTGATGGTTTCTTTCCATTTCAGCTTCTCCCCATGCTGGCACTCTACCAACATTTTGCGGGCACGGTGTGCAGAGATGTTCACCGAAATGTGGAAAGCAAAATCCTCAAGGTTGGCGTGAACTTTTCTTTTTCTATTTTAACTTCCTCCTCTTTATTTTTTGCTTTTATTCCTTTCTTCAGATCCGAGCGCTAACCGAACTGTGCTTCTTCTCTGAGGCCATGAAGGAAACAGAGCAGCTTTCAAAGGGAACGGGCATCCTGCTCCCTAACGGACGTTGCATTGTCCGCAAGTCTCACCAGGTAACACCGACAGATTTTATTTTGAATTTCTCCTTTCGTACAGGTGCTTGAAATTCTTAAAAACGCTGGAATTTTAATGTTGTGTTTTTAATGTATGAAGAGTGCTTAAATTTTGGGTGAAATACTTGTAAATGCTTGAAATTGTTGCCATCTTTCTTAGCAGTCTGATTCAATAGACCACACATTAAAAGGTGGGGTGCATCGTTCGAGGCCCTTAAAAAGTTGAAAGTGTAATATTTTCTCTATTTGGTATGTGTTTATAATGGCCAAGTTAGTTCAAGGAGCCTTTGTATTCTTTTTATTCTATCACACCTATCCGTTTTTATCTCACTTCTACAACGCTATTCTGGTACTTGCAATACATTAGGTAGGAGGAGGGCGGGGGTAGGGTTTTTGGATGTTGACTTTATGTAATATCAGTTTTTTGTGAGTGTAGCAAGAACATGGTAAAAGTAAGAAAAAGCCTGTTTCATCTCAAACCCTAATTGACGAAAAAACAAGAGTTTATTTAAGCCCGTCTAAGATACGCACGTAATCATAAATGATCTGGCCGAGGCTGTGATAATGACTTTACACCAGGAGATGGCAGCAAAGAGTAACACATTTTCAAATATTGGACAGCACCTAACTAATAAGGTCTTCTGAAAAATGACGCCAACACTGCTCTCTGGTGGCTTCAATTGGCCACTGCATTTCTATCCTCGTGATTGACGGCATCCAGCATTAGTTAGTATGGCATTGTCCAGTAAGACATCATTCCACCTACAAGTTGCGCCAAATGCTGGTTTAAGATCAGGTAATTGTGTAATTTTGTAATTGTAATCCTGTGCAGTCCTTTGAGACATTTTTGTGATTAAGGGCTATATAAATAAATCTGACTTGACTTGACTTGACAAATAGGACAAGGTGTATGCTACACTTAAACAGGGCACTACAAAAATGAGTATTAGTGCAAGTATTACTTATCAATTATGGACATTTATAATGGGCCATTCAAAAAATAATTACATTTTTATGGGAAGAACTGAAAATGGAAGCTAAATATTACCGTCATTTTACCCAACACCCATAAGGGGAAGGATTTGTCTCAAAAAAGATTAAAAGCATGTATGTATAAATCGCAGATGTTTTTAGTGGATCTGCAAAATAATTTTTTTGCACCGTATTTCTTCTCATAATTGTACTGGGGAAATTGAAAAACTTTCTTTGAAAGTCCCCAAAAAGTGCTTTAATTTCTTCATGAAAATGGTGTACCCGAGGTGTCACAAATGTGCTTTGTCAGCAGGCAACAAAGACGTTTCGGAACAACAAGCCTCTTCTGGACAATATTCAGGTATTGTTCCTCATTTTCAGTGAAGTTGTTGGCGCTATTTTCCAACGTGACATTTTCTCTTCAGTCTTTGGAGGAGCTGGTGAGCTGCGAGCTTTCCCCAGAGGTTGGACAAATTTACGACTTAATGTTGGATCTCCGTTTTCGTCTGGCACGCGTTCAGCTCATTTTGGCTATCAGTGAAACCGTCAAGGGCCCTGCTGAGCCAGGTTTGTTAGTATTGGAGGTGAACCTGTACTCTCTAACCTGGGTTGGATGGAACCCTAGGGGTTCAGTGAGTCAGTCTCAGGGGTTCGGTGGCGCCTCTCTCACTGAGGTCAAGTAGAGCTGCAATTACGAATTGATAGAATCGATTACTAAAAACGTTAGCACCTAATTTACATCATTGATTCATTGTGTCGCGTGAATTATGAACCACCAAGTACTTCAAATCGATGCAAATAACAGTACATTGAATTTTGTTGTAACGTTAAGGGTTGTAGTGCCACTTTAGTCTGGCAGAGGGCGCCTTGTTTTTAACATTTTTTAAAACTAATGTAACAAATTTCAAGGGAACAGAAAGTGCTGCAGAAATACAGAGGAAAAAATGAAAATACATTAATAAAATAAAGTAAAATGAATAACGATAACATGTTTAACTCAACTCATGGGGCAGATTCGTAAGCATATTATACATCATTTGCACATTAGGGATGTTTATCATCTTCAAATATTTAACTTTTTTTCTAAAAGTAGGATTACGTTTTTGAATTTTTTTTATGGAAATAAAAAAGAATTGCTGCAAATAAAATGAAATGTATTACTCTTTCTTTGTTTTGGTGTGATAAATCAGAATATAATACAAAATTGGATAAGGTGGTAGTAAAAGAGTATTTTACATGTTTACAGGTGTATAGCATGCACTTATGTATTTTTGTTCATTGTCAAATTATTTGACAATCACTTGGACTTTTTAAAAAATTATTTTGTTTTATAAAATATTCTGTTGCTTTGTGCACCATTTTTTGATATTTCAATAGTTGAATAAAAAGGAGAAAGTTAAAATGTGTTTTTTTTTTAAATCCAATTTGTTGATTGATCAAAAAAATCTACAGATTCATCGATTATCACAATATTTGATAGTTGTGGCCCTAAGGTCAAGACACACTGACTCTGTATGCCTATACAAATAAACATGACTTGACTTGACTATACGAGAAAAAAATTCTCTATATTAGCAATGGCACACCCTGCTTGGCCATAACTTGCTGGGGATGATCACATGACCTTGCTATGTGTGAAAACGAGATGAGGGTCGCACTTGCCAAGGTAACGCCACGCAAATCTGAACTGATGTCTCAAATATATTCTGAACAATGTACTATTTTCATTTGTTCTGCACGATTTATTTTATGCGCCAACAAAAAACAATCTGGTAAGGATAAAAATAAATCATAGTTTATATTACACTATAGTAGGGGTTCGATTAATGTGCATATAAAACTGATGGGGTTCAGTAGCTGCAACAGAGTTTAAAACCACTGTTTTAAATGTAGCATCTGATCATTTTTAGTGGCAAGTGACCAAGAAGATCATCTTGAGCCAGGCCAAGAGAACGAAGAGCCAAAAGTCAGGGAATTTGCTTTCCACCAGAAGCTCACTCTCGGAAATATCAAGGTAAGATTTCTTTCTCTTTTTGGTCTTTTATGGCTTTCATTTTCTTTTCTTCTGTAGCACCTCCTCCTAGAAGCAGCTGACATCATTTTGGACTCCATTTTGGAGAAACTGCCATGTCCTTGCTACAGCCAAATTGAGAACTTTGAATTGAAACTAGAGGCCAACCTTCTTAAGGCCGACCTCTACTTGCAGCAAGGACTTGTTTCACAAAGGTAAAAGCCATTTGTTCTTTTCTTCTTTACTTCATTTCATTTTACTGACACTGAAAGTAAATCTTTTTATATTTGTTTGAATTTGTTTTTTATTCTGCTTGCTTACAAGAAGATCGCTTAGGATGCCAGAATTGACACGAATGGCCAATTATGTTTCTGTTTTTTTCAGCACCCCTTAGGGCTGATCTTCTTTTTTTTACCTAGGATATTTTAAAAGTAGAATTATTTATATAGCCCTTGAGTTAAGTACCATTTTTTGTCCAGCCTTTAAGTCAAGTCCCATTTCTTTGTCTAGATGAAGGGTTGGCAACCTATGGCTCGCGAGCCATATATGTCTCTTTTCATGAGTACATATTGCTCACAGATGAAATCGAACTTGCGCTAACACCTAAAGTAAAATTACAAATGGAGCCGATTGTCAAGTGTGTGAAGCCGACACAATACTAACTCTCTTTGGTGTTCAGTCCAGTATATATACTGTACGACACAATTTTGACCACAGTTTAGAGTCAATGTGTCAAGTCTAATCAAGGTTATCTGTATAGCCCTTAATCACAAGTAGTATCAAAGGGCTCCACAGACCACAGGTTATTGAAAACTACAGACTATTATTACACCATCCCGTTCTAAAACCTACATGAGGGCAAGGAAAAACTCAAAAACCTCAACATGAAGAAAATGAAAAAACCTTGACAAGGGACCGATAGACCCTGTTTTGGCTGTAAATTGCTAAATAATCCTTTATATGGAGGCTCATTAAAAAAAATCTATGTTCATTGTTGTCACACTTTATGATGAAAAGGCACCTAATACTTTTTAAACACCCAGAAGATTTTGCAAAGCACCATGAGCAATTTTATTGGGTGAGCAGTAGGAATGGGCGGAGCTTTACACAGGGCTAATACACTCCTTCTCCTCCTCGCCCAGCACCGTCTGCACTAAAAGTAAATACGTTGGTATCCTTGTTTGTGACATTTTTTCAAAAGTACTTTGCTCGCACCGTCTTTTGAAACCATTATCTAGGACAAAAATGACACCAATGCCAAAATGAGCCTCAGCACTTTTAATTCACTGCAGGAGACAGATGAATTTTAATTGGTATATTTACATTTAAATGGGGCACAGGCTCTGGCATAAGTATTATTTTAGAGATTTGATAAAATCATCAAACATAACACAGTGACATAAAGTGTGCTGAAGATTTTGCTTTTTTTGGAGAGCCGGTTAGGCGATTTTGTTGAATTTTGTCCTAAAATATATGGTGTAGCTCTCTCAATGTTTTTTTTTTAATATTTTTGCTTTTATGACTCTTTGGATCAAAAACATTCCCGACCCCTGGTCTAGCTCTTAAGTGAGCTTATATTTCTTTGTCTAATCCTTTTGTCATGTCCCATTTCTTTGTCTAATTCTTTAGTCAGGTTCAATTTCTTTGTCTAGCTCTTTAGTCAAGTCCCATTTCTTTGTCAATCCCTAAAGTGAGATCCCATTTTTGTACAGTTTTCTCCTGTTCTTCCTTCAAGCTCAAAATGCATTGATGTCTTTTCTCTTTATTTTGAGCATCTACTAACAAAAACTTATCAGTCATCCTTCCATCTGCAGTTTGGATGTGACCGTCTTCTCCATGAAGCTCTTGCAGGACTTTCCACAATCCCAAACAGAGCAGAAGATATCCACTTCTGAGCTCCTCCAATCTGATACGGAACAGGTCGCTCTTGCGGTGAATGACGCCAATAGATGTCTGAAATTGATTTCATTGAACGCGTTTCTAGGCGACCGAAGACGGCGTGCCGGACGAGGACAGCCCGAGGGCGGTGGAGGCGAGCGAGAGGGTTGGAGCCGCTCTCTGGTTACGATTCCGTGTGGCGCTTCTCCGTTGCGTCCTGCTGCAGGCATCAGACGTCACAGTTCCTAATCCAGGTTTGACCTTGCGGCATTAGAAGTGTTGCCCCCTGCCCCCAACGACTTTTTGACATATTGCCATATTTAAGGCTTCAAACTTATTGATAGAAAACCTCAAAATATTTTCTAAAAATCAACAACCCGTGCAGATGTTGCAGCTATCGTGAAAAGAAACCAAATATATTCAACATTTTATACTTTGCTAACAAAGTAGGTGTTGTAAAATACTGGCCCCCTTAGAGGTAATACTTTGTACAAGCTCTTTCTGCTGCGATCACAGCCACATGTGTTTTTTGGATGTGTCTCGAGAAGTTTTGCACATCTTGAGACAGAATTTTTGCCAATTCTTCACTACAAAACAGCTCAAGTTTCTTAAGGTTTAATGGTGGTCGTTTATACACAGTATTTTTTCTAATCTTTCCACAAATGCACTATAGGACTGAGGTGTGGTCATTTCATTTTGCAGTGTTACTCTTACGCCAAACGTAACGTTTTGCATTCAGCCCAAAAATGTCTGTCTCCCATGAGGCTTCGTGGAATCACCAAATGGGCCTTTTCATGTTATTCTTTTAGAAAGAGTTTTGTTCCTGCCTCTCTTCGATAAAAGGCAAATGTATGCCGAGTACAACTAATCGTCCCACCTCAACTGTGTATTCCTGTAGATCAATTATTGTGATCACGGGCCTCTTGGTTGCTTCTTTCATTAATTTTCTCCTTGTTTGGGCCGGCTCCTCCGTGTTATATGTCGATGTGTCCTTGGGCAACACACTGAATCCCTAATGCCCCTGATAACCAGGTAGTTGCCTTGCATGGCTGATGCTGCTATCGGTGGGTGAATGTATGTGAATGGGTAAGTGGGAAGCACATTGTAAAGCGCTTTGGGAGGTCTTCAGTGACTTGAAACGCACTATATAAATGCAGACCATTTACATTTACATTGAAAGTATAGAAGGATGGCAAGGTCCCGTTAGGTTTGCAGTGGTTTTATGCTCTCTCACTGAGACTTAATGACACACATGTGCACTCTGTCATTGTGAGTCATTAAGATTGACATTGGATCATTCAGAAGAAATTTGGAAACTCTTGGATTCAGTTGGCTGAGCTGAGAGAACAGGCGGTCAATATTTTTGCAACACCTACTTTTACGTTTTCTCGGTCTAAATATAATATAAAATGTTGGAATTTGGTTAAAACTTCAGAATTGTGTTTTACATGTTGTTGAATCTTAGAAGATATTTTAGTTTTTTTAGCTTTAAGTTTGAAGTCTGAAATAGGGAAAAATGACAAAAAGTTCTTGGGATAATACATTTGCTTGGCACTGTAAATTGTTCACCTATAAAAACAAGGACTTTTTCTGGACGGAAAGGTAAGCTTCACGACAAGGCGGTTCAGGTGTTGAAACAGAGTCTGGAGGAGTGCGTGATGTTAGGCGACGTGGACACGCAAGCACTTCTGCTGCTCGAAGGCTCGCGGTTGAAATCCCGAAGAGGCCGAGGAGACGACGGCTTATCTTTGCTGCAGGTATTCACATCGGAGCCCAAAAAAAATACAAATAACTGTAGCAAACATTAGGGATTCACCCAAATGGACATTTGTGGCCGAAAATTAAACAGAATTGAATTGTGCAAGTCTTAATTCTCATTGATATCAATGTTGTGAAACGTTGTATGCAACAAGATTAGACATGGCACCCCTTAGTAAACATGCTATAAAGACTTTAAAGAGAAAAACAAGATAAAACACTATCAGGATAAATAGGCAAACAATATTTACAACATAGTGCTTAGAGACTGGCCCAAGTTATAATAAAAATGCAATGAAAAAGAATAGTGCGTCGTCTTATCAATAGTGCAATGAAAAGAAGTGCACTAGCATTCAGCAGCAAAACCAAAAAAGTCACAAGGCCAAAACAATTTGAAAAGTACTATTTAGCAGTGAATTGCAAAAAGGTACAATATAAAATAATTTATAACTGGCAAAGATATTACTAGTTGGTATTTTGAAGTGGTTTATTTATTTCATTTTCATGAAACACCACAAAAGACATTAAAGTGCTTCAAAAACATCAAGTTTGATCCCAAAGTGATAAAGAAAGAAGCAACTGTTAAAATATCGAAAATGCAAATGACTCAACCATGTTCATTCAACTTTGAGTTACGTTAGCATGACAAATAAAAAGAATCGTTTGTAGCTGCAACACTACACTCTCCCCTTATTTAAAATGAGCAAAATGGGCCAGGCGTTGCTAGGCTTATAGAAGATTATATTGGGCTGCTTAGATTGGTCTTGTACCCAATTTGGCCACCAGAGGGTGTTAGAGACCCCATAAAAGAATACTCCACAAAAGCAGATATTTATTGATTTTGTTGGTATTTATTAGCTAAAGACACTCACAGATATATAGTTTAACTGTGAGAATTCCCACGAAAGTTGTAGTTTATTTAGAAAGATGTTTTTGTGGAATTTTGGCTTTCAATGGACGGTAAAGTGAATAGTGACAAGAAAACAAGAGTAAGAGGGAACTGATTATGATGATGATTGTCTGGTAAAAGGCGCAGTCTAATGCAACTATCGTGTCAAACTCGCTTATCAGTAAAAAATAAAATAGTCAATTCAACTCTCTCTGCATATATCTTTGTACCAGCCAATTAACTTCAGTGACAAATGGACTGAATATCACTCACAAAGTACAAATTACAACAGTTTACCTGCAGTTATCTCTGTGGTGTTAGCATGTAAACTTTAGCCTAAGTCTGACTATTGAGTAACACTAACGTGGAAGTAGTGGGATGCACCAATTTTTGCGAAAATACCTTGTTGGTAAAAGCTTGACAGAGCTCCCGTTATGAATTGATAATAGTAAATTTACCTCACAATTAGCTTAGAACGAGCTCATTGACTTCGGGGGGCGAACAGATTGAAACAAAGTACTGTACATGTTATGAATTAATTAGATAGCAGCTAACAAAAACGTAAGGGACTACCAGTCTTGGATGTCAGACTCAAAGTACGTGTTTTCAAAATAGCTCAACTGTAATAATAATAATAATAATAATTTCCTTGTATTGTCATTCTGTGTAACAATGTACACAGAACGAAATGTCGATTGCACCTGACCCGATGCAGCCGCAGCCAAGAGAGGGCGCCGCCGACCACTTTTTAAGTCTTAGGAATGACTCGGCCGGGGCGCGAACCCGAACATCCCAGTCTCAAAGCGGGCGCCTTACCATCTAGGCTACTGAGCTGGTAGTAAGTTAGCTCTGCAGTGTGAGCATGTGCGATGTAGCGGTCAAGTCAAGTCATGTTTACTTGTATAGCCCTTAATCACAAGAAGTCTCAAAGGGCTGCACAGACCACAGATTATTGCAATTTATAGACTATTATGACGCCACCTCCTGATCTAAAACCTACATAAGGACAAGGAAAAACTCATAACCTTAGCATGAGAAAAATGAAGAAACCTAGAGAAGGGACAGCACATGAGGTAATCCCCTTTCCAAGAAATCAAAATTCAAGAGCTGTCTTGCATTTAAAAAACAAAAATATCCCAATAAGTAGATTGCCTGCTCACTATATCTCTCAATGCACATCTAAATCAAATATGTTTAATCAAACTAAAAATATGTAATACAATAGTGGTGAACCAGAACTTTGGAGAAAAAGCCTTGTTGGTTAAAAGTTTGACGCAGCTCCAATTTGACGTAAATACATCGCTATATCATTTTTTTTCAGTACCTTTTCTCATTTTTATTTCACTTTATTTTGCAAGTTTAAATAATTCTGTCAAATATTGTGTATCCATAGTTAGGATAACAGATATTGTAATATCAATTAAAGATCATTCAATTAGCATCTCTAGCATGTCACGAACAGAGTACATGTTTACAAATTAAAATGGCTCAACTGTTGAAAGTTGGCTCTGGAATGTTAGCAAGTAAACATTAGCCAAAATCTGGCTAGCGGCTGACAAAAATCTGGAAGCAGAAAGGCACACCAACTAGTGAGAAAATGTCCTTCCTTCTTGTGTGAACAATTAAAAATATGCAGACAACTCCGCCCCCAAGTGAAAGCCAGCTTCACACACCTCACCTGATGTGATGGCATCTCAACCTCCTTTCAGATGCCTTTTTTTTGGTTCGATCTTCTCTTTTAGTGCAGAAAATTATGCATCGGTAGCAAATTTTCAGCCTTTGTAGGAAGCAGTTTCAAAGAGTTCCAGTTTGATGTGAATTAATCACAATATTGTTTATTCCATTACCTTTTTAAAATTCAGTGCATCGTTAATTAAAATAACAGTTGTTGTAAAATGAAATAAAGGTTATTCAGTGGCATCTCTGGAATGTCACAAACAAAGTACATGTTTACAAATTAAATGTTTCACCGGCAGAAAGTTGGCTTTGTAGTGTTTGCAGGTAAACATAGGCCAAAGTCTAGCTAGCGGTTTACAAAAATCTAGAATCAGAGGGACACACCAAGGAATGAGAAAATGTCCATCACCTTTCTTCTCGTGTGAAAAAAAAAAAACATGCATCCACCGCTGCCCTCAAGTGAAAGCTAGCTTCACACAGCTCACCTCACATAAGATGTGATGTTATCACAACTTTGTCCTTCGGATGCCTTTTTTCAGTTTGATATTCTCTTTCGGTGTTTCAATCTTGGAATGTTTTTTTTTTTTTTTTGCAGGAAGCGGTGAGTCTTCTTTCAGGACGCACTCGTATGCCACCCGGATCGAGCCTCACCCTCATTCGAGCTGCTTGGCGTCTGAGCGACCTGAAAAGCACGCAAAGCAAACTCCAGCATCTCAGTCGCAGACTTTTGCACAAACAACTGAATGAGTTTGGCGAGGATGTCGTCTTTGAGGAAGGGAACATTTACATTTCTCCGCCGGGACCCAAAAATATTTACCTTCCTTACGTGCAGATGTTGCAGCAAATTAATGAGTGAAAAGGTAAGTCGTTGTGCAGGCAATAATCAGATTGGAAAGGGGATACCGCCAGTATTTTTGTGAAGTAAACAGTTTGTGCGGTTGCTTGAAATCTATGAAAATGCTTGTTGTTTTTTCAAGTTTTAAAGTGCTTGAATTTTGGGTGAAGTGCTTGTAAATGCTGGCAATTGTTGCCATGTTTCTCAACAGCTCTGGTTAAAAATGAGGCTGAAACTGCTCTCTGATGGCTCACTTTGTCATTGCATTTCTTCTTGCCTCACAATTACGGCACCTGGCATTAGTTTGAATGGCACTTTCCATGAAGCGCCATCGCATCCAAAAGAACGGGTGCATGCTACACTTAAACAAACAGGGCCCTATGAAATGTGTATTAGTGCAAGGATTACATTTCAATAATGGACATTTATTATGGGCCATGTAAAACATTAAGGTTGTATTTCCTATTGATAATGTAAGTAGAACCTCTCTTAACTGCAAATATAGGCTAAATATTATAAATATATAATTTAAAACATATGGGGCGGGTTTTTTTTCTAAAACAAATATATTCGCGATTGACTCAAGATCTAAACATCATAATGCTCGATAAATGCACACGCAAGATTAAAAATTGCATCTATAAATCACATGATTGGGGATCTGCAAAATACATGATTCACAATGAATAATTTATTTCAATGGTACTGTAGAAATATTTGAAAAATTGGCTTTAAAGTCATTGAAAAGTAATATATATATATATATATATATATATATATATATATATATATATATATATATATATATATGTGTGTATATATATATATGTATATATATATATATATATATATATATGTATATATATATATGTATATATATATATATATATATATATATATATATATATATATATATATATATATATATATGTATATATATATATGTATATATATATATATGAGAGAGAGAGATGAGAGAATACAGAAAGTAATCAACACAGCCCAGAAGATCATCGGCTGCCCTTTGCCCAGTTTAGAGTTCATTAAAAAAACAATACAATATTGAAATCGTGTTTGGCTTATATGCACATAAAACAAAATTAACACAGGAAGGGGAAGACGGACAGAGCCACCCAAAGTTCAAATGCTTCCTCTAATCTCCCAATCTCTTTGTTGCCATCTAGACTGTGTTTGAGAGGGACCATTTGTCATTTTATTTTTATTTGGTGTGTTTTATTGCCTTTTTGCTGATAATGCGTCCCAAAAAAGTAAAAGTGGAAAATTGTGACTTGTGTTTTTTTTAAAGAAGGAAACACTGCTTAAAGTTACAGTAAATGCTTTCATGTTGTTTTATTTTTATCTGTATTACCCTTATGTCAATCTTTTTTATCTACACATTCCAAAAGTTATCAATTTTCTAGTATGTTTGATTAATATTTTGGGAACATAGTTTTTATAGGATGAGGAAATTTTAAAAACACTTCTTCGTAGAGGCCCGGCTTACATGCAAATATATACAGTATTTGATTTCTCCGGGACCTTTTATTTTCTGCCCTTAAAGCAAAAATTGCCACAGTTGTAACCATCCGTAAATAGTGTTAATCTATGCTTCTGGCAAGTCACATCTGGTTAACATTTCAATCTAATGATTTATGTTGTAAATCTTTTCAGGTCATGTCGGCAGAGTGATGAAGCCATTGTGGAGCAAGCGAGGCTAACTTTGAATTTGAATTCTCTAGCGAACTGTTTAAATATTAGTGAACAAAGTTAACCGAGTAATATTTTTTACAACGTGTTGCATGAACACAGAAACCGGATCAATACGGTACCGTATTTGTGTAATTTATTTAATGATAAAATACCCTTTTTTTATTATCAAGACACTCTTGCTATCAACTGAATTGACAATATTAAGACTATGGACTTGTCGGGCCGGGCTAACCGCTAGGCTAAAGGCTAAACCCTTCAAAACGCCTCTCCCATCCATTTTCCTCTCCAACGTTCGCTCTCTGGACAATAAACTGGACCATTTACAACTGGAACTAACATCGAACCGCGGGATGACGAACTGCTGCGCTATAATTCTGACGAAGACATGGTTAAACTTATCTATCCCGGCTGACGCTCAAGGAAACTGTGCGGGTCAGATGTATCGACATTTCGTTCTGTATACACGTGTACACGAATGACAATAAAGTATATCTGAATCTGAATCCTAACTGCTGTTTTAATACTTTTTATTTGGTCGTCAATTTGAATCACCATGGAGCGGCTCCATAAGAAGCATATCAAGGTTCTAGCATGGCCCAGCCAGTCTCCAGACCTGAACCCAATCGAAAATATTTGGAGGGAGCTCAAACTCCGTGTTTTCATCAGCTACAGCCCATAAACTTGACTGATCTACAGAAGATATGTGTGAAGGAGGTGGCCAAGATCCTTCCGGTAGTGTGTGCAAACCTGGTGAAAGACTACAGGAAACGTTTGACCTTTGTAATAGCAAACAAAGGCTTCTCTACCAAATATTAACATTCATTTTCTCAAGTGTTCAAATACTTATTTGCAGCTGTATCACACAAATAAATCTGTGAAAAAGCATGCATTGTGATTTCTGGATTTTTCTTTTTAGTTTATCCCTCTCACAGTGGGCATGGACTTACGATGATAATTTCAGAACCCTCAATGATTTTTAAGTGGGAGAAACAGCAAAAAAAAAGAAGGGTGTTTAAATACTTATTATTTTCACTGTATGTGTATGTATGTGTATATGTGTTTGATAAACATGGATTTTTTTCAAAAACTTGAGAAATTTGTTTACATTTGACATGCGATCATCCTCGCCTAGAGGGATCCGCCATCTTGCTGCCTAGGCTATTCTCAAAACCTCATTATCTTTTTTTCTTCTTTTCTTTCTTTGTCACATAATTTTGGTTATTTATTTCACACAAAAAAAGAGAAGACTGAATATACTAAACATCGCTGTACTGTAAGATGATTTTGGCTCATTTTAAGTATTTTTTTTTCTTTTTTAATTTTCCCTTTTTTCTTCATTTTGCCTCTTCCACTTTTCCTTATTCTTTCTTTTTTAATTTTTTCTGGCTTTTATCCTTTTCCTCTTAATTTTGTTTCTTTTTAACGTTTCTTTGTTGTTCTTTTCTTTATTTTTCTTTTCATTTTGTCCTATTTTTGTCTCTTGTTTTTTTTTTTTCACATTTTTGATGTATCGCCTTTTTTCCCTTCTTGTCTTTCCTTTTTTCCTTTACTTTTTTCTTTTCCCGCAAAATGTTGACTCTGCGTAGTTTGCATTCTTCCTTATGCTTTTTAGCACTTGTTTTTGGTTACACAACACCAAACAGAGAAATATCGTGGCCAAATATTACACACTGTTCCTTTTAAAGATCTAAAAGTTGACCATCGACCGATTTATTTCAGGAAATTGTCGCTGTTTTTTTTAGCACTAACCGGAAATAGTGTGTAGCTCTCACCACGCTAACTTGACTAACGACCGTTGTTTCCTCTCCCGTCCGTCCATCACACGATGACGTTTTTAGGGTCAAATTTTGTCAAAATTTATTTTTCATTAGAATTTTTTTTAATAAATTTGTAGTTTCTAAAGCTCCTGGCACTTTTGCCGGCCGGTTTCGATGGGTTTTCCAAGGAGAAGATGATTGCTTCACTTTCTCGGGGAAGTTTGCTTGATGAGGTTCTTCACGGAGGCTTTCACGAGGTCATTATTTGCTTTCTCTCTCATAATTTATTATTCGTTTGAATAGTGTACAATTAAATTCACCGTCTTGTGGAAATTAAGTGATTTTAAAAAGGATACAAATGTACACGGTTCGGCTAGTGTAGCTTACTTACATAGCAACATGTTTTTTAAAAAAACGCTATCAAATTGTGTACTTAACCTTTTTATCGATATAAATAAGAATTTAAAGCGGCTAAAAGTGTATTTTGTGTGATAAACAAGAGCCTTTAATTGGTTGTAATGTGTTGCAAACGGACGAGTCGTGTATCCTGGACAACGGTGGTCACGTGACTGGACTCGTAAATTGCAAAATTTGGGCATTTAAATAATTCACAAATAAGGATAAGTGGAAGTGGAAAACGTGATTGATTTTTTTTGGGGGGGGGGATGAAATAAATGATAGTAATAATAGTTACAAGATAACGGGATTTTGGGTGGTGGTCCAGTTGGCCAGCTGGGCCCCGCCCCCAACTCTTTGTCCCTGCATAATAAACAAAGGAGGTCGCCGTTTTGTTTTTGTTTTTCATTAAATGTTTTCCCCTCTCAATTGTTCACTCCAGCAAAAGAAGGTCATCTGTTTGATTTTTTTATTAAAAACAAATTTCCCCCCTTTTAAAAATTAAAAATGTAAAATTTTCGAAATAATTGTTACCCGTTTTTCGTCCCCCCCCCTTGTTTTTCTGAATATCTGTTCATTTATTTGTTTTTCCCCAAATATTTTTGTTTGTTGTTTTTTTCAAAACATTTAAAGTTTTTTATATAATTTCTTCTTTTCTTCAAAGTTATTGTTTTGTGTTTTTCAATATATTCTAACAGGTTTTCTGGTGCGTTTTTTATTTGGGAGGGGGCAGGGGTCACAATATTTTTGGAAAGTTGGTTTTTACAATAATTTATTTCTGTTTTTCAATATATTTTTGTAGGTTTTCTGTTTTTTCTTCCTTTTTTCATATTTGGGAAAGAATTTTCAGATTTTATTTTTCTTATTTTTATTATAATTGATTCATTGTTTTTGTTTTTTTTAATCAAAATATTTTTTCCAGGTTTTCTGGTGCTTTGCTTTATTTGTCAAAATATTTTGGAGAGTTTTTTTCTGTTTTTAATATGATTTATTTCTGTTTTTCAATATTTTTTTTCTAGGTTTTCAGATTTCATTTTTTTTTTCATTTTTGGTAGGATTTTCAGATTTTTTTGTCTGTGTTCTTAAAATAATTGATTTAGTTTTTATTCAATCAAAATATTTTACCAGGTTTTCCGGTGTTTTTTTTTCTTATTTGTCAAAATATCTTTTGGAGAGTTTATTTTTTCCCTATTTTTCAAAATATTTCCCCAAGTTTTCTTTTCCTTTTTGTTTATTTAAAATGAATTCTGCTTTTCAAAATATTGTTTCCAGTTTTTAGATTTTTTTGCCACAGCCCAGTATAGAGATCGGCTTGTACAGAATCGTCGTATAATTGTATTTCTTGTGTGTTATTCAAATTCAGCAGCAGGTGTCTACGTACATCTCGTGGGTGAACGCTCAGCTGAAGAAAAAAGACGGCCTCAAACCCGTCACCGACCTCAGGAAAGACCTGCAAGATGGCGTCGTTCTCGTGCACCTTATACATGTCGTTGGTAAATACAGCAAAATTAGTGCCCTGCTTCTGTTTGCACTTTAGGAAAAAGGAAAGGTCTTGTGAACAAATGGTGGGTCTTTCGAGGTTCTTCCTTCTTTCGTCAGATTTTGTGGTTGAAACTGCTATGGAAAAATGTTATTGTGGCTGTGTAGTCCTCTACACCACAATCAACTTTACTTCACATGATTTTTTTGTCGCCATCGTGTGGACGTTATGAAAAACTGCATTTACCTTCTGGTCGGAAACCCAACATTTTTACGAGCCATTTTGCACCATAATGTCTGAAGCCGCAAAGAAAAACGAGAAGCCTTATATAAGCCTTATAAGGAAAGAAACACATACTGTAACTATGTATATTTTCGGGAAAACATTTAGAATGTGTCCTGTTTGCCCCAATTCAGAAACCAAATATTTTTTCCATTATCAAACATTTTTTTAAAAGCGCCAGGGAGCCACTTGGGAGCGAAAAAGCCCCGCATATGGCTCCAGAGCAAGTTTAGCATGTGGAGAAGTTCGAATTTGTTGGCAATAGAAAGCATCTTCCTTTGCCTTTTGCTGCTTTTGTGGCATTTTCTTGACATGATGGCTTTTAGTGAAACTTGAAAATGAAAATGAAAAAGAGTTTATTTATAATGTATTTTTGTCAAGCTGTTTTACGTGTAGAACTCAGACTGCAACGTCATCGATACGCAGGCAGACCCAGGCAGAAAAGGGTTTTGGCAACTATTTAGCCAATCAGAATGAAGAACAGAATGTAAGATGAAAACCGGGAAGTAGCGATACTCCCGTAAGTAAACCTTGATACAGCGAGGGATTACTGTACCGCGCATTAGACCCAATTTTAAAAACATCCCCCAAATACTATTTGGCAAATTTAATGGAGTACTATAATTATCAACCACAAGAGCACATGTGTCAAAATCTAGGATCGTGGGCCAAATATGGCCCACCACATCATTTTATCTGGCCCGTGAGACAATGCTGAAGGAAGCACTAGAGAAAAATAAGCTGCATCAAACAATGACTTGGAGTTTTAAATATGTCCACTGGATGTCACCAAAGCCAAGCACAACTCAGCACGCACCCACTATAGCTGTATTTGCTGACTACGATTGATCGACCGGTGAGGATACCCATGATGTAATTATACTTAAATAAAAGTCAGGCGCCGTTTAAATCAATATTAAAAAGTACGACATATTTAAAAACTGGACCTGGGTTTTTTTGCACAAGTTAAAGGAAGCTTTAGCTCATTTTTATAATCAATATGAAACACTAACAATGACGTTCCCATATACAGGTAAACATGTTCTTAAATAATACAAATTAAAAAAGACTTTCAAAATTATTATATCATTTAAATTAGTGTTTTAATGGTATTTCTGTCTCTCTCCAGTCTGTATGTGTTTCCACGAGTTAAATAAACTGTCATGGTAATTAATTCAATTGTTGTTATGCCTTATTTACAAATGCACAGTTGATAAAAACTACAAGATTAAACCATAGTGAAGGACGAAAAACCCTCAATAATTGTTTTATAATCAAATCTTACATCCTGGATCATAATTCAATCTTGAGCCCCCTAAAAGACCCTCAGCCCTCCAGCTAAGGAACACTTCTTATGCCTTTCCTTTTCTAGTCTGGCCCCTGGGAGAATATCATTTCCACCATGTTGCCCCTGGGCTAAAATTTGTTTTTCCCCCAGCACGAGATGTAGCCCAAGTTCCATGTGTCAGAAGTGATACCTTTCATACATCATTTTAATGTGATTTCTCTTTAAATTTGGAAGCTGGGGAAGAGCTGGAAGGCGTTTACGCGTCTCCTCAAAGCAAAGAGGAAAGTGAGAAGAACGTGGAGCGAGTCTTGCACTTCATCTCCTCGCGTCACATTCGGATGCCTCACATCTCGGCCAAAGGTACCCTCTACTATTTTTTTCTCATTTTTACAGGGGCCAAAAAGTCCTTGAAATACTTGGAATTGCTTGATTTTTAATGTTGTGTTTTCAAGGATTGAAAAAGTGCTTGAATGTTGGGTGAAGTGCTTGTAAAATACTTGCCATGTTTCTCAACAAGTCTGCTTAAAAATGACACTGGCACTGTTCCTGGTGGCTTCACTTTGCAAATTCATATCTTCTCTTGCGATTAACGGCAGCTGGTATTAGTTTGTATTTGTATAAATCATCATTGTCCCCTACAGGTCACGCCCAAGCAGGGCATTATGAAATGTGTATTAGTGCAAAGATTAAGTATCAATCATAAACATTTAATATAGGCCGTGCAAACAAATTCAGTTAGAATTTCCCAGTGGTAAATTCGAAGGGGAAGAACTTTCTGCTGCTAAAATTGTAACCTAAATATTACTGTCACTTTAATGGAACACCTATATGGGGAGAGATTTTTCTCAAAAACAAAATTATTTGTTTTTCATATGTCTTGATAAATGCACATGCAAGATTGAAAATTGCATACGTAAATCACAAATATATTTAGGGCTTTGCAAAATACAAAGTTTACTTCGGCTTTCTTCTTTTAACAGAATTAAATATTAAAATGTACGGTTTACCAAATTGTTCAAATTAGTTATCTGACTCCATTAACCAAACACAACCTGTATTCTCCTAACAATGCATGCTCGTTTCTTGATGTGAAAATATGGACAAGAGACCGGCATTTCCACATGGGGGCAGATTTAATTTCTTATATTACTATTTAACTAAGTGAACTCCATCGAATTAGCCAAATTAATGTCGCTTGAGTCTCCGTCAAGCCTCCTCTCTGGATCCTCTCTCTCGATCTTCTTCGATCTTTCCTTGACCCACGTCTCCTTCCGCAAGCTGGCGCGCCGGCTCCTCTCATTGGCGCGCCAGGAAAGCCCCCCTCGCCTCGATGTCTGAAATGGTCAAAACATCAGAGCGCTTATCAGGACAACTTCTCCAAACAATGCCTTCCTTCTGCGTCAAGAGTTCTGTTATCAAAATTCCCCAGCCAAAACACTCTGCACTTGGAACGGCGCGACCTGTAGCCCACTCAGTGAAAATCTTCATTGCACTCGATAAATGTAACTTGTATTATAAAATCTTTTATCGTAAAATGTATAAAATCCTTCAACGGTATTGGAGAAATTGGAAAATTAATTTTGAGATTCCTTAAAAAGCGCTTGAATTTTGGCCATTAAAAAGGTGTATGAACTCTGTTTTTAGCTTTTAAAACTTTTTCGTTTTGGCAGATGTCGTGGAAGGAAACCTTAAATGTGTCATGAGGATTATCCTGGCCCTGGCAGCCCACTTCAAGCCCTCAGCCAATCACAGAGCTGCTTTGGGGGGTTGCTCGAACCCGGCTCCGCCTCGACACAACCCGCTGTCCACCGTGGCGCTAGCGCAAGGGGCTGCCGCTACGCTAGCCTCTGCTAGATACGATGCTTCCCGTGTTCAAAGGTAGTGTATATTCAATTTAGTAAAAACTGCTTATGGTCCAGGCATTTTCCTCTTGTTTCTACTGTTTCCTTGTCTAGGCACACCTGGCACAGGCTATGGCTTGCCGCTATTGTTATTGTTAACTGCTTTGTGTAAAGAAAGACTGATATTGCAATGTTTGACTGTCCGTTCTAGTAGTTTCTCCCACTTTCTGCTTAAAGGTGGGTTGCGCTGTTTGAGGCATCCTTAAAGAGTTGAAAGAAGAATATTTTTAATATGTTATGTTTGAGTTTAAAGAGCCTTTATAAAAAAATCAGTGCCCCTATGTGCTTTTAGCACCGCTCTTCCTGGACACACTATTTTATTAGGAAGCAGGAAAGAGGAGAGGAGCAGAGGGGGGTGGGGAGGGGGTGTGGGGTTATTTTGCTAGTCCATTCGATCCACTATCTGCACCGCTTATCCTCAGTAGGGTTGCTGGAGCTCACCCCAGCCATCTTCTAGCAGCGGGTAGGGGACACCCTGAACTGGTTGCCAGCCAGCCGCGGGGCACACAGAGACACACAACTCATTCGCTCATAGGGACGATTTGGACCGGCCAATTAATGCATGTTTTTGGAATGTGGGAGGAAACCGGAGTGCCCGGAGGAAACCCACAATGGCATGGGGAGAACATGCAAACTCCGCACAGGAAGGCTGGTAGCTTGATTTTATCCCATGACCTCAGAACTGTGCCGCGGACGCGCTAACCACTCAGCCGCCGTGTCGCCCAAGCTCAAGCAAATCAAAACTTGAGGAATGAACTGACTGAGGCTGCGATCATGACTTTTAGCCAGGAGATGGCAGCAGAGAGTAAGTAAATTTCAATTCCAAACAGCACCTTTTCAAAGTAAGCCACCTTGACCATCTCTGACCAACTCCAGACATTGACTCTTTTCAGCCGCTCCTGGTGTATCCAACGGACTCGGTGTTTTGTTGTCACTGTTGTCATCAACTGCAGTTTTCATGTCCTGTCACTGTCTGAAATTAAGAAAATCTGGAAGTAAACTGGGCGGCACGGCGGCGCAGTGGTTAGCGCGTGTGCGGCTAAGTTCTAAGGTCATGAGATCGAACCTCTTATGTGGAGTTTTCATGTTCTCCCCGTGCTTGCGTGGGTCTCCTCCGGGCGCTCCGGTTTCCTCCCACATTCCAAAAAACATGCATGTCAGGTTAATTGGCCGGTCCAAATGGTTCCTAGGTGTGACTGAGCAAGTGAGTTGTCTGTCTCTGTGTGCCCTGCGACTGGCTGGCAACCAGTTCAGGGTGTTTCCTGCCCACTGCCCGAAGATAGCTGGGATGGGCTCCAGTACCCCTTCGACCCTAATGAGGATAAGCGGCGCAGATAATGGATGGATGGATGGATGAAAGTAAGCTTGGGAGTTTTACCATGTGGTATCTTCTGGGCTTCTGTAGTGCGTATTATTCACTTGAGCTACATTTTAAGCAACAATAAACTCTAGAGGTGAGTTACTATTCATTGTCACTTTAAAGTGTGTCAATTTTTAGAGGCTGGAGGTCGAACGTGGACAAAAACGTCTGCGTCCGGGCATTGGTCAAGCAGTACGAGAGAGGAACCCCGGATGAATTCGACGACGCGCAGGACGAGAGGTATCGTAAAAATATTGTTTGGATCGCTTTAGAATGTCAAAACGAGAGCGAAAAATTCAGTTGGACAACAACCAAGCCGACCGGTATCGGAAAATATCGTTTTGATTTCACAAAAAAGTTGAATGATACCAAATAAATTGAGCAGAACGACACCCAGGGTGATCGATATTGGAAAATATTGTTTTGATCGCATGATTGAAAGTCGAACGATAGCAAAAAATAGAGCGGGGCGACAAACAATCCAACAGGTATTGGAAAATATTGCTGCGATTGCACAAGAAGATCAACCTGACTAAATAACTTGATTGACAGGACTGCGCCCGAAGCTAACCTGAGATTTAATATTGTTGTCGGGCCGCCGCTGGACCAAGGATAATAATCGTACATTTTACTTCAAAGCAGCTTTCAGGACACCCTAGTTATCTGTAAATTGAATATCAAGCAAGAATTAAACAAGCAACTTAGAAATACAAAATAAAACCAAAGTAAAGTTAAACATGGAATTTAGGAAACTGACCGCTAAATGTTTCCTGAAGTTTGAAATCTCAGCTACATTTTCCAACCGTTTCATCCGTAATCACATTTCCCCCTGCTGATCATGTGACAAAGCTGCTACGTTTCATTGGTTTAAAATGGCAGAGCCTGGCAGAATTCTGCTTCAAAATAAATGCACCCTAGCGAAGACAGACAGACGCGTACTTAAGTGAAGGGGATTTATTAAGTAATGAAGTAACGACTTCAATGTTGCCTTATGTAGCGGAGTAAAAGTACTGTTATTTTCTTCACAAATTTACTCAAGTAAAAGTAAAAGTATAGGGATTTAAAAATACTCCTAGAAGTACAAAATTCCCCAAAACTTAAGTAAATGTAACAGAGTAAATGTACTTCGTTACTACCCACCCCTGACGAGGAGGTCAAACAATAGCAACAATTTGAGCGGGACGACACCCAATCCAGCCAGTATCGAAAATTTTGTTGGGATTGCACGAGAAAGTCCAACGGTATCACAAAGTTGAGCTGAACAACACCCAATCAGATAGGTTTTAGAAAATATCGTGTCCGTAGCAAACCAGGGCAACATGTTGGGTAGGACGACACCTAAGCTGTATCGGAAAATATCGTTTTGATTGCAATAGAAGGTCGAACGATGGTAAAAACTTCAGTCGGATGACACTCAAGTCGACAGGTATCGGAAAATTTCGTTTTCATTTACAGGAAGTTAAACGATGGCAAAAATTTGAGCAGGACCACACCCAGGAAGACTGGTATCGGAAAATATCATTTTGATTCCATGATTAAGTTAAACAATAGGAAAAATTGGATTAGTAGGACACCCAAGCTGACAAGTATTAGAAAATATGGTTTCGATTAAATGAGAAGGTAAAACAATAGTAAATATTTGAGTGAGATAAGACCTATGCCAACCGATATTGGAAAATATTGATTCCGTTGCACGAGCACGACAACACTCAAATTGCCAGGTATCGGAAAATGGCATTTCGATTCCACAAGCAGATAACACTTGGGCCAGAGGTGGGTAGTAACGAATTTGTTCCTTTATCTTCTTGGCTCATACCTCACTGTGAATGTGTAAAACTGGAGTGTCATGCCCAATTTCGTTGTCACAATATGTTAACCCATTTTGTAACAATGACAATAAAGGTATATTCTATTCTATTCTACAATAAATATCAAAAAATATTATTTTGATTGCACAAGAAAGTTAAACATTAGCAAAAAGTTGAGTAAGATGACACCCAAGCTGACTGGTATCGGAAAATATAATTTCAACTGCATGAGCACGACAACACCCAACCTGATAAGTTCCAGAAAATATCGGTTTTTACTGCACAAGAAGGTTAAATGCTAGCAAAAAGCATAGCAGGATGATCTCCAAGCCGACCAGTATCAGAAAATATCGTTTCGATTGCACAAGCACGATAAAACTCAAGCCAACAAGAAACAGAAAACATTATTTTGATTGCAGAAGATGGTCGAATGATAGCAAAAAGCGTAGCAGAACGATACCCAAGCTGACCGGTATCAGAAAACCATCAGTTTGACTGCATGGGCACGGCAACACTCAAATAGGTATCGGAAGACATTGTTTTGATTTTACGAGAAAGTTGTACACTATCAAAAAGTTAAGTAGGATGACACTAAAGCTGACCGGTATCGGAAAATATCGTTTCGATTGCACGGTCCTGACAATCACCCAATGGGAGCGGTATCCGAAAATATTGTTTCGATTAGACGGAAAATTCTACATTCACAAGAAGTTGAGTCCAAGCCAACAGGTATCGGGGAAATATCATTTTGACTGCACGAGAAGGTTGAATGATAGCAAAAAGCATAACAGGCTGATACCAAAGCTGATACCAAGGGAAAAATATCCTTTTTGGAAATTCTGTTGATTGCAAGAAGTTGAATAGGACGACAACCAAGCTGACCGGTATCAAAAAATATCATTTGACTTGCAAGAGAAGGTCAAACAATAGCCAAAAGACAACCAAGGGACGGACGGTCCCAATTTTTTTTATTTCTTTTTTTTTTTTTTCATTTCTATTATTTGCCTTTTGAGAACACTGAGCTACATTCTGTCCTTTTTTCCCCTTGTTTTTCTTCTGCGTCACGCTCAATGAAGCACATGAGCGCTTTTGGAACATGCCGTGCCAGATTGTGTCCGAAAGCAGATGAAAAAAATAAGACAAAAAGCTTTTCTTTTCAGTCCTGCTTTCGATTGGCACTGTATTTGGAATATTCTTTGAATCTATTTTTAGCTATTTTTTATTTTTTTATTGATAGACCAAATCATTTAGCATAACAGGCAGTTATACATGATTTTGTTTTTCCCCTCATTGCAAAGAATAAATAATAGAAATGTGTGATATTCAATACCACACGTTCAATATATATATATATATATATATATATATATATATATATATATATAAATACTTGTTTATACTGTTCATATTCTGTCTGTTGTTCATTATTCACTGTCTTACTGCTGTAACTATGGGGCGCCTGATGAGATTTAGAGTTAGGAGTCACCAGACCCTGAAATGCAGGTCTATTAAACTATGCCGTCAGGTGGGAGCATCCCAAATAGTGGTGGCAGGATGCCCAATGAGAATAGAATTTACAGTCACATCCTCTGGAATGAAATTTGATTTTGTCTAATTTAAGCTAAAAGATTATATAGTGTTTGGTAATGTTTTAAAGGAAGGTGGTTCTAAGGACTTTCACAAAAGGAGTATCCTCCGACGGGTGATCAAAGAGGCGAAGGCTAAAACTTTATCCTGAATTATAGTTGTCGGGGGGTTGTCAGGGGCCCTGCCAAAGATGGCTATGGCGATGGATTGGTATGTTTTCCTAAAATATCAGAAATGCACCCCAAAAATGATCTCCGATATTCAGTTAGTTTAGGACACGACCAAAACATGGACTTTGAGAGCACCTGCTGCAACGTTCATCACCTGAATTGGGAAACCACTTATGGAGTATGTGTATGCTGTAATGGAGTCTTTAAAGCATATTAAATTGAATAAGAGCCAGCCTTGTGCACAGCTGGTAGAGGAATTATCAGCTACATGGGCCTTTTTCCAAACTCTTGTGATAGGTTTACTTGTAATTCGTGCTCCCATTCAGCCTTTATCTTCATTAAGGTGTGTTCTATGTTTTCACAGAAAATAATCTCTTTTTACATTTTTATTATATCACATCGGCCTTTAAGCCCCAGCCAATGCTGCCTTATTATTCATCCATTCCATCCTTCCGTTATCTGCACCGTTTATCCTCAGTAGGGTTGCGGGGGTGCTGGAGCCCATCCCCAGCTTTCTTCGGGCAGTGGGCTGGGGACACCTTGAACTGGTTGTCAGCCAGTCGCAGGGCACACAGAGACGGACAACTCACTCGCTCATTGAAACCAAGGGACAATTTGGATCGGTCAATTAACCTGACATGCATGTTTTTGGGAATGTGGGAGGAAACCGGAGTGCCCGGAGGAAACCCACGTAGACATAGGGAGAACATGCAAACTTCACACGGCAAGGTTGTGGTAGCTGGACTTGGAACCCTGAACCTCTGCACCGTGGGGCTGCGCGCTAACCACCCATTCGCCGTGCCGCCCGCCTTTATTATTACTTTAGAAAATAAAATATAGATCATAATACATGAAAATATAGCTGACTAATACAGTAATAGCAACCCGAATAGAAATTAATGAACTTTCTTTCTTTTTTTTTATAATCCCCTACTTCATTAACATTATTATTATTATCATTTTAGTAAAAGAAAAAGAAAAAGTCATGGATAACCTCATAATAATAGCAATTATGATAAAATAAATGAATAACTGCCTTTATTTACAAATGCTCCATTATTATTTTAAATCCTATATAGATAATAATAAATAAATACAAAAACTAGATAATACGAATAATAAAAGTGCTCATACTCTTTCTACTGAGTAAAATAAAGTATTCTGGACCCGATAAGAAATCCTTCGTCAGCAAAGAGTTGCCATGTGACCAGTGAGAAGAGACAAGGGCGTGTTCTAATGACAGAAAAAGTAGCATGAGTCTGATAAAACTACACAAATCGCTCAGATGGGGGGAGCGCACATGAAATGGTGAGAAAAGATACTCTCAGTGTCTATTACCAGTAACATATTTTACAGATTATAAAATTGAACCTTATAGTCAGGTGCTCTTGACATGCGAAAAAATTGGAAATGCTTTACCATACTTGATACATTATATCACTGACCACATTTGCATAATTATGGTGGCAACGGGGATCGAACCAGATGGCATTGGTAAGAAGCACTGGATTCTAATCTCCGAGCAACTAGGAGACATGGATAATTATTCACAATTGCGTAACTTTGGATGCAACGGAAATCGAACCCTGATCACGGTGGGGCGAGCGCCGGATCCTATCCACAAGACCAATGGCAATACAGATGAAGAGGTATTAGGTCTTCATTATCACACTATTCTTAGTCACACTACCAGATGTGTCAGGGAAATGAGAGCACAGAAAGTGATTCAAAATCATTATAAATATTTGTTTCTCAACTCAAACTAAGCATTGTAATTTACAAACGTTGAATGCGTTCGGCCATGCATTTTTGTCTTTCATAGGGTGCGTACGGCTGCTTGAAATCCTTAACCATCCTTGAATATTAGTGTTGTGTTTTCAAGGTCAGGAAAATGCTTGGGTTTTGTCTTTGGCTTTTGTGACATATTGAAAGCTCTTTGTCCGTGTAAAGGATTTTGTGTTTGATGTATTTTTGTATTTATAGTCAAATTATTTGTGTTTATTTTGATTACATTATGATTAAGACAGGGACCGGAGAAACGTATGAAATATGAATTTAAAAATGTTTTACAGAGCAAATACAAATTACAATATTTTACAGAGCCGGGCAGCACGGCGGCGCAGTGGTTAGCGCGTGTGCCAGCTACCGAACTTCCTGTGCGGAGTTTGTATGTTCTCCCCGTGCTTGCGTGGGTTTCCTCCGGGCACTCTGGTTTCCTCCCACTTTCCAAAGACATGCATTTCAGGTGGATTGGCCGGTCCAAATGGTCCCTAGGTGTGAATGAGCGAGCGAGTTGTCTGTCCCTGTGTGCCCTGCGATTGGCTGGCAACCAGTTGAGGGTGTCCCCTGCCCACTGCCCGATGATTGCTGGGATGGGCTCCAGCACCCCCGCGACCCTACTGAGGATAAGCGGTGCAGCTAATGAGATGAGATGAGATTTTACAGAGCTACAAAAAATGTCAAATACCAAGTAATTTTAGCTTTTTACACTCTAAACAGACTAAAGTCAAACAACAACACATAATCCCTGAAAAGGCTAAACAATAAGATATAAATTAGAAATATTAATTCTTTAGTGCTATAAATATATAATAAAATACAAAAAAATAAGTATTTACAATTCTACTTTAACCGTTTGACACAGATTCTTTGAAAAACACAAAGACATATAAATTAAAATAAGTATAACAAAATGCAAACTCTCAGCAGTCTCTAAGATTGGAGGATCAATAGCACTCTGCTTTGGAACCATCAAAATCATTAAAATGATACCAAATTAGGCTCATTTTTCTGATTTTATACATACAGCACCTTCAGTATCTTTTTGTCCTCCGTATTGAACTCCATTTTTACCCAACACCTATAAAGCCTTTTCCGTGTTTGTAAATTTTTGAAGCAGAATGGCAAAATTCATGTCATTTTATACCAGCCCATAAACACAGAAAGATCGTATATCATAGATAGGGACATCTCAAAATAGCACAATGTATGTGCAAGCAGCAAGATTGTGACTTTATTTTAGTCGTCAAAGTCAACCAAAAAAAACCTGTTCTTTTGATCGGTGCTGGATTTCTTCTTTTGATGGTACTGGAAAAATTCAGGAAAAATTGGCCTTAAAAGTGCTTAAAAACTGCTTGAATATGTCCATGTGCGAAGATGTGGAAACCCTGCTTTCAGGATGACCCAATTACTTCTCACACTGCCTTGTTTGATTAGGCTTCTTGTGTAGATGACGCACTAGGTTGCTGTGACTTGTCCTTGCTTTGGCGACATATTACCTAAAAGCACTTTTACACACATTATCCTGTTTGAACTAGTTAAGACCATTGAAATTCATGTAGCCACATGGAATAGTCCGTGTTGCTTCCCCCTACATGGATGGGCGGCCAAGACAGTATAAGACAAGGCACTATCTTAGATAAGACTGACTTCACCAGCGTCATGCTTAAAACGGCTCCACAGCTGTGTAAATAATCTTTCTCCCAGTAAATAGTTAAACCAGAATATGCAAACTCCTTGTTCTTATTTCTAGTATAGCCGGCATTTAAGATATAGAACCGTGTTATGGTTCAGGTAAACCTTTCAGCCTTTCCCTTCATTCAGTTCAGAATCTTGTGTTTTTCGTGAAGACTTTGCAAGTCGGCAATACAATAGTGTATTTCAATGTTCCCAACCTTTTCTCTACTGCGGACCAGTTTAATGTCGGACAGTATACCTGTGGCCTGGACCAATAATAACATCAACAATTTGGTACTGTGACTAAAAAATAATGTGATGATGAGACCTTATTCCTTTTCTTGTGTCCTTCTGTAACTCTAGTAGATAGTGGATAGGATCCGGCGCACTTCCCACCGTAACCCAGGTTCCATTACTGTTGCATTCAATGTTATGCTTCTCTGATCTGTGATGTATTCCAACTGATCAATCAATGCACAACTACAGTACTTTATTTTTTTTTGGTCCAACTGTAGTCCTTACTGTCGTTCTAATTCCATTCATATTTTTGTCCGGTGCGTCCTACATATATATGAAAGAAAATATCACAAAAGACTGTTTTTAGGGGCTGCGTCTTATAATCTGGTAAATAATAGCGTACTTCTTTCTCATCATTGACTTATATGCTTTTGTATTTCTTTTATTCTTGGAGTGTCAGCCCAGTGAGTCCGATAGCATCTCAGAGACTTGCAGCGGAGCAGCAGGCACAAGCAGAAAACGGGGGCCAACGTTTGCAAATCACCACATTATCGGAGGAGACTACCTGGGAAGATTGCGTGGCTCAAACTTTGGAGAAGGAGGTGGAGGAGACCAGGAAAATGGTAGCAGCTCTGCAGGTACAACACCTTTTTACTTATTGATGTTTTTGCATGGCGTCACGCGCATCCCCAAAATTTAAACAGTCGGCCATATTGGATGGGTCTCCCAGACGCAGTTTGACGTTGTTTCAGGTTTGCACTAATTTCTTTGAGGTTCAAATGAAAGGGAGGTGTAAGGCAGGAGTCGCCAAACTATGGCCTATGGGCCTATAGGGCCTGCCAACAGATCTGAAAAGTGAGCCATATATTGCACTTTTCATGAGTACATCTGGCTCAGAGGTAAAATAGATTAATAAATAATATACAGTTTAATACGTTTAAGGTCAATTTCAGCTCATGCATAGCCGGGACATCGCTGAATACCTGAGGGTTTTGGTCCAGTACAGTTTACACATCAGACTCTGTTTTGCCTGTACATCGCTAAAGAATCCTTTATATCTGGTGTCTCAAACTTTTGAGACAGTTTTTCGCTCTCCTGTTGTATGATCATTTTCATTTATTTCATTATATTATTATTTTGTGATTAAAAAAAAGGTATTTTGAGGACATTAGAATGTTTTATTAGTTCTTTTATTGTGGAAATCCTGATGCGGCCCAGCCTCACCCAGGCTCTGCCTCCAGTGGCCCCGAGGTCAATTAAGTTTGAGACCCCTGCTCTATATGTAAGCTCATTAGGGGCCCGTCACACAGCCGTTTGCGGCTGAATCACGGCTAAAATTTTGCGTTTTTTTTTTGCCCGTGGTTGCCCGCGATGGAAAATGCGCAAAATTGGCCAACCCGCTGTTCATCGGTGGTATGCCCGCAAAACAGACGCCGGCAACTGTTCCGCTTCCTCATCGCGTCATTTCCGCGTCATTTTCTCGTGTGGACCACGGGTATAAAAGCTCCCGAGCCGGTGTTGTGCCCAAATCCGAATCCTACGCGGCCAACCGCGTGTGAATTTCCGACCGCGAGTAAAGCACTGCTGTATCTCGTCTATATGGCGGTCTCAAAGCGTCTAACAGCGCCCAACAGAAATTTCTGGCCGTGGTTCAGCCTCGATACGCCCGTGAAAGGCTGTGTACCCGCGCTCTAAAGAATTGAGCAGCGCAAAACTTTTTCGCGCTGCCACCCGCGCGCGAATTTCCGACCGCGTGTTAAGCACTGCTGTATCTCGTCTGTATGGCGATCTCAAAGCGTCCAATAGCGTCCGCCTCACAGGCAGAAATTTCTGGCCGTGATTCAGCCGCAAACGGCTGTGTGACCGGGCCCTAAGCAATATTTGTTCACTGTTGAGGCACTTTAAGATAAAGAACCACAGAACAAACTGCAAACGCCTGAAACAACAGCCAAGCACTCAGAGCAATTTGATTGGGTGAGCAGTAGGAATGGGCGGCGATATACACACAGCGCCCCCAACTCCTCCCCCATGCCCAACCCCAACTGCACCTCGTTTGCAGTATTTTATAATTTTTTAGGAAACAACTTTACAAATTTTATGTATATTGATAATAGGACACAGGCTCGGGCATTTTTACCATTTCATAGATTTTTAAAAAAAACAAAAAACAAAAACAAAAACAGGACAAAAACAATGAGTCAACAACAAAATAATGTTACATAACATGTTCGAAAAGGGGTAGTCAGAAGCATATGCTTATTTTCCCTACCCCTTTATCTTCCCCATTAAATACATTTTACAAATCCTCTTCTCCTCTTGTGTCTAATACAACAAAATCTCATGGATATACTTATTACATAGGTCAGATATTTTATCAAGACAGCAAACGTCACTCAGTGAAATAAAATGTCCTGAAGGATAAACTTTTGTCTGGAGAGCATGTTTGGCCATTTTGTTTAATTTTCTTTTTCAGTATATGGCGTGGCTCTCTAAAAAAAACAAAAATTGAGGTATTTTTGTTTTCATAGTTCTCTGGGTCAAAAAGGTTCCCGACCAATGCTCTAACACCTCAGTGGGCCTGAGGTGAAAAGAGCTCCAGTATGTCAATATGGCAGATTCGTGACTGTCTCCATTACCAACTTGTGTCCAACGACGTCACGTTTTTTTTTTTATCTTTGCTTTTGTTTTTGTTTTTTGAAAGAACCTGTTGCTCCAAGGCTCTTTACCAGAGGAGGATCAAGACATGTCTTTGACGTTGGATGAAGATCATCCGCAGCAGCAACTGGTACGCATCGATTCTTTCTTCATTTTAGCTTCTCCGGTCGGATCCCGCCCTCTTTTTTCCGGAACAAGAGATCACTTTTCTGTTCCTTTTGCGGGTGGTGGACACGGGTGTCGGATTGCATCCATTGTCACACCTTTGTCCTCTTTTCAGGTCGTCGTCCGCAGTCGTTTGGATCAGAGTATGGAGGAGTCACGGGAGCTTAAGGTTTGTTTATTTTTCTTTTGTATTGGCTATGTTTTCATTCAGGGAATAATCAGATTGGAAAAGGGATACAGTGTCCCTTCTACATCCAAGATGATATTGTTACCGGATCGAGCTGGTAACTAGAATTTTACCATATCTCGAACACATTTTCCATATAAATTATTACTGAAAAGCAATTAATCCGTGCCTGGCCTCCCCAATTCATCCACGTTATTCTTAAATAATACACATCTTCCTGGTTACACATTCAAAAATACAAATAATACAAATACAAAAAAGGATATTAAGGAAATAAAATGTGAGTTTATTATGAGAACTTAACCATCGAGGAAGTCGGCGGTTGCTAAAAGAGGTGTATGTGTGATAGTGGAGGAGTGAGGGAGCACCAGAGCGAATACATGCGATGAAAAAAAACACAACACGAGCACTCTAAATCAGTTCTGTTTCAAATACGAATACCTGAAAATACTCTATTCCCTTTCAATTCGGAATATTACCTGCATGGAAAGGTAGTAGATGACTGCCAGGCAGGGAAAAAAAAGGCTTAAGAGGTGTAATACTTTCAACGGTCGTAAATGTTATTTGTATTTATATTTATGTGTGCACTTATAGAGGGAGGTGTTGGGCTGCAAGCAAGAGATAAGAATCCTGCAAGGAATTAAGGTAAGATCTCTGCACAAATCAGGGATTTCAAAGATCCCATATCTTTGATGTATGTTTCCTATTGTGAGCACGGGGTAAAGTCTCAGTCTGCACAAATTTTAATAGTTGACTAGTCATTGACTATTGAAACAAATAATTAAATCATCAGATAATTATTATTCTTTTCATAAATTTAGCACGAAGTTGATATAATTATGTAGAACATGATAGCAAACACAAGAAAACTAGGTACAATGAAAATATATATTTTTTTTACATACTGCAAATTCGTTGAAAAATTAAATAAAAATCGAAATCAAATTAGGCGCAGTCCTCTGTCAGTTGGGGTATAAATCTACGAATGAACCTCCGTAGAGGTGCGATTTGTAGGGACAGGCAAATAAAGATTCAAGATTCCAAGTGTTTATTGTCAAATGCACGGTACAATAAACAATGAAATTCTTACTTAGCTGTCCACACGGTTGCTAGCATAACAAATCTAAGAAACTATATTCATGTATACATAAAAGAAAATGACTAATATTAATGCGATAAAAATACAAGAGAACCTCAAGATGAGTTAAGGCAATATATAAAAATAATATAAAAACACAGTTGAAAGTGACTGCAGTGCAAGAATAGTCCAAGTATGGTAAAATAATGAATACATAATAAATCAAAATCTTACTACAAATATCATGTGCAAAAGTCTGTAACAAAAGAATTTATATACGAATTGAAAGCAAACAGTTTTAACAATTCACAATAGTTGTTTTTAACATTTGAACAACTGAACTTCTCTAAGACTGCATGCTTTTAATTTCAAATACAGACGCTCTCCTACTTACGACCATTCGACTTACATAAAACGGTAGATATGAACTTTTTTTCGGGATGTCGGAAAATACCCGGACATTGCTGTAAATTAGATTTTGTATAGTGTGCACCTTTTCTGAGTACAGGACAGTACTGTAGTGCTTCTTTCCACCGCTACAGGCGTGTGGCGCTGTGAGAGGTCACCCAGCATCCACCCGTTAGTAAATAATCCGCTTTCTCTTCCTAATTGCTCGTAATCCCACCGCTGCCATCAATGTAGCGTGTTGTTTTGTGTAGGTAATGGATTGATCCTCGTTCATGAAAAAATACTCAGAGACACTTATGGTCTCTTTGGAGAGCGACAAACGTCAGCACCCGTCTATTGTAAACACATTGAACTCTCGCACCAACTCTCGACTAACATCATTCATTCGCACCTCACATTCTACGTCGACACTATCTTCAGCACGCTAAGCACTTTGACATTTTTATTTTTTAATATCTCATGCATCCATTCAATCTGGTTGGTGTAAAGAAGAGGCAAGCCGTTTCTTTTGAAATGAAAGTGGAATAAGAAAGCTTGATGCGGTTAAGAAAATGGTTGGATCGCTTTTTTTTGGCCACTTTTTACCACGGAGGAGGAAGTCGCCTAACTCTTGAAGCTCATCTTCCAAAAGTAAGTTAAACTTCACTGTATTTGTCTTCGTAGAGGATATTATTTTATTAAATATTTATTTTTAAGTACAAAACAATACAGGTTTTTGATACAAGCCTTCGGTTTCTTATTTAAACCTTAAACATAGCACCGAAGTAACTTACCAACAAATTCAACTTACAAACGATCGTCCAGAACTCATTCTTAAGAAGGGCAGCGTCTGTATGTTTGTCCGGCACAGTCTGGCATAATGCGTAATAGCAAAATCTACACGTTTATGAAATGTGCAATAAATGTCATCAAAACCGTATTGCCTTGAATGCTACTTACATCTCACCGAGGTAGGTCAGACTCTAAAGTCTGATGTGAAAGGTCTGCTTTGCAAACATTGCAAGTAATCTTATAATTGGCTGTATCCAGGGATGTGGAATTGATGGTGATGCCGCCATTTCTGTATGTTTATGTTGCCACTCGAGACAGAAGACGCTATTCTGCATGAGGGTGCAGTCCTTTGAGACATTTTGTGATTAAGGGCTGTACAAATAAATGTGACTTGACTTGACCTGACTCTCAGCAGAGATTATAATCGTTTGAAGATGCCTCACTCTGTTTGGACAATGGACTCGATATAGATTTTTGTCGACAACGTAGACTAAATGTCTTTCCTAATGGATTCCAGGAGGCCCAGCAGCAGCGTCTGTGCACGCAGGAGGCCTCCATCCTCCAGTTGAAGCAGGACCTTTTGCGAGCCGCCATGGCCAAGGAGGAACTCCACGTTCAGAAGGTAGAAAACGACCCTATTTACCGCCAGCGAGACGTTTGATCGGATTTGATCATTTAGAGCGAGATGCAACGGAAGCTGGAAGAATGTTCTCAGCTGTTGAATGACTGCAAGGTAAATGCAATTTTAGATCTCTGATGCTTTTGGAGTTTAGAATTAGAACATAGTAAGGTATGGCTCTTTTCATGAGTATATCTGGCCCGGATATAAGGTAACTACCATTGTAATCTCCTCTGTGATTTTCCAACATGTGGAAGAAAGAAACATAAAAATCCACTTGTTCAGTCCAAAATATATAGGGCAAAGTTTCAGCTACAGTTTAACTTTGAAAGTCAGGAATGGATTTAGAGAGCTGCTGGCTAGCTGCACGCTAGCATTGGCCATCGAGTGTAACCTGGTATCTTCGAAGATTAAAATACCACTGTTCTGAATCTAGCCGTTTCCCACGAGTTGTAGCTTCAGGTCAGCCATTTCATGGGTATTCGATGTGGCATTGTTAGGTTACCCATAGCAGTAGGCAGGACCGGCAGGCTCGCTATTGCTTTCTCTCAGTCGCTTCTTGGACCCAATTTCAATCCAAGGAGCACCCACTGATGGTCAATATTTCATTGTGCTCTTCTGTCTTTCCTCATAGTCCGACTTAACTGATTTATCATTATATATAAACATTATAATGTATACTATTAATAATATATATATATTATCATTTTATTTCTTTTAAATATAACCAGCCGCTAAAAGCTATCTGGCGCATTTCTGTAGCCACTTGGCTGGTGTATGCTATCAGCCAAATACAGTCGCGCACTCAGTTCTCATACAATACAATTCAATACAATACACACAATCTGCCTTGTAATAGAATTTGCTGTGTGCTTTCTGCTCACAATATAACATAATGCACAATGTGTTGATATAAATGACAATAAACACAATTCATTTCCAAATGTTCTAAGCAGTGAGCTAGCAACAACCGAAGCACAAAGTAGCGAGGGGTCTTTGTACTCGCATATAGGCCTACATCGCTTATAAGGGACACCCTAAAACTGCTTTGGAATAGTCACATATAAGATCAGTTCTTACCCAAAATATGAATAAAATGTGTACTTAAACATGGATACTTATGTAATTATTTAGCCAATAAAGACGGTGGCGCAGTGGTTAGCGCATGTGCGGCACAGTTCATGTCATGGGAACCTCATGCGTGGGTTCAAATCCAGCTCCAGACTTCCTGTGCGGAGTTTGTATGTTCTCCCCGTGCTTGCGTGGGTTTCCTCCGGGCACTCCAGTTTCCTCCCACATTCCAAAAACATGCATTTCAGGTGAATTGGCCGGTCTAAATTGTCCCTAGGTGTGAATGAGCGAGTGAGTTGTCTGTCCCCGTGTGCCCTGCAATTGGCTGGCAACCAGTTCAGGGTGTCCCCTGCCCACTGCCCGGAGATGGCTGGGATGGGCTCCAGCCCCCCCGCGACCCTAATGAGGATAAGCGGTACAGCTGATGAGATGAGATGAGATACTGGTAAAAAGCTAAAACTATAACCATTTTACACCATTTACGGTACTTTCTAGCAGTGCAAGACACTCGTACACCATTTTCGTATTTTGCGAATACTGTGCAGATGTTTTCTCTTGCTTGATTTTGAATTATTTTCACCAAAGAAGGAAGTTGTGCAGAAAGACAGACTGGTGCAACAGCTGCAAGAAAAACTTGAGGAAAGCCAAAAGTGGCAGGTATGGCTATCGCATCTAATAAGCAGTAATTTTATGCTCGGAGGGGGGTTTACTTCTTTTTATTTTTTGCAATTTTAGAGTCGTCAGATTTCGGCGTGCACGGAAAACAACGGCTATTCCTCGTTTGGCAATGCTTCGTCCTCTGTATCTAGTGTAAGACTCATTTTGGCCTCCTTTTCATCTTTTGTGCGCTTTTTTTAATTACTTCCGCTATTATTTACAGTCCAGTCCAGAGCATTCAAGAGTTAAAGAGTTCGAATGTATGTACATTCATATATATTTTTTAAACTTTGTTTCTAGTTTGATTATATGTTCTGTAACAAAATAATCTTTTAAATATATGGTAAAATAGTAAACTAAATTAAGCAAAAAAAATATGTTGAAATATATTTTATATATATATATATATATATATATATATATATAAGGTTAAAGTCTCTGGTTTGCGGGAAATTTTTTATTACTTTGAGTATTTCATTTCCATTTTTGTTTAAAAAAGTTTTTCCTGTATTTCTTTCTCCATCTTTTTTTTCAGTGTAACACTGTAATGACAGTGCCAGCCCAGTTAAAATACATATATATACACACACACACACACATATATATATATATATATATATATATATATATATATATATATATAGATATATATATAGATATATATATATATATATATATATAGATATAGATATATATATAGATATATTTATCTTGATTCATTAATGTGGTCATTTTTGAAAAAATGGATTACCAAATGATTGTTACGACGTAAGATATTAGAATTTAGTTTATATGATTGATTGAAGAGGCGTCCAAAATTATTTTGGGTATGAGTCTCTTCTAATCCTTTGGTTTCAACCTGATTTGTTCATTCTGTGGTGTAATGTTTGATGCAACATGACAAGAAAAAGAAAAAAAATACAATAACAAATACAAAAGAAAAATCACTACACATATATATTATAAACTAAATATATCAAACTAAATAAAATCTTGGATGTTTTGGGGATTGTTTATTTCTCAATGGAAAAAAAAGTGGAAACACAGCTGTGTAGTGAGGGCTGCTCGTCACATGGTAGGTGTGGTAGTTGACAGGCATTGTGGGAAGTTTTTTCCATCGAAGCACTCTAGACTAATCTATTATTATACGCATTTTAAGCTCTTGCGGGACACAAAAATTATGTGGCAAGCCACGTTTGGCCCTCGGGCCATGAACTTGACACATGTGATGTCGATTTAATTTCCGGCGTATCATATTGTCTTGGCATTCAGGCGGAGGAAGTTCATCTGCTCAGAGACGCACTAGGAAGTCTTCGGAAGGATTTTGGAAATCAGGCCCCGCAGCAGCACACACTGGACACCCTAGAGCAAGGCATCACCTCGCTCATGGACAGGCTGCACGCCGTGCACGCAAACAGGGTACTTAAACTTCAAGTTCGGAACCATTACCAACAATCGTTAGCATGTAAGGTTGCAACAACAAATCGATAAAATCGATTCAAATCTATTATTAAAAGCCTTGACAACTAATTTCATTATCGATTGGTTGTGTCGTGGTAGTTATGAGCCACTAAGCAAGTTGAATCAATGCAAATATCCAGAAAATACAGTACCTTTCATTGCACAATATTTTAGAAATAATTAATGCAAATTAGGTGTAAACACAAGTTGATTGAATTGGAAAGTTATAATGTATGATTAATCTTACGACTCATTAATAACATTATAGTAATAGTTGAAATAAGACAGTATGGATTTTATCAATCCAATCCAAGTACTCTCTTGGTATCGATAATATCAATATTTGGATTGATCTGCCCATCCTTAGTTGCAGCTCCCCTCGTTACAGGGGAGAGTGGTCCGATTGAGAACGACTGCGTTCCTGTAAACTGAATGAAATTTGTGTTCTCATCCTGCAGGTCCGAGGGAAATCCCCCCGACGAAAAATGCAGAATTGCGACGGCGACTCATGGCCAAGTAAGTCTAATGCAGTCAAACGCACCAATTACCATACTTTTTTGGACTGCAAGGCGCACTGAAAAACCCTAAATTTCCCACAAATGCTTAGGTTCAAGTTAAAATCCGCTGCGCCTTACAGACTGTAAATATGGGAAAGAAAATTGAAAATCTATCATTACATTTGAATGTTTCCGGATACAGTAACCCTTTAGGAATGATATCATTTAATTTGGGAAACCAGATTTCCCAATACTGATGGTCTATGAAATAAGTTGACATTTTTTGTGCGATACCTTGCTCTTACTGTAGTTTTAATGTCATATGCCTAATATTAATAATACTAATAACTATAATAAATTCAGGACAGGCAATATTTACAATATTTATTCATATTTTGGTTACAATATTTGTTTCACCACAGATGTTCATCAATCAAACAGCAGCTCTACAAAGATCCTCTATTTCAAAGGAAGATCACACACCCCCTCCATGATTAACATACCCAAAAGGTGGGTTTGAAGATCAATATTATTGTGAGTGGATTTGATTGTGAAATGCTTTCCTAGGTTGGGGGAGGTCACCCTCAAGGATGTCAAGGCGGCTGTAGATAAAGAGGGCAACTACAGGTACCACTTTAAGGCTTTGGACCCCGAATTTGGAACTGTGAAAGAAGAGGTAAGAGAACAACAAAAATTAAGCTAACATGGAGCTAAGGGCCCGGTCACACAGACATTTGCGGCTGAATGACGGCCAGAAATTTCTGCCCTAGAGGCGGACGCATTTGGATGTATTGAGCTCGCCGTTGAATCGTTGTGGAGCTGTGCTTGACTCGAGTTCGGTAATTGGCGCGCGGGTAGCAACGTGATTTACTTTTACCCTGGTTAATTCTTCAGAGCGCGGGTACAATTCCTTTAACGAGCGTAGAGAGGCTCGAAAGCGACCAGAATTGTCCAGTCGTGAAGCAGATGCCGCCAGGACGTCATTTGACGTATTGAGCCCGCAATATACACGAGATAGAGCTGTGCTTTACTCGCGGTCGCAAATTTTCACGTGGTTGGGCGCGTTCAAAACTTTTGAGCAGCTCAAAAGTTTGAGCACGTGTTTAAAACGCGTGCCGCACACGTGGTCAACACGAGGTAATGACGCAGAAATGACATGCTATGGTCGCGGCCAGGGCGCAGTTACACTTGGGTAGGACAGGGAATTTCAGCGGGTAATCGTGGGTGGAGCATGGTAATAGCATGTTCTGTGCCTGTATCGCGGTGTTATTACGTGAAATTAGCGTGTTACGCGTGTGACAGTCAAACGCCTTTCTCTGCGTATAAACAGCGCAAATGCCGAGCGTGCTCGTGACGTCAAAGGGGTGAACATCCCCGTCAGCGTAGTTTCTCTTCATTTCGAATAAATTATTTGGTGCATCTGTTATGGTCGCAGTAAGGCTGTGAAGCTAGGACCTTAACTTTGCCTTTTGGCTGAGATTAAGAATCCCAGCTATTATGCCTTAATACACATTCTGATTCTGATCGATATTGAATAATGACTAAATCCTCACTAAATACTTCAGCCCCACCCCCTCTCCATCATCATAACAACTTGGTCTTAATCCATTTTATTATCTTGACATTTCTTAACTCGATAGTAAAATAAGAATGATGCTATAGCTTGTAAACTTGTCCTCACGAGACTGTGATTTGTCCCATCATGTTCTTCTACAACCAGGTTCCAAAATAAACGTTCCCCCGCTACTTCAACCATGTTTACACCTTCCTATCTCACAAGGAAGCAAGGAATGCAATGACGAATATACAATCAAAACCTCCTCATTATTCATTTGTTGGAAATGTAGCACAGATTAAACCGTTCCGTCATTGTTATTATTGTGAACGCAAATTGACGGTAGACCCCCACCCCCCTCGCGTGAGCGCGCATTCCCCTGCGCTCCCAACGAATGCGAACGTATTCTATATAAAACACTTATTAAAACTATAAAGCGAGCTAATTATAACAATTGGGAGATCCTAGTCTATATAACGCGTTTATTTAAACCAAAAATTGCGATCTTATTTTACAAAATGCGTTTGTTAACATGGAAGGAAAAGTCACGTGAGGGTGTAGGGCGGTTTGGTTGGTTGTTGTTGGTCTAAACACGGAAAGGACCCGCAAATGACGCGATGAGAGGAAGGGGAGCAGTCGCCGGCGTCTTTTTTCCGGCCACACCTCAGGTCAAAAGCGGGTTGGCCATTTTTGCGCATTTTCCATTGCGGGTAAACACGGGCGAAAAAAAATCCCAAAATTTTAGCCGTCATTCAGCCGCCTCGCTGCAGCATTTTGTAGCAGCTGCAGGCTCTTGATTTTGGACTTCTGGTGACAGGAGAGTAGTACAATACAGTAATCGAGACGGGAGGTAACAAACGCATGGATCACATCCCCGCATAGGACTGGGACAGCATGGGGTGAATTTTAGCAATGTTGCGAATGTGGAAAAAAGCTGTTCTAGTAATATTCTTAACGTGTGTTTGGAAGGACGGATTAGAATCAAATGTGACACCTACATTTTTGACTGAACTACTCTGAGTGAGATTCCAATTGTCAATATTCAGAGCAGTTTTTGAGAACAAGTCTTGACGTGGACCGATATTAGGCCAGCGGTTGTAGTGAATAGCAATTGCATACCGCTCATTTTTGCTCTGAGGTAGGCTTTTCGGTTTGTGGTTTTCGTCGTGATTGGTATAGTTCTGTCCAGCTAGCTGCCGAGGGCTTTCCTGTTTAGTTTGCTCCCTGTTGACGCTCGTTGGCTGCGCACCGTGATTTATTTGGCGTTAGCGCCAGTTTTGCCATGTGTCTTGGATGTTTTTGTTCCTGGCTTTTATCACTGTAGCCATTGCTGCTTTTCCTTTTTGATTCCCGGTTAGCCGAGCTGCTTACTGCGTGTTTTCTGATCAGCTAGCCTGGCATTAACGGCGTTTTTTGTTCCCTATGTTTATTTCCAGCTGGCTTTGCAATTATCACCATAGCCATTGTCACTTTTCGTTGTATATTCTCGGTTAACGTGGCCGTTCACTGCATGTTTTTTGATCGGCTGGCCTGGCAGCAGCCCTGGTTTTGCCGTGTTCCTTGGTTTGTTTATTCACAGCAGGCTTCGTATTTGTTGCCATAACCGTTGCTGCTTTTTGTTGTTGGTTCTCTGTTAGCTTGGCTGCTAACTAGGTGTATTTTGCTGGCCAGCTCCGTAATTTTCCGCCTAGGCTGTGTACGCCTCCCGGTTAGCCTCCTGTCTGCGGATCTCTTGTGTTTTTTTGTTAGTTAGCCCCTTTTTTGTTCTTTGCCCTTTCTTGTATCATTACTGCACTTTGGCATTCTCCACAAACATTACTAAATCTTGGCTTAAAACACTCATAACCTCTTGGACTAATTAACACGTAAAACAATATGGCAACTGGCTTGCTAGCGTGCTGGTGTTCCTCCGATGATGTCCCAACTCAGGATGACGACAACAGGACTGTCTTTAAAATGATGAAATATATATACATTTTATCCAAAAAAACATGTACTATTTCCTCACCTTTTGCATGTTAAAGAATTTAGGATTACCTTTAACTCTTCTTTAGGTTTTCTTCGATGGCGCCATTGTACCAGGCTGGGAAGGCAAAATTGTGGCCTGGGTGGAAGAAGATCACGGTCTAGACAGGTACCAAAATTGACCGTTTACATACGTGGCTAGCCAAAAGCGGCGACTTACACCAGGGGCCGCCAAGCTTTGGCCTACTGCCCTTATCAGGCCCACCAACGAATTTAATTCAGCATGCGAGACAATGCTGAGGGAAGCATAAGAAAAAAATAAGCTGCTTCTCGTTGATAAACGACCTGCAGTTTTAAATATGTCCACTGGATGTCGTCAAAGTCATGCACTACTTTAAACCACTCACTGCAGCTGTATCTGCTTACTATTTTTATTCAAACAGAGAACATTTGTGGAAACACCCATACGAATGTTTTTTTTTTTTTAAATGGATTTCTTTGTTTTAGGCAATACAATTGCACTCACCTGGATTTTCTTGCCTGTGTCCCTTTGTGTACCCCCATGAAAGCGATATTTTTCATTGGGCTCATGGGAACATTCAAATAGCTGGCTAACATTCAAATAGCTGGCTACATGTTTCTATATGCTTTTTTTTTTAAATCTATTTTATTTATAAAGATATTCAATTGCATGCAATGAAACACTTCCGAAGTAGCCCTATTATGACTGGCCGGCAACCATTTCAGGGTGTCCCCTGCCCACTGCCCGATGATAGCTGGGATGGGCTCCAGCAGCCCCGCAACCCGACTGAGGATAAGGGGTGCAGATAATGGATGGATAGATGGACATGAACTATGATACCGATGTTATATTTTATTTAAAAAATATATTAGATCAAGAAGTTTGGATTTCTTTTGCAAATAGGACTTCCCACTTAGGTGCCCACCATGTTTGTCCGTCAGGATTCCGCCACGCACACCAGACAACACGGTGCCTTCTGGTGGTCAAAGATTACACATTGGGGCTTTAAGGAAAAAAATAAGATAAGTGTACGGGTTAATGGGCAATAATATTTACATAGTAGTGCTCCGAGACTGGCCTAAGTTATAACAATGGTACAATGGTAAAATGATCCGTTTATAAACAAATAGACAATGAAACTAGTGCAGGTAAATGTGTATACATTACATGGCGTATGTTATCTATTTTCCTCCTGTATTGCAGAGGTATCTAATTTACTAAAAATGTGATACATCAACCAGGTATTTTGTGTTTCTCCAGTCCAACCCTTGTGCAAATGTTTTCAAACCCATACGGCCTGCGAAAAAAGTTTCCCGATCCCTGACTTACCCTATACGTGGGTGGATACAACTGTGGCATTTTCTCAAGGTTTTTTTGCAAGCAAGCTAGGTTATTGTGTACCGTGTATTCTTCTATGTCTCTTTTCTCTTTTTTTAATGTATTATTTTCATTCTTTTTTGTGTCTATCAGAAAACTCAGTCAACTTGAAAAAATAGTCTGATTTCTGAGTGTGTTTACATCATGGGAATACCGGCAATATTCCCTTTCCAATCTGATTATTGCCTACATGGAAACATAGCCATAGTCTCTCTTCATATTGTTGACTATCCATGCTTAAATACAATTTTGCTTTTTTTGAATACTTTCAGAGCTTCATCCTGAAATTGGAAGCTTCAACAAGATTTTTTTTTAAATCAACGTTTGCAAAGGACAGAGGAATTTGAGAGATTTCTTGGATTTGTTTTTTTTATGCTGGACCTGCCATTGTGTAGCATAGGACTTGAGTGCCTTCTATGTGTAATATTGCCAGGCCTTAAATAGCAAGAAAAGCAAGATTTTAGAATGTCCAGTTGCTGGTGATTAGGAATCAATTTTCCATTTGTTGATTTATTGTTCAGTACTGTAAACTTGGGAGTGAATATGGCCAGGTTTTATGCATTTTTTGCTTGCAACTATTTTTTTAAGTCGTCAGTATTACGGACCATGACACTCTTTGTCTAAATATCATCGTTATTATTTCCCTGGTGCCGGTTTGTGTGTTGATAGTCATACTTTTGCAATGAACAATTGAATAAATGCATACAAATGCCACTGTTTAAGTACTGTTTTCAGTACTCTCCCCAGGTAGGATTAGAATCCTTTGTGATGGACTGGCCGATAATATGTAATGTTGTGCTATGAAAGCAGGTCAACTACTGTATAATTTTATGTCTACTGTGAGTGTGTGTCTGTGTATAGCGTTTGAAATTTTCTCTGACGTATTGCCAATTGAAATGTGCGACAATAAAATCAACTGTTGTTAAATCTGCAGAGTTCTTGAAAATGTATGTCAATATGTTTTTGTCTCCAATAAATAACATTTAGGGGCACGGCAGCTGAGTGGCTAGCGCGTCCGCGGCACAGTTCTGGGTTTATGGGTTAAATTCCAGCTACCAGCATTGCTGTGCAGAGTTTGCATGTTGTCCCCGTGGAGTGGTGGGTTTCCCCCTGGGACTCTGGTTTCCCCCCACATTTCAGAAACTTGCTTGTCAGGTTAATTGGCAGGTCCAAACTTTCCCGAGGTGTGAATGAGCGAGTGAGTTGTCTGTCTGTGTGCCCTGCGATGGGCTGGCAACCATTTTAGGGTGTCCCCTGCCCACTTCTGGAAGATAGCTGTGATGGGCTCCAGCACCCCCGCGACCCTACAGGGGATAAGCGGTGCAGATAATGGATGGATGGATAAATGACATTTAGGATCAACTGATTTATCGACTAACAGAATATTTTTTATTAAATGTTGTATGAGAGGTTAGCTGTTATTAGATTTTATTTTTATATGTCACCTGGGACTGACGTCACTCGTATAGTTGACGATTTAATGCTGCAAATCAGAAAAGTGAATTTTCTATCCTCCAAGGAGAAAAGATAGGTACTCTGACTTTTTGTCAGAACCTCCCACCTCAAATAACATTCCAATAATATTTTCTTGGTCGGAGGAAGGAAAATTCCGACTTTCCTGGAAGTCGTATCTGTTAACATCCCAGTAGAATAATTCGATATCCCAATTTTCTTGAGTGCAGCATTAAATTGCAGCAGTTTTCACAACAGTTATGTACGTAATACGGCCACCAATATTTACAATACTAAAATAATAATAATAATAAAAATACCTTTGTCGATTATGTCAAAATTTAAAAAACAGTAATGCTGTGTAAAGGTTAGCTATTATTATTTTATATTACTGCGTCGCGTAGAATTGACGTCCCTTGTAGTTTTTTAAAATACTTTTTATTGAACATTGCACTCTTGCAAACAAAATTGGCACGAAAAAGTCAAACACTACAACTTTTAAAAATTTTCAAAGGAACATAATGTGCTGTATAAATACAGAGGAAAACATGAAATGGATTAAATAAGGTTAAAAAAAAAGTGATAGCTGTTATTATTTTAGATATCTTTGACGTCACTCTAGTATATCTGTTTTACGTTTCTGTAGTTGTCACGAGAGTTGGAGCCCATTAACAATTTGGCATTTAAAGGAATAGGTGCACTCTTCAATGATGCAAATAATGAAAACACTTTTTTTGTAAATATTCGCCGTTATTCATTTATATATGCGTTCGTTGCGTTGTATTGGAATGGAGATGCCGGTATGACGTTTCGGCAGTTGTCACGACAATCAAACACGACATACGGCAGTGCGTGTCCAGTGCCGGAAATCGATGTGTTTTGGACTGTAGGAGGTCATTGGAAAGTGAGGAGGGCTTCCTGCTCAGAAATTATTAGTTTTTTCCTTCCCCTGTGCAAATATCCAATAGTTTTTATGCCCCGCAGCTGTTTTTAGTTCCTTGAGCATCCCGCCATGCTTCGTCTTATCCTGCGGCTGAGGCCGTCTGCGGGGCTCCCTCGACCCCGCGCCCTACCGGCCGGGCCCGCGGTCGCCTCCACCGTCAGATGGCCCGGAAGCTGCCGCGCAAGGCGGCTGCACGGCGTGGCGTCCTCTCGGCCTGCGACCTCTGGCTTCGGTTACGCTTTGCTCCGACGCCCCCAGATGAGCGTCGGCCCTCGGGGCGAGCGTTGCTACAGCCTGCCGCCGCACCAGAAGGTAGCGCTAGCATGACCTCCGATGCTAGCACGTCAAAAATCGAAGCTTAAAGTCTTAACAATTAAAAATAGCTTCAATGCAGTGATTTAGCTTCTTTTAAGAGTGTGATAAAACTTTTAAAGCGTTGCTTGGAAATGACCCGTCTGACAGTCTTAAAGGTGGGATGCGTCGTTTGTGGTGTCCTCAAAACGTTAAAAGTAGAATATTTTCTCTATTAAGTATGTCTTTACAATGCCCTACTGGGTTCAAAGAGTCGTAATGCTTTATTTTCTACTGAGCCTATGTGCTTTTACTTTACATTTATCAGAGCTGTTCGGGGTGGAAATAATTAGGGTTGAAGAATTGGGGCAGAGGGAAGTGCTAGAGAGTGATGCCATGCTTGTCCCTACAGGTTGTTTTTTGTAACTATAGTGTAAATGGTGAAAGACATGCTTGTAGTACAGTTCATAAGTCAACCTTCAACTTTATTGTCAAATATGCTATGTGCACAACATACAACACAGATGAAATGAAATGAAATGAAATTTCATTTCACAACACAGATAAAATTACTTTCTCTTTCCCATGTGCAAAACATGCAATAAATAATAACCAATACAAATATCAAAGAGCAGCAAGGTATAAAAGTGTGCATATGAAATTTAGAAATGTAGGTTTTAGAGCAAAAAATGAGCAAAGTATAAGCCAGAATCTAAATACAGACGCTGCCCGACTTATGACTGAGAAACTTTCTGGACGATCGTTCGTAAGTTGAATTTGTTCGTAAGTTGCTTCAGTGCTATATTTTGTATGTTTAAGGCTTGTATAAGTAACCTGTATTGCTTTGTACTAAAAAAATAGGCATTTCATAAAATAATATGCTTTATAAACATATGCAAAGTAACAGTGGCTTGCAAAACTATTTGGCCCCCCTGAACTTTGTCACCTTTTGCCACATTTCAGACTTTAAACATCAAGATTTAAAACTGTAATTTCTGGGTGTGCAAAATTATTCAGCCCAATTGAGTTAATACTTTGTAGCGCCACCTTTAACTGCGATTACAGCTGCAAGCCGCTTGGGGTGTATTTATTCGTTTTGCACATCGAGAAACTGATATTTTTGCTCATCCCTTCTTGCAAAACAGCTCTAGCTCAGTGAGGTTGGGTGGAAAGCTTTTGTGAACAGCAGTTTTCACTTTGACTTGGCCATTCTAACACCTTATATGTTTTTGGGTGAACCGTTCCATTGTAGCTTTTGCTTTATGTTTTGGATCATTGTCTTGTTGCAAGACAAATCTCCGTCCCAGTCTCAGGTCTTTTGCGGACTCAATCGGGTTTTCTTCCAGAATAGTCCTGTATTTGGCTCCCTCCATCTTCCCATCAATTTTAACCATCTTCCCTGTCCCTGTTGAAGAAAAGCGGGCCCAAACCATGATGCTGCCACTACCATGTTTGACTGTGTGTTGAGGGTGATGAGCTGTGCTGCTTTTACGCCAAATATAACGTCTTGCATTGTTGCCAAAAAGTTCGATTTTGGTCTCATCTGACCAGTGCATCTTCTTTCACATGTTTGGTGTGTCTCCCAGGTGTTTGGCAAGGAGGAATGTGCAAAAATATCAGTTTTTCAATGTGCAAAACTGATAGAGACATACCCCAAGTGACTGTAATCGCAGCAAAAGGTGGCGCTACAAAGTATTAACTCAATGGGGCTGAATAATTCTGCACACCCACTTTTTCGTTTTTTTATTTGTTAAAAACGTTTAACGTATCCAATAAAGTGTGTTCTTCTTCATGATTGTGTCCCACTTATAGTTGATGCTTCAGAGGCAATTACAGTTTTATGTCTTGATGTTTGAAGTCTGAAATGTGGCAAAAGGTATGAATAAAGTATCTATCTATCTATCTATCAAAGTTCAAGGGGGCCAAATAGTTTCGCAAGCCACTGTAAGAGTAACTTTTGGAAGATGTGCTTCGAGGTGGTCCTCCTTCGTGGTAAAATGTGGCCGGAAAAAAGCGTTCCGATCATTTTCTCAACCGCATTAAGCTTTCTTATTCCACTTTCACTTCTTTACACCAACCATATCTAATAGATGCGTGAGATATTAAACAATAAAAACGTCAAAGTTCTGAGCGCACTGGAGTCAGTACAGGTAGCACTGTATGTTTACAAACTAGAAAGAGGAAGTGGATTTTTTTTTTACTTACGGGTGGATGCTGGGTGACCTCTCACAGCGCCACATGCCGCAAGAGGAGGAAAAAAGCTCAACAGTAATGTCCTGTCCTCGGAATAAGGTTCACAAAATAAGAAATCTAACTCACAGCAATGTCTGGATATTTTTTAACATCCCGAAAAAAATGTTCGTATACACCCTTTTATGTTGGTCGAATGGTCGTAAGTAGGGGAGCGTCTTTGGAGCAGTTTTGCATTGATTTGGCAGATGGCAAAAAGGTGGAAGTGGGTAGAGCAGGGAGAGAGTTGAGAGTCCTGACAGCCTGATAGAAGGAACTGTCCTTGAGCCTGATGGTTCTGGCTCTGAGACTTGGCAGTCTTTTTTCCTGATGGTAGCAGAATAAAGAGGCTGTGAGATGGGTGGGCGGGGTCAGCTGCAATCCCGGTGGTGGGTGGCTCCACTTTGCCATTGCATTCTTATTCCCCTGTGATTAACGGCAGATGGCATTAGTCTGTATGGCATTTTTTATATGAAGGATCATCACCCCGTATGAGACAGGAACATGCTACACCTAAACTATGTAATAGGTATTGATGCAAAGATTACAAATCGGTTATGTACATTTATTTTAGGCCATGCAACACATGAAGGTAGCGTTTCCCAGTCGTAAGTTTAAGCGTCTTTTATACCCAACAACAATATGTAGAGAGATTTTTTCTAAAAAAAGAAATAGATTCACTATTTACTCAAGATCTCATATCATATGTCTTGATAAATGCACACGCAAGTTTAAAAATAACAAATGCAATTCGCAGATATATTAATGGTACTAGAGAAATTGCTTTGAAATTCCTTAAAAGTGCTTGAATTTGACCATAAAAGTGTATGAACCCAGCAGTTGAGAAACACTGCTTTGGGACAACCTTGACCTAAAATGCTGAAGTAGATGATATTATCAGATGTCTGCAATGTTCTGCTCTCAACATGAAACAGGTGGAGCTTCCCGCGCTCTCCCCAACCATGCAGACGGGCACCATCGCTCGCTGGGAAAAGAAGGAAGGAGAGAAAATCAACGAGGGAGACCTCATCGCCGAGGTTTGGATATTTGGGTCATGTTCATGAAACTGGGAAGAAATAACTTGTGTCTCTTTTGTGTGCCTAGGTGGAGACAGACAAGGCCACGGTGGGATTTGAGATGCTGGAAGAATGCTACCTGGCCAAAATCCTCGTCGCCGAAGGGACCAGAGACGTAAATATCGGAGCAGTTATTTGCATCACTGTGGACAGGTAACGGAATTCAAATGTATATCACCATTCACTATTAGGGCTGCAACTATCAACTGTTTTAATAGTTGACTCGTTACTGACTATTGAAACTGATTCCTTGCGACGTCTGAGTTCTTCCTAGTCAGATGCTCATTGATGAAAACGTTAGATAGATAGATAGATAGATAGATAGATAGATACTTTATTCATCCCCGAAGGGAAATTCACTTTTCCAGCAGCATCCCTAAGCTGAGAACAATCGAAAATAACTGAGAACAATCGAAAATAACACGGGAGCTGCTGGAGTGGCTGCCATTCGTGACGGCGCCGGAGAAACGATTCAATTTGAATCATGTACAAACAAACAAACAATTGAATCATGTACAAGAAACGATTCAATCTGAATCATGTACAAACAAACAAACAATTGAATCATGTACAACAAACAAACAAAATATTTATGTTTCAATAAGTGGAGTGTTAATAAAATGGGGGGAAAATAATTTCTGATACTGATATAACCAGGTAAAACTAATTTTAAGTTACCTGTCCAAATGAATGTTGTGCCATCTCACCTTTCCCACTCTCTCTGCTCGCTCCTGAAACGTTAGTACCTTGTTTTAATAATGCGACTTTGTTCTTCCGATTGGTGAACCTCATAATTACGGCTGGTGGTCTCTCGTTCCTCTTCGTTATCTGGTGATGGGCCTCGATGTGTCCCAGGTCGATCTCGAGTTAGTCGAATAACTGCATCATTATTATTTTTCCTTAAATTTAGCATGAAGTTGATTTAATGAAGTGGCACATGATAAGAAAAATGGGTACAACAAAAAGTACATATTTTATTGAACATACTGGAGTTTTGTAAGAAAATTAAATAAAGATGCCCTACGTTAAACTGTTTAGGCACAGTGCTTGGTCAGTAGAGACATAAATCAATAAATTAACCTCTGTCCATTTTTTAGGGACAGGCAAATAATGATTTAAAAATAAGTAAAGAATATGATCTATGTTAACCAAGAACAGGCTTATTAGCAGCAGTAGAACAGTAAACATAACAAATATTATGTGAATTTTATGAGGTAGTATCTTAATGAAGAAAAACTGGAACTGGAGTATTTACAGGAGGTTTTAGATCAGGGGATGGTGTCATAATAGTATGTAGTTTGCAATAATCTGTGATCCATGCAGCCCTTTGAGACTAGTTGTGATTAAGGTCTATACAAATAACCATGACTTGAGTAGGCTTCGGCTTCAGCCTTTTGGATACATGTTAAAGTACTCTATTATCGTATTCTACAGCTGTTTGTGTGCAAATACTTTATAGTTTTTTTTTGTTGATGAATGGTGCAGTTATTTTTATTGTGCATGCTGTGCCTATATAAAAATAATTCTCAATTCTGAAATCAGACAGTTCCAACAGACCACGTTTGTCGTATATAATTTTTTAATGTTTGTTCTTCGGACTGCAAGCATTTAATTTCAAAAAAGTTTGTCAGGCACAGCCCGGCATAACACTCAAGTTCTCTTTTATAGCAAAATACACAAGTATAAAATGTACAATGCATGTCATCAAAACTGTTGGATTGGATCTTACCTGAGTCTTACTGAGGTGAGTCAGACTCTATTTTATTCAACTGACCTATTGTTGTCTTTAAATGTTTGGGCATCACCAAAGTAATGCTATGATTCGCTAGTTTTGCTTTGCAAAATTTTCAGGTAGTCTTCTTAATGGCCGTATCCATTCATGTCAATGCTGCCATTTCTCTACATTTATGTTACCGCTCGAGACAGATATGCGATTACGCATGAGCGACTCTCACCATGTATTATAATCATGTAAGAGGCCTCACCCGAAAAAACGTGTCTGACGAAAAGAGTTGACAATAAAATTCATCGACCACCATTTCTATTATCGTTTTTTGTCGACAATGTCAACGAACGGTTGCATCCTGATTCACCGTCATTCGACTCTTTATATTCCGTTTTGCAGTCCCGACCTCATCCCAGCATTTAAAGATGTCACATTGGAGTCGCTCACTTCTGCTCCCTCTGCGGCAGCAGTGGCCGGCGCTACTTCTGCGCCGTCCCAAGCTGCAAATGCATCACCTGCCGCTCCTGGAAGCTCTTACCCGACACACTTGAAGGTGCGTCTCTACAATCCAAATATAGTTTCTATCACATAGTCTTTTGACCAGGTGTGCTCTGTTGTCCAGAAATTACGGAACCACATTCTGTATTTTTATTTAAAAGTTTTGTTGTCGGGTGCCAGGAGTTTGCAAGGCATTAGCTAATTAGCGTAGGTTTATTTCACCCGCTATACCGGCTTGTTGTCATGCCCTTTTGGACACTTTTTCACATCTTACCCATGTTTTTTTTTTTATTGACGTTCACGATGTTTTGTGTACTGTTACCCAATGCTAAATCTATTGCACCCTGGTCAACCTAGGAGGGGGATCACCACTTGTGTGGCCCCTTCTCATGGTTTCTTATTTTCCTCATACTGAGGTTTTTGAGTTTTTGCTTGCCCGCATGTTGGTTTAAGATCAGGGGATGGTGTAATTGTAACCTGTGCAGTCCTTTGAGATATTTTTTGATTAAGGTCTATACAATAGTTGAGTACATTTGCATTGCAGATCACCCTCCCCGCTCTCTCCCCAACGATGACCATGGGCACGGTGCAGCGCTGGGAGAAAAAGGTTGGCGAGAAACTCGGCGAGGGAGACTTGCTGGCCGAGATCGAGACGGACAAGGCCACTATCGGTAAAACGCCACGTCCTCGAACGCAGGGTCCGCAAACTGCCGTCCAATGGGCTTTCCCCTTTTGTGCCACGTTGAGGCTTCGAGGTGCAGGAGGAGGGCTACCTTGCCAAGATTATGGTGGCGGAAGGGACGCGAGATGTACCGTTGGGGACACCGCTGTGCATCATTGTGGAGAAGGAGAGCGACATCGCCGCCTTCAAGGACTACGTGGAGACGGGAGTTGCCGAGATGTCTGCGCCACCGCCTGCTCCTGCACCCGTAAGAAACAATTCCACTGAAAAAATTGCAGAATTTTCTGGACTATAAGGTACACCCGAAAAACCCAAGTTGGCCAATAATTTAAACGTGTGTTTTATAGTCCAATGCGCTTTATAGACAGACATAATTGGAAAAGTGTTACCATATTTGTGAAATTTCTATCCACTAGACTACCAAGGATACAGACGTCACAGGAAAAGGAATTGGGTCTTACCTCATAATCACACTATTTTAAGTCAGGGTCCCAGATATGTTAAGAGAAATGAGAACACAGAAAATGATACAGTCAAGTTACGCTTATTTGTATAGCCCTTAATCAGTCACAAGGGGCTGCACAGACCATAGACTATTGCAAGCTACAGATTATTATTACACCATCCCCGATCTAAAACCTACATGAGGGCAAGGAAAAAGTGAATTTTTGATTCAATGTAGGCTATATTTAATGGTTTGTGGGCTCTTTAGAAAGAGGACCGGACTTGGTTGTCACACAAAACCAAACTTTGCTTTTTTTTTTAATCAATCGACTCTAAAATTTGGAGAAATCTGTGTAACATTTTTATCACTTTTTCTCAGCTCAAAGTGACAAAAGTTTTGAATACATGCGGGTCTTAAGATTGGGTGCTCTCACAATATTGCTTCTTTTTCTCAATTTTGTTTTTCTTTTTTTCTTCCTTTCTTTCTTAGTTTTTTATTTCTTTTACCTTTCAATTCTCTCTTTATTTTCAATGCTTCTTAAGTTTTCCCTTTTTACTTGAATCTCTTATACTTTTCTTCTTTTTCCTTTGTTTTTTTCCCCTTTTATTTTTTTTCTTTCACAAAAGGCTGGGTAAAAAAAGTGTTTTGGTCACGTTAAGTCTTTATAGTTTCTATTCTTCCTTGATCCTTTTAGCACTTATTCTAGGTTGCACTACACAACATAGCAGCATCTAGTGGCGAAGTAATACAAACTCCCTTTTTCAGAGTTGCAGTTATATATACTGTATTCTGGGGCCGTTCTCATTCTTTGCCTTTTGGTCTAAAGTTTTACATTACTTTGCTGGTCATCACACAAAAAGCATTTATATATACAGTAAACCTCGGATAAGTCGGACTCGCATAAGTCGGATTCTCGGATAAGTCGGACAAATTGCGTGGAACGTTTGTTCTCTAGGCTTTTCTGTAGTATTACACCTCGCATAAGTCGGATTTTATAAGTCGGATCCTCGCCTAAGTCGGATGGATTTTTCCGTACAATTGACCCTTTTTAATGGTTTTCGCCTCTGATAAGTCGGATCGGTATCAGGTCGCCTAGGACATCTCCCAAATGCTCTAAATTTCAGCCTCCAGTGGCAGTAAGCGATGGAATTTTCCGGGAAGATTTTCACTCCTCACAGATTTTCCGGGAAGATTTTCACCCCTCCCAGATTTTCCGGGAAGATTTCTTGATGTGACGTGGCGTTCCGTGATTGGCAGAGGCTATTCATCAAACTCCTCCTCAGTGTTGAATGATAGCACTCTCAATCACAGCACGCGGTCATAGAACAAAGCCTCGTAATCATAATCCCATTGTTTCTTATTACAGTAGTGCTAGCATTCAAATTGAATTTGTGTGAATTTCTTTGGACTTCCTTGCGGTCTGTGCGGTCTACGGTGTGGCGATGGCCTCAAGTTCTAAAACCAAAGGCAGGAGTCTCAAGACTAGAACGTATGAAGAAAAGCTCGCTATCATTGAATTCCAAGAAAAGAATCAGCACATGAAGCAAAAAGACATCGCGGCGAAGTTTGGAATGAGCCCTCAAACTTTGAGCGACATTCTGAAAAGCCAGAAGAAGATAAAAGATATGTGTGCGACAGATTTTAGAGCTCCGACCGCTAAAAGGCAGAGGGTAAATGATCATCCAGATGTCGACAAAGCACTGATTTTGTGGTTCCGTCAAAAATCATCGAGGCCTGAAATCAGAATTGACTGTGGAATGATGCTAATGCAAGCTAACAAATTTCGCCAACAGTTTTCACCGGAATCGGCTGAACTTGCACCAGCGTGGATCGACAGGTTCAAAAAACGATATGGACTTGGGCGGATTACTAAAGCCGGGGAGTCGGGCGGAGTGGATACAGAGGTTGTTGAAGAATGGAAAAGCGGAAAACTGCGAGAAATACTCAAGAATTATGAGCCAAAGGATATTTATAACGCGGACGAGACGGGCCTCTTTTGGCTGCTTTTGCCGGATAATTCCATCGGTTTTATTGGACAATCTCATCACGGTGCGAAACAACCAAAATCTCGACTGACAGTGCTTGTGGGTTCCAATATGGACGGTACTGATAAGTTGCCGTTGCTGGTTATCGGAAAAAGTAAAAAACCGAGAGCCTTTAAAAACGTAGAAGTTCCGGTGCTGTATGAGGCCAACAAGAAGGCTTGGATGCTGTCGTCGTTGTTTGAAGCTTGGCTGAAAAAGTTGGACAGGAGGATGGCGTTCGAAAAGAGGAAGATCGTTATGGTGGTGGATAATTGTCCGGCGCATCCAACCATTGAACTGAACAATATCGAATTGGTGTTTTTACCACCAAATACCACTTCGCACACCCAGCCGATGGACTCGGGTATCATAAAAAACCTGAAGTATTTCTACAGACGTACACTGGCATTGCGAAGACTTGAGGCAACAGATGATAACGCTCCTCCGTTCTCATGGACGATTTTGGACGCAGTAATCGCACTTAAGTCTGCGTGGAAGCGAGTGACTGCCAAGACCATCGAAAACTGTTACCGAAAAGCTGGTTTTGAGAGACCTGCAGAGATCGCTGACGATGTAGGAACCGACGATCAAGTCCGTGACGAATCACCAGAGGTCGTGGAGGACACTTCAGAAGAGGAAGTGACAAACTTCCGGAACATATGGTCGCGACTACGAGACTTGTTTGGAGAGGCAGTTCCAAGTAACCCTGATGATTATCTCTGCGTAGACGACAATGTAGAAACTGTCCAGGAATTAACAGATGAACAAATTGTTGAAGTCGTTCGTGATCCTTCAGCGGAGGAAGGTCTCCTTCGTGACGAGGAGGAGGATGAGCAAATGGACGTTGAAAGACCGCCCCCGAAACTCAACGACGCCTACAGTGCACTGCGCACTTTGAGGTATTACGGCCTTGCTGCATGCCCAGAACTCGAAGACCTTGCCGATCAGATGGAGACGTTGCTGCTGAAACAATCCCAGTTATCTATGCAACAAACCAAAATTACAGACTTTTTCAAATGAGTACAATGTAACTCCGAACCTAACAGACTTACGAATCTAACGGACGATGAATCGTACGGATAAAATTACATAACCAGTTCATATACAGTGTATTATTAACCATAGTTCATATCAACCATGTTCATGTTCATTTTAAGAACTTTTTTGATAATAAATCACGTTCATGTTACAAGATATCATTGCTTGGTATTTCATTTTACATATACAAGTATGCACTTTTCTAAGAGTTAAATTTCTTCTTAGTTCGAAATTTTGCGACCTCGGATAAGTCGGATCCTCGGATAAGTCGGATGAAAATGACCGGTCCATCTGGATCCGACTTATCCGAGGTTTACTGTATATATATATATAAAATCACACATTGAATGATGAAAAACTTGCCTGAAAGATTTCACTATTTGCTGCTTCCCTATTTTTTCTTTCCCCTAAGACCGTTTGCTATTTAAAACTGTAACCTGTTTCCACCTAAAAGAATAAACGAAACAAAAAAATAATGTAGCCCTGAATTTACATTCCTTTTCCTTTGACTGAAAATAATTAGTATAAATATTTATCTTTTAATCCAATTCATGATCATTTTCAAGAAAAAAATCTGTATCCAAAAATAGAAATTGTATTTAATATCCATGGAATGAACTGTAACTCTTCTATTTTTAAGTGTCCGATGTTAAACTCTTAACATATCTGGTACTGTGGCCTAATGCCTTTTCATGTGTAGTCTGTATCCCTCCCTGGTGTGTAGTGGGTGGGATCCAGTGCTCACCCTGCTGTGATCTGGGTTTGATACTTGTTGTATTCAATGATATGTAATCGTGAGTAACCATCCAAAGGCCCTCGTGGCCTGGTGGTTAGGATTTAATGATTAACCATTGCTCTCCGGATGGATCCCTGCTTCCACCATTGTTATGCGATTGTGGACAGGGATGAAGATGTTTGACTAATTGCACGAATATGGTATTACCAGTTGTGTCTGCCTCAATTGTATGGCCCAGGGGTGGCCAACCCGGTCCTCAAGAGCCGCATGTCCTGCATGTTTTGGAGGTTTCTCAGGTGATGCAAATTTTAAGATTGTTTGCAAGCTGTGCGGGAGCTTGATAATGACCCAGGTGATTGGGATCACCTGTATTTGAACAGAGAAACTCCAAAAACATGCAGGACATGCGGCTCTTGAGGACCGGGTTGGCCACCCCTGGTATGGCCAAATTAGGGTGCGCCTTATAGTCTGTAAAATAAGGTACTTGTCGAGGTGTAAGCTGCTGCTTTCCTCACGCAGGCAGCAACTCTACCCACTCAGGCCCCGCCCATTGTGACAGCGCCCCCTTCTGGCTCCCCCGCCTCAGCGCCTAGGAAAAGCCGCGTCTTCGCTAGCCCGCTGGCCAAGAAACTAGCCGCTGAAAAAGGCTTCGACTTGGCACAGATCACTGGTGAGTGCTAGTGGAGGAACACCTGATAGGTATTCCCAAATTCAAATGTGCAAATTGTGAGGAAATAGTACATCGTTTTTGCATTAGATCTATATCTACATGGTTTGTAATGGTGCTTGAAATCCTTAAAATGTTTGAATTTCAATGCTGTGTTTTCAAGATCAGGATTATGGGTGAAGTGCTTAAGATTTGCTTGAAATTGTTGCCATTACCATGTTTCTTGGCAGTCTGACTATAGAACACGCAATAAATGAAGACTTGGCACTGTCATGTAAAGACCCCCTACTGGTCGCACACTAGAAGACAGCTCGATTTACAAAAACTGCTCTCTTGGCTAGTCTCACTAAAAAGATCCTGTTCTTTCGGCTTCCAAACGTCTCCTCAGATTTTTTAATATTATCAATAATAATAAAACATTTTGCACCCAAATTATTTAACAATTAGTAATTACATAGGTTTTGCAGGGAGATATAAATTAAAATATTCACAGACCTACATAAAAAATGTAAAATACAAAACAATTTAAGCTTTCTACACACTGAACAGATTTAAAGTCAAACAACAAAAACACTGAATCACTGAAAATTCAAAACTATAAAATGTAATTCAAAAATATTATAATATAGATAAATGATAAAATGCAACAAAACCAATGATTTACAATTCTGTTTAAACAAAACTAGAAACAGATCCTCTAAAAAAACGTGAAAAAATATAAATTAAAGTAATTAAAACAAAAAGAAATTATCAGCAGTTGATTGAAGGATTGCACTCTGCTTCATAGCACTCAATATCATTAAAATGAGTCAGCATTTGACTCATTTTCTGTTTTTATACATCCAGTTCTTGCTTTCTTTTTTTGTCTCCTGTATCAAAATAAATTATTACCCAACACCTATAGGGCTCCATTCCGTGTTTGTAAACAACAATGAGACGTAGCCAAGTTGTGCATGCATCGTTGAAGCAGAGTGGCAGAATCCATGTTTATAGCAGCCCATTGACACAAAAAGATCCTAGATCATAGAGTGGGACAGCTCGAAATGGCACAAAGTGTGTGCTAGCAGCAAGATAGCAACTTTCTTTTACTTATCAAAGTCAGCAAAAAAATAAAACATTCTTTTGATAGGTGCTAGATTTCTTCCTTTAAAGGTACTGGAAAATTTGGCCTTAAAAGAGCTTGAAAAGTGCAATGAATAAGGTGTTGGAACCCTGTATCTACTTCATCGGAATATTTCAATTATTTTCCAAGATAATACATCTTTAAGACTGCGTGTTTTGTCGTTATAATCCTGAGCTGTGATTTAATCGAAGGAACACCAGCATCATAGAAAGCCAGTCGCCGTATTTTTTTACGTATTAGTCAAGGAGTGTTTCAGGCCAAGTTTTGGTAGTTTTTGTGGACAATGCCTCGGCGGTGCATCGCCGCCGGATGCAGTAATGGTACATCAAGAGGCAAACAGCCAAAAAGGAGCTAACTTGGGGGAAAAAACACTCAGAGAGTCGCCAAGGCGAGGCTAGTCTCTCTTAACCAAAAACCACCAACGAAAAGCAGCAATGGCTACTGCAAGAAACGCAAAGCCAGCTAGGAATAAACCAAGAGACATAGTAAAACCAACACTAACACCAGGCTAGCCGGTCAAATAAGAAAAGTTGAGCCGCCTATGAGCACCAACCGGGAGAAAACAAAACCGAAAAGCCCTCAGCAACCCTGATGCTAACAAAAACGAAAAGCGTATCTCCAAGCTGAAATGGGCGGTATGCAATCGCTGTTCACTATAAACACTTGTCTGTTTCGGAGGTCGCCTCAAATGTTGTGTTAATGGGACTCGCCGTTTTGAATTTGTGTCTTCCTTGAATGATGTTACAGCTATAAAGGAATCAAGCGACATGGGTCAACTTTGAGACTAAGATTTTGAAATTCCTGGTGTGTGGAATATTTACAACATGTTTGCATAATTGTGGGGAGGAACACTACCGGTTCTTTGCCTAATTGAAAAAAAAAATGTTTGAGAATATCTTTAAGAAATGAATGTGTGCACTTCTTTGGTAGGTTCTGGTCCAGACGGACGCATCACCAGGAAGGACATTGACAATTTTGTTCCTGCAAAGGCTGCACCTGTAAGTTTTTCCAACTCAACATGCTGCAAAAAGTATGGCTTTAAAATGGGAAACACCTTTGGCAAGGTTCTCAATGTTTTTTGTTGTTTTTTTCTGGAAATTACGTACTTAGTCCGGATTGCTTCCGTTGGTCACCAAGGAAACTGAAAATTGGGTCGTTGAAAGCAATGAAACACTAAGTACCTCGGGATCTGGTTTTAGGGATGTATTTTTTATTGTACCCATTTTTTGTGTGTGCATTATTTTTTGCCATATATACTGTAATACATATGTTATTGCAGTTAGTGGGCACCAAAACCCCCCGTGAAAAGTGAAAATTTGTGGAGTAGCGTTGCACTTTCACAAAAGACCCCAAGTGGGACACTTCCATAGAGATTACGTCATTACCGACAGAGTATACGGCTAACGCAACAACTATAGATCTACAAATTAAAAACACAGAATTGCAGTTGTTTGAATGGTGTTATTGCGGGGGTGGCGAACACGTGGCTCGAGAGCCGCATGCGGCTCTTGGCCTATAAGAATGCGGCTCTTTGCTTCATCATATTTTCTATATGCTGTGGCTCTTTGCCTTGTTTCATGTTTAGTTTGTTTGTGTGTAATGAGGGTGGACACTTTCCTTGTAATTAACACAAGAACAATACTTGTATGTTGTATGGTAAGGAGAGGAGTGTGTTATGGGAAATAATGTTTTTAATTGTGTGTGTTTGTGTGTCTGTCTGTCATGGCAGGTCAGTGCGTGGTGTGGCTCTTTGACTCTCACAGTTAAAAATTTCGGCACTTTGTGTCAAACTGGTTCACCACCCCTGTGTTGTTGTCTTGATACAATAGTATTCCAAAAGCTTCTCCTTTCAGTGTCTCATCTCATTAGCTACACCGCTTATCCTTAGTAGGGTCGCTGGGGTGCTGGAGCCCATCCCAGCAATCATCGGGCAGTGGGCAGGGGACACCCTTAACTGGTTGCCAGCCAATCGCAGGGCACACGGGGACAGACAACTCACTCGCTCATTCACACCTAGGGACAATTTGGACCGGCCAATTCACCTGAAATGCATGTTTTTGGAATGTGGGAGGAAACCGGAGTGCCCGGAGGAAACCCACGCAAGCGCGTGAGAAAGCGATTTAGAGCATTAGAGCTACTGGAGTTGAGCCAGTTGTCTTCGGTGATGACCTGGGTGATAATGCAATAACGATTATTATCTTGATATAATTTTCGCCACGATAAATAATAAAATAGGTTGATAAAATTCGATCTATTTGAGGTGTAATTACACCACCCAAACACCGGGGACGGTAATGCAATACAAACAAGTTCGAGACCAACGTTCAGGAGACGAAGAAGGTGTCTGGTACCAGCCAATCACTTCGCAGGATCGGCAGTAGTGCGCCTCTATCAAAATAATCGTTGGTTGCAGCCCTAGTTGAATCTGAAAGGCTTGCCCTTTTTCATTCAGGCTGCTGCGGCCCCGACGGCGGCTACTGCCGCCACTCCGCCTCCACCTGCAGCTGCAGCTGCACCGGCCGGGACCTTTACCGACATCCCCATCAGCAACATCCGCAAGGTGGGGGCAAGCAGACCTACCCACACAAGTTCAGCTTCGTTCTTACGTCTTCATTTTCTTGCTCGTTTCACCCCCAACTTTTCAGGTCATTGCTCAGAGGCTGATGCAATCCAAGCAAAGCATCCCTCACTATTACCTCTCAGTGGATGTCAACATGGACCAAGTCCTGGAGCTCAGGAAAGAACTCAACGAGGTAAGTGCTCCTGGCATAGGAAACGAAAAAGAAAAGTGCCTTGAAACAAGTTGTTGACGTTTGATGTACAGGAAGTGAAAGCTCAAAGCATCAAGTTGAGCGTCAACGACTTTATCATCAAAGCTAGCGCGCTAGCTTGCCTCAAAGTGCCCGAAGCCAACTCCTCCTGGATGGAGACCGTCATCAGACAGTGAGTCACCTCAGCATCTTCACCACATAACAGGTCTACCTTTATACAAGTACCTCTAAAATTGAGAATTTCACAACGTGCGTTTTATTTGAGACAAAAATGTTCCCTGCTATACGAAGAAAAATGTAGTTCACGAGCACTCCCAGAGGCTTCCACTCTACAGTGTGATCCCTGGTTTATCGCAAACGTTGGTCCCATAAAGAACGAATGATAAGCAAAATCCATGTTTGTAGAACCTTTTTTTTACACTTATCAGTGGTTTGCACATTCGCCTAACACACGAAAGGTCCCCGACTTGAGATTGGTGGAAACATTTGTTTGCCTGGTGAGGAATGGTCGCCACCAGGCTGTACTTGCCCAAGACACACCACAGTAAATTGTGCCCTCACGACCTCAGTGGTCAAGGGACAATTATCCAAATACTTACTATACACTGAAACCAAAGAACAAAGCCTTTTACAGGCACAAATATTTGTCTAACAAAGAGTAAGTGCACACATTGTACACTCCCCTAATTACGATCATATCCATCTCGTTTGCACGATTATGTGACATTTTTTTAAAAAAAGAACTCTGCTCACATATTGTTTTGAAACCATTATTACAAAAAAGGACAGTTTAAATGAGCCTCAATGATATTAACTGTGGGAGGGAGGCACCTTTTTAGTGGTATTTTTGTTGATACTGTGGAAACGAGACCGTGGCGAGCCACCACAGTCTCTCTAGTTTTTTTTTCCTTAATGTCTTTTTGGGTCCAAAATGTTCCTGGCCCCTACTCTAGCGCCTACTACCAGACCATGGGCTCAGGTTCTTAAGATGTTGACTGACAGAAAGGGATGTCCTTGGGATGCTGGCCTTTATTCTTAGTTCGTCATCCGCAGGATTGGAGTCCGCGGCAGTCCAAGTAGAGACATATCCAACAATAAATCTTTTTAGGGACAGGCAATAAATAATACATTGAATTCAGGTAAACATTGTTAACCTCTGTAAACCAAGGACTCATTGGTTGTAGTGGAACAGTAAATAAAATAAATATAATGTGCATTTTGTTAAGTAAATTCAGTGGTCAATCGCAAAGTCTGTAACAAAATTACTTAGATTCTCAACAGTTTGAACTCAGTTTTAACAATTGACATTTCCTCTATGTGCATTTGCATGTATTTGATTTTAAATACGTTTGTTAGACACAGTCTGGCGTAACTCTCAAGCTCTTTGATAACGTATCACAGACATATCAAATAATCACGTCATTAAAACTTTATTGGCTTGAATCTTACAGAGGCGGGTCAGACTCCGTTTTGTTCAAGTGTCCGACGTGCTCTATAAATGTTCATGCGTCACCGATCTACTGCCATGATATGCTCGGTCTGCTTTGCAACTTTTGCAAGTATCCAGACTAAAATGCTCCCAAACGTTTTGATACATGTAGTTGATGTTGACGCCGCCATTTTTGTATATGTACAGAATGTTACCGCTTGAGACAGTGGCTATGGCGCTTGCGCGACTTTCAGCAGAAATTATATTCATGTAAAGATTTTTCACTCTGTTAGGAAAACGTGTCTGGCGACAATAGTGGAAATCGTTGTTGACTTTGTCGATAATGGATTTTGTCGACAACATCGACTAATTGTTTCAGCCCCGAGTGTGGGGAAAAAACACTATTGGACATTTTAACTCTTGTTGCATTTTGTCTTAGGAACCATGTGGTGGACGTGAGCGTGGCGGTGAGCACGGCCAACGGTTTGATCACCCCAATCGTTTTCAACGCGCACGTCAAAGGATTGGTCGCCATCAGCAGCGACGTGGCGGCATTGGCTGCCAAAGCGCGGGACGGAAAACTGCAGCCGCACGAATTCCAGGTAAAAGAAAAATAAAGATAAAAAATTGGGCATGGAACAATCATTGCTTTATGGAGTAAAACCCTGCAATCTTAGAAATAAACTAAAATGGCTCTGCGCCATTAGGACATGACAAGCGTTTCTGACGAGAAGCCATTTTTTTGTGGCATTTCTCTTTTTAGCAGTGTGAGAATGGAAAAACTTAAGAGTAAGACTGAGTCCAGATGGAGTGTAAAATCCTGAAATGGGATGGGGCTACTAACAGCCCAAATATGTATTGGTCTACATAAATATTGTTAGGAAAAGATTTACCTCAACATGCAAATCCAAAGAAAAAAGCAAACAGGAGACTGGAAGTTGAAAAGCAGCTATTCAGTCAACTTTTGCCCCTTTTTTGCTGAAAATATGCGGAGGCAACATAACAAAAGGGCTGAGTCGGATTTTATCGGCATTTTTCACATCTAGGGTAACCTACTTGACTGCTTGTGAAATATATTGGTCATATCTAAACTCCTCCTTTTTCTCGGTGGACAAAAAAAGGGAGAAACACCACACACACACACACACACACACACACACACACACACAGATCGATCCACCAGCTGATAATAAATAGCTACAAATGAAATAAATCAACCCACCAATAATCTCGTTAGAACAAAAATATATGCCATTAATGCTACCCATTTATTAATGCATTTTGTCATTTATTTATTTTGGTATTTGTTTTGTTCTTCGTGTTTTGAATTTTGTCAATTAGTTTGTTATTTATTACATCGCTTTTGTGTATGTTTTTACTTGACTTTATTGTTTTGTATTTCATCATGTATTTTGTCAATTTTTGTTCATTTACTTTGTCGTTTATTTATGGGGTATTTATTTCAGTATTTTACTGTGTGTTTTTGTCGTGTATTTTTTGTGTATTTGGTCGTGGATTTTGTCATTTATTTTTTTCAACCTTTATTTCGGTAATTATTTTGTTCTGTATTTTTTCATTTTCTTATTTTGGTATTTTTTTCGTGTATTTTATCATTTGTTTGTTTGTTTTGTTATTTGTTTCAGTGTTAAGTTTGTTGTGTATTTTCTCCTTAAATCAGTTCACTATTTTTTTCTGCCTTTATTTTGTTTTGGATTCCGTCATATTTTTTTTAGTTATCATGTATTTTGTCATTTATTTTTTCATTATTTTTATTTTTTTATTTTTCTATAGTGATTAAACTTTCAATCGCCAGAAAAAGAGAACTTTTGTGTGAAACGTGACAGTCTATTTTTCTAAGAAACGAAGGCATATATGCGATAAATTTAAAAAAACCCGAAGGATCTCCCACAATGTATACTATTTCCTTCAGAGAACAGCACAAACAGGCCGTAATGTAGAAATAGAAGTGATGAGATGACAGCTTGAACGGTAGCCGCAAAACCCAAGTGTTAATATCTATAGTAAATAGGTGACTCTGAGATGCTAAGTGACAAAGAAAACGCAATATCTGAGATTGGCCAACAAAAGGAAGAGATTCATATGGTGACCCCAAACTTTTGAACGGTAAAGTTTCTCCATATTGCTGAAGCTGAACTTGTCGTTTTCCCAGGGTGGCACCTTTACCATCTCCAACTTAGGCATGTTAGGCATCAAGAACTTCTCGGCCATCATTAATCCGCCGCAGTCCTGCATCCTGGCCGTGGGCGGCTCGGAAAAGCGACTGGTGCCTGCCGACAATGAGCGAGGGTGAGGGCCCGCGGGCATAATGTCGCCGAGCTCCGTCAACTCATTTTGTTTTTCAGGCATGAAAATCTCACCTTTTGTAGAAATTCGCTTTTTTGAAATAAAAAAAGGGTAACCTACGAGTCTTGCGTAGATCCTAGTAGAAACTGTTATGAGAGAGTCCGGGGGTGGGCGGACTTTCACAGAGAGTGACTGGGGGGCATTTCAGGAAGTGTGTTTCAATTCAAATCAGTGTAGTCCGCAAGGGTAGAAGTAGTTTCCTATTTGGCAGTGCAACTGTTAAAAGTGAGGATCACCGCCCGTGGAAGATGCAGCAAAGGATCCTGAAGTCCCACATTGATTCTCATTGTAAACAAGATTTACTATGTAGTTATCAATGACAAATATAATTCTGATATTAGTTTTTTTTGGAATGTCATTTATCCCTGATATAGAATAAACTTCTCATCAACAAACAGATGAATTTGACCTATATATATATATATATATATATATATATATATATATATATATATATATATATATATATATACTATAGTACACCTGTCAAAGACTTCATTGATACCATATTTGCAATATTTTGAGTCCCTTTTAGAATTCCAAAAAACAGCAATAATATACATTTCATCAAAGTTCTGACAGCCATTTCACAAGCATTCTTAATTGGCATAGCAATAAAACACATGGCCTGACAGCAATGAAGATACTACATAAATGGCTATAATGATACTTGCAATTATACAGTCAACCGAAGTTAAAGAAATTACTTTAGCCTTTATGTAAAAAATTAAAGCCAGGTAAATTAGATTATGCAACATATCAAGGAAGTCCATGGAAACGCTACAAAACCCTTTGGTTTTTTTTTTTTACAATGAACGCTAGAAGTGCCAGATATATGTTGGGGGATAATCTTAGTCTGGTAGTTAGCCTGGTCAGAAGCAAGCTACCTGTAGATAATAAATTACCATAATAACCGATCCGAGCTAAATTTAACCTGCTTTCATACAACCGACTTAAGGCTAGCTCCAGCTGAATGAACAAACATATCCAGGCTTAATCCCATATCTTGGTTTTGTACAATAACCCTAAAATGTATATCTCTTGCAGGTGACTGAAACGGTGTGGGTTGACAGAGCTCAATATTTTGTTTCGTTGTTCAGTGTTCTAGAACATATTTCCTCCACAACGTTTTCACCTTTTTAACACTATCCCCATTTTCATGCCTTTTTTTTTTTTTTTTGCAGCTTCTCAACAGCTAACATGATGTCGGTAACTCTGAGCTGCGACCATCGCGTGGTGGACGGCGCTGTTGGAGCTCAGTGGCTAGCCCAATTCCGACAATTCCTGGAGAAGCCCGTCACCATGCTCTTGTGAGCCGACCCAGGCAAAGTTGTGGCGGGACTCACTTCCTGTTACTCCCAAAGAGGGAGGGGCCAAGCTCACTCCTCTTCCGGCTCGTCTCCTCTCCTCTCTTTTTCTGTCGCTATTTATTAAAGCCTCGTCTGAAGTTAAACTCCTTAGTCCAAATCTATCCCAGGCTGTGCAAAAGGAAAGATGTTACAGCATTCACGATAAAAAAAAATATCAAATTATTTGTGTGTGTGAATGTGAAAAGGGATTATGAAAAGTCTGTAGATTCTAAAGCAGGGATGTCAACATAAGTTTGGCTGTGGGGCCGGTTCCAGTCTTTCTGATCTGAGGCGGACTGAATCAGTAAAAGAATGTCAAATCTGAATTTGTAGCTTTTTTTTCCTGTATTATGCTTTGTCATTCAGCATTAATTAGAAACCTCTTTACTTGTTTAGTTTGGGGTTACCTTTGTAACCTGAAAACTTGGTCAGTAGAGACGCATTTTGAATGTGAATGCGCTAAACCGTTCAAAGACCAGCAAAAGTACAGTATGATACATCTATTTAAAAAAAAAAGAGTATCAGGAAAAAAAAATGAGAGGAGCATTCTGTGAAAAAACAAAGAATAGAGAATATAATAAAAATGATCTACTTTTTGCTTTGTGTTTTTTGAAAAACTGACCCAATGACGTCCGCATTTGCCAATCGGTTGGAAATATACGAAGCAGACGTAGCGATAGCCCGACTTCAACGCTTTTCCCGGGTGATTCCTTTCCACAAATTCCAAGACTTCATAGAATTTTGCTAAAATGTCTTTAATTTGGGATGTTTGACTGATGGCTTCGTCCTCCTCCCCGCTATCTGGCCGGAATCCCTCCCCTTCCTCTTCTCTAAACCTTGAACTGTGACGGTGACACAAATAGCATGCTGGGAGCACGCTTGTGCACTGGGTTGCCAGGCAGATTTTAAGCGATAGCCAGTTTCTTAACGTTTGGGAAACATGACTTTGTATCCTGAAACGCCTTTGTAACTAGAGGCAATGTTTTCCGGTTCAGGTACTTTGTAACCTAATATTTTCGACATACATTAGTAGCGGTACCTCTGTATGACATGGAATCCTTTCTTAACATTATTCACAATCAATGGGGAATAAGATTTTCATCTTTGGCATTGAATGTGTTAACTGGTTTATTTTAACAGTTGAGTGAATGCAGTTTTACACCTGAACCAATTCACCACGTTATACAAACTCAACACTGCCCTCTGGCGACTGGAAAGAGCATTTGGTTTGCATTTATTAAAAAAAAAATCATAGTTTGAGATATATAACCCCGAAACTTTCTTTTTTTTTTTTTTTTTCTTTACATGTATGGCAGGCGGGATTAAGTCATCCAATGGGCTAGATCCGGCCCACTGGCCGTATGTTTGACATGCCTGTTCTAGACTAATGATGTATATTCTGTACAGGCTCCCTCCTATTATTAATTTCCCCCAGCCCCCCTCTAGCGCTGAAACATGTTTGCCACTTCCTCTTATTTTTCAGCCTAACAGCTGGAAGTCGGTTCGCAAAATGGCCAAATGTGTGCCTAAAATTTATCAAAACAATTTTTGCAACGTTTTGCACACTATAGTCTGCTTTCTCCCTCAATAATATAAATCCAACTTATAACACTTGTAAAATGTTTTTGCTATCAGAATAAAAACACATTAAAACATTTCAAATATTCTATTGGCCTTCACTGGTTTAAACATTTTGATTTAGATAGCTGTTATATAATTTGTTTCAAAGAAAATTTCTACGATTTTAAAGGGACTGTGTATAATATTTGACCACTGTCACTGTGTTGTGCATACTCACCAATCTGTTAGGTCGGCATTGGACTGGTACCAGGCCACACAGAAAGAAAATTGAGTTCATTATTTTCTTTTACTTTTTATACTGACACTGCTATGTTTGAGACTGAACTTGAAGCGTGGGATTTGTGTTGGTACATTTACATATCGGTGGACGATAATCTGATTCCCACACGTCCACTAGGATGAATCAGACCAAAAGTTTTGCACTTGCCGCCAATCAGCATGGAGAATGGTCAACTAAGTCATGCTTCAATGATGGTAAACAGGTTTGCCGCTATGGAAATAAACCTTTGGCAACAAAGTTGGAGTATGCACTGATCCCTAAGTTAAGAACACGACACCGAGACCAACAATTTTTGGGTTGGTTCATTTGGTGACTATATTTTTCATGACTTGGAACGCGGCTCAATGTGACATGTGTTGCTGTTAGCTGCTGTTAGATAGATAGATAGATAGATAGATACTTTATTCATCCCCTAAGGGAAATTCACATTTCCAGCAGCATCCCTGAGCTGAGAACAATACAATAATAAAGCCAAAAGAATACAATATACAGATACCCAGTGTGACGTGCAAATGCCCACTTTAGCATGTTATATAGAGTAACTAAATAGTGCTACACAGAACACATAATGCAGTAAGATTCGGTAATATCCAATGTAGGTGGTGTGGTTTAATGTGGGCCTTTACTCTGCCGGGTGGAGTTAAAGAGCCTCATGGCATGAGGAAGAAAAGATCTCTTCAGTCTGTCCGTAGTACAAGACAGTGACAGCAGTCTGTCACTGAAACTGCTCTTCTGTCCGGAGATAATGCTGTGAAGCGGATGTGATGGATTGTCCATGATTGACCTCAGCTTTTTCAGTGCCTGTCTCTCAGCTACTGTTGTTAGGCTGTCCAGCTCTTTGCCTACAACAGAGCTCGCTTTCCTAGCCAGTTTATTGAGACGAGAGGCATCCTTCTTCTTGACGCTGCCTCCCCAACACGCTGCCGCATAGAAGAGGGCGCTTGCCACTACTGTCTCATAGAATATTTTCAGGAGCTTTTTGCAGATGTTGAAGGAGGCCAGCCTTCTGAGGAAGTAAAGTCGGCTTTGCCCTTTCCTACATAGAGCTTCTGTGTTGGCAGTCCAGTCCAGTTTGTTGTCCAGCTGCACACCCAGGTATTTGTAGGTCTGGACAAATTCTACACATTCTCCCTTGATGGTTACAGGAACCGGGTGAGTTCTGGTTCTCCTGAAGTCCACCACCATCTCTCTGGTCTTGGTGGTGTTTAGGTGCAGGTGGTTTGCGTCGCTCCATCGGACAAAGTCCTGAATCAATCTCCTGTACTCCTCCTCCTGCCCGTTTCTGATACATCCCACGATCGCAGTGTCATCGGCAAACTTTTGCACATGGCAGGACTCAGAGTTGTACTTAAAGTCCGATGTATATAGAATGAATAGGAACGGAGAGAGAACGGTCCCCTGCGGAGATCCTGTGCTGCTAACCACGGTGTCCGATGTACAGCCCCCCTGTTTCACATACTGCGGTCTGCCTGTCAGGTAGTCAGTAATCCATTCTACAAGGTGTGAGCTAACTCCCATCTCTGTCAATTTCCTACTCAGTAGCAGAGGCTGTATGGTATTGAAGGCACTAGAGAAGTCCAAAAATGTAATCCTCACAGCCCCCTTCGCCCTATCCAGGTGAGAGAGGGATCGGTGTAACATGTATAATATAGCATCCTCCACTCCCACCTTCTCCTGGTAAGCAAATTGCAGTGGGTCGATGGCGTGACGGACCTGTAGCCTCAGGTGGTGCAGCAGCAGCCGCTCCATGGTCTTCATCACATGTGATGTCAGGGCGACTGGCCTGAAGTCGTTGAGTTCCTCTGGTCTTGATTTCTTTGGGACTGGGATGATGCAGGATGTTTTCCACAGCTGAGGGACCCTCCCCTGTTCAAGGCTCAAGTTGAAGATGCGCTGTAGAGGGTCTCCCAGCTCAGACGCACAGGCTTTCAGCAGTCGGGGGGATATTCCATCCGGACCAGCTGCCTTGCTGGTTCGTAGCCTTCTCAGCTCCCCACACACCTGGGCTGAAGTTATTTTTAGTGGGGGGATGTCTTCCATGCTAGTGTCCAGTGTTAGCCTCACAGTTCATAGGTCCCCTGGTTCAATTCCATCTACCACCCTCTTTGTGTGGATGGAGTTTGCATGTTCTCCCCGTGCCCTTGGGCATTTCAGTTTCCTCCCACGTTCCAAAAATATGGCTGGGATAGGCGGCACCCTTGCAACCCATATTAAGAGCCATTTTCGACTGAAAAACCAAACAAAACAATGAAGCCACAAAAAATGAGCTATATCAAGAAGTCAACACATACTATGGGTGCCACCAGGCTGTACTTGCCCAAGACACACCACATGAAATAGTGCCTCTATGACCCAAGTGGTTAAGGGAACCAACCATATGTGTGTGTGTGTATGTATATATATATATATATATATATATATATATATAAATGTACAGGGTTGAGTAGGGTTACTTAACTTGACTACTTTCAATTACTTTTGGATTACTTCAATACCAAATATGCTAATAAAAGACAAAAGAAACTAAATATGAATAAAATTACTAAATTTTGTGCAGGCTTGGGGAGTAACGGAATACATAGAACGGCAAAAATGATGTTGGCAAGCTGTTTGGATTTATTTTTATTTTGTTTCTGTCGCATTTTATGTTAGTTTTGCTCCGCCCTGCTTTATTCCTGGACCCTGGCTATTTCAGCTGAAAATGAAAATCTCCATTCTGATCCCTGTATATATATATATATATTTATACACACACACACACACACACACTTATTGGATGAAAAAAAAAATACCAGGGGGCGCCAAACATCTGTATGCAGCTCCAGAGCCACTGGTTGCCGACCCCTGGGATAAGTGGTTTGGAAAACAAATGAATGTGATTTTAGTGTGATGTTACATGGACGTCTAAATGTTCCTGATGGGAACACAGTGGATTTACGCTCATTATTCTTGTTAATGTTCTTATTATAAATATTATTGTCATCATCCTTATAATTTTTGAAAAATTGCAAACATGTTTAATGCCACCCTTGGGCTGGGCTATGGAAATATTGTCAGACAATGTTGCTGGATTTAAACCCAGCACCTTTGAATTGTGAGGCAGATATGCTAATAGCAACACGCACAGTAAAAAAATGATTTGGGATAGGTTTGAACAGTGTTTTGGCTGAGGCTGAAGCGATTAAGGACGCTCTATTCAATAGCTGGAGCAGGCATAGAAATGGGCCCGGGCTTAGAAAGGTGAGAAGGGTGCAGTGGAAATGCCATATTTCCTTGTGGATCATGCGCACCTCTTCATTTTTGATTGGTATAAAACGTTTGCCTTTTTCTCAACTCAAACCAAGCATTGAAATTGACAAAGGTTGAATACATACGGCCCTGACTCAAAACATTTATTTACAACTATGAACGCAACACCAGCATAAAAGAATGTATTTCAGGTCCTTCAAAATCCAATTCATCCTTAGAGACACCAAAGAGTATTTTCTCTCGTCGTTTTTTTTTTGTATTTAGATTTTTTAGGACTACTTTCTGTTTCCTCCATTCTCTAACATTTGTCTCTGGTACCATGGATAAAGTCGTGATAATGAGATCAAAATCAATGCTCATAACCCACGGATAAATACAGTACTGACTACTGATTTTAATTCAAATATACCACCTCTAATGTCCGATTCACTCAAGGAAATATTCCAATAACACCCTCCCCACTTCCAAATATTTTCTCCTGGGATCTATACTATTCACGTAGGCCACCCTGTCTGATTTCAAAAAGGTGAATTTCTCCTAAAGGTGAGAGATCTCTAAAATCACAAAGACAATGTCAATCCAAGAAAGTTTAGCGATTTGCGGTTGGGAATGCACCAACAAATAAACTATGAAATACAAGAATAAACCTTTAAAAACTCATTTTGAAACACATGATTCTACAAAAAAACGGGAAACATAAACCAGAATATTTAAAGATCCCGCTAAAAATGCAAGAAATTTGAACCTTTTATATATTCAACAAATTAAAGTCAACACAATGGAATCCATGAGAACAAAATGCATATTGACTTCGAGAGAAACAAAAGCGTATTGAAGAGAGCCGGCCCCCGTCGCACATTCCAAAGAGTCACTTCCTAGAGCCGCTTCGTTAGCGAACGACGCATCCCTGACAGCTACGGAAAAGAGAAGCTAACTAAGTTAGCACCAAAGAAAAAAAAATGTCACTGTTTGGAAAAGTTTCCTTCTTGTTAAGGAATGTTTCTAAATGTGGTCCGCGCTCTTTAAGTTTAACATGGCGCCGAGCAGTCGTCTGTGGCACAGTTGTGGCTGGTTCTTTAGGATATTCTTTCTACTATAACATCAACTCAAGGAGGATTCCTCTCTTCGTCGTTCATGCACAAGAGCAGCAAAAGGTTAACGATTATTTTTGTATTGTTCCCGAGCTGAAAGACGCTCATTTGATTTATTTTTGTTGTAACTTTAGTTTGAACATAAATTTGACGCTAAATATGTTCATAAGCTTCAAGGTCCGTTTTACAGGGCGTGACTCGTTTCTTCCTTTAGTTTTATAAATATAGTGCAGATCATGGGCGTAACCAGCCCGTTTTGGGGGGTGCTCAAGCATCACCCAAAATTATAGCATTCTTAAATCTCTTCCTTTGTAAAGGACAGAATATGCTTAAAGGGACAGTGTGTAAAATCGAGTGCCCCCTACTGGTCTAGTGGTGCAAATACTATTCATGCAGTAAAAAAAACAATGTAAATACTAAGCAAAAGTACACGAACTATCGTATCAATGTTAATTTTCATGAAAAATCCTTATTTGTATTTCTTTTTTTACTGTGGGATACCTTCTCAGATCGGCGCCACACTCTTCCGTGTGTCACTGGCCGTCCATCGCTCCACACTTAACTATGCAATTTAGTGTTCAAATAGTACACATTGGGACTCTAAATATAATGAAAAATGCTAGCTAAAATATATAAAAAGTAAAACAAAATAAAAAGATCTTGAAATAAATACTTCTAGCGCCGCACTTACCCGACCTTTAACCTCCCCCTTCCCCTTTGGCTCGGCTAGTGTCACTTGTGCCATAGCGGCGGAGTCTGCGGAGGTACTGGTGTATTACAGTGAGAGTGTGTTATTATGAAAGCCCAAAAGTGCTATCATTCAATTAAAAAGGAACATTCCATTAATAAAAATGTCCTTAAAACGAACATTCAAATGATAAAAATGGCCTTTTAAAATAAAAAGCCTCTTGCGAAATATTTGAATTAAAATGTTGTCATAATTGAAATTTACTTGTTATATCACTTTAAGTAAAATGAAAACAAAATTTTCAACCAGACACTTTGGGTGCTCAGCCCTTCCAAAGCCAAGAGCCTAAAATCGCCCCTGGTACAGAGCCAGTATGGTTCTATAGCTTAAGTGGAGTTTAGTGTAAGGAAAAACGGTACTTGTCAACATAAACTATTCAGGAATTTTCTTCAGTCCATACATAATTTTCAAACAAAAAAAAAAACAGCACTGGAATTGAGACAAGAATAGCTTAGTCAAAAACCACGAAGTAGAAACATTTTTTTTATTTATTTATCAAAGATTCTATTAAAACCAAAAACAAGCCCTATATGCAGGTTCAAGTAATTAGGGCTGCAACAACAAATCGATGAAATGGATTAAAATGTATTATCAAAACCATGATTTGTTGTATCCCGTGATTTATAAGCCACTAGTTATGTTAAATCAATTTTTATGCCACATTTTTGTCTTACCTATAACTTTCACATGATAGTAAACATAACAAAATATCATTTGAAGTAGCGTCCTGAATTCCTTTTCAACACTATGGTGCAGTAAAGTATACAGTAGCGGCAATATACTGTAATAGCCACATCAAACGATGAGATTAAAAAAGGAATGTCATGAATTCCTGTCTCACAACTAAAATTAATTGATTCATTCGTAAATGGTTACCATATGTAGAAGCATTCCGTTGTATTGGATTATCAAGCGCACTTCCGAATCTGTCAGATTTGGAATTTAGCAGAAGCTGAAGGGTTAAAGCAGTTACATACCTGTTTTCAACGCCTTGTTTTCTTTTTCAAATAACTTTGGACGCGTCGCCCTGTCCCCAGCAGTCGGGACCTCCTCAAATGTCTGCTCGAAAGAGACGTTTCATTCAGTTTGCCTCAATCGTGTACGAAGAGGAGCCCTACATGACACCGAGAGACTTCCTCTTCTCTGTGATGCTCGAAAATGTCGATCGTAAGCAAAAAACTTGATATTTTTGTACTCTTAAAATGAATATGTGGCAGTGGTCTGTAATTTTGATCACAGCGGTATGTTATCATCGGCTTTCTTTTACCCTTAAGAAATCAAACTCTTTGTTTTTTTTTTGTTTTGTTTTTTTTTGTTTTTGTTTTTCCCGGTCTCTGCCTGTAGGAAAACTGCAGAAGAGAGTCCTGAAAACAAAAGTAAGTGTTATAGCCGTTTTATGCCTTTTATTAGGTGACAATGATAATTGGCGTATTTACAGGAAGTGGAAAAGATGATAATCGCTGCTTCCAGAGCTCAACCCGGCAATACTTTGTTCAGACTTTGGGGGGACAATGGTGAGTTGGCACAAAGATATGCATTTCTGAAATGTTCTTGTTAAATTGTTATTATATGTTGTTACTATGTTACTACCAAGATGGCATTTTTAGAATTTGAGTTTAAATAGGTTCAGTCCACCATTACAACATAATGCCAGTTAGAAATCAAAATTCCTGGGAAATTGCAAGGACCCATCATCCTGTCTGCATGCTACTCAGGTGACTGTAGGGGGCCATCTGGTCCCTGCGGGCACCATGTTTAAGACCCCTGTTCTAGACATTCCTTTCCATGGTTATCATATATTTGCTCCCCCCTTTGGTATCACTGGAAAGAATTGGGACCCTTTGCAAATAAATGCAAAATTAAAAATATAGTATTTTATTGTCAACTCGCAAAGTATTTTGGAAGCACACGAGATTATGAACTAAATGAAGTGAAAGGCATCATGAGAGGTAGTTTAGTTCATAGCATAACATAAGTTTCATGATGCCGTGACGCAAACCAATAGCAGACCAGGATTTAATTTGACTTAGACCAGTAGAAGACAGGCATCTAACTGACATAATTCTGCATTTTACACGGGTCATGGTGGGGCGGTGATGAGCGCTGCAATTTTATGTGTTAAACAAAAACTTGAGCCTGTAAAAAAAGTGATATTTTTCATGAGACCGTATTTTTTTTTTTTTTTGCAGGTTTGATATCCTACACAGAATACCTGTTCTTGCTGACTATTCTGACAAGTAAGTCAACTGTCACCAATCAATTTTCTGAGATTTGACTGCCAGAATTCTTACAATTTTTTTCGTTCCTCAATGTCTCAGAGCCCCGAACGGGATTTCAAATCGCCTTCAAAATGTTGGATGTGGATGGCAATGAGCAAGTGGACAAAAAGGAGTTTATGAAGGTAAAACAAAATGACATCTCGTATTTTCACTTTAATACCGTCCTAATGAATAGATGAATAGATGTCAGACGATGTATATTCTTTTGCATTTGTAATTGCTGCCTGACGGTCCAGAATGGCGTTGCTACATTTAAAAGGTAAGGGAAGCCAGAAAGCTTCCTGGTGTATTCTCCTTCATCTTGTGTTTTCATTTTTTGTTGCCTGATTCTGCCCTATCTTTAGTTCAGGGGTGTCAAACTCATTTTTAGGTTGGGTTGCCCACATGTAAAACAAACATTCCCACTTGTAATTAATGGCATAAAAAGTGTGCCTTAGCTGGAGGGCTGGGGGTCTTCTACGAGGCTCAGGTATCGATTATGATTCAGGGGTGTAAGATGTGATTATTGTTAAGTTTCAACTTAAATAGACTGAAAATAAGACAAGAAGACATCAATGGATTTTGAACTTTCAAGGAAGACCGGCGAAAGAGCTCTCAGATAAGAAAATTCCATCCCTTCCTCAAGCCCTCCTCCGAGACCCTTTCTTTATAATAAATCTTCAAGGTTATAAAAAAAAACTGATCAGACCTAAAGGCTGTGGTAATCAAAGAACAGCAACATGATTGCCCGATGGCAACAATGATGAAATTGTCCAAAACAACAAACAACAGTGAGTTAAAATAAGCAACTGGCATCTCACGAAATCTCATTTGCACCGGTCCATTTATAAGACAGGACCAACTCATTCATTTTAAAACAATTATTATAGTTTTTTTTCCCCCTCATTGTTTTTTTTTCACTTCAATTTAATCTCCTGTAGTGGATTTTAACTGTGCATTTGTAAAAAAAAAAAGAAAAGAATTCATTTCCACATCAGTTTATCTAACTCGAGAAAACTAATGCAGACTGGAAAGTGACAAAAAAATGGAATACAAACACTAAATACAATGATTGATTTAATGATTTAAAAGTCTTTATGCTTTTTATTCTATTTTTTGAAAAAGTTTACCTGAATATGGGAACTTCATTGTTAGATTTCATATCTATTATTGAAAGGAGCTGAATCTTCTTAGACTTTTTCAAAGAAACCCAGATGACATTTGGTATTTTTTATATATTTGAATTTGTATTCTTATAAAGTCATTTATGTTTATTTGTATAGCCATTAATCACAAATTCTTAAAGGGCTGCACGGACAAAAAAGTTGAAAAATACACTATAATATGAAAAAGAATACTAGAAAATGGCAGAAAAATTTACCATTCAAACAACAATAACAATATTTTTAAAAGAATAAAAAACTAAAAGTGAGCAAAATAATCTCCATGCCATGTAAGCAAATGTTTTTCTTATTAAAAAAAGTTACAAAAAAATACAGTCATTTAATGAAAATACTAAAAATTCGAAAAATGACCTACCTTTTAAACAGTAAGAGAATTAAAAGAATTCTAGAAAATACTCAGAAAATTCAAAATAATCTCAATACTACATTAAAAAAATTATATTTGAAAAAAAAGTAAAAATATAAAGTAAAATATGAAAAAATACGATACAATTTGAAAAATAAAATATTAAATATTATCCAAATGTTATGCCATTAGAGAAATATATGTTATTATTATTATTGTTATCATATTAAAATAGTGTTCGCTGTTCATGGTAGTCAGAAATCAGTAGCATATTACTGCAGACATTTTTCATTGATTTTTATTGCCTTAAAAGCGCTATATAAATGCAGACAAAGATTCACGATGCCTTAAACAGACTGCACGGACTTTTAATGTAGGTAAAATAACATCAGGATGGGTTTTCTCAATGTTCTCTGGTTGATAAATGCTACTCAGCAAATACAGCTACTGTTGGTGCTTTGTGAGTGGCACCTGGCTTTGGCAACATTCAGTGGATATATTTAAAACTGCAGGTCTTTGTGGCTCATTTTTGCTCATTTTTCTCTCATGCTTCTCTTGGCCTTGCCAGCTCGGCCACATGAAATGATGTGGTAGGGCCACATTTGGCTTGCCGACCATGAGTTTGACACTTGTCTTTGAGTTAGTTTTACAGCATAGGATTGTGTGTGTAGAAGTGCTTCATACAGGCATGCATGTTTTACTGAAGCAGGTATGGAAGAAAGCTTCCAGTTAGAGAGGTGCATGTTTTTTTTTTTAATAAATGTTAAAAATATGTATGTATTGTCTTTTCAGCTTAAGAAAATCATTGGGAAAAGCAAAATGAAAATTCCAAAGGACAACACAGAGGTAAAAAAACAAACTTCCCTAGACATTCTGTCAAAAAAAAACCTCAGGATCATGTAGAGTGGTACCTCTTTATACGAGTTTAAATCATTTCAAGATTGTGCTCCTAACTCAAATTGTTTATATAACGAGCGAATATTCCTGATATGAAATCATTGACATCTAATTGGTCCCTTCCTGTCCTCTCAAAAGCATCCAAGTGAACCCTAAATAGCTATAAAACACATCTTCTTTATCACTAAAACTCATTCGAATAGTAATTAAATATAGGAAAAGCGGTCATAAGATAAATAAGATGATATTAACGAAAAAAATGTGTGATTTTAATCAGCACTTACAAATGAGGAGAAAGTCAGTGTGACAGAGCTTTATACGTTCAAGGCGGAGTGACGGAGATGCGATCTCATACTTTTCAACTTGTATATTTTTTTGTTTATTTTATCTCATCTCTCATGTCATTAGCTGTACCGCTTATCCTCATTAGGGTCGCGGGGGGGCTGGAGCCCATCCCAGCCATCTCTGGGCAGTGGGCAGGGGACACCCTGAACTGGTTGCCAGCCAATTGCATGGCACACGGGGACAGACAACTCACTCGCTCAGTCACATCTAGGGACAATTTGGACCGGCCAATGAACCTGAAATCCATGTCTTTGGAATGTGGGAGGAAACCGGAGTGCCCGGAGGAAACCCACGGAAGCACGGGGAGAACATACAAACTCCGCACAGTAAGGCCGGTAGCTGGATTTGAACCCACGCAGGAGGTTCCTACGACCTCAGAACTGTGCCGCACACGTGCTAACCACTGTGCCGCCGTGCTGCCTGTTTATTATATATATATATATATATATATATATATATATATATTTTTTTTTTTTTTTTAATTGTTAGGTATTTTGACGTCGTATAACAAATTTTTAAACAGGTGAGGAAAAAATGAAAAGACCGATCTCGTCCTGCCCATTTCAACTCAAATCCGCCTCACTGGGAGAAGACAACAACATCATTGTAGGATGCAAATATTGTCGCGGTATTCTACATAGTCCGTCTTGCTGTGAGTAAATAGGTCCCGCATTGTGTGTGTAAGGTTTATTATCGTTTAAAAAGTAGGATTTGTAATCATTAACACGAGGAGTGTGACAGGTATGAGATCAAGAGACTGTTAATGATGCATAAGAACTAACTACGCTTAAAATAGAAGTTAGTTTTTTTTTTGCCTGTCGTAGTTTGCATGCTCAAACTGGAACCGGCTGATGGCAGCGAGCAATCTCCAGCGGTCTTTAGTAGGGATTTTCCTTCTTATAGCGAGCAAGATTTCTATTGGAATAAATCTATCGATCTATCTATCTACGCTGGTCATATCCCTCTAGGGCGGTGACCGAGAGCAAGACAAACGACTAACAAAAACAAAGAAAATACAAAAAATAAAAAAGGGGGGAAGAGTATCAAAAAAACATTTTTTTGGGGGGGACCACGGTCAACCCAAATGCCCAAACACTCAAACAAGTTAAGCACCTCGGCACCCAAGTCGGTCATGCTTTCGTCCCTCCAGATTAAACAGGACACGAGAAAGCAGCCATGTTACTCGGGTCTGGGAGACACAACACACTCTTCTGTTCAACAGCAGGGCCCGACAGCTTTCACTGGTCTACCCCTGGCGCATCATACCGGTGCCCTGCCCATCCCTTAGAACTCACCCAAACATCCCACTATCCCTTCACAACACCTCTCCACTCATTCCTATCACCAACAAGAGCTCTAGCTTCCATTATATTTAGACCTCTTTCCTGAAGTGCACTTATAACACCATCCATCCACGTCAATCGCGGCCTTCCTCTTGGTCTCCTTCCATTGACTTCTGCTCTGTAGATCCTCTTCAACATTTGCTCCTCATCCATTCTCTTCACGTGTCCAAACCAACCGAGTACTCTCTTATTCACACGCTTGCTCAGTTCCGCTACTACTCCGGCTCTGTCTCTCACAATTTCATTTCTCAATTTATCCAATCTTCACTTCATTTCAAAAACATTGAACTTTCTTCTCAGATCTGCATTCAGGTTCCAAGTTTCTGCACCATACAACACAGTCGGCACAATCACACTCTCATACAGTCCTGTCTTAACATCCATATTCGGGGTCATTGGAATAAATAAACTTGTATAAAGAGGCACCACTGTATTTCTCACCAAAGTTGACGTTCAAATTTTCTTGCAGGGATCAAGTGAAGACAGCGACCGCGTAAACACAACGCTACAGGCGTACTTCTTTGGGAAGAATGGACAAAACAAGTTGCAATATCAAGACTTCCGCAAGTAATGAGCTTTTAAGTCATTTGCTCATTTGACACAATTTATTCTTTTTTGGTTGTTGAAAACATAACATTATTCCTCTATTTTTGCGGGGGTTGCGTTCCAAAAAAGGCCCGGCCATAGTCCAAACCAGCGAAATAGAACTATTTATTTATTTATCAAATGCTTTAAGATACATTACTGTATTTTCCGGAATAGAAGTTGCAACAGCCAATAATCAAGAAAGAAACATTTATAAGTCTCACTCGGAGTACAAGTAGCAATTTGGGGGGGAGATGTATTTGATTAATTTCAACACCAAAAACACGTGTCATTTCGAAAGGCAATTTCAAATGAAAACTAAAAAAAGAACAAGCTATACTAACGTTACACGTATGTGCATACTTTGGACACGCTCAAATACGTCAGTAACAACGTACCCTTTTAAGAGTTATACAGATAACTCTAGCATAAAGAGCATGCTTCCCAAACTATCAGCTGCACTCTAAATGACTAAATCCAATCAAATATTCATCCCAGGTCGCTGGAGTTTCCTTTATTCCTCGAGGAACAGGGACAAGCGAAAACAATTTGGTCTATTGTTGGTTTAAGATCAGGTAATGGTGTAATTATAATCCTGTGTAGTCTTTTGAGACTTTTTTGTGATTAAGGGCTATATAAATAAATGTGACTTGACTTGACTATTACTGTGGCTACCACTAATGACAATAACGCAGAACGAAAAATCTGTGTTGCAATCTGGCACTATTCTCAACAGTATGGTTTCCCTGGCGGTGTTGCCTAAAAATATCGAGCATATATTTTGAGTGTGGGAGCCCTTATTGGCGTTTTCTTTGGGCGCACTCATAAATATGTTGTCTGTGCAATCGTCATCTCTAATTTCCCGGGCGGTTGGCGCCTGGCTTAAAATGTAAGAAACAGACATTAATTTGTTCCTTTTCTGTGGCTTAAAATCCAGTGCGACTCATCCAAAGACAAAACGAAGTTTCTTTCTTAAATTTGCTTTGAGCTTTTAACCAGGTGCGCTCTGTAGTCTGGCATCTACTTCACTTGCTCTTCTGTCCATCCCTCAGTTTCATGGAGGACCTTCAGGCTGAGGTCCAGGAGATGGAGTTCCTGCAGTTCTCCAAAGGGATGGACACTATGCGGCGGGAGGACTTTGCCGAGTGGCTGCTCCACTACACCAACGAGGAAGACAATGAGATATACTGGGAAAACATGAGGAAGAGGATCCCTGCCGGCCAGGTGCGCTGCAGCTTTCTCGCCTGTTGCTAAAATTCACCATCATGGGAAAATGATCATTTGTCCCCACAGAGCATCACATTCGAGGAGTTCAAAGTTTTTTGCTTGTTCACAAACAATCTGGAGGATTTCGCTTTTTCAATGAAGATGGTCAGTGAAGCTAACCGTCCCGTGGGAATGGGTAAGAAGGAGGCTGGAGCAGTGGTCGGCAACCACCGGGACTTTGTGGTAGTACCGGTAGTACATTACCGAATCCGGGCAATGATTGATCAGTCGACAAATACTACTGACCACTTATGCTCGGCATCGAATGTAACAGTATTGAACCCGAATCGGGCGATGACAACACCAAATCCTAAAATTAAGGCCATTAGAATTTTAAATGACATGGGAAAAGGCACTAGATATTATCTCATCCTCACATGATTTTAATCCAAAGTAATTGTACAGCGTTGTAATGGAGCATTACCTCTTGCCCTGTATTTTGCTCCTTCCATCTTCCCATCAACTCTAACCATCTTCCTATTCCCCACTAAAGACAAACAACCACAGAGCATGATGCTGCCACCACCATGTTTCACATAGGGTATGGTGTTTTCAGGGTGATATGCAGTATTACTCTTATGCCAAACGTAAGGCTTTGCATTCCGCCCAAAAAGTTCAATTTTGGTCTCATCTGACCAGAGCACTTTATTCCACTTGTTTGTGTCTCCTGTGTGGCTTCTTAAAAATGCTAATTGGGCCTTTTTATTGTAATTGTTCATAAAGGGCTTTTTTTATTGGTACTCTTTCATAAAGGGTAGATGTATGCAGAATCCAACTAATAGTTGTCTTGTGCACGGATTGTCCCAATGCAGCAGTCCATGCCTATTCTGTCCATGTGATAACTGGACCTCTTTGGTTGCTTCTATGATTAGATTTCTATTCTTTTGGAAGAAGTTTAGAGGGATAGGTTTGCAGTGGTTTTATGCTCTCTCCATTTTGATATCATTGCTCTCACTGTGCTCTGCGAGAAGTGTAAATGTTGTGAAATCTTGTATCCCATTCTCATTTGAACTTTTCTATAACGTTATCCCGGACCTGCCTGGTGTGTTTTTTTGGTGTTCATAATTCTGTCTGTTGTCCAGTGTCTGCTTTCACAGACCTCCGAGCCAATCGCAAAGCAAGTGGATTCAAACTGAGACCTAATGACACACAGGCGCACTCTATTTGTTATTGTCAGTCATGTAGATTGGCATTGGATCATCCAGAAGTCATTAGGGAACTTTTGGAGACAGTTCGCTGAGCTAAAAGACAACGATTTTATTTTTGTTGTTGTTAATATAATGTAAAACGTTAAACTAATTTGGTTCCACTTCATTGTGTCTCACATTTTGTTGATTCTTCGAAGAGATTTTCAGTTTTTTAGGTTTAAGTTTGAATCTTGAAATGTGGCAAAATGACAATAGGTTTTGGGGAAGCCAAAACTTTGCTTGCTATTGTAGATACTGAATAGGCAGCCCACCCTCACAAGGTTATGACCTTTGTGTTGTTGGTTTGAGAATTGTATGATGATTTGCTAGCAAAGGGTTAACGGTCATAGATTAGAAGACATTCCTTTGTGATGCGTTACCCCCAACACCAGTTATTGTTATTGTAATGATTCTAATGTTATTCTTGGGACAGGCCGTGAAAATATTGCCAGACATAAAACGGGTACAGAAAGGGTTGCAGACCACTGGGTTATAGCACAATGTTATGGAAAGAAAATGGTGTCCTTCAGCATTTTCCATTCCATGCCAACAGCTCAGTTCAAGCGAGCCGTGCGTATCGCCACGGGCCACGATCTGTCCGAGAATGTTCTCGATACCGTCTTCAAGCTCTTCGACATGGACGGGGACAACTGTCTCAGCCACAAAGAGTTCATCGGAGTCATGAAAGACCGAGTGCTGCGGGGGCTGAAGGTGAGCATCATGGGAATTATTGGAACTGAACATGGGCTAAAATCTAGAATTTGTCATTTGTGTACTGCCTGACCTCGTAGAATGGATCCTTCTGGTCAAAAATGAAAAGAAAAGCGGTGTGTTTTGGTCACTTTAAGTCTCCGTAGTTTACTTTCTTCTTTGGTCTTTGTAGTTTCATCACCACAATACAGCGACATCTAGGTGTCAAATATCAATATGTCAACATAGTATTTTCCAAGAATTTTGGCTATTTTTTCTGTGATAAACATGATGCAGGTGCATCCACAGAACGGTTTCTCGGGCTACTGGAAATGTGTGAAGCGGGAGACCTTTAAGGGAGCTCAGGAAGCGCTTGGAGACAGCACATGTCCCATCTGAAGTTCCCGGCAACTATTCAACATGAGTTAAGTGCACGCTGAAGAAAGAAAAACATGTTTTGTTGTAACCTTGTAATAAAAGAATGTTCTGAAAAGTCCAGTGCTTTTCCGAAAACAAAATCCAATCTTTGGATCAAAGGTGGGAAAACTATGGCCTGCAGGCAACATGCAGCCTGTTTGGCTTTTTCATGCGGCCCGCTGAACCAAGTACAATGACTCGTATAGGGCCTAAAAAAACTCGACCCAGGCCTGCGGATATTAAAACGGGCATTAAATCTCTTTCCTTTTGGCGAAATTGGCCATTTTAAAAGTCTCACATTGTCCCTCCTCAGCTGTTTATGCCTGCAGGCCATTCAATGTGATCATGGGACTCTTGGTTGCCTTTATGATTAGTTTTCTCCTTGTTTGGAATGAAAGTTTAGAGGGACAGCCAGGTTTTGGTAGGATTGCAGTGGTTTTATGCTTTCTCCATTTGGATATCATTGCTCTCTGCGAGACTTGTACATTTTGTGAAATCTTTTTGTCTCCCATTCTCTTTAGAAATCTCTAACGTTAACCTGCCTGATGTGTTCTTTGGTCATAATAATTCTGTCATATATATATATATACTGAGGATAGGTGGCACAGAAAGTGGATGGATTTAAGATATATTTATATAAGACACGAGGTTCATCTAGAGCTGTCATGATTTTCAGCTATCTTGATGCTAAGGGTACCACCAAAACTTTGTCTACTTTCCTTTCTTTGTTTCCTTTTTTTTCTTTGATTCATTGCCTGTTTTCCCGTTCTATTATTTCCATTTTTTTCTTTTTCTTGTTTTCTTTCTTTCCACCATGTTTTCTTTCCTTCCTTTGTTTTTTACCCTTACCTCTTTATCTTTTTTCTGTGCTTTTTTTAACCTTTCTTTTCATTATTATTTTCTTCCTTTTTCTTTATTCTTTGCATTTTCTGCAAAATATCTCTTGAATTTTTTGCTTTTTTTACCCCTTTTTTACTATTTTCCATTCTTCTATTATTTTTTCTTTTTATTTTATTTCCAACGCTTGGCAAAAAATAAAATGAAAAGAATGTTGCGTTTCGGTCACTCTGAGTCTCGGTAGTTTCTATTTTTTCTTGTCCTTATTAGCACTCGTTTTCACTCAAACTATACATTACATCGTCATCTAGTGGTCAAACATTACAGAGTACCTTTAAGCATGATTGACAAAGCTAAATAGAAGTACTCACACAATATAATTTCAGGGCCGAACAATGTGTGGGTTTTGTTTGGTGTTTATTCAATAAAGTTTGTAAAAAAAAAAAAAACTTATCTGAGTATCTGTTGCACTTTGAAGACAACCATCACAGGTAGGCAGTAATTCATGTACTTAATCTACATTGCAATTTCTGTTGATGTAATCCGTTGAGGTCACCAACATTTTATCATTCAGATTGTGCTGCTAATCATTTTAGCAATTTCCGCCCAAAAGTTAAGCTTCTGTGAAAAACTGTGGGTACGTTTACATGCAGTCAGTAAACCAGATTGACAACAGACTACTGCCGATATTCTGGTGATGTAAATCCTGGTAAACGCATATCAAAATCCAATTATGCGTTTATTCCGAGAACAACAACCACGTTTGAAATGGTTGTGTTTGTCCGGGGGGGTCGGCAACCAGGAGCTTCCTGGCGCTTTTTGACAATGGAAAAATAAAAGGTTTCTTTAGGACAAACGGAACACTAACATTCTAAACCTTTTCCATTGAATATAGATAAGTACAGTACGTGTTCCCTTTCTTCCGAGACTTAATTTTATAAGGCTCCAACCTGTGTGGGACGATTACTTGGTCGCATTACTTTGCACGTGCAGGTTGGATTTGTAGTACAGGGGTGAATAATACACACAAACTAGTTTACTTGCTAAATAAGCCCCAGATGTATTGGGTGAATGATCTGGGATATGTCCATTTGATTTTCGGTCCCCATGGCAAAAATACCAGTTCTATCCATCCATATATAGGGTAAATCCAAGCTCCTGGCAAGCAACACACGAGCACAACTTGTACAGAAACAGAACGCAGCAGAAGAGAACATTTTTGGAGCGAGGAGGAAAGGAACGCAGTACTTCCTTGATTGTGGTGAGTGACATAATTGAAATGACTGAATTTTCTGTATTTATAAGGAACACCCAAAAACAAAACAATGGTAAAATGCTTGTTTGGTGGTGAAACAAGATTTCATAATCTTAATTTATGTTCTATGAAATGTTTCCTATTTAATGCATTCCTAATCAAGGCAGTAGTTTTAATTTCATGGTCCAGTGTTTATTTTTTGTATGTATATAGACATTTTTACTTGTAAATTATGGACTACAAAGCGTAACTGAGTATAAGCCCCATACGCAAATTTAAGGAAGAAACTCAATTCTGTTTTATGTACAAGCCGCACTGGATTTTAAGTCATAGGCTTAGACAGCCATAACACTAAACTCTCATGTTCATTTCATTTTTTTTTTTAAATCAGCGGGGAAATGTCTAGAACAGAAAAGTAACCCATTGCGCTGCAATTAAGACACTCATTTTCTGACTACATCCACAGCTTTCAATCTTAATTAGCTCACGCCGCAGTCAATATTAAATTGGCACTAACATACACAGAAGTGTGACTAAACATTCTCGAAACGAAATTCAAATTATTTTACTGACTAAATTCCAGAAGCACGTACAATCACCACAGCCTGTATACATGCTACGTGCTGAGCCATGCAACTGATCTTTACCCATCCCTTTGTGCACATAACAAAGTGATTTGAGAGACCAAGTATTTCTAATACTACATAAAAATCATATAATTGCTTGCTGTATTTTAACAAGTAGTGTCGGCTGATTGAATCTTTTACATATGACTATCCAGCCAAAGATTTATGTCATATTAGGCTGTTTTATTGGTCTGATAACCGCCAGCCTGATAATTATCATGTTACCCTCCTTAGTTTGTAGTTAGTGTCTGCACGTAGTAGCGGCAACAATACTTGATCTCCTTTCTATCACTTTGTCATGTTCGCAAGGGATGGGAGAGCTTAAGATCAGGCGCACGGATCAGCATGTGTACAGCCTGCTGTGATTGCTCAGGCTTCTGATTTTAGTCAGCACAGTACATTGAGTTTTGTTCTTTGGGACATGTTTTGATTAATACAGAAATTGACTAAAAATTTGAGAATGTTTTTGTCGATTTTGTATGTTTAATTAAAATTCACGGCTGTGGACAGAGTGCGCAAACGAGTGTCTTAATCGCGGCACAATGTGTCACTTTTATGTACATAATTACTACTTTCATTTACCCACGCTTAATTGGATACCTAAACTTAGACATTTAGAGGAATGGGCAGAAATCACATAACAGGCCCATGCGATGCTTATTTTCAATTAAACAGTTGGATTGCCTTGGTCCGCTCCAGTTCTGAGCCAGCTGCTTGGCGACATCCAATGCGAGCCGCTAGGAATGCACGAAAAATTAATACATAAAAGAAGCTGCATTGTTTTGTAAACCGCAGTGTTTAAAATGTAAGAGGGAAAGTTGCGGCTTATAGTCTGGAATTTGCAGCTTTGGATTGCTCACAAATGCTATGTACATAGCAGGGGTCAGAAACCTATGGCTTGCGAGTCATACAGCGCTCTTTTGTACACAAAACGAGGCAATGCAATATTTCTTGAAGTCATTAGTGCACATGAAGCCAAAACCACGCTGAGATACCTGATGGTACAGTCCAAAATATTTTGCCTGTGTATCATTAAGGAATCCTTTATATGGAAGCTCAAAAAAATCTATGTTCACTGCGGAGAGACTTTAGGATGATAACTTACAGAACAAACTGTAAACACCCCAAAACGCCAGCAAGGCACCCAGAGCAATGTGATTGGGAGAATGCTAGAGATGGGCGGGGCTATGCAAGCAGCGCAAGCACTCCCTTTTGTCTTGCACCCAGCGCTGCCTGTGCCGAAAGTAAATAAAACAGTATCCTTGCTTGCTGAATTTTGAGACAATTTGACAAACCAACTTTGCTTGCACCATGAAACCACACATTTATGACAAAATGAGCCTCAAAAATCTTAATTAACTGCAAGAGGGAGACATTTAAAATTGTATATATTGATATGGGACACAGGCTCTGGCATTATTATTTAAATTTGATCAAATGTCACACAGTGAAAACAATTTTCCTGGAGAACAATATTTGTATGGAGAGCAGGTTTAGAGGTTTTGTTGAGTTTTGTCTTAAAATAAATGGTGTCTCTCTCTCGCTTTAAAAAAAAAAAAAAACATTGCTTTTGTGGCCCAGAGTCAAAATGATTCCCTACCCCTGGTATAAAGCTGTTTTTCACCTGCTATGTGAAGGATTCATTCTGATTGGGCCAATAAGCCGACTCCTTATCCAAGTCAAACTATTCTTTGTATGTAAACGTACCCAAAGTTAATGGTGGCTTGGTCAGCATACACCACTAAAACAATAAAATACAAAAAAAACGAGTATGATGCCATCTTTGGTCTCCTTACTACAAACAAATGAACAAATGACATTTTAATTGTATCAAAAATAGAAATTACAGCCATCGTGAAAACAATTTTACATATCTGTGAAACTTGTATGAGACAAAAGTGGGATTACCGTATTTCCCAGACTATAGGGCACACCTAAAAACCCCAAGTTGGCGAGCTATTTGGAAGTGTGCCTTATCACCCAGTGCACCTTATATACTGCAAAATACGCTGAATACGATTGGAAATGCATACAGTGTTAGTACGTATGTGTAACTAGACATGGTTTTGTGGTAGACTACAATATCTGTGCAATGTTTGATCAATCAAAAAATCTGACAATCACGAAGCAATTTATGCAACGGGAATAGAAACTGGGTCCCGGAAGTGAGAGCGCTGACATTTAACCACCTGTGATACAGATGACGTGAGAAAAGGCATTCAGTTTTATCTCATTATTACATTACTTTTACAGTACCAGAGACCGACGTTCGCGAATGGAGAAAACGGAAATTTCCTCCTGAATATATATAAACGAGAGTCCGATTTATCATGAGATACACGGAAGAGTTGTTTTCTTCATCATTCTTTTAGATCTTGGTTTTCTGGCACCGTAAAAATAGTCTGATAAAGTAGATCAACTCTAATGCCATTTCGTATGTTGTCAGGTATAGCTGTGGGAGAGGCACCCATACTTGATCACAAGACAAGCAGTGAATACGGATAGCGTATGAAAAGTCAGACTATTTTACTCATGGTGCCAGAGAACGGAAAACAGAGAGATCCAGAAAGATGAATTCAAATAAAGCATGACGAGGGAATCGCTGTTGTGTATCTGATGAGGAATCGGACTTTTGCCTTTATTTATTCAGACAATTTTTCCTCCACTCTCAAAGAATAGTTTCTGGCACTGTGAATAAAAATGTTGCATGGATGAGATTAAATCTAACACCACTTCTATGTTATCTGGTCTATAAGGGTATGGTTTCAGCACGCTAACAGTGGTGACTCAGGTCCGATTCCCGTTGCATTCAATGTATTGCGATTTGGGACTTGATCAATCATTGCACTAATGTTTACCCTAAGTGTGGAAAAACAAAAATCGCTGCAAGTAGCTCTCACTGCAGCCTTACATAAGTAGAATATGTTTTTGGGGTAGTGCGCCATTTAGTGCAGAAAATACAGTATATTTATTTCATTCCTTGGCTTGAAAAATTGTTCTTTTGGTAAATTTAACATTCAACTTTTGTACGCGAAGCAAAACTTGGTCGATCGGTTGCCGATGTCACACACACAAACGGAAACTACAAACGTTTGTGTACTTTCGAACTCTGACGATGGTTGCGTGGGAAAAGGAGAAAGCGCCAGCCTTGCGTCCTTGAAAGCGCCGGTCTTGTTTTGGGTCCTGAGAGGCACGTCGTGACCAGCAGGGGGAGACTCGGCGCGAGGCGGAAGGAAGTGCTTTGGATTCGGCCTCCGCTGAGAGAAACGGGACGATAATGGCATGTCAGGCATAGTGTATTGCACTTTTGTTCAACCCCCAAAAAAGGAATTCAAGGTTCGAGTACGCGTTATACACAAGGTTTTACCGTATTATCAGAAAACATCGCTTGTAATGAAGCCAAAGCAAAGTTGGAGGAGTTGTTTACCGGTGAAAGTAACACAGAGGATGAATATTTTGGATTGAATTGATTTGGAGTAAAGCCGGTTATCTTAATAATTCGTAAAACAGTACCTCGTTACTGACTCATTCGAGCATGTCTAAGATACTCTCGTACGTGTAACGTTGAGTAGATAGGACACTTATTTACAACACAAATGTTCTCCATTTTATGGATAAATTGCCTTTCAAGATGACATGTATGTTTTTGCTCCTGGGCTTTATCAAATGAATATCCACCCAAAATGTGACTTATACTCCAGGTGCAACTTACATGTTTTTTTCCTTTTTACTTATACATTTTTGGCCAATGCGACTGATACTCCGGAGCGACTTATAGTCCATGAAATACACTAATTGTGATTTTTCAGACCATTACTGAAATTTCAATGTGATTTTCTGCACTAGTCTTGCTTTTTGTGAGTACAGTGGAACCTCGGTTTTCGAACGCCTCTCAGTTCAGACAAATCAGTGTTCGACCAAAAATTGAGAAATTCTTGCTTCGCTTTTCGTTCAAAAAATCTGAGTTCGAACGCCGGTACGCTAGGGTGCGATGCTGAGCGGCGTACGGGTGTAGATCGTGTAGATTGCCCCCACCCCTCGTGAAGAACTGTTATGACGTGCGCGCGCACTTCTTTTCGCTTTAAATATCGGTGAACGGAGTGTTTTAGCCCCTAATTATGCCTCCGAAGAAGGTCGGTGCAAGCAGCAAAGTTGCTACAGGTGAAAAAAGAAGAGTAGTGCGTATAACTATTGCATTTAAGAAAGAAATAATAGCAAAATATGAAGGTGTGCGAGTTTCCGATCTTGCTATACATACAGCATGGCTTCTGCTGAGCACCACAAAGGTAAGAAATCCTATACATAATTCTTTTCTTTATCCTTTAACCGCTCACCACTTGTTGTGGAGACCCGGGTGCTAAATGACGTGTAAACCACTTGATTTTTTTTAGTTGTACACGTTCATTTTAGCGTAATCTTTCGTACTGAAGATTACGATAACGCAAACGTACGATTAGCCTGGGTTAGCTTTACGTTAAATATTCAAGATAAACATTCAGGGTGTTGGAACGGATTAAAACGATTTTACATTAATTTTAATGGAAAAAAAAAATTTCGGTGATCGAACAAATCGGTTTTCGAACAGGGTTCTGGAACGGATTATGATCGAGAACCGAGGTTCCACTGTACTTAATCATAGTGACATGCTTTAACCTTAAAAAATGGCGCCCTCTCCTGGGGAGCTTTGTTAGGTTTTCAGTGGGTGTGTGGCATTGCGTTCTGCTTGCAAAGTAGTGCCTCTAAAACTTGATTGGTTAGAGCCCAAATGGGAACAATTCTGGTGTCCAAACAATCCAGCACTCAAATAACAAAGGAAAAAAAAAAAACCCACAAACATGGAACTCTAAATCCTTGCCACTCCACATCCAGCCACTTGGGATTACACAACCACACTACTTCACATCGCGATATCGTTTAGATTTCGGTTCATTGTGCGGCTGTATTATCGGTTATAATTTTCTCATCATTCTGTCCAATAACTGTCAGCCCAATAACAATTGCGTACACTTTCTTAGTAACTAGTGTTGGCATGTATAATCATTTTGGTATGTAGCAATACTTGGTGTCATATCTATTACTTCATGTGCGCAAAGGATGTGAGAGCTTTAGATGAATGAGTGAAATGAAATTGAAATGATCTGCATTTATATAGCGCTTTTCAAGTCAATGACTTCCCAAAGCGCTTTACAATGTGCTCCACATGTCCAAATAGCGGCCTTGCAGCCATGTAAGGCGCTAACCTGCTTATTGGGGGTATTAGGGGTTCAGTGTCTTACCCAAGGACACTTCGACATGTATCACTGACGAGCCGGGATTTGAACTGGGATCCCTTGATCCCAAGACGAGCGCTCTACCTCCTGAGCTACTTTTCTGTACTAGACGTTTACCCTCTAACTTATTTTTTAAAGTAAGATGACAAAGACCATAAATAATTACTGGTAAATATGCTTCATTTATTGATAAGACAACAGTAACGAGAGGCAGAAAGGCCTAGATGTATGTATGTAGGTATGTGTTATTAAGTGTATGTGTAAAAGGGTATATACGAACATTTTTTTCGGGATGTCGAAAAATATCCAGACATTGCTGTAAGTTAGATTTCGTATTGTTCGCACCTTTTTCCGAGTAGAGGACAGTACTGTTTCATTTAATTTCATTTACTGTAGTGCTTCTATGTGCCGCATGGCTGTGAGGACTCACCCAGCATCCACACCGGAGAAAAAAAAAATCAGCTTCTACTTCCTAGTTCGTGTGTAACCACAACGTGTACTGTATCGCTAGCGCGCTAAGAACTTGGGCGTTTTTATTTTTTAATTTCTTGTGCATCCATTCAATATGGTTGGTATAAAATGTAAAGAACAGGGGAGCTGTTACTTTTGAAATGAAAGTGGAATAAGAAAGCTTGATGCGGTTGAGAAATGGTCGGAACGCTTTTTTTCTGCCCCTTTTTTTTACCACAGAGGACCGACCTCTTGAACCCATTCTTCCAAAAGTAAGTTAAACCTCACTTTATTTATCTTTATAGCGCATATTAATTTATGAAATGTTTATTTTTGAGTAGAAAATACAGGTTACTTATACAAGCCTTAAACATACTTCTATAAACCTTAAACATACAAAATATAACACTGAAGCAACTTACGAACAAATTCAACTTACAAACGATCGCCCGAATCCCGTTCGTAGGTCGGGCAGCGTCTGTATTTATAGTTTTTTTTTATTTGTAAAGGGGTGAGAGCTAATAGGCTAGACTACTGCTCACTCTATACTGGATATGTCTTTTGTTTACCCTTTTGCTTTCTGGTTTATGTAGTGTCCTAATTTTTTGTTTGGTGTTGCGCATGCCCACATTTTTTCTGGTACCTTGAATTGGAGGAAGAGACTGTCAAGGGTCATTCTCCTTCTTCACCGTCACGTCTCCGTCGCCAGCCAAAATGGTGGAGATCTCGCCCTGCATGAAGGCCCATGGCACGGTGGAGCCGGCCAGGGGACAACGCTCTCCGCTGGGGCAGTACACTTCACCCCCTTGACCCTGGCTGCGGATGAAGCCTCGGGTGCAGGGGAAGCAGAACTTGTGGTGCGGGACGGACGGACATTGGACAAAATGGGTGTCCTCCAGGCGCTCTCGACACAAGGTGCAGCACAGGAGGGCACCCTGACCCCCGACGCTGCTCGATTCGCCCCCCGCCGACGCCTGAGAGACAGAATTGGAGCAAAAGTAAGATGGGGCCAAAGAATCCAGCCCAACCCAGGCCCGTCGGTATTAAATCCTGACCCAATCCGAGCCCGACCGATTTACTTGATTTGCAGACCCGAGCCCCAAGCAAAACCCAAACATCATATTTGTGGGGGTTTGTGAGAAGTGCTGATTTATGATGACAAATTAAAGCCTGTAGTTTGGAACCAAATTTAAGGTAAACAAGACCGTATAAACGTTTAAATGAAATGATCTGAAATGATCTGCATTTATATAGCGCTTTTCAAGTCAATGACTTCCCAAAGCACTTTACAATGTGCTCCACATTTCCCAATAGCGGCCGTGATCTGTGCAGCCATGCAAGGCGCTAACCTGCTTGAGATCTCTGATGCCGCTTGGCCCATTCATATCAAAGCTTCTTTCATACTGTACTATGAGTGGACACCTGCTCTGTGTTTCTATTGCATCTCACTGAGAAATATGTCCCAACCGTTTCTTCATGACCAAACCATTTATTTTCACTCTCGTTCTCTCTGAATCAGCTAATCCGATGGAACACCATCTCAAAAAGAGGGACTTAAATTCAAGCTACCAATCTGTGTTCAGTAAACGATCACTCTTTCCCCCCCTCTTCATCGCCAATGTTAAGTTTGTCCTTGTCACTTCTGAGCTGCCCTAGCAAGTTGTGTTAATGGAATTCACTATTTCGTAAGTGTCGTGTTACTTCAATGACAACAGTTATACAGGAAACAAGCGACATGGGTACACGTTAAGACTATTTTCGAGTCACCCTGCACGTGGAATATTTTACAAGACATTTGCATAATGCCTCGTTCTGTGCCAAGTAAAATAAAAATGTTTGTCTCTTTGAGAATACTGTTTAGGGACATACTGCTCCTGTGGTTTATGGTCCAATTTTCAACCTAAGGGCGGCCTTAAAATTTTGTCAACTCATAAAAGACTTCGTCAGATGGAAAACTGTCTGTTCATGTAACCTCTGCAGACACAGAAATATAAATATGTAAAATGTTAGGGGCGGCAGTAGCTCAGGAGGTAGAGCGATCGTTTTAGGATGAAGGGATCCCAGTTCGAATCCCGGCTTGTCCGTGTTACATGTCAAAGTGTCCTTGGGTAAGACACTGAACCCCCAATACGCAGGTTAGCGCCTTACATGGCTGCACAGATCACGGCCGCTATTGGGAAATGTGAAGCACAATGTAAAGCTCTTTGGGAAGTCATTGACTAGAAAAGCGCTATATAAATGCACATCATTTCATTTCAATGCCGTACAAACTAATGCCAGGTGGCAATAATTACGAGGGAAGAACTGCAATCGCAAAGCGAAGCGACAAAAGAGCACCGTCGGCCTTATTTTTAAACAGACTTGTTGAGAAACACGGCAACAATTTCAAGCATTTACAACTACCCCTACTTTTTAATCCTCGGAAGCACAACATTAAAATTCAAGCATTTCCAAGGATCTAAAGCACCTATATGAACCCTGCTTTAAGATCTTACCTCTGAGGTGGAAGCTGTGGCGGAGGAGGGGCTGCTGGTAGCAGTACGACCGGTGGCATTCGCGGAGGAGTGTGCGGACCCCATGCCAGGACTTTCCCTGGCAACCTGGCCCGAGTTGAGGCTGTCGGCGACCCCCATGAGTGCAGACATGGGCGAGGGCTGGCTGTGGAGACGGGAGGGTACGTCCGAGGGGGCGGCCATGCCAGGAAGAGGTTCCATGCCGGGGTATGCGCTTCTGGACCAGACTTCTCTGGACAGCTGATCGGCTCTGCCTTCGTTCTCGCCGTTCTCCGATCCCGGAGAGGCTTTGCGGCGCCGGGCGGCGTTCTTACCCGGGACGGAGCGGGGCACCGCCGTCATAGGGAGGCCGGCATCAGGCTGAGGAAGAACCTCCGGGATGGGCGGCTCCTTAAACATGCGCACCCCGTCGTTTAGAAGCTCGGACAACCCCCGCCAGTCCCCGCTTCCTTGCCTCTTCTCGTATTCCACATAACGTAACCCCGAATTCACGGCTTTGCCGGCGTCCTTGCCCGAGTCCCGGAACATCTGCCTGACCAGGTCCGGAACTCCCGAATAGATGATCCCGGAGCCGGCAGGGTACTCGGCAAACACCTTGAGCTCCAACTCCAGAGTGGCGCTGGCGTCAAATGCCAGAACCCGACCCTGAAGACTGTGCTCTTTCCTGAAGCGCACGGTAAAGGGTACACAACTGCTTAGCGCCATGAGAACATCCCGGACTACTTTGGGTTTGTTGGGCCAGCCTTCCACTTTGCTCCGCGCCACCTCGTTCAGTTCAGCCACGACCTGGGGAAATATGTTCCAGACCCATTATAGAATCCCTTGTTCAATTTCAGAAGAAAGCTTTAAGGATATAAGAGCAGACAGGAAAAACACACGGCGTAACCAACACAGCCCAAAAGATCATTGGCTGCGCAGTTTAGCGGCCATTCTGTAGCAGAGATGAAAATATTATAAGACTAAACCTACACCAGCCACCAGCTTTTTGACCTGTTGCCCCCTGGTAGGCGCGTTGTAAATATTTTGTATGCCTTTCATCCTGACAGTTGTCCATCTTTTCTTTACTTAAAAGTCGTTAATACATATTTAACCTGGAGTGCCATGTCTAACCCGTTCCATACAATATTTCACAAAATTGATATTGACGATAATAAACACACTTCAATTCATAAAGAACATACAAAATAACTTTAAAAAATCCAACATGTTAAAAATCTGAGATTCAGTGAAACTTAACTTAAATCCTCTTATGAGTATTCAAAGCAAGTAAGCATCAACTCTCGACAAATATTCAACAGTTGTTTACCCACACGGGAATCCAGACCTTTAAGGTCCAGTACTTTCGCACCACATTGTGCCACCAATTTCATATGCCTTTATAAAATAACTTATATTATTAATATGTTTTTACTATGTTACTACCAGCCTAATTATTAGAGGTAGGATTAATTAGACTCAAGTCAACCACTAAAATAATAATTTTACTAGAAAATCAAAATGACTGAGTTATTTTCCGAACAGGTCCATGGGCACCTTAGCTGCCCATTGGGGGGCACTCTAGTGCCCTAAAACATCACGCTACAGACCCCTGAAGATGACTTTAAAGATGCTGTTCGGAATTTGAAAATGTTGCCATCTTCTGGATTAATTCATTATTTCAACCTCTGCTTCGTGATGCGAGTTTAAGTACTGCAATACCTAAGTTGCGCTAGAATAAACTCTTCTTTTTTTATCTTTTGGGGAATTTGGGTTGGCCATTGGACTGGATTTGAAACAGGCATTTTCTTAGTTTCACCATTTTCATGCTACACTAACAAAAACTGCTGAGATTCTACGCAAATAACCTCCCTCATCCATCAGCCTAATGTGTTCCATGCCCCGAACAACTACTTTTAAAGAAGGATAAAAAGAAAAGTAAGATAAAAGCATATAAGTGTTGAGGGTTCAGAGTTGGTAAGATAGCACTTGCCAGCAGGCCTTGGGGAAAATTAGCATTTTCACTAACTGTGATGGGCTAAGGGGCTGTAACTGGAGTATCACAACAAAAAAGCAGAAAAAAAGTATTTCCATGTCCACTGCTTCTGTCGACGTTTTCAGCCCTAAATCAAATACATATTGTGGCGGAAATATGACAGGACAGGTTTAACTTTCAACATTACCTTGGATGCGAGAGAAAGGGAAACTTCTAGATGGAACTGAAACGCACAGATAATCTGTACGATAGTTATTAAGATTATTGAGGCAAGGAAGTAGGATGGATTTTGGGCACAAATAAGTCAAATGTGGCTTTATTCCCAAATAATATTGATTTTTTATTAGGTTATTCTTGATGCCTTTTCATGTGTGTTGCAGCTGTAGTAAATGTTTTACAGCCATAATATAGTTATTGAGGGTCGGATTGATTCAGATGAAGCACTACAGTTAGAGTAGCATGAAAATGGTGAAAGTAAGAAAAGGCCTGCTGCCCATATCGCAAAAGAGATTGAAAAAAATCGAGTTTGTTAATGGTTGAGGATTGGGCTTGACTTTAAGCCAGGAGATGGCGGCAGAGAGTAAGTTAAAGTTAAAAACAAAATCCGCACAGCACATTTAATGATTTATGGTTTTTTTTGTGCTGTGCGTAATTTGTATAAATTCAGACACACACACACACCTCATTGTTCCTCCAAGCCGTTGGATCGATGCCCACCAGAGCAGACGTGCTCGTTCCAACGCCCAAAGCCACAGCCTGCCTCCTGGCCGCATCGCTCATGATGGAGCCGGCCGAGACCGCAATGGGAGGGACCCCCGGTCTGGGTCCCGATATCGGCGCTAGGAGTCCATGCGGGGACGCCACTAAACCCTGAGCTATCAACGTGTGGGGTATCGTCCCGTGGAGACCGGTAAGCGCGCCAGCCATCACCCTGCGAGTGTTGGGACTCTGTCGGCTGCTCTCGGCGACGTCCTCGGCCCTATGGAGACCGTTGGGAAGGCGGGAGACTCCGTGGATCCGGTCCCCGTGCGACCGCCCGCTTTCCACGGCGGGGTTAGCTTTGCTCTGCTGCGGGCCAGGAGACCTGCCCTCCAGAACTCCGTGCGTGCTTTTCAGTTGCCTGGCGGTTTCGATGAGGAGTTCGATTCTATCGGCGCCATCGTAGTTAACGCAGCCCCGGCAAACAGCTTCGCTGAATTCCCACAACATGGCCCAGGGCATCTTGGGGAGGTCGCAGAGGTAACACCATTGCCGTCTGGAAGAAGGCTGCGAGGTGGACGACATGTTGTTTACAAGGCCCTCCGACCAACTTTCTTTGCTAGGCCTAAACCTGGCGATTAACGTTCCCGGCGCTTCTTTGTTCCCCGGGCAAAGCTCACCACATATTGTACGCTTTAAAGCGTTAACCTAACAAAACGTGACTGAATGAATGTCTGTATTCGGAGACGTTAAGTAGTTTCCAACGTCTGCTGTCTTGGATTGTTCTTCTCGATCCGAGCAGAGGGAAGTAAAATCTAACAGGACACCGGAAACACCTACGTGGTTTGCGGCTCGGTGCATTGTGGGAATTGTAGGCTTTTCTACCGACATACGCAGACTAGAACTCGAGTGTTCTTGACATTTGATTTTCGAGGAGAGGGGATAAAAACCTTTACATTTTTAAAACAATAGTTGCACTTAGTTTTACCTTTTAAAATCACGAATTAATTAGTATTGAAAAGACATCACGAGTTAACATAATAATTTCCATGCAATTGTGTTCTTACCGTTTACATAGTTCTCATGTATCATCTGATGAATTTATAGGAACCATTATCAAAAATACTGAATTTCAAAATGATATCGTATGCGATAATGGTCATACAGTACGTCAAAGCGGCCATTATCACATAATCACAGTTCGGGGGACAATTACAGTCAGTCAGTATTATTTGCCACTCGATGTCGCTGTTTTCTGTCGTGCCACAGAAAACGAGTGCAAATAGAAGAAAATAAAATACGGAAAATGAAGGTGACCAAAACGCACCTTATTACTTTTGGAGAGTAATAATAAACTTAAAATTTATAAATGATACATGGAAAAAAAGGACAGAAAAAGAGAAACATGAAGAAAAAAAACTGGTAAGAGAATAAAATAAAACTGCATTGCACCCCCCCCCCCCCCGCATATGCCTTTCCCCCCCCTTTAATCCCTTTATTTTCTTGTCTTCTCCATTTTCTTTTTTCTTGTTTATTTTCCCGTACATTTCCTTTTTATTTCCATTTTAATTTTTTCCCCTATTTTCTTTAAAATAAATCGTTTTCTCTTCCTCGTGTCTTTCTTTCAGAAAGGCTGGGTAAAATTGGAAGAAAAAGGGTGCTTTTTGCTCACTTTCAGTCTCCGTAGTTTGTAGTCTTCCTTGGCCCCCTTTTTGGTTGCACTACACCAAACAGCAACATCTAGTGGACCAAAACAAAACACTGTCCCTTTAAGAACAGCGAATTTTTTTTTTCAGCGCCATTTTTTGTATAAAATCCCATTTAACCCAAATTCATTGGGACCCTAGCTTCAGCGCCCCCCAGCTCAATTGATCTTGAGAACCCTGACATACTAGGTATGGAAGTTGTTTTGGCCATTATCTGCATACCAACAGTTTAATAATGGAATTTAAATTACAAATAATTTAAATAAGGAAAAGTTAAAAAAGATATTATTAACCATGTCCAACGCAGAAGAAAAAAATAATCAGCAGTGGCATTTTCGCATGAGGTTGACGAAAGAAAATGTTGTTTTGGATAATGAGAAGTTGAAAACATTAATCATCATAATAAACACTTAAATTCTAGGACTTTAAAAGATTTAACATCATTTAAATGGCATTCAAATGCGATCATTGGCTTCGCAACAGCATAAACATTCAGTTTGAAATCTAAGAATAGTTAAAGGTTGTTAAATTATGGAGGGAATTAAAATAACAGCAAGGACAAAAACCAATACTGAGACAGCCTTAAGCCACTTTGGCCCTCTTATCACTCGACCCCAGTGAAGGATTTTACATGATTAAATAAAGTTGCATTTATCGAGTGCAATGAAGATTTTCACCGGGTAGGCTGATGTTCAATGACAGGTCACGCTGATCCGAATGCGGAATGTTTTGGCTGGGGAATTTTGATAACAGGGCTCTGACGGGGGACGGGCAGGCGATGTTTGGAGAACAAGGCCCTGATGACGTAGAAACGCTCTCCTGTTTTGAGTTTCTCCAGACATCGAGGCGAGGGGGTGGACCCCACGTGGGGGTTTTCCTGGCACGCCCATGGGATGAGCCGGCACGCTAGCTTGTGAAAAAAAACGTGGGCAGAGGAAGAAAAGCAGAAGATCGAGAGAGGAGGCTTGACAGAGACTCGAGCGACTCGAGCGACACTAATTCGATGGAGATCACTTAGTTAAATTATTTAAGAAATTAAATCTGCCCCCGTGTGGAAATGCCGGTCTCTTGTCCATATTTTCCCATCAAGAAACGAGCGCGCATTGTTAGGAGAATGTAGATTGTGTTTGGTTAATGGAGTCAGGTAACTAATTCAAACGATTTGCTAAACGGTACATTTTAATATTTAATTCCTAACACCAGATAAAAAGGTTGAATCGATGGACGTCCTACAAAAATATACTCAAGATTTAAATATTAATGTCACCAGGAAGCAAGGAATTTGTATTTTTTTCTATTTTGAGCTTTATGGCAAATTGACACACGGGTTCGCCTTTCCTTTAATTTCATATTGTTTAATCAGTGAATAGGAATAAAATGTTTTAAGAATAGTTTAAGTGATTTCTACTCTTCTTAAACATTTAAATACGCAGATAAGCACTGATGATTCTTTTCTTTCTACATCTTAATTTAAAAGTAATACAATTAATGGAAGCAAGGAAACAATCCAGTTCAGTCTTTCCCATTCAAGTTTTTTTTCTCCCGTTACCCGAACTGGGACGAAAGTCCGCGTTGTTCGGGTCCTTGGTGTTATGGACCATGCTTTACTCTCGTTAAGTCTGGTCACTCAACGAGGGCCTGAGGCGGAGACTGGACTCCTTTGTGACAAGGTCCCTCCGGTGAATCTACAGGTACCGATGGAATGACTACGTGTCAAGCCCAAAGATTCAAACCTCGCAAAACATAAATGCGTATTCCTTGTATTGTGTACTGTATATTTATTGTACTGCATGTTCACACTGACTTAATGCATTTGGTCACAAATGAGAGCTGACAAAACTAGTGTTCTTAAAACGTAAACATGACACAACTAAATACGTGATGGTTTGTGGTACCCAACCAAACCACTAATAAAAAAACAATAAAAAAAAAAAACACACAACCTGGCAATACAAACACTATTATGGATGTAAACCTTTCAAAGGGAAATACTCCCCATTTAAAAAACAAATGGTCGGTTTTACATTTGATATGGGTGGTAATGGATAGGAGAAATATTACAATCACTTGAATTATACACTTCAATTCTACTTGTATCAATAACGAGTGTATATCTTAACAAGTCATAAGAGAACTACATTACAGTTTATTAAAGCAAAGGAATAAATTGTGGCACCGTTTAAAGCAGTAGGATTTAGCTGCCAGTATTGTGGGTGGTTGAGAAACACAATTTCAGAGTGTACGGGTATGGCCCACCTAGAAAGGGAGAGGGGGGGGGAAATCAGTGAGATTGTTTAGAAAATGATTATGATCGTTTACAATGCTAGAGGTAAATATTTACTGGGGTTTTTCATCTGGTGGTGGTTCATCATTGCTAGGGCTTCCATGGCATCATTGATGGAGTCCCACTCCAGCAAACCCGATGCACTTCGTTCGCCTGTTGTTCCAAAAAAGTCACAATCACAACTTGGAAGAGAGGCGAGCTAAGCAAAAAGTGATAACTTTGGACATAGAAGATGTAAAAATGGGTATTGTAAATTCCGGACTACAAGCCTCTTATTTTATGATCCATATTAAACACTACAGCTCTGAATACAATGTGGCTTTTTAATTATGGACAACAGCAAGCTGCTCTTTTCCGCAGATACAAAACACCATGGTGACGTATGGAAACATTTATGACATCCTTCGAGAGAAATTTGTTCAAATTTCTGCCCACATTATTTATAAAAGCAAAACAGGAGGTTGGTCTATATTTTATTCAATATTTACTGCGTACTTACAATATTTAAATTTGTTCACCCACAAATCAAGTCCTTTATTTACATATCTGAATTAAACAGTAGTTGAAGTTATCCATGAAAAACGCTACACTTCTTTTTACGTATCATCAGCACAATGTCAGGTTGCTGAAGTTTCCTTTATTCCTCAATGAACAATGCCAAGCGAATGCAATTTTGGTCTGTTATCGAGGCAACCACCAATGGAGCCACGAAAAGACACATCAGTGTGGCAATCTGGAACTATTCTCCACAATAGGGTTGTCCTGGCACAGTCGTCTAGGAATAATTGGCTCACGCCAAAAAAAAAAACACCTGAAAGTATTTCTGCATCGTTTGACGTTCCTTGTTGTAATCCATAAGTTTTCCCCCACAATTTCCTTTTAAAAGTAACTCCTGAGATCATTCCCAATATGGCCATGAGTCTTTGACCTTTTGATTGACACTAATACCGATCAATTGCAAGTATTTTTTTTACGGTCCTTAGCCTTCCATTACCTATGAATGCCTGTATTGAGAAAACAGATATGACCTTATTTGGCTCTAAACATTCTCAGCCAATAGTGACAGATTCAAATGATGACTGACAGATTGATTAGCCAGTGAAACTCCCAACATAAATGTATTCATATTTACAATGTGTATTCAAATTAGAGGCAAAAATAAACGTGCGTAATGGAACTCGGGATCCATTTTTGCCTGTGATTATCACGTGAAAGTGTGCACAATCAGTGATTGACTTTTGGAAAGAGAAGTCAAACATTTACAACTCTTTCACAATGTTTAAAAAAAAAAGGTCAAAGTATAATACACGGTTTCAGAGTTAAAGAGCTGTAAACTGGTCGTCTCCAAACGGCCACTTTTGGAAACGCGATGACATACCTTCAGAAAAATGTGTAAAATACAGTGTTTTGTTTTTCAGATCGTGACCAAATTTGACCTGGGACTGGGTAAAGCTTCATGCTATTGTTGCAGCTGTTTTCCAGCTAAGGGCCCGGTCACACAGCCGTTTGCGTCTGTATCGCGGGTAAAATTTTGCGCATTTTTTCTTGCCCGTGGTTGCCCGCAATGGAAAATGCGCAAAATTGGCCAACCCGCTGTTCATCGGTGGTATGCCCGCAAAACATACGCCGGCGACTGTTCCGCTTCCTCATCGCGTAATTTCCGCGTCATTTTCTCGTGTGGACCACGGGTATAAAAGCTGCCGAGCCGGCGTTATGCCGAGAAATGCATCCTTGCCGAGCTTTGCATCCCCTCGCTACTACAACCACTTTTACCTCGTTTTATCTCACTTTTATATCACTTTTAGGGAATTTAATGGCGAACATATAACCAAAACCACTTTGTCTAGCATTTGTTGGGAATGTAATACAACTTAAACCATTCCGTCTTTGTATTTGTTGTGAATGTAATCGAACGGTAATGCACGCCGTATACAAATCACTTTTGAGCAGGTAACATGTTTATTTTGCCTTTTTCTATTCAAATCGCTCGTATTGAAACTGTTATGCACTCTACCATAAAGCTTATTTCTGCATAATAAGCTTTACGGTAGAGTGCATAACAGTTCTCAAAAGTGATTTATATACGGTGTGCATTACCGTTCGATTACGTTCACAACAAAAACAAAGATGGAATGGTTTATGTTGTATTACATTCCCAACAAATGCAAGACGAAGTGGATTTGGTTATATGTTCACCATTACATTCCCTAAAAGTGATATAAAACGAGGTAAAAGTGTTTGTAGTAGCGAGGGGATGCAAATCTCTGCAGGGATGCATTTCTCGGCATAACACCGGGCTGTAGAAATCATAACCGCTCAAGACACAGTCCCGTGAAAATCAAGATTCAAGCTATGGCACCGAAGAAGCCAATATGTTATTATTGTAATAGTTTTTCATTTTTATTTTATGATCTTGTTATGAAATGAAAAGAAATGTCAAGAAATAAAAATGGATTAAGACGAGGTCACTACTGTGACGGGGATCCATGTCCACCCCTTGACGTCTCGAGCACAACTGACGTGTGCTCGGCAAATCGCGCTGTATATACGCGGAGAAAGGCGTTTGACCGTCACACGCCTAACACGCTAATTTCACGTAATAACACCGCGATACAGGCGCAGAACATGCTATGACCGTGCTCCACCCACGATTACCCGCTGAAATTTCGCGTCCTACCCATGTGTAACCACGCCCTGGCTGCGGCCAGAGCACGTCGTTCCGCGTCATTTCCGCGTCATTACCTCGTGTGCCGCCCGCGGTTACACGTGGTCTAAAGTTTTAAGCAGCGCAAAACTTTTTTGCGCGGGCAACAGCGTGTGAATTTCCGACCGCGTGTAAAGCACTGCTGTATCTCGTCTATATGGCGATCTCAAAGCGTCCAATATCGTCTGCTTCACGGGCAGAAATTTCTGGCCGTGATTCAGCCTCGATACGCCCGTGAAAGGCTTGGCGACCGGGCCCTCAAGTTTTGAGCAGCGCAAAACTTTTTCGTGCTGCCAACCGCGTGTGAATTTCCGTCCGCGTGTAAAGCACTGCTGTATCTCGGCTGTATGGCGATCTCAAAGCGTCCAACAGCGTCTGCTTCACAGGCAGAAATTTCTGGCCGTGATTCAGACGCAAACGGCTGTGTGACCGGGCCCTAAGGTCCCCATGCTACACTCTTTTGCAGACATGTGATCGGAAAAAATAATTTTGGGGTGAGAATACAAACCTATTTTGGTGTGTTCCAACTTAGATTAGTCAATGTTAGTAGCACTTGCAGTGATTATAGTTTGGGACAAATCTTCAGAGTGTTATCTTACAGAAGAGACCAAAACAGTCCATATTCTCAAGGCTCAATAACAGCATTCAATATACTTTGGGTACGTCTTGGATTGGGATTTCAGGCGAATTTCACATGATAGTTAAGGGGCTAAGTATGTTCGCTCTGTAGTCCGTAATTAACCGCAATCCTCTAAACCTTTTAGCTGTGTACTCACTTTTTCCACTGAAAACCTTCACAGTTGATGGACTTTTAACTCCTAATTCATTGCACACCTGGGGGATAAGGAACAAAAATGAAAAATGACATTTGTTCAAGAAAATGATAACACCATAAAAGGCATGTGGCTCTTCTGACCTGGTTGAAGATCTCTTTCGAGATGTCAGGCTGAGCGTTAAAAAAATGGAGAACATTGGTGGGGTGTTGAATTCGATTCTTGGCTGCCTGCTCTGGAGAGGTGAAGCGGTTATTTCGAGAGCCGTGAAAGTCTTTGAAGCTGCTGCTGTTGTCTTCTAACTGGTAACTCTGTCCAGGTACTATCGCTTGCTGCTTAGACACACTACCGAGCAAAGATGGGAAGGTTTGATCTCGATTTTGAACGGAGTACAAAGTCAATTTCAAGACAACTCGCTCTCACCAGACGTTAAGTTTGTTTCCAAAAAGGAAATTGTTGTTAAGATGAGAAATGGCCCTGTCCACGGAATAGCAGTCACCCATCTCCACCATAGCGGCTCCAGGTTTGCTCTTCATGAACTTAACCTGAAAAATCAAGAGAGAGAGAGCAGTTGACAACCAGACTGCAACGATTAGGTAACATTGTTGACAAAAATCGATAATAGAAATAGTCGACAATGAATTCCAATGTCGACAATTGTTGCTGGACAAGTTTTTTGCAGAAAGTGAGGCATCTTTACATAAATATAGTACAGACGCTCCCCTACTTACGAACATTCGACTTACGCAAAAGAGTAGATACGATCATTTTTTTCGGGATGTCGAAAAATATCCGGACATTGCTGTAAGTTAGATTTTGTATCGTGTACACCTTATTCCCAGTACAGGACATTACTGTAATGCTGTGAAAGGTCACCCTGCATCCACCCCAAAGAAGAAATGCGGCTTCCTCTTCCTAGTTCGTGGGTAAACATATTACACTGTATCTCAAATGCGCTACCAACTTTGCGTTTTGTTGTTTAATATCTCGTGCATCCACTTTATATGGTTGGTGTAAAGAAGAGATGAGCTGTTTCTCTTGAAACGAAAGTGAAATAAGAAAGCTGATGCGGTTGGGAAAATGGTTGGAAAGCTTTTTTTCGGCCACTGTTTAACCGCGGAGGACCTCTTGAAGCACAAGTAAAAAAGTAAGGAAAACCTCACTTTATTTATCTTTATAGAGCATATTATTTTAGAAAAAGGTTTATTTTTTAGTACAAAACAATACAGGTTACTTATACAAGCTTTAAACATGCTTATATAAACCATAAAAATACAAAATATAGCACTGAAGCAACTTACGAACAAATTCAACTTACGAACGATCGTCCGGACCCTAACTCGTTCGTAGGTTGGGCATCGCCTGTATCTGCTGAGAGTGGCTCATGCGCAATAGACAATGTCTCAAGTGGTAACATGAGCATACAGGAATGGCGGCATCAACATCAAGTACTTGTACTAAAGCCATAGCCTGGATAGGGCCAATAAAAACACTACTTGCAAAGCAAACCTTGCGTACTGTTGCGCTAGCTCGGTGACACACAAACATGTAAACGAAACGTTGTCTGACTTGCCAAAGTGAGATTTAAGAAACATTCAAGCCAAAGGGGTTCTGATTGCATCATTGCACATTTTATACGCATGTTATGCATACATATTTTAAAAATCTGCAGGATGTTCAATAAAAGATGTGTTTTTAATTATACTGATTTTTTTCTTGTGTTTATCATTTTCCACATTTCCACTAATCATTCCACTTATTGTTGACTAGTCAACTATCAAAATAATCAATAGTTGCAGCTCAATTAACAACAAATTATTTTTCTTCAATCACATTTTCAGAAGTAAACAATGTGATCAAACTCACCCTCTCCACATTCCCATAGAGGCAGAAGATGTTAAAGACCTTGTCAGCATTGATCTTGGTAGACTCAAGACCATACACCATAAGTACCGGCGAGTCAGCGTGAGGTCCGTACTCGGGAGGCGGGGGCCCATAACTGGTGCCATAGCGCTGATTACCGCGACCACGGGCAACCATACCGGGTCCCATGCGGTGGGGAGGCCCATAGCTCTCATCATTGTAGCCATGGTAGCCTCCCTGAGGGCCACCTATATGATGAGGGCAGAAAGAAACTAAACCTAATTGTTACATGACAATTTGGGAGGGATTCCTACCATAATCGGGTGGGTGGTCTCCAAGAAGAGCAGGTTGCCTCTGACGTTTGTTTGGATTTGCATTGGGATCTACCAAGGATACAGTCAAAATGGAAACTGAAGATCTCAAAAAGATACAAAGATGGATAAATACTACAGGGTGATTAGTGTTTAGGGAGAGTGACTGACATGCAACAGAAAAAACATGATTCTTAACCACTAACTGAAGCCATCTATGATCTTGCAACCCAACTAATGACATAATGGAGATTGGTCTTTTATAACCGTTCCATTGCAAAAACAAACACACCTTGTGGATTGTTCCAATTGCCCTCACCATCAGCATCTGTGCAGGTACACATATACATGTCAAATAAAATATTGCAACTGAAGGAAATATTTCAAAACACGCCTTAATATGAATTTCCTGCAGTATATCTCAACTCTTTTGGAAGCAAGGCATACAGTATATCTAGACAGTAACAGCACACAACATTCCATGTTATCACAAGACACAATTTCAGCATCAGCAGTCTTGGGACGTAGAGGTCACAGGTTTGATTCCGGCTCCTTCAAGTTTAATGACAAAGTGTCCTTGGGCAAGACACTGAATCCCTAGTAGGCCGTGCATGGCTGCCTCTGGCTATCGGCGAGTGTGTGTGTGTGTGTGAATGGGTAAATTGTGAAGTACATTGTGAAGCTCTTTGAAATTATTATTACCTATCCAAAAAAGGAAAATCATCATGTTATCATACCATTATTGCCATCAAGTACCCGTTTGGAGTAGACAACAGCAATCAATCTGGTCCTGAGCAACAACAGTGGGTAGGTAGAAAGTCGTCTCCAAGCTCTACTCATTTTCCATTTGTTTTGATCTCCGTGTCTTCTTTGCATCCCCACCACCAAAGAGAATTACATCCACACATCCATGCTTGGTTTCCGCTTTTTGCCATTCTTTTTTTTTTCAAAGTTGCGATGATGAGCATTTCCAGCTTACCGTGCTGACCACAAAGCAGGATTAGTGCATCATTTGAGAGTGGGCTGTCTGTCCACAGACACACTGAGCCAAACCTGCATCACACGGGAGGTGTTAAATCATCACTGTGGGCCAGTGCAACACAAAAAAAATGGGAAAAATAAATGAACAGATAGGAGGGAAACGGGGAAGAGGGTAAAGGGAAAACAGAATACCAGTCCAAAAATGTAGCACTTTGTAGAAGATTTGTAATCTAATTGCATCTGTTGTCATATGCTTTCTAAATGTTTGGTTCTTGTGTTGGAGTAGGCTCTCGTGGATATTTCTTCTCATGTAAAATTGGGCACTGAAATATGACTTGATCTGATGATGATGTGCTGTGATGAACGTTCCGCTCTGTATGCAGTCGAGGCTATTCAGCTTGTTGTATTGTCAAGTGTTCGCACAGGACGGGAAGGTGCTGTTATTGTTTGGACAAAGGCCTCATGTGTCATCTGTTCCCAAAAGTGCCTCTTTGGATCCATGTAGATGTGTAAAAGACGGAATAGCCCAAGGGCGCGAGGAAATGCAGCCAATAATAACCTTCCCAGACATCAATGTGCTGTGTTGGTATTGGTTGCTCCTCAAGGATCTGAAGATGTGCTTTACTAGTATACAGGTGCTGCTGTTGGTGGTGGTGGATGCTTATAGAGATGGCTCTGTGTCGGTTGTAGGACGTGTTTGCATTGTCTTTGAGTATTTGTCTCCCTCAAAATGTTGGGCTTGCTTGTCCATCACCCCCAAAAGACGGATGCCCTTGTCAGTCCCTTGCAGTTGAGATAGAGATGTAGATGAACGTAGGAAGTATTGCGTTGAGGTTATGTTCCAGTGTTTGTTGTCCCCACTGTGTCCAATGTATCCCAAAGCAGAGATTTACATTACTCATGGCTTTGGGTGCTGTTGAGGTTGTAATGAAATGAGGTAAGCAAATACATGAGTTTGGACTGACAGAACATGAGGAGTACCTTATATTTTAAAATAAACATAAATGTAAATTTGCACATGCATCCTTTAATCCGGTGCGCTCTGTAGTCTGGAATGTAGGCTAATTATTGACCCATTTCGACATTTTCCTAAATATAGAGTATAAAAGTTTTGGCCATGTAAGTGTAATGACAATCCCTTCAGTTCTCATACAAATGCTTCCAAAATCAAATAATATATTTCAACAGTGTGCATTGAGTGTAGTAAAAATGATTCAAATCAATAATTAATTAAAATATATTTTTTTCTAATTTACTATATAATCATAAATAGATAGGACCTCCAATTTAGGATTTTTACAATTAAAAAAATACATTTTTCAAGCGTTTATGACCACACTGTAAATCAAAACTGTTGAAGGTATAGATATGAGCAAATCTTTAAAAATCTTATCATCAATTTCACAATTGAGGACCTTTTCAGTGTTAAATGGATTGCTAAAAGCTGGTGATGATTATCAAATGATAATTAGTAAGTATTCCATTTTGGAATTTGAGTAGCTATTTTTTATGACTTCATTAATTATCATAATTAATTCTTGTCTGACCAGCTAGCATGGACAGTCATTTTTTAATCACTAAAAGGACTATTTGAAAAATTTTTGATGGAGTTGTGTTTAAAATGGATTTTAATTGTAATTGTCAATGCTGGCGGATGAAATTGAGATAGTATTATTTTATGGCTATTTGGCTCAACCCAATAAAGAAGCCAAATTTAAAGGGATGTAATACCAAGAGTGAATTTGGTCGGCACGATTTATCTTTCGAGTAATGTACCAGTTTCGATATAAGATATAAAATATTTGATGCAGGCCTTTCCAATGCATCATGACAACTCCCCATTGCAATGGTTACTTTTATTATTTTTTCACATAATGAAATGATTAAAACTGATTTCGTGACAACTTGGTCATGTAAAGCTTTTTTATGTGTACAAATTATCCAAAAATATTATAAAACCAGTGTAAAGAGAGGCCAGCGAAAATAACAGTAAACACGGTAATGAAAACAATCATAATTCAATGGCTAAAATTAGGTATGAAGTAGACACACATCAGATCTGTTTAATGAGAATATTAGATACTGAGTTATATTTAAAAATGATTAAAATCTCCAATATGCTTGAAAAATGCCAGAGGTGACCACCCTATTTCCTGGACCTGAGAAGGCAGGGATCATTTGTGTTGCAATAGTGTCATGCTCTTAAGTGAACGTGAATGTGGTACGGAGTGCAACGCTATGTACCGGTTCACATGCACTGGACAAAATGATTGGCTGCCAATTAAATTGGTCTGCCAAAGAGCAAGAAAATGCACAAGACTTCGGTTGATTATTACTTTAGAACAGCCGATTGTCAAGCTTAGTGAGCTAAATAACTCAAATAGTGATCAGAGGCAAAGTTTGCACAGTAGGGAAACTTAAAATCCAACACTAGTGGAAGGAAAAGTAAAGAGGAAATAGAAAGGGGTAGGGATGGTTACAAACCTACCTTGGGCATTTAGGTTTGGGTTTGTGTAGTCCCATGTGTCCTGGTCATTCTTAAAGACATTTAGGCGTGTTGGCTGTGGATTTGGAACAAGAAGCTTAAAACAAAATACTTGGACTTGCTCAAAAGATAATGATCTCAAATAATACCTTAGCATATTCAATCTTCAGTGTGCAGCAACCAGAATAGATGTCCGCTCCATTGAGTGATGCTTTGGCTCTTTGGGCACTTTGGACTGAATCAAATGTAAACAAGGGTGGGTTAAGGTGAAATTTTAGCAAATGTTACTACTGGGATGTCTACTTTAAGCCACCTGAAGGTAAACCAATAACATTTAAAAACAGGAATAAAATGAAAACAAAAGTTTACATTGCCACATTTTCTTTCCGGATACAATCCGAGGTCTAATGATCACTATATGTCACAAAAACATCATGGTCTCAATCTAAATCCTAATCACTGTCGTAAAAAGTACAGTAAAATAAATGCAACGTTTTCCCCCATTTAACAAACCACCTCATTTAAAAATATATATATATTTGTTAAATTAAAAAAGCAAGAGTCAAAGTTGGATACATTTTGGAATTCTGTTATTACATCTCCCAATGTATCAGAAACCAATAAGCGTGCAAAGATTTTTTTTTCATGTAGAGATTTGAAGATGCCCACTATTCTTGGATCTTTTATAGAGTATTTATGATTCTTAAACTTTAGCGGGAATTCTTGAAAAGAGTCAGTGAATTGTGTTCTTTATCTTTCGTAAGTCGGTCTTCTGCCACACCACACTTCCCTTTTTTGAAGTCCTTGCTTTAGTTTATAGTCATAGAGTAAATGCAAAAACGACAATACTTGTGCTTTACCCCAAAAATAAAGAAATCTGATAGCAGACCGCTTGCTGAATCTAAGCAATCACAGTATTAGAGGTAATTCAGACCTTGGTTATGATTAACCGATTATCGGCACATGCCTGGATGAGGCTGATGTTTTGTCAGTTTTCCTCATTTTACTAGCTATCGAGCAGATAAGTTGCAGCTCGTGTTGGACACATTAGGTGGACTGACAATATTGGATGTTCTTGCTACTCAACTTATACCGGTCATTTGAACTAGACCCTGCTTGCTGGGTCTTTCATACCAGAAAATAGTAGTCTGTTTGAAATACCACCGTGTACGTTTCACCACCACAAGAAACTAAATATTACAATGTAAAAAATGCCTTACTACTACCTCTTTTCCATGAAACCAATTAGCATCCGATAAAAATCAGAAAACAATAAAGCATTGAAATTATCCAAAATGTGAGACAAAAAGGATATTCAACCATTGCCTGTACGCCGTTTTTCCTGAAGATGACAATCCTCTGTACAGGACCGCAGTTGTTACATATGGTGTACAACACATCCTGCAGAAGTAAATTTCAAGCATTTTAAAAAAGAACCCCAACACAAAGGCAGATTTCTTTTAAATATTTTAAACAACCACTTGTGAAAAGATATTCCTATCTTCAATAGATTTTCTTTTACAAAGAGTATATATATATATATATATATATATATATATATATATATATATATATATATATATATATATATATATATATATATATATATATATATATATATATATATATATATATATATATATATATATATATATATATATAATTTTTTTTTAGATCTGAGCCAGAAATTTGAAAGTGCGTCTTATTACCTGGTGGACCTTACATACCACAAAATACGGCAGATAAGATGGGAAATGCATAGAGTAATTATTGGTATGCGTTACCAGACAAGGTTTCCTGGTAATACTGTGTTTAAGCAACGATTGTGCAATGTTTGATCAAAACCATAAATATCGCTGACCTAAATTGCAAAACATTGTATGCAACGGGAATCAAACCTAAGTAGTGGCAATGAGAGTTCCGACACTTTTCCACTTGACCACCAGTGGTACAAGTCACATGTGACAAGCCATTAGATT